>NC_091291.1:30778540-31994373 GCF_032444005.1 Ranitomeya imitator
GTATGTAACACAGCCCACGTAGTATATGGCAATGTGGGAACCATATGCGTGGTTAAAAAAGACTTAAAATAAAAAATAAACATATACTCACCTTCCGAGGGCCCCTTGTAGTGCTGGCGCCTGTGTGCAGTGCACGCGGCAGCTTCCGGTCCCAGGGTTGGACCTGTGATGACGTCGCGGTCACATGACCATGACGTCACGGCAGGTCCTTCTCGCATAGCATCCTTGCCACCGGTACCTGCCGCTTGCACTGCCGAGGAATGCGAGCAACATCGGAGGGTGAGAATAACCTTTTTTTTTAAAAATAATAATAATAATAATAATAATAATAATTTGTAACATTAGATCTTTTTACTATTGATGCTGTATACGCAGCATCAATAGTAAAAAGTTGGTCACACAGGGTTAATAGCAGCGTTAACGGACCGCGGACACTAACCCTGTGTGAGCGCTCAGCGCTGACTGCAGGGCAGTAAATCAGCGGCCATTTCGCTGCCAGACTATGGCCGTCGGTGATTGGTCGTGGCAATGGTCGTGGGCGGTTTGCCACGACCAATCAGCGACCTGGATTTCCATGACAGACAGAGGCCGCGACCAATGACTATCCGTGACAGACAGAAAGACGATTATATAGTAGATTTATATATATATATATATATATATATATATATATATATATATATATATATATATATATATATATATATATATATATATGTATATATATGTATATATATGTATGTATATATATATATATATATATATATGTATATGTATATGTGTGTGTGTATATATATATATATATATATATATATATATATGTGGGTATGTGTGTATATATGCATACATACATACATACATACATACAGTGTATATATGCTGTTATTATATATATAATATTATTTATTTTTCTCCTACGCCTCATTGGGGGACACAGGACCATGGGTGTTATGCTGCTGCCACTAGGAGGACACTAAGTAACACATAAAGAATAGCTCCTCCCCTGCAGTATACACCCTCCTGCTGGCTCTCAGCTCCTCCCCTGCAGTATACACCCTCCTGCTGGCTCTCGGCTCCTCCCCTGCAGTATACACCCTCCTGCTGGCTCTCGGCTCCTCCCCTGCAGTATACACCCTCCTGCTGGCTCTCGGCTCCTCCCCTGCAGTATACACCCTCCTGCTGGCTCTCGGCTCCTCCCCTGCAGTATACACCCTCCTGCTGGCTCTCGGCTCCTCCCCTGCAGTATACACCCTCCTGCTGGCTCTCGGCTCCTCCCCTGCAGTATACACCCTCCTGCTGGCTCTCGGCTCCTCCCCTGCAGTATACACCCTCCTGCTGGCTCTCGGCTCCTCCCCTGCAGTATACACCCTCCTGCTGGCTCTCGGCTCCTCCCCTGCAGTATACACCCTCCTGCTGGCTCTCGGCTCCTCCCCTGCAGTATACACCCTCCTGCTGGCTCTCGGCTCCTCCCCTGCAGTATACACCCTCCTGCTGGCTCTCGGCTCCTCCCCTGCAGTATACACCCTCCTGCTGGCTCTCGGCTCCTCCCCTGCAGTATACACCCTCCTGCTGGCTCTCGGCTCCTCCCCTGCAGTATACACCCTCCTGCTGGCTCTCGGCTCCTCCCCTGCAGTATACACCCTCCTGCTGGCTCTCGGCTCCTCCCCTGCAGTATACACCCTCCTGCTGGCTCTCAGTGAACCAGTTCCTGCTTAGTGTCTGTAGGAGGCACTTGGGTCTGGTTCAGACCCCACCATTTTAATTTTTATTTTTATTCTATTTTTTCCTTAACGGAGTGAATGGGGGCGACGGATCCAAACTCCCCCGAACCATGAACAGGCAAGAATGCGGAGCGTCTCCCCCCCTTTACCCTTTCCTGCACCGTTGGATGCCAGCCCTGAGCTCACCTTACGAGTGAAAGGTCCCTTCACGTTCCGATCTCCCCCCTCCATAGCAGGTGACCACATGGAGTAGCCCTCCATCTACCTCTCCTGGAGCCAGGTGCATAGCCGGACATGAATATGTATGGCGTCCGTGCAGCCCCCCTCTGCATCACCACTGATATAGCGGATGACGCAAGGCGGCAGAAGCTCTCCACCCCCTCCCTGACTATGGCGACGGTGGATTGAGCACCGGCCCACCCCATCTACCATGAGTACACCTGCGGGGCCGAGGCGCTGGGGGGTCCTGGTCCCCGGGGTATTGGAGGTCCACAGATACCTTTTAAAACCGTGGGTCACGTCGGTCCGCACAAATAGCGGCCGCGGCGCTGCAAGCCGCATCCGCAAACTTAAAATTTAGCCCCCGGCTTTTCCCTCTTCCAGGCCAGAACGTTGACTCCGCCCACCGGCAGTTACCGCCGCCAACTCTCTGGCGCTTCTTGTTCTGCGAGAAGCGCCTTCTCTTCCTGATCTCGGCGGCCATCTTTGGACACCCACATGGCTGATGCTGCAGCGCTGCTCCAGCGTTCTGAATCACAGCTTCAGGGATTAGTGATTTCGGTGAACACATTGTGGACCTCCCACATGCCTTGTCCCCAGACCATCACCGGGATTCGGGTTCTGAGACTTCCATCTCTCGCTCCACTTCCCTTGAGGCTAGTAGAGAACCTGGCTCAGAGGACGATTCTGACACGTTTCTAGATCAGGAATTTCATCACGATCAGGAGACTCTCTCGTTGAATCAGTATACAAAGCCCAACCTTTATCTAAAACGGATCATGCTGTGTCCTTTTAAGAGGACCAAGCGGGCTCACAGAGTGTTCGCCAATCATCCTGAATTTAAGGAAATCGTTGAATCTCATAGGATCCGTCCAGATAAACGCTTCACAGGGCAAAAGCCCATGAAGTCAGAATATCCCTTTGCTCCTGATCTAAGAAAAGATTGGTCACAGTCTCCTCTGGAAGATCCTCCAGTATCGCGCCTAGCTACTAAATCTATTTTATCCTCTTCGAGGGCGCCTCGATTAAAGACCCCACCGATCGTCAGATCGACAATATGGCTCATTCAGCTTTTGAAGCCTCAGCAGCCGCACTCTTCCCATCTTTTGCCGCTACGTGAGTGGCTAAGGCTATGACCCATTGGGCTGAGGTCTTATCTTCAGCTGTTCTGGATACCAATCTTCCCCCCCGAGATAGCAGACCTCGCTACTCAGATAGCCAGAGCTGGGGATTTTCTAGTCACCGCGTCTCTGGATGCCGCTGACTGCACTTCTCAAGCAGCAGCAAACGCCATCACCATTCGGAGGTCCTTATGGCTCAGGGACTGGCGTGCGGATTCTGCTTCCAAAAAGTCATTGACTTCTTTACCATATCAGAGCCTTTTTGGCGAAAAACTCGATCAATTAATTCCCGACGCCACTGGAGGGAAGAGTAAATTTCTCACAACAGACACTTTCGGCCCTTTCGGAACCAGCAACAGCAGGATCGGTCCCGATTTTTTTTTTTTTTTTTTTTTTTTTTTTCGTTCCAACTCAAATTGGTCCTCTACTTCCACATCTTCCGGACCCGGCTGTCACAACGTAGGGGTAGAGGTCCCCAGACCTCTTACAAACCTTCCCCTTCGTGGAGAGGCAGGCATAGGCAGTCAGAATCCAGGGGGTCCAGACCGGGCAGATCTCCCACACAATGACTCCCGGTGGTATCCGGAGGACACCCTCAAAGAAGGCGGCCACCTGCTTTCCTTCACCGACGCGTGGCTCTCGGTCGTTCATGACGAATGGTTCCGCGACCTAGTGTCCTCCAGATACAAGATAGAATTCTTCTCTCTTACACCAAATTGTTTTTTCCTGTCTTCTCCTCCCAGGGCAAAGGCATCAGAGTTCCTCCAAGCCATAAACTCTCTAAAAGAAGGCGGGGTTATTATCCCAGTCCCTCAAAGCGAAACGTTTCAAGGTGGAATCGCTTTGTTCTGTCATCGCCTCCATGGAAAAAGGCGAGTTCCTGGCGTCTATAGACACCCAGGACGCGTACCTCCACATTCCAATTTTCCCCTCTCACCAGATGTTCCTTCGCTTTGCAGTTCAGGAACAACACTTCCAATTTGTTGCTTTGCCCTTCGGCCTCGCAAACCGCTCCCAGGGTATTCACCAAGGTCATGGCGGCTGCCGTGGCCATCTTTCACACCCGAGGCGTGGTGGTGCTACCATATCTGGACGATATCCTCATCAAAGGCCCCTCTTTCCGCAAGTGCAAGGAGGCTGGTAACATCACAATATATTCTCTTTCTCGCCTGGGTTGGAAGATAAACTTCAAAAAATCTTCCCCAGTACCGGCTCAGCGAATTTCCTTTCTAGGAATGATACTGGACTCGTCCCAGGGGTTGTTGCTTCTTCCCCCGGAAAAGATCTCCACCTTACAGCGGGAAGCTCAGAAGCTCTCTCAACCTCGCACTCACTCTCTGGGCTTCAGTATGAGAGTCCTCGGCAGGATGGTAGCAGCCTTGAAGGCGGTTCCATTTGCCCAATTACATCTCCATCCCTTACAGCATGCCCTCCTGGCTGTTTGGGACTGGAACTCGTTCTCCCTCGACTGTCAGTTCTTCCTTCCCCAGCGAGTCAGACAGTTTCTCAGGTGGTGGACATTAAACTCCTCCCTGAATCAAGGGAAGTCTTTTCTTCCAGTACATTGGCTAGTTGTGACAACAGATGCCAGTCTTCTTGGCTGCAGAGCGGTGTTCTTACATCACACTGCTCAGGGCCGCTGGTCATTTCAGGAATCACGCCTTCCGATCAACATCTTAGAAATTTGGGCAATCAGGTTAGCTCTTCTCCCATTCCATCCCTTCATGACGGGTCGTCCCATCAGGATTCATTCCGACAATGCCACTGTAGTGGCATACATCAACCGACAGGGGGGAACCCGCAGCATGGCAGCCATGAATGAGGTAGGCTACATTCTCGGTTGGGCTGAGGAAAACCGCTAAATGATTTCTGTAGTTCACATCCCGGGAGTGGACAATTGGGAGGCAGATTTCCTCAGTCATCAAGGCCTCGACTCCAGGGAGTGGTCTCTTCATCCGGAGATCTGCCACCAGATCTGCTGTCGTTGGGGAACTCCGGACGTGGATCTGATGGCCTCACGGCTAAATTCCAAGGTTCCCGACTTCATAGCTCGGTCCCACGACCCAGCAGCCATCGGGGCAGATGCACTCGTACTCCCGTGGCATCATTTTCGGCTTCCGTACATATTTCCCCCGCTCCCCTTACTGCCGAGAGTCATCAAGAAGATCAGAGCAGAGGGAGTACCAGTAATCCTGATTGCGCCAGATTGGCCGCGCAGGGCGTGCTACGCGGAACTAGTTGAACTAGTCGCCGATGTTCCCTGGCGATTACCGAATCACGGAAGACCTGCTATCACAGGGCGCCATTTACCACCAGAAGTCCGAGGCCCTGTGTTTGACGGCATGGCCGTTGAGTCCTGGGTTCTAACTCAGGCAGGTTTCTCTCCGGAATTCATTTCTACCATGATCAGCGCTAGAAAGCCTGCGCATTTATCATCGCACTTGGAAAACCACCTTTTCCTGGTGCAACGACCGGGGACATTCTCCTCTTGAATTTTCCATTCCTTCCATCCTCGAATTTTTACAAACTGGTTTGGACTTGGGTCTCACCCTTAGTTCTCTCAAGGGGCAGATTTCAGCCCTGTCCGTTCTGTTCCAATGCAGGATTGCTAACAGATTACAAGTGAAGACGTTCATTCAGGGAGTCTCCCATAGGATGCCGCCCTATAAGATGCCGTTGGAACCATGGGACCTTAATCTGGTCCTCGGAGTCTTGCAAGAAGCTCCTTTAGAACCTCTACAGGAGGTTTCCCTGTCCTTTCTTTCATGGTTGCGATCACGTCCATTAGACGAGTCTCAGAGCTGGCGGCTTTGTCTTGTCAAGCTCCGTTCCTGAATTTTCATCAGGATAAGGTGGTTTTGAGAACATCCCCGTCCTTTTTGCCAAAGGTTGTCTCATCCTTCCATCTCAATCAGGAGATTGTTTTACCGTAACTCTGTCCGGCACCAGTACATCGTATTGAGAAGGCCCTCCACACACTGGATTTAGTGAGAGCTCTCAAGAGATACGTCTCGCGGACGGCATCCTTCTGCAGGTCGGATGCCCTGTTTGTGCTCTCGGAAGGGCCAAGGAAGGGGTTTCCCGCTTCCAAGGTGACAATAGCCAAATGGATTCGTTCAGCTATTCAGGAGTCCTACCGAGTCAGATGTCATCCTGTCCCAGCAGGGATTAAGGCTCATTCGACTCGGTCAGTGGGTGCATCTTGGGCCATCCGGCACCAAGCTTCGAAAGCACAAGTTTGCAGAGCTGCGACCTGGTCCAGTCTGCATACGTTTACAAAACATTACCATATTCATTCTCAGGCCTCGGCAGATGCGACCGTTGGCAGACGAATTTTGCAGGCGGCTGTGCCACATCTGTAACCTGTGGGTACAAGGAGCAATTACAGTTGATTGTTCCCCACCCAGGGACTGCTTTAGGACGTCCCATGGTCCTGTATCCCCCAATGAGGCATAGGAGAAGCAGGGATTTTTGTGTACTCGCCATAAAATCCTTTTCTCCGAGCCAATCATTGGGGACACAGCAGCCACCCTGTTAGCCTGACGGCTTTGGTTTTCTGTGTTGGTTTGGTTTTGACATAGTTCATCCTGGTTAAATGTTAAGCTCCTACTGCTTTGTTACCGAACTGGTTCACTTGGAGCCAGCAGGAGGGTGTATACTGCAGGGAGGAGATATTCTTTCTGTATTACTTAGTGTCCTCCTAGTGGCAGCAGCATAACACCCATGGTCCTGTGTCCCCCAATGATTGGCTCGGAGAAAAGGATTTTACGGTGAGTACACAAAAATCCCTGTTTTTTAGCACATAAAGGTAAAAAAAAATAAAAACTTGTTCCCCAAAAATGCAAAAATAATAGGCCCAAAATACCTTCGTCCTGCAGCGCATGAAGGGTCACTAAATGCTGTATTTTTTTTTTTCTTCCCAGACTTCGGATGTGCTCCTCCAGTGGACTCCTGTAGAAGAAGATGGTGAAACGACGCAGATTCATTATTCTAAAAAAGTAAGCGGAATTTTGCCGCCGATTTATTACATTTGAGTTTCTACCTGTAAAGTTGAGCTTCAGTTACAGAAGCAATTTTTTTTCATCCCTTTTTGTCCAGGAGTCTCCAGGCAGCGCAGCGTGCCGAGCGGAGGACGATATGTTTGATCCCGGTTATGAACCAGACTGGGCAGTTATCAGCACAGTGGGAACCAAAGTTCGCCCGCAGGAAGATTTGTCGGGTGGGTAAATGTTGCCGTCTTTTAACCTTTTAACCCTTCATGACCTTTGACGTCATGTGCCTGCCTTTGATGCGGGCTTGCACGCCGAGCTTGCATCTTTCCTCGCACGTGATGTCTGATGTAATCAGCCATCATGTGCGTGCTCCGCTTGCGACTGTTAACAAGTTAAATCCCACTGTCAATCCATGATTTAACACGCGCTGGGCGGAAGCGCATCACAGACGCCAGCCATCGGCTCCCCTGTTGTTTGATCAGCGGGGCCCCGATTGGCTGTTATGACAACTGGAAGCCTGCAGAAGACCCCCGTGCCTGTCATCATCACCATCCTCCTATGAACAGTGGCTTGTGGCCAATTGATCAGTCGTATTCCTATTGGATCTTAAAAAAACAAACAAAAAAAACTAATATATATATATATATATATATATATATATATATATATATATATATATAATCAGGTGAACGTTCACGCGAATGTCATATCATTTACCCAAATGAAAGGGTTCTTGAAGGGCGTAGCCTATATATTTTTTATTTTTGCACTTCTAATTTTTCCTCTCGTTTTTCCAAAAGCCCCTTCTTTTTTTTTTTTTTTTTTTTTCTTCTTTTTCTCCATCGACATACCCTTATAAGGGCTTTTTTTTTTTTTTTTTTTTTTTGCTGCAGGGATGAGTCCAAATTTTGATTAAAGTCGTGAAAAAAATTCCAAGTGAGGAGAAATAATGAAAAAAAAAAAAAAAATGAAAGTAAAACAATGACTTCCTTGGACTTTGTTTTCACTGCATTAAGTGTGCAGTAAAAAAAAAAAAGACTGGTCAATATGATTCTCTGTACCATTACACCGATGCCAAACGTGCATCGTTTTCGATTTCAGCAGCTTAAACAATTAATAAATATGTAAAGGCAAAAAAAAAAAACTGATTTGTGTCACCATTTTCTGAAAATTTTTCTTTATTTCTCCCACAAATTTAAATGTATTTTATTGGGATTTTATGTGATCCCAACACAAAGTAGTAATAGCTTGTGACGTGTCAAGGAAATGATACATGGGTTTTCTAAATATTTAAAAAATATAAATCTGAAAATTATGATGTGCATTTGTATTCTTCCCCTCCCTTGAGTAATTACTTTGTAGGACCACCTTTCGCTACAATTACTGCTGCCGTCTTTTGGGGTCTGTCCCTACCAGCTTTGCACATCTAGAGGAGACATTTTTGCCCTTTCTTTGCACATTCGCTCATTGAGAGTGTATGGTGGCGTCTGTGATCATCAATTTTCACGTCTTGTCACAGACTCTCTGGGATTTACAGTAGGTGTGGATGAGACTGGGCCGTTCACACACATGAATATGCTTTGATATAAACCCTCTATTGTAGCTCTGGAAGTATGTTTAGGGTTGTTTTCCTGCTGGAAGGTGAACCTAAGCCCCAGTCTCAAGGCTTTTACTGCCTCTATCAGGTTTTCCTGCAGGATTGCACTGTATTTAGCGCACTTCATTTTCTCATAAACTCTGACTAGCTTCCCTGCCCCTGCTGAAGAAAAGCCTCCCCACAGCATGATGCTGCCACCACCATGTTTGACAGTGAGGATGGTGTTTTCCAGGTGGTGATTGGTGTTAATTTTCCTTCACACATGAGCTTGAATCTCTGCAGCTCCTCCAGAGTGACCATGGGCCTCTTGGCTGTTTCTCTAATTAGTGCTCTCCTCACTGGGATGTTAATTTAGGTGGAAGGCCATGTCTTGGCAGGTTTGCAGTTGTGCCATACTCTGTCCATTTTTGGATGATGGACTCAACAGTGCTCCATGAGATGTTCAGAGCTTGGACTTTTTTTTAATAACCTAACCCTGAAGAGTCTTCACAACTTTATGCCTGACCTGCCTGGTGGCCTCCTTGGTTTTCATGATGCTGTTTGATTCCTAATGTTCTCAAACAAACCTCTGAGGCTTTCACAGAACACCTGTAGTTATACTGGGAAGACATTACACAGGGGTGGACTCCATTTACTAATTATGTGACTTCTGGAGGCAATTGGTCACTCGGGATTTTATTTAGGGGCTTAATTCAAATGCACGTCTCAATTTTCAGACTTATATTTTTAAAATAATTAGAAAACCATGTATTACTTCCTTTACACTTCCTAAATACTTCCTATTTTGTGGTGGTATATCACATAAAATCCCAATAAAATGCAATTGTGTCACGAGGGAAGTCTGGTGGGCACTCCGGATAGGATCGTACCGCTTTTAAATACAGCTGTCGGTTGTTGACAGTGGCTTTTAAGGGGTTAACTGCGGCGATCACTTGTTCACTTTTCCTTTTAACAGCCATGAAATCGGGGAACCGCGGCAAATGGGCCTTCTTGTTCAGTCTGTCAGAACTCAAGTCTGTGCGTAAAAGCAAGATGGGCCTGAGCTGGTCGTATCTGATATTCACTACTAAGGACGGGGTGTCCTTCCAAGCTCTTCATTTTCATCAAGGTGGAACGAAAGCTCTGCTGAAGGCCCTCCGGAAGTATGTTATACTGGCCGTGTAAGTAGTGAACTTGCTTTATCTAATCATTTAACCGTGTGGGGGTCGAAGCTTTGCCTTCTACACCTTGGAGATGTCATGCTTCCAGATTTATGGCATTGCCACAGTATGGCTGCTTCTATAGCCATTCCTCGCCTGGTTGTTGTGGCCTCCTCGCCTGGTTGTAGCGGCCTCCTCGCCTGGTTGTGGCGTCCTCCTCGCCTGGGTGTGGCGGCCTCCTCGCCTGGTTGTGGCGTCCCTCCTCACCTGGTTGTAGCATCCTCCTCGCCTGGTTGTGGCGTCCTGCCCGCCTGGTTGTGGCGTCCTCCCCGCCTGGTTGTGGCGTCCTCCCCGCCTGGTTGTAGCGTCCTCCTCGCCTGGTTGTAGCGTCCTCCTCGCCTGGTTGTAGCGTCCTCCTCGCCTGGTTGGTTGTAGCGTCCTCCTCGCCTGGTTGTAGCGTCCTCCTCGCCTGGTTGTGGCGGCCTCCTCGCCTGGTTGTGGCGTCCTCCCCGCCTGGTTGTAGCGTCCTCCTCGCCTGGTTGTAGCGTCCTCCTCGCCTGGTTGTAGCGTCCTCCTCGCCTGGTTGTAGCGTCCTCCTCGCCTGGTTGTAGCGTCCTCCTCGCCTGGTTGTAACGTCCTCCTCGCCTGGTTGCGGCGGCCCTCCTCGCCTGGTTGCGGCGGCCCTCCTCGCCTGGTTGCGGCGGCCCTCCTCGCCTGGTTGCGGCGGCCCTCCTCGCCTGGTTGCGGCGGCCCTCCTCGCCTGGTTGCGGCGGCCCTCCTCGCCTGGTTGCGGCGGCCCTCCTCGCCTGGTTGCGGCGGCCCTCCTCGCCTGGTTGCGGCGGCCCTCCTCGCCTGGTTGCGGCGGCCCTCCTCGCCTGGTTGTGTATATATCCTGATGCTGCAGGATCAGACTACATGGCTTATTTGTAGTCTGTTACCATGGCGACACACTGACTAGATGGTAGCTGTACAGCTAAAATGGCAGGAAATATTTACCAAAAATTGATAGCAAATTTTCTCCATTTACCTTTACATTTATTGGGACAATAGTTAATGATTAGTTGTGAGCGTGTGACCTCGGGTGAACCAAGGATAAACCAATCAAAGCAAAACTTCGCCTACTATTCCTCCTCGCATTGTTTTATTGCGAGTGCCCTTTGTAATCGCTGCGGACGAGCTCCGCTTTCCTGCCCGGCTCTACTTCCCCTGAGCAGGCGGCATCCATCAGTGTGTAGTGAGCAGGCAGCACAGCGCTAATGGCGGCTCCCGCTCCGGAGGAATCGCCCAGCGGCCGCGCTCTTCCCGTCTATTATTGATGAGCTTCATCGTAACCAGACGCTCCAGCTTCACTTACCCCGACGGATCCTGCGGGCTGCTGACGGATGCGGAGTCCGGGCCATTATGACAGCTTAGGTCCTGCTTAAATTGCTTCTCAAGTGCCTGTCCTGGAAGTCCTTATCAATTAAAGGGAAGCGGACATTATGCTTACGTATTAATGGCATATTAAAGGGATATTCTAGTGGGTTTATCACTCTCCCCTTCAATGATGAAAGTAAGAGTAAGTCGATCTGTCATCAGATTTCAGGACCCAAACTATAAACATTATTATACAGGTTTCTCAGACCAGATGAGGCTGCTGTACTTGCTGTGAAAATCCCACATCAGAACGGCTGCATAATACTGATATTTCAATTGAGACTCCTAAAATGCTAATTTTAATATCTGGCTGGAAGCATTATACATCTGTTCTTTCGTGGATTTCCAAAGTCAGTACACCAGCCCCGTTAGGTCAAAGGCTTCTATAATGTAATGTATGCAGTTTGTATTGTGAAGTCTGGTGACACGCCGTAAAGCACAGCTCTCCATTTGACCCAAAACTGGTAGAAAAGCACAGTCTTGTTTCCTTCATCCCACCCCACAAGTTAAAACTGCTTTCAGTGCACACAGTAGTGTCATACGTGCAGGAACTGTCCTTAATGTTGTGCTGTCCACTCTGTTTGAGTGGGTGGTTCCTTTTAATCAACATTCTGTCAGCAGTGTAGTTCCAGAGGGGGTCCCGCCTTCCCACCGTAGTTCGAGGGGGAGTCCTGCCTTCCCGCTGGGGTTCCAGAGGAGTGTTCCGTCTCCTTGCCGTAGTTCCAGAGGGGTGGGTCCCGCCTTCCTGCCGTAGTTCCAGAGGGGTGGGTCCTGCCTTCCCGCCGTAGTTCCAGAGGGGGAGCCCCACCTTCCCGCCGTAGTTCCAGAGGGGGCGTCCCGCCTTCCCGCCATAGTTCCAGAGGGGGCGTCCCGCCTTCCCGCCGTAGTTCCAGAGGGGGCGTCCCGCCTTCCCGCCGTAGATCCAGAGGGGAAGTCCCGCCTTCCCGCCGTAGTTCTAGAGGGGGAGTCCCGCCTTCCCGCCATAGTTCCAGAGGGGGCGTACCGCCATAGTTCCATAGGGGGCGTCCCGCCTTCCCGCCGTAGTTCCATAGGGGGCGTCCCGCCTTCCCGCCGTAGTTCCATAGGGGGCGTCCCGCCTTCCCGCCGTAGTTCCAGAGGGGGCGTCCCGCCATAGTTCCAGAGGGTGCGTCCCGCCTTCCCGCCATAGTTCCAGAGGGGGCGTCCCGCCATAGTTCCAGAGGGGGCGTCCCGCCTTCCCGCCGTAGTTCCAGAGGGGGCGTCCCGCCTTCCCGCCGTAGTTCCAGAGGGGGCGTCCCGCCTTCCCGCCATAGTTCCAGAGGGTGCGTCCCGCCTTCCCGCCGTAGATCCAGAGGGGAAGTCCCGCCTTCCCGCCGTAGTTCTAGAGGGGGCGTCCCGCCTTCCCGCCATAGTTCCAGAGGGGGCGTCCCGCCATAGTTCCAGAGGGGGCGTCCCGCCTTCCCGCCATAGTTCCAGAGGGGGCGTCCCGCCATAGTTCCAGAGGGGGCGTCCCGCCTTCCCGCCATAGTTCCAGAGGGGGCGTCCCGCCTTCCCGCCATAGTTCCAGAGGAGGCGTCCCGCCTTCCCGCCATAGTTCCAGAGGGGGAGTCCCGCCTTCCCGCCGTAGTTCCAGAGGGGGCGTCCCGCCTTCCCGCCATAGTTCCAGAGGGTGCGTCCCGCCTTCCCGCCGTAGATCCAGAGGGGAAGTCCCGCCTTCCCGCCGTAGTTCTAGAGGGGGCGTCCCGCCTTCCCGCCATAGTTCCAGAGGGGGCGTCCCGCCATAGTTCCAGAGGGGGCGTCCCGCCTTCCCGCCATAGTTCCAGAGGGGGCGTCCCGCCATAGTTCCAGAGGGGGCGTCCCGCCTTCCCGCCATAGTTCCAGAGGGGGCGTCCCGCCATAGTTCCAGAGGGGGAGTCCTGCCTTCCCGCTGGGGTTCCAGAGGAGTGTTCCGTCTCCTTGCCGTAGTTCCAGAGGGGTGGGTCCCGCCTTCCTGCCGTAGTTCCAGAGGGGTGGGTCCTGCCTTCCCGCCGTAGTTCCAGAGGGGGAGCCCCACCTTCCCGCCGTAGTTCCAGAGGGGGCGTCCCGCCTTCCCGCCATAGTTCCAGAGGGGGCGTCCCGCCTTCCCGCCGTAGTTCCAGAGGGGGCGTCCCGCCTTCCCGCCGTAGATCCAGAGGGGAAGTCCCGCCTTCCCGCCGTAGTTCTAGAGGGGGAGTCCCGCCTTCCCGCCATAGTTCCAGAGGGGGCGTACCGCCATAGTTCCATAGGGGGCGTCCCGCCTTCCCGCCGTAGTTCCATAGGGGGCGTCCCGCCTTCCCGCCGTAGTTCCATAGGGGGCGTCCCGCCTTCCCGCCGTAGTTCCAGAGGGGGCGTCCCGCCTTCCCGCCGTAGTTCCAGAGGGGGCGTCCCGCCTTCCCGCCATAGTTCCAGAGGGTGCGTCCCGCCTTCCCGCCATAGTTCCAGAGGGGGCGTCCCGCCATAGTTCCAGAGGGGGCGTCCCGCCTTCCCGCCGTAGTTCCAGAGGGGGCGTCCCGCCTTCCCGCCGTAGTTCCAGAGGGGGCGTCCCGCCTTCCCGCCATAGTTCCAGAGGGTGCGTCCCGCCTTCCCGCCGTAGATCCAGAGGGGAAGTCCCGCCTTCCCGCCGTAGTTCTAGAGGGGGCGTCCCGCCTTCCCGCCATAGTTCCAGAGGGGGCGTCCCGCCATAGTTCCAGAGGGGGCGTCCCGCCTTCCCGCCATAGTTCCAGAGGGGGCGTCCCGCCATAGTTCCAGAGGGGGCGTCCCGCCTTCCCGCCATAGTTCCAGAGGGGGCGTCCCGCCTTCCCGCCATAGTTCCAGAGGAGGCGTCCCGCCTTCCCGCCATAGTTCCAGAGGGGGAGTCCCGCCTTCCCGCCGTAGTTCCAGAGGGGGCGTCCCGCCTTCCCGCCATAGTTCCAGAGGGTGCGTCCCGCCTTCCCGCCGTAGATCCAGAGGGGAAGTCCCGCCTTCCCGCCGTAGTTCTAGAGGGGGCGTCCCGCCTTCCCGCCATAGTTCCAGAGGGGGCGTCCCGCCATAGTTCCAGAGGGGGCGTCCCGCCTTCCCGCCATAGTTCCAGAGGGGGCGTCCCGCCATAGTTCCAGAGGGGGCGTCCCGCCTTCCCGCCATAGTTCCAGAGGGGGCGTCCCGCCATAGTTCCAGAGGGGGCGTCCCGCCTTCCCGCCATAGTTCCAGAGGGGGCGTCCCGCCATAGTTCCAGAGGGGGCGTCCCGCCATAGTTCCAGAGGGGGCGTCCCGCCTTCCCGCCATAGTTCCAGAGGGGGCGTCCCGCCATAGTTCCAGAGGGGGCGTCCCGCCATAGTTCCAGAGGGGGCGTCCCGCCTTCCCGCCATAGTTCCAGAGGGGGCGTCCCGCCATAGTTCCAGAGGGGGCGTCCCGCCTTCCCGCCATAGTTCCAGAGGGGGCGTCCCGCCATAGTTCCAGAGGGGGCGTCCCGCCATAGTTCCAGAGGGGGCGTCCCGCCTTCCCGCCATAGTTCCAGAGGGGGCGTCCCGCCATAGTTCCAGAGGGGGCGTCCCGCCTTCCCGCCATAGTTCCAGAGGGGGCGTCCCGCCTTCCCGCCATAGTTCCAGAGGGGGCGTCCCGCCTTCCCGCCATAGTTCCAGAGGGGGAGTCCCGCCTTCCCGCCGTAGTTCCAGAGGGGGCGTCCCGCCTTCCCGCCATAGTTCCAGAGGGGGCGTCCCGCCTTCCCGCCATAGTTCCAGAGGGGGCGTCCCGCCTTCCCGCCATAGTTCCAGAGGGGGCGTCCCGCCTTCCCGCCATAGTTCCAGAGGGGGAGTCCCGCCTTCCCGCCGTAGTTCCAGAGGGGGAGTCCCGCCTTCCCGCTGCAGTTCCAGAGGGAGGGGGTCCCGCCTTCCCGCCGGGGTCCATTTGCACAGGGGCTTCATCCAGCACCTCCATATTCTGACCCATTGGGCTGTAGAAGCTGCTCCTAGAGCCGGACCCTTTATCTTTCCTTCTTTGGGATGAGGGAAGCCTCGGAGC
Organism: Ranitomeya imitator; assembly: GCF_032444005.1. Classification (NCBI taxonomy): domain Eukaryota; kingdom Metazoa; phylum Chordata; class Amphibia; order Anura; family Dendrobatidae; genus Ranitomeya; species Ranitomeya imitator. Next base: position 30,793,739 of record NC_091291.1, read on the forward strand.
CATCTTCTTGTGTTCGGATTGTAGTGCTGCTTCCTCGCAGTCGGCACCCGCTGAGTCCAGCAATCCCCGCTCTGACATTGAGTGTTAATAGCGATGTCTGCATCATCACAAAGCTGATAACTGCTGATGAGGAGCCGCGGTCCTTGGGTCTGATTTGTGCTGCAAGGACAGAATAGCCGAGATGGATCTCATTGGTATTAGAGCCGGTGATTGTCAGTGACAGCAGCGAGAACCTGCCGCGCCCAGCGCCCCCCGTTTACACATCCACTCCCTTTTACTATTTACATCAAACGCCATAATAAAGACCAGATTAGTCAGTAAGTTTCTGATTTTTAAAGGGAAATTCTTTCTTTTTAATTATTTTGGTCCCAAAACAGCCAAGCAATCTGGACCTTCAGCAGCGTTTCGCCCCAGCCGTGCTTACTCATTGGGTTCAGATTATTTTATTTAGGGTCTATGTTTCTGTAATGACAATTTTTTTTATGTTTTCAGGTCTCCGAAGGATTCTCGCCTCTTTTTGGTTTATCCCCATGACACTCATGCCCTCTCCCACTCCTTCGATGAACTCCAAATGTTTGACGATGGCTCCTCTGACTTGGTGTCTGTGAGTTCACGTCATTTTTCGAATCTCGAAAGAAATACTATTGGATGAAAACCGTTACTTCTCGATTTATTCAGTGTGGAGTCTGAGCACCACGCGCAGAAATCCCGGCACTTACAGCTTTGAGGTTATTAATGATTGTTTGTGGAAGGTTCTGCTGTTGAATGCATTTGGGCAATTCATCAAGATCCGCTGCTGGCAGCTCCTGTGTAATCACCGACCGATGTGCTCGATGGGAGACAAGTCTGGAGAGGCCGCAGCCATGGTGGCACGTTTAGGCCACGCAGGTTGGTCATAGTAACATGATCAATGTGCGACCCGGGGTTGTCTTGTTGGAAAAATGGCCGCACCACTGGTTCCATGACCAAATCAATGAAATGCCAAACCACACCTGAACACCGAAGAGGCCCCTGCACAAATGTTGCTCATCCCAAACCTTCTCCCACGGCTGCGGCGTCTCCACACTTGTCTCCCATCAAGCACATCTGGGACGCCATTGGTTGGTGATTACAAAAGGAGCTGCCAGCAGCGGATCTTGATGATTCGTCAGACTGCATTCAGCGGCAGACGACCATTAATGACCTCACTGATGGAAATGGCGCTCAGACTCCAGACTGACTAAATCAAGAGGTTTTGAAGATGCTGTTTCCACTTTTTTCCATCATTTGCAGATCAGTAAAGTCTCCAACATTCCTGGCACAGTATATACATTTTTATTTTTTCATTTTCTCTAGAGATTTTTCCAAGATCCGTATTCTGCAACGTTCGGCGGCTTCTCCAAAGTGACCAACTTCTTCCGCGGAGCCTTACGGCACCAGGACGGCCATCACCAAAGACCCCTATCCGAGATGGCAGTCGGTCTGGAGGATGAACCAGGCTTTGAAGTGATCACCTGTGTGAGTAATCAGTTATTTTCCACCCATCTCGGCCCCCCGAGGACTGCGGGGGTGCATCGAACGAGGTTTGGTAAATTTAAAGGGCTTTATGCAGCAGCTTTCACTTACAGTTCCCTGCGTTAAATGGAGTCTTGGGTATCGTTATTGTGGGCTCGGGCTGTAATCTCACATCCAGAAATCTGTTTCAGCAAGTGGAGCTGGGCGAGCGTCCAGTCATCCAGCGCCAGGCGGCCGTCAGCGAGCAGGAATGGGAATCCTACATTGATTCTGAAGGTCGAGTGATGAATGTGGACGGCTTGAAAAAAAGGATATTTTCTGGGGTAAGTGCGGCTGCCCGGATCAGCTCTGTACACTGCAGTATTCACTGCAGATCCCCGTCCAAAAAAAAAAAAAGCATCTGCTGCTCGCACTTCCATCTAAGCCCACTAGATGGCGCCATTTCTCGGCGCTAGGTCCACTGCAGATATCACATCTACTTAATGTAATGCGCTGCTGTTCATTTCATTATATATTTTTTTTTAAGGGATTGTGCCAAGGGCTCAGAAAAGATGCTTGGAAGTACGTCCTGGGCTATTATCCATGGGATAGCACAGCGGAAGACAGAAAATCTTTAGTACGGAGAAAAACGTAAGCAAATGGCTGAATTAGGTGGCGTGAGACCCCTAGTGGACAGGATGGCTAGTGCAATGCTTGTGCAGTCACTGTCATACCCGCAGTTCTGTCTCTGCATACACTGGCTTTCTTTCCAAATACAACCCCTGGCAAAAAAATGATGGAATCACCGGCCTTGGAGGATGTTCATTCAGTTGTTTAATTTTGTAGAAAAAAAGCAGATCACAGACACGGCACAAAGCTAAAGTCAATTCAAATGGCAACTTTCTGGTTTTAAGGAACACTAAAAGAAATCAAGAACAAAAAATGTGGTAGTCAGTAATGGTTACTTTTTTAACCAAGCATAGGGGAAAAATTATGGAATCACTCAATTCTGAGAAATTATGGAATCATGAAAAACAAACAAAAAAAACCCTCCAACACATCACTAGTATTTTGTTGCACCACCTCTGGCTTTCTAACAGCTTGCAGTCTCTGGGGCCTGGACTTAATGAGTGTCACACAGGACTCTTCATCAATCCGGCTCCACCTTTCCCTGATTACTGTCCCCAGATCAGATTTGCAGGTTGGATTCTTGTCATGGACCATTTTCTACAACTTCCACCAAAGATTTTCCATTGGATTGAGATCCGGACTATTTGCAGCCATGACATTGACCTTATGTGTCTATTTTCAAGGAATGTGTGCAGTTTTTGAGGATGCATCATCATCATGAAAAATGATTTCTTCATCCCCCAAACATCCTTTCAATTGATGGGATAAGAAAAGTGTCCAAAATATCAACATAAACTTGTGCATTTATTGAAGATGTGATGACAGCCGTCTCCCCAGTGCCTTTACCTGACATGCAGCCCCATATCATCAATGACTGAGGAAATTTGCATGTTCTCTTCAGGCAGTCATCTTTATAAATCTCATTGGAACGGCACCAAACAAAAGTTCCAGCATCATCACCTTGCCCAATGCAGATTCGCGATTCATCACTGAATATCATTGCTTTTCCTTAGCCCATTGTAATCTTGTTTTTTTCTGTTTAGGTGTTAGTGATGGCCTTCGTTTAGCTTTTCTGTATGTAAATCTCATTTCCTTTAGGCGGTTTCTTACAGTTCGGTCACAGACGTTGACTCCAGTTTCCTCCCATTCGTTCCTCATTTGTTTTGTTGTGCATTTCCTGTTTTGGAGACATATTGCTTTAAGTTTCCGGTCTTGACGCTTTGATGTCTTCCTTGGTCTACCAGTATGTTTGCCTTTAACAACCTTCCCATGTTGTTTGTATTTGGTCCATATTTTAGACACCGCTGACTGTGAACAACCAACATCTTTTACAACCAATTATCTTTTGATAATCCTCTCCTTTGTTTCAATTGATATCTCTCGTGTTGGAGCCATGATTCATGTCAGTCCACTTGGTGCAACAGCTCTCCAAGGTGTGATCACTCCTTATTAGATGCAGAATAATGAGCAGATCTAATTTGATGCAGGTGTTAGTTTGGGGTATGAAAATTTACAGGGTGATTCCATAATTTTTTCCTCAGAATTGAGTGATTTCATAATTTTTCCCCTATGCTTGGTTAAAAAAAGTAACCATTACTGACTACCACATTTTTTGCTCTTGATTTCTTTTAGTGTTTCTTAAAGCCAGAAAGTTTCCATGTGAAATGACTTAACTTTTGTGCCTTGTCTGCGATCTGCTTTTTTTTCTACAAAATTAAACAACTGAATGAACATCCTCCAAGGCCGGTGATTCCATAATATTTGCCAGGGGTTGTATAAAGTAAGAATGGATGTTATACACTAGTTTATTGTTTGGGTTCTTGAGCCCCATCATTAATCGTTTATGGGACAGCTTGGTACTGTGCTTTCTCCTGCAGTCCTATAGACAATGAATGGTGCAGCTGTCGAGCATCCATGCCATTCATTGGTGTAGATGCTCCATTTTTCCTATTGTTCCTAGCTTTTGGACCTCCAGTTATCCCGAAAACCGTGTTCTGCTTGACCCCTCCGCTCCTTCTTGGCTACCTCCATCAGTCCCATAGACTGGAGCAGAGGTCGTGCGTCCACGCCACTCATTGACTGGCAGCAATAGCCAAGCGCTGTACTGAGTGCAGACCCAATGTGCACCCCCGTTCTCAGGACCCTGGGGTCCATTTTTTGGCATTTCTATGGGTCGCATCTTCCGGGCCTCAAGTTATCTTTGGATCCTGAGATAATGCAAAAATACCAAAACTTTCATTATCTTTTACAAGGTAAAGCAATGTACAAATTGTACAATGACACAGGTTCTTATATTTTACAGTATATCACAAAAGTGAGTACACCCCTTACCTTTTTTTTTTTTTTTTTTATTTTGTTATTGCGGTATATCTTTCATGGGGCAACACTGAAGATCTGACACTTTGATACAATGTATCTTGTAAATTATGTGTGCCCTAAACTGCTGGCAACAAAAGTGAGTACACCCCTGAGTGAGAATGGCCAAATTGTGCCCAATTATCTATTTTCCCTCCCTGGTGTCATGTGACTCATTAGTATACAAGGCCTAAGGTGTGAATGGGTAGCAGGGGGGGTTCATTTGCGGTCATCGCTCTCACACTCTCTCATACCGATCACTGGAAGTTCAGCATGGCTGCTCATGGCAAAAAACTTTAAAGATTTGAAAAAAAGGACTATTGCTCTAGATAAAAATGGCCGAGGATATAAGAAGATCGCCAACACCCTGAAACAGTTTGCTGAAGACAAGCTGACTGGAACCTCGTCCTGTGGTCTGATGAGACCAATATAAACTTATTTGGTTCAGATGGTGTCAAGTGTGTGCAGCTGCAACCAGGGGAGGAGTACAAAGATAAGTGTGTCCTGCCTACAGTCAAGCATGGTGGTAGGAGTGCCATGGTTTGGGGCTGCATGAGTGCTGCTGGCTGGGAGGAGCTGCAGGTCATTGAGGGAACTGTGAATGCCAACATGTACTGTGACACACTGAAGCAGCTCGCTTAATCAGAAACTGGGCCAAAGGGCAGTATTCTAACTACTGTACATTGTTTCACAGCGTCAGATCCTCAGTGTTGTCCCATGAAAATATATATATGTAAAACATTTTCCAAAAATATGTATTTTTTTACAAATAAATGTTTTTGTATATGTGTGTGTGTGTGTATATATATATATATATATATATATATATATATATATATATATATATATATATATATATATATATATATATATATATATAAATTTTTTTTTTTTTTTTGTGGAAATTTCTTTACATACACCCCCCACCCTGGATCTGCCCCCATACACCTTCCCTACAGCTCCTACCAAACATCCCCACAGTCCCTATCCCTATTGCCTTTATACACTGGCTTTGGCAAAACTGATGCGTATTTGGTCCTGCCAATAAAGCTTCTTTGAATCTTGAATCATACATATATTTTCATGAGACAACACTGAGGATCTGATTTTGTGTGTGTGTATATATATATATATATATATCATTTGCTTTGTTTATTTTTATATTTTTGGAATTTTTTGCGGAGATAGAAGGGTTAATTCCGCCTCGCCCACGCATCTTGCTAACTGTAAGGGAACCAAGCGAGCGGGCAGATCGCACGGGCTCGGTGCCATCTCCGTGGGACACCGCTCAGCACATGTTTCAGTGTTTGTCTCGCTGTTTCCAGGGACGAGTATTTCCGTATGAAGCTGCAGTGGAAATCTGTGAGCGACGACCAGGAGAAGAGGAATTCTCTGCTGAGGGGGTACCGAAGTTTGATCGGTCAGTACAGTACGGGGACAGTTTAAGGCCTGCATGGCATGACCACAGCCGAGCTGGCTGGGGAGGCAGAGTGGCATCACTGGTGCATTGCAAATTTTTTATAGTTTGGGCAATATTTATTCTTTCCTTTACAGTGACCTTTGCACACGTTCATTAGATGCTTCAACACAAGAGAGAGTCTGTTCATGGTGACTAATGTGCATGTATTGTTTCCTGAAACAGGAAGTTTAAAGTCCCCCCACAAAAACAGTGGCCGGTGTGAGAAAATCTGATGATTTCTCATTTTTAATACAAATTATGATATGAAGGGGGGGGGGATGTCAGATATATTAAGCCATTTTCTGATGATACATGTATAAAGCTCCAAACAGGGGTCTTCATCTCTCTATAGCCCACTCATTGTGGGAAAACAATAGCTGTCAGAGATCACAGATTTCACCAGTGTCCTCATTCTCACGAAGACCTGTCCGAAGATCCTCGGGCCCCGGATTGAATTTCTTTGCTTTCCTGCAGTAATATATAAGGTCCTACGTGAATAACGTACGGCAGCAGAACTAATAATTGTATCGTCTCGTGATTTCTCAGAAAGGGACGTCAGCCGCACAGACCGGAACAACAAGTTCTACGAGGGCAATGACAACCCGGGGCTCGGCCTCCTCAACGACGCCTTGATGACGTACTGCATGTATAACTTTGATCTGGGTATGTACCGGTGGCCTCCATCTTGTTCTCTAGATCTGGAGTTTGACTTGGTTATAAAGCTACATGGCTGAGAAGTTTTCTGCCCACTTTAAAGGATCTGTTTACACATTGAGTTAATTTTTTAAGTGCTTAAAGCGTTTATTCCCAGCTTCCGAAATGGGCATTGCCGGATAGAGCTTGACAAAACAAGCACTTTTTCAATTTACTGCTTATTAAAATTTGCAGCCGTTCTCGAGATATTAAGACTTTTTTTGTTTTGTTTACAACTCGTTGCCTAGGGGACCGACCACCGACGGTCTCCAAGGCAATGAGCTGTAAACAAAAGTGTTGATATCTCAAAAAGGGCTGAAAATTTTAATTAGCAATAAATTGCAAAAGTGCTTGTTTTATCAAGCTCTATCCGGCAATACCCATTTCTGTAGACGGGAGAAAATAAAATTGCTCTATATACAAAAAAAAATGCATGCACATTCAGCTAAACTGAGTGCACATGGAGATGAGACTCTAGGTTTCACATTTCTCCCCTACTAAGGAGCATTGGGAGAGAAGTTTTTTGTTTTGTTTTTTTCTGTCCAATGACAGAATTTGCTGAACTTTAAAGGAATGATTTCTGCTTTTTTTTTTTTCGCCGCTCAGGTTACGTTCAGGGAATGAGCGACCTCCTCTCTCCCATACTTTACGTCATTCAGAACGAGGTGGACGCCTTCTGGTGTTTCACTGGATTCATGGAGATGGTGGTAAGTTCTGATCCCGGTGAGTAATGTAAGGAGAAGCAGGTTTAACCCCTTCAAGACTAGTATGTCCGGGCTCAGAAGCTGTCAGATGCAGGCTGTGTTACACGGCCAGCAGCAGCAACTGGAGCGAAGCCGCAGTCGCTGCTGTTTAACCACTTAAAAGCAGCTGTCGGGTGCTGGGGAAGTTGTGCCCATCGACTTGCTTGCAACACAATTGTGGGGTGGCAGTCAGGGACCTGTAGTCGGCACTCGAAACTGCCTTCTCAGTCTATAGGATTCAGAGGAGTGTGATCAGCTCCCCATAAACCACGAAACGGTGCCCTATGGGGACTAAAAAAAAAAAAAATTGCAAAATTTATAGATTCAAGTTCAACCTCCTTTCCCCCCATTGTTTGGAAAAGTCCGATCTACCAAAATATTAACCTATATGAAAACACAATAAAGAAGAAAAAAATTAAACTCCAGAATGGACATTTTTTTATTATTATTTGCAGCACTTGCTTTAAAATTGCAATAAAAAGCTAACAACAAAACATTGTACGTGTCCCAAAATATTGACGGTTCGCAAAAAAAAAAAAAAAGACAAGTCCTCACACATTTAATTTTTAGATGGACAGAAAAAGTCTATTATCTGCTGCCACCTGGAGGCTGACACTAGGAATACATCTAATTGAAACATAGCTCCTCCCCTGCAGACTATACCTCACCGGCTAGCATCAGGCTTCCTAAGTTTTAATGAGAAGCACCTGCTAGCATCAGGCTTCCTAAGTTTTAATGAGAAGGCCAAAGAAGATTATAACATGAACGAAAAAGACTCCAATCACATCTTGAGAGAAAAAGAAAGTAAATGGACGTCCGACTGGGCAACCAAGGGTGGGTGCTGTGTCCGCCAATGAAGATGGTGAGTACCAAAAATCTACTTTTCTTGTTTGACTCATTGGAAACTATAGGATTTCCTAAAGCTGTCCCTGGGGTGGTAATGAAAACCCAAGTATTAAACTGTTGCTACAGAAGTCTTCCAATCTTGTTCAAGCTGTCGCCTGAGCAACTGCTGACTGCATTATGTTCCAGCCAAGACTTGTGTCTGCAGAAGCAAAGGTGTGGACTAGAAACAAAAAATCTGCACCTATGCGCTGCCTTACGTTATTGCGGAACTGATGCCTGGAGAAGAACGGGCCAGGAAACTCTTTACAGTCCCAGCAAAGTGTTCCCTAACCCTGGATGGAGGAGCACTTGTACCTGCCTTATAATCCTCACTAATGGCTTATCTCATTCACCCTAGAGGCAGACTTACCTTCCGCCAGAGCGTACCGGGACGACCATAAGACACCCGAACAGAGCTCTGAGAGACAGAGAAGCACAGCTCTGTCTATGTCAGATTGTGAGAGTCTCTCAAGAAGAAGAAAGGTGATGCACCTAAAGAAAGGAGAGCAGTCTTCTTATTAACGTGAAAAGGTGGAGAATCACGCTAAGGCGAAAGGAAGGAGCCAAATGCCAGACTAAGGAGATAAATAAATAGTCGAAATAGAGGGTTCTCTCTGATCGGCAAAAGGGGGAAGACCAAATGACAGGACCCACTAGGGATCTCTTAGAACCTGGAGAATAATATGGTGGTCACCCATCCTGGACAAGCAGCCCTGACCCATGGCCTAAAAGTTAAAGTCTGCCGGACCAGGAAAGCCAAGGTAAGAACCTGGCTTTTGGGAGTCTGTCCTAGCTCAATATAGACATCAAAAATGTAAAAAGGGTGATCAAGCCATACGAACGCTGCCCATAGATTTTCACCTATGAAACATGCTAATGTACAGAAAAGTGACCCTTATGTCCCTTTTTCCCCAACCTTAAACAAACTAAGTCCAGGAGGCCCACAGCCTTCCCAACTGCGGACCCGTCAATCCTGCCGGTAAACCTAAATGGTCAAAAAATTGGAAAGAAGAGGACAGCTGGTGCCTGGATTGAAACCGCAAAATCCTAAGCAGAACCAGTCTTCAAAATATTCAGACCAAGCTTGGGAAAGAGAATCCTGCCCTAATCAAGGAAGACCAAGGTTCCTCTAGAATGTGAAGAGCCCAGACATCTGCTCTGACCCATCACCTACCAGGGGAAGCTCTAGTCTAGGCAGTAGGCTACTTGGGGGACCCTCAGAGGCGTAAAATCTCAAAACGCCCAGGGGATCCAGGCAACTTGTCAGATGTCGATAGTCTGAACAACCTGTATTAACACCAAAATGAGACTATGGTAATTTGTCCAGGGCTCCCATAGGCGATGAAAGGATGGAAGAACTGCCAGCTCTCCCAACCAGGCATCGAGGAATGTAGGTGAAGAGGATTAGGAGGAGGTAGAGACAGAGGCAGCATGAAGGATAAAATCAAGTGCAACTAGCTGCCTCCAAACGGGAGACCTCAATAGTCACCAAAGGCAAATAAAAATAGTACCGCCCTTCTCAGGAAGGATCAATCCTGGTGCATCTGATCTGTGGTCTCCTATCAGCAGAAGACTCCTAAGTGAGTATCAGCCACCTGCATCCCATACTGCCAAGGAAAAAACATCTGATGTGTGAAGTTACTAACCCCTGTCTCTAGACTTGGAGGAAATGTTCCTACTAAAGGCTGGAATCAAGAGGGAACCTTCATTCTTCAGCGGAAAAGCCTGAGCAGGGCTACCTTGATTGCTTACGGGAATGCACAGAAGTCCTGCAGCTTCACCATACCGAAAGGTCTTCGTCAACAGGTTTGACCCACCTAAGACTAGATCACAGACCTGTTGTTCACCTGAAATACCAAGGAGTCTGAATTAGATGGACTGACTCACCTAGGACGAGGTCAAGGTACCACCGTCCATGTGTGCAAGCTACCTACCAAGCGGTATCCGCTAGACAGTGACTCATCCTGGATAGTGATCCTGGTGCCAACTGGATTGCCCTCGTGGCCAGCCATAGAAAAAGGTCTTGCTTGTGGTGTTGGGCTGCTGAGAAAATCAAGTCGCTACAATGCCTATGTAATGGACTGTCTCAGCCTGACTAACTCATCTCTGAAGAAGCATGTGTCCTAGGAAGTGGACATGCCGTATGGCTCGCTTGTGCGACATGACCTAAAAATGAGAAGACGCCGGTTAAAAGATCAGACTCATTCTGAGTACAGTCAAGTTAATTTGTGTGGTCATGTCCTGCCGAGGGACGGATAAATTGACCGCACTGGGAGAGAGCGGATCTGAGATCTGAGAGGCCCAAGGTTGAATACTCCGAGAAAATAAAGCCCAAACCACAGGAAGCAGAAAGGACCTCCCAAGAAAATGCTTGCATCTTGGATGGCAAGGAAAGGTGCCTCCATAACTCCTTTTCTTCTCCTGAGCCATGCCCTCTTCAGAAGCTACCACCCCGAAAAAAGGAATAGGAGGAGGAGGAAAAAAGGACCCACGACAGGGTTATAGTTGCGTGTCCTGAAGCTACAGATCCTTTTATCTTCTGCTCCGGCTATGTGGGGTGGCGGCAAGAGCTCGTTGGCTTACAGCCCTCCGCTCCAGTGCCTACACAGACTGTATCAAGGTCCTTTGATGCGAGGGGATACGGACTGAGCAATTGCAGCCTGTACCCCTTCGCTACGTTGGTGAAACGGATTGCAGTCCGTTAACCTAGGACATCCATCTGATACACAAGAAAGAGAAATGGTTAACGCCTAATCTAGGACCAGCCTGAGTCAGACCTTGCCTCCCGCTGACGCTATACTAAACTTAGGAAGCCTCAGGCTGGCAGGAGAGGTATAGTCTGCTGGGGAGGAGACAATGAGACGAACGGAAACAAATTAATTGTTTTGTTTTTTGATTTTTCTTTCTTTTACAAATTTACATTTTTTTTGTTACTTAATTCTAGAAACAAACTTCACAATGTAACTGGCTCAAAGAGTCATGTTGTTGCCAGTTGTTTTTTTTTTTTTTTTTTTTTTTTTTACTTTCACCATTTCACTTTAAAAAAAAAATAAATAATAATAATGTTTTGCCCCATACTACATTAATTGTTTAAAATGAATGACATTCAAAAGTACAACTCCTTCCTCCCTCCTTAAACAAAAAAACAAGCCCTCATATGGGTATGTTGCTAGGAGAAAAAAAAAAAGTTTTGGAGAAAAAAAAAAAATAAACGTAAAGCTGGGAAAAACAATTGCCAGGTCATGAAGAGGTTAAAGTATAGCTGCACAGAGACTTGTCAGAAGACTATAATCGGTGGGACTCTTTTAGCAGTCGGTGGGGTCTCTGCACCCAGACCAACTCAAAAAGTTTTCTAAAACTTTTTGCGTCCACTTGGAAACTCCAGTGGGCACAAACCTAGGACTGTTCTTTGGTCCTTCATTGGAGAAGTCTTCTTCATCTGAAACCAGGTGAGGACTTCAGAGCCCATATTACCGGTCTCTTAATTGCCGTGTGCCCATTGATGTCCGTCTAAAGGAATTCTCCTCCATGTATAAGTGGCGAGTATTTGCTGACAGCGGCTGTTACCGCTCGGTGCGGCCCGTCCTCAGAGAGCGCAGCCGCTTGATCAATGCATTGATTTGTTTCTCCTGCATCTCAGCACCACAACTTTGAAGAGAGCCAGGAAAGTATGAAGAGACAGCTGTCCCAGCTCAACCTTCTGCTGCGAGTCCTGGACCCGGCGCTCTGTGATTTCCTGGGTTCGTATTCCAGTCTGTTATATGCACCTATAGCCCCGGGAGGGGATTGAAGACCATTCACAGCAGTACAGGGGTCTAATCAGGGCAGAATACATTTTCGGGGGTGCGGTGGAGTTCTAGACCTCTTTAGAATGCTTTTGAGGGCTCACAGTCAGGGTTCGATCCCTTGTGAACGCAGTTTTTTCATGGTCGTGCTCGACTATTTTCATAACTCCCATTGAAGTCAACTGAGATGCAATTGTACAGCTACCTCGACAGTACATCCAGAGGTAGAAATGCAAGACATCATGACAAACTCAACTTTTTATTATTTTTTTTTTTAACCTATCTGCATTTCTGTAGTCATAAGGTTTCCACCACGCACGCACGTACGCACGCACACTTATTGAAGTGGCTGTATACCGCCTTGTATGCAGGAGAATTGGTTAATCTTTTAAGAGGCGCTGATATAGAACAACCTGGATGTTTTAATTTTTGTTTTTTTAACTTTTTATACTGTATGTTTACATTATATAACCTGTTAAATTGAGTCTTATTTGTAGGCTTATTGTTTTTTTTTTTTTTTTTTTCAACGTCCGCTTAATAATTATTTTATACTGGCTTATTACACTTTTTATTATTATTATTATTATTATTATTACTATTATTGTTGTTATTGTTATTATTATTATTCATTATTATTATTATTTTTATTTTTTTAAATAATTTCCTACATTCTTTTATTCTGTTGATGGATTACTATTGAATTTCTTTATCTAGTTCGAGAGCATTCCATTTTTCCCCATTCCTGATCAGGCACATTAGTTTTATTTTTTGTTTTTTTTTTAATAATTTTTTGTGTAATTTTTTTTTTTTTCCTGTGGACACTCAATTTTTGCATCTTTTTTTTCATAACATACGGGCCTAACTTTTGATATTTTTATTATTACCTATTTTTATTAATTTTTTTTAATCAAAATACAATTCCTTTAAAGGGTAATTCAATATTTTAAATTTCTCTCTCTCTCTCTCTCTAATTATGATTTCCCCTTTAACTTGTATATTAGCTCCCAGTTACAGGGGAAAATCAGCCTCCTGCATGCATAGCAAAGCTGACTGGCTGGATCTCCTAGGAACCCACAGCTTATGCTCTCTCCCTACACCCGGTGATCACTCGATCGCTGGGTCCAGAGAAGGAAGAGTTGTCGATGCTTTCTGTACTGTACATAAAGCACTTGTTCAGCGAGGTGGTACCAAACCTTCTCTGCTGGGAGTCTGGCTGTGTCTGACAGACACCTCCCTTCTCCCGTTTTACCTTGCAGTGACGTTTTAGAACGTCAGTACAAAGTACAGCGTGGACCAGCCTGACATTTTAAAGTCTTTGTGTGGTCTGGAGGTAGATAAATGGATCCGGCATCATATTACTCTGTGGGAACAATGCTTGCACCATTACGGAGTAGATACACCATGATGGCAGTCAACCATCTATCTTGTGCCGCCATATTCATCACATCACCGTTCCACCAATGATGAAAGTCATGTTTATTTTCAACTTTTTTTTTTAACCTTTTTAGATTCCAAAGAATCTGGAAATCTAAGTTTCTGTTTCCGATGGCTTCTCATCTGGTTCAAGCGGGAATTCTCCTTTCAGGATATCCTTCTGTTATGGGAGGTGAGCACCAGTGACATGAATACAGTATGTTCTTAAATGTCTGATAGATGCAGGTCCCACCTCTGTGAGAATAGTGGGGGTCCCACGGCTCCTGGCTGATACATCCTAGAGGGGAATGAATGGAGACGTGGCCACACGTTGGGCTCTTCCTTCCCTTCTTAGGAGTAAATGTGCAGTGAATGGAGAAAGCCTCGTCTGTAAATGCCCACCTCTCCATTTATTCACCAGGCTGGAATGGTGTCAGGGGACCCCAGTTCATGAGATATTTGTGGGTCTTCTGGCACCTGTCCTTGCCTGGATGCAGGTAAGAATGAATGGAGAGGCGACCATGATTCTGCAAGGATGATCCTGTAACTCCCATGAATGAAGGGAGAGAACCATGCACCCACCTGGCCGTCTCTCCGCTTGGACACCGTGGTCACGGCATCCCGGCTCCTTACAGAGGTGCAGCTTTACGAGATGCATCTATAAGACGCTATAAGGAATCTCACTGTCCGAACTGTCGGCAGCAGGAATCAAAGCCTGACTGTGCAATTCCAGCCTGGTACGTCTTTCTCTGAAACGCCGCCGAATTTCAGAGAAAGCGTAGTTTGAAGAGCGCCCCTCGGCGCGGCTTCTCCCCGCATCAATCTAGTTGATTGACAGGTCTCTCCTGATGTACACGCATATGGGATAGACCTGTCAATCAACTGGGGAGAGGCTGGGTCAGAGGATGCGTGTTGACGGGCAGGTCTCTCGCTATAGTTCCCAGCTGCAATGGCGCAGGCGGCTCTGATCCGTGTTGCCCGTGGGAGGAAACCGGAGTACCCGGAGGAAACCCACGCAACATGGAGAGAATGTACAAACTCCTTGCAGGTGTTGTCCGTGGTGGGGTTTGAACCCAGGACCCCAGCGCTGCAAGGCTGCAGTGCTAACCATTGCGCCACCGTGCTGCCCTAGTGACAGATTAATGGCATATCCCCTTAATTCATGTCTTCTCTATGGAGTCTGTTGCTGCGTCACATCGTATACTGGTTGTCCCCCATAGTGATATCATTATGATATCTATGGATTTGGTATTGTGGTCCCCTGATGTGATGCTAGCAAGGACCCCCATGACTGCACACACAATGATACCATCTCAGAAGACCCCTGTCTTGTAAGATGTTATCAGGAAGATGGTTAGTAGCCTGTGTGCGTTATTTTGGCTAGTGAACATTGATATGGAATAAAGGACCCTCGCTATTACCGCGGTCTTTTAACCCCTCACAGTACAGTATACAGAGCCATGACATGATGTGCGGTCAGTGGTTAGAAAGCCTGTTGTCGGCGTCCGCAGATTATTTTTGTTCATCTTTTCCGTCACGATGCGGGAATCGCTCTGAACAGCCTTATGCTTCCCACATATCAGATGTTCGGTGAGAAAATCTACAGACAATTAGTGATGCCAAATTTCATCCTAGTTCAGATCCTTTAGAATAATAATAATAATAATCATGTACAGGAGACCCTTTTTCCACCGGTTTGTGTTTGCATCCAGGTGCTCTGGACGGGGTTACTACCGAACTTCCACCTTCTCATCGCGTGTGGCATTCTTGACTTGGAGCGGGAGGCATTAATGAACTCCAACTATGGCTTCAATGAGATCCTTAAAGTAAGTGACAACGGGCTTAAAGGGATATTCCGGTAATAAGAAGTTATCAGAGGGGGGTTGGACCGCTGAGACCCCCCCCACAGATCACCGGATCAGTTCGAATGGATCATGCGGAGTGCCGCTCCATTCGTTCTCCATGAAGCCACCAGAGATGACTGAGTACACTGATCCTTTGGATAGGACAACTTTTCATTGAAAACTCCTGTCGGACAGCCGTGGAGACTCGAACGTATTTTTTGAGCACACCGAAGACACTCGGTTGGCACAGGAGCATGCTCAGATAACACCTTATCGGAGCACGTTCGCTCATCACTAGTATCAACCCTCCTAAATACCTTCGTGTGCGTTAATGGTCTCCCCGGTGCTGATTGATTTGAGCTCGTCTTTAGTGTAGACCACTTACTCTGTAGATCTGCTGACATGCGAGTCAGCAGGCCATAAGTAAGGTTACCTAATTGTCATGTGAATGGCTAAGAAGCGCCATATGTCAAGTTGAAAGGAGCTTCTCTCCGACTGAGTCTCCTGAAAGCATAATTGACGTATGGAAAGACTTCAGGCTTTAACTTCCTCTATACATTAATGTAGCAAGGTGATTGCAGCTTTGTGCAGAGCCCGGGCTCTCCACCTGTGATGCTTCTATATGATGTGGAACATGCTATGTATCCAGGGTGGGCCGACACGGTGGTGGAAGTCCCTGAGAGCACCGGTGTCTAATTCCAGGATACGAATACATAGCGATCATGCAGTGATCCGAATAAAAACTTTTTAAGATATGCGACTTTTTGTAAATTTTTTATGCAAACTGTCTTTAGTGCCATTTATTGGCTTAATTTAGGTGCCAAAATTGCATAGAAATAAAGCAGACCTTTACTTTCACCCTGCTGATGTCGGCCCGAAAGAGAAGGAGAAAGAAATATCAGTGATACAAATTGAGTATCTTACACAAACCACTTTAATTTGTTGGCTGTATGTGTATAGAGAAAAAAGCTTGCTAATAAATTAAATTCCGGTGATTACAGCAGCCTCAGCACATATTTAGGAGGGGTGTATGAGTGGCAAGTATCATGTGAGCTAGCAGGCTTGTGGGGAACGTGACTGGTCTCTAGCACTTTTATAACATTCCTGTGATTACAGCAGCCTCAGCACATATTTAGGAGGGGTGTATGAGTGGCAAGTATCATGTGGGCTAGCAGGCTTGTGGAGAACGTGACTGGTCTCTAGCTCTTTTATATATTAAATTCCTGTGATTACAGCAGCCTCAGCACATATTTAGGAGGGGTGTAAGAGTGGCAAGTATCATGTGAGCTAGCAGGCTTGTGGAGAACGTGACTGGTCTCTAGCACTTTTATAACATTCCTGTGATTACAGCAGCCTCAGCACATATTTAGGAGGGGTGTAAGAGTGGCAAGTATCATGTGAGCTAGCGGGCTTGTGGAGAACGTGACTGGTCTCTAGCTCTTTTATATATTAAATTCCTGTGATTACAGCAGCCTCAGCACATTTAGGAGGGGTGTAAGAGTGGCAAGTATCATGTGGGCTAGCAGGCTTGTGGGGAACGTGACTGGTCTCTAGCACTTTTATAACATTCCTGTGATTACAGCAGCCTCAGCACATTTAGGAGGGGTGTAAGAGTGGCAAGTATCATGTGAGCTAGCAGGCTTGTGGAGAACGTGACTGGTTTCTAGCTCTTTTCTATATTAAATTCCTGTGATTACAGCAGCCTCAGCACATATTTAGGAGGGGTGTAAGAGTGGCAAGTATCATGTGAGCTAGCAGGCTTGTGGAGAACGTGACTGGTCTCTAGCTCTTTTCTATATTAAATTCCTGTGATTACAGCAGCCTCAGCACATATTTAGGAGGGGTGTAATAGTGGCAAGTATCATGTGAGCTAGCAGGCTTGTGGAGAACGTGACTGGTCTCTAGCACTTTTATATATTAAATTCCTGTGATTACAGCAGCCTCAGCACATATTTAGGAGGGGTGTAATAGTGGCAAGTATCATGTGAGCTAGCGGGCTTGTGGAGAACGTGACTGGTCTCTAGCTCTTTTATACATTAAATTCCTGTGATTACAGCAGCCTCAGCACATATTTAGGAGGGGTGTAAGAGTGGCAAGTATCATGTGAGCTAGCAGGCTTGTGGAGAACGTGACTGGTCTCTAGCACTTTTCTATATTAAATTCCTGTGATTACAGCAGCCTCAGCACATTTAGGAGGGGTGTAAGAGTGGCAAGTATCATGTGAGCTAGCAGGCTTGTGGAGAACGTGACTGGTCTCTAGCACTTTTATAACATTCCTGTGATTACAGCAGCCTCAGCACATATTTAGGAGGGGTGTAAGAGTGGCAAGTATCATGTGAGCTAGCAGGCTTGTGGAGAACGTGACTGGTCTCTAGCTCTTTTATATATTAAATTCCTGTGATTACAGCAGCCTCAGCACATTTAGGAGGGGTGTAAGAGTGGCAAGTATCATGTGAGCTAACAGGCTTGTGGAGAACGTGACTGGTCTCTAGCTCTTTTCTATATTAAATTCCTGTGATTACAGCAGCCTCAGCACATATTTAGGAGGGGTGTAAGAGTGGCAAGTATCATGTGAGCTAGCAGGCTTGTGGAGAACGTGACTGGTCTCTAGCTCTTTTCTATATTAAATTCCTGTGATTACAGCAGCCTCAGCACATATTTAGGAGGGGTGTAATAGTGGCAAGTATCATGTGAGCTAGCAGGCTTGTGGAGAACGTGACTGGTCTCTAGCACTTTTCTATATTAAATTCCTGTGATTACAGCAGCCTCAGCACATATTTAGGAGGGGTGTAATAGTGGCAAGTATCATGTGAGCTAGCGGGCTTGTGGAGAACGTGACTGGTCTCTAGCTCTTTTATACATTAAATTCCTGTGATTACAGCAGCCTCAGCACATATTTAGGAGGGGTGTAAGAGTGGCAAGTATCATGTGAGCTAGCAGGCTTGTGGAGAACGTTACTGGTCTCTAGCACTTTTATATATTAAATTCCTGTGATTACAGCAGCCTCAGCACATATTTAGGAGGGGTGTAAGAGTGGCAAGTATCATGTGACCTAGCAGGCTTGTGGAGAACGTGACTGGTCTCTAGCACTTTTCTATATTAAATTCCTGTGATTACAGCAGCCTCAGCACATATTTAGGAGGGGTGTAAGAGTGGCAAGTATCATGTGAGCTAGCAGGCTTGTGGAGAACGTTACTGGTCTCTAGCACTTTTATATATTAAATTCCTGTGATTACAGCAGCCTCAGCACATATTTAGGAGGGGTGTAAGAGTGGCAAGTATCATGTGAGCTAGCAGGCTTGTGGAGAACGTGACTGGTCTCTAGCTCTTTTATACATTAAATTCCTGTGATTACAGCAGCCTCTGCTTCAATTCGGTTAGTGAAAGTGAGGGGTGATAAATATTATGTGAGCTAGCAGGTGTTTATAAAAAGAAGAGAGGCGGTGACAAGTGTTAAGTGAGCTAGTAGGTTTAAGGAGACTGTAGTATATGTACAAAATCCTGTGATTACAACAGCCTCTGCTCCATATTATGTAGTATTATGGAATGACTAACAGACGATTAAGGATGGCAAGTGTTATGTGAGCTGGCGGGGTTGTAGAAGCTGTTACCGCGACACAGCGGGAATGATATGAAGTTTGGTAGAAGGAAAGGTGGCAAGTATCATGTAGGCTAGCGGGCTTATGAAAAACGTGACTGGTGTCTAGTAGAGGAAAAAAGTGCAGCTACCAGAACAGTATTGTATATTACAAAGTTCCTGTGATTACAGCAGCCTCTGCTCCAGTTGAAACAGTATGTACGAGTGACTGACAGACGTGAGGACGGGCGCCAAGTGTTGTATGAGATACAGAAGCTGGCTTGTACAAACACAAAGAATGACGTCAAGTTTTGAAGAAGGAAAGCTCTAAGGTCCTAGTTATGAAGGGCAGCTAACGGGAGGATTATTTTTTACCGGAGGTGCTCAGTTGGCTATAAGTGCAGGAAAAGAAATGGTTATGTGTGTATATAATATGTGTATGTATGTATATATATATATATATATATATATATATATATATATATATATATATATATATATATATATATCTATATCAATATATAAGAGGCATTGTGATTACTCTGTAATCCCGCCCCATGCACAGTAGCTCCGCCCCCACATCACACATAATCCCGTCCCCCTCCCCATTACCACACATAATCCCGTCCACACACATTACCACATGATGCTCCGTCCTCATACATTACCACACGAGGCTCCGTCCTCACACATTACCACACGAGGCTCCGTCCTCACACATTACTACACGAGGCTCCGTCCCCCACATTACCACACGAGGCTCCGTCCACACACATTACCACACGAGGCTCCGTCCACACACATTACCACACGAGGCTCCTTCCACACACATTACCACACGAGGCTCCGTCCTCACACATTACCACACGAGGCTCCTTCCACACACATTACCACACGAGGCTCCTTCCACACACATTACCACACGAGGCTCCATCCTCACACATTACCACACGAGGCTCCGTCCTCACACATTACCGCACGAGGCTCCGTCCACACACATTACCGCACGGGGCTCCTTCCACACACATTACCGCACGAGGCTCCGTCCTCCCACATTACTGCACGAGGCTCCGTCCTCACACATTACCGCACGAGGCTCCGTCCTCACACATTACCACACGAGGCTCCGTCCTCACACATTACTACACGAGGCTCCGTCCCCCACATTACCACATGAGACTCCGTCCTCACACATTACCACATGAGGCTCCGTCCTCACACATTACTACACGAGGCTCCGTCCTCACACATTACCACACGAGGCTCCGTCCCCACACATTACCACACGAGGCTCCGTCCACACACATTACCACACGAGGCTCCGTCCACACACATTACCACACGAGGCTCCTTCCACACACATTACCACACGAGGCTCCGTCCACACACATTACCACACGAGGCTCCGTCCACACACATTACCACACGAGGCTCCTTCCACACACATTACCACACGAGGCTCCGTCCTCACACATTACCACACGAGGCTCCGTCCTCACACATTACCACACGAGGCTCCGTCCTCACACATTACCACACGAGGCTCCGTCCTCACACATTACCACACGAGGCTCCGTCCACACACATTACCACACGAGGCTCCTTCCACACACATTACCACACGAGGCTCCGTCCTCCCACATTACTACACGAGGCTCCGTCCCCACATTACCACACGAGGCTCCGTCCTCACACATTACCACACGAGGCTCCGTCCTCACACATTACTACACGAGGCTCCGTCCCCCACATTACCACACGAGGCTCCGTCCTCACACATTACTACACGAGGCTCCGTCCTCACACATTACCACACGAGGCTCCGTCCTCACACATTACCACACGAGGCTCCGTCCTCACACATTACCACACGAGGCTCCGTCCACACACATTACCACACGAGGCTCCTTCCACACACATTACCACACGAGGCTCCGTCCTCCCACATTACTACACGAGGCTCCGTCCCCACATTACCACACGAGGCTCCGTCTTCACACATTACCACACGAGGCTCCGTCCTCACACATTACCACACGAGGCTCCGTCCTCACACATTACCACACGAGGCTCCGTCCTCACACATTACCACACGAGGCTCCGTCCTCACACATTACCACACGATGCTCCGTCCACACACATTACCACACGAGGCTCCGTCCCCCACATTACCACACAAGGCTCTGACTCCCCACATTACCACACGCAGCAATTCAACCACTTCAGCCAAGGTAAACGTACATTTAATTGCATAATCACCAGCAGCGTTAATTAGATATCAATGAGCATGCCGAGCGTTAGCTAGCTGGAAACAGCTGGTCTAATATATATAGCTGAATGTGTGTGTGTATGTATGTATGTATGTATGTATGTATGTATGTATGTATGTATGTGTGTATGTCCGGGATTGGCATCTGCACCGTCGCAGCTACAGCCACAAAATTTTGCACAGTCACACGTCTGGACCCTGAGAGCGTCATAGGCTATGTTGTGAGGCGAAATTTTAACCCCGTGCGTTCCAATTCACCAAACAATTTTGCCCCTATTTACATAATGGGGAAAAAGTGAAAGGAAAAGTGTTGGAGGCAAATTGACAGCTACCAGATGTGAACAAGGGGGACTTAAAGAGTGGGAGCAATGGCACCAAAGAGTATATACCGTACAGTTGCTAAGGTGGGGCCCCGACATGGGATACTCACCACACACGGGGCTATGAACACACACACAAAATGCGCCACACACTACCACGTGCTTGAACACATATACCACCCTCAGCACACATTTCACCACACATACACCATCCTCGCCACATAAAAGTCGAAACACAAAAGTCGCCGCTCAAAACTCGCCACGCGCAAAACTCGCCACATGCAAAACTAGGCTCACGCAAAACTCACCACACGTGCAAAACTCACCTCATGGAAAACTCGCCACGCGCGGAAAAATTGCCACATGCACAAAAGTTGCAACACATGCAAAAGTTGTCTCACACAAAGCTTGCACATACTCAAAACGCACCACACATAAAACTCGCCACGCGCAAAACTCGCCATGCGCAAAATTTGCTGCACACAACTTGCTACACTAACCTGTCACATGCAACTCGACACAAAAAGTTGCTACACGCATGTCGCCACACAAAACTCATCTCACAAAAGTCGCTACATGCATGTCGCCACACGCAACTCAGCACACCCAACTTGACACATGAAACTCGCCCTAAAACACACACAAGTCTGGTATTATCCTTCAAAAATAAAAATCTGATTAATAAGCAGACAAACTACAAGAGCAACAAATGTACCATATTGGAAATACGGCAGCTGTCTGTCAGTGGGGTACCGCAGGGGTCAGTATTGGGACCTGTTCTCTTCAACATATTCATTAATGATCTGGTAGAAGGTTTACACAGTAAAATATCGATATTTGCAGATGATACAAAACTATGTATCAAAAAAATCCTCTAAACTGCATGCTCGCAAACGCCAGAAGCCTGACAAACAAGATGGAAGAACTAGAAGCAGAAATATCTACAGGTAACTTTGACATAGTGGGAATAACCGAGACATGGTTAGATGAAAGCTATGACTGGGCAGTTAACTTACAGGGTTACAGTCTGTTTAGAAAGGATCGTAAAAATCGGAGAGGAGGAGGGGTTTGTCTCTATGTAAAGTCTTGTCTAAAGTCCACTTTAAGGGAGGATATTAGCGAAGGGAATGAGGATGTCGAGTCCATATGGGTTGAAATTCATGGAGGGAAAAATGGTAACAAAATTCTCATTGGGGTCTGTTACAAACCCCCAAATATAACAGAAAGCATGGAAAGTCTACTTCTAAAGCAGATAGATGAAGCTGCAACCCATAATGAGGTCCTGGTTATGGGGGACTTTAACTACCCGGATATTAACTGGGAAACAGAAACCTGTGAAACCCATAAAGGCAACAGGTTTCTACTAATAACCAAGAAAAATTATCTTTCACAATTGGTGCAGAATCCAACCAGAGGAGCAGCACTTTTAGACCTAATACTATCTAATAGACCTGACAGAATAACAAATCTGCAGGTGGTTGGGCATTTAGGAAATAGCGACCACAATATTGTGCAGTTTCACCTGTCTTTCACTAGGGGGACTTGTCAGGGAGTCACAAAAACATTGAACTTTAGGAAGGCAAAGTTTGACCAGCTTAGAGATGCCCTAAATCTGGTAGACTGGGACAATATCCTCAGAAATAAGAATACAGATAATAAATGGGAAATGTTTAAGAACATCCTAAATAGGCAGTGTAAGCGGTTTATACCTTGTGGGAATAAAAGGACTAGAAATAGGAAAAACCCAATGTGGCTAAACAAAGAAGTAAGACAGGCAATTAACAGTAAAAAGAAAGCATTTGCACTACTAAAGCAGGATGGCACCATTGAAGCTCTAAAAAACTAAAGGGAGAAAAATACTTTATCTAAAAAACTAATTAAAGCTGCCAAAAAGGAAACAGAGAAGCACATTGCTAAGGAGAGTAAAACTAATCCCAAACTGTTCTTCAACTATATCAATAGTAAAAGAATAAAAACTGAAAATGTAGGCCCCTTAAAAAATAGTGAGGAAAGAATGGTTGTAGATGACGAGGAAAAAGCTAACATATTAAACACCTTCTTCTCCACGGTATTCACGGTGGAAAATGAAATGCTAGGTGAAATCCCAAGAAACAATGAAAACCCGATATTAAGGGTCACCAATCTAACCCAAGAAGAGGTGCGAAATCGGCTAAATAAGATTAAAATAGATAAATCTCCGGGTCCGGATGGCATACACCCACGAGTACTAAGAGAACTAAGTAATGTAATAGATAAACCATTATTTCTTATTTTTAGGGACTCTATAGCGACAGGGTCTGTTCCGCAGGACTGGCGCATAGCAAATGTGGTGCCAATATTCAAAAAGGGCTCTAAAAGTGAACCTGGAAATTATAGGCCAGTAAGTCTAACCTCTATTGTTGGTAAAATATTTGAAGGGTTTCTGAGGGATGTTATTCTGGATTATCTCAATGAGAATAACTGTTTAACTCCATATCAGCATGGGTTTATGAGAAATCGCTCCTGTCAAACCAATCTAATCAGTTTTTATGAAGAGGTAAGCTATAGACTGGACCACGGTGAGTCATTGGACGTGGTATATCTCGATTTTTCCAAAGCGTTTGATACCGTGCCGCACAAGAGGTTGGTACACAAAATGAGAATGCTTGGTCTGGGGGAAAATGTGTGTAAATGGGTTAGTAACTGGCTTAGTGATAGAAAGCAGAGGGTGGTTATAAATGGTATAGTCTCTAACTGGGTCGCTGTGACCAGTGGGGTACCGCAGGGGTCAGTATTGGGACCTGTTCTCTTCAACATATTCATTAATGATCTGGTAGAAGGTTTACACAGTAAAATATCGATATTTGCAGATGATACAAAACTATGTAAAGCAGTTAATACAAGAGAAGATAGTATTCTGCTACAGATGGATCTGGATAAGTTGGAAACTTGGGCTGAAAGGTGGCAGATGAGGTTTAACAATGATAAATGTAAGGTTATACACATGGGAAGAAGGAATCAATATCACCATTACACACTGAACGGGAAACCACTGGGTAAATCTGACAGGGAGAAGGACTTGGGGATCCTAGTTAATGATAAACTTACCTGGAGCAGCCAGTGCCAGGCAGCAGCTGCCAAGGCAAACAGGATCATGGGGTGCATTAAAAGAGGTCTGGATACACATGATGAGAGCATTATACTGCCTCTGTACAAATCCCTAGTTAGACCGCACATGGAGTACTGTGTCCAGTTTTGGGCACCGGTGCTCAGGAAGGATATAATGGAACTAGAGAGAGTACAAAGGAGGGCAACAAAATTAATAAAGGGGATGGGAGAACTACAATACCCAGATAGATTAGCGAAATTAGGATTATTTAGTCTAGAAAAAAGACGACTGAGGGGCGATGTAATAACCATGTATAAGTATATAAGGGGACAATACAAATATCTCGCTGAGGATCTGTTTATACTAAGGAAGGTGACGGGCACAAGGGGGCATTCTTTGCGTCTGGAGGAGAGAAGGTTTTTCCACCAACATAGAAGAGGATTCTTTACTGTTAGGGCAGTGAGAATCTGGAATTGTTTGCCTGAGGAGGTGGTGATGGCGAACTCAGTCGAGGGGTTCAAGAGAGGCCTGGATGTCTTCCTGGAGCAGAACAATATTGTATCATACAATTATTAGGTTCTGTAGAAGGCCGTAGATCTGGGGATTTATTATGATGGAATATAGGCTGAACTGGATGGACAAATGTCTTTTCTCGGCCTTACTAACTATGCTACTATGTTACTATGTTATGTTACATGACCTGTCTATTATGTGTATGTGTGAGCTAATATATACTGCCAGGGGGAGGGCTTCCTGTTGGCTGGGGATTTATCAGGCTGCCAATTTATCTTACAAATACTGAGGTAAAAATACTGAGCAAATAACATGTGAACGAGGTCTAATACAGGAGGAGATGACACACAGATATATACTATATACAGGAGGAGATGACACACAGGAATATAACTATATACAGGAGGAGATAACACACACATATATACTATATACAGGGGAGATGACACAGGTATATACTATATACAGGAGGAGATGACATACAGTAGGTATATACACTATTTACAGGGGAGATGACATACAGGTATATACTATATACAGGAGATGACATACAGGTGTATACTATATAAGGGAGATGACAAACATGTATATACTGAGGGGAAAATGAGAGGTGTGAGGGGAAAATGAGAGGAGTGAGGTGAAAATGAAAAGGTGTGAGTGCAAAATGAGAGGAGTGAGGGAAAATAGTGGAGTGAGGGAAAATGACAGATGTGAGGTCGAAATGACAAGTGTTAGGGGGGCATGAGAGGAGTGAGGGGGAAAATAAGAGAAGTGAGGTGCTATAACTAACCACAGATATTTACTATGCCCAGGCAACGCCGGGCTCTTCAGCTAGTATACATATATAGGGATAAGAGTCCATAGGGAGGGTGGGGTTGATTTGGACACCTTTGTAAAGGCGACATTGGGACGTCCTCTTCGTACAAGTCTCGAGCATTGAAGACTGTATAACGAACGGTATGTTAACTTCTTGCCTACATTAAAATAATTGAGCGTCATAACGATCTCTCCATTATTTACCGTTTTCTGCTATCAGGAGTATAATTTATCCCTCTTTATATATTTATTGCTTCCGTCCACTTTGCTTTACTGATTTTTTTTCTTTTTTCTTACACTGTTGTCTTTGCTCCTGTTCAGCACATTAATGAGCTGACCATGAAGATGAGCGTGGAGGACATTCTGTGTCGGGCCGAAGCCCTGAATCAGCAGCTAGCACAATGTCCGGTGAGTACAGGGGTTATTGCTGCTCCCGGTGCTTTGTTGACCTCTCCATCGCCTCCCATTTACCAGCCCTGGCCTTTTATTAGACGAGTTCTGACTCTGTAGTATAAAAGGATCACAGATATTGTTTCCCTTAATAATCGAAGGGGGCTGTTCTTTTTTTTTTTTTTTTTTTCTTCAATGGGGGCAGAGGAGAAAGTAACTGCTAGATGGCTCTGCTGACGGCTTATCTCGGAGACGAGGAGGGTCGAGTGTTAAAATCCAAATTCCCTATTGTTATCTCTCTAACCTCTTCTGTCGTGGAGGAGTCTGAAGACCCCCATAAGAATGAGAGGAGGGAGTAGGAACTGAAGGGTCCTAACAGACCCAGATCGGCTTCACTGTGCAGCCAGGAGGGTGAATGTGCCCTGTAACTGGGGCTAATATACCAGCCCCAGTTACAGGAGAAATGTATATATAAAATATATCATTATGCAAATCAAAAATTAAAAACATCAGCTAGGGTTCAATTATCATGAATAGAAAAGAGGAAAAAATTGTTTAAATATCTGAACAAGAAAAAAAGTTTGCTCTCTTAAAAATACTTAAGCTCCGATATTGTTGGCTCTGTCTGTGCCTAGAAAATGTGTAGGTAGAGGCGTGGAGTACTGTATATACATCATTTACAGGGGGAGACATGGAGGCGGCACTGTCTGTGCCTATATAATTTTCAAGTAGAAACATGGAGGTAGCACTATCTGTGCCTATATATATTTTAGAGGGAGAGACATGGTGATCGTACGACTTGAGCCTCTATAATGAATTGGCAGGGAACCTTACCTGTCTACATAGTGTCTAGCGGGAGATGTACAACTTTTTTTTTGGCAGAGGACCCTAGTGACACCTTGTCCTGCTCTCGAGGGCTGCAGTAATGTAAAGGGATACCCCGATCCGAGATATTTACAGTAAATGGACCTTCCATTCTAGTTACCCATGGCGTCGGATGGGTTGGAGTCCGGAGGCGAGAGCCGCACATGGACGTCGCCCACCTCTTCTCACCCACAGTCCGCCTTTTTTTACGTTTTTGGATTTAACCCGGCTCGTGCCTGCGCCCTTGTTAGACTGTTCTATAATCCACCAAATCTGGGGACTGAATTCTCCTTGAAGTGAATGTAGCGTTAACACAAGGACATCGTGATGGAAAATGCAGAGCGGAGAAATATGGCCTAAACATAGATCCCCGGCGCGGCCTCTGGGGGTCCGCTCATACCCCCATGCAGGGTTTCATCACTTGTGGTTTTCCATCGTAATTTGAGAGTCTTATCTTCTCTAGAAATATTTACAGGAGCCATTGGGTTAATTTTAGGCAATGTCATTGCATCAATTATCTTTTTTTTGTAATTTGCAGGAATTGCCTCTCAATATTAGAGAGCTGCTCGGGATGGCGGAAGTGAAGAGCCCAGCAGCCAGCACTGACACAGCCAGCCCGCCACAGCCTCTGTCTCCGAGCCAGGTCCACGAACTAGACCTCACCGACAGCGTGTCCCCCAGCCAGCCAGACAGTAGTATCGAAATACTGCCCACAGAGGACACGACCACCTCCCAGAGCCCGTCTCCGTGACCATCCTCGCCCGCTGCCACCCATCACTGACCTTTAATACATCGGCTCTGTGTGTACCGACGCGCCACTCGTGGACACCGTCATCCGGTCATGTGCTCACTCATAACCCACGTGTACTATTAACACCCATAACCGAATACTGACAGACAAGCACGTGATCTTACAGTATGTGCCTCCTGGTAACATGGCGCTGCCGTCATGGGAATCTCCACCCCGTGCGTCAGTATGTGGAGGGTGAGCTGCCCCTGTATTAGAGGGTGATGATATTGGTCAAGGGCTAAGCTAGGAGACCTCAAGGGTTCAAGAGGGTTATCCAGTTTCTAAAAAAAAAACAACCCTGTCCCCCAAAACAAACAAAAAAAGTGTGCTTTACTCAACCTCCCCAGGTCTAATCTTGAATCTCAGCCGCTGTCCTGGTGTCTGTAGCGCTAACATCACTTTGACAGTCGTTGAGCGCACAGATTGGCCGCAGACAATAACCGACAACGGGAGAAGCAGGGGAAAATCATCCCTGGACCAGGGGATGCTGAGTAAAGGACTTAAAAAAAAAAAAAAAAACACAAACTGCACCAGAAAACCTGGTTAATGCCAGTCTTATAACACTACCAACTCAATGAGTATGGACGCATTTAAAGGGGTTGTCCTTTAAGCAACACCCGTGCACAGGATAGGTAATAAATGTATGATTGCTCATGGTCTGGCTGCTGAGACCCCCACTGTTACTGAAAGCAGAGCCCAATTTCCCCTGTCTGCATTACTGAGCATGTGCGACCACTGCTACTATTAACGGTCTATAAGAGCAATGGTTGCACGTGCTCAATAACACTTAATTGACAAAAGGGAGTTTGGGACCCCGAATCAGTGGGGGTCTCAGCAGCAAATCTAAATTTATTATCTTGATGTTTATGGTACAACCCCTTTAAGTTTTTTTTTATTAAAGGGCTTGTCCTATAAGGAGTGTTCCCCTTTTATTAGGCAGCTGTTTGTAAAGAGTGAAAACCATGCATAATGGGGGCCCCTCCACTGAGATCAGGTCTAGTTTATAGGATAGGGGGGTCCTGAGTTGGGGGATTTTCCCCTAATATACTGGTTTGCAGACGTACTCCCCGCCCCTCTTCCCTTGTCATTCTTTGTCTTTTGCTACCTCACAACCTGGGATTTCACTGTGTTTATTGAGCCTTTGCATCAGTTCATGTAAAGAACATACCGAAAAAAATGTTTTATTCTGACACAAGCAACAAATAGGACAAAATAATTGAAAATTTCACTGTGCATAACTATTCACCCCCCTAAAGTCATTACTATATAGAGCCTCTTTTTGCGGAAATTCCAGCTGCAAATCACTGGATACGTCTCTATGAGCTTTCCACATCTTGCCACTGGGATTTTTGGCCATTCCTCAAGGCAAAACTGCTCCAGGTCCTTCAGGTTAGATGGTTTCCTCTGGTGAACAGCGATCTTCAAGTCGATTAAGGTCTGGGCTGTGATTCGGTCACAGCAAAACATCTGCACATTTCCCCTTAAACTACTCGAGTGTTATGTTAGCAGTATGCTTTGGGTCATTGTCTTGTTGGGAGCTGAACCTCCATTCCAGTCTCAAATCACTGACAGGTTGAAACAGGTTTTGCTCAAGAATATCCCTATATTTTGCACCATCCATCTTCCCCTCAACTCTGACCATTTTTCTTGTCCCGGCTGCAGAAAAACAACCCCACAGCATGGTGCTGCCACCATCATGCTTCACTGTGAGGATGGTGTTCTTGGGGTGATGAGCTGTGTTGGTTTGGTGCCAGACATAGCGGTTACCTTGGTGGCCAAAAAGTTCTATTTTGGTCTCCTCTGACCACAGCACTTTCCTCCATACATTTGAGGAGTCTCTCACATGTCTTTTGGTAAACTCAGACTAAGACTGACAACTTTTGTGTGTAAGCAAAGGCTTTTTTTCTGCCCACTCTTCCATAAAGGCCACCTCTATGGAGTGTATGGGTTATTGTGGTCGTATGGACAGATACTGCAGTCTCTGCTTGGGAACTCTGCAGCTCCTTCAGGGTTACCTTTGGTCTCTATGCTGCTTTCCTGATTAATCCCCACCTTGCCCAGGCTGATAGTTTAGGTGGGCAGCCCTCTCTTGGCAGGTTTCTTGTGGTGCCATGTTCTTTCCATTTGATGATAATGGATTTGATGGTGCTTGCGGGGCATCATCAGAGATTTGGGAATTTTTTTTTAAAATTTTTATAACTCAACCCTGACTGGTACTTCTCAACAACTTTATCCCTGACTTGTTTGGAGATCTCCTTGGTCTTTATGGAGTTGTTTGGAGATCTCCTTGGTCTTCATGGAGTTGTTTGGAGATCTCCTTGTTTTTTTATGGAGTTGTTTGGAAATCTCCTTGGTCTTCATGGAATTGTTTGGAGATCTCCTTGATCTTCATGGTGTTGTTTGGAGATCTCCTTGGTCTTCATGGTGTTGGTTGGAGATCTCCTTGGTCTTCATGGTGTTGGTTGGAGATCTCCTTGGTCTTCATGGTGTTGGTTGGAGATCTCCTTGGTCTTCATGGTGTTGGTTGGAGATCTCCTTGGTCTTCATGGTTTTGGTTGGAGATCTCCTTGGTCTTCATGGTGTTGGTTGGAGATCTCCTTGGTCTTCATGGTGTTGGTTGGAGATCTCCTTGGTCTTCATGGTGTTGGTTGGAGATCTCCTTCGTCTTCATGGTGCCACCAGAAAATTTTAGGGACTTCAGAGCAAAAGGGGTGAATACATATACACATAATTTTTAGTTATTCGATCCCATAAATTTAACTTAGATTTCCCTCACTTCACCAACTTTAGACTATTTATTGCTGATGCATCACACACAAATCGGATTACAAAAATATTTGCACACAGGTTGTAATGCAACAAAATGGGTAAAAAGCCAAAGGGGGTGAATACTTTCTCAAGCCACTGTACGTTTAATAGACAGGTGGTAAATCTGGTGGGACAATCCCAGGATGACTTGTTCTGTTTTAGTAATTTATTACTTGCAATCTCCCATCAAGCCATTTTCTAAATAAATCTGTTCCCGAGAAAGCTGGGTGACCGGCAGGGCGGCTCCTGTTAAGCATTGTTAACCCCTTCATTAACAGCCGTTTTTTTTTTTCTTTTTAGCGTTTTGGAAATGCTCTGTTATGATTGTGCGAGAGCGGTCAGTTACATATTAGCCTATTTTTTGCATCCGCACAGGAATATTGTGGACGGGCACTGAAGTGGTGTAATAGAGGAAATAAGTTGTGGGGTTTTTTCTACATCGGACTTTCCACCTCTGACTTGCACCATTTTTCTGCTGAAAGTGGAGGAGGTCATTTTTAAGAAAATTTTTAAGCAGTTGACCTCCGGTTTTTACCTTCAGTGGAGACTATTCGCTGCCTAGGTAAAAGTTCTGCGGCTGTGTAATACACTTAATACTCTCTGCTTGCTTTCTTCTTTACACACCCGGACGCGTGGTTTTCTCAAATGCATTAATCCAGGTAAATTGTGTTGTGGCAGCCCGGGCAGTGGAGGGATTTGCTCAATTTTATTTTTCTTTACCTGACGGGAGGATACAGTTGTTCCAACACTCGGCTGCATTAGGCCGGCCGGACACCTTCTATATTTGCCACCAGG
The DNA here is from genome assembly GCF_032444005.1 of Ranitomeya imitator. NCBI lineage: Eukaryota > Metazoa > Chordata > Amphibia > Anura > Dendrobatidae > Ranitomeya > Ranitomeya imitator. The sequence continues at coordinate 30,825,249 of NC_091291.1, forward strand.
AGGCTTTGTCTGACAGATATTTCTCCCGTCCCCTCCATACGTATACACCCTGGGCGTGACCGAGTGTTCATGTCTTCCCAAGGGGTAGAGAGGAGTAAGCTGCGGCCAGACATCTCTTATGAAAGCAAAGGATTGGGCATGTTGATATAGAACCTGCCTTATCCTTTTTTTCTTTTTCTTTTTTTTTTTTTTTTATCTTCCGCCCTTGACATAATTTGCACAACCATTTGCTCTTATGTACAGTAAGCGGTTACCTTGAAAATGGTAAAGGCACGTTTTGTTTCTTTTTATTTTTTAAGCTTTTTTTAATCTATTACTCACCTGTTTTTGCCATTGATTAATTCCTTTTTTATAAGGGATGTACCTGTATTTTTTTTTTCAGGATTGCAAGGGTGGGCGTTTGAGTTCCTGAATATTGATAGTTCAGGCCTAAACTGTCCTCTTTTCCATGCTACCAGCTTTGTTTCTAGAGCGAGGGGACACTGAGGCTGGCCGGATCACACCAGCATCAGAGCAGCATTTGCAAGCTCTATAGCTAAAAGCTTGAAAGCGCTGCACTCCTTCCCTTGGAAAGCAGCCACTGCCGATTTAAGCTGCAGAGGTGGTCGGTAGCGGACTTTTCGGGTTTGTCATGTTCGACTGAAATGTAGTCCAAAGTTAGGTCCGGGCATCAGAATTGCACCTGAGCCCCATTGAAATGAATGGGGATCCGATTGTTGAATCTCCGTCTTTCTCTCTCCTTCCTGACTGTCCCTGTCTCTCCTCCCCATCCGTGTCTCTTCCCTCCCTGTCTTGCCCGTCTCTCCTCCCCTCCACGTCTCTCTCCTCCTTTCCCATATTGCTCATCTCTCTTCCTTTCCCGGTCTCTTTCCTTTCGTCCCCTCCCTGTCTTTTTGCAATCCACCCCCTCTTTCCTCCCCTCCCTGTTTCTCCCCTCCCATGCCCATCTTTCCTCCCCTCCCCGTCTCTTTTGTCTCTCTCCTCCCCTGCCCGTCTCGCTCCCCCGTCTCTTTCCTTCCCTCCCGTATCTCTCCTTCCCGCCTCTTTCCCTTTGTCTCCTCCCTGTCTCACCTGTCTTTTTGCAATCCTCTTTCCTCCCCTCCCTGTCTTTCCTCTCCTTTCCGGTCTCTTTTGTCTCTCTTCTATCCCCTCCCCTGCCCGCCTCTCTCTCCCCCTGTCTCTTTCCTCCCTTGCCCGTCTTTCTGCTCCTCCCATCCCCGTCTCGCCAGTCTCTCTCTCCTCCCATCCCCGTCTCGCTCGTCTCTATCGTCTCTCTCCTCCCCGTATTTCCTCCCATTCCCGTCACTCCCATCTCTCCTCCCCGCCCCATCTCGCTCGTCTTTCTTCCCTGCCCCATCTTTCCTCTCCTCCCATTCCCGTCTCACCCATCTCTCCTCCCCGCCCCATCTCGCTCGTCTCTTTCCTCCCTGCCCCATCTTTCCTCTCCTCCCATTCCCGTCTCACCCATCTCTCCTCCCCGCCCCATCTCGCTCGTCTCTTTCCTCTCTGCCCCATCTTTCCTCTCCTCCCATTCCCGTCTCACCCATCTCTCCTCCCCGCCCCATCTCGCTCGTCTCTTTCCTCCCTGCCCCATCTTTCCTCTCCTCCCATTCCCGTCTCACCCATCTCTCCTCCCCGCCCCATCTCGCTCGTCTTTCCTCCCTGCCCCATCTTTCCTCTCCTCCCATCCCTGTCTCGCCTGTCTCTCTCCTCCCTGCCCCATCTTTCCTCTCCTCCCATCCCCGTCTCGCCCGTCTCTCTCTCCCCCATCTTTTCTCTCCCTTGCTTGTCTTTCCTCCCCTCCCGTCACTCCTCCCATTCCTTTCTCGCCCGTCTCTCTCCTCCCATCCCTGTCTCGCCCGTCTCTCTCCTCCCCGCCCCGTCTTTCCTCTCCTCCCATTCCCATCTCGCCCCTCTCTCCCTCCTCCCATCCCCATCTCTCTCCTCCCCGCCCCGTCTTTCCTCCCTTGCCCGTCTTTCCTCTCCTCCCATTTGTCTCGCCCGTCTCTCCTCGCATCCCCGTCTCGCCCGTCTCTCCTCCCATCTTCGTCTCTCCCCAACCCGTCTTTCCTCCCATTCCCATCTCACCCGTCTCTCCCTCCTCCCATCCCCGTCTCGCCCGTCTCTCTCCTCCCCGCCCCGTCTTTCCTCTCCTCCCATTCCCGTCTCTCCTCCCCGCCCCGTCATTCCTCTCCTCCCATTCCCGTCTCGCCCGTCTCTCTCCTCCCCCACCCCGTCTTTCCTCTCCTTCCCGCCCTGTCTCGCCCGTCTCTCCCCTCCCATTTATGTCTCGCCCGTCTATCCCTCCTCCAATCCCCGTCTCTCCTCCCTGCCCCATCTCCCTCCCATTTATGTCTCGCCCGTCTCTCTCCTCCCCGCCCCGTCTTTCCTCTCCTCCCATTCCCGTCTCGCCTGTCTCTCCTCCCCGCCCCGTCATTCCTCTCCTCCCATTCCCGTCTCGCCCGTCTCTCTCCTCCCCGCCCCATCTTTCCTCTCCTTCCCGCCCTGTCTCGCCCGTCTCTCCTCCCATTTATGTCTCGCCCGTCTATCCCTCCTCCAATCCCCGTCTCTCCTCCCTGCCCCATCTCCCTCCCATTTATGTCTCGCCCGTCTCTCTCCTCCCCGCCCCGTCTTTCCTCTCCTCCCATTCCCGTCTCGCCTGTCTCTCCTCCCCGCCACGTCATTCCTCTCCTCCCATTCCCATCTCACCCGTCTCTCTCCTCCCCGCCCCATCTTTCCTCTCCTTCCCGCCCTGTCTCGCCCGTCTCTCTCTCCTCCCATTCCCGTCTCTCCTCCCCGCCCCGTCTCGCCCGTCTCTCTCTCCTCCCATTCCCGTCTTTCCTCCCTGCCCCATCTTGCCCGTCTCCCCATTCCCGGGATTGCCGAACTGTAAAACGGACTTCCAGGAGAAGTTCTAAGTTCCGCACCGGATTATAGGTGTCCGGTATGAACCAGAACTTTACAGTTTGTGTTCGCTCATCTCTAGTGACCTGTGACCTAGGCATTGAACAGTACATCAGAAACATTAATATGCTAAGCAACTTTTCAATTTACCTCTTTATTAAAAATCTTAGTTTTTTTAAATAAAATTTTTACCTATTTATGAGATGAGAGAAACTCTCTAAAGGAGCTTATAAAGGTCTGCACTTTTGTTCATCGGTTATTGCAATACCTCGCTCAGCCTCAATCGAAGGGTGGTGCTGTATCCGAAAAAATTTATATTTTTCTAATTCTGCCTAAGACTTTTGAAAGCGTGACTGTTTATAGGGTCGTAAGATGATTATAGAGGTCATTTTGCTACCCCAGTATAAGAAAGTTGCGTCCTACACTATGTAGTAATTGGAAAGGGTCTTGTCAGCCGCAAGATTGATTATCGAAGGAGGAAAGCGAAGCGTCAGACTTTCAGATATTGATTATTAAACTCTGCTGACTTGGTGGGTGGGGGGTACATAGAAGGCCACCGGTCGTCTCGTTTGGGCTAATTGAGATGATCCGTCGTCCGTGCACTTTGTTCGGACGGGCCGCGGTTTGCCCTTCTCGGGGAGGGGAAGGAATAGTGTCGAGCAGCGCAGTAATTCCCAGGAGACGGCTCATTCATCATTCATACGTACCCTCGTCTACAAACCAAAACGGAGAGTCAGCTAATGGGATGACGGGCGGCCCGATCCCCCCCCAAGACTTCTCCATTTCTTCCCGCTTGGCACTTTTTTTTTTTATACATATGTATCTATCTTTCTATGTGTATTATATCTGTTTGTAATTGGATTCTGTATTTAATAAACATATATGTATATATTTCCATAGATCCGGGAAAGGGGAAAAGAGGCGGTAGTATTAATCGTAAAGCTCCATTTTTACTTTTCAGGTGCCGCTTGCTCGACGCCAATTTATTCTTCACTTTTGTAAAAAGAAAATACGATAACCCGTTACTTGGCTCGCGGTCTTCCTCTCCGGATGATGGCCACCTTTCTAAAAAATGCGTTAAAAGTAAAGTCGTCTCAACAAGACGAGCGTGCGTCCTCATGCAGTGAACCATCAGAACCGTGAGCGGGAAATTATCAGAATTCTTTAGGAAGCATTGACTTTGCTATCCGGCGATTTTACGTTTTTTTTTTCCTCCCCTTCTTCCAAGAGCCATAACTTTTTTTTTTTAATTTTTATTTTATTTTTATTTATTTTTTTATATTTCCATTCCTATAGCTGTATCAAGGCTTGTTTTTTTTTGCGGGACGAGTTGTACTTTTGATCGACGGTCACCATTCATTTTACCGTATAATGTGAATGACACCATTCATTTTACCGTATAGTGTAGGGGCAGAAAAATAATGAAGTTTGATGAAATGGCAAACAAAAAAGTACAATTCCACAATTGTTTTTTGAGCTTTTTATGTACCATGTTCAATATATGGTAAAACTGACCTTGTACTATGATTTCCCAGGTCAGTACGAGTTTTTTTTTTTTTTTTATTATTATTTTTATTTAGGTGGTGGGGAAAAAAAATCAGGAATTTTGTAAAAAAAAAAAACCATTGTCATTTTCCAAGATTTGCAACATTTTCATTTTTCTGGGGCTGGGTGCTGACTTATTTTCTTTATTTCATATGGGAGGTACACAGCGGGTGCTGAATACAACTCTCATCATTGTTGTGTGGCTGCGCTGATCTCAGGAAGACCATGCGACAAGGATGAAATCTGCAATCAGCAGCCGTCCGGCACCTGGTATCAGCATGAACTGTACCGCTTCTTCCCAGGTGCCGGTACGTGCCACACGGATGTGCACTGCATGCATTTTGTCTGTGCTGCCCCCCAAAAACCTGACATGTCTGGTTTTTTCACGCGGTCAATGTGAAAAGCCTTCCGTACGCACCACCATTGAATACAATGGGTGTACATGTGTATTTAGGGTCCTTAACAAACGGATGTGCGAAGCGGGCCTTAGACTGGGAATGTCGGACTTTGGGAAACTGGCCTTATAGTGAGGTCATAATGTGGGTTTAAAGGGTGACTCCATCCCCTGGCTAAGCAAGGAACATATGTCTTGAGTAAGCCGTCTTTCCCATAAAGTCACCAATCCTCAGTGCCCATGGTAGTCGCGGCATCCATTATTCCATATTCCAGATGCCGTTCTTGCTTTCGGCTAGTAGATGGAGGTTCCTTGTCGGGGAGAATCCTCGTCAGTTGTTCATCCCATGGGGATATGAAAACCCCCTTTACCCTCGTTCTTTGGTAACGAGCCTCGCCGTCCCGCAGCAGGCTGGCACCACATGGCGCCTCTGAACAGTCGTCACTTTTCATCTCCGTGATGCGAGCGCTAGTTATTTTCACATTTTGCCGGATAAGGAATTTGTTGGTTTATTTAAATGGCGTCTTCCAATTATAGAATGTTCTGTGCGGCCAGATGTGGGCGCCGTCTGCCCATTCATCATCTATATATTTATTTGTTCTCCAAAGGGTAGAATGAAGGGCAGGGATGGAGAATCGGCTTCATGTCGGTGGGGTGGAAGGCAGTGGTCTCCTAGATTAAACATTGCCAACGTATTCTGCTTCTTTTCCTCCGAATTGATTCTTCTAATATGGTTCAAGTTTTTCTTTTCTGTGCCATAATGATGTAATATGGGCGCTATATCAGCGATGACCCCTGCTATGGATCCGAACTCTTGAGCACAAATATGCCAGATTTGGTCAATCTGCCCCATTGTCGTAAAGTGTCTACAAGATCGTGGAAAAAAACACCCATGTGGCACCCAACGCAAGGGCTAAAAACTCAGCCGGGACATATCAAAGCACACAGTGCCATGCCCCACAGCCCAAGTACAGTATCATGGTCCCCACAGCCCCCCAATATAGTATGGTGCGCCCCCTCAACACCCTGGCCCTGTAATAATGTTGCATAGATCCTGCAACGTGCAGTATGAGAAGTTGAGACAATGCAGGGTGATCTGTATACTTCGGGTATATATGGTAGAGCATGCCTCATGTAGAACAACAAATGGCGGTTTGTGGAAGGAGTGCTATTGGCCGTCCCAATGAGGAGGAAATAAGTGCGCAGGACCCCGCAGCTCCAGCCGGATACCCCACAACGGGGGAGAAAGACTTGCAACAGGAACAGAATAGCCGGTCTCAGGAGCGCAGAAGGAGAACACAGGCACCAGTTTAGGGTAAAACCACAACACATTTCAACGGTGTGCGCTGTCTTCTTCTGAAAAAGACGGCGCACGCTGTTGAAACGCGTTGTGGTTTTACCCTAAACTGGTGCCTGTGTTCTTCTGCGCTCCTGAGACCGGCTATTCTGTTCCTGTTGCAAGAACATACCTCATGGCCTATTTGTAATACTTGCTAGTACTTTCTGTGGAAACATTCTAAACCCAGCAGAATCACAAACTTGTCACAAAAAAAATTAAATTAAGTATCTTGTAAAATTCCTTGCGCTTCCCTGATTCTGCCTCTTTTTTCAGTTTTGCTCTGCGTCGCTCCATTGCAAAGATGTTCACATTTGTTGTTTTTGAAGCGCAATATGTGAAATCTCTACTTGCGGTGTAACTGGTCGTTTCTTTGGCAGCATCTGGGTGGGAGGGGTGAAAGCACATGCCCCTCAGAGAAGGCTTTAATCACAGCTGAGCAGCTCATCTACAGCATCCGTGAGGGAAGGGTGAAAACACACACACACACCCCCAGCGAAGACTGAAGAAATGTCCACTACAAGCAGAGATTTCACATACTGCGCTGCAAAAACAACAAATGTGAATATCTCTTCAATAGAGCGACGCAGAGCAAAAAGGAAAAAAGCGTCAGAATCCGGATAGCCTGCATTTTTTGTTTTACTACAAGGAATTTAGCTTAATTTACCAAGAAAATGACAGGCATACCTAATAACGTCTTGATATTTTTAGGTCCTACATTTCCGGTGTTGGGATTATCTATATTTACTGGACACATGGGCCATAATTGGAAATGTCTGTGTCCATTATTTAAAATGTTTTTTTTCCAGTAAATGATAATCAAGGAAAAGTCCTAGAGATTTCAAATATAATCTTTAATTTCCTCCATATATGTAAAATCTCTGCTTGATGTCAGTGAATGGAAACCTACTTGGGGCCAATGAAGATTAACTAGAAAGAGGTAGGAACAGACCCTCGTTCTTGGGACCAATGGGACCCTCTGTCATGTGGGCAGGTGATAAATGTTCACGTTCCGACCCCTTTACATCATTGGCGGAGATGCAACGGACTCTGCCCTGTGTTAGCGTTAGGTGTCGGAGGGACGCTCGCTTGTCTAAGAGGGCGATAAGGTGGTCTCGTATTTACACAGTTGTTCCGCTGCTGTATTTATTCTGTGAAATTACTGCAGATGCTCCCTGTCCGGCATAAACATATACTCTGTGAAAGGAAATTTGCTTAACATGCAGTGTAATCAGGACACACAGCCCTGGAGACATCAGCCCTGGACTCCGTAAAGCCCTGGTACCAGATTCTAATAAATGGATTCAGTATGTGCAGGTCTGAAATTCACTGCAGCCTAAGACAGTGGGTGCATTGCTTTATGCATTCTTACAGTGCTTCTCACAAAATTAGAATATCATCAAAAAGTTAATTTATTTCAGTTCTTCAATACAAAAAGTGAAATATATAGTCATTACAGAGTGATTTATTTCAAGTGTTTATTTCTGCTAATGTTGATGATTATGGCTTACAGCCAATGAAAACCCAAAAGTCATTATCTCAGTAAATTAGAATAACAAAAAATACACACAAAGGCTTCCTAAGCGTTTAAAAAGGTCACTTAGTCTTTCAGTAGCTCCACAATCATGGGGAAGACTGCTGACCTGACATGTCCAGAAGGTAGTCATTGACACATTCCACAAGGAGGGGAAGCCACAAAAGGTCATTGCTAAAGAAGCCGGCTGTTCACAGGGTGCTGTATCAAAGCATATTAATGGAAAGTTGAGTGGAAGGAAAAAGATAGATAGAAAAAGGTGCACAAGCAACCGGGATAACCGCAGCCTTGAAAGGATTGTTAAGAAAAGGCCATTCAAAAATTTGTGGTTGATTCACAAGGAGTGGACTGCTGCTGGAGTCATTGCTTCAAGAGCCGCCACACACAGACGTATCCAGCACATGGGCTACAAGTGTCACATTCCTTGTGTCCGGCCACTCATGGCCAATAGGGGCTGCACGGTGGCGCAGTGGATAGCACAGCAGCCTTGCAGCGCTGGAGTCCTGGGTTCAAACCCCACCAAGGACATCATCTGCAAAGAGTTTGTATGTTCTCTCCGTGTTTACGTGGGTTTCCTCCAGGCACCCCGGCTTCCTCCCACATTCCAAAGACATACTGATAGGGAATTTAGATTGTGAGCCCCAATGGGGACAGTGATGATAATGTGTGCAACCTGTAAAGCGCTGCGGAATGTTAGCGCTATATAAAAATAAAGATTATTATAATAGACAAAGCCAGAAGAGTCTTACCTGGGCCAAGGAGAAAAAGAACTGGACTGTTGTCAGTGGTCCATGGTGTTGTTTTCAGATTAAAGTAACATAGTAACATAGTAAGGCCAAAAAAAGACATTTGTCCATCCAGTTATTATTATTATACATTTTTATAGCGCCATTTATTCCATGGCGCTTTACATGTGAATACGAGGCAAATATAGACAAATACATTAAACATGAGCAAAAAAAAAAAGGCGGGAGGACCCTGCCCGCGAGGGCTCACAGTCTGCAGGGGATGGGTGATGAAACACTAGGAGAGGGTAGGGCAGGTTGCGTGGCGGATCAGTAACTTCAGGATCACTGCAGGCTGTAGTTCAGTTCAGCCTATATTCCGTCATAATAAATCCCCAGATCTACGTCCTTCTACAGAACCTAATAATTGTATGATACAATATTGTTCTGCTCCAGGAAGACCTCCAAACCTCACTTGAACCCCTCGACTGAGTTTGCCATCACCACCTCCTCAGGCAAGCAATTCCAGATTCTCACTGCCCTAACAGTAAAGAATAATCTTCTATGTTGGTGGAAAAACCTCTCCTCCAGACACATCCCATCCCCTTTATTAATTTTGTTGCCCTCCTTTGTACTCTCTCTAGTTCCATTATATCCTTCCTGAGCACCGGTGCCCAAAACTGGACACAGTACTCCATGTGCGGTCTAACTAGGGATTTGTACAGAGGCAGTATAATGCTCTCATCATGTGTATCCAGACCTCTTTTAATGCACCCCATGATCCTGTTTGCCTTGGCAGCTGCTGCCTGGCACTGGCTGCTCCAGGTAAGTTTATCATTAACTAGGATCCCCAAGTCCTTCTCCCTGTCAGATTTACCCAGTGGTTTCCCGTTCAGTGTGTAATGGTGATATTGATTCCTTCTTCCCATGTGTATAACCTTACATTTATCATTGTTAAACCTCATCTGCCACCTTTCAGCCCAAGTTTCCAACTTATCCAGATCCATCTGTAGCAGAATACTATCAATACTGACCCCTGCGGTACCCCACTGGTCACAGCGACCCAGTTAGAGACTATACCATTTATAACCACCCTCTGCTTTCTATCACTAAGCCAGTTACTAACCCATTTACACACATTTTCCCCCAGACCAAGCATTCTCATTTTGTGTACCAACCTCTTGTGCGGCACGGTATCAAACGCTTTGGAAAAATCGAGATATACCACGTCCAATGACTCACCGTGGTCCAGCCTATAGCTTACCTCTTCATAAAAACTGATTAGATTGGTTTGACAGGAGCGATTTCTCATAAACCCATGCTGATATGGAGTTAAACAGTTATTCTCATTGAGATAATCCAGAATAAGTAAATTTTGCATTTAATTTGGAAATCAAGGTCCCGGAGTCTGGAGGAAGAGCGGAGAGGCCACAATCCAAGCTGCTGGAGGTCTAGTGTGAAGTCTCCACAATCAGTGATGGTTTGGGGAGCCATGTCATCTGCTGGTGTAGGTCCACTGTGTTTTATCAAGACCAAAGTCAGCGCAGCCGTCTACCAGGACATTTTAGAGTAGTTCATGCTTCCCTCTGCCAACAAGCTTCTTGAGGATGGAACTTTCATTCTCCAGGACTTGGCCCCTGTCCACGCTGCCAAAAGTACCAATACCTGGTTTACAAACAACAGTATCACTGGGCTTGATTGGCAGCAAACTCGCCTGACCTTAACTCCATAGAGATTCCATGGAGTATTGTCAAGAGGAAGATGAGAGACACCGGACCCAACATTGCAGACGAACTGAAGGCTGCTATCAAAGCAACCTGGTCTTCCATAACCCCTCAGCAGAGCTACAGGCTGATCGCCTCCATGCCACGCCGCATTGATGCAGTAATTGATGCAAAAGGAGCCCGACCAAGTATTGAGTGCATTTACTGAACATACATTTCAGTAGGCCAACATTTCGGAATTTAAAACCATTTTACAAGCTGGTGTTATAAAGTATTCTAATTTACTGAGATAATCACTTTTGGGTTGTTATTGGCTGTAAGCCATAATCATCAACATTAACAGAAATAAACGCGTGAAATAGATCACTCTGTTTGTAATGACTCCATATGAGTTTCACTTTTTGTATTGAAGAACTGAACTAAATTAACTTTTTGATGATATTCTAATGTATTAGTATATACATTCTTACTGTGTATTTTATATGCAGCCTGCATTACCCGCACTCTTACTTTAGGTGTATTGATTATATTATATATATTATTGTATGCTTTCTTACAACTATTTTTCCTGAGATAAATGAAAAAAAAATCATAAAAATATTTTTCAGGGAGCCACAACATGCTTTTTTTTTCATGCAGATCCCCTCCCAGTACAGGCCATGCCCCCCATAATGGCAGCTAAACCTAAAAACCTAAAAGAAGCGCTGATGCACAATGCCAGGAGAGCGCCCTCATAAGCTATAAAGCCCCCACTCATATTAGTGGGCTCCATACATATTCACTATTGAATGCAATGCCCCAATTCTTTTGTCATTTCCGCCCCCCACAATATACACATCATATTGCAGGTTTTGTCGTCCCCCTTGGCGCATGGTTTTCCCTATTATGCTGGGCACTTCCCACGTAACGCCGGATATTTGCAATAGTCGCAGCAGTACTGAGGGAAGCGAATGAGGCACTATTAAAAATAGACTAACGGAATGAACGAGTGCTGCAATCTTAACCCCTTTTCCACTCCAAGACACCAAGCAATTGGCAGATTTACAGGAAGTGCCATCTCGCAGTTCACCACCAGGTGGCAATAGGATACAAAGGAAATCCTATGAAACTTGTTCCCATTTCCAGGCTCTATGGAGGCGGCTGCAGATTTATTGCTCTATACTCACTGACAGATACCTACAATATAAAAATGTAATTATTGCAGCAAATACTTTTTTTTTTGCTTGCCCTGCTGACACGGTCGTCAGAACATCCGGACAAGCCACTGACTCAAATACCATGAACTCTGCCATTTACAGAGGGCATTACCAGTAGTATGGTAAATTTAGGTTTACTTTGTGCATTAGCATTGGCGGCGTGATTTGAGAATTGTAGAATTAATCAGTCACTGTAATAGGAAAGACCTAACCTTTATGTTCAACAATGCCAAAGTATCGGACCATCTCATCTCCAGCGAACCTCTCGACTTTATCCAACACTTACGAGCAGTAGTCCTTTGCCATTGTTTATGATATGTCTACTATGATCAGCATTCAATATCATCACATTGCGGTACTATTATTGATGGATCTAATGGTATCACATGCAAGTCAGATTTACATAGGGGAACATGGAGACTTGCTATAGGGGTAACATGAGATACTGCTGTGATGCAGCTACTTTCACACACTGTTGAGACTGTCAGGGAATCTACCATTTTTACTACTGTGGTGACGTCATATGGGTTTCAGTCAGGTGAGCTGCTGTGACCTGAAAAAAGGATTTTAATCAAATGAGCTGCTGGGGCCCAAAAAAAGGGATTTAATCAAATGAGCTGATGTGACCCGAAAACAGGGTTTTAATCAAATGAGCCGCTGTGACCCGAAAACAGGGTTTTAATCAAATGAGCTGCTGTGACCCGAAAAAAGGGATTTAATCAAATGAGCTGCTGTGACCCGAAAAGAGGGATTTAATCAAATGAGCTGCTGTGACCCAAAAAAAGGGATTTAATCAAATGAGCTGCTGTGACCCGAAAAGAGGGATTTAATCAAATGAGCTGCTGTGACCCGAAAAGAGGGTTTTAATCAAATGAGCCGCTGTGACCCGAAAACAGGGTTTTAATCAAATGAGCCGCTGTGACCCGAAAAGAGTGTTTTAATCAAATGAGCCTCTGTGACCCGAAAAGAGGGTTTTAATCAAATGAGCTGCTGTGACCCGAAAAGAGGGATTTAATCAAATGAGCTGCTGTGACCCAAAAAAAGGGATTTAATCAAATGAGCTGCTGTGACCCGAAAAGAGGGATTTAATCAAATGAGCTGCTGTGACCCGAAAAGAGGGTTTTAATCAAATGAGCCGCTGTGACCCGAAAACAGGGTTTTAATCAAATGAGCTGCTGTGACCCGAAAAGAGTGTTTTAATCAAATGAGCCTCTGTGACCCGAAAAGAGGGTTTTAATCAAATGAGCTGCTGTGACCCGAAAAGAGGGTTTTAATCAAATGAGCTGCTGTGACCCGAAAAGAGGGTTTTAATCAAATGAGCTGTTGTGACCCGAAAAGAGAGTTTTAATCAGATGAGCTGCTGTGACCCGAAAAGAGGGTTTTAATCAAATGAGCTGTTGTGACCCGAAAAGAGGGTTTTAATCAGATGAGCTGCTGTAACCCGAAAATAGGGATTTAATCAGATGAGCTGCTGTGACCCGAAAAGAGGGTTTTAATCAAATGAGCTGCTGTGACCCGAAAAGAGGGTTTTAATCAGATGAGCTGCTGTAACCCGAAAAGAGGGTTTTAATCAAATGAGCTGCTGTGACCCGAAAAGAGGGATTTAATCAAATGAGCTGCTGTGGCCCGAAAACAGGGTTTTAATCAAATGAGCTGCTGTGACCCGAAAACAGGGTTTTAATCAAATGAGCTGCTGTGACCCGAAAAGAGGGATTTAGTCAAAAGAGCTGCTGTGACCCGAAAAGAGGGTTTTAATCAGATGTGCTGCTGTGACCCGAAAAGAGGGTTTTAACCCCTTTACCCCCAAGGGTGGTTTGCACGTTAATGACCGGGCCAAATTTTTACAATTCTGACCACTGTCCTTTTATGAGGTTATAACTCTGGAACGCTTCAACGGATCATGGTGATTCTGACATTGTTTTCTCGTGACATATTGTACTTCATGGTAGTGGTAAAATTTCTTTGATACAGTATTACCTGCGTTTATTTGTGGGGAAAAAAAACGGAAATTTGGCAAAAATTTTGCAATTTTCCAACTTTGAATTTTTATGCCCTTAAATCACAGAGATATGTCACACAAAATACTTAATAAGTAACATTTCCCACACATCTACTTTACATCAGCACAATTTTGGAACCAAAAATTTTTTTGTTAGGGAGTTATAAGAGTTAAAAGTTGACCAGCAATTTCTCATTTTTACAACACCATTTCTTTTAGAAACCACATCACATTTGAAGTCACTTTGAGGGGTTTATGTGATAGAAAATACACAAGTGTGACACCATTCTAAAAACTGCACCCTCAAGGTGCTCAAAACCACATTCAAGATGTTTATTAACCCTTCAGGTGTTTCACAGGAATTTTTGGAATGTTTAAAAAAAAAAATGAACATTTAACTTTTTTTCACAAAAAAGTTACTTCAGCTCCAATTTACTTTATTTTACCAAGGGTAACAGGAGAAATTGGACCCTGAAAGTTGTTGTCCAATTTGTCCTAAGTACACCGATACCCCATATGTGGGGGTAAACCACTGTTTGGGCGCATGGCAGAGCTCGGAAGGGAAGGAGCGCCGTTTGAGTTTTCAATGCAAAATTGACTGGAATTGAGATGGGATGGCATGTCGCATTTGGAGAGCCCCTGATGTGCCTAAACATTGACAAGTGACACCATTTTGGAAAGAAAATCCCCTAAGGAACTTATCTAGATGTGTTGTGAAAACTTTGAACCTCCAAGTGTTTCCCTACAGTTTATAATGCAGAGCCGTGAAAATAAAAATTCTTTTTTTTTTCCACAAAAATTCTTTTTTAGCCCCTAGTTTTGTATTTTCCCAAGGGTAACAGGAGAAATTGGACCTCAAAAGTTGTTGTCTAATTTGTCCTGAGTACGCTTATACCCCATATGTGGGGAGGAAACCACCGTTTGGGCGCATGGCAGAGCTCGGAAGAGAAGGAGCGCCGTTTGGAATGCAGACTTAGATGGAATGGTCTGCAGGCGTCACATTGCGTTTGCAGAGCCCCTGATGTACCTAAACAGTAGAGACCCCCAACAAGTGACCCCATATTGGAAACTAGACCCCCAAGGAACTCATCTAGATGTGTTGTGAGAACTTTGCACCCCCAAGTGTTTCACTACAGTTTATAACACAGAGCCGTGAAAATAAAAAATCTTTTTTCTACAAAAATTATTTTTTAGCCCCCGGTTTTGTATTTTCCCAAGGGTAACAGGAGAAATTGGACCCCAAAAGTTGTCCAATTTGTCCTGTATATGCTGATACCCCATATGTTGGGGTAAACCCCTGTTTGGGCACACGGGCGAGCTCTGAAGGGAAGGAGCACTGTTTTACTTTTTCAACGCAGAATTGGCTGGAATTGAGATCGGACTCCATGTCGCGTTTCGAGAGCCCCTGATGTGCCTAAACAGTGGAAACCCCCCAATTATAACTGAAACCCTAACCCCAACACAGCCCTAACCCTAATCCCAATCCTAACCATAACCCTTACCACACACCTAACCCTAATCCCAACCCTAATCCTAACCATAAATGTAATCCATACCCTAAATTTAGCCCCAACCCTAACTTTAGCCCCAACCCTAACTTTAGCCCCAACCCTAACTTTAGCCCCAACCCTAACCCTAGCCCTAACCCTAACTTTAGCCCCAACCCTAACCCTAACGGGAAAAAGGAAATAAATACATTTTTAAAAATGTTATTATATTTCCCTAACTAAGGGGGCAAGGAAGGGGGTTTGATTTACTTTTATAGCGTTTTTTTTTAGCGGATTTTTATGATTGGCAGCCGTCACACACTAAAAGACGCTTTTTATTGCAAAAAATAGTTTTTGCGTCTCCACATTTTGAGAGCTATACGTTTTCCATATTTTGGTCCACAGAGTCATGTGAGGTCCTGTTTTTTGCGGAACGAGTTGATGTTTTTATTGGTACCATTTTTGGGCATGTGACATTTTTTGATCACTTTTCCGATTTTTGTGAGGTAGAATGAACAAAAACCATCTATTCATGACTTTTTTTTTTTTTTGGGGGGGGGCGCTTATACCGTTCCACGTTTGGCAAAATTGATAAAGCAGTTTTATTCTTTGGGTCAGAACGATTACAGCGATACCTCATTTATATAATTTTTTTTAATGTTTTGGCGCTTTTATACGATAAAAACTATTTTATATAAAAAATAATTATTTTTGCATCGCTTTATTCTGAGGACTATAACTTTTTTATCTTTTCGTTGATGACGCTCGTTTTTTGCGGGACAAGATGACGTCTTCAGCAGCACCATGGTTATTTATATCGGTCTTTTTGATCGTGTGTTATTCCACTTCCCCCCGGGCCTGCAGGGAGGAGGAGGTAGGAGACCCTCGGAGCAACGCGATCACATCGCGTTGCACCGAGGGTCTCAAGGAAGCATGCAGGGAGCCCCCTCCCTGCGCGATGCTTTCCTGTGCCACCAGAACGCTGCAATAATCTTTGATCGCAATGTGCCTGGAGAGGTCCGTGACCGCTCCTGGCACATAGTGCCGGATGTCAGCTGTGATAGTCAGCTGACACCCGGTCCCGATTGGCCGCGCTCCCCCCGTGAGTGCGGCTGAACGGTGATGACGTATTATCCCATCGGTGGTCATACGGGCCTAAACCACCTCGACGGGATAATACGTCAGATGTCAGAAAGGGGTTAATCAAATGAGCTGCTATGACCCAAAAAGAGGGATTTAATCAAATGAGCTGCTGTGACCTTAAAAGAGGGTTTTAATCAAAGGAGTTAGTTACATCATCATGATTTAAGTGAGCTGCTGTGACATCACCAGTGGGTTTCAGAGGACTGCTGTGACATCACCAGTGGGTTTCAGAGGACTGCTGTGACAACTCAAAAGGGTTTCAGAGGACTGCTGTCGTAACTCAAAAGGGTTTCAATCAGGCGAGCTGCTGTGACCTAAAAAGAAAATTTAAATGAAGTGAGCTGCTGTGATATCACGAGGGCTTCTCTCATGTAAACTGTTGTGACATCATAACACAGTTGTTTCAAGTGACATCACAAAAGGTTTCTACTCACACAGCCATGGCATCACAAAAGAATTTCATTCAGTTAAACTGCTGTGACCTTGTAACGTGGCAGTGGGAGAGGTACTCATCCGTTGCTCTCCGGCATGTTACATAAAGGTCGGGGACCTGGCTAGGTGTGTGGACTTGTGCAGGCTGCATGTAACAGATGACGCTTGTTTGCCAGGATGAGAAGTTAACTAGTTCATTAAAAAGAGACCACCAGTTCTTAACAAATGAGAAGAGAAAAAAAAGGTATACCTGGAACAAACACCCCTCCAAAAAATCTTAACATATACTGTACTTACCTTGTAATGTCTTCGCATCCTGTTCTGTTCAGATGTGTCCGGATCCCAGAATTCCAGGCGGCGGAAGTTCACCGACCTCCATATTGGGACACCCAAGTGATGGATGTCTCAATATGGAAACTGCTGGTGGTACCAACCTCTTGCGCGGCACTGTCAGCGGAACACCGTCACACACACACACACACACACACACACTATATGCCATACGCACCACACACACACACACACACACACTGCATACGCCGTACGCACTACACAGAAACACTATATGCTGTACGCACCAGCCACACACACTGTATACGCTGTACACAGTCTCTTGCGTGGGAACACCATTGCGAACACGCTGCCGCCGGGATCAGCCAAAATATGCACTGACCGCCGCCATCTTTGTATGGGACGAGCGCATGCGCAGTTTTAATGTGACCGCCACTATCTGTCTGCACTAAGATAGCGGCGGTCTGATTTACTGGGCCTGTGCGAATACGGCGCAGGTGCAGTGAATCATTCGGCTGATCCCGGCGGCAGATGCGCGACGTGTCTACAGGCAGAGGAAGCCGGTCACATTAAAGTGGTTTTCCCATGAACGAAAGTTCATTTTAAAAATTGCCTGTGTCTGACCGTGTACAGAGCACACCACATCTCCTGGGCAGGGGAGGAAGCAAAAGACAATACTGACATTACAGCAGGAGATCACCGAGGATTTCTTTTCTCAGGTAAAATATTTCACTGACTGTGTTTAAACAATATTTTACCTCACAAAATGAATCCTCTGTGATCTGTTGTAATGTCAATTTTGTCTCTGAGGGGAGAACACAGCACAGGAAGGAGAGAGACAGCAGACAGGGGGATAGAACATGGGGTAGACAGGTCAAAGAAGAGAGGACAGATGGGAGAAGTCAGCACATGGGGAAAGAGAGAGTGGATAGGTTGGTGAGCATATGGGGAGAGGATGTCTCAATGCTGCAAAGCCTGTCCCCATCGTGACATTACCGCCCTCCTGATGTAATAGCATCCAGCCTCCATCTAGTTAAATTAATAATTGGCCCATAAGATTTTGATAAGATCCAAATAGTGTGAAACTATATCCAAACACAGACTTTTTTCTGGAAGTCCATTTTTCTGTTTGGGTTCTGTGCCGAATAAACTTTGTTGAAAGGCTGCAGTGAAGCCAATTAGCAAGCTTTCAGGCTGTGGGCACTTCCAGAGCCATCACAATCATGCCAAGTATTGACATGGCTGTGATTGGCCAGCGCAGCACGTGACCCGGCCTGTATAAATTCCGGATCATGGGTGTCACCGCCATTCTGCCCTGATTAACGCAGGGACAGGATGCAGCTCGACTGTGGGACAGTGTTAGGTTCTGTTTTTGTACTCTGCATTTGTCTCTGTAGCAGTACTGTGCCAAAAAGCCTCTGCGTGTACTCTGCACCTGTCTCTGTTGCAGTACTGTGCCAAAAAATCTATGTGTCTACTCTGCACCCTTCACTGTGCGAGTAGTGTGCCAAAAAGCTTGTGTGTGTACTCGCGTGTGCACGCGTTTTTAAGTATTCTGATAAAAAGCCTCTCTCTTCTCTACTGTGCACTTTTATGGGGTGGAAAAAATGAGGAAAGCTCAAATAGGGGACGTGGCTGTGTTCCTGCTGGTGGTGAAGCTGCTGCTGGGACAGAGGACATGGTCGTACAGTGCCTGCTGTGCACCCAAATGAAACACCTTCCTCTAGTGCACGCAGGCGACAGAATGATATGTCGTAGAGCCGACTACCACTGCACAAATGGTGAGGCCAGAACATGGCGAGGCGGTTTTAGATTGGTAGCCTGAAAGCTCCGAGTTAGCACCTGAAGACCAAGGTCATCTGGCTTGCATCTCACTCTCTTGCAAATCAGCCAAGCAGTCTGATCCCCAAGTCATGCAGCAGTCTCTTCTGCTTTTTGATTAGTCCGCTGGCTGTCGTTCCATTGCCCATCTGTAGTGGGTTAGCCAATGCGAAGTACTGAATTACACTGTGACTTTAAGAGACAATTCTCCTCTCTGATTTGTGTCCACTTGGACTAGTCCTTTCTCCCCTGCAGCTTGCTGTGTGTTGGTTTGAAAAAGAAGCAGGAAGTGTCGGTTTAGGAAGAGGGGAGGGAACCTCCTGCCTGTGAAAGAAAGGCAGGACAATAAATGTGTTCTAACAATGAGAGACTTGCAAATTAATTAACGGCTTCAAGGGCGAAGATAGGGCCCAGTAACTGCAGGATCAGTCACCAGAACCACGTTGGAAGGAAAGAGTCGCATTGCACGGCTAGGAAAGTTATCCTGGAGCACCTGTAACCTGAGATGGAAAACAACGTTTTAGTACCGGTAAACCCTCAACATAGAAATTGGGAAGGAGGGTTGCCCAGATCTGGAAGATGACGGATCAGTTAATCTGAAGGAAGAGCTCAACTAACAAACTCGTCTCCATTATATCAGGACCAAACAGCAGCTACCAGACATTCTTCTAAGCTCTACAGAACTGTTAGTGAGACACTGGTGTTCAACTATTTGGGTGTAGAGCAGGGTTCTTTAGCTAGGGCCCTGTAGTAGTGCGGACCGATTATAGGAAGCCACTTAGGAAGTTAGAAGAGAGTAGTTTGTAGAAATTAGTTTATACTGTTTGTATTGAACTTTGCATTGCCATAGCAGGAGCTCAGCTTGTGTACACGCTCCAGCTGTCTCTCTTTGTATCTAATATTGCTGTTATCATTACAATAACTGTTAGTTTTATTTTCCAGCATATAACCCTCTGTCTTTCAATAAAGGAGGTGTTTTGTTTCTTCCTCCTCGTTTACTGTACTGTATATGAGTCCTGCCCGGCGGTGTTGTTCAGGCACTGCTACACATCCACCTGGCCATGCCCCCAAAGAGGAAGAGATTGAGTGCACTGATGCCCAACCACTTGCTCAGTTGGAGGATGGAGTACGTTGGATGACTACTGTAGTGCACACAGTCGATGATGATGAAATGCAGGTGCCAATTACTGCGTCTTTCTGCAGTGTGCAGACCAGCAAGGAGTACACGGTTGAGGACTTGGTGGAAGATGAGGTCATCGACCCCACATGGAATGAAGGCCATCCGAGTGACGTGCGCAGTTCCGAAGAAAAAGAGGTGATCACAGTGCCCCAGCTGCACAGCAAAGGAGGGATCAGGGTGCAAAAGCACAACAGGCATCTAACCATGATGTTGGCTGCTTCTGTCCATGGCGCCGACAAAATGAGCACACCAATGCCAGCTCTAAGGCGCTCCCTGGCATGGCATTTCTTTAGGCAATGTGCTGATGACAAGAGACAGGTGGTTTCCATGCTTTGCAGTCAGAGCCTGAAGTGAGGTATAAATGTTCTGAACCTGAGCACCACCTGCATGCATGACAAGGCATCTGAATTCAAAGCACAAGTTGCAGGGGAGTACACACCTGAAACAAAGGAAAGATCTGAGGCTCTTCCTGGTCCCTCTTCTGCTATGGTCTCAGCCTTTTCCTACCATTCATGATCAAAAGGGTCACCTGTCTCCCTGCCAAGAATGGATGTGACAGCACCACCACCACTACCAGCAGTGTCATTGAGCATCTCCACATCGTCCTGTGTTCAGTTGTCCGTCCCCAAAAAACACTTGGGAGAAAGAAGTAACCCCTACCCACCTACGAGTCATGGTCATGAATGATCGCGTTTCAAAATTCCTGGCATTTGAAATGCTGCCATTCCGGCTGGTGAAGAGGGACAGTTAAACTGATGACATTGGCTGTCTCACAGTATGTGCTTTCCAGCCGCCACTAGTTTTCCAAGTGGGCCATCCGTGCACTGCACACAAATGTTGCAGAAAAAAAAACAGGTGCGCACTGCGCAAAGCCATCAATGACAAGGTCCACATAACCACCGATACGTGGGCCAGTAAGCACAGCCAGGGATGTTATATCTACCTACCTGCCCACTCGGTAAATGTAGTGGCGGCTCGTCCTTAGACGGAAGACGTTCTGGCGCATGTCCTACCACCACCGAGGATTGCTGGACGTTTCCTGTTTCCATGTTTCCTGCTCCTCCTACTCTGCTTCCTCCTCATCCAGTCAGAGCAAGACCCGCATCACAATCTTCAGCACAGCCAGGGGGAAACAACAGCAGGCTGTTCTGAAACTAATCTGGGGAAAAGATTGCTCATTAGCTCTGGACAGAGATGAAACAACACACCGATGAGTGGTTTGTGCAGGTGAACCTCATGCCTGGCCTGGTGGTGTGCGATACCGGGAGAAATCTTGTAGCAGTTCTGGGCCTAGCTGGTTTCGTACACATCCCTTGCTGACGCATGTGCTGAATTTGGTGGTGCAAAGTTTCCTTAAAAATTACCCCAATCTGTCAAAGCTGCTGCAGAAAGTGCAGGCCGTCTGTGTGCGCTTTCAGCATTATCACCCTGCTGCTGCTCGCCTGTCTGCACTGCAGTGTTGCTTCTGCCTTCCCGCTCGCCGCCTCATATGCGACGTACCAGCAAAGGTTGAACTCTACCTTTCATATGTTGGAGAGGCTGTGCGAGCAGCAACAGGCCATAGTGGAGTTTCAGATGCACCACGCATGGGTGAATCGCTCTGCGGAACAATACCACTTCACAACCAAAGATTGGCCATCCATTTGTGACTTGTGTGATATGTTGCGCTGCTTCGAGAACTCCATTAACGTGACCAGCTCGGAAGCCATCATCAGCTTTACTATCACACTTCTCTGCACCCTTGAACGGTGATGATGGATGAGCTGGTGGCTAAGGAGGAAGAGGAGGATCATTCACACAATTATCAGGCCAATTGTCCACAAATGGCTTGGAGGGTGGGTTTCTGTACCAACAGAGTCCACGCACACAACTGTCCTGCTAGGGGGCAGTTTTGGAGAATCGCTCTCAAAGCAGCTCACAGGCATCAGTGCATCGTGTCTGGGAGGATACAGAGGACCCGGACAATATACTGTACCTTCCACCAAAGTCAGCTTGTCGTTGCCTCTCGGCAGCCTGACACACATGAGCCAATACATGCTGTTGTGCCTGAAAGATGACCACTGGATGGTTACCACAGCTGATTATTGGGTGGCCACCCTGCTGGATCCCACTACAAGGACAACGTACCATCATTACTTCCATCACTGGAGCTGGATTGGAAAATGCGGGAATACAAGCGCGCACTGGTAGACGCACTACTGACTAGTTCCCACCTGACAGTGGGGGCTCAGTGGAGCACAAGGCAGAGGAGGAAGTTGCCAATGCACGTGGGGCACCAACGCTACCTCGGAAGAGAGGGTTACATTTGGCCAAAATATGGAAAACCTTCCTCAGCACGCCACAACATTCGGCACCACGATCTGAAACGGTCCGTATTAGCAGGAGGCAGCGTTTCAACAACATGGTGGAAAAAAATGTGTCCACACGTCTCCACGTACTGAGTGA
This sequence comes from Ranitomeya imitator, assembly GCF_032444005.1. Lineage (NCBI taxonomy): Eukaryota > Metazoa > Chordata > Amphibia > Anura > Dendrobatidae > Ranitomeya > Ranitomeya imitator. The sequence goes on from NC_091291.1 coordinate 30,847,405, forward strand.
TGAGTCTGCCCCATTTAACTTCTGAGTCTCCAAAATGGACACATGGCCTGAGCTTGGCCTGTACACCTCGGGAGATTCTTGCTTGCCCTGCGGCAAGTGTCCTGTATGACGGTGTATTTGGCACAACAGGGGGTGTGATCACAGAGAGGCGCATCTGCCTGCCCACAACCAATTTGTGAAGCAGGCGTGGATCCCACAGGACTTTCTGGATCTTTGGCTGACTAGAGAAGCAGATCAGCTGCACCCAACCATTGTTATACTCCAGTGCAGTTTGTTCGTTCTATTCACAACAAACAAAAAAAAAAAAACCCCGTGTTGTCTACCTCCGCCTTTTCCACATAGACACCTTCTCTACTTCCACTTGGACCTCTGTGTTCTATATTTTTTTTCATGGAAATAACTTAAAAGATCATAGAATAAAAAAAACAAACATAAATAAAATCCCAACAAAAAATAGTGTTGGCTATCTCCTCCCCTTCTTCTTCCACCTCCACCACCATGTCCACCTCCACCTCCTCCACTTGGACCCCTGCCTCCTGGGTCAAGGTTATTATTTTCATTCTATGTTATTTTAAGTAAATTTCCTATCCATATTTGTTTTCAGGGCAATTGTCCTGCTCTTACCCACATTTTGCTTTGTTTTTCAGTCCCCTAGCCTTTACTACGACCCTTTTACAGCACCAACTTTCACGCCAATGTTGACTTCTATTAGGTTGGGGTTCAGGGTCAAGTACAAATCCAGTTCTGATGTCCGAACTGGACTACAGTACGGCTGAACCTGAACATCAACAGGTCCGCTCTTCCCTAGCTGTTACCTGAAAAAACGGTTTCAATCAAGTGAGCTGTTGGGACATCACAACTGGGTTTAATTCAACTAAGCCGCTGTGATATCACAAGAAGGTTTCAGTCAGGTAAGCTGCTGTGACCCGAAACAAATGTTTCAATCAAGTGCGCTGCAGTGACATCACAAGAGGGTTTCTCTCATGCACGTTGCTGTGACATCACAACAAAATTTCTATCATATGACATCACAAGTCACATACTCACATAACCAGAACCACAAAAGGGTTTATTTCATCTAAACTACTGTCATAGCACAAGAGGGTTTCAATCAGGTAAGCTGCTGTGACCCAAAAAGACGTGTTTAGTCAACTGAGTTGCTGTGATATTACAAACAGTTACAACTAAAGCAAAACGTTCTTTTTTTTTTTTTTTCCAAACTGTTTTGCCCCTAAAGCCCCAGCATCTGATGCGATTGCAACCTCGGCACCCCCCAATAGTTACATTCCCGAATATCAGTTGTAAGTCTTTCCTGTACAAGCTTAGATACAAGACATCAGGGCCACTTGTAAGCGGGTTATTATTAATTAGCCGAGATGAAAAAGATCTGAAGCCTGACACCCAGACTCTGCAGCTTTTCCAGGTTTTCCCCTGATGACTGATGACAGCGCTGCCGGTCAGCAGTGTCTCTTCCCAGTTGTTCTCCTGCTTGTTCTATGTCATAATACTTTATCTGTATTTGTAAAACAAGATTGATGAAGCTAAGGGCGAGTCAATAATCTCAATGTGTACGGTGAGACTTTATCTTCTCTGGACAAGGTAACAATCAGCTAAAATGGGGGTTCACATCGCAGATCTGACGTGATGACCACGTATTTTGACTTGTGCTATACCCTGCTAGAGTCACGGTAGACATGAGACATTTCGGTAAACACGGTACCGGAGATATCCGTGTGTCCATGCGTCCGTGTGATACATCCGTGTGCCACATCAGGGAGCGCAGTTCCCCTGCATGTGGTGCTGAAGCCGGCTGTCATCCCTTCTCCCCTGCTCGGCCGGCAGAAAAGTAAATGAACTATGATCACGTCTATTTTTTAATACATTCGTACTCTGCAGCATTTTTTCCACACATGCCTAATACTTTTTCACAGTACTATACATCTTTTATTTAGAATTGTTGGGATGTCTGGATTTTTTTTGTAATACTTTAATACATAAAATGTTACAACACCAAGATGATGAGCTCTGCCTAGATCTGGAAACATTATAAATCGATATTCACTAGTCTGGGAATCAATCTGGAAGGACCAGGGGCATTTAAAGAGGACTTGCTGGCTCTCCTGATACATCTGTCTGTTTTGTCAAATACACTCCTCATGTAATAACAATTCTGGAGAATCGCTTTTTCTTACAGGGGATCTCCAATATACATTTTTTTAAATCATCATGGCTCCCATCCCCCCAAAAAAGACATACCGGCCTATATTTATTTCCTACCTAGTTATTTCTCTACCCTTAAGTTCACAATAAAGGACTGGAGCATCAATTTATTAGAACATACTTACCAATTTCCCAAAGGATCCAGGCTAGTGCTGTGCTGAGACAAGCCCCATTTTCAGGCCAGTAGGTGTCTTGTACTGAGACAAGCCCCCTTTTCGGGCAGTAGGAGTATGTATACCCCTCCTCACATGTAAAGTGCCATGGAATAAATAGCACTATAATAATAAATAATAATAATAATTGTGCTGATACAAGCTACCTTTTCGAGCCAGTAGGAGTCTTGTGCTGAGACAAGCCCCATTTTCAGGCCAGTAGGAATGTTGTGATGAGACAAGCCCCATTTTCAGGCCAGTAGGAATGTTGTGCTGAGACAGGCCCCATTTTTCAGGCCAGTAGGAGTCTTGTGCTGAGACAGGCCCCATTTTTCAGGCCAGTAGGAGTCTTGTGATGAGACAAGCCCCATTTTCAGGCCAGTAGGAGTCTTGTGCTGAGACAGGCCCCATTTTCAGGCCAGTAGGAATGTTGTGCTGAGACAGGCCCCATTTTTCAGGCCAGTAGGAGTCTTGTGCTGAGACAAGCCCCATTTTCAGGCCAGTAGGAGTCTTGTGCTGAGACAAGCCCCATTTTCAGGCCAGTAGGAATGTTGTGATGAGACAAGCCCCATTTTCAGGCCAGTAGGAATGTTGTGATGAGACAAGCCCCATTTTCAGGCCAGTAGGAATGTTGTGCTGAGACAGGCCCCATTTTTCAGGCCAGTAGGAGTCTTGTGATGAGACAAGCCCCATTTTCAGGCCAGTAGGAGTCTTGTGCTGAGACAAGCTCCATTTTCAGGCCAGTAGGAGTCTTGTGCTGAGACAGGCCCCATTTTCAGGCCAGTAGGAATGTTGTGCTGAGACAGGCCCCATTTTTCAGGCCAGTAGGAGTCTTGTGCTGAGACAAGCCCCATTTTCAGGCCAGTAGGAGTCTTGTGCTGAGACAAGCCCCATTTTCAGGCCAGTAGGAATGTTGTGATGAGACAAGTCCCATTTTCAGGCCAGTAGGAGGCTTGTGCTGAGACAAGTCCCATTTTCAGGCCAGTAGGAGTCTTGTGCTGAGACAGGCCCCATTTTCAGGCCAGTAGGAATGTTGTGATGAGACAAGTCCCATTTTCAGGCCAGTAGGAGGCTTGTGCTGAGACAAGCCCCATTTTCAGGCCAGTAGGAGTCTTGTGCTGAGACAAGTCACATTTTCAGGCCAGTAGGAATGTTGTGATGAGACAGGCCCCATTTTCAGGCCAGTAGGAATGTTGTGATGAGACAAGTCCCATTTTCAGGCCAGTAGGAGTCTTGTGCTGAGATAAGCCCCTTTTTCAGGCCAGTAGGAGCCTTGTGCTGAGACAAGTGACATTTTCAGGCCAGTAGGAGTCTTGTGCTGAGACAAGTACCCTTTTAAGGCCAGTCTTGAGCTGAGACAAACTTTTTTTTAAGGCCAATAGAAGTCTTGGGCTGAGACAAGCCCATTTTCAGGCCAGGAGGAGTCTTGTGCTGAGACAAGCCCCATTTTCAGGCCAGTAGGAACCTAGTGGTGAGACAAGCCCCTTTATCAGGCCAGTAGGAGCCTCGTGCTGAGACAAGACCCATTTTCAGGCCAGTAGGAGTCTTGTGCTGAGACAAGCCCCATTTTCAGGCCAGTAGGAGCCTTGTGCTGAGACAAGACCCATTTTCAGGCCAGTAGGAGTCTTGTGCTGAGACAAGCCCCATTTTCAGGCCAGTAGGAGTCTTGTGCTGAGACAAGCCCCATTTTCAGGCCAGTAGGAATGTTGTGATGAGACAAGTCCCATTTTCAGGCCAGTAGGAATGTTGTGATGAGACAAGTCCCATTTTCAGGCCAGTAGGAGTCTTGTGCTGAGACAGGCCCCATTTTCAGGCCAGTAGGAATGTTGTGCTGAGACAAGCCCCATTTTCAGGCCAGTAGGAGTCTTGTGCTGAGACAAGTACCCTTTTCAGGCTAGTAGGAGTCTTGTGCTGAGACAAGCCCCATTTTCAGGCCAGTAGGAATGTTGTGATGAGACAAGTGACATTTTCAGGCCAGTAGGAGTCTTGTGCTGAGACAAGCCCCATTTTCAGGACAGTAGGAGCCTTGTGCTGAGATAAGCCCCTTTTTCAGGCCAGTAGGAGCCTTGTGCTGAGACAAGTGCCATTTTCAGGCCAGTAGGAGTCTTGTGCTGAGACAAGTACCCTTTTAAGGCCAGTCTTGAGCTGAGACAAACTTTTTTTTTAAGGCCAGTAGAAGTCTTGGGCTGAGACAAGCCCATTTTCAGGCCAGGAGGAGTCTTGTGCTGAGACAAGTCCCATTTTCAGGCCAGTAGGAATCTAGTGCTGAGACAAGCCCCTTTATCAGGCCAGTAGGAGCCTTGTGCTGAGACAAGACCCATTTTCAGGCCAGTAGGAGTCTTGTGCTGAGACAAACCCCATTTTCAGGCCAGTAGGAGTCTTGTGCTGAGACACGCTCTCTTTTAAGGCCAGTAGGAGTTATGTGCTGAGACACGCTCTCTTTTAAGGCCAGTAGGAGTCTTTTGATGAGACAAGCCCCATTTTCAGGCCAGGAGGAGTCTAGTGATGAGACAAGCCCCATTTTCAGGCCAGTAGGAGTCTTGTGCTGAGACAAGTACCCTTTTCAGGCCAGTAGGAGTCTAGTGCGCAGACAAGCCCCATTTTCAGGCCAGTAGGAATCTTGTGCTGAGACAAGCCCCATTTTCAGGCCAGTAGAAGTCTTGTGCTGAGACAAGCCCCATTTTCAGGCCAGTAGAAGTCTTGTGCTGAGACAAGACCCATTTTCAGGCCAGTAGGAGTCTTGTGCTGAGACAAGCCCCATTTTCAGGCCAGTAGGAGTCTTGTGCTGAGACAAGCCCCATTTTCAGGCCAGTAAGAGTCTTGTGCTGAGACAAGCCCCATTTTCAGGCCAGTAAGAGTCTTGTGCTGAGACAAGCCCCATTTTCAGGCCAGTAAGAGTCTTGTGCTGAGACAAGCCCCATTTTCAGGCCAGTAGGAGTCTTGTGCTGAGACAAGCCCCATTTTCAGGCCAGTAGGAATGTTGTGATGAGACAAGTCCCATTTTCAGGCCAGTAGGAATGTTGTGATGAGACAAGTCCCATTTTCAGGCCAGTAGGAGTCTTGTGCTGAGACAGGCCCCATTTTCAGGCCAGTAGGAATGTTGTGCTGAGACAAGCCCCATTTTCAGGCCAGTAGGAGTCTTGTGCTGAGACAAGTACCCTTTTCAGGCTAGTAGGAGTCTTGTGCTGAGACAAGCCCCATTTTCAGGCCAGTAGGAATGTTGTGATGAGACAAGTGACATTTTCAGGCCAGTAGGAGTCTTGTGCTGAGACAAGCCCCATTTTCAGGACAGTAGGAGCCTTGTGCTGAGATAAGCCCCTTTTTCAGGCCAGTAGGAGCCTTGTGCTGAGACAAGTGACATTTTCAAGCCAGTAGGAGTCTTGTGCTGAGACAAGTACCCTTTTAAGGCCAGTCTTGAGCTGAGACAAACTTTTTTTTTAAGGCCAGTAGAAGTCTTGGGCTGAGACAAGCCCATTTTCAGGCCAGGAGGAGTCTTGTGCTGAGACAAGTCCCATTTTCAGGCCAGTAGGAATCTAGTGCTGAGACAAGCCCCTTTATCAGGCCAGTAGGAGCCTTGTGCTGAGACAAGACCCATTTTCAGGCCAGTAGGAGTCTTCTGCTGAGACAAGCCCCATTTTCAGGCCAGTAGGAGCCTTGTGCTGAGACAAGACCCATTTTCAGGCCAGTAGGAGTCTTGTGCTGAGACAAACCCCATTTTCAGGCCAGTAGGAGTCTTGTGCTGAGACACACTCTCTTTTAAGGCCAGTAGGAGTTATGTGCTGAGACACGCTCTCTTTTAAGGCCAGTAGGAGTCTTTTGATGAGACAAGCCCCATTTTCAGGCCAGGAGGAGTCTAGTGATGAGACAAGCCCCATTTTCAGGCCAGTAGGAGCCTTGTGCTGAGACAAGACCCATTTTCAGGCCAGTAGGAGTCTTGTGCTGAGACAAACCCCATTTTCAGGCCAGTAGGAGTCTTGTGCTGAGACACACTCTCTTTTAAGGCCAGTAGGAGTTATGTGCTGAGACACGCTCTCTTTTAAGGCCAGTAGGAGTCTTTTGATGAGACAAGCCCCATTTTCAGGCCAGGAGGAGTCTAGTGATGAGACAAGCCCCATTTTCAGGCCAGTAGGAGTCTTGTGCTGAGACACACTCTCTTTTAAGGCCAGTAGGAGTTATGTGCTGAGACACGCTCTCTTTTAAGGCCAGTAGGAGTCTTTTGATGAGACAAGCCCCATTTTCAGGCCAGGAGGAGTCTAGTGATGAGACAAGCCCCATTTTCAGGCCAGTAGGAGTCTTGTGCTGAGACAAGTACCCTTTTCAGGCCAGTAGGAGTCTAGTGCGCAGACAAGCCCCATTTTCAGGCCAGTAGGAATCTTGTGCTGAGACAAGCCCCATTTTCAGGCCAGTAGAAGTCTTGTGCTGAGACAAGCCCCATTTTCAGGCCAGTAGGAATCTTGTTCTGAGACAAACGCCATTTTCAGGCCAGTAGGAGTCTTGTGCTGAGACAAGCCCCATTTTCAGGCCAGTAGGAGTCTTGTGCTGAGACAAGTACCCTTTTCAGGCCAGTAGGAGTCTTGTGCTAAGACAATTACCCTTTTAAGGCCAGTCTTGAGCTGAGACAAACTTTCTTTTAAGGCCAGTAGGAGTCTAGTGCGCAGACAAGCCCCATTTTCAGGCCAGTAGGAATCTTGTGCTGAGACAAGCCCCATTTTCAGGCCAGTAGGAATCTTGTTCTGAGACAAGCGCCATTTTCAGGCCAGTAGAAGTCTTGTGCTGAGACAAGCCCCATTTTCAGGCCAGTAGGAATCTTGTTCTGAGACAAGCCCCATTTTCAGGCCAGTAGGAGTCTTGTGCTGAGACAAACGCCCTCTTTTCAGGACGGTATCAGTCTGGGTCTGAGACCAGGCCCCATTCTATCCATCTACATTTTTCCTACTCAACACCAATCTCTGCACTCAGCGCCTCAGATCCCGCCTCCCAGAGGCCCCGGAATCAGTGATTTTCTTAAAGATTTTATCAGGATCTGCAGGGAGCCTTAAAGTCTACATTTTTTATGTGAGCCCATAAAAATTCTGCTAGACCTGGCAAATATGGGTAAAAAGGGATTGATTAGATTCGAAGTTCACGGCTACTTTCATCCAGAAACAGTGCCATTCTTACACACTGGTTGTGACTGGTATTGCACCTTAGCTAAACTCTTTTGAATACTGCAATACCAAACCTAGTCTATATACAAGAGTGGCGCTGTTTCTCCTCGCATATAACTACCTTTATTTCACTTTGCATCTAATTTGCATTGCCCCCGGCATAATAATTGCACGGCAGGTTTCTATTTTTTTTGCAGAATCACACCATTAGACACGTCATTTTCAGCGTACTGTTTTTTTAAGAGGACGACGCGACTCCTGCAGTGTGTTGGATAGTGTAAGCATGTTGACACTGCAGTGTAAGTACATTCTGTGCACACAGCCCCCCTCTCAGGCATTAGGTGGGATCAATAAAGGACCATTAATTAGTTATGGGATGTTGGGGAAGAAAGCGCTTGGCTGTTACATACGAGCCGCATAGCCTTTTTTTTTTGCTGATCTATCTTTATCTATCCTTCGAGCGATTTATCTTTTCTCTGTATTGGTTATTCAGTCATTCAATGTACCTTCTGTTCAATTCCGTGTCTATATTCTGCCGCTATTCACGCCAATATCATCCTTTGAATGTTGCTTGCAATGCATTGCAGTAAATGTCACCGATCCCTAATCTATAGCTGCGTGACCCAAAGGAACAGCATTCTTTGTCGTTGGAACACATTTACTCTACAAATTACACGTGTAAAAACCACATGATCAAAAATGGAAATGCAAAAAAAAAAGGGAATTTTTTTTATACATTATTTTTTAATTTTTTTTTTTTTTTTTTTGGGGGGGGGGGGGATTTTTCACCCCCATCAATGGTATATTAAAAATAAAAAAAATAGAACTCTTGCAATTCTCACACCGGCCACTGGGGCTTTTTTAGACCCTAACTTCCTGTTGTTTCAGGAAACAGAACATGTACATTAGCCACAATGGTCAAACTCCGACCCTATTTTTTGTATTGAAGCATTTAATGAGCGTGTGCAAAGTCATTGTGAAGGGAGGAGGAGCAGGGAGAGCGGTGACATCGCCTATTGTGATTGGTGGATCCACAGGGTGGGCCATTTATATGGAAACACCTGGGTGGGCCATGTATGTGGATACACCTAAATAAAATGGGAATGGTTGGTGATATCAACTTCCTGTTTGTGGCTCATTAGTATATGGGAGGGGGGAAAAAAATATTACTTTTCTATAAAAAAAAATATTAGCAACATTTTTTTTAACATACATGTATTACAAAAACCTGAAAGTAATTTTTTTTATGATAGGTTCCCTTTAAATGGAACCTGTCAGCAGGTAAGGAAGAAGTGTTATGGTTATTTAGTTCCTTTAAGAGACCCTTGTCCCCTAATAAAAATGTCACCTTCATCTGTAGAGGTCCAACAGGACAGTCATGAGATATCGAATGTATAATCCTTATGCAAATGAGGCTGGGAGTGCACTGTGGGTGTGTCAATGTATGTAGACGTCTCCTAAGTGGATTAACACGCCCCTAATGCACTTTCAGCCTTATTTGCATATGGCATCCAGGCTAGATTTCTCATGATTGGCACATCGAATTTCTCCTAAAACAGTACTATTTTTACTGGGTGGGCCAGCACCCATCCAGACATACCACTACTTCCATAAAAATATTCCAACAGATACAATATATAATCGTGCATGATGCAATTAGTCCTTAGAATTTTTTATATCAGTAATTCTCAGTCTTATTCCCAGAAAATCTGGACAGAAGAATGTAGGCTACCATTTACAGCAGCCTGTATTGTGCTTTCATGAAAGGTAGCTTCTCCAAAAGCTAAGGGTTGGTCATACCAATGTGATCTGCTGGTAGCATGCTATAGAGCAGGAGGAGATGAGCAGATTGATATAAAGCTTTGTGGGAAAAGGTTCAGCGCAACTTGTAATTATTAACTCCAATCCCTGCTTAATCCGGGTTTTAGCAGTCAAGGGGGTGGTCCTAATCTGTGAGTCATCGATTAGCACCGCCCCCTGGACTCCAAAGCTTAGAATGAGCATAGATTTTAATTGAATCTTTTCCTACTGCTCTATAACATGCATACAATGCACAGCCGTTCCAATCTGACAGGCTCCCTTTAACAGTTAAAGACTTAAAGGTTTATTCCCATCTCCAAGATCCTATCCCAATATGCAGTAGGTGTAATAATAATAATAATATTAGCAAATACCTTCAATTAGAAATGTAGTATAGTTTTTCTGATTCGCTATGTCCCTTTCCTCATGTGCAGACGTTGAAGGACCTAAGGTATCCATGGTTACGACCACTGAAATAGTGACAGTTTGCTAGTTGCTAGTGGTCGTAACCGTAGATACCTAAGGTCCTGCAATGCCTGCACATGAAGAAAGACATGGCGAATCAGAAAAACTATGCTACATTTCTAATTGGAGGTATTTGCTAATATTATTAATATTAATACTCCTACTACATATAGGGATAGGATCTTGGAAATGGGAAAACCCATTTAAAGGGATCCTGTTGGGACAATAAAACTCGTGATATGGCTGTATAGCTCCTAGTACAATAATAATACTATTAATAATAAAAAAAAAACATTTTGTGGAACTCTGAGGCCGTGTTCACACAGTGCGTTTTTTACTGCGGAACCGCAGCGTTTTTGCCGCTGCGGTTCCGCAGCTGTTTTCCATGCAGGGTACAGTACAATGTACCCTATGGAAAACAGGACCCACTGTGCACATGATGCAGGAATCAGGAAAAAAAGCCGTGCTGAATAGCTGCGGGAAAAAAGAAGTACCATGTCACTTCTTTTTTCGGAGCCGCAGCGGTTCTGCACCCATAGACCTCCATTGTGAGGTCAAACCCGCAGTAAAACCCGCAGATCAAAAATATATCTGCGGGTTTTATTGCGGTTTATGCTGCAGAACCGCTGCAGCAGGAAGTGCGGGGAAGCGGGCGGAAGTGCGTGGGCGGAGTGTGGCTGCCCCGATCCCACCCCCCCATGCTCCGATGCCCCTCCCCCGTGCTCCGATGCCCCCCCCCGTGCTCCGATTCCCCCTCCCCCGTGCTCCGATGCCCCCGTGCCCTAATCTCCCCCCTTATACTTACCCGGCCTCCCGGTGTCCGTCCGGCCGTCTTCTCCCTGGGCGCCGCCATCTTGCAAAATGGCGGGCGCATGCGCAGTGCGCCCGCCGAATCTGCCGGCCGGCAGATTCGTTCCAAAGTGCATTTTGATCACTGAGATATAACCTATCTCAGTGATCAAAATAAAAAAATAGTAAATGACACCCCCCCCCTTTGTCACCCCCATAGGTAGGGACAATAAAAAAATTAAGAATTTTTTTTTTTTTCCCACTAGGGTTAGAATAGGGTTAGGGGTAGGGTTAGGGTTAGGGGTAGGGTTAGGGTTAGGGGTAGGGTTAGGGGTAGGGTTAGGGGTAGGGTTAGGGTTAGGGGTAGGGGTAGGGGTGGGGTTAGGGGTAGGGTTAGGGTTAGGGGTAGGGGTAGGGGTAGGGTTAGGGGTAGGGTTAGGGGTAGGGTTAGGGGTAGGGTATTTTCAGCCATTTTAACCCTAAAAAACTTCCTAGAAAACACACAGACTCTGCATAGAAAACTGCATAAAAAAAAGGATCAAAAAAAGGATAAAAAAACGCATCAAAAAACGCATCAAAAAAGGACCAAAAAAAGGACCTGCGTTTTCTGCAAAGACCTGCGGTTTCAGTCCTGAAAAAAAAAGGATGGAAATCAGGAACGTGTGAACATACCCTGAAGTACCAGCGTTGACAAATTATGCAAATTAGTCTGGAAGTGGATTGGGGGCGTGTCGGCTTGGAGTACAACAAACACTCTTGGCCTGGTAGGTTCCTTCTAGAAGGGTTGGCTCATAAGGACATTTTCCTCAGTCTAAGGGAAGATTCGGGCGGCCGTATAACTCGGACGAGGATCGTAATGCAATGCCTGGACTGTGCTTTGGCTCTACCAACCCGAGCGTGACGGCGGCTTAGATACACATGATACCACGCCCGGGTCTGCAGAGCCAAAGCCCAGTCTGGGCATTACTATAAAATTTACTCTTTTCTTTGAGTAAATAGTCAAAGCAACACCACCTTTTGCCGTTTCCGCTGTGTTAGACTTGTCTGAGTTTCATCTTTACGCCAAGAAAAAAATCCCCAATATTATAAATGAAAAACTGTATAAAAGGGAACCTATAATGGATTTTACCCCAGTTACGTCTCTGCCTCTAATGAGGTTCCACATTACTGTCGGAGTATAGCGGATTATCAATGGACATGGCTAAAGACTGTGTGCATGGGATAGATTGGCAAACCAGGTGAAGACACCCTTTTTCGTAAAGCCTCCATAGTCGCAGCCGTGTCTAAAAATTGACATCCAAAGAGTTAAGGAGCCATTATCGTAGAGCGTTGCAATACATCGTTCTCAATTGTGATGCCGGCAGCTCTCGAAATTGCTCCGGATCCTCTGGAGATCCCTTATATCATTATGCTGTACTGGCTTTTTCATTTGCAGGACATGTATTGGTAAGGAGGGGAGGGAGGAAGGGCGAATTGATAGCGTGCGTGTAGGACTGGAAGGAGCTTCAGAATTATCCGCCGCCGAGGTTCACTAAGAAGAGATCTAGACTTAGCATTCCATTAACATGGCCACTGCAGCATCGCCTGTAATCTGCTCCGCGCCACCTCTACCAGAGCTGCCTCTTGCACTCGCCCTCCCACCTCTGCACATCCCTATGGATGCAGCACAGTCATTCATCATGCAGCCCATGCAGGGAGCTTACAGATGTAGCAGAGCCGAGCTGGTCATTCGCGTGTGTCTGATGACGCAGCAGGTTTACCCGCAGTCGTGTCGTAGTGGAAAGATGAGCGGCGCCAAAGCAAAATCTCATCCGAAGAACTAGAGAGGAGCTGTAACTGGCGGAACATTTGCAAACAGGAGGCACTGACCTCCACCCATGGGGTCGAAAAAACATTGGATGTGCCGACATACTGCAGTATATAGTGACGCTATAGAGAAAACGTATGGATCCCGCTGCAAAATCTCCAAACAACGATCAAAGAGGTTGTGCAGTTTCATAAAAAAAAATACATTTCAATACTCGTTCTCCCCAGGTCCAGCCCGGAGTCTCAGTCGCTAATCCGGGTGTTTTGTTATCATGCAAAATGTTCAGTTTGTCTGATTTTTCTCTTTATAGGTATATTTTTGAGTAAAATGTAAATTGCTCTTTTATTCTATAAACTACTGACAACATGTCTCCGAAGTTCCAAGCACTAAATTACGTATTTATTTTGTGAAAATGAGAAATGGTGAAAAGAACAAAAAATGCATTGTCTGCAGACCTTAAATAATGCAAAAAAAAAGTTCATAATCATTTAGAAACAACAATACTAATGTTTTAACTCAGGAAGAGTTCAGAAATCAACATTTTGTGGAATAACCATGATTTTTCATCACAGCTTTCATGCGTCTTGGCAGCTTTCCACCAGTCTTTCACTCTGCTTTTGGGTGACCTTATGCCACTCCTGGTACAAAAATTTAAGTTCTTCTTTGTTTGATGGCTTGTGACTATCCATCACAATGGATGGTTTTCAATGGGGTTCAGGTCTGGAGATCGGGCTGGCCATCACAGGGATTTGATGTGGTGGTCCTTCATCCACACCTTGATTGACCTAGCTGTGTGGCATGGCGCCTTGTCCTGCTGGAAAAAAACAGTCCTCAGAGTTGGGGAACATTGCCTGAGCAGAAGGAATCAACTGTTTTTGCATGACCGCGTATGCCGAATACGGTTTCTTAGGTGGTAACCTCCATCCTGAAACCACCAGCACCGCTGTTCCAACCCAATCCTTAAATAAAACACTACTATTCATGTTTTTTGGCTAAATTTTGGCCACAGTGGCCAACTTTTATTAACAAACAATAACATAAAAAGAGTAATACAATCTGTATGTAAATATGAAGGGAGGGTTCTTGAAGCTAAACAATCTGGCTTATATCTGGCAAAACACCAAATTGAACATCGACCACCATGTTACCCTCAGCCGTACATAACCAGCTCGAGGGCACCGTACATCCCTTTCCGGGAAGACTAACCACCAAAAGCTCCCAGGGTAAAACCCCTTCCAGAGTCCATAACCAAATGCCAGATCAAACCCCACACGATTTCCAATTGCCTGTAATTAGGTTACAATTCCTTCCCCGGACCAATCGGCATCAACTCCAGAACCCCCCCCCCCCCCCGCCAACCACGAACAGCCCTGACCACCTCAGGCTCGTGACTGCCCCAACGCCACCAATGCTCTCTCCACCCCTTCTTGTAACGCCAATGTCCTCAAATCTATCCCAATCGCATTTAAATGAACTCCATCCTCCATCCAGTAATTTCCAACCCCCGATTCTAGTTCAAAATGCCTGACACTAATACCCCCATTTTTGGACACAAAACCCGATACTGCCTTGTTTAATTTTACCCTGGCTCTATTAATCCCCTTCAAAGATCTAGCCGCCCTCCAGTTCTTTCTAGGCTTAATATCTGACCACATGGTCAACACGCCCGGAAACGATGTCCACAACCTCAAGAAGTCGAAACGTATGTCCCTAATTAATTCCCTAACAGGCCTCACCCCCAAATCATTCCCACCCATATGCACAACCAAAATGTCAGGTGATCTATCCAAACGAGTGGCTCTGGAAAACTCAAAAAGGACCCTGCTCCAAACCATCCCTCTAAATCCTAGCCATCGAATAACCACTTGCTCCCTACTAAAACCCATTTGCCTACCGTCCGGCCTTTCATCGGCCCGCAGCGCCTCCCAATGCACAAACGAATGTCCAAAGATCCAGGCTAAACAAGGGGCACCACCTGAAAAAATACATAAAAACAATCAATTTCAAACCAGTTCCCTGACATTCTACTGCAGTAATTAATGACGCACGTACGTTAAGTAACGGTCCGAAGTCCATCTGCCAATTCTCCTTATTGCATCAACACCTAAACCAAGACTATCGGCCTCTGATGCAGCCACGATCCTGAAGGAATGTGACCCGTACATACCGGGATAAGGCCCAACTCCTGGAATCCTCTTTTTAATACCGCAATAAACTGGAAACAAGACAAAAATGCCCCTTCCACATGACACAACAATGGGCACACCCTTCCCGACCACAAATGCCAGTACGCTTCCAAACACTCCTGCAGGCACATCAACGACCCATCAACTCTCCCCAACACCACGCGTCTACCGCTACCAAACTGATCAGTCTTTGAACGCCTGATCCAAAAAACAATGCCCCCGTCCAAAATTCCATATCTTCTGCCCATAAGCCACCTGCCCTGTCCCTGCTGCGTGACACAAGTTTGCCTATTCGCATTGCCCTAAAAAAGGCTAAAGAGAACGTTAGCCGAAACAATGCCAATTCAAAATTGGAAAGACCAATCTTTTCCAAAACTCCGCCCAACCGTTCCAACAGGCTGAACGGAATTGGTCGACGCCTAACAAGAGTATGATTGCCTCTACTAAACCCCCTTAATGCCTGTCTAACCAAAAATTTATTTGCAACATCCGCTGACCCTGCAACTTAAAGCCAAATGCAAGTCCAACAACAAATTTATTGACTTTAGAAATTGACCAACCTACCTCAGCCGCCTTGCCAACTAAAAATAACACCGCCAATGTCTTATCTTCCTCAAACGCCAACTTGCCCCAACGTGACACCCAGCTTTGCCATACCCGCCACTTCATATGATGACCAGGTCTGACTAATAACTGACTCCTGAATCAACCTTCCTGCTTGTCCATAAGCACGTGCCATAAATGAAAAGGGCATTCCACTTCCGAGACCTCTGCGTCTGGCGCCATCTCCGGAAAACAATCCCACTGGAAACGAGAATGCATCCGCTATTGGATTTTGCACACCTGGCACATGTACAGCAGAAATACAAGCATTCAGTTCCAGACACCAGAGAACCAGTTCTCTCACCAACTTAATCACAGGGGGAGATAACGCTGATATGCTAACACTGACACCACGCTCATATTGTCACAATGAAACCGAACTCTCTTGTTCGCAAACATTCCTCCCCAAATTGAAACTGCCACGACATTTGGGAACAATTCTAACAAAGCAAGGTTTTTTGTAAGGCCCAACTTATTCCAAGGCTCTCCTGCCATCTTCCAGCACTCCACCTACACTTACAATAGGCCCCATAACCATCCCTACCAGCTGCATCCGGGTAGATCCCACAGTCAAAATTGCTCAATATCTCCTGCTGAATGAATGACCGCCCATTGTAATTTTCCAAAAAACGCTGCCACACTATCAAATCATCCCTGCGTTCCTTATTCAAATGAATGAAATGGTGTGCCGCCTTCACCCCTGCTGTCACGCCAGACAACCTGCGACAAAATATTCTACCCTTGGGCTGGTCCTGCACGCAAAATTCAACCTGCCCAACAACGACTGCAACTCCTTCAATGTCACCTTCCTAGTTCTATCCACTTCTTGCTTCAGCAAGGCCAATTTGTCCTCCGGTACCCGACACTCCATCCTCCCTGAATCAATTAGTATACCCAGAAAACTTAAAAAGTACTAGGACCTTCAGTCTTTTCTTTTGCCAACGGCACACCAAAACGCTCTGCAACCCACACCATGGCCGCTAACGCGTTCCTGCACAACAATGAATCAGGAGGACCAATAAACAAAAAGTCATCCAAGTAATGAATAACCGATTGCCCGCAACATCCCTTACCACCCACTCCAAGAAGGTACTAAACGTCTCAAACAATGAACAAGAGATTGCGTAACCCATCGGCAAACATCTATCCAAATAGTAACCTCCGTTCCAAAAACAACCCAACAATGGAATACTGTCCGGGTGTACCGGAAGTAATCTGAAGGCCGATTCAATGTCAGTTTTGCTAACAAAGCTCCCGATCCGCACCCACTGTACTGCCGCATCGAATGATGTATATTCCACAGAGCACAACTCCTGGGCGATACCATTATTAACTGACAGCCCTTTTGGGTACGACAAATGCTGAATCAACCAAAACTTATTCGGCTCTTTTTTCCGGAACAAACCTTTCAGTTGGAGGGCTCAAAAAGGGACAAACCATCCTACCCATCTCCACTTCTTTTTCAAGCTTAACATCAACAACCTCAGAATGCAACATTGCAGACCACAAATTCTTAACCGAAAAAGGAACCTTATAACTCGGAGGGGGAATCTTAAAACCATACGCAAAACCATTAAAAATAACCCCAGCCTTCACTTGATCTGGATACCTATTTAGAAAGGGGGCCATCTCTGGAAGTGTCACCGGACTCTCCCCGTTGACCAGCACCCGCCAAATCTTCTCATTCATCTCTTTTTTCAAATGAGCCCCCAAAGGCCCTTCAAAGCACACATAAACTTCCACTTTTGCTCTGTGATCCAGCTTTACCGCATTCCCTTTTTCCTTTTCCATCTGAACTGAAACTGATATACCGGAAGATACCGCCTCTACATCCTGAACGGGTCTCAACAACTCACTTCAAGACTGGGACCCAAACCCCTGCCCGTCAGCCATGCACCCACAGGCGATGCCCCAGCCCCACTCGCTGACCCATCCTCTTATCTCCTCAGAATTTGCAACATACTATGCAAAATATCCCAAAGGCCCAGTACTTCTGCCCCACTAAGCCCTGTCAACCTTCGCTCCTCACTCCTAGCCACCTGGCTCCCCCCAGCCTCTTGCAACATGGCCCCTGTGGGCGACAAACAAGACATGGAATTATACTCACTCAACTGCATGGGTGCTGTGTCCCCGCCAGCTGGACCTCTGGATTCCTGACGCTCCGTTCCTTCATGATGTTCGCTGCCGGACTCAGATTCCTCTGCCTCACTCTGCTGCCCCAGGCCCGTGCCCTGGCCTCCTCATCACCATGGGGGACCTGAGCACATGCAGACTGCCACACCACCGACCTCCTCTGCTCCAAGCCCGTGCCCCTGGCCTCCTCGTCACCAGGAGGGACGCAAGCGCATGAAGCCCGCTGCACTACCGACCTCATTGTTGACCGGTACCGAGCTCGATTTCCAGATCTGGACCCGCCAGCCCGGTCCGCATCGCGTTCCCGCGGACTGCCAGACAGCTCGACATTGCTGCCTGCCACTCCTCCTTCTCCTTGCTGACAACCTGAGCCAGGCAGCAGGTTTTTTCCCTGCTGCTGCCTGCCCGCTGACGCTTGCTGTCTGGTGCTCTTTCTGGCAGGCACCCCAACAGGAACATCGCCAGGGGTACCTGCCGCCTGTGCCGCCTCCAGACCTATCATCGTCGCTGCCTCCGGTTCCGCCTGCACCCCTCTCCGTCGTGTCGCTTACCAACCCTGGCTCACTTGAGTCGCTGCGCCTCCCAGACTCCCGTGAGCCAGCGTTGCCAGCTGTGTCTCCTGAGCAGGCCGCTCTTCCGGTGAGGCCCTCACTTCCACCGCAGCGCTTGGTCCTCGTCGTCCAGCGCCCACAGGCTGGGTGTGTGGATTCCTGCTGGATTGGGCATGGTGGAGGGGACCGCGCTGCCGTACTCACCATCCGCAGGGACCCTGGAGGGCCCCCCAAGCCTGCGCCTGCTGTGCGCCGTCGCTTCAGGGGAAAGCCTCTCCGGGGGCCTGGTCCTCCTGCCCCTTGTATTCAGGCCAGATTGCTCTGCGGCCCCAAGGAGAGAGGACAGCTGGGCTTCAAGCCAGAGGTATAGCTAGGGTTTTGGTCCGGGGAGGGGGGGGCGAAGCTTCTGAGTGGGCCCCTAGCCAGGTAACCTTGATTAGAACTCGGTGACACGCCCTAATACTGGAGGATAACCTCAACAGATGACCACGCTGTTACTGAAGATAATCTCTATATAACGACCAACATGGATATTACCGCCATATGGTCAGTGGTAGATACCAGCCCTACAGAACATATAAGAGATCACAGCACAGTTATAGATAATGATTGCAGATGTCTTACCGCTGACGTCCTTTCTGATGGAATCGTTCATTTTTCCCATCTTTTCCATCTGGCCCAGACCGACATGACAACTTCTTCCAGCCAGGACTCGGCTGCAGAGAAAACAACAAAGACACATTTCACTTCTCACATTCCAGCCCCATCACCATCTATTCCCAACCTGCACAAACTCCTCATCCTACTGATACCCCAAATACTGAGCCGCTGCTGCCGTATGTGTCCCTATTACTGCACCTGATACCCCAATACTGAGCCACTGCTGCCGTATGTGACCCTATTACTGCACCTGATACCCCAATACTGAGCCACTGCTGCCGTATGTGACCCTATTACTGCACCTGATACCCCAATACTGAGCCGCTGCTGCCATATGTGACCCTATTACTGCACCTAATACCCCAATACTGAGCCGCTGCTGCCATATGTGTCCCTATTACTGCACCTGATACCCCAATACTGAGCCTCTGCTGCCGTATGTGTCCCTATTACTGCACCTGATACCCCAATACTGAGCCTCTGCTGCCGTATGTGTCCCTATTACTGCACCTGATACCCCAATACTGAGCCGCTGCTGCCGTATGTGACCCAATTACTGCACCTGATACCCCAATACTGAGCCGCTGCTGCCGTATGTGACCCTATTACTGCACCTGATACCCCAATACTGAGCCGCTGCTGCCGTATGTGTCCCTATTACTCCACCTGAAACCCCAATACTGAGCCGCTGCTGCCGTATGTGACCCTATTACTGCACCTGATACCCCAATACTGAGCCGCTGCTGCCGTATGTGTCCCTATTACTCCACCTGAAACCCCAATACTGAGCCGCTGCTGCCGTATGTGTCCCTATTACTGCCCCTGATACCCCAATACTGAGCTGCTGCTGCCGTATGTGTCCCTATTACTGCACCTGATACCCCAATACTGAGCCGCTGCTGCCGTATGTGTTCCTATTACTGCACCTGATACCCCAATACTGAGCCGCTGCTGCTGTATGTGTCCCTATTACTGCACCTGATACCCCAATACTGAGCCGCTGCTGCCGTATGTGTCCCTATTAGGCTACGTTCACATTAGCGTTTCCCGACGCTGCGTCGGGAAACGCAGCGGCGACGCACGCGTCATGCGCCCCTATGTTTAACATGGGGGACGCATGCGTTTTTCGCGTTGCGTTTTCCGACACGTGCGTCGTTTTTGACGCTAGCGTCGGACGCAAGAAAATGCAACAAGTTGCATTTTTCTTGCGTCCGATTTTCGTCAAAAAACGACGCACGCGTCGCAAAACGCAGCGTTTTTGCGTGCGTTTGCACGCGTTTTTGCGTGCGTCGTGCGTTGCGTCGCCGACGCAGCGGCGCGCAACGCTAATGTGAACGTAGCCTTACTGCACCTGATACCCCGATACTGAGCCGCTGCTGCCATATGTTTCCCTATTACTGCACCTGATACCCCAATACTGAGCCCCTGCTGCCATATGTGTCCCTATTACTGCACCTGATACCCCGATACTGAGCCGCTGCTGCCGTATGTGTCCCTATTACTGCACCTGATACCCCAATACTGAGCCGCCGCTGCCATATGTGTCCCTATTACTGCACCTGATACCCCAATACTGAGCCGCTGCTGCCGTATGTGTCCCTATTACTGCCCCTGATACCCCAATACTGAGCCACTGCTGCCGTATGTGTCCCTATTACTGCACCTGATACCCCAATACTGAGCCGCTGCTGCCGTATGTTTCCCTATTACTGCACCTGATACCCCAATACTGAGCCGCTGCTGCCGTATGTGACCCTATTACTGCCCCTGATACCCCAATACTGAGCCTCTGCTGCCGTATGTGTCCCTATTACTGCACCTGATACCCCAATACTCAGCCGCTGCTGCCGTATGTGTCCCTATTACTGCACCTGATACCCCAATACTGAGCTGATGCTGCCGTATGTGACCCTATTACTGCACCTGATACCTCAATACTGAGCCGCTGCTGCCGAATGTGTCCCTATTACTGCACCTGATACCCCAATACTGAGCTGATGCTGCCGTATGTGACCCTATTACTGCACCTGATACCTCAATACTGAGCCGCTGCTGCCGTATGTGTCCCTATTACTGCACCTGATACCCCAATACTGAGCTGATGCTGCCGTATGTGACCCTATTACTGCACCTGATACCCCAATACTGAGCCGCTGCTGCCGTATGTGTCCCTATTACTGCACCTGATACCCCAATACTGAGCTGATGCTGCCGTATGTGTCCCTATTACTGCACCTGATACCCCAATACTGAGCCGCTGCTGCCGTATGTGTCCCTATTACTGCACCTGATACCCCAATACTGAGCCGCTGCTGCCGTATGTGTCCCTATTACTGCACCTGATACCCCAATACTGAGCCGCTGCTGCCGTATGTGTCCCTATTACTGCACCTGATACCCCAATACTGAGACGCTGCTGCCGTATGTGTCCCTATTACTGCACCTGATACCCCAATACTGAGCCGCTGCTGCCGTATGTGTCCCTATTACTGCACCTGATACCCCAATACTGAGCCGCTGCTGCCGTATGTGTCCCTATTACTGCACCTGATACCCCAATACTGAGACGCTGCTGCCGTATGTGTCCCTATTACTGCACCTGATACCCCAATACTGAGCCGCTGCTGCCGTATGTGTCCCTATTACTGCACCTGATACCCCAATACTGAGCCGCTGCTGCCGTATGTGTCCCTATTACTGCACCTGATACCCCAATACTGAGCCGCTGTTGCCGTATGTGTCCCTATTACTGCACCTGATACCCCAATACTGAGCCGCTGCTGCCGTATGTGTCCCTATTACTGCACCTGATACCCCAATACTGAGCCGCTGCTGCCGTATGTGTCCCTATTACTGCACCTGATACCCCAATACTGAGCCGCTGCTGCCGTATGTGTCCCTATTACTGCACCTGATACCCCAATACTGAGCCCCTGCTGCCGTATGTGTCCGTATTACTGCACCTGATACCCCAATACTGAGCCGCTGCTGCCGTATGTGTCCCTATTACTGCACCTGATACCCCAATACTGAGCCCCTGCTGCCTTATGTGTCCCTATAACTGCACCTGATACCCCAATACTGAGCTGATGCTGCCGTAATGTGACCCTATTACTGCACCTGATACCCCAATACTGAGCCCCTGCTGCCGTATGTGTCCCTATTACTGCACCTGATACCCCAATACTGAGCCGCTGCTGCCGTATGTGTCCCTATTACTGCACCTGATACCCCAATACTGAGCCTCTGCCGTATGTGTCCCTATTACTGCACCTGATACTGAGCCGCTGCTGCCGTATGTGTCCCTATTACTGTGCAGCGCCCCAGAGTCCTGGTTCGTTACAGTAATGTTATTCTTCCACCAGGGGAAGTGATGTTACGTCCGAAGGCAATGAAGGAGATCTTCTGTCCAGGTATCGCAACCACCTACATACATTTCACAATCCAGTCCACCAGGGGGAGCAAAGGTTCTATCTACTATGCCACTCCTCACACTTGGGTAAAACTGGTAGTTGAAGGGAAAGTTAGAGAGTTCCTGGCTGGGGACTGACACGGAAAGGTCTTCAAGTCGAGCTGGTGGAGCGATCTCCAGTCAGATCCAGACTGCGGTCTGAGGAGGACGAGGGTACATGGAGCTGCGCCTGCATCCCATGCGGCAGCATCCTAAGAAAGGACACAAAAGGAAGTGTGTTGCAGTGAGTGAGCAACGAAGTCATAGCAACAGGAGTGAAACATCAGAGGGAGACCAGCTAGAAGCAGGCTGCCTCTTTCTCAAGCGCAGAACCAGTAGCCAGAACACCGAGGGAGTAAAGAGCTCTATGCCGTTACTTCAGAGACTGGCAGTACAGTTAATTCCACGTTAGCTGTCCGACCATTTACACAGGAGGCACGGTGGCAACTTGTGGAGGCTGGGGCGTCTCTAGGGTCCCTATAAAAAGCCTCAGGCCACCAGTCATACGTGTTTTGTTCTATCCGACCACCACCATGAGAGGAGTAACAACAGTGAGGACCTTATTGGAGCTTATGCAAGTAGGGACCTACTGTATTACTGTGTGCTAAGGGAAGGCTATTGATTTCCACCTGGATAAGGGGACTCTGGATTTGCCTTCAGACCGGCCGGACTCTGCCTACCCTGTGGTCCCTACTCTGGACTGTGGATGCTGAAGCCTTCAGTAAAGGTAAAGAGACTGCAACCTTGTGTCCTCGTTATTCCCTGCGCCTTACATCATCCACCATTCATCATCTACACTCTTGGAAGCCCTGGGTACACACTTCACCTGACTGTGGGAAGGTATACCATCTAGCTGCCATAACATCACCCCAGCGGACCCCTAAGCAGTGTCGGTCACCCTGACCGAATACCACAGGTGGCGTCACGAACATTATCCTATAAACTGTTGTCCTTTTATTGGACGCCCCTCAAACCCTGTAATAAGGCAGCCCCCCCATAGGCAGACCCTGTAATAAGGCAGTCCCCACAGTCAAAACCTGTAATAAGGCAGCCCTACATAGTCAGACCCTGTAATGAGGCAGCACCCTTATAGGCGGACCCTGTAATAAGGCAGCCCCCCATAGGCAGACCCTGTAATAAGGCAGCCCCCCATAGGCAGACCCTGTAATAAGGCAGCCCCCACAAAGTCAGACCCTGTACTAAGGCAGCGCCCCTATAGTCAGACCCTGTAATAAGGCAGGACCCCTATAGGCGGACCCTGTAATAAGGCAGCCCCCCCTATAGGCGGACCCTGTAATAAGGCAGCCCCCCCTATAAGCGGACCCTGTAATAAGGCAGGACCCCTATAGGCGGACCCTGTAATAAGGCAGCCCCCCCTATAGGCGGACCCTGTAATAAGGCAGCACCCCTATAGTCAGACCCTGTAATAAGGCAGTCCCCACAGTCACACCCTGTAATAAGGCAGCACCCCCATAGGCAGACCCTGTAATAAGGCAGGACCCCTATAGTCAGATCCTGTAATAAGGCAGGACCCCTATAGGCGGACCCTGTAATAAGGCAGCCCCCCCTATAGGCAGACCCTGTAATAAGGCAGCACCCCTATAGTCAGACCCTGTAATAAGGCAGCAGCACATATTAAAGAAAAAAAAATACTCACCTCTCTTCTTCCTGGTTTCTGCGCTGGTCCCGCTGATCTCCTGACAGCGGGCGCTGGGCAGTGATGTCATCGCGCCCGCTGTCAGTGTCGGTGATGTCAGACGCCGACACTGACAGGGGGATGATGGGAGAAGGAGCAGCGCTCCTTCTCCCATCAATACGATCATCTGTATCGGCTAAATGCCGGTACAGCTGATTTTCCGATGACGGCGGGGGGCCCACTGCTGGCACCGGGCCCCCCCGCCTGCTCAGGGGCCCCATAGCGGCACAGCAGAGAGATCGATTCTCCCCGCTCTGCCGCAGAATGTAAATGTATCGGCGCGCTGCATGCACCGATACAATTGCAGTAGCATAGCTCCGGGTGGGCCCCCTGAGAGCACCGGGCCAGGGGTGCCCGCACCCTCTGCCCCCGGTAGCTATGCTACTGAAGTCATCCTCCCCTCCTGGAGCGAGCAACTTGCTGCAGCTGGGCCATCAAAGCCTCCGCCGACTCCATCAGGTATGTGTCCTAAGGGGTCTGATGGGTCTGCCTGCTCTGGCTTCCAGAAGTAGAATGGCAGTTTTCCCGCACTTTTCCCTAGTCCCCCTAACCTCCACCCCCTTAAAACTCCTCCCCCCAACACCATCCACCTATCACGTCCCCCTTTTATTTTTTAAAACCTCCCCGGCCAATCGCAGTCATGGGGGGCTTCCATTTAGCTGCGCCCTACTCCTGCCCCCATTTGGATAACCTTGTATGCGGCTTGATTCATATGTTCTTCGCAAAGATTAACGTGCCCAATTCCAGCCTTGCTGAAGCCTCCCCAGATAATCACCAATCCTCCACCAAATTTCACAGTGGGTGCAAGACACCGTGGCTTGTACGCCACTCCAGGTCTCCGTCTAACCATTAGATGACCAGGCATTGGGCAAAGCTGAAAAGTAGACTCATCAGAGAAGATTACCTTACTCCAGTCCTCTATGGTCCAATCCTTATGGTCTTTGGCAAACTTCAGCCTGGCTCTCCTTTGCTTCTCATTGATGAAAGGCTTTTCTCTAGCTTTACATAGCTTGAGTCCTGCCTCTAGGAGCCTGTTACGAACTGTTCTTGCCGTGCACTTCACCCCAGCTGCCATTTGACATGCCTTTTGGAGGTCACTTGATGTCATCCTGCGGTTGCTGAGTGACATTCGAATAAGATGACGGTCATCCAGGTCAGTGGAGAGTTGTTTTCATCCTCTGCCGGTCTGTAGCTTTGTTGTCCCCAATGTCTGCTGCTTGACCTTGTTGTAATGGACTGCCGTCTTAGAAATTTTAAGGATGGAGGCAGCATGATGCTCAGTGTGTCCTTCAGCTAGTAAAGCCAGAATTGAGCCCTTCTTTTTCTCACTCAAGACTTTTCTTTTCAACTCCTTTGGCATGGTTCAAAGTTATTTTTTCATTCCTATTACTTTTGGGATATTACCAGCACTTGTTTTGCCATCCAGCTTGTCCTATAGTAAGAGTATTGTGAACACCACAGCAGGGTTTTTTATAATTTTCTTTGCTAAATAAGATTTGGTTCAGGTGAGCATCTAATCAGAAGCACATTAAGTAGAATGAGGTGTCCTCTGGTTGGAATTCAATAGACACTGGAATGGAATGGCTGTCAGACACGTAGAGAAGCTGATTTTTATAAAACTGTGCAGTGGTCTCTTGATTTTTGCCAGACCTGTATATATAAAACATTGCCATTTTTTTAAATATATGCAACACAAAATCCTGATTTAAAGAATGAGTAATCTTTTGATGATGATTTCTTAAGTGATGTCATCAAACCTAGCACAATGACATCGCAAGGCCCGTCCATTCCTGATATCAGAAGTTTTTTCTCGGCCTTCTGCTTTCAACTACATCGATTTTCAATGATTTTTACACTTTTGCTCTAAATGTTTCCGCTTTAAACTCAAGACGAGTATGCCGGGGGTTAAACAGGACAGTGACGGGATTCAAGAAAGCTGGCAGTAATTTTCTAGGCAGATGTGCGATGCGTTACAGTATCTGCATGTAGAGATTTGTCATTAGTGACTAATGGAATGGAAAGGCATATAGGAGTAATGGGAGGCAGCCAGGCTTAGATACTCTAAGTTAGAGAATTTGCACAGTATATGTGTCAGGGTATTAGCGCTCTCTCTCTCTCCGCACACCCTTGTATTAGCGCTCTCTCTCTCTCCGCACACCCTTGTGTTAGCGCTCTCCCCCTCTCCGCACACCCTTGTATTATCGCTCTCCCCTCTCCGCACACCCTTGTATTAGCGCTCTCCCCTCTCTCCACACACCCTTCTATTAGCGCTCTCCCCCTCTCCGCACACTCTTCTATTAGTGCTCTCCCCTCTCTCCACACACCCTTGTATTAGCGCTCTCCCCCTCACCGCACACCCTTGTATTAGCGCTCTCCCCCTCTCCGCACACCCTTGTGTTAGCGCTCTCCCTCCCCTCTCCACACACCCTTGTATTAGCGCTCTCCCCCCTCTTCACACACCCTTGTATTAGCGCTCTCCCCCTCTCCGCACACCCTTGTATTAGCGCTCTCCCCCCTCTCCACACACCCTTGTATTAGCCCTCTCCCCCTCTCCGCACACCCTTGTATTAGCGCTCTCCCCCTCTCTGCACACACCCTTGTACTAGGGCTCTCCCCCTCTCTGCACACCCTTGTATTAGCACTCTCCCCCTCTCCGCACACCCTTGTATTAGCGCTCTCCCCCTCTCCGCACACCCTTGTATTAGCGCTCTTCCCCCTCTCCGCACACCCTTGTATTAGCGCTCTCCCCCTCTCCGCACACCCTTGTATTAGCGCTCTCCCCCCTCTCCACACACCCTTGTATTAGCGCTCTCCCCCCTCTCCACACACCCTTGTATTAGGGCTCTCCCCCTCTCCGCACACCCTTGTATTAGCGCTCTCCCCCTCTCCGCACACCCTTGTATTAGCGCTCTCCCCCCTCTCCACACACCCTTGTATTAGCGCTCTCCCCCTCTCCGCACACCCTTGTATTAGCACTCTCCCCCTCTCCGCACACCCTTGTATTAGCGCTCTTCCCCCTCTCCGCACACCCTTGTATTAGCGCTCTCCCCCTCTCCGCACACCCTTGTATTAGCGCTCTCCCCCCTCTCCACACACCCTTGTATTAGCGCTCTCCCCCCTCTCCGCACACCCTTGTATTAGCGCTCTCCCCCTCTCCGCACACCCTTGTATTAGCGCTCTCCCCCCTCTCCGCACACCCTTGTATTAGCGCTCTCCCCCCTCTCCGCACACCCTTCACTGTCACAGAGTGCAGAATTATCCCAGACACAATTAGACAGATGTTCTACTGTGAGAACTGCCCAAGGATGTGATGACTACAAACTTCCCAGTGACCTATAGATTGCAAGGGAAGTTTTAGGGGATGAAGAAGCCCATAAGTAGATCATTATTGCCTATGGATCTATACTAGTATATAATCATGAGGATCCTCAGCACAGGTTCCTGGAAACTGTCGGGAGGACGGCATTTACCAACTCTTGGACAATGATAGTAGTGATGAGCGAACGGGCTCGGATAAGGTGGTATCCAAGCATGCTTGGGTGCTAACCAAGTGTCTTCTCAAAAAATATGTTCGAGTTCCCGCAGCTGTTCGACAGCCGCATCACATGCAGATACTGCCGATTCCAGCGATGTATCACTTCCTGGACTTCTTTTGTTTTCCCTGCTGCAGATCTCGGAATGTTGAGCTCAACATAACCCCGCCCACACCAATGATTGGCAGCTTCCTGTGTACTCTCTGCATAGGCAGAAAGTTGCCAATCCGTGGCGGAGGCGGGGTTATACAGAGCAGGACTACATGGCACGAGACAACTAGTCCTCTACTGATAATCTCCTGCTGATAAAGCAGTGAATTTATTAAAAAAAAAAAACAACTACACTGAGCAGCAGAGTAAATGATACATTGCTGGAATTAGGATGTGCGATGAGGCCAATACTATCTGGGTCCCTTTTTCTCCAAACTAGAGCAGAGGTCCCATCCATCCCATGAAAACAGGCTTCCCATTTTGGTTCTTTCCTTTTGTGGTACCTACCCAGTGTTGGACTGGGCTGCATTGGCACCACCAGTAAAAATTGATTTTGGAAAAAGTTAGGGGAAGGGAGGGCATTTAGTTCCATCCTGGAAAATGGGTATGTTCATCAAAATTTGGCTTTGTACTCAAGGCCAGGGACCTTATTCTAAACTCTGATCCTTTTTATTACTTTTACTGACATGCTAGCCAATTTTTCTGAATTGTCCTCTAGGAGAATTATTATTTTTTTCTTCAAGCATCAACCAGCCCTCTTTTGCAGGCTACAGCCCCTTTCCATGACCCATTTCCATCCACTCTGGATCCCGGGGTTTAATCTCTTGATGCAGCATTCAAGGGAGGCTTATCTGCTACCCGGGAAACTTGCCAGATTTCCAGGAGGTCTTCACTTTTTTCTTGAACCTCTTGGACTTTTTGGGAGAGTGGTCAGGCATACTTTCTGAACAAAAGGGGAGTGTAAAACCACGTCCCCCTGCCTAGTTTGGTAATGCTGGTGATGCTTGCTATAACTATTATGATGTGTGATGGATACTGAAGGCTGCAGGCAGACAGGAGTAAAGGAGGCAGGTAACAGGTGTACTGAAGGCTGCAGGCAGACAGAAGTCCGGGAGGCAGGTAACACAGGTACTGGAGGCTGCAGGCAGACAGAAGTCCGGGAGGCAGGTAACACAGGTACTGAAGGCGGCAGGCAGACAGGAGACTGGGAGGCAGGTAGCAGGTGTACTGAAGGCTGCAGGCAGACAGGAGTCCGGGAGGCAGGTTACAAGGGGTACTGAAGGCTGCAGGCAGACAGGAGACCAGGAGGCAGGTAACACACGTACTGGAGGCTGCAGGCAGACAGGAGACTGGGAGGCAGGTAGCAGGTGTACTGAAGGCTGCCGGCAGACAGGAGACCAGGAGGCAGGTGGAACACCCGCCAGGGCCGTGGGGTACTTGATACCAGGTCCGGTACTTAAAGGGATGTGTTATGGCAGCGGTGTCCTGGTCCGTGGCCCTGGGTGCCCATGTAAAAGGGACGGTCTTTAAAGGGGTTGAATTTGAATAAAGTTTGTTCGTGACACCACCTGTGGTACTCGGGCAGGACTGACCGACACTGCTTAAAGGAGTCCTCTGGGGTGATGTTGTGGCAGCAGGGATGGTATGGCTTCCCACAGGTGAAGCTCGGTCCCCAGGGCTCCCGGTGTAGTAGAGACAGATAGTAGATGGTATAGAAAGAAACAGAGGACACAAGTTTGCAGTCTCTTTACCTCTTTACTGTAGAATTCAGGCAGCCACAGTCCAGGGTACCGGATAACAGGTACTGGCATGGTCCGGCCGGCTTGGAAGCGAATTGGGAATCCCCCTAACCAGGTGGGGTTGGAAGCCTTCCTTCTAGCGCTGTGTTGTAGTCCCTTGCTGCCTTTTTACAGGATCTCTATCACGACCTGGGCTCTATCTGTTACTGTGTCTTCGGGTGTTAATGGTGGACATGTGACTTGAAGTCCAACTGTTCGCCAGTTGCTGCCGTGGGGCATGAAGTTACCCCCGCAACCTCGGTCTTCCGGCTACCGGTATCTGCACTTCAGCATGGAGGAAGCTCAGTCGCAGCTTCCCTCCAGCTCTTCACTCTCCTTTGCTCCTTTTCCTCCTTCACACTCTCTACAACTTGTTCTGTCCTTTTCTCTCTCCTTTCCAGGAGCTGCAGCACCTCACGTGGCTGCACGGCCCCTCTGTCTTCCTGACTCTCCCTGTATCTCTGGCAGACTGACTCACTTTTCCTCCAGCCAGAATATATAAAGGGGAGCCACCCACAAGCTGGATCAGAGCTCCCCCTTCTGGCCTGGAGTAAGAACATGTTGCATGTTTGTGAATACCTGCTAAAGGATCCTTCCTCGCTTCCAAGCATGACATCACTCTTCCCGTGAGGAAAGCAATGCCATTGTAACAACCAGGAACCTGTGGTGTTACACAGGTAGTAGGGAATACTAAAGGCTGCATGCAGACAGGAGACCGGGAGGCAGGTAGCAGGGGACACTGAAGGCTGCAGGCAGACAGGAGTCTGGGAGGCAGGTAGCAGGGGACACTGAAGGCTGCAGGCAGACAGGAGTCTGGGAGGCAGATAGCAGCGGGTACTGAAGCCTGCAGGCAGACAGGAGACTGGCAGGCAGGTAGCAAAAGTACTGAAGACTGTAGAAAGACAGGAGACCATTAGCAGGGGACACTGAAGGTTGCATGCAGACAGGAGAGTGAGAGGCAGTTAGCAGGGGGTACTGAAGGCTGCAGGCAGACAGGAGACTGGCAGGCAGGTAGCAGAAGTACTGAAGACTGTAGAAAGACAGGAGACCATTAGCAGAGGTACTGAAGGTTGCATGCAGACAGGAGAGCGAGAGGCAGGTAGCAGGGGACACTGAAGGCTGCAGGCAGACAGGAGACTGGCAGGCAGGTAGCAGAAGTACTGAAGACTGTAGACAGACAGTAGACCGTTAGCAGAGGTACTGAAGGTTGTAGACAGACAGTAGACCGTTAGCAGAGGTACTGAAGGTTGCATGCAGACAGGAGAGCGAGAGGCAGGTAGCAGGGGGTATTGAAGTCTGCATGCAGACAGGAGTCAGGAACACTAAAAATCTGAATACCAAGGCACAGCTGTGTGTCTTGGTAGGCCTTATATAGGCCCAGGCAGGCGATAGCACATCATGCTACTTAAAAAGCCCAAAGTGGATCACAACATAGTTCAGCGGACCGGGGTGGGGAGAGCAAACCCTGATCCGAGATAAGTGTGTAACTCAAGTAGAGAAAATTATCCCCATCCTCAAAGCTCACCATCAATCTGTTTCCCAAAACACTGAGCACACAAGTCATATCACTAATGATGTCATAAAAGTTATTTGAGGTATCTTAGGCATCTAGGTGGCCAGGACCAGGTCTATAGATCAGTAATCCATTTATTAAAATCCACTTCCATTCCCATTGATGGCCATTTGCAGCCCATGCCAAGCCAAGATCACAACATAGATGGGTCCCGTCAGGGGCGTGCTTATACTTCTATGGAAGGTACTTCCGCAAGGAGCAGGTGGTCAAAATGCAGCCCCCAGCTACATATTCTACAGATCTGCATTTGGAGACATTTTCATTTGCAAAAATAGAGTGAAAGTCACGGGCGGCCACCTATAAGTGGAATTCTGGAAATAAAAAGCACAAATAATACAAGTGCGGCACATAATTCATATAAACGGGCTCTTGGCAGCCGGATGGTTATACTTTATAAATTGCTATAGCTACGTGATGAGGTTTATTAACATTGTCAAGCAAAGTTAGTGTGAGGCAGAGGACTGCAGTGATCTTAGACGAGCAAGTGTGCGGAGCAGGCAATGCAGTAGTATCGTAGACTAATGTCAATGTGCTGTGCATTGCAGTAAGAGCTCTTACAAAGATCTCGCAGACGCCGTTAACACCGCCAGTCCCGGCAATCTGCAGGTGGATGACATAATGCATCCCTGACATTGGAAGACGCGGATTATCTGCAGCATTATCATCATTATCACTATTTACGAAGGAATTACCGACGCGGCAAAAACCATTTGGGTCATAGATGCGGCAAGTGGATCCCTTAAACGTTTTTCCTCCATAAATTAAAACCTCTGAGCTCAGCTTATCATGTAGAATCCCAACTAATAAGTCATATTTTCAGCTAAGGACAAGAGGTGCCCACTGAAACAAAAGGGTGTTCATTGATTCCTAATGATGTTCGTAGAAGAACAGTGGACTTGAGATGGCTCGGAGTTCTGCCCAATCCTAGTCGACATCAGTCACATATTCTGCAGCCCACATTTTATCAGTGTCCCAAGTTTTTTTTCGAGTGCCCGTGTGAAAAACCCGCAGACACGTCAGTTTTTTTTATCAGCCTTATGAACAAAATGCATGCTGCACATGTGCACACTGATGACACACAGATGACATCCGTGTGTCATCAGCGTGACACGTACTGGTGTCGGTAAAAAAGCGGTACAGTTTGTGCTGTTCCCAGGTGCCGGCTGCTGAAGGCAGCTCTCATAATTGTCACTTGGTCTCTCTGAGATCAGCATGACTAAGCAACAATGATGGGAGTTATAGTCAGCACACTCTGTGTACATTCTGTGTAAAATAAAGAATTAAATAAAAAATCGGGTGGGCTACTGCTTAATTTTCATATGCAGCAGAGGGAAAGCTCACGACTGGGGTCTGATGTTGATAATCTGGGAAAAGGGACAATATCCTAAAAAGTTACCAGGCTATTAATAACAGCCTAACAGCCACGTCCCCGGAAGAAGCAGGAGGCGAAACGCGCGTTGGGGTGAGGGGACTCCATTCATGCAAGGTAATATACATTGGTCTGCATGGTATTATATGGGCATTCACGCTGACTTACTGCGGATGGATGTTTTTTTGTCACATGTATTCTCATAGGTATTTCTTCCATCTATAAGCCCACTGTGCTGGTTACTATAATCTCTTTATAGGCAGTGAATACGTTGGTAAGGCTTTTTTGGCTAGCCATTCCACTGGGTTATGTTGTTGCATTATCATGGTTGGTACATTTCTTATTATATCAATCTGCTGTATAGGCGTGGGTATCTATCCGTGTAGTCAAGATACTAGTTAGTATATACTATTTATTATTAAGTAACAGCCTTGTATGGTGGTGTCCCCTACGGTATATTTTGCTTTTTTATCATGTTATTTTAAAAAGTATTAATAAACATTGGTTTTAATATTGAATGGGACCTTTTCTTCTTCTCACATGTAATGATGTGGGTTTAGTTAAGTATAGTATTGTGAAGTGCCCTGGTACTATGTAAGACAGGTGTTGAATATATTAATAACAGCTCACAGCTGTTTGCTTAGCCTTTACTGGTGAATTTACATGGGACCCACCCCAAAAATGGCGTAATTCAAATCAGCAAAGCCTAAACAAACAGCAGTGGGTTGATATTCATAGCCCGGGAAGGAGCCAGAGATATTTCACCCCTCCCCAGGTTACCAACATCAGCCCTAAACTTCCCCAGAAATGGCGCATCCATAAGATGCACCAAATCTGGTGCTTAGCCTCGCTCTTCCTACTTGACTTGGTGCGGTGGCAAGTGGGGTAATAGGGTTGAGTTTGATGTCATCTGTTTTATGGCCTCTGATATCAAGCCCAGGGGTTAGTAATGGACAGGCGTCTTACTAACTCCTTAGTAGGTTTTGAAATAAACACACAGCACAAATAGAATCCTTTATTTGAAATACAGACACTGACTCCTTTATTTTGCAATGAAAATAAAAAAGTTAAGTTATACTCACCTTTACACCTAATCTATTGAAGCCCATGTCCCCTGTAAAAAAAACAAAATAATAAACAATCGTAACCCTCACCTGTCTGACGTGAAGATAATTCATACTATTTCATGCTTTAATCAATCTCTGTGACATCTGATCTTGAAAATGAATTGTGCCATGATGCACTGCAGCTTCAGTGACAAGCGGTGATGTCACAGATGTTACCACCGGTCACTGGAGCTGCGATTCCCACGGGTAATTCACTGTGAGCATCCTGATGAGCTATGGTGACCTCAATCAGATCAATGTTAGCACAGTGGGAAAATTCTCACAGTGCTAGCGGTGATTTCATTGAGGTCACCACAGTTCATCATCCTGGCTCACAGTGAACTATCTGTGGGATCCGCAGCTTCAGTGACCAGCGGTAACATATGTGATATCATCGCTTGGAACTGAAGCTGCACTCAGCATAGCTCATTGTGTCCTGGTTTTCAGCGTGAACAGGTGCATCATGGCACTATTCATTTTGAAAATCAGATGTCGCAGAGATGGATTACAGTATGGATTATTTTCACGTCGGACAGATGAGGAATATGGTTGTTTGTTATATTTGTTTTGTTTGTTTTTTCCACATGGGCATCAGTGGATTAGGTGCAAAGGCAAGTATAACTTTGCTTTTTTTAAAATTTATTTAAAATAAAGGAGTCAGTGTCTCTATTTCAAATAAAGGATTTTATTTGTGCTGTGTGTTTATTTCAAATCTTCCTATGGGGTTAGCAATGGGGGTGTCTTATAGACACCTCTCCATTACTAACCCCCGGGCTTAATGACAGCTGACAATACAAAGCTGCAAAGTGGGAAGAGCGAGGCTAAGCATCAGATTTGGCACATCTTATGGATGCACCATTCTGGGGTGTCTGAGGCCAGAAATGGTGCATCCATAGATGTGCCAAATCTGATGCTTAGCCTCGCTCTTCCCACTTTGCAGCTTTGTATTGTCAGCTGTCCAGGATATTGGTAGCCTGGAGAGTGCAATATCTCTGGCCCCATCCCAGGCTATTAGTATCAATCCACAACTGTCTGTTTAGCCTTTGCTGGTTTGAATTTATAGAGGGATACTACATCTTTTTTTTTTCTGGGGTTCCCATAAATTCACCAGTATAAGCTAAGCAAACAGCTGTGAGCTGTTATTAATAGTCCGGGAACCTTTTGAGATATTTTCACACTTTCCCTCTGATGGTTGTGAAAATTATGCTTGAGCCCACGCCACAATGGGTGCTGAATACAACTTCCATCATTGTTGAACTATACTGCTTTTCCCAGGCGCCAATATATATCACATATGCACATACGGATGGTACACGAACATGGACAAATGATCTCACCATTACTGTTTTTTCCTGTACAGGAATCATCTGGATGTGTGAGGGATGGCTAAGAGATAATAAGAGGGAGGGGGACAGAGATGTATACAGATCTGTAGTGGACAAGGCTGGACTGGCCATCTTGCAAATGCCAGAACGGTCAGGAAGTGGATACTGTTAACAACTATAGTGGGGCAGAGAGCCATCGGCTCCTTTTTCTGCTGCTTACTCAGGCAGGCTGTGGCTGATTTTGGCCTTCAACCTGCAGAAGGCTGGTACTTTACAGGGAACATCAGGTGACGCGATGACCATTTCATTGAGGTAAGTATTAGTTTATTTTTGTTCTTTGCCAGGCACAGTGTGGGCATTATTGAATAGGGGGCATTATTATTTATTATTATAGCGCCATTTATTCCATGGCACTTTACATGGGAGATAATATGAAAGTACATTAGGGTCATTATAATAAATAGTCACAATGGGGGGCATATTATAAGGAGGCACAATAAGGATGTTATTATTATCATTAGGAATTAGGCACGGGAGGCCCTCTTTAATAACTTTGGGGGGGCGCAATGTGTGAAATGAATGGAAAAAAAGAGTTCCTGTGATGTCACATCCCCGACGCACGTCCCATATGGATGCCGCACAGAGAGAAGCACACCGCGCATGTGTAACACCCCAGGTAACCGGTTGTTACAGTGGCATTGCTTTCCTCATGGGGGAGAGTGATATCATGCTTGGAAGCGAGGAAGGATCCCTTTATCAGGTATCACAAACATGCAACATGTTCTTACTCCAGGCCAGAAGGGGGAGCTGTGATCCAGCTTGTGGTTGACTCCCCTATATATATTCTGGCTGGAGGGGAAGTTAGGGCAGTCTGTCACAGAGTAGTAAGGAGAGAGGAAGAGACAGAGAGAGCAAGGAAGATTGAAGGGGCCGTGCAGCCTTGTGAGGTGCTGCAGCTCCTGGAAGGGAAAGTAAGGATGGAACATTTTGTAGAGAGCGTGAAGGAGGAAGGAGCAAAGGAGAGTGAAGAGCTGGAGAGAGAAGCTGCGACTGAGCTTCCTCCATGCTGAAGCGCATGAAACCAGTAGCCGGAAGACCGAGGTTGTGGGGGTAACTTCATGCCCCACGGCAGAATCCGGCGGACAGCAGATTGCAAGTCAACTGTCCACCATTAACACCCGAAGACACAGTAGCAGATAGAGCCCGGGTCATGATAGAGAGTCTGTACAAAGGCTCAAGTTACCTGTCATGCGGGTTAGTGTCCTATCTAAAAGGGGACAGAGAGCACGTGAGGACCTTATGTGAGGCCTAAGGCAGCAAGGGACTACAACACATTGCTAGAAGGAAGGCTTCCAACCCCACATGGTTAGGGGGATTCTAGACTCGCTTCCAAGCCGGCCGGACCATACCAGCACCTGTGATGCGGTACCCTAGACTGTGGCTGTCTACCGTCAGTAAACCAGGTAAAGAGACTGCAACCCTGTGTCCTCTGTTTATTTTCCAGCGCCACACCATCCTTGCCAAACACATCGGGAGCCCTGGGGACCCAACTTCACCTGTGGGAAGCCATACCATCCCTGCTGCCATAACATCACCCCAGAGGACCCCTTTAAGCAGTGTTGGTCCCCCCTGACTGAGTACCACAGGTGGCGTCACAAACTTATATTATTTCACAAACCCCTTTAAAGACAGTCCTTTTATCACGGGCACCCAGGGCCACGGAAAGGGTCACCGCCGCCATGACACATCCCTTTAAGTACCGGACCCGGTACCGACTACCCCACGGCCCTGGCGGGCGTTCCACATGCACACAATGGGCGCCATTTTTTGTAGTCAACAGAGGGCGCCATACTTTGTCATGCCACCTCCTCTGATGCCACAGCGCCATTTATCAATACCTTGCCCCTGAAACTCGCAGGATCACATCCGTGACACAACATAAGTTGCTTTGTGATGTTTTTGAGTGCAGAAAATATTGTCTTCTTGGGATCTTCCCTATAAATTTGATCCTGGCTCTTTACTGTATTACAATATGTCCTTTTGTCGCAAACATTTATTGCTACGTTTTGGTGGTTTAATTTCTCCAATAATAAAATTCACTAATTTTTATGCAGATTTGGAGATTTATTACTGCAGCTCTATGTAGGAAATATGTTACTCACAGTCTTTTCTATATTTCATCCTTTTGATGATGTCCAGGATCATTTTTTTGCATCACAGACAAAGACACACACACAAAGACACATACAGACACACACACAGACAGACAGATAGACACACAAATGCAGACAGACACGTATGCACACACACACACGCACGCACACACACACACGCACGCATGCACACAGTCTGTATGTGGGTTCTACCCCAAACACAAGAGGAAAATAGAACTTGGCACTCCTTTTCAATACTGAAATAATATATTTATTGCAAATTAAAGCATTATTGTATGCAGCATCATTGACCAGCGGTGACATCATCGAGGCCGGGCTGAACTGCAGTGACCTCATCACTGGCATTTTCCCACGGTCCTGAGGTCACCACAGTTCAGCCCGGCCTCGATGATGTTACCGCTGGTCATTGATGCTGCGCTCCCAGCAGCTCATTCAACAGTGGTTCTTGATAACCAACCTTGCTACAGCTGAGGGTTGCAATCTCCAGCTATGAGTTTTGCCAGGCTGGTTATAGAAAATAAGGGGGAACCCACACCGGGGTTCGCATTAATTTATTTAGTTATATTGCAGGTGGTGGGTGAGGAATACCCCCGTCATCCGCTCCTGCTGTCACTGTTCTTAGTGGCAGCAGGTGTAGGTTGATGAGAGTAATGGTCTCAAAAGCTGCCACCTGCTGTCATTGTTCTGAATTTAATATAACTCTCATCATTCTCCCTTTCTGTCGCCGTCAGAGCAGGGGAGAATAATGAGAGCCGTCTTCAGCACCCGCTGCCAGGGAACAGCGCATACTGTAGCGCTTCTTCCCCGGTGCCGATGCGTGTCACACGGATGACATCAATGTGTGTTCTCTGTGTGCACGTGTGCAGGATGTTTTGCAGCCCGTGCTGACAGCAAAAAACGTACATATCAGCGTGTTTTGCCCATGGACACACGGTCCGTGGAAACACATGTACGTGTCTCCAGTACTTGTGAAAACTTTCACCACACATATTGGAGACCCGGATGTGTGAAAGAGGCCTTAAACACGGGCAGCACATCATGGATGTCATCCGTATGCTGTACTGTATGTGCTTTTCATAGACT
The DNA here is from genome assembly GCF_032444005.1 of Ranitomeya imitator. Lineage (NCBI taxonomy): Eukaryota > Metazoa > Chordata > Amphibia > Anura > Dendrobatidae > Ranitomeya > Ranitomeya imitator. The sequence continues at coordinate 30,884,997 of NC_091291.1, forward strand.
GTAGGGACTTGCGATCTCAGGTAGGCCTTAGGCAGTGTTCACAGAGGCAATGTGGTTTGCTCCAAACACATCAATCATAAGAAAAAAGGGAGCAAAAAGTACAATCATATAAAAAGGTATACATTTATTAATTACAAAAATACCAAATTGCAATCAGCATATGACAATAACAGTCTAGGATCAGGTAATAAGGCAAAACAATGTCCTGACTTTTACAGATGTCATTTTATATGGGTAAAGTGCACAAGTTGCAAAAAAAAACACCCCAAAAAAGGGGGAATTGACGGGAATAAGGACCAGTATAAACCAATGATGGTCATAAGTGCGCGCTATATCATTGGAACCCAAATCCCCCCACTGCTATACGTGCTTACCCATGACATATGGAGTCAAGACATGTGCCTCACCGCCACCGACGCGCGTTTCGCTTCTTTCTCAAGGTGTATTATGTGCCAGACCGCAGTTAAATACACTGTCCTCCATGTGTCCATGATTGCTGCGCATGTATCTGGATCTGTGCGTCGTTGGTTACATCACTTCCGGCAGAGTAAAACGACGATGCGTGTCAACAAGACATCGCAATGACGTCACTGACACTGCGCACTGCAGTAATTTACGCTGCTCTCAAGATGAAGTACGCCTGCGCAGGAGCCGCGACAGAAGCAAGGAAGAGTGTTGTGAATTCTGTGGTCAAGCTCCCTCCTGTGGTCATGAGTGGTACTTCGGCTGGTTCTGTCTATGAGCTTCCTCTGGTGGATGTGAGTGGGGCTGCGGCTTCTGAGTTTCCTTCCTCAGGTGACGAGGTTAAGTTGTTAGGTGCTGCTCTATTTAACTCCACCTAGTTCTTTGTTCCTGGCCTCCAGTCAATGTTCCAGTATTGGTCTTGCTTTCTCCTGGATCGTTCTTGTGGCCTGTCTGCCCTGCATAAGCTAAGTTTTGCTTGTGTTACTTTTGTTTGCTATATTTTCTGTCCAGCTTGCTATATTGGTTTTTCTTGCTTGCTGGAAGCTCTGAGACGCAGAGGAAGCACCTCCGTACCGTTAGTCGGTGCGGAGGGTCTTTTTGCCCCCTCTGCGTGGTTGTTTGTAGGTTTTTGTGCTGACCGCAAAGCTATCTTTCCTATCCTCGGTCTATTCAGTAAGTTGGGCCTCGCTTTGCTAAAGTCTATTTCATCTCTGTGTTTGTATTTTCATCTTAACTCACAGTCATTATATGTGGGGGGCTGCCTTTTCCTTTGGGGAATTTCTCTGAGGCAAGGTAGGCTTATTTTTCTATCTTCAGGGCTAGCTAGTTTCTGATCCTGTGCCGAGTTGCATAGGGAGCGTTAGGCGCAATCCACGGCTACCTCTAGTGTGGTATGATAGGATTAGGGATTGCGGTCAGCAGAGTTCCCACGTCTCAGAGCTCGTCCTATGTTAGTAACTATCAGGTCACTTTGTGTGCTCTTAACCACTAGGTCCATTGTGGTTCTTAATCACCTGTTCATAACAGTACTGGAGGCCCAAAGTACTAATGCTTCTCAATAGAGGGAAAAGAGAAGTTCTGAGACCATTTTTTTTCTCTGTACTGTGTTTTGTCTTTCTTTTCCCCTAGACATTTGGGTGGTTCAGGACACAGGTGTAGTGATGGACATTAAAGATCTGTCTTCTTGTGTGGATCATCTCACTGCAAGAGTACAAAATATTCAAGACTTTGTGGTTCAGAATTCTATGTTAGAGCCAAGAATTCCTATTCCTAATTTGTTTTCTGGAGATAGAGCTAAGTTTCTGAGTTTTAAGAATAATTGTAAACTGTTTCTGGCTTTGAAACCCCGCTCCTCTGGTGACCCAGTTCAACAAGTTAAGATCATTATTTCTTTATTACGTGGCGACCCTCAAGACTGGGCATTTTCCCTTGCGCCAGGAGATCCTGCATTATGCGATATTGATGCGTTTTTTCTGGCGCTTGGATTGCTGTATGATGAACCTAATTCAGTGGATCAGGCAGCGAAAAATTTGCTGGCTCTGTCTCAGGGTCAGGATGAGGTAGAGATATATTGTCAGAAGTTTAGGAAGTGGTCTGTGCTCACTCAATGGAATGAATGTGCGCTGGCAGCAATTTTTAGAAAAGGTCTCTCTGAAGCCCTTAAGGATGTCATGGTGGGATTTCCTATGCCTGCTGGTCTGAGTGAGTCTATGTCTTTGGCCATTCAGATTGGTCGACGCTTGCGTGAGCGTAAAACTGTGCACCATTTGGCGGTATTATCTGAGCATGGACCTGAGCCTATGCAGTGCGATAGGACTTTGACCAGAGCTGAACGGCAAGAACACAGACGTCAGAATGGGCTGTGTTTTTACTGTGGTGATTCCACTCATGCTATCTCCGATTGTCCTAAACGCACTAAGCGGTTCGCTAGGTCTGCCACCATTGGTACGGTACAGTCGAAATTTCTTTTGTCCGTTACTTTGATCTGCTCTTTGTCATCCTATTCTGTCATGGCATTTGTGGATTCAGGCGCTGCCCTGAATTTGATGGACTTGGAGTATGCTAGGCGCTGTGGGTTTTTCTTGGAGCCCTTGCAGTATCCTATTCCATTGAGAGAAATTGATGCTACGCCTTTGGCCAAGAATAAGCCTCAGTACTGGACCCAGCTGACCATGTGCATGGCTCCTGCGCATCAGGAGGATATTCGCTTTTTGGTGTTGCATAATCTGCATGATGTGGTCGTGTTGGGGTTGCCATGGCTACAGGTCCATAACCCAGTATTGGATTGGAAATCAATGTCTGTGTCCAGCTGGGGTTGTCAGGGGGTACATGGTGATGTTCCTTTTCTGTCTATTTCATCATCCACCCCTTCTGAGGTCCCAGAGTTCTTGTCGGATTACCGGGATGTATTTGATGAGGCCAAGTCCAGTGCCCTACCTCCGCATAGGGATTGTGATTGTGCTATCGATTTGATTCCTGGTAGTAAGTTTCCTAAAGGTCGACTGTTTAATTTGTCTGTGCCTGAGCACGCCGCTATGCGGAGTTACGTAAAGGAATCCTTGGAGAAGGGTCATATTCGCCCGTCGTCGTCGCCATTGGGAGCAGGGTTCTTTTTTGTGGCCAAGAAGGATGGGTCGCTGAGACCTTGTATTGATTACCGCCTTCTAAATAAAATCACGGTCAAATTTCAGTACCCCTTGCCGCTGCTGTCTGATTTGTTTGCTCGGATTAAGGGGGCTAGTTGGTTCACCAAGATAGATCTTCGTGGTGCGTATAATCTTGTGCGTATTAAACAGGGCGATGAATGGAAAACTGCATTTAATACGCCCGAGGGCCATTTTGAGTACCTGGTTATGCCATTCAGGCTTTCTAATGCTCCATCAGTGTTTCAGTCCTTTATGCATGACATCTTCCGAGAGTACCTGGATAAATTCCTGATTGTATACTTGGATGATATTTTGGTCTTCTCGGATGATTGGGAGTCTCACGTGAAGCAGGTCAGAATGGTGTTCCAGGTTCTGCGTGCAAATTCTTTGTTTGTGAAGGGGTCAAAGTGTCTCTTTGGTGTTCATAAGGTTTCATTTTTGGGGTTCATTTTTTCCCCTTGTACTATCGAGATGGACCCTGTTAAAGTTCAGGCCATTTATGATTGGACTCAGCCGTCATCTCTGAAGAGTCTGCAAAAGTTCCTGGGCTTTGCTAATTTTTATCGTCGCTTCATCAATAATTTTTCTAGTGTTGCTACACCGTTGACTGAGTTGACCAAGAAGGGTGCTGATGTGGTCAATTGGTCTTCTGCTGCTGTGGAAGCTTTTCAAGAGTTGAAGCGTCGTTTTTCTTCTGCCCCTGTGTTGTGCCAACCAGATGTTTCGCTCCCGTTCCAGGTCGAGGTTGATGCTTCCGAGTTTGGAGCAGGGGCTGTTTTGTCGCAAAGAAGTTCTGATGGCTCGGTGATGAAACCATGCGCCTTCTTTTCCAGGAAGTTTTCGCCTGCTGAGCGTAATTATGATGTTGGCAATCGAGAGTTGCTGGCCATGAAGTGGGCATTCGAGGAGTGGCGTCATTGGCTTGAAGGAGCTAAGCATCGCGTGGTGGTCTTGACTGATCACAAGAACTTGACTTATCTCGAGTCTGCCAAACGGTTGAATCCTAGACAGGCTCGTTGGTCGCTGTTTTTCTCCCGTTTTGACTTTGTGGTTTCGTACCTTCCGGGCTCTAAAAATGTGAAGGCGGATGCCCTGTCTAGGAGTTTTGTGCCCGACTCTCCGGGTTTGTCTGAGCCGGCGGGTATTCTCAAAGAGGGGGTGATTTTGTCTGCCATCTCCCCTGATTTGTGGCGGGTGCTGCAAATATTTCAGGCTAATAGACCTGACCGTTGCCCAGCGGAGAAACTGTTTGTCCCTGATAAATGGACGAGTAGAGTTATCTCTGAGGTTCATTGATCGGTGTTGGCTGGTCATCCTGGAATCTTTGGTACCAGAGATTTGGTGGCTAGATCCTTTTGGTGGCCGTCTCTGTCGCGGGATGTGCGTTCGTTTGTGCAGTCCTGTGGGATTTGTGCTCGGGCTAAGCCCTGCTGTTCTCGTGCCAGTGGGTTGCTTTTGCCCTTGCCAGTCCCGAAGAGGCCCTGGACACATATCTCTATGGATTTTATTTCGGATCTCCCCGTCTCTCAAAAAATGTCGGTCATTTGGGTTGTTTGTGATCGCTTCTCTAAGATGGTCCATTTGGTACCCTTGTCTAAATTGCCTTCCTCCTCTGATTTGGTGCCATTGTTCTTCCAGCATGTGGTTCGTTTACATGGCATTCCGGAGAACATCGTTTCTGACAGAGGTTCCCAGTTTGTTTCGAGGTTTTGGCGAGCCTTTTGTGCTAGGATGGGCATTGATTTGTCTTTTTCCTCGGCTTTCCATCCTCAGACAAATGGCCAGACTGAACGAACCAATCAGACCTTGGAAACATATCTGAGATGTTTTGTTTCTGCCAATCAGGATGATTGGGTGTCCTTTTTGCCTTTGGCTGAGTTCGCCCTTAATAATCGGGCCAGCTCGGCTACTTTGGTTTCGCCGTTTTTCTGCAATTCGGGTTTCCATCCTCGTTTCTCTTCAGGGCAGGTTGAGTCTTCTGACTGTCCTGGTGTGGATACTGTGGTGGATAGGTTGCAGCAGATTTGGACTCATGTGGTGGACAATTTGACATTGTCTGAGGAGAAGGCTCAACGTTTCGCTAATCGCAGGCGCTGTGTGGGTCCCCGACTTCGTGTTGGGGATTTGGTTTGGTTGTCATCTCGTTATATTCCTATGAAAGTTTCCTCTCCTAAGTTTAAGCCTCGTTTTATTGGTCCGTATAGGATTTCTGAGGTTCTTAATCCTGTGTCTTTTCGTTTGACCCTTCCAGCTTCTTTTTCCATCCATAACGTATTCCATGGGTCATTGTTGCGGAGATACGTGGCACCTGTGGTTCCATCCGTTGATCCTCCTGCCCTGGTTTTGGTTGAGGGGGAGTTGGAGTATATAGTGGAGAAGATTTTGGATTCTCGTATTTCGAGACGGAAACTCCAGTACCTGGTTAAGTGGAAGGGTTATGGTCAGGAAGATAATTCCTGGGTTTTTGCCTCTGATGTTCATGCTGCCGATCTGGTTCGTGCCTTTCATTTGGCTCATCCTGGTCGGCCTGGGGGCTCTGGTGAGGGTTCGGTGACCCCTCCTCAAGGATGGGGTACTGTTGTGAATTCTGTGGTCAAGCTCCCTCCTGTGGTCATGAGTGGTACTTCGGCTGGTTCTGTCTATGAGCTTCCTCTGGTGGATGTGAGTGGGGCTGCGGCTTCTGAGTTTCCTTCCTCAGGTGACGAGGTTAAGTCGTTAGGTGCTGCTCTATTTAACTCCACCTAGTTCTTTGTTCCTGGCCTCCAGTCAATGTTCCAGTATTGGTCTTGCTTTCTCCTGGATCGTTCTTGTGGCCTGTCTGCCCTGCATAAGCTAAGTTTTGCTTGTGTTACTTTTGTTTGCTATATTTTCTGTCCAGCTTGCTATATTGGTTTTTCTTGCTTGCTGGAAGCTCTGAGACGCAGAGGAAGCACCTCTGTACCGTTAGTCGGTGCGGAGGGTCTTTTTGCCCCCTCTGCGTGGTTGTTTGTAGGTTTTTGTGCTGACCGCAAAGCTATCTTTCTTATCCTCGGTCTATTCAGTAAGTCGGGCCTCGCTTTGCTAAAGTCTATTTCATCTCTGTGTTTGTATTTTCATCTTAACTCACAGTCATTATATGTGGGGGGCTGCCTTTTCCTTTGGGGAATTTCTCTGAGGCAAGGTAGGCTTATTTTTCTATCTTCAGGGCTAGCTAGTTTCTCAGGCTGTGCCGAGTTGCATAGGGAGCGTTAGGCGCAATCCATGGCTACCTCTAGTGTGGTATGATAGGATTAGGGATTGCGGTCAGCAGAGTTCCCACGTCTCAGAGCTCGTCCTATGTTAGTAACAATCAGGTCACTTTGTGTGCTCTTAACCACTAGGTCCATTGTGGTTCTTAATCACCTGTTCATAACAGAAGAGGCCGTCATCGCATGAAGATGAGAGGCGCCGTACCCGGACAGCGACGTACATTGAACTGGACCGCACCGGACCGCCCCCAGGTGAGTATAAAATAACTTGTTTTTCTTATCTTTCAGGTTAAATCAGGGGCTTATCTACAGCATTACAGAATGCAGTAGATAAGCCCCTGATGGCGGTGGCCGAAGCTTATATACGAAAAGTAGGTGACAGATTCCCTTTAAATAAAAGGTATGATTCTACCATGTCTCAATATTTCTAGAAGTGTTCAACTCTGCACTGTTCACACTGAACAGGCTGCAGCTCCTTCACACAGACTGCTCAGCTTTCCTAGCTTACCCATGCAGTCTTCATTGAGAGACAGAAACTCTGGCATGTATCTCTCTCAGCTACAGCCCACAGTTTGGTTGGTCACTCACCACCAGCACACTCGACTTTCCTCCATCCAGCACAGTGATACACATAGTGAACACAGGCCTTGGTTCTTAGTCAAGTCTGGTGCATCTAATCAAGACCTGCAGTGCTTGAATTTAACCCTGTGCTACATGTAGTAACACCTAATAATATCCCAAATAAATGGCCATGAAGGGTAATATATAGATACACCAAAAAGCTAACTTCACAAAAAGAGCCAAAAATAAAATATAACTTTTATTGATGGACAATAATGATAAAAAAAAGTCACATTGGTGAAAGAACAACTCAAACACAGAACAAAAAGGTGGGTAGTCCAGAGGGGCTCCAAGATGAGAGTCAATACAAAATGAATAGTATATGTCCAAACATGTGTCCATATGCAGTTAATCATGTACCTATTCATACAAACATACAAGCACTAGTGAGGAAAATAGACAATAAGTACAACAAGGTATAGTTATCAATTAGGAGCGCTCCTGGAGACCCACCACACCCGACGCGCGTTTCGCTAGAAATGCTTCGTCTAGCGAAACGCGCGTCGGGTGTGGTGGGTCTCCAGGAGCGCTCCTAATTGGTAACTATACCTTGTTGTACTTATTGTCTATTTTCCTCACTAGTGCTTGTATATTTGTATGAATATGTACATGATTAATTGCATATGGACACATGTTTGGACATATACTATTCATTTTGTATTGACTCTCATCTTGGAGCCCCTCTGGACTACCCACCTTTTTGTTCTGTGTTTGAGTTGTTCTTTCACCAATGTGACTTTTTTTATCATTATTGTCCATCAATAAAAGTTATATTTTATTTTTGGCTCTTTTTGTGAAGTTAGCTTTTTGGTGTACCTGTGCTACATGGCTGTGCTACAGCACCCATTCTTAAGTCTTCCACGGGACCTTTTCAAAAAGCTCTCAAGTATGATTATGGCAGTCGGTATTCTGTGAATGGCTGCTAATGCTTTAAATAAAACTTGTAAATGGAGCAATTCTATTAATAACATTGTGATAGGGAATTGCTCGGACTGCAATTCCTTCACATGTTTAATGCAGTTTCAAGCAAGAGCTTCACTTTAATTACCATGCACAGGACCGAGAAAGCTTAGCACCTTTAAACTCTTGCCAGCACTCCTATTATCCCCGGTGTTCTTTATTTACCACCATCCAGTCCTCATATTGGGGGATTTTGTTCATCTCACAGCTGGAATGTTTCCTGAAAGAGGATTTAGTATAATAAAGCTGAAAACTAGGTCAGATGTCTCTTTCCAGCAGCTGACTCCTCAAGATGTGTCCTATATATTAGCAAGGCTTCGGAAAGAAGAGATGGGCATTTATTGAAACGGCATGAAGGGGGGTTTCTATGTACGGAAGACCTATACCTGCTCGCATGATAATTACCGTCTTCATCCAAGAAAATAACACCAACAATTAAGTGATCACTGGGTGTCCTTGGAAGAAAAGGAAATTTCCTTGGAGCCATCTTGAGCCTTTTTTAGACGCTGTTATGTCACGCTGTGTACCGAAGTGTCCTCTGTTAAGGGCATGACTACATTAAAGCTCCGAAATCTGTCAATGCGTGGAGCACTAGCAAACGTAAAATATAATTTGTAGCAACGTGATGATGACCCATTGAAAATGATCTGATTTGATATTAAAGGGGTATCCCAGCTTCAATCATTTTCCTTGAGACAGATGATAAATGCTCGTTTGGTGTTGTGATGACCATTGGAAATTGCACGATCACTATGGGGTCCACCAAAAGTCTTGTCACAATACATGCTCATCAGGAGGGACTCGTGTCTCAGCAATCCAACTTCTACTGATACAACAGGAATAGCCCTATAAGCTTAAAGGGTTATTTCCAAATCTGGCACCCAAGGCCATGGAAATGGAGGGGTGGACACATGGGAGACTCCAACAGAAGTGAATGGAGAGAGCTGTGCACATACGCCCACCTCCGGAAGTAAAAAAGGTCAAGAGGAAGGTGTGACTTCCAAAGATGAAGCACATATTTATAGCATGTCCGGTGGATATGCCATAAATGTCTAAGATGGTAATAACCCTTTGAAGCAATAAGGACAAGTCGTTTTTGCTGATTTTTGGGGTTGCAACCACTTGGATTACCGCCATTCCTGAAAATGGAGCTCTTAAATGCCCTGTAAGTATGGAGCGGTGGCGATGGATGTGTGCTACTGCTCCAGCCTGAGACTATTGGAGATAGATCCATTGCTCGGTCATCTTCAGCGGTCCATATTCCAAACCCAATGATTTTCTCTAGATATGCTCACCGCTTACTACATTCTCACCGCATAAATGCTCAATTTTGTATGTATGTGGGTGAGTTGGGAGAGATAACTGTTAGCTATTGAAGGTCACCTGAAGATCTTAAACCAGTAATGATGACCTAAATAAATCAAAATTAAATGTCACACAGCAGACGAGGGTCGAACATACCATTGGTACAACCATGGTGCCCAAGAAGTAAGGGTCTACTACCTCTAAAGCAGGTGAAATTGTGCATCTTGATGATCTTTCTGACTGAAAAGGGCCTACATACTTTTCTTGCACAAGGGCCTTTTTCTGTCTGTGTCCGCAAGCGCAGCAGACTGTTATTGTCACGGATGTGTGAGAGGCTGCAGACCGTTGCACTGCATCTGTCTTCAGAAGGTCTCAGCAGTTTGCTTTGCAGACTTCCTCTGCCTGGTCCTTCTGACACTATAGGACCTAGTGGCCACCTTCCTCAGTGCTAATGGCCATAACTGGACCTGAGTGTTGATATGCTTCCTAATTTGCTGCTGGCAAGCGAGGGTGATATGTTCTATTTGCAGTTCCCTGTTGAAGCTTGGAGCTGTAGCTGTCGGCTATCGTCCTTTTGGAGTTTGGAGGATGTTGGTGTTTCTCTCTGCGTCTTCTCAAACTAAGTGTTCCCTTCTTTCGCTTGCCTATCCCAGTTGTAGTGAGGATTGACTAGCGCTCATCCTGTCCTCCCCGATGCAGGGCTTTTTGCCAGGGTCAAGCAGGGATCCTGCTCGGCGATAGGTGCAAAACCTATTTAGGGATGTTAGGACAGACAGGGTGACGTTAGATCTGTCTAAGGGTCTCCACTCTCCCCTTATCTAGTGTTTGGTTCCCTTTACACTCATCCCTTTGTGTTGCACTTAGTCTGTCCTACACTGTGCGTAACAGTTATCACCTTACAAACATTTCCCACTTTTATGCCAATACATCAGTATACAACAAATAAGAATGCCAGCACTGCGATAAGATCCAAAAGTGTCCATACGACTGTGTCCATCACATCAGAATTACACACAGGATTGAACTGGTGTCCACACAATGGTAGCTAAAAAATAAGTATTTAATGCAGTCATAGCGCTCTCTGTACTAAAGTGGAGCCCAGTTTTTAGTTTAAAAACATAATGGGTTTTCAGAAAATGGACAATTCCCTTTAAAATCCTTTATGAAAGTTGACCTCAATTTCCACCCTCCTAATCTGATTGACAGCCCCTCAGTGCCCCTCCTCCCTGCTGCTGCTAAGATCTCACACCGCTCAGTACAGGCTGCAGCTGTCAAACGGGCTGGGTGACTGGAGCCTAAATACACTTGGACTTGCATTCTTTAGCTTAACTCAAAAAATGCTCCCCTTTACATCAGAATCCTTTTTCATGACAGATCCTCTTTTAAATTTTAGATTCAGGAGTTCCCCCCAAAAAAAGTTCTCCAAGCAGTATGTGGTTTGTGAGACATACATTAATGATAAAAAAAATGAATAGTAGAAAAATCTGATAACTAGGTGGTAGGAAACGATTTTGTTTTCCTTTCAATGTGGACCATTTGGTCAGTCACCATGAAAATTTTGTAGATCTTCATGTATCTTCAGGGTGCCAGTAGTAAAATACGCATTGGTCCTTCAAACGCAAGGTTTTCCTGATGTTCCTTCAGAGAGAAAACGGAAAAGAAGCAATCCAGAGAAAAGGTAATTAGAAAACTAAGTGAACAAAAGAAAAGTGAAGAGAAACTGCTGAAGATGTTAGATGTTTCCAATTGTTCTGCAGTCAATGAATATTGAGCAGTTTGATGATTTGGAGCCAAAACCTTTGAGAAATAGCTAAGTATTCACTCTTATTTTTTTGTCCAAATCCCTCAATAATTAAGAGAAGGGTCAATGCTTCAGTAGAGAAATCTTCATATCTACACACACAGTTTTTTTTTTTGAGGTTTTAATTCAGTTGCCAAAAAGCAAGACCAGCAAAGTGTGTATTCTCAGCCAGAAAATGAATTTACTCAGCTCAGTCCTGACATCAGCGTTTTATCCTGATCTTAACATGGCGATTGCTTATCGTCAAAATTATCAGTCCAAAATGTCATGTGGTTTGCAGTGGCAAAATATGGCGTAGAGCGACAGTATCAATCCATGCATCATTGGCGGAGGCTGAGTCCGAATGGAGTGGTCAGACGGCAGCATAACTTTAATCTCCTGACCTGGACCATGAGGAAAAATCTTGTCAGGCCCTCTTTAAACATATAAAACTGGCGTTTTCTTAACGTGTCAAATGGGCTTTTGACCTCCCTGAGCCAAGGTACAACTGTTAACGCCACTGACCTAGACTGCTAATGGTCTTCCCCTCAGTGTCAAGATGTCCATATCTTGGCCAACATTCGATTCAAGTCTTACATTGGCTCTTTCTATTGGCAGGAACCACAGAAATTTGTGCCAGTGATATCAAATATGTTCCTTACAAGGAACGTGTCAAATGGGATTTTGGCCTCCCTGAGCCACGGTACAACTGCTACCGCCATTTACCTCCATTGCTACTGGTCTTCCCCTAAATGTCATGATGTCCATATCTTGGCCAACATTTCCTCCACATTTTAACTTGGCTCTTTCTATTGGCAGGAACCACAGATATTTGCACCATTGATATCAGGTGGGATCGGGGCACAATTATCCCTTCTGGTGTCCCTTTTGACAATAGCTCACAAACCTCCCTCCAACAGGAACTGTTGAGTACGCACAACACTACTCCCTAAGATTTACCTCGAAACCCAATGAACTGGATTTTCATATCTGCCCTAATATCAAAAATGTGGTCACCCTCCAGCCTCATATCGCAGCATCCACAGAGAAAATGCGCAAGAGCTAAAACAAACGGAAATATATAATGATATAATAGGAAAACAGATATCTCAAACCATACACTATGGAACCCAACAGACAGTGACCCTAAGGGTAACCAGAGGGTGGAAAGGAACTGAATCAATGCCAAACAGATTTACGGAGCATCTATATACATAATCATCCAAGGGGTACTTCCGTCTGTTTGTCTGTCTGCCTTTCTGTCTGTCTGTTTGTCTGTCTGTCACAGAAATCCCGCGTCGCTGATTGGTCATGGCCGGCAGGCCGCGACCAATCAGCGATGGCCACAGTCCGGCCGCGAATTCGCCCCTTCCTACTCTCTGTCAGTGCCCCCTCCAGTCAGCGCTCACACAGGGTTAATGGCTGCGTTACACTGTGTTATGCCGCGGTGTAACGCAGTCCGTTAACGCTGCTATTAACCCTGTGTGCTGTCTGTGCAGCATCAATAGTAAAAAGATCTAATGTTAAAAATAATAAACAAAATAGAAAATCAATATATTCTCACCTTCCGTCGCCTTTCCCGCTGCTCCTCGCGATGCTCTGATCCATGCATTGCGGTCTCGCGAGATGATGACTTAGCGGTCTCGCGAGACCACTACGTCATCATATGCGAGACCGCAATGCATTCTTGGGACCGGAGCGTCGTGAGGAGCATCGGTAAACACCTCGCCTGGATCCGGGGGCCAACGGAAGGTGAGTATATAACTATTTTTTATTTTAATTCTTTTTTTTTAACAGGGATATGGTGTTCACATTGCTATATACTACGTGGGCTGTGTTAGATACTGGATGGGCTGTGTTATATACTACGTCTCTGTGCTATATACTACGTGGCTGTGGTATATATTACATGGATGGGCAATATACTACATCGCTGTGCTCTATACTACGTGGGCTGTGTTATATACTGCATGGGCTGTGTTATATACTACATCTCTGTGCTATATACTACGTGGCTGTGCTATATACTATGGGGGCTGTGCAATATATTACGTGGCTGGGCAATATACTATGTGTCTGTGCCATATACTATGGGGGCTGTGCTATATACTACGTGGCTGGGCAATATACTACGTGACTGTGCTATATACTAGGCAGCTGTGCTATATACTACGTGGCCTGTGTTATATACTACGTGGGCTGTGTTATATGCTACTTGGCTGTGCTATATTTCTCTGCTGTATCTGTGCATCATGAATCATGGTATGTGTTAAAGAGGGGGGCCCACTGAGACTCTTTCGCCCGGGGCCCTCAAAAACCTGGAGCAGGCCCTGGCTTCATTGATTGTTCATGGCCGTGCGTGACCAATCAGTGACAGGCGCAGTCCGGCCGCGAATTGGCGCGGAATTTGAACGACGCTTCGCTAATTGGTCGCGCCCGGCCGGCCGAATCCGGTGTATAAATTGCATTATTCTGAAAACTTTATAAATAAACTACATACATATTGTAGAATACCCGATGCGTTAGAATCGGGCCACCATCTAGTCATTACTATATGGGGCTAAATATGGGGACATTATTACTATATGGGGGCCATATAAGGGGATATTATTGTTATATGGAGGGCAGATAGGGGGGAAATTGTTATAATATGGGAGTCACATGGGGATGTTGTTAATGTATGGGGCCACAAACAGGAATATCACTACCGTATCGGTGCTACAAAGAGGAACAGTACACTCATATGGGGGCATAATATGGTGGACAATGCTACTATATGAAGGCCGTGGTGGGTGACAATTCTACTGTACTTGGGCGCAAAGGAGACAAACTACTACTTTCCACTATAAATTCATTATATGGGGGGCAATATTAGTGTTGGAAGCCCCCAAAAAAAATCCAGGAAAAAGGAATCCTAAAAAAAAAATCACCTTTATTTAAAAAAAAAAAATATTAACATCTAGAAAAATCAATCCCGCATTATAAGAAAAAAATCAGATGCATTTTAGACACAGTCATTAGTCGTTGCCTTAATATTGGTGTAAATACAGCGATTTTTTGTTAATCAGGATGTGGAGGAATTTCACCCTTGTATGTGGTATTATAATATTGTTATCATTGTGGTTTGGTCCTGATGAAGAGGTTTGGAAACCTTAAAATGCCTTGACAAACCGCATTCATGCTTCACCTTCGTGTGTGATCGTATCTCTGAACTTTGGTAGAGCAGACTCTGAACCATCATATTCCTCTTTTATTGCTTCAAAATCCATAAGAACATGCGTGAAACATGAGCACTACCACCAAACTACATCCCTCAAACCATGGCAGCAGGCTCTTAGTTTCCTAATGGGCACTAATCCTTGGACACTTGTCTCAAAGCCAGTCGTCTCAGGCCTCTTGTCTATGCTTACTTTTGATTACCATGTATTGAGACATATTGATTTTCCTTTATCTTCTTCTTAGAGAGATTGTTTAAGTACAGTATGAGCCCAGGGGGCTAATTCCACCAAGGAAACCCTCTATCTGAAAACTGGCCGCAGTCACCATAGGACACTGCAGATCCTGCACCGGACAATCCTACAAGCACCCCATAGGCTTCAAGATCAAGGACTTTAAGCTTTGTACCCTTCTCCCACCGTTCCCATGTGCTGAAAATGTTACCCACTTCCATTGAATTTTCTTTGAAGGATCTGCTATTGATGATTTCATGGAAAGAACAGAATGATGATTTGGAAAGCACAATAGTCTAACTGACTGCTCGGGATGACCTTCTGGTCAAACGGCTAGGCTTCTGCATCTTGTTCTTTCTCTAAAGGTATCGTTACACTAAACGACTTAACAACGATCACGACCAGCGATACGACCTGGCCGTGATCGTTGGTAAGTCGTTGTGTGGTCGCTGGGGAGCTGTCACACAGACAGCTCTCTCCAGCGACCAACGATCAGGGGAAAGACTTCGACATCATTGAAACTGTCTTCAACGATGCCGAAGTCCCCGGGTAACCAGGGTAAATATCGGGTTACTAAGCGCAGGGCCACGCTTAGTAACCCGATATTTACCCTGGTTACCATTGTAAAAGTTTTAAAAAAAAACAGTACATATTCACATTTCGATGTCTGTCACATCCCCCGGCGTCAGCTTCCCGCACTGACTGTGTCAGCGCCGGCCGTAAAGCAGAGCACAGCGGTGACGTCACTGCTGTGCTCTGCTTTACGGCCGGCGCTCACAGTCAGTGCAGGGAAGCTGACGCCGGGCAACATGACAGACATCGGAATGTGAGTATGTACTGTTTTTTTTTTTTTACTTTTACAATGGTAACCAGGGTAAATATCGGGTTACTAAGCGCGGCCCTGTGCTTAGTAACCCAATATTTACCCTGGTTACCAGTGAACACATCGCTGGATCGGCATCACACACGCCGATCCAGCGATGACAGCGGGTGATCAGCGACCAAAAAAAGGTCCTGATCATTCCCAGCGACCAACGATCTCCCAGCAGGGGCCTGGTCGTTGGTCGCTGTCACGCATAACGATTTTGTTAACAATATCATTGCTATGTCATAAAAAGCAACGATATCGTTAACGAAATCGTTTTGTGTGAAGGTACCTTAACACACCCTGCCAGAGCGTGAAAAACTGCGAGAACAGACATTTGTCGGGAACGCCACTTGCAAGACCTGGATCGTTTTGATCATCTGTTTCTCATGGAATCCACTGATGGTGTTGGTAGAGGTGACGTTTATACCAAAGAGCTCTTTGACAACTATGACTGATAGAACTGTGGAGGAAGTCTTTGAGAACTGAAGTATCTACCACCTACACAGGACCTCAATTGCATAGCTAAGCTCAGGAAATGGGTTGCCACTCCCAAAAGAAGGCCTGGGGAGAAGAGCTAGAATCAAGAGCAACAAAGATGGGGAGAGATATGCTTCAGCCACCAGAACAGAGGACTTTATCTATCTCATTATTTGACTTGACTTGACTGCTGTGTGGGAGAGGTGTTAATGGGTCCTCAGCTGTGGAGGAGCCACTTGCCTGGTATCCTATTATTGGAGGAGCTGAAAAGTCTAGTGGCTACTAGGCGTTTGGAGAAATGGCAGAGGTCTGCTACATATCCTACCAAACAGTTGTGCAATGAACCATGAGGATGAAGTTGGATTAAAATTCGGCAGAGTCGATCCTCAGAGGCGGTGCTAAATTGCATGTTTTTTTTTTTAAATAGTATGACTCCTAGATGGAATATAGAAGTAGGGCAAACTGGGAAAAGGAAGAGCGCACAATAGGGTTTTAAATGTTAAAACAACACATAAAACAACATGGTGGTGTTGTAACAAAGCAACATGAAATAAATGCATATACCAGCTGCTGCAAGACACGAGTCCACAGGACTTAGAGAAAGAACACATCCGGGTGAAGTGTCCCTGGATGCGCTGCTGATCGTTGAATTAAATTAATATTATCCTTACAAACTTTATTTTAACAGGTTTATAAAGTCAACGCGATTATGGAGAGTTTCTTTAGGATGTAAAAAAAAAATTATGACTTGTCCGTTTCATAGAAGCACACCTTCTGTGACACACAAGCCTTGGTTTCAGGATTTTGATTTAGTATCAAAATTAGCACTGAGGGGCTTTATATTGACAATCCTTGTTTGCGGTGTCTGAAAAATAAAAAACATAATGCAGCTATTAAGGTGCTGTTCCTGCAGGACAGTGTATCACTGATCAATCAGTTCAGCCACACTGACTGATTATCCAGGTCCTGCACCTCCCTATATCACTTGAATCTTTGGATTAGTATTAACACTGAGAGTATCACTTCCATTTTCAATAAGCTTCAGCACTGAAGTGGTACACCATTTTCTATCTCTAGGTGGAATGAGAAGTATGCTCTGACCTCCTTTCATTACGCTGTAAAAGCATAAAATGGAGCAGCTTGGCTACCTCCATCTATATATATATAATTGCCTAAGGGGTACTTCCGTTTTTCTGTCGGCAACTTCCGTAATGGAAATCCCGCGTCGCTGATTGATCTCACCAGCTGCCTGTCATGGCTCCCGCGACCAATCAGCGACGGGCACAGTCTGATTAGTCCCTCCCTACTCCCCTGCAGTCAGTGCCCAGTGCCCGGCGCCCGCATACTCCCCTCCGGTCATACACACACACACCCTGCAGTGTGCGCTGGGCCTAGCACTGCATGCCCTGTGCACCACGGTCTCCCCCCGCAGACCCCGGCAGTGCCAGTCTCCTACCCCCACACAGCTCAGGTGGTGGGTTCCACACTCCCACCAGCCTGGCACACCACCCTCAGCCTCCCAGGCCCGTCCCCTGCTTACCATCACCCCGTACTTGAGAGCGATGCCCTGCAGGGTGACCCCGGGGCTGACCGGGTGCTCTATTTACCTCTCGGCCCAGGGCGCCATGACGCTGGCCGTGCTCCCGTACGAGCGTGTTTTGGTCTGGGCCAGGCTCAGAGACATCTCCGCTTCAGATTCCACTGCCAGCATCACCGGCAGCCATCGGCAGGGGACGCTCCTCTGATCCAGCACGGGGAAGCGTGGCCATGTTATCCCGAAACCCCCGATGTGGAGCACGTGTCCGGGAACGCTCTGCCCCTGGCGGCATCTCCAGCCTGCAAGGTGTGCACGGCAGCAGTAGGGGGTGCTCCTCTGATCCAGCACGGGGAAGCGCAGCCGTGTTATCCCGGGACCCCTGGTGTGGAGTACGTGTCTGGGAACGCTCCGCCCCTGGTGGCATCTCCAGGCTGCACGGTATGCACGGCGGACATGCTGCGACCTCAGGACACATTAGTACCATTCATCTTATTTCCTCTATCGGTGCTGCTAGTGTTACTCTTATGTTATTTTGTGTTATACTTACTGCAATTATTTATTGTACTGTTATTAGTATGCGTTAAACTGCGTGGGCTGTGTTATATGCTACATTGCCTGTGTTATATACTGCGTGGCTGTTATATACTGCGTGGACTGTGTTATATAGTACGTGGGCTGTGTTATATACTGCGTGGCCTGTATTAACGCATCGGGTATTCTAGAATATGTATGTACAGTGGGGCAAAAAAGTATTTAGTCAGTCAGCAATAGTGCAAGTTCCACCACTTAAAAAGATGAGAGGCGTCTGTAATTTACATCATAGGTGGACCTCAACTATGGGAGACAAACTGAGAAAAAAAAATCCAGAAAATCACATTGTCTGTTTTTTTAACATTTTTTTTGCATATTATGGTGGAAAATAAGTATTTGGTCAGAAACAAACAATCAAGATTTCTGGCTCTCACAGACCTGTAACTTCTTCTTTAAGAGTCTCCTCTTTCCTCCACTCATTACCTGTAGTAATGGCACCTGTTTAAACTTGTTATCAGTATAAAAAGACACCTGTGCACACCCTCAAACAGTCTGACTCCAAAGTCCACTATGGTGAAGACCAAAGAGCTGTCAAAGGACACCAGAAACAAAATTGTAGCCCTGCACCAGGCTGGGAAGACTGAATCTGCAATAGCCAACCAGCTTGGAGTGAAGAAATCTACAGTGGGAGCAATAATTAGAAAATGGAAGACATACTAGACCACTGATAATCTCCCTCGATCTGGGGCTCCACGCAAAATCTCACCCCGTGGGGTCAGAATGATCACAAGAACGGTGAGCAAAAATCCCAGAACCACGTGGGGGGACCTAGTGAATGAACTGCAGAGAGCTGGGACCAATGTAACAAGGCCTACCATAAGTAACACACTACGCCACCATGGACTCAGATCCTGCAGTGCCAGACGTGTCCCACTGCTTAAGCCAGTACATGTCCGGGCCCATCTGAAGTTTGCTAGAGAGCATTTGGATGATCCAGAGGAGTTTTGGGAGAATGTCCTATGGTCTGATGAAACCAAACTGGAACTGTTTGGTAGAAACACAACTTGTCGTGTTTGGAGGAAAAAGAATACTGAGTTGCATCCATCAAACACCATACCTACTGTAAAGCATGGTGGTGGAAACATCATGCTTTGGGGCTGTTTCTCTGCAAAGGGGCCAGGACGACTGATCCGGGTACATGAAAGAATGAATGGGGCCATGTATCCTGAGATTTTGAGTGCAAACCTCCTTCCATCAGCAAGGGCATTGAAGATGAAACGTGGCTGGGTCTTTCAACATGACAATGATCCAAAGCACACCGCCAGGGCAACGAAGGAGTGGCTTCGTAAGAAGCATTTCAAGGTCCTGGAGTGGCCTAGCCAGTCTCCAGATCTCAACCCTATAGAAAACCTTTGGAGGGAGTTGAAAGTCCGTGTTGCCAAGTGAAAAGCCAAAAACATCACTGCTCTAGAGGAGATCTGCATGGAGGAATGGGCCAACATACCAACAACAGTGTGTGGCAACCTTGTGAAGACTTACAGAAAACGTTTGACCTCTGTCATTGCCAACAAAGGATATATTACAAAGTATTGAGATGAAATTTTGTTTCTGACCAAATACTTATTTTCCACCATAATATGCAAATAAAATGTTAAAAAACCGGACAATGTGATTTTCTGGATTTTTTTTCTCAGTTTGTCTCCCATAGTTGAGGTCTACCTATGATGTAAATTACAGACGTCTCTCATCTTTTTAAGTGGTGGAACTTGCACTATTGCTGACTGACTAAATACTTTTTTGCCCCACTGTGTATAGCAGTCACATAGTATATATCACAGGCCACGTAGTATTTGTCTGCTATATACTACATGGCTCCTATATACTACATGGCCTGTGCTATATACTATGTGGCTGCTATATACATACATATTCTAGAATACCCGATGCGTTAGAATCGGGCCACCATCTAGTCTTTTATAATTGCTGCAATAGTCCACCCTGATTGGCTGGGTTAGACCATGTGATCTGATACATAATGGTATTATGGGGATTCCTGTGTGGCTACTCCTGGTGTCTTTAGCCACTCTCTGAGTCTTCAGCAGTGTGTCGAATTGTACAGTGACTGATAACACCTCTATATACAGTAGATAACACAGGATCCACCATTCACAATAGGTGATGTCACAGCTCACCTCCTCCTCCTGTACAATGACTGATAACACCTCTTTATACAGTAGATAACACTGGATCCACCATTCACAATAGATGATATCACAGCTCACCTCCTCCTCCTGTACAATGACTGATAACACCTCTATATATAGTAGATAACAAAGGATCCACCATTCACAATAGGTGATGTCACAGCTCACCTCCTCCTCGTGTAGAATGACTGATAACACCTCTATATACAGTAGATAACACAGGATCCATCATTCACAATAGGTGATGTCACAGCTCACCTCCTCCCCCTGTACAATGACTGATAACACCTCTATATACAGTAGATAACACAGGATCCATCATTCACAATAGGTGATGTCACAGCTCACCTCCTCCTGTAGAATGACTGATAACACCTCTATATACAGTAGATAACACAGTATCCACCATTCACAATAGATGATATCACAGCTCACCTCCTCCTCCTGTACAATGACTGATAACACCTCTATATATAGTAGATAACAAAGGATCCACCATTCACAATAGGTGATGTCACAGCTCACCTCCTCCTCGTGTAGAATGACTGATAACACCTCTATATACAGTAGATAACACAGGATCCATCATTCACAATAGGTGATGTCACAGCTCACCTCCTCCCCCTGTACAATGACTGATAACACCTCTATATACAGTAGATAACACAGGATCCATCATTCACAATAGGTGATGTCACAGCTCACCTCCTCCTGTACAATGACTGATAACACCTCTATATACAGTAGATAACACAGGATCCTCCATTCACAATAGGTGATGTCACATCTCACCTCCTCCTCCTGTACAATATGGAGCAGGCGTCGGGCAGGGGAGTAGGGGAGGGACTAATCGGACTGTGCCCGTCGCTGATTAGTCACGGCAGCTATGACAGGCAGCTGCCGAGACCAATCAGCGAATAAATAACCGTGTCCGAAGGACAGACAGACAGACGGAAGTGACCCTTAGACAATTATATAGTAGATATATATAAAAAAAACACTAATATATTAATATAATAATAAATAGTATATATATATATACTATCCATAAATATAAATATATATATATCTATATATATAATTGTCTAAGGGTTTTTCCGTCTGTCTGTCTGTCTGTCTGTCTGTCCTGGAAATCCCGGCTCTCTGATTGGTCGAGGCCGCCAGGCCTCGACCAATCAGAGACCGGCACAGCATCGACGTAGAAATCCCGCGTCTCTGATTGGTCGAGGCCGCCAGGCCTCGACCAATCAGCGACGGGCACAGCGATGATGATGTCATAAAGGACGTAGACATCCCGCGTCTCTGATTGGTCGAGGCCGCCAGGCCTCGACCAATCAGCAACGGGCACAGCGACGATGATGTCATAAAGGACGTAGACATCTCACGTTTCTGATTCAGCAACGGGCACAGTATCGACGTAGATGTCATAATGGTTGCCATGGCGACGATGATGTCATAAAGGTTGCCTCGACCAAGCAGCGACGGGCACAGTCTGCCGCGAATTCTGGAATCATCATTGTCCATATACTACGGGGACATGCATATTCTAGAATACCCGATGCGTTAGAATCGGGCCACAATCTAGTATATATATATATATATATATATATATATATATATATATATATATATATAATACATTTAACACAAAACCTTTAATTAAATAATAGGTAATTTTATAATGATGATCCTTTAAATATTTCTGTGCATGGAGCTCTGGATAAATAAAACGAATCTCTGCCATCAGTGATGGACTAAATGGGTTGGTTAGGACAAGACCTGTGGGACCAGGGCAGCATTGGAATGAGAGCATTAGAGTATTTTTTGTCCTGTGTACCACCCCTTTAAAAAAAATGGACATCTATAATTTCTTATCTGTAAAAAGAAGCACATTACATCTGACACGTGTCCCTAATAGCAAAAAGATCCCAAATTGGGGGAATACATTTGCTCGCCCTCTGCGTTTTGCGTTGCAGAGTATGATGAGTTAATAATTCCTGGCTTTGGTGATGCTGATTCCTCCAGCCATTTCTAGGCTGCTGTCTGCACGCTGCAGTGATTCAGGCCGGGGAGCCATGAGTACTGCAGATTTAATACTCTGCACCTTACTGTGCTGAGGCTGCACTTCCAATGTGCCAAGCAGGGAGCGATAGAGACTGGAATAGATTGAGACAGACACTGGGAAATATTATAGGCATGGAAGAATTGAATGTTTAGTGGGGGGGGAATGTAACGTGCTAAACCAGATGAGACAGAGGAACAGTGGAGAATGGGGAGCGCGACCGCACTGAAATATGACATGCAGACACAATGTCAATCATTTACGCTAGATTGAGTCTGAATAGGGTTCATTGTAGCATTAAAGGTGAAGAAAGCACGAATGCAGATAACAAGTGCATCGAGTTCCGCACGGCCAGTATGATAAAAAGCTGTAAGGGTCACGAAATATTCTTGAAATTGGTATATGTGTTTTTTTTTACTAACCTTCTACACATTTTTACAGCAGCAGTTACTGTTATATAGGTGCCGAATGCAGCCCCGGGTGTCAATGGAACCTGTGTCGTGATCATGGGTAACTCCTCCCTTGATCAGATCACCGGGATTCCCGTCGACACCATTAGGAACACAGAGACATGGCTGTATGCGCACCAAGTCCTCTGTTAGGGCACACTTGCCACAGATCATAATGGCATCTTATTATACAAGTGTGTGTGAATGAAGCCCCCCTTCTCAAATTATGTCAGAGCGCCACGGTCTGAACATATACAATGTTTGTTAAAACTATAACCCTATAAATTGTAAAATATGTTTCTTACTAATTAAAACTTCCCCAGTGGTGTAAATGAGGGAAGGGGCCAATATCACTGATTTGTACACTCTATGATAGAAAAGAAAGGTAATAATTGACAGTAAGTTCCGATTATGTACACAAACAAATCTGCCCTGTGTCAAGCACGTAGGAGGCGCACATGATTCATGAACCTACTGTGCTGTGGGCCAAGCTTGCTTAGGAGGGGCAAAGCTGAGGGTCTAATTGGTGTTCACTGGAGCTCCTGATGGTAAAGTCAGGTTGGAACTGCAGGTAGCCGCTAGGTACCATTCCTAGGCTGTCCCCTATACTGCAGCTGGTGACCCCAGATATCAGGTTGGCAGACACAAGTGGCTCCATTTAGACTACTCCAAGGGCAGGACGGATACTGAGGAGTCGCAAGCAGGGCTGGATTCGGAGAATGGTATAACAGTCCAGACAACATGGAGTACAGGGATAGGCACATGTTCAGATGCACAGATCTTGAGAACTGGTTCAAGTTCCGCAGGAGCAGCTTCAGAGTTCAGGGACCGCCAGAGCGGCTTCAGAGTTCAGGGACTGTCAGAGCCACTTTAGGGTCCATGGCCTGGCCGCCCAATGACCCGTGAACTCTTAAAATGACTACACAGGACCTAAAACGAGGGACCTGGCAACATACAGTAGCACACACTACAAAAACTACAAGAACTACAGTGATTGCTCAGGCACCTCCCTATTGAGGATGATGAGGAGGATGATATTGAGGAGCAGCGGCTGGAGCCGGCAGTTGTGACATCATACTCACCCTCCGTCGCTGCATCTCTGTCCCTGCATCTCCGTTGTCTGGCGCCGGCAGCTCTCCTCTGCTCAGCGGTCACGTGGTACCGCTCATTAAGGTAATGAATATGTAGGCGTCTCCACTCCCATAGGGGTGGAGCGCATATTCATTACCTCAATGAGCGGTACCACGTGACCGCTGAGCAGAGGAGAGGAGAGCTGCCGGCGCCAGACAACAATGCAGGGACTTGCAGGACCACGCTAGGAGGGTGAGTATGACAGGGGAGGACGCCCAGCCATGCATGCGACTAGGAGACCGGGGGAGCCACACATAGCAGGACAGGGATGAGGGGACAATGCATACCCGGCTTACACTCGAGTTAATAAGCTTATCCAGTTTTCCGTGGCAAAATTAGGCGCCTCGTCTTATACTCGGGTCGGCTTATACTCGAGTATATACGGTAAGGGAATTGAATTATTGTTGAATTTTAGGAAATTCAAACAATTGGTGACACTATTCATTTAAATCGCGTAAATAGCATTTTACATATTGCAGAAGATTGCGTCAGCCACAGAAGGCTCACATGACCTTGGGCAGGCTTCCCCATAAATCTGTGCAGCTACGACATCCCATAGAATTGCATAGGCAATCAGGAGGGACTATCATAGCCCATATAAAAGCCGAGGCAGGGAATGCAGCTGTCATTTTTAAGCCTCATACAGAGGTCCGTATCTCGGGAACGTGTTCTATCTGTGGATTTTTACAAATAGAACACGTACTCATTGTAACCTAAGGGGCTGTTTACTTGTACATTTTTTTTGCAAACCATTTGTCTGTGCAAAAATCAGAGACATGTCTGTTTTTTTACAGCATCACCAATGAAAAATACCAATTCAGGTTTATCATGGACAGCACATGGATGGCATCTGTGTACAGTTCATGAGCTGTCCGTGATTAACATTGCAAAGTATAGGAGAAGCTTTGTCATTTATTTATTTATCCATAAGAGAAAAGTCACCTCCAATGTGCTCCCAACCGTATAAATAAGCCACATTGGAGGTGACTTTATATTGAGGTCACTTTGATATTACTAGGGCTATGTTTGAGTTTGTGTTAAAAAGCTTGAAATTAGTTGGATACAGTCCTATGAGACCTCAGAGTGTTACACAGGTCTTCTCAGGGCAATTGAAGTACTTGAAATTAGCCGCAAATTGAATTCTTGGCAAAAATTTGTTGAATCTTTGAATTTCAAAAGATTCGCTCATTGCTACTAATTTGTAATGCGGGTTGAATAATATTCCTTTTATCTTTCACCTTCCCTGGACCTTCCTGGTCTTACTGCTGAGGCAGTACATAAATCAGAGCAATCAAACATTACAGAAAAAAACAGCCAGCTCCTTCATGCCTTGCTCAGTATTTATGAGGTTATCATCAAATAAAGGCTCTAAAATCCTAGTGATACATCAATGATATCATGCTGATACATCCCATTAATAAGGCACCCAGTTCTATACATCAGAGCAGTGCTGAGACAAGGTATTTTGGTGCCCTAGGTAGAAAAAGCCGATGGAGACCCCTGAGTAAAGGAATAGGTCAGAGACTCAGGTAACAAGTCCCCTCACTCCCCCCTCCTCCTGCTCTGACGACCACTTTTACTAGAATTACTACCTTTTCCATTCCAAAAATACCAGCAGAAGTGAAAAAAATGTAATGTACTTTAGGGGTGAGCCTCAAAAGGGAGTATTGTTTCAAAGTTAGGTATAGAATCATTCATTATTCACGGAAAAGTTACACAAAACGAGGGACAAATAGCGATATTCATCCCCTACATCCTTACATATTTTAAATGTCAGACACAAACACGGTTATGGAAACTAATATAGCTTAACTATAATTTCCTTTCAATTAAGGTGACCAGCATTTGTCAGATATCCTAATGGAACTAAATACACATCATTATAGATAAAGGAATACATATGATGGTTTTTATGTCAGTATTGCGACAAATACAAAGTGCAACAAAACTGATGGTGGTTCTGGTGCTGTATTCCTGTACTGATGGTGGTTCTGTTGACATATTCATGTATGATGGTGGTTATTTTAATGTATTCATGTATTGATGATTGTTCTGGTGACTTATTCATAATCAGAACAATCATCAATATGAAACCAAAATTATTATCAGTACATAAATAGAACACCAGAGACATCATCTATATATATAATTGTCTAAGGGTTTTTCCGTCTGTCTGTCTGTCTGTCTGTCTGTCCTGGAAATCCCGGCTCTCTGATTGGTCGAGGCCGCCAGGCCTCGACCAATCAGAGACCGGCACAGCATCGACGTAGAAATCCCGCGTCTCTGATTGGTCGAGGCCGCCAGGCCTCGACCAATCAGCAACGGGCACAGCGACGATGATGTCATAAAGGACGTAGACATCTCACGTTTCTGATTCAGCAACGGGCACAGTATCGACGTAGATGTCATAATGGTTGCCATGGCGACGATGATGTCATAAAGGTTGCCTCGACCAAGCAGCGACGGGCACAGTGTGCCGCGAATTCTGGAATCATCATTGTCCATATACTACGGGGACATGCATATTCTAGAATACCCGATGCGTTAGAATCGGGCCACAATCTAGTTAGTACATAAATACGGCACCAGCACCATCCTCAGTAAATAACTACATCACATGAACCACCATCAGTACATGAATACGGCACCTGAACCACCATCAGAAGATAATTACATAACCGGAACCGGCATCAGTGCATGAATACATTAGCAGAACCACTATTAGTACATAAATGCATCACCATAACCTCCGTACATGAATATAGCACGAGAACATAAATACATAAATACAACACCTGTACCATCATCAGTACATGTATACGTCAAAAGAACAGCATTAGTACATGAATATATCACCAAAACTACCATCAGTACAGAAATCATTTGTAATGTGAGGTTAGGCCCATATACATTTGTTTCTCATCAACCTACAACTTGAAGTATGTCTTAAACAATGGTAAGGAGATGCTAGGAGTTGTTGCTATCAGACATTATCAGACTTCTGAACCACAATACTGATGAAACGCAGGCAGTATCACACGCAGGGCCGTATTTGCCACTAGGCACTTGAGGGCATGTGCCTAGGGCGAGGACTGTGCGGGGGGGGCAGCACCTGAGCAAGGTTTGTTTTTTTGCTTTTTTTTAAGTTGTGGTCACCTCCCGACCGACCGCGACCCTACCCCGACCTGCCCCCCGCCCGACCGCCCCCCTCACCCGCCCGCCCCCCATCTGCCTGCCTGCTCGCCTGCTTCCCACCTACCCTCCTTGAAGACGATACTCGGCCTGCTCCAGCGATGCCTGGTCTCAGTGTCTGTAGCGCGTCCTGAGTGAGCGGTCACGTGGTACCGCTCATTAAGGTCGGGAGAGAGCCAGAGGGATGTCGGCGCGGCCACGCGGTGTGGGACAGGTGAGTATGAGGGACGGGAGGAAAGAAAGAGGACGGGGAGCCCAGAGCAGAGTCATGGGAGAAGGAGCGGGGGGGGGGGAGGGGCGGAGAGATGAGCCATGCATACGGGGGGATTATGGGCCATGCATACAAGCGGTGGGGGGGAATTATGAGCCATGCATACAGGAGGGGGGGATATGAGCCATGCATACAGGGGGGGAATTATGAGCCATGCATACAGGAGGGGGATGGTGGTGGAATGTGAGCCATGCATCTAGGAGAGGGACGGTGGTGGAATATGTGCCATGCATACAGGAGGTGGGGGGGGATTATGAGCCATGCATACAGGAGGGGGGATTATGAGCCATGCATACAGGAGGGTGGGGATTATGAGCCATACATACAGGGGGGATTATGAGCCATGCATACAGGAGGGGGGATATGAGCCATCATACAGGAGGGGGGGGGAATATGAGCCATGCATACAGGAGGGGGGATATGAGCCATCATACAGGAGGGGGGGGAATATGAGCCATGCATACAGGAGGGGGGATATGAGCCATCATACAGGAGGGGGGGGGGAATATGAGCCATGCATACAGGAGGGGGGGGATATGAGCCATGCATACAGGAGGAGGGGGGAATATGAGCCATGCATATGAGATGGGAGGGAGATGAGCCACGCATACAAGATGGGAGGGGGGCATTATACAGTATTGAGCATCATGTGGGGTCATTATACAGTATGGAGCATCATGTGGGGTCATTATACAGTATGGAGCATCATGTGGGGTCATTATACAGTATGGAGCATCATGTGGGCCATTATACAGTATTGAACATCATGTGTGGCCATTATACAGTATAGAGCATCATGTGTGGCCATTATACAGTATTGAGCATCATGTGGGGTCATTATACAGTATGGAGCATCATGTGTGGCCATTATGCAGTATAGAGCATCATGTGTGGCCATTATACAGTATGGAGCATCATGTGGGGCCATTATACAGTATGGAGCATCATCTGTGGCCATTATACAGTATAGAGCATTATGTGTGGCCATTATACAGTATGGAGCATCATGTGTGGCCATTATACAGTATGGAGCATCATGTGTGGCCATTATACAGTATGGAGCATCATGTGTGGCCATTATACAGTATGGAGCATTGTGTGGCCATATTTATTTTTGTTTATAATTATTGTATATGAAACAGTGTGATCAGCAGTGCTAAATGGGTGTGGTTGGGACGTGGATATGGGTGTGACTAGTTGTGAAATGGGTGTGGTCAGAGGCGCTACTACGTGCGCCGCAAACTTTATACCTCTTTCCCTTCTTCAAAAGTTGGGAGGTATGGTACCACATTTGTCAGATCACGGCAAGTGCCACAAATCCCATAGGGAATAAATGAGGCCAAACTCAGTGTTGCCGTATGTGATCCGTTACACGGCAGATGCAGAAAAACTGCTGAATCTGCTGCAAAAGGCGACTTTCACATCAGCGATTCTTGCCAAAGTCACTGCCGATAGTGTCATACTCACCAATGGGGGAGGCAGCACTAAAAGTGCCTAGGGCAGCAGAAACTCTACATACGGCCCTGATCACACGTAAACATTTACAAGTACATCCAGGTACCTTATAGCTGACATCTTCCCTGATTGAGTCATTTCTGTCTTTTCGTCTCCATCTTGACCAGTTGCCATGATAATTTTCATATCAACAGTTCTTCTCTGCTGATTTCGCTCTTCTCCGGTCTTCTGAAGCACATCCCCACATGGTGGCTTAAAAATAGAAGAGTTATTTTTTATGCAGAGAGCATTTTAATATCTGTCCATACTATCCCCTAACTAAGCCTCCAATGGTATATAGCATCCTCACTGTCTGCCCTACTGATCCATAACCACCGCATTGTCTGCCAGTGTCAGTTGTAACCACCACACCATCTGCCATAATGAACCATTGCCTATACCATGGCTGCCCCCTTTCCACTGTTTTCCCTTACATGCCCTATATCTCCACACTGTCCCCCACCATGCTAACCTCTTTCCATACTGTACCCTCTTTGCATGCTGCCCCTTTCTATGTCCATTCTAAGCTCCCTCGTCACACTATTCCCTCATACTGCTCACCATTTTCTCCTCTCCAAACTGTACACCATCCAACATGATGGTCACCAGAGTCACCCATATAGTCACAACAGTCTCCAAGTATACATATGATGTCCACCACAGCATCTTATGCAGTATGATGTCCACCACAGCCCCCATTATATA
This sequence comes from Ranitomeya imitator, assembly GCF_032444005.1. NCBI lineage: Eukaryota > Metazoa > Chordata > Amphibia > Anura > Dendrobatidae > Ranitomeya > Ranitomeya imitator. Next base: position 30,914,370 of record NC_091291.1, read on the forward strand.
GTGTGGTAACCACCACAGCCCTCTATATGAAGTATAATGTCCCCCACAGTCTCCCATATAATATGATGTACTCTACAGACAATCTTGTAATGTCCCCAAAGTACAGCCCCTCGTAATCTTCGCACAGTCAGCCCTCTTGTAATGTCCCTAACCAGCCCATCATGATGTCACCACAGCCAGTTCCGCATAATGTTCCCACATCCACAGTATAATGCACCCCACAGTCCTACATATATTATAATGCACATCCCCACATAGTATACTGCACTCTCCATAGTCCTCCATATAGTATACTGCACATCCTATAGTCTTTCATATAGTATACTGCAGTCCCCATAGTCCTTCATATAGTGTAATGCACTCCCCATAGTTCTATATATAGTATAATGCACTCCCCATAGTCCACCATACAGTACAATGCACTCACCGTATTTCTCCATATAGAATAATGCACTCCCCATAGTCAAGAAAAAATAAAGAAAGTCAGCTCACCCGTCAATCGGTCCCAGTATCCAAGCACGGAAACTGCAGTGTAGCAGGAAAAAACTAAGTCATGAAGGTATAATCCAGCTTAGTCCTTGCAAGGACTAAGAACTGTTGTTCGAAACACGTCTGCCCACAATATATTCCCACATGGGGGTTGTGATTTGTTATATGTAACCATTTTTTATAAAAGACATTTTTCTAATAAAGAACAAAGTTTTTTAACCAACCTTCATGAGCTGGATTATACCTTCACGACTTACTCCCCATAGTCCTCCATATAGTATACTGTACTCCCCATAGTCCTCTATATAGTGTACTGCACTCCCCATAGTCCTCCATATAGAATACTGCACACCCCATAGTCCTCCATATAGTATACTGCACTCACCATAGTCCTCCATGCAGTATAAAGTACCCCCAATAGTCCTTCATGTAGTAAAATGTGCCTCATATTCCTCCATACAGTATAATGCACCCCCCATAGTCTTCCATACAGTATAATGTTCCCCCATAGTCCTACATACAGTATTCTGGCCACCACAAGGTTCTCACTGATTTAAAAAAAAGAAATTACAATACTCAGCTCTCCTCTTCATTCCCCCACTGTTCTGGTCTCTGCAACGAGCGTTCTGAAGCACCGCACATCTCAGCACAGTGGGCATCATGTAGTGATCTTGTGGTGCCCGCTGTGATGTGATGGCAGACGCCAAGGAAGAATGATGGGGAGCATCAGCTGATGTTACCTTCTTTCATCATTTCTTTCAACTGTATCTTCTTCCAGGATGCTGATACAGTTGAATTTGCGATGACGGGCAGGGGGGTCCGGTGCCAGAGCTGGCATTGGGCCCCCGGCTGATGGAGTCCCGTAGCAGCCTTGTGGCCTTTTGCCATTGGCAGTACACCACTGGTTGGTAGGGAGCAAAAGCTGGAGAGTTGGCAAAGGGGTGAGCGGTGTCAGTGACTGACACTGCTACCCTGTGTGCCTCCGTTGTCACTGGGCGAGTACAAACCTGGAGCCGAGTGAGCATAAACCTGAAGCCGGGCGAGCGTAAATCTGTAGCCGGGCAACTATAAACCTGGAGCCGACGGAGCATAAACCTGGAGCCAGGCGAGCATAAACCTGGAGCCGGGCCAACATAAACCTGGAGCCGGGCAAGTATAAACTTGGAGCAGAGCGAGCATAAACCTGGAGCTGGGCCAGAATTAACCTGGAGCCAGGTGAGCGTAAACCTGGAGCTGGGACAGCATAAACCTGTAACCATGTGAGCATAAACCTGTAGCCGGGCGAGAATAAACCTGGAGCCGGGTCAGCATAAACCTAGAGCCGGGCAAGCATAAACCTGGAGCTAGGCGAGCATAAACCTGGAGCCAGGCGAGCATATACCTGGAGCCGGGCCAGCATAAACCTGGAGCCAGGCGAGCATATACCTGGAGCCGGGCCAGCATAAACCTGGAGTGGGGTCAGCATAAACCTGGAGCTGGGCGAGCATAAACCTAGAGCCGAGCAAGCATAAACCTTGACCCGGGCCAGCATATACCTGGATCTGGGTGAGAATAAACCTGGAGCCGGGTCAGCATAAACCTAGAGCCGGGCAAGCATAAACCTGGAGCTAGGCGAGCATAAACCTGGAGCCAGGCGAGCATATACCTGGAGCCGGGCCAGCATAAACCTGGAGTGGGGTCAGCATAAACCTGGAGCTGGGCGAGCATAAACCTTGACCTGGGACAGCATATACCTGGATCCGGGTGAGAATAAACCTGGAGCTGGGTCAGCATAAACCTGTAGCCGGGCAAGCATAAACCTGGAGCTGAGCGAGCATAAACCTGGAGCCGGGCCAGAATTAACCTGGAGCCAGGTGAGCGTAAACCCGGAGCTGGGACAGCATAAACCAGTAGCCGTGTGAGCATAAACCTGTAGGCGGGCGAGTATAAACCTGGAGCCGGGTCAGCATAAACCTGGAGCCGAGCAAGCATAAACCTGGACCTGGGCCAGCATATACCTGGATCTGGGCGAGCATAAACCTGGAGCCGAGTCAGCATAAACCTGGAGCCGGGTCAGCATAAACCTGAAACCGGGCAAGCATAAACCTGGATCGGGTGAGCATAAAGCTGGAGCCGGGCCAGCATAAACCTGGAGCCGGGCCAACATAAACCTGGAGCCGGGCAAGTATAAACTTGGAGCAGAGCGAGCATAAACCTGGAGCTGGGCCAGAATTAACCTGGAGCCAGGTGAGCGTAAACCTGGAGCTGGGACAGCATAAACCTGTAGCCATGTGAGCATAAACCTGTAGCCGGGCGAGCATAAACCTGGAGCGGGGTCAGCATAAACCTGTAGCTGGGCGAGCATAAACCTAGAGCCGAGCAAGCATAAACCTTGACCCGGGCCAGCATATACCTGGATCTGGGTGAGAATAAACCTGGAGCCGGGTCAGCATAAACCTAGAGCCAGGCAAGCATAAACCTGGAGCTAGGCGAGCATAAACCTGGAGTGGGGTCAGCATAAACCTGGAGCCGGGCGAGCATAAACCTTGACCTGGGACAGCATATACCTGGATCCGGGTGAGAATAAACCTGGCGCTGGGTCAGCATAAACCTGTAGCCGGGCAAGCATAAACCTGGAGCTGAGCGACCATAAACCTGGAGCTGAGCGAGCATAAACCTGGAGCCGGGCCAGAATTAACCTGGAGCCAGGTGAGCGTAAACCCGGAGCTGGGACAGCATAAACCAGTAGCCGTGTGAGCATAAACCTGTAGGCGGGCGAGTATAAACCTGGAGCCGGGTCAGCATAAACCTGGAGCCGAGCAAGCATAAACCTGGACCTGGGCCAGCATATACCTGGATCTGGGCGAGCATAAACCTGGAGCCGAGTCAGCATAAACCTGGAGCCGGGTCAGCATAAACCTGAAACCGGGCAAGCATAAACCTGGATCGGGTGAGCATAAAGCTGGAGCCGGCCAGCATAAACCTGGAGCCGGGTCAGCATAAACCTGGAGCCGGGCCAGCATAAACCGGTAGCCAGGTGAGCATAAATCTGGAGCCGAGCAAGCATAAACCTGGAGCCGGGCCAGAATTAACCTGGAGCCAGGTGAGCGTAAACCCGGAGCTGGGACAGCATAAACCTTTAGCCGTGTGAGCATAAACCTGTAGCCGGGCAAGTATAAACCTGGAGCTGGGCGAGCATAAACCTGGAGCCGGGTCAGCATAAACCTGGAGCCGGGCCAGCATAAACCGGTAGCCGGGTGAGCATAAATCTGGAGCCGGGCGAGCATAAACCTGGAGCCGGGCCAGAATTAACCTGGAGCCAGGTGAGCGTAAACCCGGAGCTGGGACAGCATAAACCAGTAGCCGTGTGAGCATAAACCTGTAGGCGGGCGAGTATAAACCTGGAGCCGGGTCAGCATAAACCTTTAGCTGGGCGAGCTTAAACCTGGAGCGGAGGAAGCATAAACCTGGATCCGGGCCAGCATATACCTGGATCTGGGCGAGCATAAACCTGGAGCCGGGCGAGCTTAAACCTGGAGAGGAGGAAGCATAAACCTGGACCCGGGACAGCATATACCTGGATCTGGGCGAGCATAAACCGTTAGCTGGGCGAGCTTAAACCGGGAGCGGAGGAAGCATAAACCTGGACCCGGGCCAGCATATACCTGGATCTGGGCGAGCATAAACCTGGAGCCGGGCGAGCATAAACCTGGATCCGGGCGAGCATAAACCTGGAGCCGGGTCAGCATAAACCTGGATCTGGGCGAGCATAAACCTGGAGCCGGGTCAGCATAAACGTTGAGCTGGGCGAGCATAAACCTGGAGCCAGGCGAGCATAAACCTGGAGCTGGGTCAGCATAAACCTGGAGTCGGGTGAGCACAAACCTGGTGCCGGGCCAGCATAAACCTGGTGCCGGGCCAGCATAAACCTGGAGCCGGGCCAGCATAAACCTGGAGCCGGGTCAGTATAAACCTGGAGCCGGGTCAGCATAAACCTGGAGCCGGGCCAGCATAAACCTGGTGCCGGGCCAGCATAAACCTGGAGCCGGGTCAGTATAAACCTGGAGCCGGGGCAGCATAAACCTGGAGCCGGGTCAGTATTAACCTGGATCTGGGCGAGCATAAACCTGGAGCCGGGTCAGCATAAACGTGGAGCCGGGCGAGCATAAACCTGGAGCCGGGGCAGCATAAACCTGGAGCCGGGCCAGCATAAACCTGGAGCCGGGCGAGCATAAACCTGGAGCTGGGTCAGCATAAACCTGGAGCCGGGCCAGCATAAACCTGGAGCCAGGTCAGTATAAACCTGGAGCCGGGTCAGCATAAACCTGGAGCCGGGCCAGCATAAACCTGGAGCCGGGTCAGCATAAACGTGGAGCCGGGCGAGCATAAACCTGGAGCCGGGGCAGCATAAACCTGGAGCCGGGCCAGCATAAACCTGGAGCCGGGTCAGTATAAACCTGGAGCCGGGGCAGCAAAAACCTGGAGCCGGGCCAGCATAAACCTGGTGCCGGGCCAGCATAAACCTGGAGCCGGGTCAGCATAAACCTGGAGCCGGGTCAGCATAAACCTGGATCTGGGCGAGCATAAACCTGGAGCCGGGCGAGCATAAACCTGGAGCCAGGCGAGCATAAACCTGGAGCCGGGTCAGCATAAACCTGGAGTCGGGTGAGCATAAACCTGGTGCCGGGTCAGCATAAACCTGGAGCCGGGTCAGCATAAACCTGGAGCCGGGTCAGCATAAACCTGGTGCCGGGTCAGCATAAACCTGGTGCCGGGCCAGCATAAACCTGGAGCCGGGTCAGCATAAACCTGGAGCCGGGCCAGCATAAACCTGGTGCCGGGCCAGCATAAACCTGGAGCCGGGTCAGCATAAACCTGGATCTGGGCGAGCATAAACCTGGAGCCGGGTCAGCATAAACGTGGAGCCGGGCGAGCATAAACCTGGAGCCAGGCGAGCATAAACCTGGAGCCGGGTCAGCATAAACCTGGAGTCGGGTGAGCATAAACCTGGTGCCGGGTCAGCATAAACCTGGAGCCGGGTCAGCATAAACCTGCAGTCGGGTGAGCATAAACCTGGTGCCGGGTCAGCATAAACCTGGAGCCGGGTCAGCATAAACCTGCAGTCGGGTGAGCATAAACCTGGAGCCGGGTCAGCATAAATCTGGAGCTGAGCCAGCATAAATCTGCAGTCGGGTGAGTAAAAGCCTGGAGCCGGGTCAGCATAAACCTGGAGCCGGGTCAGCATAAACCTGCAGTCGGGTGAGCATAAACCTGGAGCCGGGTCAGCATAAATCTGGAGCTGAGCCAGCATAAACCTGCAGTCGGGTGAGTAAAAGCCTGGAGCCAGGCGAGCATAAACCTGGAGCCGGGCCAGCATAAACCTGGTGCCGGGGCAGCATAAACCTGGAGCCGGGTCAGCATAAATCTGGAGCTGAGCCAGCATAAACCTGCAGTCGGGTGAGTAAAAGCCTGGAGCCAGGCGAGCATAAACCTGGAGCCGGGCCAGCATAAACCTGGAGCCGGGCGAGCATAAACCTGGAGCCGGGTCAGCATAAACCTGGAGCCGGGCCAGCATAAACCTGGAGCCGGGTCAGTATAAACCTGGAGCCGGGGCAGCATAAACCTGGAGCCGGGCCAGCATAAACCTGGAGCCGGGTCAGCATAAACCTGGATCTGGGCGAGCATAAACCTGGAGCCGGGTCAGCATAAACCTGGAGCCGGGCCAGCATAAACCTGGAGCCGGGTCAGTATAAACCTGGAGCCGGGGCAGCATAAACCTGGAGCCGGGTCAGCATAAACCTGGAGCCGGGTCAGCATAAACCTGGATCTGGGCGAGCATAAACCTGGAGCCGGGTCAGCATAAACCTGGAGTCGGGTGAGCATAAACCTGGAGCCGGGTCAGCATAAACCTGGAGTCGGGTGAGCATAAACCTGGAGTCGGGTGAGCATAAATCTGGAGCCGGGTCAGCATAAACCTGGTGCCGGGCCAGCATAAATCTGGAGCTGGGCGAGCATAAACCTGGAGCCGGGCCAGCATAAACCTGGAGCTGGGCCAGCATAAACCTGGAGCTGGGCCAGCATAAACCTGGAGCCAGGCGAGCATAAACCTGGAGCTGGGCCAGCATAAACCTGGAGCCAGGCGAGCATAAACCTGGAGCCGGGCCAGCATAAACCTGGAGCCGGCCCTGCACCAATGTTATAAAATGTCTCCCACTGAGTTCATGTTTTTGATATAACACAAGGGCTGAGATGTGTGGATCACGCATGCAGCCATGTGAGCCGTGTATTCTTCCTCACATGTGATGGGCAGTAGATGCAATGCACAAATGGTGCCCTCAGAGATAGACGAGAATAGTGCTGCACCTGAAGGCATGAGATGAATATCAATGAACGGCACTGCAGCAAATGACGGCTGCACAGTTACATCAATGCTCCTTTTACTGCTGTGTATTCTTCATCAGTGCAGCACGGAGGGCGAAGCTCCACCTTACACGACGTTTTATTCAGTTTTTTCCATGTTCAAGCGGCGTAGAGAAGCCTTGGTAATGCTTGTGTACTGCGATCATCATTGTCTGCATTGCTTGTGCATCATGACAACCCTGCCAGGGAACATAATGCAGCAAGTTTACCTGCAGTCCTATGTAAAGGCAGAAAAATGAATCAAATAATAAACTCAACTCTACTGTACTACATCTATCAAGCTGATCTCTTACAAACCTGTCCATAAATGCATATAGTGCTCTATATTTATGTATGTCATTTATGTCATTATCTTTGCACAGCCTAGGAGGATGTTAGATCAATCACAAGAATAATAAGAGTAATTATATATATTATTACCGTATCTTCCAGCAGGTTTTTCTCTGCCAGGGCGTGCACCGTCCATGAGCCAAGGTCAAAAACTAAGCCTTTCGGGAAGAATTTTGGCAAATATACAGCATATGGTTATTTTAATCTCTAAGTAAAGCATAAGGCGTCAGCCCTAAACCTATCAATACGAAAAATTATACTGATACTAATGCAAAAAGGGAAGCTTCTCTCGTGGTGCAGTTGGCTGTATAGCGAGAATATGTAAGTTTCAGCATTATATAATATCTTTATTACCTTCTGCACTTATGTAGTACACTACAGTATATGCACAAATGTATTGTTACGCATCTAAGTCAGGTGTTTCATTTAGCCACATAGCCCCTGGTGCAAAGCATCCAGCCCCATTGCCTTCCAGTATATAACATCAGGCCCCTCACCCCAGGTGTACACCCCGTACATCACCAAGCACAATGCCGAGCATCGGATGGAGTAGTGCAAAGCCGACACCACAGGACTCTGGAGGGGACGTGTTTTGTGCAGTGACGGATCACACTTCTCCATCTGGTGTCTGATGGAGGAGTCTGGGTTTGGTGATGCTAGGAGAATGCTACCCTCTGCCTGCATTGTGCCCACTGTAGAGTTTGGTGGAAGAAGATAATACTATAGCCTTGTTATTCAAGGATCGGCAGAGGCTCCTTAGTTCCATTAAAAGGAAATCTTAATTCTTCATCATAGCAAGACATTTAGGACAATTATACCTTCCAAGTTCGAGGGAACAGTATGGGTAGGGCCCTTTTCTCTTTCTCAGTGCCTAATGCACTGTCCCTAACACTAGGGGTGCCCTAGCTCGCCTTGTTCCCCAGATTACATCTGATGGTGAAGATGCCTGGGCCACGTATCTTGCCTAAGCTTCTGAATCTACCTTCAGTCTGTACCCTTCCACCAACCAGGAAATAGGGGGATAGTAGTTTACCATAATACACCAACCAGACAAACAAGGTAATATAAACAGGGATAAAGGAAAATGCCAATCATGCAAATACACTCACACAGATAACAGAGGAATGCATCGGTGAGTAGAGGATTGGGTTAAACCAAAGTTGGAGAAGAAAGGGAATTATCACACACTCAAAACCTAGCAACAGTCACAGATAAATCCACCAAACGCCTTCTCCAATAGTAACCACCAACAACCTCCAGCCATGCAGCATAAGCTAGCTCTGACAATGAGTGCTAGCCAGGACCCAGATTACATAGGAGATGGGAGTGGCAACAGTGCACAGCAGAGAGCCTTAACACTCCAGGAACTCTCAATAGAGCAGATTAACCCCTGCACTGCCAAAAGAAATTTACCATTTAATATGAAGGTGAAGTGTTTCTAATAAGCACAGGATTAGGAGAACTCAGATGCTGCGGTCTTCTGACTCCTCTCTGTCACGCTAAACCATGGACAGATATGGTTGGGGGAGTTTGGTGGAAGAACATGACCGTCCGCACAGATCCTGGACCTTAACCCCATCCAACACCTTTGCAATCAACTAGAACGGACATTGTGAGCCCTGCCCTTTCTTCCAACATTAGTGTGTTAGAGTGGTTTACTGTACTATTTTGCTCCTACCCCTGAAGATACCAATGGCACTATGCTGTATATTATAATTTGAATAATGTCATGCGATTTTAGTTATATTTTACCATGTATAGTGTGGAACAGGTATAGGTTAAGATTTAGGACATAAGGTAGTGACCACAGGATAAGATAGACTCGTGTAAGTGAGTCACCCGCCAGGGCTGTGGGGTACTCGCTACTGGGTCCAGTCGCAATTAAAGGGGTGGTCACAGTGGCCGCGACCTGGTCCATGGCCCTGGGCACCCAAGTAAAAGGGGAAGGTCTTTAAAGGGAGTTGTAATAAAGTTTGTGTTCGTGACGCCACCTGTGGTTCTCAGTCAGAGGAGACTGACGCTGCTTAAAAGGGCTCCTCTGGGGTGATGTTACTGCAGCAAAAATGGTGACGCTTCCCACAGGTGAAGCAGGGTCCCCAGGGCTCCCGGTAGGCTGGGCAGGGATGATGTATGCCAGCAAATAAACGGAGGACACAGAGTTGTAACGTCTTTACCTGGTTTACTGATGGTAGCAGGCCACAATGTGAGCCTTTTTATGGGGTCTCTATCACGACCCGGGGCTCTTCGTGTACTGCTGCACCTTCAGGTGTGAGTGCGGGCAAATTACATAAAGTCCTATGCCCTCTGGTTCTGCCGTATGACCTGGAGTACAACACAGCCTTGGGCTCCCGGTGCCTGGTTCCTGTACTTTGGCTCAGAGGGTGCCCAGTTACAGTTCCCCTCTAAGCCCTTTTCTTCTCCTGTGCTTTGCTTCTCTGATGCTCTCTACATCCTAACCCTTCAGGTTATCTCCCTTTCCTGGAGCTGCAGCTCACAAGTGGCTGCACGGCCCCACTGTCTGCTCTCAGTCCTCTCTCTTCCACTGTCTCTCCAGACTGATCTCCTCACTCCAACTGACTAACTCCTCCTCCAGACCAGGATATATCTATCTGAGGAAAGCTCCCCTGAATCTGGATTCATCGCTCCCCCTTCTGGCCTGGATTCATAATGTGTTGTATGTAGGTGCTTACCTGAAAAAGGAAATACTCCTTGCCTACAAGCATGATATCACCCTCCCCGAAAGGAAGGCAACATCACTGTAACACCCGGTTACCTGGGGTGTTACCTAAGGATTATAGGTAGTTATGAGCACAAGTGCTCGTTACTCGAGTTTGCCTAGTGTGTTCAGATATGCACCGAGTATTGCGGGCACTCGAGGGACATGTTTGAGTTCCCGCTGCAGCATGTTTGACTGCTATTAGATAGCCACAAAATGTGCTGGGATTGGCTGACAAACAGGGGCAATCCCTGTATGTTTTGTGGCTGTCTAACAGCCGCAAAACATGTGGCCAAGGGGACTTGAGGATGCCACTTGAGCACCCGCGTACCTGAGCACCCTAGGCTAACTCGAGTAATGAGCACTTGCGCTCATCCCTAATTATAAGATGTTTAATTCATGTAAATGTAATGTATAATGTTTGTGAAGAAGGTCTGCCAAGCCACATGCTGTAGGAACAGTCATAGTTAAAGTTCAGGACTAGCCCATAGTGGGAGGGGAAAGCCCCAGAAAAATATACTATGTCCTGTTAGTTAATCAAATAGAGAATTACAGAAACCAAGGTCATGTTTAAGTTGCAGTGGGCCAGCATCTATCGTTCGGGGCAGAGGGAGGCCTTACTGGAATCTCTTGCGGACATTCCTGTAACATTCGGAGCTCAAGGCTCGATATATGTACTACGAAGAGTATCTATCTGATCCTCCGGTGTACAGGGGGCGATGAACATGGAACAGCTTGAAGGAAAGGTAATGGATGCACTGCAGAGCTGGATGGGGAATCCCTTGGGCTGAAAGGAACAGTAAATATAGGGATAGTCCAGGAGTTCCGGATCGTAATACTGAAGACGTACTGTATGGAGGAAATAAGAATTAAGAAGTGTTATGCTCAATATTGCGTGTTACAATCTAATGAACTTGATCTGTCCAGTAAATGTTTGCTCATTGAAACGAATTGCGTGTCCCCTAAGTTATATGAGGTGGCTCCTGAAGATGGAGGCCTAGAGAAAGTGGAGGCATGTGGCCTACAAGTGGTGGTGCATCCCAAACCTGGTAGCATATTGGGACTGGTACACAATTTCCTGTACAGTGTCAGTGCGTTATGGAGCTGCAGCTCATCCACGGTTACCACCCGCGGTCACTGTACAAGTGTTTGACCTCACAAATGTTCTTCTGAATTAAGGGGTAAAAATTACCTCCAAAGTCTTGGAAGAAAGCCTTCCAAAAAGATTGGAAATTGTTGTAACTGCGTAGGAACCAATATTAATGCCTATAGACTTAGGATGGGAAGTCATGACACAGTGGTGGTCCACATCACAGCTACGACCTGAACTGGGACACACGATACACAAACTTTCTACACATCTCATGCTTTTTACATTGTTTTTTTTTTATGGCAGCATCCCCTATAATCCTGTTATGTGATTATGTAGGGTGATGATGAGAGTCTGGTTACTGGGACCTCACATCCACGATGATGGTTCAGTAGTGGACATTTTTGCATATAAAAAGGAAGCGCATTAAGGGTGAAGACGAGCAATGACTGGACAGATGTCCCAAGTGATCAACTCTAGGGAGCACTGAGGTGTAGACAACAATTATAATCAAACTTCTCCTGTCTACCGAGAAAAGACAAAAAAAAATTATACTGTATTGACACTTTGCCAGGCGGCTTGTTATATAACTTGAGTACAATTTTTTAATATGGCTACCTACTTGTTTTCAAGTATCTCGGAAACTGGAAGCAATAGTTACTACACTGATTTCAACTCCTGGTGTCAATGTGAACATCGTTGGGCAAGTAAAGTTGGATGTAGGCTATTCCATAATTACACTATATCTGTAAGGTGGGTATTCTAATTTAGTAATGTCCCGGCCATATCCCCAATAAACATGACATCTGATAATCCCAAAACCTCAAAATATAGTCTTTAAATAAGTCTTAATGTTAGTCTCACCTGGATAGGTGGATCCTTGAAATCCTCCGGTCCAGATGAGCAATTGCTTTACAATTGGAACAATAATGACTATTGTGGTGGAACAACAATTGGATCTGATGAAGCGGAGTTAAGATTATGGCAACAGGTCTAGCAGAGTTGAAATACACAAGGAAGCACAAGAAACTCATAGTTGAATATTCGGTAAAGCAGAGTTAAGTTGCACAAGAGTTTCAATGGCAGAACTGGTCAGAAGACCATTTAAGAACCAAAAAAGCAGAGCTGAGTTGCACAACAATATAGCAGGGTTAGCCAGCATAGTATAAGAAATAGCAGAGCTGGGTTTGTCACGGAGTCCAATGCAGAATTACTCAATGATTTAATAGAGCTGGGTTTGTCACGGAGTCCATGTCAGAATTACTCAATGATTTAATAGAGCTGGATTTGTCACAGAGTCCAATGCAGAATTACTCAATGATTTAATAGAGCTGGGTTTGTCACAGAGTCCATGTCAGAATTACTCAATGATTTAATAGAGCTGGGTTTGTCACGGAGTCCATGTCAGAATTACTCAATGATTTAATAGAGCTGGCTTTGTCACAGAGTCCAATGCAGAATTACTCAATGATTTAATAGAGCTGGCTTTGTCACAGAGTCCAATGCAGAATTACTCAATGATTTAATAGAGCTGGGTTTGTCACAGAGTCCAATGCAGAATTACTCAATGATTTAATAGAGCTGGGTTTGTCACAGAGTCCATGTCAGAATTACTCAATGATTTAATAGAGCTGGGTTTGTCACAGAGTCCAATGCAGAATTACTCAGCGATTCAGCAGAGCTTGGTTGGCCACAGAGTCCTTGTCAGAATTACTCAGCGATATAGCACAGCTGGGTTTGCCACAGAGTCCATGTCAGAATTACTAAGTGATTTAGCAGAGCTGGGCTTGTCACAGAGTCCATGTCAGAAATACTAAGTGATTTAGCAGAGCTGGGTTTGCCACAGAGTCCAATGTAGAGCACTCTCAGCAGTTTGCCAGAAATACCCAGCTTTTGTTGGAGAGTTGGGATTGTCAAGAGGTTAAGATCAGAACCTATCCACTGTGCCAGGGTCATTGGTGCCATACGTGAGGGGAGATATGTGTCGCAAAGGTTGCTTTCCTTCGTGATGTGAAAGCCATAAGTGTTTTCTCCGGCATGATATGTGCTGAGAGCAATCCAGTTGCTATATGGGCCTGGCTTTCATGGTGAGTAGGTCAGAGAAGGTTGTGATGCCTACTGACCATATCTCCACCTCCAAGGTGTGGCTGGAGGGAGTTAAATGTCCAGCTAGTTTTTCTTTCTCTGTCTGTGTTGTAGGAAGGAAAGGAAGCCTCCATACTGAAGCTCCTGAGAGGGCTGCCATATGTGAAGTCCCACACAGAACTGTGTATGAGCTGTTTACTTTCTTTTGAGCCAAGAAGGCTGTTTTTCTGATACCAGTTTCGATGTTTGGTTTACGAAGTAATAAACCACCCAGAGACTTTAACAAAACGTGGCCCGTGTCTACCACGAGGAGAAGCTATGTGAGCCGACCTTCCACCCCACATTAAAAAATACCATACCTAGCGCATGCTGCAACAGTTTCCAAACTTCTTCCTATTCTGACCCCATGACCAAGAAGATGGAGATTTCTGATCCTTAACAGCATAGCCCCGAAAAAAAATGCTCGTTAAAATTATCAGAATTATACAGCCATTCTGGCATGGATTTAAAAACGAAGTACACCAGTCTCATCGGGTCAAAGAGATCTTTAGGACAGATCCACTTTCAAGAAATATGATATCGGGAGAGATTGTATCTAAAAAAGTATAGTCATCCTAAAGCTCCATCCTTTTGTTCTATTTATACAAATAAAATCTCTTTTATTCTTGCGACCAGATCGGAAAGCACGGAAACGAATGGTTCAGATTTTCAGATTTCAACCCTTTTATTTTTGCTTTTCCTTTTTTTTTTTTTTTTTTTTTTCTGCAGAAAGCGCTGGCAAAAGAATATATAATATTAAAAAAAAAAAAAAAAAAGCACTGGCTCAAGTAATTGCTTAAATTCCCATGCCTGCCTTAACTGCAGTCATGCAGCAAACGCGACCCCCTCCTCTTCTCTGCTTGCTGCCCTCCCCCTGCTTCTTCTGTAGTGCAGCATAAGTAATGTAATGTTCTGGATGGGGTCTCGTGGAGCTGCGTACACCTCCAGGGTGCTCATCTGTCAAGTCACGTCCCATCCTATAATAACGAGGCTTCCATTCTGGGCATGCGCGGTTCGCTTTTGCGCTAGCTGATTACACTGGAGTCTGTATACTCCGGCGGAGGAGAAGTGCTACGTGTCAACCGTTCTGGCATCAATCTGAGGTTTTCATGGATTGTTGTGAACACTGTGCCCTAAAAAAAAAAAAAAATAATGCATATCCATAATTAATTTCTAACACATGCAAAAGGAAAATCTTTGGAAAGATTTGCTTTTTGCAAGATAGCACCTACGTATGCAGATCTGTGCATAAATCAAATCAAGCGTACACAGACCTAAGTATGTTTTTGGGGTTTGGAAATAAGCCATGTAGAACTTGGTGTGGTAGGTTTGAACTAAATGCCCCAGCTATTGATTAGAACTCGCCGATATCAAAGTCTCTTTTTGATAGGGGTTGCCTAAAACATCAGAGGTCCAAGCCTCAAAGACTATCTTTCCATATACCCCCTACACTGCACCTAGTCACCTCCAGAAATGCTATTTACTTGCAGATCATCTGTAATTTGCAGGTAAAGAGCATATAAATGATGGCTGGCTGCTTTACTGGATCAACGGCTACAGGGAAAAAAATGAAGTTATATTCTCCCTGCAGCCGCTCACTTCCAGTCATCATGGTGGTTACAGTGACTGAACGGTAAGCACGGCTGTAATCAATCCCCGACACATTGATTGACAGTGGGCTTTACAGTTGTGTGCGAGCAGAGCAGGCTGTCAATCACAGTGTTGGTGACTAATTACAGCATACTCTCTGTTTATTGACTGCAACTGTTCTGATGACTGGAAGCGAGGGGTGCAGGGAGAATAAAACCTAATTTTCTCCCTGTAGCTGTTGCTATTTACCCACAGATTAGAGCTATATCTGCAAGTAAATAGCATTTCTGGAGGTTACAGGGTCCCTTTACATAATTTTACTTTATCAATTCACAATATTGCTGGTATAGTAGGGCTAGATAATACCTACATACTTTTCTGAACAAAACATACTATGTAAAGACCATTATTACCAATAATACCGCAATGCTAGTTGAAAAAAATTGCCAGCACACCAAGAACACTAATGATACCGTGACATAGTGAATACATAATATTTCTACGGAATTAAGCAGACTATACAAAGTCTATTGAAACCAATAATACCACAATGCTAGGCAAAAATAATGCCGCCACACCATGAACACTAATAATATCGCGACATAGTGAATATATAATACATCTACAGAATCAAACAGACTATACAAAGAGCATTCTTACGAATAATACCACAATGCTAGGCAAAAATAATGCCGCCACACCATGAACACTAATAATACCACAACATAGTGAATATATAATACGCCTACGGAATCAAACAGACTATACAACGACCATTCTTACTAATAATACAGCAATGACAGGCAAAAATAATGCCGCCACACCATGAACACTAATAATACCACAACATAGTGAATATATAATACGCCTACGGAATCAAACAGACTATACAACGACCATTCTTACTAATAATACCGCAATGACAGGCAAAAATAATGCCGCCACACCATGAACACTAATAATACTGTAACATAATGAATATATAATTCTTCTACGGAATCAAACAGACTATACAAAGACCATTCTTACCAATAGTACCACAATACTAGGCAAAAATAATGCTGCCACACCATTAGCCTTAATAATACCGCAATATAGTGAATACATAATACTTCTACGGAATCAAACAGACTATACAAAACTATTGTTACCAATAATGCCAGCATGTTAGGCAAAAATAATGCTGCCACACCATGATCACTAATAATACCTCAACAAAGTGAATACATAATACTTTTATGGAATAAAATACACTATGCAAAGTCAATTATTACCTTCAGTAACAATGCCCCCCCTACTGCAGAGTGTCCCCTTCAGTCATAACGACCCCAAGAGCGCCCCCTTTAGTGATAATTCCCCCAGAGTCAACCTTCAGTACTAATGCTGCTCCATAAGTCCCCCTTCACTTATAATCCCCCTGTGTGGTGCACCCCTGTGACCTCTGGGGGTTGCACTAGACAAAGCCTCATCTTCCATAGAAATTTTCTTTTGGTTCTGATTGGATTTTTGATCGATCATAAAATTTGTCTGTAGTCTTGGTTGTCAACCCCTCACCGTATAGGGCAATGCTTCTCAATTATTTTATTACTGGGGTCTCACCAACCTCAACATGATAATAACGCCTGGGTCTCACCAACAATAGTCAAAATTCAAGGCAAAATTTAAATATTTGCTACATTTAGCTTTATTTTGTCTTGTGACCTCACTACACCAATAAAAATAAGACGAAAAGATAATTTTTGATCACTTTGGTGAAAAAAGCTTCTCTATATGAGCCTGACCAAAATATAAGGGCCGTCTCAATAGCAAGATCCCCTCACAGTTTGGGTATAGGGTATATTTATGGTAGAAAGTATTGCAATGCTACGGTAGCACTGTACATAGTGAAGAGGCAGTGACCCACAAAGTTCAAACAGAAAAGTCTTTTTTAATGTGTTACTTCACACATAAAGGTGCATAGCATTTTATAGTACACGTCATCAAAGTTTAAATGACACAGTTGCATCTCAACTCAGTGCCTGTTTCATAGCACTACACCTCATATGGCTTTTAGATTGCAGTCCCTAAACACGCCGGACCTCTCCTTGTCCAGTATCCATGGGGCAACCACACGCCATATTACAGTCTCCAAACACAGTTCACATGTTGCAGACACTATACACGCCAGTCCTCCTCTGACTAGTTCCCGTGGGTGTCCTGTATCGCTGTATCACAGACTCTTTAGTCACACAGCTGTGCACAGCCCAGGATATCCTCCGGATAGCAGCCAGGCACCCTATCCACCTGCTTGCAATCGTTACACATGCCAGTCCTCTTTCGGGCACAGGACATCCACCTCCGGTACACCTCCTGGCACAGGACTGTCCACATCCGACTCTTTCGGGTACAGGACATCCACCTCCGACACCTCCGGGCACAGGACTGTCCACATCCAAGACCAGCTCCCATGGACGACTTGCATCGCTGTGTACGCTGCTGGTGCCAGGCTATTCAGCTGCTATAGCTGCTGGCTCCGCTGACCTGTGCTTCTTCACACACACAGCCAGTGCTCTGCAGGCCTCTGTTCTGCACAACAGCACGCACCAGACTGACACTGACGTTGCACCTGACACCAGACACACCCATACCCCTTACTGCAGGGTTTTTAACAAACAAACCTGTGGCTTTCAACCACATGGAAATCCCGGCCCGAAATCCGTGACTGCCATGCACACCTATGGACTTCATACATCTCCATGCACAACCTGGGGAGAACATACAGCGACCCGTACCTGTGGCACGAGTCACTGCCTCACAGTACATAGAGAACACCCTTGGTAGCAAAAGTCGTGTCTCTGTGCCCATTGCCCATTGATGTAAGGAGACCACTTGTTCAGCACTATCTTGAGTGGAGCTGAATCGGAGACTCCCAAAAGTGAAACCCTTGCCATCGGCTTGCCTTACATCTACCTGCATTATGAGACTGAGATTTCCAAATTGGAATCATCTGGAGTATAAATGGCTGAGATGAAGAGCTTCAATTTCAATCTACTTTTTGTATTAAAATAGATTAAAATATTAATAGCGCGAGGGAATATTCATAGCTTGGAAGCACAAGCTTCAGTCTTGGTTTAACGGAAGCAGCAGATTTACGTCCTTTACATAAAAAGAGTCACATAATAGTACAATAGTGGCACATAACACTCCGGTAGGTGCTACATACCGTAGTCATAATTTTTGCGTGATGGAGTTACAGGTTCTTACTTCACATCCAGTTGAGGTAATAACTGGATGTGAGGTTCTACTGTTGTGTCTAACTTGACCCCAATCATTACCGTGACCATTTCAACCCAGAGTAAACAAGATCATTTTTGTAAGGTGTAAAGCATGTATGGCAGATGCGTTGGTTATACTTAAAATGTGTTTAGTTCACAATCACAACAATCTTTACTCCTTCATATCCCATGGTGCCTTTGCGTAGGGGGCAAAGTTTAATCAGTTTACACTTGTCCTATTTTAAGTCTTACCTAAGAACAGCCAATGATAGATCAATGACACAGAGCTGATCTCCCCTGACTCAAACTGCAGTCTCGGACTATTCTATATTAAGCAACTTCAGCTTTTATTCCTGCCTCCTGCTTGTGATAAGATTCTTCCTATCAGCTCTTACAAGCAGGACGCAAGGAAGCAGTGTGAAGCTGTTTCTCATACAGATACAATGCAGGTTTTGTTTAGCACTATCTAAGACCTAGACATAGAATTTAACCCTTTCTACTTTTTAATCTACATCAAGAAATTCAACACCTTTTTTTTAATTGGACAAGTTTTAGTTCCCCAAGTCTCCTAGGGAATACAAACCAGGGAATAAAAGTCCTTCTCTCTGGACCCCTATATCCATCCAGTGTTGGACAGGGTTGGCAAAGACACCCTAGTAACATTGATTCTTGGGGCCCACTGTACAGCTACATGCAAACTTAACCTTAACCCAGTACATAAATTTACTTTTGCGTCTAGCTTATTTAATTGGATGGTCAGATGATACTTTTTTCTGCAAGTTCTGAATCAATAGCACTACTCATTAGCACTCCTTCACAGGGGCCTACCAGAGGATTCTCCTTTTCTCCGGTGGGCCAGTCCGATCCTGCCTATATCCTTCGTGCTCTCAGACTCATCTTTATAGGTGATGCCTGCTCTGATGGGAGTTGTTTAGGCGTCCCTTTATTTTGGGGGAGTAGATGAGTATGATGCGTAGAAATAAAAAAAATATAGTAATGTGGATTCTACTTTTTCATGTCTTTCTATATTGACATCACCAATTACTATTTTTTTTGTACTGTTTTCCTTACCTACTTTTGACCATAAAAATAGAAAATTCCAGGCTCAGCGCTTGTATATGCTCTTTTCCACTTTAATCTGTGGAGTGGATAAACTCGTGTGTTACAGTGTTTTACTGCATTAGTTTGCACCACATCTGCTGGGAAGCAATTCAATGTATCGATCACTGTTTCTGTAAAGTAAAGCTGTGGAGCAATTTGTGGTTTACCTGTCAATTTGCAATATCTGTAAGCATATATAATAGTGAAGACGGACACAATGCTGTTTGCTATGTGATAGCACTAAGGAAGGGATTTATCAGAGGTCTTTATGCCAGTTTTATGGTGGAAAAAAATGGAAAATGTTAGCGCTTGCCATTTTTTTGTGCAAAATTTTAAAATTTCCATCCCTTTTGAAAAATGGTGAGAAAAGTGAGGCTTCATTTAGAAGTCTATTTTTTTATTTACTTATTATAGTGTGATGCTAGTCACTATTAACAGACAAGCCGTGAGGCTGGGAAGTCAAGAGGTCCGAGGTTAAAAAGTCAGGATGGGACATCATAGACAGAGGGGTGAGACAAAGGCTTAGGAAGGCCACAGTCCGGGGTCAGAATTCCCAGAAAGTAGTGGATCATGACAAAAGGGCTAGGCAAATGGATGGTCAAGGCAAATCCAAGGATTAGCAGCAAAAATCAGAATACGCAACTAAGAGCACAGGGCAAACACACACCACTTGAGCAAAGCTAAAGCGGAGAGCTGGCTAAAAATCAGACAGAACACGGATGCCATCAATGTTTTTTTGCCGTTTAATGGGTAGGAGAAGCTTGGAATATTTGGTTACATATGAGAAAAATGGATGCCACACTGGTGGTAAAAATAGACACACGAACCAAAATATAGATGAAAATTGGATTCAGGACACTGACACTATTGAAAATCAGCCATTTTTTCTCTTTTTCTCATGTTTTTTAACGATCAGTTTTTTTTCAAATCTGCAGCATGTCAATTCTTCAGCTTTTTTTTTTTTTTTGCATTGTTTTGACTCATTCAAACAAATGCCTAAAAAAAGCATCAAAAGAACATAAAAATGATTTTTGTGCCCAAAAAATTTTTTTGCATGTGAACATATCCTTAGGGAGGAAATTACATTTTTATTGTAATTTTTATGTTCTAAAACAGTGGAAAATATTGCCATTCTATGCAAAATGTACAATTTTTATCGCTTTTGAAAAGAGACAAAAAAGTGGATGGGGACAACCAGCAGATTTACTATAATTTGTAGTTCCATTTTTGCATTACAATATATTGTGTTTTTTAGATAATGTCCTTCCCAGATTCTTCGTAGAATCTCATGAGCTGTAATGTGAAAAATACAACAGGAGACGCCACCAAAAAAAAAGGAATACCAATTAAGAGTTCATTCAGACTTTAGTTTTTTTTTGTGTACGACTGCTATCCGTGTTTTTCACCTACCTATGATAGTGAATGGGGCTGTTCATATGTCCGTGATTTTTCATCACGGAGACATGTCTGATATTGATCTGAATGTTGGATCAAAATCAATGCAATGCAAGACTATAGGTCCGTGAAACAGATGCCATCAAGGTGCTTATTCTCACTGATGTTAGGCTACTTTCACAGTGGCGTTTTTTTTAATACGTCGCAATGCGTCGTTTAGGGAAAAAAACGCATCCTGCAAAGTTGTTTGCAGGATGCGTTTTTGCCCCATAGAGTAACATTACCGACGCATTGCGACGTATTGACACACGTCGCAACCGTCGTGCGACGGTTGCGCCGTGTTGTGGCGGACCGCCGGGAGCAAAAAACGTAACGTTTTTTGCTGCCGACGGACCACTTTTTCTGACCGCGCATGCGCGGCCGGAACTCCACCCCCACCTCCCCGCACCTCACGATGGGGAAGCGGATGCGTCGGAGAAATGCATCCGCTGCACCCGTTGTGCAGCGCATCCAACGCTAGCGTCGGAATCTCGGCCCGACGCACTGCGACGGGCCGAATCCGACGCTAGTGTGAAAGTAGCCTTAGATAGGCGAAGGTAGAGACATTTTTTTTTCACATATGAAAAAAAAAACCTGAAGAAAATCGGACCAAATTCTGATGAAACAAGGATGACACGCTAATGAAAATCTAAGGAAAATGACTGATAAAACTCTGTCCGTTTTTCTTGTACGTGAATAAAAATGATGTCTGATTAAGTCCTAACGCATGATTTTTTTGGTGGAAAGAAACAATTGAAGTCTATGATAGAAAAATTCCTAATAAAAGCTATACTTAGAGCATACTGCTGTTTTGGAGAAGATCTACAATAACAAGAAAATGTACGGTAAGTCAAGTAAAAAAAATGCCAGTGACAAAAACTGGGAATTCCTTATATTTAATATTTTCCTATTGACTCTCAGCAAATATCGAGCGTTTTTTTTAGCTAAAAGAACAACGGAAAAACATTCACCTTTGCATGATGAGCATTGAATGATGAGCAGTGATCTATATGCTTTTATCTCGTTCTCATGGCTGTCTGGCAGTAAGCCACATCAAGCATCTGCCCTACCAGAAGTGAGTCATCTAGCCCTGATATGATATTTTTTGCTAAAGGAGGCGAGTGCATGCCGCCCCCAACGGCATGCCATTGTCGAAACAGTGATGGTAGACACGGCCTCAAACACAAGTGTGTCCCCCAAAGCTCCACCTAAACATAATAAAAATGCGAATTAAAGGACTGCTCAAGACTGAGTTTTATATTTTTACATTACCTAAATCCTAATGGTAAATCCTAATTGTCACTCAACTCTCCTGGATCCAATGTTGGGGGCTACGTCTTCCTCATTCCTCTGTTTCTCTCCGTCCCTCAGAGCTTTGAGATGTCATGGCACACCTTTGACATCACGCCCTGAGGCCTTGTAGGCCGGCTCAAGTGGCTGTTTACCACCTGAGTATTCATGTAGTTGGCATCGACACCACTACTGTGGACTGACTAATTGTTTCTGGATTCTTTGTTCTTGACAAACTCTGCTCGGATAAATCGTTGTGTATTCCGCTTTACCGCAGACTAAGGGCACAGTCAGACGGCTGTATAAATCGAACTGAGATTAGAACGCAGTGCGTGGACCGGCTTGTGGCTCTCCTGACCTGAGCATGATAACTTCGTATATTTCTATGCAGCTGTTACGCTCGGGTCGGGAGAGCCATCGGCCAGTCCGAGTATTGCAATCAGATCTTGGTCCAATTTCTACGGCCGCCTAACTGCATCCTAACTCAGCTACCCTGGACTCTGTGTCAAACCCAACTCTATTAAATTACTGATCAGTTCTGTTAAAATGGACTCTGTGACAAACGAAGCTCTGTGAGTCAACCCTGCCTTACGATTGTCAGCTCTTTTTTTTGACTCCATGACATACTTGGATGTGTTATATCCCTGCATCAACTCTACTATACAGCTGTCACTTCCTCATTGGACTACGTGACAAACTTAGCTCTTCTATATTAACTCTGATTAATTTCTGCTCCAGACATGCCATAGAACCACATATGTGACTGAGCTTGGCTGGAATTTTTCCTCATCAGTGAGTCTCCTCTACTTCTTTGTGGACTACCACTGTCATCCCTGTTGCAGATTTTTGCAACTCTGCTTCATCAGATGCTGTGGTTCCATCTTGGCCTTCCTGCTGCACCAACGTCATCTGTTCCTGCTGCATATCAACTGCTCATCCAGACAAAGTGTCATGTGACCAAGGAATGGTTCCTTCTGCTGATGCAAACAGCTTATTAAATATACATATTTCTTCTAGGGTGTCTTTCCAATAAACCTACAAACAGAATCATGGTGGTTAAATTATTTTCCTATGTTAAAATTCTTCAAGTTGGGTCCCAACACCTGGGTTTTCTAAACCTGCTTGGTAAATCTAAGGCCAGATGGCATCTCAAGCCTGGATGTTACAGCCATTCCAGCAACAACTGTCTCCCAGGGAGCTGTATTGCAAGGAAACCTGCTGTATTGTCATGTAGCCCATCAATTATTTACTCTGCCATCCTTTTGCAAGTGCATCAGATTTAAAGCATTTTTCACAAGTTTCTCTGACAAGGCTAATGATGTTTCATCGCTGTGTACGTGCTGCTCCGTAACTTTATGGTATAGCACTAACATTGTAGATCCATCTGTTAACCTGTTCATTCTCAGCCTCCGCATTGCAACAAGTAAGTAAAAATTAAGGTGACCGTGCATTGTTTTTGAAATCAGCAATAATGTATGGCAAGCATTTGGGGGCATTGATGGACACCCCTGCCATCTGTGCATTTATTTTCACTAACTGCAAGGAGTAGGTCAAAGGGCTATTCTCAGTCATTTATTGTGTGTCCCTAGGATGTGCCATAAATGTACAGTTAATGCAGAAACTACCGATGGGACTGGCATCTATGTCTGAGATCAGGGCCTTGCTGTCAATGTGAAGGTGGTGGGAACTCTCATTTCTATGGTATTCTGACCCTGATCTACCATGTGATACCTGAGACACCACCATTTTTTTAAATTAATATTTTGTTGCTGTGAACCATTGATGTTTTGAAGCCGTATACCAATGTTGTTATGAGGCTGTATACCACTGTTGCTAAGAATATGTCCCAATAACCCATCCGGGCTCATAATACCATCCCAATAACTCAATTGGGCTCATAATACCGTCTAAACCATTCAAACGGGCTAATAATGCTGTCCAATACTTTACTTGTGCTCATAATGCTATACCAACAACCCAGCCATGTTCATAATACCATTCCAGCAACTCACATAGGCTCATAAAGCTGTCCCAGCAACTAACCCAACCTCATAATTCCTTTCCCAACCACTCACCTGGGCTCATAATGTTGTCTCAACAACTATCCCGGGTTCATAATGTCGCCTCAACAACTCACCAGAGCTCAGCTCATAATTCCATCCCAACAACTCACCAGGGCTCATAATGTTGTCCTAACAACTCACTCAGCATCATAATACCATCCCAACAACTCACCCAAGCTCAGTTCATGATACCATCCCAACAACTCACCCGGGCTCATAATGCCATCCCGACAACTCACCCAGGCTCATAATGCCATACCAACAACTTACCAGGGCTCAGCTCATAATTCCATCCCAAGTCCAACAACTCACCCGGGCTCATAATACTGTCACAACAACTTACTTG
The DNA here is from genome assembly GCF_032444005.1 of Ranitomeya imitator. Taxonomy (NCBI): domain Eukaryota; kingdom Metazoa; phylum Chordata; class Amphibia; order Anura; family Dendrobatidae; genus Ranitomeya; species Ranitomeya imitator. The sequence goes on from NC_091291.1 coordinate 30,938,596, forward strand.
GTCTCATAATACCATCCCCACCACTCAAACACGCTCATAATAATATCCAACCACTCTTTTGGGCTCATAATGCAATTCCAACAACTCACTCATGATCATAATACCATCCCAACAACTCACTTAGGCTCATAATGCTGTACCAACAACTCACCCAGGTTCAAAATTCTATCCCAACCACTATCCTGTGCTCATAATGCCGTCCCAACAACTCACCCAAGCTCAGCTCATAATTCAAATCCAACCAATCACTCGGGCTTCTAATATCATCCCAGCAACTCATCCGGGCTCATAATGCCATCCCATCAATTCTCCTGGGCTCAGCTCATAATTCTATCACAACAACTTACCCGGGTTCATAATAAGTCCAAACTACTTGCTTGAGCTCATAAAACTGTCCCAAATACTCAAACAAGGTCATAATGCTGTCCAACAACTCACTTGGGCTCATAATTTCATTCCAACCACTCAACCCGCTCAACATACCTTGCCGATAACTAACCCAAACTCATAATGCCGCATCAACAACTCACTCAGGATCAGCTCATAATTCCATTCCAACAACTCACTTGGGCTCATAATGTCGTCCCAACAGCTCACCCAGGCTCATAATGCTGTCCCATCAACTCACCCAAGCTCAGTTCATATTTCCATCCCAATCACTCACCCAGGCTCATAATACTGTCCCAACAACTGACCTGGATGCATAATGCCGTTCCAACAACTGACCCGGGCTCAGCTCATAATTCTATCCTAACAACTCACCCGGGCTCATAATAATACGTCCCAACAACTCACTTGAGCTCATAAAACTGTCCCAACCACTCAAACATGCTCATAATACCATCCCAACCATTCACTTAGACTCTATTGCCTTCCCAACAAGTCACTCAGGCTCATAATTCCATCCCAACCACTCTCCTGGGCTTATAATGCCATTACAACAATTCAACCAAGTTCAGCTCATAATTCCAACCCAACCACTCACCCGGGCTCATAATGCAGTCTTAACAACTCACCAGGGCTCAATTCATAATTCTATCCCTACAACTCACCCGGGCTCATAATGCCGTCTTAACAACTCACCAGGGCTTAATTCATAATTCCATTCTATCAACTCACCCGGGCTCATAATGCTGTCTCAACCACTCACCCGGGCTTATAATGCAGTCCCCCTAACTCACTCGAGCTCATAATGCAGTCCCAGAAACTAACCCAGGCTCATAATGCTGTACTAACAACTCATCTAGGCTCAGCTCACAATTCCATCCCAGCAACTTACCCAAACTCATAATTCCATACAAACCACTTACCCTGGCTCATAAGACCGTCCCAACAACTTTTCCAGGCTCATAATGCCATCCCAACAACTTACCCGGGCTCAGCTCATAATTCCATCACAAGTCACTCGTGGGCATAATACCGCCTCAACAACTCAACTCAAATAATTATGTGCAACAACACACTTGGGATTATAATATCATCCTAACAGCTCACCTGCATTCATAATAGCAGCCTGACAATACAGTTAGGCTCATATTACCTTCTCAACAACTCATCCAGGCTGATAATTCCATCCCAATCACTCTCCTGATCTAGTAATGCTGTCCCAACAGCTCACCCAAGTTCAATTCATAATTCCAACCCAATCACTTGCCTGGGCTCATAATGCTGTCCCAACAACTCACCAGGGCTCATAATGCTGTCCCAACAAATCACCCGGGCTCAGTTAATTATTCCATCCCAACAACTCATCCGGGCTCATAATACCATACCAACAACTCACCATAACTCAGCTCATAATTCCATCCCAACCACTCACCTGGGCTCATAATGATATCCCAACAACTCACACGGGGTCAACACAAAATTCCATCACAACAACTCACCCGGGCTCATAATGCTGTCCCAACCACTGACTCGGAATCATAATTATGTCTGAAAAACTCATCTGGGCTCATAATACCATCCGAGCAACTCTTTCTAGTTCATGTACTGTCACAACAACTCACTTGGGCTCATAATTCCATCCCAACAACTTACCCAAGCTCATAATGCTGTCAAACAACTCACTTGGTGCGAAGGATCGGGGACTTTATTGACAGCTTACAATCCTCCTAAAATAGGACGCCTGACACAGCATTGGCAGCCCAGCTTTTCGGATTCAAAGAAGGAATCACCCCCACCAGCTAGATCCTACAGAAAGACCCCCTGCTGGATTCAAATCATTCAGTCTAACTGCTTTGTTGAGTCAGCTATGATTTCATATGAAGAATATGAATTTACCGCATGTCCTAGCCACACACCGATTATATTTCTGAGATTCCCTGAACATGGCGAATGCCTGCCTGGTTCTTTACCCATTCTAGTACCCAGGGATATGGGTATACGAAGAACAGCCAGTAGAAACCAGATAGAAAAGTTGTGTTTGGTCTTAACATGTAGCAGCGGCCTGACTCGATCTAATGGCACCAAAACTGCCTCCCTAAGATCGTCCATTAAAGAGTTATGATTCATCTTAAGTTTTGGAGTTTTTAGCTGCCAAAGGCAATGGGAGGGGATTTACCCAAATTGACTCAAAGGGGATAAAGGCTAGTGTAAGACCATGTGGTCCCTCTCTCTGGTATGCTTGCTGGTCACTTTGAAAGTGGGGACTGCATCGAGTAACATGCTGAGAAGGGACTGAGGAGACAGCTGGCAGCCCATGCTCCTGCGGCCCAGCACACATACAGTCGAAAATCAACCCGGTAATTGACATGACCCATCTGCTTTTATCTTTTGTCCTACTACAATTGTGTTTGTCTATCTGACCATTGTATATGTGTAACCATCGTATAAATAGTGTATATTCTAGTGTGCCGTTAAGGCGAATAAATAAATAATTTAACCTTGGAAGGCTCTTTTATCTCGATCCATGAAATCCACACATTTCTCAGCTTAACTTTCTATGCTACCAGGGCTGATTTCTGGCCTGATATAATCCCGTTAACGTAGGGGGTTTACATCTAACGAGGAATTGGTGGCAGTCCTATCAGGCTGGCAGCACTCTATTTTCCTGGTGCTAGTGAAAGGGGCCTCTCAGCCTGTCAGGTTTGTGAGCGAGTGTGGTGCCACACTATTGATTGTGTGGGCCACATCCTGCCACTCCCCTTGCCTCTCTGAGCTCATATGCACAGGGGATGTCTGTGTAAAACTGTACCAAGCTGACCTTACATGTCCCCAGGGGGTGCAGAATGTCACGTTGGTGAAAGTGGGGACTGAGACAGCAAGGAGCAGGTGGCACAGCCTACCTTGGGACCAAGGACTGCTGTAATGGGTAACCATCCAGCAGGATTCACCCGAGGCGCGGCCTAGGGACCGGCAGTTGGTGGCACCATATCTGTTCAGTGCGGAGTTGTTGCGGATTGCACACAAGATTCTGATGGCTGGACACCTAGGGATCACTAAGACAAAGGCCAGACTAGCCCAGCATTTCTACTGGACAAGCATAGGGGCCGATGTGGCTGACTACTGCCTTTCGTGCGGTGGGAGCCCCAAAGTCCCACTGGTTACCCCTTATTGAAGAGCCTTTTGGGAGGGTGGCTGTGGATTTGGTTGGCCCGATGGCCACTGCCAGCTGTTCCGGGAAACGCTACTTACTGACGGTAGTAGACTATACCACAGGTACCTGGAAGTGGTAGCCTTGTCGTCCATTTGGGCCAACAAGGTGGCCACCACCTTACTAGAGATTTTCTCTCAAGTGGGTTTTCCTCAGGAAATGCTCACATACTGGTTCATGTCACAGCTGGTGGACTCCCTCTGTAAGTAGATACAGGTGCAACATCTGGTAACCAGCCCTTACCACATACAGACCAATAGCCTCTGCAAACAGTTCAATGGCACCCTGAAGCAGATGCTTAAGATGTTGGTCGACTCCCATGGGCATGACTGGAAGCGGTACCTATGACACCTGCTATTTGCCTACCAGGAGGGTCCACAGGCCCCAATGGAGTTCTCCCCCTTTGAGATCCTGTACTGGCGACGTTTGAAGTGGCCCATGGTTCTGGTGAAAGATGTCTGGGAAGGAGACTTAGCCTTCACTGGAGTGTTGGTCATTGAGTATGTCATGTGCTTCCTTGTCAAAATGTAGGCTAGTGCACGATAATATGACGCAAAGCTCATGCCAACCAGAAGTGATGGTACAACCAGAATGCTTGTGAGATGACCTACCAGTTGGGCCAAATGGTGTGGAACTGGTTCCCATGCCCCAGTGCCCCAGGACAAGCTTGAGGTGGCCTGGAAGGACCCGTATCTTGGACACCAGCAGTTCACCGCCGTAACATACCTGGTCAACCTGGACCACACCTGTAGAAGACAGAAGACCTACCATGTGAACATGATTAAGGCACATCGTGAGCGGGGAGCTTGCACCCTCCCTGTATGCAACCTGCCCAGAAGAGGGAGAGGCAGAGACCCTCCTGGATATGCTTGACCAGGCTAGGGCAAGTGGGGCCATCAAGGATGTGGAGGTTTGTCACCAGCTCTTGTCAGACCAACAGTCCCAGCTGTGGGCAACCCTACACCCATTCCGGGATTTATTCAGCAACAAGGACTGGAAAGACAGAGTCAGCTGTCCATCATGTGGACACAAGGTATCACCCCCCCAATCCGGCGTTCAGAGTATTTGGTCTAAATGGAGATGCAGCAGCACATGTGCCAGGAGATTGATGAGATGCTGAAACTGGGGTTCATCCAATGGTCCAGCAGCGCTTGGGCCTCGACTGCTGTCCTCATCCAAAAAAAGTATTGGATAACCTGGTTCTGCGTTGCCTACAGGGGGTTCAACGCTGTCACGGTCCATTTAGACCCTATACTCTGAAATCTGGATTGGGGGTGATCCCTTGTGTCCACATGATGGATAGCTGACTCTGTCCTTCCAGACCTTGTTGCTGAATAAATCCCAGAATGAGTGTAGGGCTGCCCACAGCTGGGACTGTTGGTTTTGTACCTGAGCCAGAAGCTACTGTCAAGGGAAGTGGCCTACTCCATGATGGAGAAGAAATGTCTGCCAACTTGTATGTACACCAATTCACTGTGGAAACAGACCATAACACCCTCATCTGGTTGCGCACCACATCCTGAACGAATATGAGGTTGCTACGCTGGAATCTTGCTCTCCAGCAGTACCATTTTGCCATTCTCCACGGCCGTGACCACGGTAACGCTAATGGGTTATCCCAATGAGGGGAGGCTGTGCATGCGGTGAAACTGAAAAGTGCAGCCCCCTAGCGCCCTCTAAAGTGGGGAGGTGTGAAGGATGGGTGGATTTATTCACAGCTTACAATCAACCTATAATAGGTTACAATCAACCTTGTAATAGGACACCTGGCTCAGCAGGGAGGTGCTGGTTCCAAACCATTTGTTGTAACTGTTTTTTTGAGTCAGCTATGATTTCATAAGGAGAATATAGACTTACCGTTTGTCCTGGCTGCACACCGGCTATATATCCGAGATCCCCAGAACATGGCGAATACCTGCCTGGGTCTCAAACACCCACTGGTATGGAAATGCATAGAACAGGCAATAGAAATCAGATAGCAAAGCTGTGTTTTGTCTTAATTCATTGCAGGGGCATGTCCAGATCTGATGGCTCCAAAACCGCCTCCCTAGGACCGTCTATTAAAGAGTTATGACTCATCTTAGGTTTTAGAGTTTTTAGCTGCCAGAAGCAAAATAAGGGGATTTAGGCTTAGCCCAGAGGGCAGGAGGGGAGTGACTCAAAGGGGATAAAGAAATAATAGAACAACATGGCACTCTATAAATTCCAATATTGGTAGGGTAGCCTGGATGCAGCAAGATGTCCTGTCCACGTAGGCGCACGTGTAATGCGTCCGGAGTCGCTGGGTAAATGGCGCCATTTAGTATTAGAGACAGGATTAACATTTCTCCCTGCACCAGATCTCTTATATTTGTTCCGATGAAGGTCCGCATGTGGACCGAAAAGGTTTGACCTGCCTTTATGGATGCACATCAATAAACCTTTTGCATATGATAATTATTCATCTAGAATAAATGCCAAATTTTTTCGGATTTCAAAGGGGGTAAAGGCTAGTGTGAGGCCATGTGGTCTCTCTCTCTGGTATGCTTGCTGGTCACTTTGACAGTGGGGGCCACATCAAGTAACATGCTGAGAAGGGACCAAGGAGACAGCTGGCACCCCATGCCATCTGTGGGGCAGCACACACACGTTTGAACATCAACCCGGTAATTGACATGATCCATCTGCTTTTATCTATTGTCCTACTACTATTGTATTTGCTTCTCTGACCATTGTATATGTGTAACCATTGTGTATATAGTGTATATTCTAGTCTGCCTTAAGGCAATTAAATATATAACTTAACTTTGGGCTTCTCTTTTATCGCGATCCACAAATCCACACGTGAATTTTTCTGTTTAAATTTCCATGCTACCGGGGCTGGTTTCTGGCCCGATATAATCCGGTTTATGGACCGGGCTTAAATCTAATGAGGAACTGGTGGGAGACCTACCAAGCTGGCAGCGCTCTGCTTTTCTGGTGCTAGTCAAAGATGCCTGTAAGATTTGTGAGCGAGTGTGGTGCCACGAGTGACTGCGTGGGCCACATCCTCTTATTTCCCTTGCTTCCCTAGGCAAGTATGGACAGGGAGTATCTGTGTAAAACTGTACCAAGCTGACTTTACGTGTCCCCGGCGGGTGCAGAATGTTATGTTGGTGAAAGTGGAGAGATTACATTACGTGATCCGTATGACGTAATAGTGACGTCAGGCGGAGTGGCGATGTGCGGGTTCATCATACCTTCCCAACCACTCACCCTGGCTCATAATACTGTTCAACAACTCACTTGAGCTCATAATGCTGTCCCTACAACTCACCCAAGTTCGGCTCATAATTCCATCCCAACTACTTACTCGGGTTCATAATGCCATACCAACAACTCACCTAGGCTCAGCTCATAATTTCATCCCAACTGCTCACCCGGGCTCATATTACTGTCCTATTACTCATTTGGGCTTATAATGCCGTCCCTACAACTCACCAAGCTCATTTGATCATTCCATCCCAGCCACTCTCCCGGGCTCATAATGCTGTCCCAAAAACTCAACTGGGCTCAACTTATAATTCCATCCCAACCACTCACTGGGGCTCATAACAACGTCCCAACAACTCATTCTCATTTATAATACTGTCACAATGACACATGCAGACTCATAATTCCGTCCGACTCACCCAGACTCTTAATGCCATTCTAACTCATCAATGATTCATAATGCCACCCTAGCTCACCTACACTAATAATGGTGTCCCAACTCCGCCAGACTCATAATGCCTTCCCAACTCACCCAGACTCCTAGTGCTGTCCCAACTTAGCCTGACTGACAATGCCATCCCAACTCAGCCAGGTTCATAATGCCACCCCATCAACTCACTTCTCTTTCTCCTGTCAGCAACACGGAGAATCTGAAGATCATTATGAATGCTCAAAATCAGAAGGCAGCCATTGAAATCAATATGAATGTAATGCTGCAGCTATTGGTTTTGGTTCTAAGAGTTCATATGTTATGGGGGATAAATATGTATCCCATACTTTCATGATGTCTTAGTTGGAGAACTCCACATATAATTATTTGAAGCCTTAAGTGTTTTTCAGCCCTGTCCTGCAAGTGAAACTGCATAGTTTAGAACAGGTTGATTAAAAATATATGTCTTAATAGCTAAACTTATTGGCGCTTATAGGAGTTTAATGCTCGAAGTAGGAGAAGCAAACTCATTTAACAAATGAGACTTCCTTGAGCGAGACTTGACCTGTCCCGACACTGTGCAGATATTAAATATTCATGATGTTAGTAATTTATACAGACCCTGTGTTACATCCTGGATATCACCAGTGTAATTGGACTTGTGCCATGCAGAGCACCAATATAAAATATACATGTCATCATTTTTCACTTCCAGTACTCTGATCTTATGTTTACACTATTCATTTTATTATTATTATTAATATTATTATTATTTTTTTTTGGGGGGGGAGGGGTTTAGTGGGTGGTCATATATTAAAAGTATATACCCAATATCCAAATTAGCAAAACAATAACTAGTGAAATTGATTGAAACTGATAGTTGCTTGAGCCTTCTGGCGTTGTTTAATCCATTAATTATGTGGCTAAGCCTTCTATTCTAAACTTTAGTTTCAAACTTTCAGGTCACGGTGGTGATTCTTACAATTTTGACACTTGATTTATTCTCTGGGGGTAATTGACATAATTTATAAATTGAATACGCACATTTTGCAATTACATAGCATTTACTTATGTGATACTTTGTGTGATAGTAGGGCACCAGCCCAAATTTTGGAAGAACCACCTGATGTACAGGACACAGGTAAAGCCAGGTAGAACAAACATTGATTGGCAGTGGGCATTGTCTCTCAGGAGTTGGGATAGTGAACAACCCCACCCAGGCTTCACAGCAGATAGAAACCCAAACTAATAGGATTAACTCCAAAACTTCTGGACTGGCCAGAGCCACAAGTCCCAGGAACACTATAGGATTGATGATGTCAAGAATCACGGCAACAAAGGTGCATTGCAATCTAGCGTTCAAAGCAAAAACCGGCACAGATGTTACAGTTAAGCAGACACAATAAAAAGATATGTAGACTGCTATCCTTCTTGTTGATTTTTGGACAGTGGTCCCATTAGAGCAGTGGCCTCCAACTGGTGTCGATACGAGAAGGACTTTCTGCCAAATTTTGAGGCACTTGACCACTGCTGATAGAAGTTTTTGTCTTCTTATGGTTCATGACCGTAGGATTATAGGATGGAGTTGATGGACCCAAGTCTTTCTTTTTAACTATGCATGTAATTTACAAAATCCAATTAAAAGAATTGTCATGTTAGTATATCTTCTCTACACATGCTGAGCATGGCCTTATTTTTGACTCGTCTTCCGCACCTTGTCATTGCCCTAGATTGGAAAGTTGGGTGACTCTGTGATTGCAGGATGCTCTTCAAGTAACCTTTTTATGTATGTCGATAGCATCTTCCCTGTTCTATAAACTTCATTATTGTATCCCAGGATTAGATGTTCTAAAATTTCCTAACGTGAAATAGGATTAAAGCATAATCTGTCTCGGTGGAATCTCTTGTTATCTCCGTTCTCCTTCCCTTATTCTAAAAACAGATAGGAATTCCCGGATCACCCTGTAATTGACATGCGTATCGAGTCGATATATTTTTTCCAGGCTGATGATAAGATGAAAGTGACGTAATCTACCTTGTAGAGAGTTTTAAGGGAAGTTGTAATTTAAAATGTAAATTCATAAAGAGTACGGCTTGTCAAGAGCATGTGAACAGCTCCGAAGGGGTGACCACCAGGAGACCCTTAGGTGGGACATTACGTTGAGATTTGACGGGTTCCCGAAGGTCCAGCAGAAGAAAACCTCATTTAGAAGTGAATTTAAAGAATTAGTCTACTTGATATGGGATGATTTACTAATAACCCTGTAGATCCAATATTGATGATGAAGCAATACAGCAACACAGACTACAATACAGCTAAAAGTAGATGTGAACATGTTCCTCTATACCTTAGTTAGAAGGTGGTCTTAGTGCCCTTATGTCTAAGTAGGCATATTTTGGGGAACCGTTATATAGGCAATTAACTTGGACCCAAACTGTATTTTGGCGGGATTTCTCTACATAACTGGAAGGAACTATTAACTGATAAAAGAGATTATAAGGTTTCAGAACAGGGTTTCCAAACTTTTTTGTCTTTGGGGAAACCATGGTGAAAAAAAAAATACTTATGTGCACTCCGTGCAAAAATTGTTTTTTCCAAGGCGCCCAATAGTTTATATTGTGCTCCGTCTTTATATATAAAAAAATGGTTTACTGTTCACCTTAATTAAAAAAAACTGCGCCCTGAAACTAAAGAAAGAACAACTGTTACGCTGAATAGAAAAAAATCACTGTACTTACAAATAATAAAAAATATATGCTGTGCCCCTGAATGTAAAATATTCTGTGCCCCTGAATATAAAAATATATCTTTCTTCCCTGATGGGAAAAAATATACCCTGTGCCCCTGAATAGAAAGCAAAAAAATGCACCACTGACCATGAATAAAAAACATGCACCTAAATTCAGAGATACTGTGCCCCCTATACTAATTAAAGAAAACCCCCTCACCTCGCATAGGATGCTCCCGCTCGGCCCGGTGTGCTGCCAGTTTTCATGCTCAATGACATCATTGCCTTGCCAGTATCATCTCCGAGAAGATGTGGGAGCACATTGCATGAAGCTGACCATGTCTTCCTGCAGGGTGGCTGATTTTTTTGGTTTTAATAATGCAGAGCCAATTGAATAAATTACCCCAATGTAGGAGGCCATGAGCGGCCTGAACTCCCACCGGCAATTTTAACCAGATTTTTGTGATAACCCTAGGTGGTTTCGATGACACCCGTTCTAGAGTGTCCCAAGACTGGAACCTGCAGTGATCAGATGTAACCTATGGAGGAACCCAGCAGCAAGGGGTCAACTCTTTTAGGCTGGGCTGCAAGCCAACTTTGGCCACCAAATATGTTCAAAGATCACACGGTGCCGATGCTACATCAGACCATAATGGATATGGTCGTGTTGTGACTAGCAATTTGCCACATCATGGATTTCTCAAATAGTTCCACAGATTTAGATTACCGCATTTTCCACTTGAGTCTCATGGCCACCTCTACTTGTAGGTAAACGCAACCACATTCACTTTCAACATGGCGCGATGTTAGGATTTTCGGTCGATATATGTCATGGCCAAAGTCCCTTGTAGCCTCAATTTACAATGTTGGAAAAAATGCCATTTGTTTAAAAAAAATTGTAAAAAAAATCTATAATTACATTTTATTTTGACTAGTGACAGCTCAGGTCCCAACTATCCTACACCATTGTTCTTTTTTTGGGCTAATAAATTTTTATATTTCTCTCAGAATCCTCCTCGGCCATTTTTTTTGCACGCAGCATTTCTTCCATTTCATGACGGGTATAAGAGCGATGGTGCGATTGTACATCTGGGATATGGCTATGGTTGTGTTTGAGTTCATGGTGGGTAGTAAGAGAGATAGTGCAATCGTACATCTGGAACATGGTTATGGTTGTGTTTGAGTTCATGGTGGGTAGTAAGAGCGATGGTGCGATTGTACATCTGGGATATGGCTATGGTTGTGTTTGAGTTCATGGTGGGTAGTAAGAGCGATGGTGCGATCGTACAGCTGGGACATAGTTATGGTCGTGTTTGAGTTCATGGTGGGTAGTAAGAGAGATAGTGCAATCGTACATCTGGAACATGGTTACAGTTGTGTTTGAGTTCATGGTGGGTAGTAAGAGCGACGGTGGGATCGTACATCTGGGACATGGTTATGGTCGTATTTGAGTTCATGGTGGGTAGTAAGATCCATGGTGGGATCGTACATCTGGGACATAGTTATGGTTGTGTTTGAGTTCATGGTGGGTAGTAAGATCCATGGTGGGATCGTACAGCTGGGACATGGTTATGGTTGTGTTTGAGTTCATGGTGGGTAGTAAGATCCATGGTGGGATCGTACATCTGGAACATAGTTATGGTCGTGTTTGAGTTCATGGTGGGTAGTAAGATCCATGGTGGGATCGTACATCTGGGACATAGTTATGGTCGTGTTTGAGTTAATGGTGGGTATTAACAGCGATGGTGCGATCGTACATCTGGGACATGGTTATGGTTGTGTTTGAGTTCATGGTGGGTAGTAAGAGCGATGGTGCGATCGTACAGCTGGGACATAGTTATGGTCGTGTTTGAGTTCATGGTGGGTAGTAAGAGAGATAATGCAATCGTACATCTGGAACATGGTTACAGTTGTGTTTGAGTTCATGGTGGGTAGTAAGAGCGACGGTGGGATCGTACATCTGGGACATGGTTATGGTTGTGTTTGAGTTCATGGTGGGTATTAAGAGCGATGGTGTGATCTAACATCTGGGACATAGTTATGGTCGTGTTTGAGTTCATGGTGGGTATTAAGAGCGATGGCGTGATCTAACATCGGGGACATAGTTATGGTCGTGTTTGAGTTCATGGTGGGTAGTAAGAGCGACGGTGGGATCGTACATCTGGGACATGGTTATGGTCGTATTTGAGTTCATGGTGAGTAGTAAGATCCATGGTGGGATCGTACATCTGGGACATAGTTATGGTCGTGTTTGAGTTCATGGTGGGTAGTATGAGCGATGGTCTATAAAGACACAGTGTAGATCTTGAATACAACTTAACAGAGTCTGTAGGTAACCTCAGAGGAGAATGTAATCAACGGAGCAGTCTGTGAAGCACAGTTACATTTGAGGATGCTTGAAAACAAGTAAGTCCTTGCCTAGTCCATACACGGATAAATATATGTAAGCCAGTTCATATAATATAGTAACCCATCCAGGGAGGCCTGGGTAGGAAGTCTTGGGTATTTGCAGAGCAGAGCAGCAACAGCTTACGAGCAATACGAGCAGCCAGAAGCAGGAGGAATACTGGAAACCTGTGTGTGCAGCAGAAACTCTGAGAGCAGAGAATCAGGATATCCACACAAGTTCACAAAAGCAGGTACAAAGCTAGGAATCCACCAGGGTCAGGAGCTGGACACAGGCAGAATACTCTAGCACAGACTAAAGGCTGGGGTGGAGTTATAAAGCAGGAAGACACGGGGCCCATGAGACAAAAGACGTCATCTTGAAAAAGGACAGGAATGCCCAAAAGCTAATCGAAAATGTTCAGAGTCCTGACAGGTTTGCTGTTTGGAAAGTGAAAAACCAATGCTTTTTTTTTTAACTGTCCAAAAATTATCCCTCTTTTTGAGCGATTTCAGGTTTTTTTTTAACATTAATCCTGTGCAGAATATTGCATTCATTAGATATTTAATTGCCTTACCAGAACAATCCACTTTCAGTGAGTATCAGCCTTCCCAATGAGTTGATCAATAGATATGCAAAAAAAATCAATGACTTCTAGGAAATCAAGTTTTTCCAAAGTCTAAATCTTTTTTTCTTTCCCTGTGAAGCCAAAAAGAAGACAATCAAAATAACTGTGATGTGCGACTTGTGAAACCACTACTCCCTGCCTGTATACTAGATTGTACTTTTCTACACATTGACAAGACACGATGAGAATAAAGGTTTTGTAAAAATAGAAAAGCGCCGGGTTATCGGCATTAACCATACGCCATCAGAAAATAATTCCGTTAATTCCGTACTTGTTTACTGATTCGAGGATCTGCCCAGTAGACTGAGGCTGAAATGAAAGCCTCTTACTATGCGTAGTTTCCTCTCCACCATTATGTGGAATTGCAATGTACTAATTATACCGTTAGCCTGTTATATACGGCATCCTTGTGAATAAGAAGGCTTCTAATGCTATCCAGCTTTGTTTGGCTCAGTTTGCTCCTCATTGTATCTCTGTCATCACTTAATGCTTGGCATCGTGTGCGTCATGCACTGGTTGGAGTGCGAAAGTCTCATTCGTAGGTTGATACCGGCCTTGTCTAGCTCTCTTACACTAATTGCTCATTCACTATTTGCTTTCTGAAGCAGAAAGCTAGAACATAAGTATGGGAAGAAAATGAGGGGTGGATATTTATTTATTTTGCTTTCTTATATAGCGCCATTAATTTCCACTGCAGACATCATCATCACTGTCCTCATTGGGGTTCAGTATGTCTTTGGAGTGAAGGGGAAACTGGAGAAACCGGAAGAAACCCATGGGAACATTGAGAGAACATACAAGCTCCTTGCAGATGTTGTTCTTGGTGGGATTTAAGCTCAGGTCCCCAGTGTGGCAAGTCTACAGTCTTAACCACTGAGCCACCATGCTGCCAGACAGTACTTAAAGAAGTGGACTGAGGTATTCATTCCCCTTTAGGGTTGTCCTATTGGACATATCCTCTGAATATGCCATAAATGTCCACTATATTGCAAACAAGCAGCTATCTCACGAATTGACCCATGTTGTGATTTGCAGTCAGGGGAGAGATGGCCTCTCATACGCATGTGCAAAGACCTCTTCATTCAGAGCAGACCACGACTGGGCCCCATTATCGAGATATGGGACCCACATGTCAATGATATATTCTGTGGATATGCTATAAAGATCAACCCCTTTGTTTCTCGAAGCATTGAAATCCCCCACAGTGCCTCCACAGGGGAAATTTAGAATCAATGGGCTACGTAGAAGCACCCAGTCCTCCAGATTATTGATGAAAGTCCACAATGATGGGCCCTCTGACTTTTATGTGTTTTTTTGGAAATTTGGGTGACGACTAAAGGTGGTCGGTCAGGTTCACCTAGACGGCTGAAGATATTTGCATTACTGTATGAGCAAATCGGGATTCTGGAAAGATGTGGGTGGACTGAAAAGTTTCCCGGAAGAGAGAATCTCTTTACATTCCATCTATTATTGTGTCGTTCCATTCTACGAAGGGATTATGTCTAATTTCACACCGTACAGGGGTGAATATAGAAATATTCTTCACCCCCCTGTAAAATCATATAGAATTAAACATTGCGCGACTGTTTTGATGATGAAAGAGAGAGATTGAGACATTTCCCTTGGCACTTGTATGTATCATGAAAAAATTTATGCCCCAAAGTAAGAGCAGGCTTTAAATTCCCTTTACATCTTGTTGATATTCCCTGGGCTATGTGAGAAGCACACAGCTACGGCTCCTGCACAGAAAGGAAACAGATGTGTTAATCATTTCGTAAATACACTTTTTGTAGCTTATTTTCCCCCATTTATTTTTTTCGCTTCGGTTGTAAATGTTTTAACATAGCTACAGAAGGAATATACAAATCTCGGTTATTAAAATCGGTATGATGGCCGACTCGCAGATTCTATGGGCTATGGAAAAATAAACCTGGGTAACAGTTTGTTAGCTTCAGTTAATTCCACACCATCCAACGCCCGGATCATATCATATCCATGCTACATGTGATGTCATTTTTTAGAGTTGAGCGAGTATGTTCGAAATCGGTCGCCGAATCTGAATTTGCCATTTGGTGCCCTATTCATGCCGAATTCATGTTTGACGATCGGTTCCTAACATATTCGGTCACTTCTACTCCCATTGTCTCCAATGACGTTCGGCAAATATTGCAAATACAATATTTGCCGCCGATGGTAATCGGAACCGAATCTTGCAAAAAATCGCTCAACTCTAGTCATCTTCTATTCTTATAGGATGTCATCTCCTGTTACCATATTACCATAGATCAAAGACTTCCATTGTTATGTTACCAGGGATGTCATTTCCCATGATAAACTTACCAATTATATCCCCTCCTCCCTTTATTTTACCACTTATGTCTTCTCTCATTACCATGTAACCAGTGATATCATCTCCCAGTATGTGATGTCATCTTCATATACTGTACATGACTAATTATTTCCTTTCGGTAATGTCATCACCAGTTACCATTTTACCAGTGATGTAAACTTATCTCCTAACACCAAGCCATGTCTTTGTGGGGTGGGTGACAATGCATTGATTCTGTGTATTCCCTAGCACTTGTAATGCCATCCAAGTAACTTGGAGGTCTTTGGTTTGTGTTGGCTCCTTGCTGTTTTGCCCTGAGAGGGTCTGCTACTATTTAAATTCCTTTATCCCTGTCCCACACTGCCAGTTATTATTAAGTATAGGTTAACCTGGTCTACATCCCTGCTCTTTGCTCATGTGATGCTCTTTTGAGTATCTCTTTTCAGACCTCAGCTTGTATTCTGACCACCCACCACTTTGTTTCCGACTCTGTCCCTGACTTTTTGGTAAAACTCCAAGTGACAACCCTTCTTGCCGCCAACTTGGTCCACTGGCCAACAGTCTACTCCATAGTCCCAATCCAGAGGCCCCTGTGTAAGTCCAGATTTACAAGAGGTAGAGGGTGAAGGCCAGGGCAATCTAGGTCCTATTATATGGACTGGTTAGTGCTAAGCCTGTCCGTAGAAGCCCTACCAAGAGTTCCCAGGCTACCTCGAACAGTCCTCTTGTGACAACATTTGCCCAGTGATGTCACCTTCCCTAATTACATGACATCATCTTCAATTGCCATATTGCCAGTGATGTCCATATTAATACCGATTTAAATCTTCCATTATCATGTTAAGAGTGAAGTCATCTTCAGTAGCCATATTACCGGGGATGTCATTCCCCATGATCTTTGTCATGTCATCTCTTATTATCATGTTACCAGTAATGCTATTTTCCTTTATCAACTTACAAGTGTTGTCATCTACATTTGACTTGTAACTAAAGATGTGGTCTTCTACTATTATGCGACAAAGTCTTCATTTTCCATGTTACCGTGGATGTAATTTACCATGATCAGCTTACCTGTGAAGTCATTGCCTAAATTATTTTTACTAGTGATGTCACATCTCCCATTGTGTGATTATTATGTTATAAGTGATGTCATCTCATTCACCATGCTACCAGTGATGTCATTTATCATTATCAACCTAACAGTGATGTCATCTACATTTCCCCCATAATTAGACATGTTTCTTTCAATTATGTTATATATATACTTATAAAACATTTCACAGGTGATAGTGTATACTGAAGCAAAGCTATGACCTCCAGATGACCACGGAGCAAGGAGACCCACCTGATGTAACCCAACTAGGCAGGGCCAACAGACGAATTTTGGGATATGAGAGATTTATAGCCGGTAGGTCGAGATAAGCGTCAGATTGAACAGAAAGGCAAGCAGATCACTTTGGGCTCCTTTGATTTATTTCAGTCATGAATATTGTTTTTTTTTATGAATAGCAAGGGTCATACAGTTATAAAACACATATTTTTGGAGACGAGATGATCTGGCGATTGTGAAGCATTGTGTTATGTCACTGCATGGTTGCTCAACTTCTACAAATTAATATCGGTCAGATGGATGGTGCTGTCCATGCCATGTCTTCTATCTGCAGAAAGGTCAAATCATGACAGCAAATATGACAGTAATATCTTCCGTCAAGGGTGAAGATATAGTGGAAGATGGTATCCCATAATTTTCTACGGACCAGCCACATCCCAAATTTTTCTAAAGGCCAGCCCTGTTGTAAGTCACCGGAGGGGAGGTATGTGGTTGTGACTTGTGTCAATATAATCAAATACTGAACTATGATCAGTGTCAGTCCTGGGAGATACAATGATTCTTTACCATTATCCCCCCAAAAAAGAGGCGCTCCCCTTCATAACAGACAGAGCCAACCTTTCGACATCAGGTTTAGTACATTCCCTCTGTTTATCCATTTTATTTTATGTAATTGTAAATACTGTATTGTTTTGTCCTTTTTGTAACATCTTTGCATAATTTTATAAACACTTACTACTTTTTGGATTAAATATATAAAAATGTAATATCTTTGTTCCTCTTGCTCTATAAACTGGCACTTGCGATATTCACCTGTTCCCGTTCCACCGCCGCGCGCTGCTGTGTCTTCCGGGTCACAGCCCACACAGTATATTGTACAGCCTGTGTAGTATATTGCACAGCCCGCGTAGTATATTGCACAGCCCACGTAGTATATAGCAATGTTGGCATCATATCCCTGTTAAAAAAAAAAGAATTAAAATAAAAAATAGTTATATACTCACCTTCCGTTGGCCCCCAGATCCAGGAAGCGTTTACCGACGCTCCTCGCGCGCTCCGGTCTCAAGAGTGCATTGCGGTCTCGCGAGATGATGACTCTGCGGTTTCACAAGACCGATACGTCATCACCTTGCGAGATCGCAATGCATGGAGCGGTCACCGGAGCGTCGCGAAGACCGGTAAAGGCCTGTTGTGGATCCGAGGGGCCGACGTACGGTGAGTATATAACGATTTTTTTTTTATTATTATTTTTAACATTAGATCTTTTTACTATTGATGCTGAAAAGGCCGCATCAATAGTAAAAAGTTGGTCACACAGGGTTAATAGCAGCATTAATGGAGTGCGTTACACCGCAGCATAACGCGGTCCGTTAGCGCTGCCATTAACCCTGTGTGAGCGTTGACTGGAGGGGAGTATGGAGCGGGCACTGACTGCGGGGAGGAAGGAGCGGCCATGTTGCCGCCGGACTGTGCCTGTCGCTGATTGGTCGTGACAATGGTCATGGGCGTTTTGCCACGACCAATCAGTGACTTGGATTTCCATGGCAGACAGAGGCCACGACCAATGAATATCTGTGACAGACAGACAGAAGGACAGACGGAAGTGACCCTTAGACAATTATATAGTAAATATATAAATATATATATATATTGTCCATTCTGCTATATGTCCCCTAGGCCTCATCCTGGTATATATCCCCCATCTTGTTATATGTTCCCCATTCTGTCTCTGCTTTTTAATGTACAGGTCCTTCTCAAAAAATTAGCATATAGTGTTAAATTTCATTATTTACCATAATGTAATGATTACAATTAAACTTTCATATATTCTAGATTCATTATCCACCAACTGAAATTTGTCAGGTCTTTTATTGTTTTAATACTGATGATTTTGGCATACAACTCCTGATAACCCAAAAAACCTGTCTCAATAAATTAGCATATTTCGCCCATCCAATCAAATAAAAGTGTTTTTTAATAACAAACAAAAAACCATCAAATAATAATGTTCAGTTATGCACTCAATACTTGGTCGGGAATCCTTTGGCAGAAATGACTGCTTCAATGCGGCGTGGCATGGAGGCAATCAGCCTGTGACACTGCTGAGATGTTATGGAGGCCCAGGATGCTTCAATAGCGGCCTTAAGCTCATCCAGAGTGTTGGGTCTTGCGTCTCTCAACTTTCTCTTCACAATATCCCACAGATTCTCTATGGGGTTCAGGTCAGGAGAGTTGGCAGGCCAATTGAGCACAGTAATACCATGGTCAGTAAACCATTTACCAGTGGTTTTGGCACTGTGAGCAGGTGCCAGGTCGTGCTGAAAAATGAAATCTTCATCTCCATAAAGCATTTCAGCCGATGGAAGCATGAAGTGCTCCAAAATCTCCTGATAGCTAGCTGCATTGACCCTGCCCTTGATGAAACACAGTGGACCAACACCAGCAGCTGACATGGCACCCCACACCATCACAGACTGTGGGTACTTGACACTGGACTTCAGGCATTTTGGCATTTCCTTCTCCCCAGTCTTCCTCCAGACTCTGGCACCTTGATTTCCGAATGACATGCAAAATTTGCTTTCATCAGAAAAAAGTACTTGGGACCACTTAGCAACAGTCCAGTGCTGCTTCTCTGTAGCCCATTTCGGCACCTGTAGCCCATTTCCTGCACACGCCTGTGCACGGTGGCTCTGGATGTTTCCACACCAGACTCAGTCCACTGCTTCCTCAGGTTCCCCAAGGTCTGGAATCGGTCCTTCTCCACAATCTTCCTCAGGGTCCGGTCTCCTCTTCTCGTTGTACAGCGTTTTCTGCCACATTGTTTCCTTCCAACAGACTTACCATTGAGGTGCCTTGATACAGCACTCTGGGAACAGCCTATTTGTTGAGAAATTTCTTTCTGGGTCTTACCCTCTTGCTTGAGGGTGTCAATGATGGCCTTCTTGACATCTGTCAGGTCGCTAGTCTTACCCATGATGGGGGTTTTGAGTAATGAACCAGGCAGGGAGTTTATAAAAGCCTCAGGTATCTTTTGCATGTGTTTAGAGTTAATTAGTTGATTCAGGAGATTAGGGTAATAGGTCGTTTAGAGAACCTTTTCTTGATATGCTAATTTATTGAGACAGGTTTTTTGGGTTATCAGGAGTTGTATGCCAAAATCATCAGTATTAAAACAATAAAAGACGTGACAAATTTCAGTTGGTGGATAATGAATCTATAATATATGAAAGTTTAATTGTAATCATTACATTATGGTAAATAATGAAATTTAACACTATATGCTAATTTTTTGAGAAGGACCTGTATTGAAGAAAATAAAAAATTATACTCACTAGGGGCATAGATAGAAGTCATGGGGTCCCATAGAAGAAGTATAATGCACCCCACATAGCCTTCCATATAGTATAATGCACCCCATAGTCATCCTATAAAGTATAATGCACCCCCATAGTTATCCATAAAGTATAATGTATCCCATAGTCATCCATATAGTATAATGCACCCCGTAGTCATCCATATAAAATAATGCACCCCATAGTCTTCCATGTAGTACTATGGCCACTGGTTTCTTTTAAATAAATAAATACTCATCATTCCTTTGCTTCCCTGCCTCGCGCATCTTCTTGTGAAGCCATCAGTTGACTTCGGCGTGCTGCAGGATCATGTGATGTCACTGCCATGTGCCTCGTCACATGCATGCCGATGTCAGTTTCTGGCCTTTGATTGGCCTGTATCGTGTATTGTGGCGCATGGACCCGATGCGTCTGTGCACCGCAATACACTTCAACTGGATGTACGTCCTAGCCTCAGCCAATTGAGTAATTGTCCTGACAATTGGAAGCGGCGGAGAGGTGTTCCCTGACATATTGTGGTTCTCCTTGAAAAATATGCAGTCAAGTCTGACTACCATCTTACCAGTAATATCACAGTCTGTTACCATACTACCAAGGATGCAAATCTTCCGCTATCATGCTATTAGTGATGTCATTGGCAGTTCCTATGTTACCGATGATGTCATAGTTTATTATCATCTGACCACGCTCCGCTTATATTGCTGTCATATCTCATCACATCACATCATCTTGGACAACCACATTATTAGTTACATCGTCTCGTCCAGTGGTGTTGGCCTCCATTTCCATAATATCCATGATATAATTTCTCATTATCAACTTTCCGTGTCTTATTATCACTCATTATTTTCGTTTTCTCAAAACTACAGCAATTTGCCTAGTAAGTGACACATTGGTGGAATAAAGGTCTTTGGCCCTACATCATGCCGCTCTCAGATGAGGTAGCAGAAAGTGTTCTTCACCAAAATATGTAAGTATGATTACTTACCACCTAGTCGGTTCTCACATCCGCTCTTCTCATGCTACCTGCTATTTTCCCGCATTTGAACCCCTGCTGACCTTTTGCACAACGATTAGTCTCTTTTAACTGTCTGTAGTCTATAAATCAGCAGACATTTGTTCTTCAATTCTCTTGCACATTGTGGAATCGCCATCTTCGCAATTGTATAATAAATTATTGTCGGTTAGTGTCACTTTGCTTTGCTCGCATATAGGGTGCATCCTATACTTTTATTACAGAATTAATGCCTGTAATGTTTGGGAAATAGAGACAAGTGTGATATTAGCTACATTTTGACATCCTCATCCAACTTCTCTTTGATGTGTTAATTTCCTCGTCACCAGCAAATCTGCACAGAAAGTGCAAGATGAAAGTGCATCTAAAATAAAATAGCAGATTAGTTTTACATAATTGTTACATGATCTCTCCCTGAGCGGTGACACGACGCGAGCGGACCGCATTTTAATGTATATTATATCAGAATTGATAAGAAAGGACTGGTATCGGTGTAGCATTTCAGGGAGGGTCAAAGGGGCAGTTGTCCGAGGGTCTCCATCATTTTGGCCCCTGTGGTAGATGGGCTCACTCGGGTGAAATGATCTTTTGGGCTGCACAAAAGATTGTCTTTCTCGGTATCTGTGTGCTGCCAAGAAAAGTGGTAGGGTAACCTATGTGCAAAAAAAGATCTTGTAACAACCCTGTTGGCATCACTGCATGGCCTCCCATCCCCCACCTGCATTACACTCAAACTCACTTCTCTGGGCCATCTTGTGACTTCTCTATGCTGCCAGCTCCATGCTGTGTGCCTCATGTCTGCTGCATGCTCTGTGCATGCTCTGTCTGTGTGCATAGAGGGGTGGCGTTGGCAACACCTGTGTCTTATTGAGACTGTGTGCACCTTGTTAAGGTGTCCCCGGCCAATTGCCATGAGGCTTCCTGTATTTAAGACTTCCCCACCCATTGGTGGGGGCCTGTGCAACTTACTGGGAATCAATATCACCATTACACACTGAACGGGAAACCACTGGGTAAATCTGACAGGGAGAAGGACTTGGGGATCCTAGTTAATGATAAACTTACCTGGAGCAGCCAGTGCCAGGCAGCAGCTGCCAAGGCAAACAGGATCATGGGGTGCATTAAAAGAGGTCTGGATACACATGATGAGAGCATTATACTGCCTCTGTACAAATCCCTAGTTAGACCGCACATGGAGTACTGTGTCCAGTTTTGGGCACCGGTGCTCAGGAAGGATATAATGGAACTAGAGAGAGTACAAAGGAGGGCAACAAAATTAATAAAGGGGATGGGAGAACTACAATACCCAGATAGATTAGCGAAATTAGGATTATTTAGTCTAGAAAAAAGACGACTGAGGGGCGATCTAATAACCATGTATAAGTATATAAGGGGACAATACAAATATCTCGCTGAGGATCTGTTTATACCAAGGAAGGTGACGGGCACAAGGGGGCATTCTTTGCGTCTGGAGGAGAGAAGGTTTTTCCACCAACATAGAAGAGGATTCTTTACTGTTAGGGCAGTGAGAATCTGGAATTGCTTGCCTGAGGAGGTGGTGATGGCGAACTCAGTCGAGGGGTTCAAGAGAGGCCTGGATGTCTTCCTGGAGCAGAACAATATTGTATCATACAATTATTAGGTTCTGTAGAAGGACGTAGATCTGGGTATTTATTATGATGGAATATAGGCTGAACTGGATGGACAAATGTCTTTTTTCGGCCTTACTAACTATGTTACTATGTTACTATGTTACTATGTTACTCCCTCAGTCAGTTCTTAGCTGCTGAGATGCCAGGCCCTGTCTCTGTTACTCTTTTGTCTGCCACCCAGGGGGGCGTTGTACCCTGGTCTGTGTCCTGTGTTTGCCACCCAGAAGGGCATCGTACCCTGGCTTGTGTCCATGTCTCTGTTCCTTGTTCTGTTCCTGACTTTGTCTTTTCCTAGTCCTGTTCCTGTGTCTGTTTATATCCCTGCTTTGGTTTCCTTTTCCTGCTCTGCATACTCTGTGTCTTGCTTTGCTCTACTTTCGACTCTGCTCTCTGCGACCTTGTTTTGCTCCTAGCTCTGCATTCTGTGCCTTGCTTTGCACTCTGTGTCTTGCTCTGCACTCAGTGTCTTGCTCTGCTCTCAGCTCTGCACTCTGACTTTGCTCTGCAGCTCCGCTCTTTGTAGTTCTACCTTGCTCCACTCCCTGCAGTTCTACCTGGCTCCGCTCCTTGCGGTTCTACGTCTCTTGCTCTTGGCTCCGCCTCCTGCGTTTCCGCACTTGGCTCCACCTCCTGCTCTTGGCTCCGCCTCCTGCGTTTCTGCACGTGGCTCTGCCTCCTGCTCTTGGCTCTGCCTCCTGCATTTCTGCACTCGGCTCCTCCTTTTGGCTCTGCCTCCTGCGTCTCAGTTCTTGGCTCTAGCTCCTTTGCATCCGCTCTTGCGGTCATTCTCTATCTATTCTTAAGTCCTCCTGTCTGAACAGGTTCTTACCTGTTTTACATATCAGCCTGCAGACCGGTCCCTACCGGTTCTTCCAGTGTACCAGCCTTGTCCTCCTTGTTATGATGCGGTGGTCTAGGAGCAACATGGAATGAGCTCTGAAGGAAGTGGTAACTGTACTGACCGCAGTCCCTAAGCTCAACACAACACTAGAAGTAGCCGTGGAATGCTCCTAACTCTCCCTAGGCATCTCGTCACAGCCTAAGAGCTAATTACCCCTAAAGACAGAAGCAGGAAAACTATCTTGCCTCAGAGAAAATCCCCAAAGGATAGATTAGCCCCCCACATATAATGACTGTGAGTGGAGAGGAAAAAGACATACACAGAATGAAACCAGGATGAGCACAGGAGGCCAGTCTAGCTTGATAGATAGGACAGGATGGAATACTGTGCGGTCAGTATAAAACACTACAAAAATCCACGCAGAGTTTACAAAAAATCTCCACACCTGACTAAAGGTGTGGAGGGTAAATCTGCTTCCCAGAGCTTCCAGCAAGACAGAAAAAATTCATACTGATAACGCTGGACAAACATAGAAAGCACTGAACAGATAAGTCCACAATCTGTGAACAGAAAAGCGCAAGCAAAAACTTAGCTTTGCTGAACTGGTCAGGATAACAGGGAAATCCAAAGAGATGTGAATCCAACCAGGAACCATTTACAAGTGGCACTGGCTGAAGGAACAGCCAGGCCTAAATAGCCGAGCAGAAGAGACGATAAGTGGAGGCAGCTGATGACAGCTAACTCCAAGGAGCAGCCATACCACTAGAAACCACAAGAGGGAGCCCAAGAGCAGAACTCACAAAAGTGCCACTTACAACCACCGGAGGGAGCCAAAGAGCGGAATTCACAACACCTCCTGTCCTGCCAGAGAGCCACCCGTACCTGCCTGCCAGAGAGCTAGCCGTGCCCGCCTGCCAGTGTCTCTGTTGTACCCGTCTGCCTGCCTGTGTCCCAGCCATGCCCGCCTATCTACCAGAGTGCCAGCCATGCCTTGCCTGTCTATGATCCGTTCCCCAGTGGGATCAGCAGCCACAGTCAGACTCCACCCTGGAGTGGTACCTGGTAGCTTCCTATTGCACAAGTCTGACCTCACCATCAGAGGCTCCAGCGAACACCTAGGAAGCTATTTAGTTACGCCCCTTCCAGGGAAGTTTAGTCTGTGGTCCAGTGGGGCCACACCCCCAAATGCCTGCGCCAACCAGTCTCGGCGTGAGCGTGACAGATCTATTACAGATCATTTAGTGTACATCCGAAACAGGATATTAAATGACCATCGACCTGCGAACATGTTATCGGATGGAGATTATTTAATGCTTCACATTGTAGAGAGTAAATGTATCCCTAGACTAGGTTCGCATTTATCCTGTTCTCTAAGTTGAGCTCTCTGTCTAAATTCCTCAGGAAAACAGGATTAATAACGGCAGCATTAACTATCATAGGGCAGAGTCACTTTTGGACTCCTTTTAATGCTTCACCAAAGAAAGTAACTTGGCAGAAAGTACAGAAAATGGACTGCAGAGGACTGGGGTAAAGTAATTTTCTCTGATGAAGCCCCCTTCAGACTGTAGTATCTGGTCGAATTATTGTGCCTAGAAGAAAACGTGAGTGGTTCCATGAGTCCTGTGTGTTATCCCAAGAGTAAAGCATCCTGAGACCAATCATGTGTGGGGGCTTTTCATTCATGGAGGGGGCTCACTCACAATTTTGAATAAAGAATGGAATCTAGAGGAACTTCTCCCAACGATCCAGGAGCAATGTGGTCACCCCCCTTTTGCCCCATTAAAAATAAAACAATTAAAAAAATACACATATTTGGTATAGCTGCATTCAGAAATGTCCGATCTATCAAAATATGAAATAAATTAGGCCGGGTTAACACTAGTTTTTGTGTACGCTGTATAGGGCTGAGGACTTCTTACCTTCAGATCCGCATACATCCGCATCCGTCCTGCGTACCTATCTTTAACATAGTGTACGCAGGGACATGCGTGGTCATGCGTTGTATGTTGCGTTCGGCGGGCACATCAAAATGCCGCAAGGGGACGTATCCGCATACAATTACTACCACGCATGTCCCTCCGTACACAATGTTAAAGATAGGTATGCAAGACGGATGCGGATCTGAAGGTAAGAAGTACGCAGCCCTATGCTGCGTACACAAATGCTAGTGTGAACCTAGCCTTAATCAGTTCGTAATGAGAAAAAAATCAAAACGCCAAAATTAAGGTGATCAAAACATTGTATCTACCCCAAAATGGTATCAATAAAAATGTCAGCTCAGGGCGCCAAAAATAAGATTTCATCAAGCCCCAGATCCCGAAAAATGGAAACACTATGGGTCCCCAATGGCGACAAAAGCAAAAACTTTTTTTCAAACAAATATTGGATTTATTTCACCACTTTAATAAAAATAAACTATACATATTTGGTCTCTGCTCACTTATACTAACCGGGGTGAATCATATTGCAAGATCAGTTTTACCATATAGTGAACATGGTAAACTTTAAAGGGGTTCTTCAATAGTGTAATATAATGTCTCCCATCACATAATTCAAACAGCAGCCCATTCTAGTTATGTATTAGGATGAGCTGCAGTCTGAAGAAGCACAGCTCCCGAGACCTCTGTCTCAACTGACAGAGTAACTGAATCGTAAGTCCACAAATCTCTATGAGTGGAGGAGAAGGTCTAGGACATCAGAAGAAATAAATCTTCTTGGTTGACTGAGGACCGAAACTGGAGAAAAAAAATTCCTTTTTGCTTTGTCAGTTTTGCCATTTAGTGAACATGGTAAATTAAAAAAAAACAATTATGGAATTGCGTATTTTTTTGGAATTTCACCGTACTTGGAAATTTTTTTCCTATGTTCCAGTACACTATATGGTAAAATCAATGGTGCTATTCAAAAGTACAACTTGTCCTGCAAAAAAAAAAGCACTTATATGGTTCTATTGATGAAAATCTAAAAAAGTTAAGGCTCTTGGAAGAAGGGGAGGAAATAACAAAAAATGTAAAATGGCTATAGCGTGAAGGGGTTGAAAACTTTTGAGATGTTTATATCTGCACTTCAGTAACCATTGGACATTGAGATCTGAAAACTCTGCGCAAACTTTGCGGAAAATTTGTGTCCGTCTCAAAACTGTGATTTCTCCAGTGAATATGGCAGACACAGGCCGGCGTGACGGGAGATAGGACACATAATTTCCACAGGGTTGAGGCATGCTGGATAAGATTTAGTGTATCTGTTGGAGTGAAATTGGTTAGTGGGAATCTTCAAAGTTTCCTTTGTCTTGAAAATTACAATTGCACTGTGTATTATGGAAATGAGTTCAGCAGTGATTCTGGGAATTATGAAAAAAATGCATATATGCATAGGATGATTTCAAGGATTAATATCAGCTCTTTACTCAATAAATTACTCTTCCTAAAATACAGTAGCTTAATGGGATCGGCAAGTTTGTGAGGATATTTTCCTTATTAAAAAAAAAAACATAAATCGGTGTAAAAAATAAGTTTCCTTTCATATAAAACAAAGCCTTATACAACCAAAGCAGTGAAAAAGATTAAAAAAAGTTGTGGCCACTGATTTACGCAAAGGCAAAAATTAAAAAAAATTGGAAGTCACCGTTGCTGACCGTTTTGAGGAAGTGACTTTTTTTCTGCACGTAAGACTTAAAGTTAAAGTTAACAGAAAACCAGCAATATACTACAAGATGTAAAATTCACTGACTGTATGGCCAATCGGAGTCATAGGTAGAGCTTCTCTTTAAAGTGGTTTTCAAAATTTGGGGATTTCTTTATTTTCTTAAGAGTGTAATAACATGGCCATCATCACATAATTCAAACAGCTGCCCATTCTAGTCATGTGTTAGGATGAGCTGCAGTCTAAAGAAGCACAGCTCCCGAGACCTGTGTCTCAATGACGTCTGAATTCAACATTTAAAAATGTAGTAAAATGGTCCCATAACATAATTCAAATGGCAGTCCACCTATTCACGCATCAGAACAGGCTACAGTCCGAAGGAGACCAGATCCTGGGACCTTTGTCTCAACTGACAGAGGAGCTGTATTGTAAGCACACATATCTCTGTGAGCCGAGGCTGGGGCATCAGAAGAAAAAATGTTCTTTTCAGTTGACTGATTGACTGGAGAAAAAAATCCTTTCAGTTGACAAGAGGATTTATGTCTTCTGATGTCATACTCCTTGGCTCACATAGATATGTTGGCTTAAAATGCAGCTCCTCTGTCAGTTGAGACAAAGGTCCCAGGATCTGGTCTCCTTCGGACTGTAGCCTGTTCTGATGCGTGAATAGGTGGACTGCCAATTGAATTATGTTATGGGACCATTTTATTACATTTTTAAATGTCGAATTCAGACGTCCGCCTATCATGGTTTGAATACGGACTGGATGCGTGCCTCCTAGACACATCATATATGCCTATGACACCATCAAGTTCACGTTAGGAGACTTGTGGCCGGTCAGTTCTTCGAGGTCCATACTCCACATTCTGCCTGATTCTTTCAGAACAATTTAAAGAGTATAAAAAAATAAAAAGAGAGAGTGGGAAATAATAAATAATTAGCAGTATGTTATGGGTGTATGGTTTATCTCCTGACTTTTGCTTTCCGTGTCTGGGATTATGGAAAGATTTGTGTAACAAATGCACAGGGAATAACCATTTGTTAAGTGGTGAGTCACTGTGGGATCATAACAGCGGAGAGGCTTGCTTGGCAGGACATTCATAATTCAGAGGGAAGACCTAGTGAACGCGAGGCAGCCATTACGACGTCACTGTGTGTTCAGGTGTCCTCGTGCTAAGAAAAGCCTTTCATGTTACTGAATCAGCAGGGCTGGCAGATGCTTCTCCAGCTCTCCGTGCCTGTCTATACAACTGCAGGGAAAAAGGAAAAACATTGATATGTACATTTTATGCGTCCACAGTTCTATCAAGTCCTTTTCCTTCTTTATTTTTAACTAAGTGGTGAAAAATTATTCCGAAGCTTGTGAAAAAAAAAATTGGTTTGAGTCACCTATTGGGTTTTTATTTTTGCGATGATGATGTTTTATTGGTACTATTTTGGGGAACATATTTTTATTTTTTATCCTTTATTGATTTTTATGGGGTAAAGTGCAGGGATTAAAAGGTGACAACTTTGGCGTTTAGATTTTTTTTTTGGCGCTATGGTGTTTACTATATAATTTAAACAATTTTATTTTTTGCTATATCTAAAAACAAGAAAAAGAAGCGCACATAGAGTAATACCTTCAGGTGTCGCAATCACGTGGACCCCCACAAAACAGACTCACCTGGTCTGGTTGTGACAGGTCACAACTCCCTTGGATCAGCACGTATGGTCGCAGCAAGCTCCCGGCAAGCAGAACAAATCCACATGGAGAGAAGTAGAACCGGAGAATAGAAGCCGCGCAGACCACAATAAAGGTATCAGAGTTACACACACACTCAGTTTATTAGCCTACGCGTTTCGTGGCCAACAGGCCACTTCATCAGGGCATCAAGATTCATCAGTAAAAACAGGTATATATACCTACAAATACAATAAAAAAAATGTATACAAACATGTATAAACCCCACCTTCTTACGACATCACTTCTGGTGAGAACGCCCACTTTAAATCAAAAATTTATAAATACACCCATAACATTAATTACAAAACATTAAAATACATAAAACAACATAATCAATCTTTAGAACTACAAATATTAATCAATAAATAATAAAAACAAATATATATAAACATTTCTGGTATCTAGATCAACCAGGATCAGAACTCACATATGAAGAAACCTAAAAACTATCCTCCAGAGAATAAACCTCCGTCTTATACCACTACACCACCTGGTGGTCTTAGGTGAGGGCAACTATTTATCCTGGATCCACCAGTTAAACCCATTCAAGACGCTATCATATGTTGACCCATAATAAAGGAAAAACAAACAAAGGGCTCATATAAGGTAACAACATCACATAATATGAAGTAAAAAAGTAAAAAAGTAAGGGAAAGAATGGGTTCCCATATGCTCAATTTCCACAACTCTTATCGGATATGAACCCATATGATCTAGAGGTCTACAAACGAATAAGCAGCACCTCAAACCAGTTAACCACCGGAGTTCATGAAAAATGGGGAGCACTGAGGTCCATAGTCTCTCCCCACGACGACACACGGAGGAACTCCTACAATCAAGAAAATCCATCACAGAAGAATCTCCGTGAAATGAAACTCATGATATTAATTACTTATAGGTACCTAGAAGAGGTCGCTAACCTCATTCAATCCACCAGGGCTTAAGGTGCCCAACTTAAATATCCAATATGTTTCTTTTTTACCCAGGACCTCCAATCTCCTAGGTGTATTAACAGGCACATGATCAATGGGAGTAACAGATAATTTAACATTCCCATGATGAATTATGGTACAATGTCGCGACAATCCATGTTCAGAAAAACCTCTAAGAATATTAAACCTATGGGAGTTCACACGTTTGTGAAGAGGTTGAGAAGTTCTTCCCACATACTGTTTACCACAGTTGCACTGAATCAAATAGATTACGTAATCTGTCTGACACGTCATTCTAAAATTGATATTAAAAGCCTTCCCTTTTTTTGCAAACGACGTGAAGCTGTCAACATTGTTACTAATAGATCTACAACATTTACACCTACGTCCATTACATCGGTAAGAACCGTAACAGCCAATCCATTCTTTACCTACTAAAGTGCATCCAGAGGAGGAAATCTTAACTACACTAGGTGCCAAAACATTTTTTATAGTAGGAGCCCTTTTAAATGTTACTGTTGGTTTCATGGGAACCACCTTATTAAGGACCGGATCGTTTAAGATCACACTCCAATGTTTTTCTAATATATTCCGTATTTGTACATTTTGTGACGAAAAAGTAGTAATAAAATTTGTTTCAAAAAGGTTTTCTCTAACACCCTTATTTTTGTCAAGATGTATAAGCTCATTTTGGGAACAACCCTTAACGGAATTGTAAGCCTTTTTAACAAGCTTCACCGGATATTCTTTTTCCTGAAATCTCTCCCTAAGAATTTTACTTTGTTCCCTAAATGCTGTATCAGAAGTACAATTTTTTCTAATCCTATAATACTGATTCCTTGGGATGTTCCTAAGCCATGGTCTATGATGGTTACTTTCATAGTGAACATACCCATTGGCATCCACTCTTTTAAAATGGTTTTTGGTCATGATCTCTCCGGCATCATCAATATAGATGTTCAAGTCTAAAAAGGTGACACTTTTACTATCCACACAGGGAGTGAGCTCCAAACCCCAATGATTATCCCTTATAGCATCAAGGAAATCAAAAGCCGTATTATCTACATTATTATAGATAATAAATATATCATCTATAAAACGTTTGTATAGAACCAGATTCTGTTTATGTTTACAATGGAGGACATACCAGGACTCAAAGGCAGCCATGAATAAGTTAGCATACGTAGGCGCTGCCTTCGACCCCATGGCAGTCCCCCGTATCTGGTGATAAATAGTCTCCCCGAATGTAAAAAAATTGTTCTCTAAAATAAAAGTCATGCTTTTCAACAGAAACTCTCTTTGGGCCATGGTCACATTCGATAATCTATCGATGTATAATTTAAAACATTGAAGGCCAATAGTGTGGTCAATATTAGAATATAAACCAGTCACGTCAATAGATATAAATAAAAAATCATCACCCCATATAAGTCCCTGCAATTCCTGTATAAGGTGGGTAGAATCCCTGAGATAAGAACCCAAATTTCTGACAGACTCATTCATAAAGGAGTCCACAAATGCTGCTAGATTTGATGTTAAAGAGTTAATCCCCGCTATGATCGGTCGTCCAGGTGGGTTAAACTCATCCTTATGAACCTTTGGGAGATGGTAATAAACTGCCATCTTTGGGTTTTTTACCCCAAGGAATTCTTTCTCGCTCTTATTCAGAATTCCCATTTCATCAGCTGTTTTAACTAACTCCTTATATTTTATTATCGCATTCTCATATTCAGCCCTATTGGAAATATTATAAGTCCCCTCATCTGACAAAATCCTATTAGCCTCTCGGACATAAGCATCCAAATCTTGTAGTACCACTCCTCCACCCTTATCAGCAGATTTTATTACCAAATTTACATCATTATTGAGAGTCTTAATGCCCTCAATTTCAATTGTTGTCAGATTGTTAATCGATCCTCGCTTAAAATTCAAGGACTCGAAGTCATTCAAAACCAAGTCTACGTAGGTTTTTAGATGGTGACCCTGGCTATGGAAGGGGTAAAACTTAGATTTATCCTTTAGTTGGCAATGTTTGATGTTATCACCAACCATCTAGGCGGCTTCTATTCTCCGGTTCTACTTCTCTCCATGTGGATTTTTTGCTATACATGACTTTTACCTTACTTTTCATACCAAATATGTTTCTCTTTTTTTCCCTTTTTATCATTTCTTTATTTTTAACTCCTTCACAATGCAGTTTCCATTTTTTTCATTTTTTTTCCTCTCCTTCTTCCGAGAGCCATAACTTTTTTATTTTTACGTCCCCATAGTCACATGACTGCTTGTTTTTTGCAAGACAAATTGTCCTTTTGAAGAACTCCACTCATTTTATAATGTGATGCACTAGAAAATTGGGACAAAATTCCAAGTGTGTTAAAGCTGAAAAAAATTGCAATTCCACTACAGTTTTTTGATTTTTTTTTAATTGCTTTGTTCACTGTACAGTAAAACTGGCCAGACAATGTGATTCTTCTGGTCAGTACGATTATACAGATACCAAACATGGGTCATTTTTTTTATTTCCGTGGTGAAACAAAATTTGAAATGTTTTTTTTTTCAAATTTTTTACTTGTGTCGCCATTTTCCAAGACTGTAACTTTTTCATTTTTCATGACATGGGGCTGGGTGAGGGCTTATTTTTTGTGCCCTGAGCTGAAGTTTTTATTGCTATCATTTTGGGTCAGATATGATGTTTTGATCGCCTCTTATCACCGTTTTGTATTTTTTCTCTTGTTACACTGTTTATGTGTTACAGAACCCCCAGCACCAAGAATATGTTATGCAGTATATATTATGTATAATAGGTTCCATGTGAAATGCATCAGTCCACAGGCTGCGCCCCTGGGCAGAGGGGACACGATATTCCCCTTTTGTCCTCCCCCACCTTTGTAATTCCCACAGTAAATATCAGCAGGCTCCGGCCCCTTGCGGCTATTGTAATGTATGTCTGGCCTGCTTTTTCTATTGGCCTGCCCTGTGTATCTGTGTTATATATTCTGTGCGCTGTAAATAAAGTGTGTTCTTTTAGACTGGAAATACGTGGAGTAGCAGTCAGCTTTTATATGCTCTCACGTAATCAAGGAATTCCAGCCAGCGTCCTTCATTCAGAATCCAGCAAAAGCAGAGTGGACCTCCTGAAACACGGGGGGTGCTGAAAGAGGTACTACAGCACAGTAGACCCCGTTACACTGGTGGCAGACAGCGGGATACCCCTTCTACAGGAGGAAAGGAATGAATGGAAGACAACTACCAGAAGTTAAAGAGGACTACATTAAAAGATCTGGTGGAAGCCCGAGGGTTAATCGCCAGCAACAAAACAAAGGTGGATTTGATAGCAGCCATCATGGAACACGACAGTGCAGTGCCCCTCAATGTGAACGTGGAGGAGACTGAATTCCAGAGGGAGGTAAAGAACAGACTGGCGTTCTATGGCCCAAACCCTGCAGTAGAGATCATACGAGAGGTGATGGCTGATGTGCGTACTGATCTGAAGGAAAAGATGGCCGAGCGGACCAGGATAGAGCTGGCCAAGATGGAGATGGCAGAGCGGACCAAAGTGGAGCTGGCCAAGATGGAGGTGGCAGAGCGGAGAGAGGAGAGTCAGCGAGCAGGGGGAGCTCTGGCCTCCGCCCAGGTACCTTCAACAGTAAGCCACAAAAAGATCCAGTATAATGCCTTCCGACAGTTGGGGGAGGCAGAGGAAGACATTGATGGCTTTCTGCAGGACTTTGAGCGGCAGTGTGCCCTTCATCAAGTGAAGCTGAAAGAACGGGTTCAGATTCTGGCCAGCAAGCTGACAGGCCGGGCAGCGGACGCTTATCGCACGGTACCTGATGAGGACTGTATGGACTATGAGCAGATCAAAGAAGTGATCTTGGCCCGGTATGCGCTGACACCAGAGGCATACCGCCAAAAGTTCAGCAGACTTATAAAACGAGTAACCGATACCCACGCTGAATGGGCCTGTAAATTATGGCGGTCACTGCTACAGTGGGTACAAGGGAGCCAAGAAACCACTAAGGAGGACGTCCTCCTGCTCTTCTTGTTAGAACGATTCTTTAATGGACTAAACCCCGAGACACAGGAATGGCTTCGGGACAGGCGCAAATGACTCTTGAGGAAGCCGCTCGTCTGGCCGATGAACATCATGATGCCAGGAGGCCTCAGTTGTCCGGATCAAAGGTGGTCACTAGGGGCCCGCCCATGGACCTGGAGGGCCCCAAACCACCGAAGATTGTAGGGGGACCAGCTAGAAACCCGGCCTACCACAGTTCCCCTTGGGCGTGATGCCACACCTGCCGTCAGCTGGGCCACCTGCAAAGACAATGTCCCAACCGGACTCAGCATACCCAGTGGCCAAAGGCGGGAACAGCTATCTTCTGCCGGGCCGCTGTACACTGCTACCAAGGCGAAGCTGACCCGGCATTGGGGGCTACAACTAACCAAGGGGTGGAAGACATGGAGGAAGTGCTGCATGAATTAGACCCCGTGCAGGCAGCCTGGGCAGATAATCGACAACAGCATCGACAGGTCGTGTGGGTTAATGGGAAACGCATGCAGGGACTAAGAGATTCCGGAGCAACTTTGACCATTGTGAAGCCTGATCTCGTCCGGGACCAAGAGAAGACAGACCGGACAGTGGCAGTCCGTGTAGCAGGGGGAGCCATACATCGACTGCCCACTGCCAGGATTCACCTGAACTGGGGAGTTGGGGATGGCCTTGTTGAGGTCGGCTTGATGGAGGTTTTGCCTGCAGACGTTTTGCTGGGAAATGACTCGGGGCCCATGTTGTCTGCCTTCTCGGATGCCCCTCTGGCTGAGACATATCCTGTGACCACCCGGAGACAAGCTCGAGCTGCGGAGGCGGAATCACACTCAGAAGAGGCCCAGGTAAGACATCCCAGCCATACACGTATTCCCATAGCCAGACACATTTCTTGGGCCACCCCAGATGAATTTAAGAGGGAGTTACTTGAGGATCCTTCATTGGAGGGATATCATGGGAAGGCACACAAGGGGAGAGGGGTACTGGAAGGGGAACAGTTTATATGGAAGCAGGGACTCCTCTACCGGATCACAGAGCAGCACCACACAGAGACGAGCCCCACTATCAAACGACAGCTGGTAGTTCCCAAGAAGTATAGGCTGGAGTTACTGCGAATCTCTCATGACATATCCTTGGCCGGGCACTTCAGCGTCAGTCGCACCAGGCATCGTCTGACACAAAACTTCTTTTGGCCGGGGGTAACCTATGATGTTCGTCAATACTGCCAGACCTGTGACAGTTGCCAGTGCATTGGCAAGAGGGAAGATCGATGCACCGCCAAATTACGCCCTCTCACCATTGTGGAGGAACCATTTAGCCGAGTAGCGGTCGATCTGATAGGGCCGTTAGCCAAACCCAGTCCGTCAGGGAAAAGGTATATATTGACAGTGGTAGATTATGCCACACGGTATCCAGAGGCGGTTGCGTTACCTAACATACTGGCAGAGACGGTGGCGGCTGCCCTGCTCCAGGTTTTCTCACGGGTTGGATTTCCCCGGGAGATTATCTCAGACCAGGGTACCCAGTTTACAGCAGAGGTGACCAACCAACTGTGGAAGCTGTGCGGCGTAAAGTCCATTAGAAGTGCCCCGTACCACCCGCAAACCAATGGGTTGTGTGAACGCTTTAACGGGACGTTAAAACAACTCATTGGGACTTTTACCAGGACCTACAGGGACTGGGAAAAATTCTTGCCTCACCTCCTGTTTGCCTATCGAGAGGTGCCCCAAGAATCCACGGGGTTCTCCCCATTTGAACTGGTATACGGGAGACGGGTAAGGGGACCCCTAGACTTAGTGCTAGAACACTGGGAAGGGGAGGGCATCATAGAAGGGGTACCTATTGTACCCTATGTGCTGGAATTCCGGGACTGCCTATAGGAGCTGACCCAGGCTGTATGTGGGAACATGCAGGTGGCCCAGCGGCGCCAGCGCGTATGGTACGATCGGAGGGCCAGAGAGCGCACCTTGGAAATAGGGCAGAAGGTCCTGGTGTTAGAGCCCGCTAGGCAGAACAAGTTCCAAGCTGCATGGCAGGGGCCCTACCAGGTGGTGGGGAAAATAGCCGACACCACCTATAATGTCGCCAATTGTGACGACCCCAGGGTTATCCGCATGTTGCACGTGAATATGCTGAAGCCCTATCGGGAGCGCCCTGAAGAGGTAGTGGCCATTTGTGCACCTGAAGCAGAGGATTTAGCCGGACTTCCCTTGCCTGATGTCTTAGGGGAGAGGACTCAGTCTAAAACATGGGACCAGGTACACTGGGGTGAAGACTTAGGTCCCCGGGAGAGACAGCAGGTGGAGGAGTTGTTGAGGCAGCGACAGAGGATGTTTTCGGGGAAACCCGGGTACACTCACCTGGCACAACACAAGGTTGAGACCCAGGATCAGACCCTCCTGCAACAACCCCCCTTCCGCATCCCTGAGTCTGTACGAGAAGGGATGCGACAAGAGATACAAGAGATGTTGCGTTTAGGGGTCATTGAAGAGTCAGATAGTCCCTGGGCATCCCCCGTAGTGTTAGTGCCCAAGAAGGATGGGACTACACGGTTTTGTGTAGACTATCGTAAGCTCAATGAGAAAACAGTGACGGATGTGTATCCCATGCCGCGTGTGGATGACTTGTTAGACTGGCTGGCAGGGGCAAAGTATTTGACCACCATCGATCTATGCAAGGCTACTGGCAGATTCCCCTTAGTCCTGATGCTATTCCCAAGTCGGCATTTGTCACCCCGTTTGGCTTATTCCAGTTTCGAATTATGCCATTCGGGATGAAGACTGCCCCGGCGACCTTCCAGAGGCTGGCTGACCGGCTTCTGGATAGTCTCTATGCGTGTGCCTACCTGGATGACATCGCCATCTACAGCACGACATGGGAAGAGCATCTAAATCACCTAGAGACAGTATTAGACAGGATCCACAAGGCCGGAATCACCCTGAACCCAAACAAGTGTCACGTGGGCAAAGCAGAGGTTCAGTATTTAGGGCATTGGGTGGGAAGTGGGAAACAGAGACAAGAACCAGCCAAGATTGAGGCCATAGCCAAATGGCCCACCCCACGCACTAAAACCCAGGTCATGGCGTTTCTAGGGACAGCGGGGTATTATAGGAAATTCGTTCCCAATTACAGCAGCGTGGCCAAGCCCCTCACTGATCTGACCCGTAAGAACCAACCCCGCCAGGTAACCTGGACCCCAGAGTGTGAGGAAGCCTTCCACCAGCTAAAGGACGCCCTCACCAATATCCTGTATTGGCCGCACCCGATCCAACTAAACATTTCCTTGTTCACCTATACACTTCTATGTTTGGATTGGGGGCAGCACTAAGCCAAGTCGGGCCAGACGGCCAAGAACACCCGGTAGCTTACCTGAGACGGAAACTACTGCCCCGTGAAGTGAGCTATGCAGCCATCGAGAAGGAGTGCCTGGCAATAGTATGGGCACTCAAAAAGTTACAACCATATTTGTATTGACGACAGTTTTCCCTCCTAACGGACCATAATCCCCTAGTCTGGCTTAATCGGGTCTCCGGAGACAACGCCAGATTACTGCGGTGGAGTTTAGCCCTACAACCTCTGGACTTCACCATCCACTACAGACCCGGCAAACAAAACAGTAACGCCGATGGACTAAGTCGACAAACGGAACTTGTACCAACCCCATAAACTTCGGTCATCCCCAAACCGATCTTTTAAGGATCAGACTGTGTATGCCGATCGCGTCGCTGAAAAGGGGAGCCGTGTTACAGAACCCCCAGCACCAAGAATATGTTATGCAGTATATATTATGTATAATAGGTTCCATGTGAAATGCATCAGTCCACAGGCTGCGCCCCTGGGCAGAGGGGACACGATATTCTCCTTTTGTCCTCCCCCACCTTTGTAATTCCCACAGTAAATATCAGCAGGCTCCGGCCCCCTGCGGCTATTGTAATGTATGTCTGGCCTGCTTTTTCTATTGGCCTGCCCTGTGTATCTGTGTTATATATTCTGTGTGCTGTAAATAAAGTGTGTTCTTTTAGACTGGAAATACGTGGAGTAGCAGTCAGCTTTTATATGCTCTCACGTAATCAAGGAATTCCAGTCAGCGTCAATACAGAATCCAGCAAAAGCAGAGTGGACCTCCTGAAACACGGGGGGTGCTGAAAGAGGTACTACAGCACAGTAGACCCCGTTACACCAATCGGATTAAATAATTTTATATTTTGATAAATCAGACTTTTATTAATTCAGCGATACCAAATACGTGTATTTTTTAATAGGACAAAAGAGGATTGATTTGAACTTTTTTTTTTCAACTTCAATATTTTTTTACTTTTATTGTACTTGTTAGTCCCCTTAGGAGCTTTGAAGCTGTGATCGCTTGATCACATGTGCTATAAACAACAGTACATTAGCGCTGCTATTAGTAGCGAAAATCATGATATCCTGTGAACGCTGGCTAAATGCCGGCTTTCACTTCACAGACTCCCGGCTGTCCTGGCAACCCATCGGCACCTTGTGATCACGTCACCAAGGCGCCAATGGGAGCGTGTGGAATGATGCGCCCCCTGACAGTTTCCCATTCCTCCTGCAGATGTTAGAGCCAGATGATGGCTTAGTAATTCAGAAAAGACGTGGGCTCGGCTTGTAAGCCCGCATCAAAGTCGGGGATCTGACAAATGATGTAACTGTACATCATGTACAAGGAGGATGGGAGGGGGCTCATATATATATATATATATATATATATATATATACACACTGCTCAAAAATAAAGGGAACACTCTTTAGTTGCAAATCTTTTTTCATTACATAGTGGAATGTGTTGAGAACAATAAAACATAAAAGTGATCAATGTAAATCAAAATGAATATCCCATGGAGGTCTGGATTTGGAATGATACTCACAATCAAAGTGGAAAATCAAATTACAGGCTGATCCAACTTCAGTGGAAATGCCTCAAGACAAGGAAATGATGCTCAGTATTGTTTGTGTCCTCCATGTGCCTGTATGACCTCCCTACAATGCCTGGGCATGCTCCTGATGAGGCAGCGAATGGTCTCCTGAGGGATCTCCTCCCAGACCTGGACTAAAGCATCCGCCAACTCCTGGACAGTCCGTGAGGCAATGTGATGTTGGTGGATGGTGCAAGACATGATGTCCCAAATGTGCTCAATCGGATTCAGGTCTGGGGAACGGGCGGGCCAGTCCATGGCTTCAATGCCTTCATCTTGCAGAAACTGCTGACACATTCCAGCCTCATGAGGTCTGGCATTGTCCTGCATTAGGAGGAACCCAGGACCAACTGCACCAGCATATGGTCTCTCAAGGGGTCTGAGGATCTCATCTCGCTACCTAATGGCAGTCAGGCTACCTCTAGCGAGCACATGGAGGGCTGCGCAGCCTTCCAAAGAAATGCCACCCCACACCATTATTGGCCCACTGCCAAACTGGTCATGCTGAAGGATGTTGCAGGCAGCAGATTGCTCTCCACGGTGCCTCCAGACTTTGTCACATCTGTCACATGTGATTAGTGTGAACCTGCTTTCATCTGTGAAGAGCACAGGGCGCCAGTGGAAAATTTGCCAATCCTGGTGTTTTGTGGCAAATGCCAATCATCCTGCACGGTGTTGGGCTGTGAGCACAACCCCCATCTGTGGACGTCGGGCACTCAGCCCATCCTCATGGAGTTATAACCTCTTGTGCATACAAATGCATATTTGCGGCCTGCTGGAGGTCATTTTGCAGGGCTCTGGCAGTGCTCCTCCCGTTCATCCTTGTCAAAGGCTGAGATACTGTAGCAGTCCTGCTGCTGGGTTGTTGCCCTCCTACGGCCCCCTCCATATCTCCTGGTGTGCTAGCCTGTCTCTTGGTAGCGCTTCCAGCCTCTGGACACTACACTGACAGACACAGCAAACCTTCTTGCCACAGCTCGCATTGATGTGCCATACTAGATGAGCTGCACTACCTGAGCCACTTGTGTGTGTTGTAGTGTCTGTTTCATGCTACCATGAGTGTGAAAGCATAACCAACATTCAAAAGTGCCAAAACATCAGCCAGAAAGCATTGGTAGTGAGATGTGGTCAGTGGTCCCCACCTATAAAACCACTCCTTTATTGAGTGTGTCTTGATAACTGCCAATAATTTCCATCTGTTGTCTATTCCATTTGCACAGCAGCATGTGAAATTGATTGTCAAACTGATGTTGCTTCCTAAGTGGACAGTTTGATTTCACAAAAGTTTGATTTACTTGGAGATATATTCTGTTGTTTAAGTGTTCCCTTTATTTTTTTGAGCAGTGTGTATATAAGTGTATGTGTAAGAATCCAGGATATCTATAAACAGAAAGATAGTGAGGAAAACTTAGCTAACATAAATTAATTCAAGTCTCCAGGTCCAGATGAATTACACCGCAGAATACTGAAGGAGATAGCAGAATACATTTTTTGAACCACTCTCCATAATCTTTGAAAATTCTTGGAGAATAGAAGTCCCAGAAGACCTCAGAAGAGGAAATGTTGTTCCTATCTTCAAAAATGGGAAGAAGGTGGACCCAGGGAACTATAAGCCGGTGAGTCTGACTTCTATACCAGGAAAGATCTTTGAACAAGTTATTAAACAACATGTATGTAATTACCTGGATATGAAGTGATTTACCAGAGTCAGCATGGGTTTGTAACTAATAAGTCATGTCAGACTAGCTTTATTTCCTTCTATGACAGAATCACTGACTGGGTGGATCAGGGAAATGCTGTAGATATAGTATATCTTGACTTCAGCAAAGCATTTGACAAAGTATCTCACACCATCCTTATTGAAAAAATGACTAAGTATGGAATGGACAAAGCAACTGTTAGGTGGATTCATAACTGGCTTAGTGATCGGACCCAAAGAGTGGTCGTGAATGGCTGCACATTCAGTTGGAAGAATGTCTCAAGTGGGGTACCACAGGGTTCTTTCCTGGGCCCTGTACTATTCAACATCTTTATCAATGATTTAGATTAAGGAATTGAGGGTACACCGATTAAATTTGTTCATGACACAAAGCTAGGAGGGATAGCTAATACGAGAGAAGAGAGAGAGAGCATTCAAAAAGATATAAATAAACTGGAGCAGTGGGTAGCAACTAACAATGGTTTTTAACAAAGAAAAATGCAAAGTACTATATCTGGGCAATAAAAATGAAAAAAGCATATACAGAATGGGAGGAATAGGGCAAAGCAACAGCACATGTGAAAAAGATTTGGGTATACTAATAGATCATAAACTGAACATGAGTCAACAATGTGATGCAGCAGCAAAAAAGGCAAATGCAATTCTGGGATGTATTAACAGAAGCATACAGTCTAGATCACGCAAAGTCATTATTGCCCTCTACTCCTCTTTGGTCAGACGTCATCTGGAATACTGTGTCCAGTTTTGGGCACCACATTTTAAAAAAGACATCAACAAACTGGAGCAAGTTCAGAGAAGAGTGACCAGAATGGTGACCGAATTCCAAACCATGTCCTATGAGGAATGGTTACAGGATTTGGGAATGTTTAGTTTACAAAAAAGAAGACTGAGAGGAGACTTAATAGCTGTCTACAAATATCTCAAGGGCTGTCACATTGTAGAAGATCATCTTTATTCTCATTTGCACAAGGAAAGACTACAAACAATGGGATGAAACTGAATGGGAGGAGACACAGATTAGATGTTAGAAAAAACTGTTTGACAGTTAGGGTGATTAATGAGTGGAAAAGGCGGACACGCGAGGTGGTGAGTTCTCCTTCCATGGAAGTCTTCTAAAGGCCCCGTCACACATAGCGACGCTGCAGCGATACCGACAATGATCCGGATTGCTGCAGCGTCGCTGTTTGGTCGCTGGAGAGCTGTCACACAGACAGCTCTCCAGCGACCAACGATCCCGAGGTCCCCGGTAACCAGGGTAAACATCGGGTAACTAAGCGCAGGGCCGCGCTTAGTAACCCGATGTTTACCCTGGTTACCATCGTTAAAGTAAAAAAAAAACAAACGCTACATACTTACCTATCGCTCTGTCCTCGGTGCTCTGCTTCTCTGGTCTGGCTGTGAGCGGCAGGCAGCCGGAAAGCAGAGAGGTGACGTCACCGCTCTGCTTTCCGGCTGACCGGCGCTCACAGCCAGACCAGAGAAGCAGAGCGCCGAGGACAGACAGCGATAGGTAAGTATGTAGCGTTTGTTTTTTTACTTTTAGGATGGTAACCAGGGTAAACATCGGGTTACTAAGCGCGGCCCTGCGCTTAGTTACCCGATGTTTACCCTGGTTACCAGCGAAGACATCGCTGAATCGGCGTCACACACGCCGATTCAGCGATGTCAGCGGGACCTCAACGATCAAAAAATGGCCCAGGCCATTCCGACACGACCAGCGATCTCACAGCAGGGGCCTGATCGCTGGTACGTGTCACACATAGCGAGATCGCTACTGAGATCGCTGTTGCGTCACAAAACTTGTGACTCAGCAGCGATCTCGCTAGCGATCTCGCTATGTGTGACGGGGCCTTAACAGAGGATGGACAGACATCTGTCTGGGATAATTTAGTGAATCCTGCTTTGAGCAGGGGGTTGGACCAGATGACCCTGGAGGTCTCTTCCAACTCTACCATTCTACGATTCTATAATATATATACATTTTTTATTTGTTTATTTTTTTCTTCTTGCTAATTTTTTTTTTATCATAGGGGACTTGACCCTATGATCACTTAAGCACTTATTCTATATAACTCAATGCCACAGTATTGCAATATTTTGAGAAAATGGGATGGATAGGTGGCAGCCGATCAATGGACACTGATTAGCTGCAGCAGTCCTGTGATATTCCTTGCCCGAAGAGGAATCAAGCAAACAATGGAGAACAGATAGAGTAACCTCATTCCCACCTTCTCGTGTACAATGGAGGCTGGGACTCTATCTCATGATGAAGAATGCTGAAATCATGCACAAGAGTCCTCCAAAAAGAGTTGATTTCTGACAGATTTTGAGGAACTTTTGCTCTAGAAAAGGTGAGATCTTCTGGCTTCCTAGAGGAGATGACTATGGATGAGTTGGCAATTATGGAAGAGCGACTCCTAAAGTCCACACTAATTTTTTTTCTAGAAGTACCATAGA
Source organism: Ranitomeya imitator (assembly GCF_032444005.1). NCBI lineage: Eukaryota > Metazoa > Chordata > Amphibia > Anura > Dendrobatidae > Ranitomeya > Ranitomeya imitator. The sequence goes on from NC_091291.1 coordinate 30,981,574, forward strand.
AAGTAATAACGTACCCCTTTAGATGCTAAGAAAATGCCACCACGCGGTTGGTCCACAACAATTTTTTTTCTAGCAGTGCCATAGAAAGTAATAACATACCCCTTTAGATGCTACGAAAATGCCACTACGCAGTTGGCATCTCATTGCTGTTTTTTCTGTTTTTACTCATTTTAGTGGCTTCCAGTATTTATGCCTTTTTCTCTGTCAGTTTTTCTCCAATTTTTAAGTTGTCATTTTTATTTATTTTTTTTCTTTACAACTTTGCTTACCTAGATGTTTTTGACAGATCCATGAAATGTGACTTTTTCCAAATGCCGCATTTTTGTCGGGTCACATCTTATCCCAATCTATGCCTGGAGTAGCATAATTTTATTTTTATTTCAGTGCAGTTGAAGTCTTTGCATGCAATTTTTTATGTATCTTGTTTTTTTTTAAAAAAAATCCCAAAATGTTAAAAACGAAAAAAGAGCATTGTGTTATTTTACACTAAATTTTTTTAACTGCCCGAGTTGCTCCAATGAATTTTACCCCCAAAAAAGTTAGTGGATCCCACAAAGTGAGTGACTTAAAAAAAGTTGCAAAAGATAGAAGAGTTTTTTTAGCCATTTTTCCTTTTTTTGAATTACAATTAAGAAAGTTTTGATCTGTTGAAGTTTTTTTTTTCCTCGAAAGCTCTCATCCTGGTGATGCTCACTAGGTATATGGAAATCTTTTTGCTTGGTCGTGTCGTAGCTCAGGACCCGAGAAGTTTGAGCCTTTCACTCATTTTAAACCTGAAATTGTGTTATACGTTGAGGTTAGTGTAACTGCATGTTCAATTAAGTGGGACAAAATTCTGTATCACAGCAAATTACGGCACATACATCCTAAGTAATTATGGTCCCAGAGGGGCAAAAAATCCAATATTCTTAGTAAAAGGGTTGCATCAAAGTTCATTGGGTCTGACAGTAATAATAGCATGCGCTACAGCTGAGTCGAGCATAAAGCTGCTTCCGTAGTTTAAAGGTGTTTAAAAGGGGATCGATCTGCTGTGTCTGATAAAAAAGATGAGAGTTCTTAATCAGAGTCTCACGGCTCTAGTTAAATAATACTCTCCAATAATACTTTTTAAGTGTCCCTGATTTCCCAAGACAGATGCCATCTTTAGAAAATTGTCACTTAAGTTTTTCTTTATTTATTAGTAAGGGTAAGAGAGTTTCCATAATAAAAAAAAAGATAAGAAAACTTCTTTCTCATTTGCGTCATACATTACTTAAAGGGGTTGTCCATTCCTTCTCAATTACTAAACGCTGTGTTCCAAATTATTATGCAAATTGGATTTAAGTGTCATAAAGATTTAATTGTTTTGTTTTTCAAATGAACTCATGGATGGTATTGTGTCTCAGGGCTCAATGGATCACTGAAATCAATCTTAAACACATGTGATAATTAGTTTTCCAGGTGATTCTAATTAAAAGAAAACTACTTAAAAATGATGTTCCACATTATTAAGCAGACCACAGGTTTCAAGCAACATGGGAAAGAAAAAGGATCTCTCTGCTGCTGAAAGCCTCAAATAGTGCAATGCCTTGGTCAAGGGATGAAACCATTAGATATTTCCCGAAAACTTAAGCATGATTATCGTACTCTTAAGAGATTTGTGGCTGAATCTGAGCACAGACAGAGTTCATGCAGATAAAGGCATAATGAGGAAGGTTTCTGCCAGGCAAGTTCATCGGATTAAGAGAGTAGCTGCAAAAAAGCCATTACAAAGCAGCAAACAAATATTTGAAGCTGCTGGTGCCTCTGGAGTCCCTCGAACCTCAAGGAGTAGGATCCTTCAAAGGCTTGCTGTGGTGCATAAACCTACTATTCGGCCACCCTTAACCCTGCTGTTCTGTTCGGTCTGGGGAGACCTATTTTGAACTTTGGTATTTTTTGGGGTGTTCAAGATGCGGTTCTGAAACTTGTGGTTGATTGACTTAAATGAGGATGGGTCGGTCGGCCACGGGTTTCAGAGCCGCATCTTGAATATTTTAAAGAATATTGAAGTTCAAAGTCGGTCATTTTTGACCAACAGAACAGCAGGGTTAAACAGTGTTCACAAGCAGAAATGGTTGCAGTGGGCCCAGACATACTTGAAGACTCCAAACAGTCTTGTTTACTTGATGAGTGTCGAGCAACCCTGGATGTCCAGATGGATGGAGTAGCGGATGGTTGGTGGATGGCCACCATGTCCCAACAAGGCTGCGACGTCATCAAGGAGGTGGAGTCATGTTTTGGGCCGGAATCATGGGGAATCAGCTGGCAGGGCCCTTTAAGGTTCCTAAAGGTGTGAAAATGACCTCTGCAAAGTATATAGAGTTTCTGACTGACAACTTTCTTCCATGGTATTAAAAGCGGAAACATGCCTTCAGGAGCAAAATCATCTTCATGCTGACAATGCCCAATCTCATGCTGCAAAGAAACCTCTGAGTCATTGGCTGCTATGGGCCTAAAAGGAGATAAACTCATGGTGTGGCCACCATCTTCACCTGACCTCAACCCTATAGGGAACCTTTGGAGTATCATCAAGCAAAGATCTATGAGGGTAGGAGGCAGTTCACCTCAAAACAGCAGCTCTGGGAGGCGATTCTGACTTCATGCAAAGAAATACAAGCAGAAACTCTCCAAAAACCCACAAGTTCAATGGATGCAAGAATTGTGAAGGTGATATCACAGAAGGGGTCCTATGTTAACATGTAACTTGGCCTGTTAGGATGTTTTGGAGTTTTTGTTCAGTGAATGTGACCTCCTAATGCTGCAAATTCCACAAATGAGCATTTTTAGTTCTTTAAAACAGATCAAATGTTTAGAAATTCTACTGTGCCTAATAATTTGGAACAGCGCATTTTAAGTTTTTATTCATTTTGGAGATTATACTGTTATCACTGGGAGGTTTCTTCAATAAAATTCGATGTATACTCTAACGGGTGATGACTTTTATTAGACTGACTGTCATTTGCACCGACCATTTAGGAAGATCCGTGAAAAATGTCATTTGCATAATAATTTGGAACATGGTGTATTACCCCGTGTAAAATTTAAAAAAAAAAACAGCCTGTACTAACCTCCTGTTCCAATGAAGTCTCCAATACTGACATCTAAAATAAGTGGGAACTGCTCATCCTCTCCGAATTCTTCCAGCTGTCCAAAGGAAGTGAGAGTGATTAGCTGCAGGGCTCCCGTGACATAGCAATGTCATGAGAGCCCCGGGAGACCCGGCACTGACATCAATTGGATGACGCCGGCACAGGTAGGAGGTAAGTACAGGCTGTTATTATTTTACATGGGGAAATAAAGTAATTGAGAAGCGGTTGTCCAAGTAGTAGACAACCCCTTGGAGAAACTTTTAAAGAACTTCTAGAAGTTTCTTGAATTGCAACCATTTTTGTTGCCTACAGACATCTAAAATTCAAAAATATGTCAACTTTACGGAAAGGCTTGATTAAAAACAAGCCACCTTTTTGTGTTTACAGCTTCTATTCAGATCAATGTGTCTCTATAATTATAGGTCTCATATACCGTAAACTTAGAAATAGCCTAAGATTAGGTTTTTCAGCCGGATGCACTTAAATAAGTTAACAGTGACATAAAAAAGGGCATAAAGGTACAGTCTATTGCTGAATAATAAACAGACCTTTACCCATTCCTCCAGACTAGAAGGCAACAGCTAGGGTCAGAGATTGGTGGCCTCCCCTCGTCAAAGCTTAGGAAGAGCTGGTGGTGTTTACTGCATCCGCATGTTTCAGGGTTCTTTGCCCCTCATCAGTGCAAAGTGGGATAACTACTTGGCTGGGTGAGAGACCTTTGACAGGTGCTTTATGGGAAAAGTTCTTTCTTGTGTAGAGTGCCAAATTGGTATAGGAAATCTTGTAGACCGTGTAAAGCTCCCCTGGAAAGAGGAATATTTAAATTAGTGATAGGTTATTCGATAAGCCCATCATTAGTGCAGATATTGTCTTCACATGGAAAGAGAGCAGGGACTCAAGCATCAGCTGATGGAAGCAGAAATCCTACTTGAATGTTTTGAATAGGGAGAGTGGAGTAAACCGCTGCTAGACACCTTTGAAGGCGGCAGTAATCAAAGAATCAGGAGGTGAAATTTAACATATCCTATCCTTCTCTCACTGATACTATCTGTCGAAGAAGAGTTAGGAAGTTGGACGGCCAGCCGGAAAGTTTGGCCAAGAGTGATCTACTGTATATGGACTTTACTCCTGTTTTTTTATAACCTAAAACAGTAAAAGAGGGGGCGATAAATTAGAAAAATGCATGGCTGTAGGATCTGACTACGTAACACTTGATCGTAGTCTGGAACCTTCGAAGTATATGACGTCCGGTAACATAAGAAAGTTGACTTTATTTAAGTCAGTATAACATTTTTTCTTTATCTGGATGTTTGCAAATTAACTAGTCATTTTGTCAGGATAAACCAGTTATCTCGACAAAAACACGAGTCCGGTCCCGAAACGCGTTAATCTCCAAACAGCCTCGTAAACACAAAATTATATATTGACTCAATTCATGATATTACCCCTTTTTTCTGCCATGTTTTTATCCTCGATACGATGATTTGAACATTTTCCGCACATTTTTTTTTCTAAAGTGGGCCTCATAATGGATGTGTATTCTCACCCATGTAGAAATATTCTACATCACCGATGAAGTTGCCCTGTGGGGTTCTCCTACAGATAAGATTCCCGAGTAGGAGGTCTCTCTGTGACCTTAGACAACCTCTCCGAGTTTGGGATTTTGGAACTACTCAGAATCCCTGCTCTCATACACGAGTTCTGATAAATGCTGAAACTTCATAAGTTTCACAAAAAGTTAATAAAAACTAAAGTGACTGATACAATTGGAGAGCGACTGAGAAGATATTGTGAGGTGCTCTGTCAGACAACGACATGGCAGTTTTGCTTCTTTGAAGACTTCCAGACTCGTATAGGCTTTAACTCATTTAAAGATAGACCTTAATTAGAATCTACTTTGGAGTTTGTTAAAGATTGTGAGCCTTCGCGGGCAGGGTCCTCATTCCTCCTGTACCAGTTATGACTTGTATTGTTTAAGATTATTGTACTTGTTTTTATTATGTATACCCCTCCTCACATGTAAAGCTCCATGGAATAAATGGCGCTATAACAATAAATAATAATAATAATAAATAATAATAATAAAAGGCAAATTAATTGATGGATTTAGCCATTAGGAGGACGATGGAGAAATCTGAAGCATCAGATGAAACTGCGATAAAGAGCGTAAGTGTCACGCACAATGTAGGAAAGGCTAAGTGCAACATGAAGGGATAGGGGAAAGGGAACCCAACACTAGAGAAGGGGGGAGTGGAGACCCCTAGACAGATCTAACGTTACCTGTCTACCCTATCATCCCTATATACATTCCGCATCTATCGCTGATCAGGATACCTAATCCCTGCCTGACTGTTATGATCAGGTGACCTTGGAGCAGCATGAAAACTTTCACTGGAGTAGGTGGTAACTATACTGACCGCAAACCCTGATCTTATCACCGCAACTAGAAGTAGCCGTGGGGTGTGCCTAACAAAACCTAGACACCTCGACACAGCCGGAGGACTAAATACCCCTGAAGATGGAAATAGGAATACTATCTTGCCTCAGAGCAGACCCCCAAAGGATAGGCAGCCCCCCGCAAATAATGACTGTGAGTAGTAGAGGAAAAGACACACGCAGGCAGAGAACAGGATTTAGCAAAAGAGGCCACTTCTAGCTAAATAGAAAAGGATAGGACAGGATACTAAGCGGTCAGTATTAAAATCCTTCCAAAAATATCCACAGCAGAAAATACAAAAACTCCACCACCTAACTAAAGGTGTGGAGCGTATATCTGCAACTCCAGAGAATCCAACCAGACTGAGAAGACACTGACAAGCTGGACAATAGAAAACAAATGAATAGCACTGAATATAAGCACACAGCCTATGTGCCACAGAAAAAGAAACAGACACTTATCTTTGCTGAATTGGCAGCTAAGCAGGAGAGGCCAGGCAGAGATCCAACACTTCCCAAGAAACATTGACAACTGGCCAGGACTAATGAGTCCTGCAAACCTAAATACCCCAGTCAGAATTGCAATCAGCAGATACACCTGTCCAAGACTGCAGCCCAGGGGCAACTGCATTACCATCTACAACCACCGGAGGGAGCCCAAAAGCAGAATTCACAACACCTGACCCTTGCGATAAGCCCTGAACCGAGAAGAACAGGATGAGCACGAGTCAATCCCCACTACCTCTAAAGACAACTGGGATAGACAAATGGAGCAAGGGTACCTGTGAAACCTCTTCTTAGACTAAATTTCTCTCTCTCTGTGGAGGGGTAATGGACTTGCTGCAATTAAAACACCTGTGGCTAAGAGGCGGAGTGCTCGGTCAGAAGGCTAGTGAAGAGAGAAATTTTGTCTAAGAAGAGGTTTCACAGGTACCCATTCAGATGAAGACGTTTATTCTCAGTGGGGAAAGGAAAGTGTGGGACCTGGTATACGAGAGTTCCCCTGATGCGGCTGCCAGGTGCACATGAATTGGCCCGTTTGTGCGCTGGGCGCTCTCATTTTTTTGTATTTCTGGTGCAGTGGTGCAGTTCAGCTTTCGTGTTTCGTGTTTGCATGTTTTAGCGCTACAGTGTGCTGCCTTATTTATTTGACTGTGTACGAATTGGTGACTCTAGGTTCAGCACCTGTTCACACTTGATCTATGTTTGGATGTGACGGTAAGTTTTTAAAAAATTTGTTTATCTTGTGGAGACGCTCTGTCTCCACAAGATGAATAACCCAGTCTATGAATACAATGCGCTGATTCCGCCTGTGTTCAATGAACACGCGTCCAACAGGGGGCAGCGCTTTTGGCGGAGAGGGGTATTTGCTGCATCCAAAGCGCAGGGGAATGCTGAACGTGGAGACATAGCCTAACAGCTATAAATATAATAAGCCCCCTACCTCCACCCAGACAACTATTAGATAACTAGATGGTGGCCCGATTCTAACGCATCGGGTATTCTAGAATATGCATGTCCACGTAGTATATTGCCCAGCCACGTAGTATATTGCCCAGCCACGTAGTATATTGCCCAGCTACGTAGTATATTGCTCAGTGACATAGTATATTGCCCAGCCACATAGTATATTGCCCAGTCACGTAGTATATTGCCCAGTCACATAGTATATTGCCCAGTCACGTAGTATACAGCACAGCCCATGGAGTATATTGCCCAGTCACGTAGTATATTGCCCAGTCACGTAGTATATTGCCCTGCCACGTAGTATATTGCCCAGCCACGTAGTATATTGCCCAGCCACGTAGTATATTGCCCAGCCACGTAGTATATTGCCCAGCCACGTAGTATATTGCCCAGTCACGTAGTATATTGCCCAGTCACGTAGTATATTGCCCAGCCACGTAGTATATTGCCCAGCCACGTAGTATATTGCCCAGTCACGTAGTATATTGCCCAGTCACGTAGTATATTGCCCAGCCACGTAGTATATTGCCCAGCCACGTAGTATATTGCCCAGCCACGTAGTATATTGCCCAGCCACGTAGTATATTGCCCAGCCACGTAGTATATTGCCCAGTCACGTAGTATATTGCCCAGCCACGTAGTATATTGCCCAGCCACGTAGTATATTGCCCAGTCACGTAGTATATTGCCCAGTCACGTAGTATATTGCCCAGCCACGTAGTATATTGCCCAGCCACGTAGTATATTGCCCAGCCACGTAGTATATTGCCCAGCCACGTAGTATATTGCCCAGCCACGTAGCATACAGCACAGAGCCACGTAGTATTCAGCACAGAGTCATGTGGTATACAGCACAGAGCCACGTAGTATACAGCACAGACACGTAGTATATTGGCCAGTCACGTAGTATATTGCCCAGCTATGTAGTATATTGCCCAGCCATGTATGTAACAGGTTAAAAAATAAAAAATAAACATACTCACCTTCCGAGGGCCCCTTGTAGTCCTGTGGCCTGTGTGCGGTGCACGCGGAAGCTTCCGGTCCCAGGATTGGTATGAGTGCAGGACCTGTGATGACGTCGCTGTCACATGACTGTGACGTCATGGAAGGTCCTTCTCCCATACCATCCTTAGCACCGGAACCTGCCGCTTGCACTGCCGAGGACAGGACGCCACGTCGGAGGGTGAGAATAATGTTTTTTTTATTATTATTATTTGTAACATTAGATCATTTTACTATTGATGCTGCATACGCATCATCAATAGTAAAAAGTTGGTCACACAGGGTTAATAGCTGTGTAACCGGAGTGTGTTACACCGTGCTCCGGTAATGCTGGCATTAACCCTGTGTGAGCGCTGACTGGAGGGGAGTATGGAGCGGGCACTGACTGTGGGGAGGAAGGAGCGGCCATGTTGCCGCCGGACTGTGCCCGTCGCTGATTGGTCGTGGCAATGGTCGTGGGCGTTTTGCCATGACCAATCAGCGACTTGGATTCCATGACAGACAGAGGCCGCGACCAATGAATATCCGTGACAGGAAGACAGAAGGACAGAAAGACGGAAGTGACCCTTAGACAATTATATAGTAGATAATACTCCAAGAAAAGAAATACAGCAGGCAGGCCCCTACAGCGCCACCCACCCCCACTACCGTAACTCAACTCCCCCTCTCCCCCTAACATTCACCCCACTCCCACAGGAGCATTACTAACATCATGTGCAGCGTCATTTGTGCTTTAATTTATTTAAAAGAAGTTGAACTTTGCGCTAAGTTTCACAGTCAGCCGCCCTTACATTTATGAAAATGTCCGTCCTCCTGAGTCCTGTCTCTGTGTCCCGTCCGTCAGTTTGCCCAGGTGGCAGCCGGGCACTACCTTGGGCTCCTGGCACAATAACAGATGCTGCTGAGTGCTGACTAGGACTTGAGAACAGCGGACCAATAGGAGCAGCAGACCTGGGGTGGAGGCGGAGCTATCTGCAGCGCTGCCTGCCTGCCAAGATACTTTCAGGTTAGCAGCGGTCCAGCTCCTGCCCTCACCGTTCGCTCGCAGTGAGACTCTGCTATTGGCTGCTGTGCAGCGTGCGTGCTGCAGACTCTCCAGCTGAGCGGAGACCAGGCAGCAGTGCGTCGCCATGTCTGGACTGCAGAGAGCCGCGGCCGCTTATTGCTAATGACTAACGCGGCCGCGGCTCTGAGTGTGCCCCTCCATGTGACTGGGCCCGGGGCGATGGCCCCCGTTGCCCCCCCAGTAGCTACGCTACTGTTTGTATCCATAATTTATTCAAACTGTATTGGACGGTCATATTAAAAAGTTGTTGCTCACCCCTTATAGTTTCTACAAGGAGGTGCTTTTTTTTAAAGTGTAGGACAACTTTAAATCTCATGATGTCCATTAGTGAATATTTTTGCATATCTCATGTGACATTTACTTTGTTCTTGAGATTTTGGATATTATACAATAAATGCGTTGTATCTAGGATTTTGAATCTTCATTCAGACACCATAAAAGTTTCAGATTCCTCACCTGGATTTCAGAAGTGATCCCAACGTGGTGCTTCTTTTAGGTTTCTGGTACAGGTTGGAGAAGTTCTTGCAGCAGCTGAGAGGATCTAATGTTCATACATGAAGTAAGTGATCCACATGCGCACCCAAGTAAACTCTGCTTGATCTATTATCTATCTATATATTATCTATCTATATATTATCTATCTATCTATCTATCTATTATTTATCTATTATCTATCTATTATCTATCTATCTATCTATTATCTATCTATCATCTATTATCTATCTATTATCTATCTATCTATTATCTATCTATCTATCTATTATCTATCTATATATCTATCTATCTATTATCTATCTATTATCTATCTATTATCCATCTATCTATTATCCATCTATCTATTATCTATCTATCTATCATCTATCTATTATCTATCTATCTATTATCTATCTATTATCTATCTATCTATTATCTATTATCTATCTATCTATCTATCTATCTATCTATCTATCTATCTATCTATCTATCTATCTATTATCTATCTATCTATTATCTATCTATTATCTATCTATCTATTATCTATTATCTATTATCTATCTATCTATCTATCTATCTATCTATCTATCTATCTATTATCTATCTATCTATTATCTATCTATCTATCTATTATCTATCTATCTATTATCTATCTATCTCTTATCTATCTATCTATTATCTATCTATCATCATTTATCTATTATCTATCATCTATCTATTATCTATCTATTATCTATCAATCTATTATCTATCTACTATCATCTATCTATTATCTATCTATCTATTATCTATCTATTATCTATCATCTATCTATTTTCTATCTATCTCTATCTATCTATCTATCTATCTATCTATCTATTTTCTATCTCTATCTATCTATCTATCTATCTATCTATCTATCTATCTATCTATCTATCTATCTATCTATCTATTATCTATCATCTGTCTATTATCTATCTATCTATCTATTATCTATCTATCTATCTATCTATCTATCTATCTATCTATCTATCTATCTATTATCTATCTATTATCTATCATCTGTCTATTATCTATCTATCTATCTATCTATCTATCTATCTATCTATCTATCTATCTATCTATCTATTATCTATCTATCTATCTATCTATCTATCTATTTTCTATCTATCTATCTATTTATCTATCTATTATCTATCTATCAATCTATCTATCTATTATCTATCTCTATCTATCTATCTATCTATCTATCTATCTATCTATCTATCTATCTATCTATCTATCTATCTATCTATCATCTATCTCTGTCTATCTATCTAGACAGGAAAAAATGAAGGCAGCACTTCATATATTCAGGTAAAAATAAAGTGGTTTATTTCAAACCCACCTGCTGCGGCAACGTTTGAAGCCCCCTTAGATGTAATGTAAAGGCTGCAGCCGCTCAGTGGCTCTCTATCATCCCTCCGCTAGATGTTTACACCTGGGAACCAGTAGAGAGTTTGATAAAATCACTGTTTAATCAGCAGCAGATTAGCACTTGTGGATTACTAAACAGCAGCCAGGAAATACGACCACGCCGCCAAGCACTGATTGGTAGCTTTCCGCCTATGCACCGTGTACACAGAAAGCAGCCAATCAGTGGTGTGGGCGGGGTTATACAAAGCTCAGCATTCAGAGAACTGCTAGATCTGCAGCAGATAAATCAGTTATTTTATCAAAACTACAGCAAGCAGCCCAGTAATTTACACATCGCTGGAATCAGGGTCTCTGCGCCTGCAACATGCTGCTCTCAGATGGGGAAGCAAAAATCAGTATTGCTTTAAAAGTAACCATAGAGTAACTATGGTGTCTGCTGGTCTTTGCATAGTCAGTTTACAGAGGTGCAGGTAGCAGTTAATCAGACCCTTGAGAAACGAGAGAAAAGCAATGACCACACGGACACGTCAGGTAAAGGTTTCAATTAAAAAAAGAAAAAGTTTATTTCATGCTGTAACTCCCTGCATGTCAATTTCATGCACACGTTTCCTGCAATTCTAAACTTCAACATTTGTATTCAGATGACATACAAGTAACAGGAAGAACAAGCCTTGCAGAAATAAACATTGTATATCGGGACAAAAAGAAAAAAAAAATCAAACAAAATAAATAAAAGCATTAAAATTTCCAGGAGCAGTCCATCTCCCGGGCCCTCAAACCAAAGCAAAACATGGACATCATTGAGGAAATGCAGAAATCAACATTTTTTTTTTTTAAATTTATTAATTTTTTTTACATTGGGCAATTTACAGAATGATATCAAACTTGTTAAACCCCGTGAGGTATTAAATCTAACTTCTGTTGCCGACCTTCTGCAATGTGTAATCCAGAGAGGTAAGGATCGAAGTATCTGAGATGTCATTTAGCACCATCCGTATAAGGCTAAAAATAAGAAAAAAAAATCTTAAAAATGTGTGAAGGTATCTGAATAGGTGGCAATATTGGTCGCATTGTTTAAGAAATACATCAGCTTGGCTTCAGCAATAAATGGGGGAGGATTCTGGTTCCCGATTGAGTGGTCAACCCATTAGAAAGTCATGTTTGGAACAACCCCAAAACATCAGCAGCTTGTTCTTTTACTACCCCCACCCTCCCAGACAATATTGTATGGCTCTGATGTCACAAAAAAAAAAAACGTTAAGCTGCCGGTGCTACATAATTATAAGTAAACCCAACCCCGGTAGAAGTAGGCTTGCAAGAAATGGGCAAATACATTGGGCTGGATGCTTTCGTGTAGACCATGAAGCTTTTTTTCATGATTAGATTTAATATTTAATTTATTAGAGAGCCCTTCATACTATAATTTATGCCTGTTGGGTGCAAAGTTTCCAAGATCATACCTAATGATGATAAGTTTAGGTGGTAAAGCACAGAAGATTGTGCCATGCCATGCGTGTGTGGTTAGCAAAGACAATAAGACTCTCTTACTGAGTTACCAATGTTTTGGACCTACCATAATTCGCCCATCATATATACTACATCAGCTTCAAATATATCCGTTGGGTTTGCAAGTTTTGGAATCCTGTGATATAACGTTTTTTCTTACTCAGTACTTTTCTAAACTAAGAGTAAGCAGTCGGTACAGTTGTGAAGTTCTTCGACTGTCCATAAGTTGGGCGTTAGAGATAAGCCACCAGTTTTCCCTTTCGTGCCATTGAATGGAACCTACAAATACATTTAGATTTTGGATCCTAAGGTCTGCTTCACCAACTTTTTGTAATTTCTTACAGTTTAGAGAAGATCCGGGTTGCATTGAGGGGACTGATTACTAGAAGACGTAGGTATATCGTTGACACCTCCTTCCATTTATGGCCAGCATTTTGGAAAATCAGCTTGACATGGAGGGGAAACATTAATCATGGAAAATGTCTTAAAATATATGCTAACTGGTGTGTAAATAAAAGAAAACAAAACAAATACCACATTAACAATATGTTTTAGGACTGAGTTTCGTAAGGTTACCTCTCTCCGATCTCACATGTTTTGGTTAGTCAACAGAAGTTGGGTTTCTAAGAGTTTGCAAACGTTGAAACAAGGAGGGGACAAAAATTCTGCAGAAGAGAAAAGAAACATGCCCAGCTGGTCTCTTGTCCCCGACAAGAATAGAGCATTATCGTAGATACAGCATATACAAGAAACCCCATCCCCCCAAACCCACCCAAGCTTGGTTTAGCCCTTGCAGCTCCTGTACCAAAATTGTGGAACAGCCAAGAATCATAATCATATGACATTTGCAAGCGCATCTCCTGTCATTGTCGATAACTCAAATGAAACATGTAAAACACCTTGGGTATAAAATACAAGTATGATCGTCTTGATTTGTGTTGAAGTCTGCATTGTATGTACAAGACGCATCAGAAAAAACAGTCACTTAGATTCCTGTTAACCTCTTCTCCCTGCAGTTACCACGCCGCCATTGCATCAATCACATCAGTATTGAAATCACCTGCATCCCCATGAATAGGTTTTACTTAACAGATAAGGAACATTACAGGTTAAGGCTAAATAAGCATGACACTGCCTACTACATGAACTTAGCAAAAGTCTCGAATGGCAGGCAGTCAATAGCAAATGACAAAACGACAGTTCTAGTATAACTAACGGTTTTGAATGAGTACACCCATACATAGTACATCGTATAGAAAATAGTTTTCATTATTTGCACATAGACTTTGAAAATAGTTGTATTTTTTTTCTTTATAGTCACATTTTTTTTTAAGTTTTCGTAAAAAAAGCATCAATTCTGGTATTAATAGCAGTTTTATAACTGGTAGTGCACCAAGTCCCAAACCTCATCATACTCATCCAGGGTGGAGGGAGGGAGAAGAGTTGTATTCGTTGGCATGACAAGCTCAGAGCACATTTACAGTAGAATGACAAAAAACAGAAAAATGACGTAAAAAGTGAAGTTGACCTCTACAGCTCTTACTCAGTCAACCAGTTGGATGTCTTTCTGAATAGTCTCCGACCAAAGTTGCATAATGCTCATTCTCTCCAAAGCCCCATTGTGCAACATCGACCATTTTTGCCAAAAAAAATGTGTCTTCAGATAGAGCTGAAAATTTAAGATCTATGTCCGAAACGTTTTCAACACAACTTTGGTGGAAGGTTTAGCTAAACTTAGCTCTTGAGATATTGATCTGGAAATTTAAGGTCTACTTCCGAAACTTTGTCAACCCAACTTTTGGGGAAGTTTTAGCTAACCTTAGCTCTTGAGATATTGATCTGGAAGTTTAAGGTCTACTTCCGAAACTTTGCCAACCCAACTTTGGTGGAAGGTTTAGCTAACCTTAGCTCTTGAGATATTGATCTGGAAGTTTAAGGTCTACTTCCGAAACTTTGTCAACCTAACTTTGGTGGAAAGTTTGGCTAAAATTAGCTCTTGAGATATTGACTACACAATCACCCAATTGAATTGACATCCATCGAAACATATGAAATATCTGATAAATGTAACAGAAAAGGCGAAAAGAATCAAACTTCCAAACTGGTCATCATGTAAGAGGTAGCAGAAGAGCTATGAAATGATGGTACCTGGGAGATCCTAATGACATTAAAAGGCATCAGCTATGAGTTTTAGAGGCCTGTACATGCACATATTTGACATACCCCCTGTGCTTGGCCCTTACCCACAATTTTCTACGAAAAGGAAGGAATATTTAGTCATGTGATGTCAGCAAACACATTGTATTGCATATCAATAACCTATTGCTACTGTATCAGTCAACTTTTTTTGTTTTTTTTTTATGAATTTTTTCCATAGTCAGTGCATCCCATAAAAAGTAGTTGAAGGATCAAATAGAAAGGAATAAGCTTGCAAAATGCATAGGAGAAGACATGCAGCATGAGCAGGGTGAATTTTACAGAATCGTCCCTATGGAGGTCAAATTAATAAAAAAAATGGGAGTCACATATACAAAATTGAGGCGCTGACCAATCAGTTTCCGTTAGTTTGCAAGAAGTTGAAAAATAGAGGAAAGCCTTTAATTGAATGCATCACCGCTTTTTTGTATTATTTATTTGTATTTTATTATTTTTTTAATTATTTTTGCAAAATTTTTTTTTGTTATACACGACCCCCATAGTTTCATACGTTATGTGTAAAATATACAAATGTCTGAACAAGTCCTCCATGGAGGATGACCTGAGAGGTTTAAAAAAAATATGACTATTATATAAATTTACCATCACCCCCGCCCACCTCAATTTTATATTTTAGTGAATAATACATTTATCTTCCCATATAGTGTTTCATTAAGCTTGAAGATTTCAAGTTTCACATAACTAATTTTTTTATCATAGAAATTCATAGAAATGGAAATTTATAAAAGAAAAAAAGAATGGATAATTTTGAAATTACATTTTAAATTTACATTTTTAATTATATATCTTTTTTGTTTTCAATAACGTTAGCTGTATAATAGTCTCTAACGATTTCATAAATGTTTAATTTTTTTGTCCAGTTTATGAATATTAAAATAAATTCTGCACAGAAGTGTACCTGCCACACTGGCTATATATATATATATATTTTTTAACATTTTTAATTATTTTTTTTACACGCCTATATTTTTGGTTCACGTTACATCTATATATTTCTTTCCAAAAATTTATAATGCATCTCATCAAAGAATACTAATTTTTCTTTCACGTGCAAATGCCCATTAAGTCCTTGGCTACACAGGTCACTTTGCTTACATGTGGCTTTTTGATAAATCACAAGGATCGAAATGCCGGTATAATACAATTAACCAGGGGGGAATGGAGGTCTTCTTCTACGACAATGGCCTCCAACCTCAGGCTCTCTAGCTGTTGAGAATCTAGAACTCCTGGCATATTGATAGTTGTAGTTTCGCAACCAGTGGAGAGAGACAAGTTGGAGGCTATCAGTCTATCGACTATGCATGCTGCAGATACCCAGTGACACAAGATAGAAATGCTCACGACAAGCGATTCTCAGACTCAATCACACATGATAAATCTCACTCATGGCTCAATGTCATCGGTGAAGATGTTCACTATTTGCCTGTGATATGTCTACTAGAGCTTGGATTAGTGAAATGAATAAATGTTATACCTCGAACCTTACCAAATTTCCATTATTAACTTTTTTTTACCAACTTGGGCATTTTTACGCAATGGAGCCTTCGTTTTATGGGCTAGGATCGTTGACTACAATACATACATTTCTTAAATTGGCATGCTCGGACATTCGAAGGCAACCGGTTGCCCAATTTAAATTTTCGGTTTACTATGGTCAATGAGTCCATGTTTTTTTTTAACTTTTAATCTCAGGCAAAGGCCCATTGCCCAGAACATTGCTGGCTTGGTCAAATGTTATATTGCTAATGATATAGTTGCTACATAGTTTTTATTTGAGGCTTCATATTGCTGTCTCTGAAACTTACCACCATTGGTGCTACGTGAGAACAATCTGATTTCCTTGTAATGATTAGGAGAAGAATTAACTAGATATTGAAAATGAAAGGTAGCCATACACGTTCAACAAGTGTTTGGCCTCCTGACCCCGCTATACAGATTCACGCTCAGCTCTTGAGAACTGACGAAGCCACTGCCAGACACCTCTGGTGGCAGCTTGTCTTCCCCGTGATATGGATTTGGCGTGTCGAAATCTAATGTGCCTTATCTTTCCTTTCCTACTGAAAGTTGTCCTGTCCTTCTCATGTTGATCAAATGTGTTTTGATCCCGAAAGAAAGCTATAAAAATAAAGAAACATAGGCATGCATGGCTTATGGCCTATTGTGCCATTTTTGACTCCCTAACCCCATGAAAAACAAGAGTACCAGCCACTGGAGGACACAGAAAGAAGGACCCTTTGCAAGGAAAGTATAAGGGTCCAATAGTTCATCATAATGCACAATTCCACCTGTTTTGGAGGTGGCAGTACCCCCTTACTCTTGGTCCCCTGTGTGGCTACAATGATATGTCCACCCCTGGTCCTCTGCCAAGCTAAAATAGGTCAGTAATAGATTACTTCCACCCGATGGACTGATCTCTGGCAGGAAGAGATGGCTGATGATTGGCCAAGTTCACTTCCTGTTAGCGGAGTAGACAGTAGAACCGTAAGGGCACTGAACTTACTCCATTTAATTCAGGTAAATATTGCTGTACCGTTTTATAATTTGGAACAACAACTACCTAATTATTTGATGTCATCATCATTTTATTTGACTGGCAAGTTAACAGTTTAGATGTAATTAGCGGTGGTGGGCACAATGGAGTTAGCAATTCAATGCAGATCATTAGTGTGCTGATACTGTACTATTATTTGGCCTTCGCTTCTGTTTGGGCACCACTGTGCAGAATATCTGCAAGGTGGCACTACTGTGTAATTTAGTATGTGGTGCTTCTGTACAGAAGCTTTTCTGTGAGTTAGTACTACTCTTTAGGGCAACTTTTCTTAGCAGGAGAGCCAAAATTCAGATCAGAGAAATGGTCGCCATCCGCATTCCTTTCAAAAAAATCATAGTTGCCCCCTGTGTGCCCATTTGAAGGTTATAATTCCTCTTCTAAAGTAATATTGGCCCTGCTGACCCCTTAGAAAGTAATAATGCCTTTAGTGCCCCCTTATAAAGTAATAATGATCTGAGCATCACTTATAAAGTAATAATGTCACATCAAATAGTAATAAACTAAAAGTAATAATATAAGTAATGTTGCCCTGAGTGCCCCTCATAAAACAATACTCCTCCTTGAATGCCCCCTCATAGGTAATAATGCCCCGTGTGGACACTGATACAATTGAGAGTACTACAGCATAAATTCACACTTCAAGGGTTTGTAAGCTATAGGTGGCTCACCAGTTTCGGATCCCATGTTTTAGAGCAATTGTCACAACTACAGGTACTGAAAATTTTTTTTGTAAAAATGATGTGACGTGCTTTTATGCTCCTTTGAGTCTTGTAAGCAGGTACGTAGCCATTGCTTTGTATTTTAAAAGAAAGCCAAGCCTGTCTATAAAATCCTACTCAACTGTGTCGTAAATGTTCACACAAGCAGTTTTCAATTTTGCCAACCCAAGCTGGACCCTACTTTTTATGAGACCAATCGAATTGCATCTCCAGTTCGTATGCTCACGTATATAGTTATTGTGTCAAAAGACTCAACGTGAATTATTATTTTAATAGTACACCTGCCTTCCCTAAATAATAATGGCTGCATATATGGATATTGGTAAAATATGCAAAATGGGTAAGATAACTATACGGGTGGGGTGAGTTTGAGACATTCTGCCACTTTTTCTTGCCTGCATCAATTTTTAGAGAACATCTGAAGGTACTCATAGGTTCGTTGACATGTTTAACGTACTTCTTAGATTTTACTTGTTCATTGAGGAAACCTTCAAATAGTTTTAACTCATAGAGTTTTGGAAGACCTGTTCCTAAAGGACATCAGTGGGGTTTGCATATCCTGAAGCCCTTGAAATATTTAACAAGTCTGTTTGACCTTTGACAGAATTCCAAGTACATGGTAGACTGAGGACTAAACAAAAGCGGAAAAAATCTTAATAAAAAAGTAAAATAGTGAATCCAGTAATCAATGCACCAATGCTCTGATCTATTGATAATTGTGGATCTATTGATAATTGTGGATCTCAGAACACAAGCCATATTCATGAGAAAGCAGAACCTAAATACTTATCTTCAAGTTCCTTGCGTGGCTCTTTTAAGACAAAATTAACCAGAGAAAATAATTTTGTAAGTGTTTTAGCAGTCAGAATAAAATACCAACATCTTAGCAACCTTTTTCTTACGACAGTAGAACTCAAAGAAGCAAAAGATAAAAACACAGAGAGCAAAGAAACCTTCTCCCAAAATGTCACTATTAGACCAACTTCTAGATCTGATCATCCATTCAACAACTTCTCAGAAAAGGAATATAGGGATGAGGGCAACTTAAGAGAACAGTTATCGTAGCAATATATAGCCAGAAGTCCCTCTTTGGTAGACATTTTTGTATTTTTGCTACTAAAAATAAAATAAAATATGGCATAATTTTATCTTCTGACTGGTCAAGAATGTCCAGGTAGAGTATGGCCTCATTGTCTTCTACAAGTACCTTTATGGCTCTTTTGGACTATAAAGAGCTGAGATATGGCTACGTGACTTGAGGGTGGACATACCGGTCATTTTTAGATTTTAAATGTTGGAAATGTTTATGTTTATACTTTGGATTGGATCCATCTTCCATAACCACCATTTTAAAGGTCGTCACGACTCACATTTGGAAACTCAGCCATTACATTCTATATTTTAGCGCTTCTCCTCAATAAAAAGCCATACAAAGGGATATGAATAGATGACCGATCACAGTGAGACTAACTTCATACAATACTGAAGTATGTTCTCTAGGTTCTCACGTGACTAAAGAGCTCCTACCAGTGATCTCCAACATGATGCCTAACTTCAACTCTCAGAGAGTTGGACGCCACAACATGTTGGAGACCACAGATCTTGATTTTCATTTGAGTTACAAACTTCAAATCTTCCTTATTTAACACAGCAAAAGAGTTTTATGGCAAAGCTTGAACATTAGCATACATTTGCAGCGCTACCTATAACATTTTAGCAGTTTGACCAAGTTTGTGCATATGCTTGTACCTGTTCCATGACTTCCAGGTCACATTACAAGGCTCACTTACCAAATGCTTCTTAATATCATTGGACTTCAGAATACTAAGGGTTTTTTTAGGTTTTAAAGCATAGTACAGTATATTAAATCCTTATGAGTATTATCCAAACCATTGATGAATAGCATAATGGTTGTTTGCATGAGCAGTACCAATGTTATCATCGCTGGTGTAAAAAGTAGGTCAAATCGAGGAGTTGGCCATTGCAATTTTTCAGATTTTTCTCCCTAATTTTCCAACCTGAGAATATGAGAGCCTCATTCTGATTAATTATGTATTATATGTTTTCAAAATAAATCTCCCTCATTGGGTTTCAGAGTTCACTTGTAGGATAAAATATAGCATTGTTGCTATATTCAATCTAAATTGGTCAAGAATAACGTCCTGATCAATTTGTCCTAATCAATCAATGTTAAATCTAAATGTGAAGATTCCCTCTGAAGGGGTTAGTCCACCAATAAATACCAAGTTACCACCTAGTCATAGGATTGATGACATGAAAATTATTACTAGTACTTCCACCCACCACAAAAATGGGGCTATGGAGTCCCTTGTTTCAATAGAGCAATAGTCACACACATGCACCACCCAACTATATATTATCTATTGTACTGACTGAGATAGCCAAGTACAGCATTTTGCTATCTCCATCAGTCTCATAGATAATAGATAAAGTGATGGTGTGCATGCGTATCACTGCTTCTTTGAATCCCAGTAATCAGACATTTGGATACATAGGTGATAAATTGTTATGGACGCTATATTTTTTTTTTAAAAAACAAGAATTTTTAGGAATATTATAGATGATATAGAGAAGGTTTTTTATTCTATAGTTGATGTCAATCATATTTTAATTGCACAAAATTTAGATCCACCAGAACAGACCGATAGTACCTAACTAGTGACCTCAGCACCACAAATGAAAATGAGACTGTAGGTCTTGCTGCAGAGTAAATTTATTTTCATGAGTCAAAGAGTAGAAAAACAAATGTGGCCCAATGTTTCGACCGGGGACGGTCTTTGTCAAGGACATCTGTTGCAGGTGCAGGCACGCAAAATCTAGTACAGCAATAACGTAAGTCGTAAGATCCTTTTCATGTCAAGGAGAACCTGGGTAGAGCACGGTGTAAGCTGTAGGCTTGCTGCATTCCCTGATTTCTGTCTCCTGCTCCACACGGGTTCTCCTTGACATGAAAAAGATCTTACGATTTACGTTATTGCTATACTAGATTTTACCTACCTGCACCCACAACAGATGTCATTGACAAAGACCGTCCCCGGTCGAAACGTTCGGCCACATTTGTTTTTTTACTCTTTGACTCATGAAAATAAATTTACTCTGCAGCAAGATCTTGACAAAGACAGTTCCTGGTCGAAACGTTGGACCATATTTGTTTTTTGACTCCCTGCCGGATCAAAATAAATTTCCACTGCAAGACCCACAGTCTCGTTTTGTTTTGTGGTGCTGGAGTTTCTACCTCTATTAGTCTGGACCACCAGTTCTTTCCTTGAACAGACAATTCTTTTAAAAGGACAGTGTGCCGGCCTTTCTCCTTCCAATTAACTAGTGACCTCAATGCCCTAAATTAACAGGGCACCTGACTGGGGACAATTATAGACATATCGGATATATAAGAGGAGTTACAAAGAATCTACTTGGGTTCTACAACTTTAAATACTGCTGAAATGAATGTTGTGTTCCTTTGTTAAAATACTTTGTGTTAATAGTTTGTTTAGATGCAAAGCCCTTGAGTACAGCGGCTAAGTGAAGGTCGAGGTTTGTTGTTATACATGTGAGCATAAAATGAAATGTATAGATGTATGGAAGTCAACAATATCTTCCAGTAACTCTCCAAGGTCTGTACTATGAGACCGAGTTTGTACAATAGGTTATTATGGGTCCTTTCCCGATTTGGTGTTGAGAATTAAGTTATTCCCTCCCAGATTCGCAGACAAGGTGTCCAGACAAGTAGAAGGTGCCCTATTACAATATTTGCTATGAGTCTCTGTCTCCTTCACGTCTCTAGATATAGAACTATATTTTGTTATTTTATAAGCCCTTTTTATGTCTGGCTCCATGCACCAATTGGGTCCTGTCATTTATTTCTACGCCTTAGCCAGACACAATTGATGGAAAGTTGTGCACTTCTCCGGCGTCGATAGCTGGATCAGAAAGTGCCCCATGTAGCATTTTATGTTCCAGTACTAAAATCTGGCACAACAGCTGATGCACTGGAGCAATGGACTTCTTGCATCACTTTCCCTATGGAGTTTCTGTACCACACCGGATGGAAAAAAAGCCAGTGGGCCAGATAACCTCCTATATAAAATTTTTCAAACCCCACTGTAAGGATTCTCAAAGACAACATATCTGAAGTCCTTTCTGCTTAGAGCTAATGTACCCTTTGGCGTTATGATGCGGACATTTTAATGTGAAAGCAAAATTATAGGAACAATGATGCTTATTTGTAGACACTAGGTCACAAGAAAATGTCATACCTGGTCATCTCCTGCCTATGATAAATGGGCCTCCAGTCACTGTATGTAACTCTTGTTATTAGTTATAATTAGTTTATTAGTTTATACTTTTTTCAGGGGGTTGTCCACTATTGGACAACTGCATCTTAAATGCTAAAATGCCGAGTAATAAAAAATTTAAAAAACACTCACCTTCTGGACCAGCGCCATTCCAGCAACATTGGCGCTTTTTCTCCCAGCGGTCAAGTGAAATCTGTAGTCTATCGATGGCCGCTGAAGAGCTGCAGCCTTTACAGTTCCGTGAGATGGAAGTGTGTTGACTGCAGCGGATAAGCTGTCACTTATTGGTCACAGCTGTCATATGACTCAAGAGATACAGCTTCTGCTTTGTGGAAACCCTCTCGTATAGTATATAAATATATGTTTTTTTTTTACATTTTACGTGGGTAACTTTAGCATTTAAGAAGGGGTTATCCAGTACTTTACATCCCCTTTAAACCTTGATGTGCTACACCAAAAATTTAGGCTTCAAAGCAAAAGTTCTATGCAAATAAAACTTTACATAGTTTACTTGTAGGGTTTAGAATACATTTGGCATACATGCAGAGCAGAGGTATCCAGCTTCAGTTCAAAAGCAATCCCAACAGGGTAATTATTCACTTTCTTTCTATTCAAGAAGTCTATGCAACATTTTCAAATATTACCTTTTGGGAGAACTTGAGAGTTGGAGTTGGGTCACCACAAAAATAGCTTCTGCTATGGCATGCATTTCGATAAAAGGATTAATCATTGTGAACTGCTCAGCAATGACCACCAGTGATCACCATGAGAAAATTGGAGTCTTTTAGCAAAGCCTCAATTTTACTGCTGCCGTTAATTATTAGGCTAGGGCTACTCCATCGACTTAACTTCAGCTTAGCCCACCAAGAGAGCCAAAAGAAAACCTTGACAGACCACACAACCAAGATCAGTGAAACCTCCTTGAGATCACCAAACGAAAAGTAATCTCCTAGGAGGTTGGTCTTCTCAAAGCAAGTAGTTGGTATGCTTAATATGTGGTGAGACTGAAAATCTATCAGAGGATATCTAGTTTGGTCTTGTCAAAGATGTGGTCTTTTGGAGGAGGTTTCACTGTGCTTAGAGGTAGATGCCACTTTTGTCACGTTAACCCAACAGTTGGATCCTGGACGGCTCAAATCAATGGAGAGTGGTTCTTGCTAAACAACCACTGAAATCTGTCGATGGTGCGGGAGTTTTCCCTGTAGCTCCAGTCTTACAATAAACACATAGAATAATCAAATATTGAGTATCTTTCTTTACTTACTCAGGGAAGAAAGAAACCAAGAAAAATAAAATTACTCTTTAATATAATTTATCCTTTTTTTTCCCACCATCTCGCAATGATCAATCGAGAACAGACAGTAAAAAAAATGTGCAGAAACAGCCAGGATTATGTTTGTAAGCATGAACTCAATCTGGCCAGGAAGTCATATGGTACATGCACATACAACACAAGATGCTCATTTATTGAAAGGGAGTTTGGTTCAATACTGAGGGTCTCATTTTATGCCAGAAGCAGAAGAGATGACTACCAGAATTTGCATAGAAGAAGTTGCATACAGGAGAACCCATTACCTTTCACCCTCAAAATATTTGTTTTCGTAGAATATATTATATTTTATTCCTTATATGATGTCATATAGCTTCTGGCCATTATAGACATTGGGTACCAAGTATCATTACCTGTTAATTCATTGTGTCAATTATGCCACTTCTGTTCTTATAAATAGCTTTTTTTGTGAAATTTAGTGAATTGTCCGTGGCAATCACTGAGATCATGGTTTTCATATTCTAACCACCACTGGAGAAAAAAAAAACAGAAACCCGACTGGCTGCTATGGGCTTCTAATTTACGTTAGATCCACTCCTTTTTGGTTTTTATCCATGTGACAAGTGAGTCTTGTTCTCCTTAGGCTTAGATAGCATGATTGGCACAAGAAGCCCTCACCTAAGGCGGCCAAATTGGAGCATAACTCACAATTATCTTAATAATTCATAAAGATAACATGCAGGGATTATATCATATGGCGGTAAATACAAATACTATGTGTAAGTACAAAATACAGAAAATAAAAAAAATTAGATAAATAAAAAACATTTAAGAAAATGAAAAAAAATTATGGCATAATTAAAATGAAAACACACAATGAAGGAAATTTAAAAAAATAATTTTATAAATTTAAAAAAAAAATGAAAAACTAAAAGAAATTACAAAAAGTTTAAAAAAAAATCCAGGAAAATAGAGAAAAGAATTATATGAATTAAAAAAAAACACAAAAATAAAGAAAATGAAAAAAGTTATGTAAATTATAAAGAGAATTGCCTTATCACGGCTGCTGGGCACACATGAATTGGCCAATTTATACGCTAAGTATTCTCAATTGTTCCTGTTTTCTAGAGCAGTAATGCAATTCAAAGTTCATAAACTGTATTTCCTGATTTCATGCTACAGCGTTACAGAGTGCTACTTTATTTGTTGGTTGCATAAATTAAAAAAGCGCAAAAATAAAGCAAATGAAATATAATTACATGAATTTAAAAAAACACAGAAATAAAGAAAATAAAAAAGTAATTACATAAAAAAGACAAACATATACAACTTAAGACCAATTTAAAAAAAATAAAAAATATTTTTACAAATATTCAAATGTATTAAACATTATGACTGATACCATAATTGATCTGAACATATGTTGATAGCAGTGCCCATTTCTTGCACTTTCTCCCACAGAAAGGAAATAATTGGAAAATTTAAAATTTACCATATTTTTTGGACAGTAAGATGCACCGGAAAAAAACAAATTTTCAGAGGGAAAAAAAAGTAATGCGTCAAATGGGGGTCTGTCTTACATTCCGAACTAAGTTTACTGGCAGAGGGGTGAGGTGGCGGTGGTAACAGGAAGTGTTAAGAGGTGCAATGCTACATGGTGGTGCTGCTAGTTACATCCCGGGCTGGCAGAAGGGGCGTTCGGCGGTGCTCAGCGGCACTCGGCAGTGTGGGAGCTTTGCCGAAATTTTGTGAAAGCCCGCAGCTCCCACACTTCCATGGTTTCAATGAGGTGGACTCGGAAAACGGCATGAACAGATCTCGTGAAACGAAATCTCAGTGCCAAGATCTGTGCATGCGCCACCTCAAGCGGACATTTTCTTGGAGCCCACCGCATTGAAACCATAGAAGTGCGGGAGCTCCGGGCTTTCACAAAATGTCGGCAGAGCCCCCACACTGCCGAGCATCACTGAACACACCCTACTAGCCTGGGACTCGCAACATTGCCCCACAGCATCACACCTCCAAACCCCCTCCTCCAAGCCCAGGAACCAAAGAATCGCCCCCAGTACCACCAGACTCCTGCCCTCTTGATAAGCTACAGTCAGACTATAAGACTCACCTCCATTTCCCCAAAAAAATTCTAGGAAAAAAGTGAATTTCGTAGTCTGTAAAATACTGTATTTTCCTCCAAAACGAAAGAGTCAGGAGCTTTGATATATATATATATGTATATATATATATATATATATACATATATATATATTTATATTTATTTTATTTTTTTTTAAGTCTAAGGTGCAAAAAAGTATTGCTGTTACAAAGGTAGTTTTATGATGTTAGAAAGAACAGATTGAAGATATTTTATAATTTCATGTATGAATATAAAAAGAGAACGTCAAAACTTAAAAAACTAAGAATTAAAAAGAAAAAAAAAGGAAAAAAATATAAAAATATAAAAGCTTTATTTTGATTTAAGTGATCAGTCAATGTAAATATTAGCAATAATGTCTCAAGAGTGCAGAGAACAGCTAAGCAATTTAATTTATAGCAGCTATATAATCACTGGCTTATACTGTATGATTGATGAGTGTTTTCTTTATCTAACACCCACGTGCTACAATTTTCTAACTCTATGAATGAATTTACATTTTAATTTCCGAAGGTTTATAACAGGGCTAGTAGCAACAAACGTAGAGTTTTTTACTGAAAATCTGAGATAGAATCATAATATTAATCATAATATTAATCATAATATTTTTTTTTCTTATTTTTCTTGCGGGTTGTAAATGTGTTTTAGAAAATATCTAAATTTAGAAGGGAAGCATGGTAACGAGACTAAGTGTTGCTTGCAGGCATCACGTGAAGAGTACGGTTCACCTAATTAGTTTATATTTTTAGCCAATGCCAGAAAGTTTATCTAGAGCAAAAGAATGTCCTTTAACTGTGCGTCTTCATGCGGATCACCAGAATTGTCGGCCTTTCGAATTGCTTCTATAAAATTGTAGGTTTGTGAAAAAAAAAAGAAATTGGAGGGGGCAAACAAAAAAATGCTTATCAGATTTTAAAAAATTTGCCATTAAAAAATTGAATGATTCCAAGAAAAAAAATGTTTTTTTTAACCCTTTTAATTTATGATCTAATATTGGTACCTTTTCTAATTTTTAAAGTTGAAAGATAATCAAATTGAAATTGCAGTTCTAGAAATCATACATATTTTTTTTAAATTTACTATCAAATTTTTTCTAACTCTTTTAATTTATGGATCAATATTTGTACATTATTTTATTTTTAGGTTTGAAAGAAAATCAAATTGTAAAAGCGATTCTAAAAATTATTTAGATTTTTTTTTTTAAAGTTTCTATTATAAGAAAAAATGTTTTATTTTAAAACCCTTTTAATTTATGGGTTACTGTTGGTACATTTTCTTCCTTTTAAGTTTGAAAGAAAATCTAATTAATAATTCTGGAAATCATAAAGTTTTTTTATTTTGCTAGTATAAAATCATCTGACTGATTATGATAAAAAATATTTTTTTAACCCTTTTATGGTATACTAGTTGAACATCTTCTCATTTTTAGGTCTGAAAGAAAATCAAATAAATGGGGCAGCTCCCGAAATTATAAAAATTCATAAAATTTGAATAGTATCAATGTTTTTTAAACCTTTTACTTTATGAGTTACTCTTTGTACATTTTTAATTTTTAGGTTTGAAAGAAAATCAAATTGTAGAAGCAATTCTAGAAGTCATATAGATTTTAATTTGCTACTATAAAATCTGAATAATTAAAAGAATGTTTTTAACTCTTCAATTCATGGGCTACTATTTGTACATTTTTTGGGGTTTGAAAGAAAATGAAATTGAAGGGGCAATTCTAGAAATCATATAGATTTAGATTTGCATGTTTAATTTGCTATTATAAAATCTGAATGATAAAATGAAAAAAAAAAAGTATTTTATTTTAAAACCCTTTTAACTTCTGGGTTAGAATTTGTAATTTTGTTTTAATGTTTTTGGTTTGAAAGGAAATCAAATTGAAGGAGAAATTCTAGAAATCATATCAATAAAAATTAGTATATGTGCAATAATATTAAACAATTCTTTAAAAAATTCACAATTTTTTAAAGCAAAAAATTCCCATGAGCCACTAGTGTATTTATAGATGATGAGTGTCTCCTTACAAACAGGTTAGAAACCCCATAGGACTCTTGGTCCACCTTCAAATGGATCCCAATTTTTTGGAACCTGTAGATACTAGTGACACCAGGGATATTCTAACATTACTTGAACTTGGTAACAGGGTGAAAACATAATCACTGGTCATGTCTATAGTAGGTTTTCCCCTTTGTAATACTCATTGTGGCTCAACACCATCTTTAAAAAAAATGTTTACGACTAGAGATAACGTGTTGGCCTCATTCTTGGCAACTCACGCATAAATCGGAGATGTTGTCCATACCAATCATCAGATTTGACCTCATATTTTTCCAGTGCAAATGAGAAAATAAGACCAGTGATTTGATCACTCGCTACCGGCAACTTCTCTGATTTTTGACTACGCTAGTTCTCATGATCGATGAGACCCAACAGAATTACAAAAATGATCAGAAATCCTTCCTTTGTACTGCTATTTTCAATCATGGATTGGTCATCGTAGTTCTTTTCTCTCCTTCTTCTGTCAACCAAAATTCTAAAAGTTAAACCAACAGTGAACCAACCCCCTTTCACAGCCTTCCTTTGTGGAACAAGAAACAAAGGGCGAGAGTTAAAATTGGAACCAGTAAATCGTTGTCTTCATCATCTCAACAAACATACATTAAGCACCAGGTTCTCTGGCACTCTCAGATAGAAATGCATCTTAGAAGTATTACTTTGATTCAAAGAGCAGAGTATTCACACAGAAAAGCACCTTCGGAATACTCCTCTGGTGGAAAAGAGCCCCTTACGTAGACTCTTCCAATTTATGTAGTGTCTTTAAGGTACTCATCATTGTCATCGTCATCGAATGGCTGGCTAAAATTGTACATTTTCAGATTTTTTGAAGTCTGGAAGGAAAATATACCTTTTTTTTTCTTTTTTTTTTGCATATAACATTAAATATCATTGTTACAGTATAACATGCAAAACACATGCTGGCTAGGAAAATGCAACCTTTAAATAGTATTTTTTGAACTTTTTTTTTTTTTGTTTTGTCATATCTTTCCAGTTCCTTTTTTTCCTTGTATTGTTAAATTTCTTGTCGATGCTTTATCGCACCCGTAGCAAATAGTCAAAAGTGATCAACACATTCTTCTCATCGTTCCAGTGCAATCCACTTGTTATAGAACCTCAATTTAAAAAATAGAAGTATCCAGTTTATTTATTTATTTTTTATTATTATACAGTTCTTTCTCGCGCGTCTTCTTCTTCTTCTTCTCCTTCTTTGCAGCTGATATGATTCTGTAACCATTTTCCCATGAACGTTGGGAACGACCATTGATTTCCATTGTTTGAATTGATTTTTTTTTTTTGCCATACTTTCCATTTTATTTTCACATTTTTTTTTTCATTACCTTGTATTTTCTTTAGTTCCTGTTTTGTGTCATTATTTCAACATTTTTATTATTTTTTTTTTTTTATTTCCAATAATTATTATTATTCGGAAATCATGGTGTCGGAAGGAGATTGTGTGCATGGGAGGAAATCAATTAATTCACAGTGACAGCTTCCGCCTGCATATATCGAACAAGGACAGGACTCTCCTTATAATTTTCTGCGTGAGGACGAGAGAAGAAACACAAAAAAAAAAAGGAGAAGGAGGAAGGAGACAGGAGGGATTGTGACACAGGTAAAGATAGTGTAAGGGGAAAGGGGGAAGAAAAGAGAGAAAGAAAGGAGAAGTGGACTCAGCTTTCTGACAAAAAACTAAAACACCGGTCAACAGAGCCATGCACCAAAAAAGATTAGATAGCTATGGGAATGCCACCATGTTAAGCTACATTATACACATATTTTAATTAATTAGTTTTTTTTTAAATTTAGGAACATGCAGTCAGGCAGACTCGTTATTGCTTGCAACAGTAGATCATGCACAGAAAGTAGTAAGGAGGTGTGAAGGTAGCAAAACACACACATACACACACAAATATATATATATATACACATATGCATATGTTTATATATATATGATATATGGCTCATCAAATCCTGAGTATGGTGGTGAGGAGTGATCAGGAAGCACAAAGCAGCTCCATAGGAATAAGATCAAGGTTTAATAAAAAAAAAAAAGAAAGAAAGGGAAATAAATAAGAATGACGATCCCCTCTCCCACCAAAAAACAAAAAAACAAAAAAAACACAAGTTAATGTATTGGAGAATCATAAATATAAGTATATATATATATATATATCTATATATTTAAACAAGGTTTCTGTAGAATCATTAACAAATCTCTTCTGTATATATATATATATATATATAGTATTTATAATTTTTAAACTTTGTTTTTCATAGTTTCGACCTTCATATTTCAAGAAGGAAAATACTTAAGAACAATAAATAATCACGTCGTTAAAAAAAAATCATACCCTTGTATCCCTTCTCCGCCCTAAACAAAAAAAAGCTCCTTTGGCTTGTGTCTCCTTAGCGGAAGAGCATTTCTTACTCCACAACGGCATCTTCCCGGAGCACAGCTACGCGATTCAGTAGGGGGAGTCACGAAAGTCTCTTTTTTTTTTTTTACATATTCCTCAGCAAAGTGCAAAATGTTTTTGTTCTGTTTTTTTTTTTCTTTTTTGTCTTTCTTTTTTTTTTTCTTATATTAAAATCCAAACTTGATATTTTTTTTCCTTAAATATATCTGCATATAATCTATAATTTATCATCCTGTTAAAAAATAACAAAAAAATTGTTAAAGTCTCTGTCTTATTTTTGTTCTTTTTTTTTTTTTTTGCCATTGTTGATGTTTATTTATTTTTTTTTTTGCAGTTATTACTAGTTAAAGGTTCCCCTTATGAGTTGATTGAGTCCATGCTATAAGATGGAGGGAATGGGAGACCGCGGACGTCTCACTGCCGATGGTGACCCAAATGGGGTAGAGATAGGAGACAGTCTGAGCGTATTTCCACTCATGCCAGCTATGCTGTTTAGACTCCGGGATTTTTCATAACCTTGATATCCATGAGATAAATAAAAAAAAAGGAAAAAAAAAAAAAAGATTATGAAGCGCAACTGATTTTTTCCCAGAAATATGGACAGGGAAACGTCATACAGTGAAAAGCTAAAACTGTGGCTACTCAGAAATAAAACAAGCCTTATATATGCCCATTTTCATTCTCACACATTTTTTTAAAATTAGTTTTGAATTTTTTTATATCATTTCTGCTTTCAATTTTGTATGTAAATTTGGAATTTGTTGAAAATTTACACGAAAAGATAGCATACGGTGTATTCTCCATTAATTTGTATCAAATGTTTGAACATTTCAAGTAGCTTCAGACAATTTTCATACCCGCTTGCCATGTATTTTTAATAATTCTTGGTTATTCTGGACTCCGAATCAACATCTTAGGTAGACTATGGAACCACAAGGTCCCGAGTCATTCAACTTATCTCTAGATCTTTGTTTTTTAGTTGACATTTGTTATTATATGCATACATTTTTCGATAATTCTAAATATATTTTAACGACTTTTTGTGAGAGTGAACTATAAATTCTACTCACTGTCTATTATTGGCATTCGGTCCAATTAGAATATTAATTGTATATTGTTTCCTTCGAGAAAGCACAAGAAGCCATTTTATGCCTTGGTCATCCAATTTGGTGATCAAGACAAGAATTATAAATTACTATTCTTGAAAAATGAGACTTTCTAACACATGTTAACTCTCCTTGCAATAACTCTGAGTTCCGTCATGTAGGATATGGAAGATGCATTTAACACTAGAGATGTGTCCACTCTTACCTATCCGTGAATTTTGTTAAAGGGAATCTGTCAGAAGGATTTCACACCCCAAATTATTGATGTTTGCACATAGCTTTTTCAAAGACAAGTCCAGCAATAGCTTTACATGGCCAGACAGTTCCTCTGTCACTGAGAAATCAATGTTTAATTGATATGCAAATGATGCTGGAAAGCTATGGTAGATCTGAAGCCTCTGTCACTCCAGCTCTATTCCCTGCCCAGTTCTGCCTCCTCCTACTTGACTGCAGTCTCCTTTGCCTCAAGACAGCATAGCATCTTGTCAATCAAGCAGGAGGAGGAGGCGCTAGGCCGGGAATAGTGCTTGAGTGACAGAGGCTTCAAATCTACCATAGCTTTTCAGCCTCATTTGTGTATCAATTTAAATGCTGATTTCTCGATAACCAACCATGTAAAAGCATTGCTGGACTTGCCTTTGAAATTGCTATACATGTATATAAATATCTTGCATTTAAGTATTTTAATTTCTCCAATAAGGTACATCACAAGCACAAGAGGTGGGGGCACATATTTACACATATAATATGACCCATTCCCGATAAGGTATCGGGAAATCATGTAGTTTTTTTTCCAAAGTTGACAATCTTCTGCCTTTCATCCAGAGATATGCTGAGCCAAAAGTAAAAGTAATGAAGGACACATCTCTAATTGTCCCTTCAGTCAACAAGGGACAAGTGGGAGGCACGTGATCCACCAATATTTATTTGGTCCGACTCCTAAGGGCTTGCACAGACCAGGAGAAATGATATGTATCCAGAAGATAGTTTCTGATGGGGTAGAACAAACCTAGAACCTTTCACCAAGCCTAGAATTACACTTCTCTCATATTTGGATGGATCTAGCAACTAGAATAGGGAGCAAACAAGAGACAACACCACATCTTGTAGGTCTACATGATTTATTGTAGGTCTACAGGACTTGCTGTAATTCTACATAACTTATTGTAGGTCTACATGACTTATCGTAGGTCCAGATAACTTATTGTAGGTCTACAGGACTTGCTGTAGGTCTACATGACTTATTGTAGGTCTACATGACTTGCTGTAGGTCCACATGACTTATTGTAGGTCTACATGACTTGCTGTAGGTCCACATGATTTATTGTAGGTCTACAGGACTTGCTGTAGGCCTACATAATTTATTGTAGGTCTACATGACTTATCGTAGGTCCACATAACTTATTGTAGGTCTACAGGACTTGCTGTAGGTCTACATGACTTATTGTAGGTCTACATGACTTGCTGTAGGTCCACATGATTTATTGTAGGTCTACAGGACTTGCTGTAGGCCTACATAACTTATTGTAGGTCTACATGACTTATCGTAGGTCCACATAACTTATTGTAGGTCTACAGGACTTGCTGTAGGTCTACATGACTTATTGTAGGTCTACATGACTTGCTGTAGGTCTACATGACTTATTGTAGGTTTACATGACTTGCTGTAGGTCCACATGACTTATTGTAGGTCTACATGACTTGCTGTAGCTCCACATGACTTATGGTGGGTCTACAGGACTTGCTGTAGGTCCACATGTCTTATTGTAGGTCTACATGACTTCAGTTGTCAACTTGTGGGGTAAATCCGACAAAATCAATTTTTTTTGTGACAGTATTCGATAATATTTGAGGCAAAGGGTCTTCATTTTGGCATAATTAGAGAATATTATGGTCTTAGTTTTCACATGACAGGACATATATTTGGCAGTGATGCTTCTGAGCAGACACCGTACTTTCAAATTACAAACACAGCTCCAAGCACAAACATTTAAGGTAGCGACACAAGCAAGTTACAATGTGACCATTTCCAATAAATAAAAACATCCGGGTGACATCTTGAAAGCTGCTGCAGAGCAGTATGGAGCACTTTTAGGTCTGATCAGTTGGTGTAGGCAACGACAAATATTTCCCTCGCATAAGCTTTCGGAAATGCACCACAGAAAAAAATAATTCATATAATTAAATCATAAAAACTCAAATTTTTCTTTCTGACCTTTAGTTGTGTTGTATTATTTTTTTAGGGTAGGGGTTGTATTTTGATTAAATTCAGGTCTTTAGGTTAGTCTTTTACGTTGCTCTACTGATATGATCTCTAAATTGTGGTTCTTCAGCTGCTGGAGACTACTACTTTGAGATACTTGTGCGTTTTTTTCTGAACACTACTGTCCTATCACGGTGATTTCAGTGAGGTTGTTTTGCTAAGTTAGTTGTATTTATCTAAATTACAAAAATAGGGCTTTTTATATATAGTGACACACTCTTCCTGCTGCAAAGCCATGTCGTAAATTCTCCTCTGCGAAGCATTACAGGGCATCCGTTGAAATGAGTAGACATTTATTGAGTCAAGTGACCTCCCATCATTTAGCTACATTTTAGCTGTTATGAGAATCAACACCTTCCCCTTTTGAACTATATACCTATACTTTGAGTATGTTTACACTTGTACTAACTTGCAGAAATAAAACCCTCTGGAAATGAACAGTTTGTATGTGAGAGTCTGGCACCTTGAGGTTTATTTTGCAGGACAACAGTGTCCTTACTACATAACTATCACCTGACGTCCCACAATCTCCACTGACCCCAAAATATTCTTAAAACTCTCTGGTTACTCCTACATCCTGTTTTTTAATTCTTGATATATGTCCGTTTTGGGACATATGAATCAATATAGACCCTTAACTTGGAGTTCAATAGCTAGAAGAACAAGAACAGCAATGCTAGGGCCACTACCCACAACCACCTATCTACCACTGTAAGGTCAGAATAGTTCTTGGGGATTTTTAAGTGTTGTCTTCTGTCAACCGGTCACAGAAGCTGCATATAAGAATATCCAAACACTTACTGTCAGTGATTTTACACCGCCCTGTGCCTTGAATTAATGCACAACTGGAAGAAACACCACATTGAGGGTTGAGGACTAATTTTCAATGAGAGCCTGGGTGTTTCCCCATTCAAAACTTCTTTAAAGGGAACCGGTCAGGTGATTCATGCTTCTCAAATTCCCAGTCATGCAGCCAGGTATATTATTCTATGTAACACTCAGGTGTTTCAGAGATAGTATAGTTTGACAAACTGGCTGGGAACCATAGCTGGAGACCATACTAATCTGGAACTGCTCCTGGCCGGCTATTCCCAGTACCGCATTAATATAAACATGCAAGATAGAGACCTGTTAATAACTTGGTTGTAATGCTGGGAGAAGTCGGCCGGGACTGAGCTGGACTAGTCCCCTTGCTGAATCTCTGGCAACAATCATGGATTGGGCAGGACAAATAGCCTTACAGGTTCCATTTAATAAGCTAAAAACAAGACCATTTCTCTCTCTGGTTTCAATCAACGTTTTGCAATTAAACTGTTTTATAGATAATATACTTTAAAGAACAAGGTGGGAACCATAGCTGAAGGCCAGCCTAGTCTGGCAATGATCTTGGCCTGCTCTTCCCAGCGCCTCATTCCTGTATACACGCAAGGGAGAGAACTGTTAATAAATAGCTGTAGGACTAGGAGAAGCAAAATGGGGAGGGCCCATCTACTCCGGTCTCTGACTATGGACCTCTGCTGGATTTTCAAAGTACAGTACTTCTGAAATGCCGCTGCGTTTCAGAGAATAGTATTCCTGGCTGCAATCATGGTTTAGGACCACGAATCGCTTGACAGGTTCCTTAAAAACAAGGCCATTCCTCACTCTGATTTCAACCAATGCTTTGTAATGCTTTATATCTCCTGTGGTGGCGCTGCAGGTAGATTGAACAGATTGGGAATAAAGTTCATAACTGTCTTAACAAACCAGTCCCACTGAATATGGCCAACGTCTTTGCCAAGAATAACTCATCTAAGGACATTCAAATGTCATATGAGCTTCTAGATGGTGGTCTCACTGGGTTTTCTTAAAGGAACACCATACCTAGAAATTAATGTCTAAAATAAACAAAAAATATAGTTTTCCTCACTGTTACTTAGGCTGCAGCATTTTCTGCGTGATCTTGAAACAGTCAGTCTTGTCGAAATTCTTTAGAGAGCACAGTGGTTAATCTTACTGATCAGCTCCATCTTTGACTGTTAGCGGGCTAAGGCCCTGCCCCCTTTTGATAAGAGGGTGTGGCATATATATCTCTTGTCCTGTAATACACAAGGCAGAGGGGCTGCAGCCATTTGGCTAATTGAAGCCAGAAACACAACATTGAAGAGGAGAAGGGACATAGCTCTGCTCCCGAGACACAAAGAGAAGTTTTCTTTATTTATTTCCTCATTATAACTGTAATTTGGGGCAAAATAAGATCAAAGAAAAAGAGGAGATTGAGGACGGAATATCTTTGATTTTTTTTTTCTATTTTTGTGTGCAGTTTATCTTTTTACAGTTCCTTTAAAGGGGTTGAATGTGATTAAAACAGCACCTTGTTTGTTTTTTCTTTCCCCAGAAACAGAACCTCAAGTAAGTCTGACTTTCAACACCAAGAGCAGCCAGTGTTTAAGAGTAGCACTGTTTTAGGGAGAAAAAAAATCAAACAAAATATGCACAAAAAATTACTACCTTCATGCTAGAGTGGAGGATAGCCGGACTTTCAATCTTGGAGTCGGTGATACATTTGCTTAGCGCTACCTCAATAGCCATTGTAAAGCATGGAATATAAGCAGGCATGCAGCAAAATAGCTGAGACGGAAAGTCATACACACAATCAAACAAGACATGGACCAGCAGCGGGAAAATAGTCGAGGTTGATGGATCTTGATCATTTTACTGTGGACACATGCAACTTTCTCCTGCTAAGAGTTCCAGTGCTTTTTTTGCTTCTGTTAAATCTCAAGTGATCCAATATGATCTTTTTTTTTACAATCCTATGTACTGTCTTTTGCATTGTGTGTGTCCATACAGAGCAGACAGCTAAACAGTGCTCACACGTGGGTAGTATCAGATTCCACTTATTTGGTCCCCGGGCCCATGATAAGTATTTGGTTCAGCATAGAAAGAAAGCACAATTCTCACAGTAATGACATCTCCGCCAACCTTACCCACTACACTTATACACTATTCACAGTGGGCACCACACTGCTAGAAGCATGAATTAGTTACAACACTTGGACTGTAAGTTATTGGACCTGACTTGCCTCAAAAGTCGGCACTGAATAAATCAGCTTCAAGGTTTTACTAGAGCTAAGAGGGAACAAGATAAAACACACACACACACATACACAAAATAAAAAAGAAAAGAAAAAATAAAAGGAGCTCAATATCAGAAAAAAAATGGGTCAGAAAACAAAATATTTTACGGTTTTCTTCAAGCTTTGTAACTTTGTAAGGTTGATGTTACTTTTTTTATTTTAGTGAGATGTCTTGTTGGATAGGTGATGACTTACTGATCGGTAGGGATCTGACCACTGGAACCCGCACTGTTCAAGGAGTTTTTATTCTCCGACAGGGACCTAGAATTTCAAAATGGTGTGATGGATCAGACGCCTTACCAATGTTCTACTCCCTATAGGCATGCCGGAAAAAGCTGAAGAGAGAATCAATGGAGAGGCGGTTGAGCATTGTGAATTGCCGCTTCATTATAGTGCGGGATCAGTGCAGATCCCAGTAGTTGGACCCCGACCAATCAAGTTATCACCTATTCTGTGGGTAAGTGATATCTTGTTTTCTCTGGACAACCCTTTTAAATGTGGGTCATATAAGATTAGAAAATCTTCTACTTTCTTCCAA
The DNA here is from genome assembly GCF_032444005.1 of Ranitomeya imitator. Classification (NCBI taxonomy): domain Eukaryota; kingdom Metazoa; phylum Chordata; class Amphibia; order Anura; family Dendrobatidae; genus Ranitomeya; species Ranitomeya imitator. Next base: position 31,018,759 of record NC_091291.1, read on the forward strand.
AAACATTGCCCCTTCATCCCCCGATGTGGGTTATTTCTTGCATTGTTGCTCATCTCTATTGAAAGGAATGAGTTGCAGTACCACACACAAAGAGTGGACAGGAGTGGCAATATTCCATGGTGAATGTCATGTTTTTCTAATCTGGCATAAACCATTTCGAGAAGAAGCCATTTCACTGGCCTTAGCCATATTCAACGGAATGCAACCATCGAATTTACAAATTATAATATCACTGTCCCGCTGGTTCACAAAGAACTGCTCGTCCTTAGGGAAGAGTCAGACGGTCGTATAACTCATATGGGAATTGCAAAGCAATGCTTAGAGTGGCTGGAGGCTCTCCCAACCCGAGTGTCACCGCGTAGTTCTATGGAGGTGTCAAGCTTGGGTCGGGTGAGCCATCGGCCAGTCCCGAGCTTTGCGTTGAAATCCACAACCGAGTTATACGGCCATCTGACCCTTCCCTTACTACAAGTAATTTCGGAGATCTTGTAGGTTTTCCCTTAAAGAGGTTGTGCAGGATATATGGCTTTGCTTAAATACAAATAGAGCCACAATGCTTAGAGTGGCTGGAGGCTCTCCAGACCCGAGTGTCACTGCGTAGTTCTATGGAGGTGTCAAGCTTGGGTTGGGTGAGCCATCGGCCAGTCCCGAGCATTGCGTTGAAATCCACAACCGAGTTATACGGCCATCTGACCCTTACCTTACTACAAGTAATTTTGGAGATCTTGTAGGTTTTCCCTTAAAGAGGTTGTGCAGGATATATGGCTTTGCTTAAATACAAATAGAGCCACAATGCTTAGAGTGGCTGGAGGTTCTCCAGACCCGAGTGTCACCGCGTAGTTCTATTGAGGTGTCAAGCTTGGGTTAGGTGAACCATCGGCCAGTCCCGAGCATTGTGTTGAAATCCACAACCGAGTTATGCGACCATCTGACCCTTCCCTTACTACAAGTAATTTTGGAGATCTTGTAGGTTTTCCCTTAAAGAGGTTGTGCAGGATATTAATCAATGGAGTGGATATTAATTACAAATAGTGCCACACCTGTCCACAGGTTGCGTGTGGTATTCACGTCGATACAGCAAAGGTGCCACTCCATGAATAGGTGTGGCAGGAAACAGCCATGTGTTCCTTATCCTTGACTACTCCTAACACCCGTTGGTTCTGAATGGGTGTATGCTTAGATCTCAGTATTAATGGTGAATTTGGTTCTGGGCATGATACTGAATCTAAGTGTGATACCATATGGAAGGTAACCACACACCAATCAAACTGGGCTTATCCATGAGCATATCCATCTTACAGGAGTTTCTAGTAGTATTCTTAAATGCTAAAGGGACCTCAATAAAAAAAACACATATTCACCTTTTGGACTGGTACTGTTCCCGCGATGTCGGCACTGTGTCTCCTGGTGGTCACGAGACATTGTTATGCCACGTGAGCACTGCAGCCTTTCAGCAGCTGTTGATGGGCTACAGCCTTCACAATTCTCTTTGACAGAAGTGTGAAGGCTGCAGCCAATCGGCAGCAGCGGTCACGTGACATTGTTTTGTTGAGAGACACAGCACACACATTGCTGGAGCAGCACCGGTCTGGGTGGTGAGTATATCTGCTTTATTTTTATTGGGGCAACTTTAGCATTAACGAAGGGGTTGTCTACTAATTAAAGAATGTAGTGTCTACATGGTATGGGGCGTTGGATCTCTTATCTCACATTTCAAGTCATAGTCAACAATCAGGAACATAGTTTTCTTGTAATATTTTCACCAAGATGGTCTCATTTAACTTAATTTGATTTTTGAAATGGAAGTACAATTTGATATCTGTATCTGAAGTTGGATAAATTGAGGCATCATTGAGATGATCTGGGGCGCTAAAGGACAGAGGCAAACACTTCTAGACTTCAGGTGGCCAATAAGGCTGTGTGCACTCAAAGATTTCGAAGAGTTTTTGGAGCATAAACTGTGCGGAAACTCTCCAAATCAGCCACAAAAATTCAAAACTCCTCAAAAGCGTTGAGTTTCCACTCAGTTTCTACTCCAAAAACTCAATAAAACACTGGATTGAAGATGCACATTTTAAGAGAATATACGGGGTCCAAATAGATAATTCTTCCAAAAACTACAGTTTACGTTGTCACAGGAGAGACATGGAAGGTGGACATCAGTCAATGTTGGCCAACTCTGTGGACAAATTAATCTTTTGAAGCCCATTGGAATAAAACCTTGGTGGTCATGAGTAGGGGACATTTAAGGAGTCCAACATTTTGAATGGTCTACATATATTTTACGTTTTCTGATTGTGGCACTTATATGAGCGTAAAACTGTTAGCTTAATTAACAGACTGTAATATAAACCTTGGTTTGTGTATCATTCTAAATTACTGGTTGGCAGTCAACTTATGAGAAGTCAACAAGATCATCTCCTAAAAGTCCGATCTTGGGAAGATCCCAATGATTTTTCAGTGGAGTGGTGACTACGTTTCCATTCATTGAAATGGATGAGTGTTACAGAAATGGATGAGTGAATGACCTCCATATCTTCCATTGATTTCGCTGAGTGGCTACCTGTCTTCTCATGTACTTACTTTTGGGCTTAAAGAGAATTTTTCACATTTTTTGGGGGAGGGTGGGATGGGGGTCACCTCCTTAAATTGGCATTCCAGCTATCTATCAATCATCTATCTATCTATCTATCTATCTATCTATCTATCTATCTATTATCTATCTATCTATCTATCTATCATTTATCTATTATCTATCCATCTATCTATTATCTATCTATCTATCTATTATCCATCTATCTATCTATCTATCTATCTATCTATCTATCTATCTATCTATCTATCTATCTATCTATCTATCTATCACTTATCTATTATCTATCTATCTATCTATCTATCTATCTATCTACCACTTATCTATTATCTATCTAGCAATCTATCTATTATCTATCTATCTATCTATCTATCTATCTATCTATCTATCTATCTATCACTTATCTATTATCTATCTAGCAATCTATCTATTATCTATCTATCTATCTATCTATCTATCACTTATCTATTATCTATCTAGCAATCTATCTATTATCTATCTATCTATCTATCTATCACTTATCTATTATCTATCTAGCAATCTATCTATCATCTATCTATTATCTATCTATTATCTATCTATTATCTATCTATCTATCTATCTATTTGTGTCTATTTAACTATCTGAAATAGATCTATAAATTAATTTTTTTTTTTAGAAAATATTATGATTCAGTTTAATATATAAATCAGATTTCCCTGTTGATGGAAATCTAAAACCTGCCTTTAGAATTTTTATCAGGCAGCCACAGGCATCCTATTTTCTGTGATTTAATACCAGCAGCTGGCCGATTGTACTTTTATAGCTTGGTATGAAGTGCCGCTGTGTAAGAGACTCTAAATCTAATTTTTTATACATATTAGTCCATATAAACGTTATTAGAACACATTCGAAGAAATCCGATATCACCAAAAAACCCCCCAAGAATGTTGTTCAGGGCTCAGAATGTTTAGTTCAAACATGCAAATTTTATTGATCCATAAGAAAAAACTTTATAAAAAATACATAAAATACAACTGCACATACTCGGTTAGAATGTTACGCGCCCCCGGATGAAGATAATATCGAAACGCGCGTAGGGGTTTACCTGAGTGTGCTTCAGCAGGTGAATATGCTTTCATTTTTATACTTACCATCGTAACATTCTAACCGAGTATGTGCAGGACTAGGAAGGGACCTTCCAGCGAGATTGAGCCAAAGAAGTAGTGTTGTACTTATCACACCTATATATTTATATTAGGATTATCTCATTGGGTTTTGGCCGGCAAATGCCAGCACATAAATAAGCACCTAGGCACATCGGCACTTTAGTGATTCAGTGATTTTAAAGCAGTCACCTGCTGCAATAATAATCTAGAGCCTGCATAGCATTGTTATATAACAAATTGGATTTACAACAGATTATTATTTTTTCAAAGGCATATGCATGTCAGGTACCATTATTAAGCACATGTCAGTTGTTGTTCTATTTGGATTGGAGGTACATGTACAATTGTTGTATTTTATGTATTTTTTATAAAGTTTTTTCTTATGGATTAATAAAATTTGCATGTTTGAACTAAACATTCTGAGCCCTGAACAACATTCTTGGGGTTTTTTTTTGTGATATCTAAATCTAATTTATATTTTTTGTTCCTTTGGTTATATTTGATAATGGGAAAATTAGTAAAAAAAACTCTAATCATTTGTTTTTTTTTTCTTACTGGGATTTTCAGAGCTGAAGCTTTCCATGAAATGCGGATGAAGTTAAGCAAATGGAAAAAGTATCAAGGTATTTCTTGATTTTGGCATTATAGAACATATTAGTCAAGTGTAATATATATCTATCTATCTCCATTCCAGAAAAATATATATAAATCTGGTTTGAAGGGATTGAAATCCAATGACGTTGATCAAATATTGTCCTCAGCAATGATTTTCCTGCATAGACATAGAGTTAAAAGATACAATTTTGGCTACCAGAAGACACAACGAGAGGGGGTTTAGGAGTTGGGTCCATACTGGTTTATACAGTGCAATAAGAAAAACTGGGCACTCACCACTTCTCGTTAAATAGCACTTCATTGTGGTTCCATAAAAGAGAATGTGGATAGAAAAATTGACAGCCGTTTCGCCTGTGAATCATGCTCCCTCTGAGCCTCAAAAGGCGAAACGGCTGTCAGACAATTTTTCTCTCCAAATTCTCTTTTAGGAAACCTCAATAATGCCCAATTTTTGTTCTTGCACTGTATTCACAATTGGACTGTTTCATGGCAAGCACCATCAGATTTTTTGCTGCAAGTCATCTGTTGCCAGTGAATACTGCAAAGTGTAAATGGGAGCAGTGCCAGAGCCCTACATTTTCCATACTATTGGGAATATTGGTTTATTATAATTAGTGTATATATCTGACCCTACAATCTAACTAGGGATATCAGCCAACCATAAACCAGCCAACCTCCTGAAAAAGCCCCTTGTGTGGCGAAACATGCATCAAGGTGCTTTCCCTCCTCCGAGCATCAATATTTCACAAGGTATTGAAGGCTCCATTGGGGACCTTTTTTATTTATCTATATCACTGACGTTTTTACTATTACTGTTATATTTATACATTTTGGTCTCCTGTTTGTGAGCTTTCTACATGATTCTTTTCAGTTTGGTACACTGTGCACTTTATTTGTCTGGCCATATAATATACGTTGTGCCTCTATAGTGTTCTTCAGCAATCTATGACATTATTTCTTTAGATTTAGTTGGAGGCCACTATAGACTGTTTTGATGAGTGAGTGTCCTGTCGATTTATAGTGGATGCAATATTTGACGTATCTATTTTTGATGACCGACTGGCTTTGGGAGCTTTGTATTAGAGGATCGTTTCGATGAGGACCACTATATCTTGATCCTTTCCCCTATGAATGTAATTTGGGCTGATCTATGATCTATAGTATTAAACCATTTGGTTATTGGTAGTGATAAGCGAACGTGTCCGGATAAGGTGTTATCTGAGCATGCTCAGGCGCTAACTGAGTTCTCGAATAATATGGTCCAGTTCCCGCGGCTTGATGTCTCGCGGCTGTTTGACAGCAGGGATTGCCTGTTTGTTAGTCAGCTCCATTTTTAGCTGGTTATGCTCCCTCAATCATAGGGGTGTGGCTTAGCAATCTTTCGTTCTACGACAGTCAGGGAGGAGGAGTTAAGCTTCTGCTGTAGGCGGTTGTCTTAGAGCCACACACAAAACAGGGAGGAGAAGGAAGGAGGAAAACATGACTGAGCTCCTGAGACACACTCAGGTTTCATTATATACTTCTCAGTTTAAACTGTGATATGAAAAAAACTGGATAAAAAACTGCGGAGATTAATGGAGGAATGACAGGAAAATGATTATAATGTTTGTCCATTTTTTTGTGTTTAGTGCTACCATACTGAGAAGCATTGTCCTCCAGAGCTACTACAAAGGCATAATATAATAATAATAATAATAATAAATGGCGCTATAATAAATAATAATAATAATAATAATAATATAGAGCCAACTAGTAACTTGCTCAGTATTGACAATGGGCAAATACCCCAATATTGCTGTCTATAAATATGGATGAGGTTGGCTAATATCCTTAGTCATGGTAAAACATTCATTAAAGGGTCAGACATTGACATACAGGGGAAATACCTAAAATGGGCACTACTGTATTGACTTGACTGGGTACCTATAGGTGGCACTAGTAATATATTGTCTTTCTTGTAGAGGAAAGATAATTTGTCTACTTTTTCCCCTGCAACATTGTTTGTGAGACTGCCTACTTCAAATGGATCTCTTTAATGAGAAGCCGAACTTCCTACGGTCGAATCCTCACTGTATTCTGGCCATTGACTTAAATGTGAAGGATTGCTCAAAAAACTGAGTTAGCTTCCTTGTAAAAATCCCTGCGCTCCCCTAACTTTGCCTCTTTTTTCCTTTTTGCGCTGCGTCGCTCCATTACAGAGATATTCACATTTGTTGCTTTTGGAACACCATATGTGAAATCTCTGCTTGGAGAGCGACTGGGTGTTTCTTCAGAGTCTCTTCTGGGGGCGTGTGCTTTCACTCCCAGATGTTGCCAATCACAGCATGCTTTTCCTCCTCTCCCGTCCAGATGCTGCCAACCACAGATGTGAGGGCGAAGTGAAAATGTACGCCGCCAGAGAGAACTCTGTAGACACGCCCAGTTAGATTACAAGCAGAGATTTCACTTATTGCTCTCCAAAAGCAAAAAATGGGAATATCTCTGCAACGGAGCGATGCAGAGCAAAATGGAAAAAATCGGCATAATCAGGGGAACACATGGAATTTTGCAAGGTATATAATTCAATTGGTTCAGCAAGTGACGGGTCTTTTTTAATTAATGTAGAAAATCCAGGTATCTTGATTATAATCTATCTGATTGCCAAGATTAGATAGTTAAGGGAGTTGAAATAAACCCTATACACCTAAAACGCCTCCGTCTACAAGATATTATTGTGCATGGGAAGTTGTAAGGAAGTGGATTCTCCAGATTTGACCAAACGTGACCAAATCTGACCAACACCATTCATTCTGCTTTCAAAGAGAATGGATCAAGCCCTATATTCTTTCTGACATCATTTGGCTTAAGACGCATCTCTTCTTACCTTGACGGCAACATGGCTGTCTATAAGGTTCACATATTAAACATATATATTGCGTTTATTGTAATCATCTGAGATTTAAGTGCTGATCTCCAGCAGATGCCAGGTACAGCTTGTCGATGATATCAAATGAGCTTTGTTTAGATATTATCGAATGGTGACTTGGCCATTGTGTGATGGTAACTCGAATCAAGAAGACAGATGGTGCATCTGCTTCCTTCTACCACTTGCCAACAGTGAGGGTTATTGAGGAATGATCTGAACAAGTCAGATTGCATCCAAAGGCTTGGTTGACACTTTGCTTCCAAGGCAGCTCGACATGCAATTTGATACATAGCCTTTGGGTATCAGATCATTTGATAACCTGAATTTAGTCAATGAAATGTGAGTAAAATGAGTAGGATCCATACTTGGCAGGTGGCACATTCTACATATGGTAACTTAGGAAGCTTAGGCTTTTCTAGCCAAGGCAAAAATCACCATAAATATGGATCTGGAGCTTATGAGTAGGATTACTTGGTGCATCGCAGAAACAAAAATGAGCAAGGTTTGTAAGTTAATGAGGGTGAGAAAAGGGACTCCCCTTTCATGCTACTCACCCCTAAGGCATCATGCATCCTACTGCTTGATCCATGTGGCTGCATTGGCATTGAGGTCATGCAGGAGATCAACGTCTTGTTTGTACCAGTCGTCGTGCTGAGGTGATGGAGTGCAGGCGTTGACAGCTGAAGAGCGAAGGGCGCAGGCAATGACAATGAAACATGGATGGCAATGAAAATAAACAAACAAAAAAAAAAAAGATATGTTTAAATGTAGATGGTTTTATAGAGATGCACTGCCCCCATACTCCCAGCAGGTGTGTCAGACCTTACATTCTGTAGGATACAGGACATCACACCTTTTTTTACAAAAAAAAACATTACATAACAACATATAGAAGGACTAGAGGGACCTGCTAATATCTCCCTCCAAAACATGATGGTATATCGATGGCAGAAGGCCCTATAGCTTAACCTCAGTCTTAATTTTTGGTCGCAGCAGAAGACCACTTCAAGCCAACGTTCTTAAGTCGAAACCTCTAGTCGAGGAAAGTTTTAAGCCAACGTTCTTAGCATTCTTAAATTATTTCAACTTAGAACTTGAAGGACCTTGCAAAGGTGCTGTCCCCATAGCACATTGACTTGATATTTATCTCTTCCAACTCATCATGCACATGGCTGAGAAGAATGTGTTGTTCATAAGGAATAATCGGCACCAGAGAACTCTGACAATGGCTTATTTCCTGATGGAAACTTGGGAAATCCCCCACATCCATTAGATAATCAACTTGTCTCACTGAAATCATCCGGTAGGACATCGCCTATCTAAATGATATTGGAGACTTAAAGGATTTATCTAGGACTTTTTTTTACTATGGCTATAAAATTACTAGGTAGTTGCTACCTACCTGTCTGTTTTGCCCGCTGACAAATTCTGCCAACAAAGAGTGACCACAGACCACTCTTGACTGATTCAGCTGCTTCCACTAAAGAGTAGCACCTTCTCTTCTGTTCTGTTGAAGGGGCACGACTGCCGATGTTGTGCACTATGACAACCAGCTCCCCGCTGCATAACTGCGGGGAGCTGGTTGTCAGTCAGCATGATGCCGGCAGTCAGGCCCAGTCCACAGAGCAGCTTGGAAGAGGAAGAGATGTTTGGTTGATGTTGAGCAGTTGAGTTGTCGGCAGGAACGGTCAATGACCTCTCTGTGCTCAGCTGACGCCAGGTAGTTAGCAACTACCTGCCTGCTAGATTTATGGCCATAGTAAAAAAAAAAAAAATAGACCTAAATAAACCCTTTAAGACTTTAACGTTCCTCTGGCCACATGCTTCTTCTTGCATTCAAGAGGCTTTTAGGGATATTACATTGATGGTCTATCCTTAGGCACTATCAAGCTCTGGTTGTCACATTGTCTTTCTTATCTTTTATGATCATACAGTATAGCATAGTGGAAGTATTAAGCCCTTAACTTAAAGTGAACCTATCGTTTATAAGAAAAACATAAAATGTGACAGCAAATTGAATAAGATTTTTATCAGATGTATGTTATTAGCATATTAGATGATCTCCCACAGAATTACAGGGAAGGTAGTTTTACTTTCACGAGTAACATTCTCTTCTCTGGGAGGTACCAACTGTAGGGGAGGGAGAGTTGATTTTATACGGCATCCAAAAGGCAAAGTTGAGTCTAGTGACCAGATTTAGCAGGATTTGGCCATCATCACTCTTTTATCTCTAGTTCATGGAATACAATGGAAATATTGATTTGCCTTTTTCTGTCTGAAATTCACCAGAAGAGGATTACAAACATGGCAAAGAAATTCACCAATTCCTCCCAATGGGTAGTGAATCAGCAAAACGCAACTCAGATGGAAATGTACCTCTCCCCTTACCAGAAAACTGAGCTCTACAACATACAGAATATTTGTATTTATCAGCCATGGGATAAGATATTACACTGAGCTATGTAGCTCAGATAAAGGGTGAGGATATAGCTGCTTCTAAAGTGTTAATCTGAAAGAGGAGGACATAGCTGCTGGTAAAAGGTCAATCTGAAAAAGAAGGAATCAGCTGGCAGCAAAAGGTGATCGTAGTCTCTCACTATATACTGTACACAGACAGGCAGCCACAACACTCTAAGCAGAAGGCTGTCACAGACTTTGCTATTTCTTGCCTCCCCTGCTGCATTATAATATACAGGAATCCATCCTACTTAGCTTTTACATCCAGCATAAAAATAGGCAGCAGCACAGATCTCAACAGTGTTTGCATGCTGCACACTTCCAGTTTCCCCTCCACACAGTGGTATCTCACAGCTCAGAAGACGGAAGTCTCACCTAGTTGTCAAAATAGTGAGACAACAGAGAGACTTCAGCTAAGTTCTGTCTTCTTTTCTTCAAGAGCCAGAGCAATTATCCCTAAATTAGACTAAATTTTCATAATTATTTACCTTATTCGAGAAAGGTTTTATAATTTGGTCTCCTTTTACTTTTTTGAAAATTTCCAGGAGATTACAGGTTTTCTTTAAATTCAAGACACCCTATCTTAAAGATAGATTAAAGCTGTCCATTCACATTAGAGTTATGTCAACCGAAACCACCAATATCGATGGGTTCGACAGACAGTCTAATGTGTATGGGGGTGCCGGCCAAACAATGGTCGGGAGTGATATCGATCAGGTGTGCCCGATTTCGTGTGGCCAACATGTCAATATGTGACTTTCTCATAGAGAACACAGGAACGCTCGGATGAGACTCAGCTGAGATGGTTGTCAGCCGAACGATATTTCGGCTGACAACCATCTACTGTCTATGGCCGTCCTTACATACATCGAGGCAGCCTATTAGGACTTGGTTGGCCTCATCTGTTATTGACCTCTGTACTTATCTCATGTTAGCAAATGAGGGTGTGGGTACTCAACCCAACGACCATGGAAGGGTGTCAAGGACAAACAAGCCTCAATATCTACATGGTCTGGTGGATTGAATATGCACTGGAAGAGGGCTTCATTTCAATTTTTGCTATGAGGTCCCCATTTTCATTTTACATGTATATAGAAAATTGATGGACACCCTCGGATTTGCACATAGTGTAACTATATGGAAAAGCACTTTTAGCAGTCAATTTATAGAATGAAGGCTACTATAAACAGCAACTTCATTTTGCAATTAGTGTGTATTGGAAGGTGAAGGACATTGAATTTCAATAAAAACCCTGCAAGCTTATTATTATCTAACTCCTCATGGAAGCAATTCAAGGAATTCCTTAACGAAAAAAAGTGGCTTTTAACTTGAATCTCCCTTTAATTCCACCTTTGCTCCTCATCCACTATTTTAGTCTTCATGGAGGACACATTTATCTGCCTGAAAAGACTCTGAGTAAATTATTGTGAAAAATGCTTGACACAGAGATGTTGGACACGTGCAGTGTGCCATTATATGCCAATGCCTATTGGGTGTTACTGTGAGAAGTCATTTAATCATTCTTGTGGTTTAGACCTGTTGAATGACATTAGCCTACGCTGTTGGGCCCAGACTCACTACCCTTCTCAAACTTTCCATTCTGCCATAGCACCCAAGCCTCGGTTTTTCCGTTTGCCAACTGAACCATTTGTTCTCCAGCCCTCACTCTAAGAATTCGAGCACTCCTTTTCTATTTCCTTTATGGATTACACTACTTCCCAAACCTTTCCTTAGTTTTCCTGTTTACCAAGACACTCCTTTCCCAGTTTTCCTTTGCGTCAGGCCAAAAATTGCCCAATTTTCTTACATGCCCGGCCAAAGCTTCCTCAGATTTCCTTCATGCCATGCCACACCTACCTCAGATTCCCTACATGCAGACCGCTACTTTCCTAGTTTTCTTGTAAGCATGCCACTACTTTCAGTTTTTCCATTTACCAGACCAAATTTTTCCCAGTTTTCTGGCTTGCCAGATTACCCCTTCACTAGTTTTCTTGCTGTGTCAGGCCTCTCCCTTTTCCAGCTTCTCTGTGAGTCAGGTTACTCCTCTCCTAGTTTTCTCATGTGCCAGACCATACTTTTATTACTTCTGCAAACACTTTACATTCTGTACACACAACTTTTCTTTTGTTAGCATTATCTTTAGGTCCTGCCATACCACTCCTGCTAGGCCTCTCCCTTTTCCAGCCCTTCTGTGCGTCAGGCTACTCCTCTCCTAGTTTTCTTGTTTTGCCAGGCCATACTTTTGTTAGTTCTGCTAATACTTCCCTTACTGTACACAAAACTTTACTTTTGCTATCACTGTCTTAAGGTCCTGCTATATCAATCCTACCCTAGTTTTTCTTCTGTACCAGGCCTCTCCCTTTTCCAGCCCTTCTATGTGTCAGGCTACTCCTCTCCTAGTTTTCTTGTTTTGCCAGGCCATACTTTTGTTAGTTCTACTAATACTTCCTTTACTGTACACAAAACTTTACCTCTGTTATCACTGTTCTGCGGTCATGCCATACGAATTCTATCCTAGTTTTCCTTCTGTGCCAGGCCTCTCCCTTTTCCAGCTCTTCTATGCATCAGGCTGCTCCTCTCCTAGTTTTTTTGTTTTGCCAGGCCATACTTTCGTTAGTTCTGCTAATAGTTACCTTACTGTACATAAAACTTTACTTCTGTTATCACTGTCCTGAGGCCCTGCCATACCAATCCTACCCTAGTTTTCCGTCTGTACCAGACCATTCCCGTTTCCAGCCCTTCAATGTGTCAGGCTGCTCCTCTCCTAGTTTTCTTGTTTTGCCATTTCGTTGGCCCTTGCTGTACACAAAACTTTACTTCTGTTATCACTGTCCTGAGGTCCTGCCATACCAATCCTACCCTAGTTTTCCGTCTGTACCAGACATTTCCCGTTTCCAGCCCTTCAATGTGTCAGACTGCTCCTCTCCTAGTTTTCTTGTTTTGCCATTTCGTTGGCCCTTGCTGCACACGAAACTTTACTTTTGCTATCACTGTCCTGAGTTTGACTTTAGGAACCGGAATTAATTTCTAAGACAAGAAATAATGTTGACGGCATGGAATTTCTCATTAATGTGAATGAAATATATATATTTTTTAACTCGTGAGCTTGTGAAAATGAAAAAGACAGTACAGTTTGGCCCACGTGACTCACCTAGATATTTTCTTGATTAGCACTATAGTAACTTTATGATGGCCATGAAAAAATAAAATGAGTAAAATGAACCAGTCACTGCCCGGTCAACCAATGAAATGTGGAAAGTGGTTAATGGAACCATGAAAATAACTATCAGCGTAATATTCCATGTGATAAGATATAAATATATCACAGCCCCATTGTTCAATCGGCATTGATCTGGAGTGAAAATGTTTTTTTGCCAATTAACATCTACTGTGGTAGGCCGCCAACATACTGGACTCTCAGCCATACAAACATACAGTAATATGGACACATACTCACTCCATAAGTTACAATTCACCCTTGACACTCGGTGTCTCAATTGCATACAATAGTTTCTGGTCGAGTATGCACTGGTCTCTTGCATGACAGCTTGACCCAACATGCCGGTAACAGCATGACAAGGATATGGGTATGCTGACTAATGTAGCTGCAGTAGTGCTTTTATCAGATTTTGGTACAAGTAGCAAAATCTATTGGAGAGAGGGGGGGGGATATGTAGGTAATGACAGTAATAAACTTGTATAGCAATAAAACCTCAGTCAGATATCGGGCCATTATGATCTGTCACATGAGCTGAAAAACAAAAGAGCAACAAAACATACAAAAAGTCGAAGGACATAACATATAACATGAAAACATGGTTGCAAACTAGCCTGGCATTTCTAGACTTTCCGACACATAGACATTGAAACAACATCACATATGAGCATGCTGAAATAACATTGGGGTGTCCCATGATGCCTACATCCTTCCATGCTTACTCATCGGGCTTTGATTCCACCTCAACCTTCACCCATCACCTCAGGTTCCTAATTCTGGAAAGTTCAGAGGTACATAGGGTGTATGACCCCCCAAAAAAGGAGATATGATCATTTTTTTGGGGACTGTTGGAGGAGAGCAACCCTTGACACGGATGTTTTTGTTTCAATCGTACATGGAGTGCACCCATGTTTTCAATTTTCTAATATCTTCTTACGTTACCCAAAAAAAAAGGTGGTATTGCATTTTGGCATTGGTAGCTGAGCTGCTTCTTGTTTTCTCAGACTCCTCAATATTTTTTTTTTCTGACCACCATGGCACATACACAAGTTCAATTAAATTAGAACCTAAAATGTACTATTCCTACTCAAGCAGCCTACAAGAAGCAAGATTGCAAAGGAAGACGTGGCTATTTTCTTTTTTTTTTTTTTTAACTACGTGTAGCTCACATCTACACATCCCACTTAAAGCAAACTGAGAGTGATCAGAACCACCAAGATCTAAGCTGAAAGCAGATCAGAGACATCGGTCTTTTGCATGGTGGGTTTTTTTTTCTCAGGAGGGGAAATATCAATTTCAAGCTTTTGCATTGCTTGCTGCAGTTAGCTGCATAAATGGAAGTGAGCGATGAAGGTGGGGGGAAGTATGCATCAGAGGTGAATACCTTTGCGGATGTTGCCGTCTGGAGAATGGGCAAAATCCCCCGTTGACAATAGGAAACAAGCTCGGTCACGATTGTATCTCTCTCTTGCACCTGGAGTGACTGGAGACTTTTCTTCTGGTGAAAGAGCCTGGTCTATTGTTGGGCAATCCTCGTTGGCTAGTGCAGCGTTGGCAGCATCCCCGTTCTGCTTGGAGTCTTTAGGAACAAAGTAAAAGAAAAAGATTCATAACCGGTGTTAGACCATTGCTATATCTAATGGTTTCGGGAAATGTATGTCCCCAGTCACCTACAAACCATAGGAGCTTTCGTACAAAATTCTACACAAGGCGGCAAATCCAAAAACATCACGTGCAAATAATCTGAAAAATACAAGGTGAATATAAACCAAAAATTCAACTATTTTTGTGAAAGCCATCACAACATCAATGGAGGTTGTCACTCAGCCTTCTCTCGAGCTATCAAGTTCTCTCTAACCTTTCTGCTCCCGTAATGTTACATAAGAATTAATGGACACGGAGAAAACTTAGTGATAATCTGGAAGAGTTGGCCCGCCATTAAAATTGATAAGTTATCTGTAGTTGGTGCAAATAGATGTGGAGGACCTGGTCCATTGGCCACATTAGTAATCTGTCGGTGCTGGTCAAAAGCCAAGAGAAGCTGATCGGGTCCGCGACTCTACTTTGGATTAGCCGGCTTGGCACAAAGTCATCATTGCGGCGTGACACACATGTTATGTTGCGCCAGGCATAGATCATCAAAAGAAGAGCAGTAGATGACTTATTCCTTCCAAAGACCTTCCAAAGGACCAAGGGACATTCATTACGGATGAAGGAAAGGTGGTTCCATTGGTTCTTGACCAACAGCAAGAGGAAGTAATCAAAGACTCTACACAAGCATCTAAAAAAGGGCTGGATGCTTTTCTCATGACAAATGGTGTGCGTTACAAGTAATTTAGTGATGGTGGGTTTATTACTGGTGGAGAAAGGTTGAACTTGATGGACCTGCGACTCTTTTCAACCTGCGTAACTGTCAGGTAAGAGGCGATATTCACTTCTCGTATCCAGAGGACCCAGGTTACTGACATGGCCGATGCACTGCAAGGAAATCGATTTGCACCATCCCTAGTGATAATGTACAATAAGAGGAGATCCGATCTCAGAGACCCCTACTGATCATGAGAATAGGGGTCAATGAGTCTCCTGTGTGAAAGAAGAAATAGTGCACATGGGTGACCACCACTTTATTCACTGCCGGAGAAAACCGAGTACAGATCTGTAGATTTGGAGTGGTGGTCATACAAGTGCATGCAAAATACCTCTACACTTACACAGATTAATCGGGATTAAAGCTTGCATGATTGGTGGGAATCCTAATGTCTGAGATGGTGAGACGAAACAAGAGGGGCGATAAGACAAAAAAAATGTCCCAAAGAGGAACTTGCTGAATTTGATAAAAAGGAAACTGTTGGGAATTATTATCTGGGGTCCAGAGAGATCGGCAGCCAAAAGAGTTCCGGAACTCACAAAGATTTTTTCCATTTCTTTTATTTGTCAAATCTGGACGCGTTTCAGGCCATCCCGAGCTTCCACTGCTGTGGAATGCTTCGCACGGGCTGAAACATAGAAAAGCTAAAAAAAACCTAAGGGAGTGCCAGGCCTGTTTTAATTCCTTATTGTCTAAAGTCCAGACCTTTATACCTATACATAGAATACACATGGAATGCTGGGAGATTTCAACTCAAAAGCTTGCAGAATTATGAATGCAGCTCTGGTCTGTAACACAGGTTGAGATTTAAGATAATGGAACGTATTTATAAAAACTGATTACAATATATTAATCTATGTAGTGAACTGTTGTGAATTCTGTGGCTGAATTCACTCCTGTGGTCACAAGTGGTACTGCAGCCTCTGGGCTTCCTCCCTCAGGTGTTCTGGTGAGCTCGTTGGCTGCCTTGTTATTTAACTCCACCTGATTCTGTCTTCCTTGCTCCTTGTCAATGTTCCAGTGTTGGATCTGAGCTCCTGGATCTTTCCTGTGGCCTGCTGCTCTGCTTACATAAATGCTTCTTTGCTTTTGTTGCTGTTTTTTCTGTCCAGCTTGTCTATTCGTTTTTGCTGGAAGCTCTGGGACGCAAAGGGTGTACCGCCGTGCCGTTAGTTCGGCACGGTGGGTCTTTTTGCCCCCTTTGCGTGGTTTTTGCTTTAGGGTTTTTTGTAGACTGCATAGTTCTCTTTGCTATCCTCGCTCTGTCTAGAATATCGGGCCTCACTTTGCTGAATCTATTTCATCCCTATGTTTTGTCTTTTCATCTTGCTAACAGTCATTATATGTGGGGGGCTGCCATTTCCTTTGGGGTATTTCTCTGAGGCAAGTCAGGCTTGTATTTCTATCTTCAGGCTAGTCAGCTCCTCAGGCTGTGCCGAGTTGCATAGGTAGTGACAGGCGCAATCCACAGCCGCCTTTAGTTGTGTTAGGATAGGTTCAGGTATTGCGGTCTACAGAGATTCCACGTCTCAGAGCTCGTTCTATTGTTTTTGGGTTATTGTCAGATCACTGTATGTGCCCTGATTACTGCACACTGTGTTACTGGATTGCCTACACAACAGTACAAGGAGCCAAACCAATGATTCTCAATAAAGGGAAAAAAGAAGTTCTGACATCATTTTTTTTTTCTCAGCTCTGTGTTCAGTCTTTTTTTTCCCCTAGACATTAGGGTGCTTCAGGACACAGCTGTGGACATGGATATTCAGGCTCTGTGCTCTTCAATGGATAATCTCGTTATAAATGTACAAAAGATTCAAGATACAATTGATCAGAAATCTATGCTAGAACCAAGAATTCCTATTCCTGATTTGTTTTTTGGTGATAGAACTAAGTTTCTGAGCTTCAAAAATAATTGTAAGCTATTTCTGGCCTTGAAACCTCATTCTTCTGGTAATTCAGTTCAACAGGTTTTGATTATTATTTCTTTTTTGCGCGGCAACCCTCAGGACTGGGCATTTTCTCTTGCGCCAGGAGACCCTGCATTGAGTGGTGTCGATGCGTTTTTCCTGGCGCTCGGATTGCTGTACGATGAGCCTAATTCAGTGGATCAGGCTGAGAAAAATTTGCTGGCTTTGTGCCAGGGTCAGGATGATATAGAAGTATATTGTCAGAAATTTAGGAAGTGGTCAGTACTCACTCTGTGGAATGAATCTGCGCTGGCAGCTTTGTTCAGAAAGGGTCTCTCTGAGGCTCTTAAGGATGTCATGGTGGGTTTTCCTATGACTGCTGGTTTGAATGAGTCTATGTCTTTGGCCATTCAGATCGGTCGTCGCTTGCGCAAGCGTAAATCTGTGCACCATCTGGCGGTATTGTCTGAGATTAAACCTGAGCCTATGCAGTGCGATAGGACTATGACCAGAGTTGAACGGCAAGAACACAGACGTCTGAATGGGCTGTGTTTCTACTGTGGTGATTCCACTCATGCTATTTCTGATTGTCCTAAGCGCACTAAGCGGTTCGATAGGTCTGCCGTCATTGGTACTGTACAGTCCAAATTCCTTCTGTCCATTACCTTGATCTGCTCTTTGTCATCGTATTCTGTCATGGCGTTTGTGGATTCAGGCGCTGCCCTGAATCTGATGGATTTGGATTATGCTAAGCGTTGTGGCTTTTTCTTGGAGCCTTTGCGGTGTCCTATTCCGTTGAGAGGAATTGATGCTACGCCTTTGGCCAAGAATAAACCTCAGTACTGGGCCCAGCTGACCATGTGCATGGCTCCTGCACATCAGGAAGTTATTCGCTTTCTGGTGCTGCATAATCTGCATGATGTGGTCGTGTTGGGGTTGCCATGGCTACAAACCCATAATCCAGTATTGGATTGGAACTCTATGTCGGTATCCAGCTGGGGTTGTCAGGGGGTACATGGTGATGTTCCATTTTTGTCTATTTCGTCATCCACTCCTTCTGAGGTCCCAGAGTTCTTGTCTGATTATCAGGATGTATTTGAAGAGCCCAAGTCCGATGCCCTACCTCCGCATAGGGATTGTGATTGTGCTATCAATTTGATTCCTGGTAGTAAATTCCCTAAAGGTCGTTTATTTAATTTATCCGTGCCTGAACACACCGCTATGCGCAGTTATGTGAAAGAATCCCTGGAGAAGGGACATATTCGCCCATCGTCATCACCACTGGGAGCAGGGTTCTTTTTTGTAGCCAAGAAGGATGGTTCGCTGAGACCGTGTATTGATTACCGCCTTCTTAATAAGATCACTGTTAAGTTTCAGTATCCCTTGCCATTGTTATCTGACTTGTTTGCTCGGATTAAGGGGGCTAGTTGGTTCACTTATATAGATCTTCGTGGTGCATATAATCTGGTGAGAATCAGGCAAGGAGATGAATGGAAAACGGCATTTAATACGCCCGAGGGTCATTTTGAGTATCTAGTGATGCCGTTCGGACTTGCCAATGCTCCATCTGTTTTTCAGTCTTTTATGCATGACATCTTCCGTGAGTATCTGGATAAATTCCTGATTGTTTACTTGGATGACATTTTGATCTTCTCAGATGATTGGGAGTCTCATGTGAAGCAGGTCAGAATGGTTTTCCAGGTACTGCGTGCTAATTCTTTGTTCGTGAAGGGATCAAAGTGTCTCTTCGGTGTGCAGAAAGTTTCATTTTTGGGGTTCATCTTTTCCCCTTCTACTATCGAGATGGATCCGGTTAAGGTCCAAGCCATCCAGGATTGGACTCAGCCTACATCTCTGAAAAGTCTGCAAAAGTTCCTGGGCTTTGCTAATTTTTATCGTCGCTTCATCTGTAATTTTTCTAGCATTGCCAGACCATTGACCGATTTGACCAAGAAGGGTGCTGATTTGGTTAATTGGTCTTCTGCTGCCGTGGAAGCTTTTCAGGAGTTGAAGCGTCGTTTTTGTTCTGCCCCTGTGTTGTGTCAACCAGATGTTTCTCTTCCGTTCCAGGTCGAGGTTGATGCTTCTGAGATTGGAGCAGGGGCGGCTTTGTCACAGAGAGGTTCTGGTTGCTCAGTGTTGAAACCATGTGCTTTCTTTTCCAGGAAGTTTTCTGCTGCTGAGCGTAATTATGATGTGGGCAACCGAGAGTTGCTGGCCATGCAGTGGGCATTCGAGGAGTGGCGTCATTGGCTTGAAGGAGCTAAGCATCGCGTGGTGGTATTGACTGATCATAAGAACCTTACTTATCTCGAGTCTGCCAAGCGCTTGAATCCTAGACAGGCCCGTTGGTCGTTATTTTTTGCTCGCTTCGATTTTGTGATTTCGTACCTTCCGGGCTCTAAAAATGTGAAGGCGGATGCTCTGTCTAGGAGTTTTGTGCCCGACTCTCCGGGTTTATCTGAGCCGGCGAGTATCCTCAAGGAAGCAGTCATTGTGTCTGCCATCTCTCCTGATTTGCGGCGAGTGTTGCAAAAATTTCAGGCTAATAAACCTGATCGTTGTCCGGCCGAGAAACTGTTCGTCCCTGATAGGTGGACTTGTAAAGTTATCTCTGAACTTCATTGTTCGGTGTTGGCTGGTCATCCAGGAATCTTTGGTACTAGAGAGTTAGTGGCTAGATCCTTCTGGTGGGCATCTCTGTCACGGGATGTACGTGCTTTTGTGCAGTCCTGTGGGATTTGTGCTAGGGCTAAGCCCTGCAGTTCACGTGCCAGTGGGTTGCTTTTGCCCTTGCCGGTCCCGAAGAGGCCTTGGACACATATTTTGATGGATTTCATTTCTGACCTTCCCGTTTCTCAAAAGATGTCAGTCATTTGGGTGGTCTGTGATCGCTTTTCTAAAATGGTCCATCTGGTGCCCTTGGTTAAATTGCCTTCCTCCTCTGATTTGGTGCCTTTGTTCTTCCAGCATGTGGTTCGTTTGCATGGCATTCCTGAGAATATTGTTTCTGACAGAGGTTCCCAGTTTGTTTCAAGGTTCTGGCGAGCCTTTTGTGGTAGGATTGGCATTGACCTATCTTTTTCCTCGGCTTTCCATCCTCAGACTAATGGCCAGACCGAACGAACCAATCAGACCTTGGAAACATATCTGAGATGTTTTGTTTCTGCAGACCAGGATGATTGGGTGTCCTTTTTGCCGTTGGCTGAGTTCGCCCTTAATAATCGGGCCAGCTCGGCTACCTTGGTCTCTCCATTTTTCTGCAATTCTGGGTTCCATCCTCGTTTCTCTTCAGGACAGGTTGAGTCTTCGGACTGTCCTGGTGTGGATTCTGTGGTGGACAGGTTGCAGCAGATCTGGACTCAGGTAGTGGACAATTTGACCTTGTCCCAGGAGAAGGCTCAACTTTTCGCTAATCGCAGACGCCGTGTGGGTCCCCGACTTCGTGTTGGGGATCTGGTTTGGTTATCTTCTCGTCATATTCCTATGAAGGTTTCCTCTCCTAAATTTAAACCTCGTTTTATTGGTCCGTATAGGATTTCTGAGATTCTCAATCCTGTGTCCTTTCGTCTGACCCTCCCGGACTCCTTTTCCATACATAATGTATTCCATAGGTCGTTGTTGCGGAGATACGTGGCACCTATGGTTCCATCTGTTGAGCCTCCTGCCCCTGTTTTGGTGGAGGGGGAATTGGAGTATATTGTGGAGAAAATTTTGGATTCTCGTGTCTCTAGACGGAAACTCCAGTATCTGGTTAAATGGAAGGGTTATGCTCAGGAGGATAATTCCTGGGTTTTTGCCTCTGATGTCCATGCTCCAGATCTTGTTCGTGCCTTTCATGTGGCTCATCCTGGTCGGCCTGGGGGCTCTGGTGAGGGTTCGGTGACCCCTCCTCAAGGGGGGGGTACTGTTGTGAATTCTGTGGCTGAATTCACTCCTGTGGTCACAAGTGGTACTGCAGCCTCTGGGCTTCCTCCCTCAGGTGTTCTGGTGAGCTCGTTGGCTGCCTTGTTATTTAACTCCACCTGATTCTGTCTTCCTTGCTCCTTGTCTATGTTCCAGTGTTGGATCTGAGCTCCTGGATCTTTCCTGTGGCCTGCTGCTCTGCTTAGATAAGTGCTTCTTTGCTTTTGTTGCTGTTTTTTCTGTCCAGCTTGTCTATTCGTTTTTGCTGGAAGCTCTGGGACGCAAAGGGTGTACCGCCGTGCCGTTAGTTCGGCACGGTGGGTCTTTTTGCCCCCTTTGCGTGGTTTTTGCTTTAGGGTTTTTTGTAGACTGCATAGTTCTCTTTGCTATCCTCGCTCTGTCTAGAATATCGGGCCTCACTTTTCTGAATCTATTTCATCCCTATGTTTTGTCTTTTCATCTTGCTAACAGTCATTATATGTGGGGGGCTGCCTTTTCCTTTGGGGTATTTCTCTGAGGCAAGTCAGGCTTGTATTTCTATCTTCAGGCTAGTCAGCTCCTCAGGCTGTGCCGAGTTGCATAGGTAGTGACAGGCGCAATCCACAGCCGCCTTTAGTTGTGTTAGGATAGGTTCAGGTATTGCGGTCTACAGAGATTCCACGTCTCAGAGCTCGTTCTATTGTTTTTGGGTTATTGTCAGATCACTGTATACTGCACACTGTGTTACTGGATTGCCTACACAACAGTGAACATATGCTTTAACCCTCTATTGACAGGAGGCTGCGACTCACTTTGCTCTTTTTGGCTTTTCTGAATGTAAAATTGCACATAAAACGTTAATTTTATTCTAACCTTGAATGACATATTACTTTGATAAAAAGAATGCAGTTATAAACTACCGAGAGGATAATTGAATTGAGTTTCAGCCATAAAGCCTATAATTTATTCTACAGACTACGGAACACAACAACGTAATCATTGTAGAATGGGATCGGCTCTAGGGATCTTGGACTGTAAAATGCATCATCATTTCCCCCATTAGTCAATTCACAATGCAGTCCTGCTATAGGAACTGAGTGTTAGTACCAATGAAGAGTGCATGGAGAGTGATAGTACCAATGAAGAGTGCATGGAGAGTGATAGTACCAATGAAGAGTGCATGGAGAGTGATAGCACCAATGAAGAGTGCATGGAGAGTGATAGTACCAATGAAGAGTGCATGGAGAGTGATAGTACCAATGAAGAGTGCATGGAGAGTGATAGCACCAATGAAGAGTGCATGGAGAGTGACAGCACCAATGAAGAGTGTATGGAGAGTGATAGTACCAATGAAGAGTGCATGGAGAGTGATAGCACCAATGAAGAGTGCATGGAGAGTGATAGCACCAATGAAGAGTGCATGGAGAATGGACTACTACCCCTTGGATTTACCAATTATTCTATATTTTTTAGCGAGCATTTCTAAAGCGAATAGGAATTTTAGTGGTGCAATAATAAGGGATATAAAAGTTTTTGGCATAAATATATATTTATTTACCTGGTGTAAATGCCACCGTTCTTCTGAATCCGGGGCTGTTTTTCTTTTGTTCCTACGCCTCTCCATTCCTGAGATATGGGTCCTTATTCTCCACATATCAATCTAGTCTTGTTAGCCAAGTGAGCGTGGTTATCAATTCGTGAGGATCACGCCCAGTTGGCCAACACTAACAGATTTATATACTGAGAAGAAGGGGCCATAACTCAGGAATGGAGAGGAGCAGGAACAAAAGAAAATCAACTCCAGAATCAGGAGAACAGCGGCAGGGAAGAGGGTTCCATATCTCAGGAATGGAGAGGTGCAGGAACAAAGGAAAAACAACTGCAGGTTCCTGAGAACAGCGACATTTATACAAAATAAAAAAAATATATTTTTTTATGGCAAGTAACCTTTAAAGGGGTTGGACAACCCCTTTTCATACCGCAGTCTTGGCCCTGATAAAATAAAAAAGCCTATACTCACCTCCTGTGCTGATACTGTTCCCGCGGTGTCATCACTCGCTCTTCCCTGGGCTCTTGTGACACGTGATGCCCGGCGCCCAATCAGCGCTGGCGTCACTGTCTCCACCTTTGGACAAATTGAACAGGAAGAGGAAGTCAGAGATCAGAAATCAGACCGGACTTCCTTTGTTCAATTTGTCCAAAGGCGGAGCCAGTGACAACAACGCTGATTGGGCGCCAGGGTCATGTGCCACAACAACCGCATTGGGAGCCGCGGGGAGAACGAGTGCCGACACCGTGGGAACAACACCGGCACCGTGGGAACAACATCGGCACGGGAGGTGAGTATAGGAATTGTCCTTAACTGTAATTCAGTCCATATGCAAGGGTGGCCATTCTTATAAGAAGTAAAAAATACAGATATTGATTTTTCACCAATGACTGCTCATTTTGGAGATGTTTTAAATGCCTGATTGCTAGATAGTACAAGTTATGCAAAATATATAAATTTAAGTGAATTTATCCCTGGGAAAATACAGGCAAATTTAAGTCATAAAGCAATGTCACTTGCGCAACGTGTGGCCGGGAGTGATGAAACGCAGGGAAAATACATTGATAATAATGCATGTATTGTATACAGTCCAAGAAAAAATGTTTGTTCCTTTAGGAAGCCTTTATGAGTCATTAGTGTAGTATCAGGCGACAGTGCTGTAAATACCCTACTATATTACTATATCAAGGGACACCCGGCACACACCTATATAATCAGAAAATGTGATCTTAAAGGGAATCTATCACCAGGTAAGAAGTACAAAATAATAAGGTCATTGTATATAGGATGTTGAACTGGTGGTCCTACCTCTGAATGGGAAAGGTGGTCTGTACAGTTCTGGGGGGCTACAGCGGGCAGCTGCTCTCTGAGCCCTGTGTGCTTTGTTTACACACTTAGTTATTTAATAAGGTGCACTACTTGTTGAAATTAAGTTCTGGGGTGGAAAACCCCTTTAATGGCCAGTCGGCCAATGTAAATGCACCTTAAAGGGAACCTGTCACCCCGTTTTTTGAGATTGAGCTATAAATACTGTTAAATAGGGCCTGCGCTGTGTGTTCCTATAGTGTATGTAGTGTACCCCAATTCCCCATGTATGCTGAGAAATAACTTACCAAAGTCGCCGTTTTCGCCTTTCAATCAGGCTGGTCAGGTCGGGAGGGCGTGGTGACATCGCTGGTTCTTCCTCAGCTTTACGTTGGTGGCGTAGTGGCGTAGTGGTGAAGACACAGCGCGCGATCTGCGCTGTCATCCCTTTCGTCGGTGGGGACGGCCATCTTCCTGGGGCCGCGCGTGCGCAGATCGAGTGCTCTGCTGCACGGGGCTTCAGGAAAATGGCCGCGGGATGCCGCGCGTGCGCATTAGAGATCGCGGCGGCCATTTTCCCAAAGCCGAGATGCAAACTCGGCTTTGGGAAAATGGCCGCCGCGATCTCTAATGCGCACGCGCGGCATCCCGCGGCCATTTTCCTGAAGCCCCGTGCAGCAGAGCACTCGATCTGCGCACGCGCGGCCCCAGGAAGATGGCCGCCCCCACCGATGCAAGGGATTACAGCGCAGATCGCGCGCTGCTTGTTCACCACTACGCCACTACGCCACCAACGTAAAGCTGAGGAAGAACCAGCGATGTCACCACGCCCTCCCGACCTGACCAGCCTGATTGACAGGCGAAAACGGCGACTTTGGTAAGTTATTTCTCAGCATACATAGGGAATCGGGGTACACTACATACACTATAGGAACACACAGCGCAGGCCCTATTTAACAGTATTTATAGCTCAATCTCAAAAAACGGGGTGACAGGTTCCCTTTAAATTGGTTGCCCAAGCTTATCACGAACATCTGCAGTCACAGAGCGTAGCGCTCTCTGTGAGGATCCTTTGGTGCCGGCTGCATGTGATCTTAAGTATGCGATATGGCCACATTCCGACTAGACGGACGAAAACAAATGAATTAATTGTCTAGTCTGAATGTGGCCGGGAGAATGCAAATCACATATTTGTGTTCACATAACTGCTTGGTCTTGCAGCCGGATCCTCACAGTGAGCGCTGCTTGGGGAGAGTGGAACAAGCTGCTGATAGTCACTTTCACATTTCATGGAGAACAAACGTTGTGAGCGTTGAGCGTTTGATGATTTCAAATTGCCTCACTCTTAGGGTGCGTCATGGACTGCTCCTGATGGTGATTTTGCTGCTTCATGTCATGCTGATTGATAGTCGGCTGTCAATCAGCATGATGTCAGCAGTCACGCAGAGCAGAAGAGGATGAGCTGCTTAGCTGATGTGAAGTAGCAGAATCCCTCAATGTCTGTCCACTATTTCATCCTTCTTCTCCGCTAGATTTCTCAAGCTTAACATGGACAAAAATTCATCATCTTTCCCCATCTCACGCGACCCCCCCAACGAACCTATCCATTACAGTAAATGGCTGCACACTCTCCCCAGTCCCACAAGCTCGCTGTCTTGGGGTAATCCTTGACGCTGATCTCTACTTCAAACCACATATCCAAGCCCTTTCCACTTCCTGCCGACTTCAACTCAAAAATATTTCATGAATCCGTTCATTCCTCAACCAAGAATCTGCAAAGACCCTAGTCCATGCCCTCATCATCTCCTGCCTTGACTATTGCAACCTCCTGCTCTGTGGCCTCCCTCTAACACTCTCGCACCCCTCCAATCTATTCTAAACTCAGCTGCCCGACTAATCCACCTGTCCCCCCGCTATTCCCCAGCTTCTCCCCTCTGTCAATCCCTTCACTGGCTCCCCATTACCCAGAGACTCCAGTACAAAACCCTAACCATGACGTACAAAGCCATCCACAACCTGTCTCCTCCATACATCTGTGACCTCGTCTCCCGGTACTTACCTACACGCAACCTCCGATCCTCACAAGATCTCCTTCTCTACTCCCCTCTTATCTCCTCTTCCCACAATCGTATACAAGATTTCTCTCGCGTATCACCCCTACTCTGGAACTCTCTACCACAACACATCAGACTCTCGCCTACCATCGAAACCTTCAAAAAGAACCTGAAGACCCACCTCTTCCAACAAGCCTTTAACCTGCAGTAACCACCGATCGACCAAACCGCTGCATGACCAGCTGTACCCTCACCTACTGTATTCTCACCCATCCCTTGTAGATTGTGAGCCTTCGCGGGCCGGGTCCTCTCTCCTCCTGTACCTGTTGTGACTTGTATTGTTCAAGATTATTGTACTTGTTTTTATTATGTATACCCCTCCTCACATGTAAAGCGCCATGGAATAAATGGCGCTATAACAATAAATAATAATAATAATCACCATCAGGAGCAGTCCATGACCACTCTGAGCCGGTGTTGGGTAGAAGAGGCAGGTAGTTAGCAATTACCTACCTCATAGGACTTAGGCCCAAAGTAAAAACATAAAATAGCCTCGGACAACAGGCTGCCACTAGTGATGGTGAGTTCTCCTTCAATGGAAATCTTCAAACAAAAACCGGACAGACATCTGCTGAGATGGTTTAGTGAATTCGGCATTGAGCAGGGGGTTGGACACAATGACCCTGGAGGTCCCTTCCAACTCTAACATTCTAGGATTCTATGAACCCTTTTAAAAATAATTTCACCTGATGAACAAGCATTTTGAAAACAGGTTGCTGATCATCCGACGAATGAGCAAAACGCTTGTTCATCAAGTGAATTGATTTTTAAGGTTGCTTAAAAGTCATCGTCCTCAGCAGCTCATCGTCTTGTGTAAACAGGACTCGAGTTTCCAAAAACAATGGCAGCTTATGTATGCTGAACAATCTATTGATCGTTCTGTGCGCATCCTGTGTTAGCCGGCTATTAAGCAACAGACAACTGGTGAATATTTATCAATTGGTGTGGTCCTGGTAAGGGTATGCATTTCTGCACCGGGAGCTACTGAAGGAAAAAAAAAAGTGTTTCACAAGTTTCCCCTCACCGAAAAAAGCCTTACTACTTACCTGCCGTAATAAAGGAAGAGGCTGTAGTACAGGCAGCAAACATGCTGCTATTCAGCCTGTCGACACTGTCTGCCTCAGCCTTCTGTTGCTGGGCAGCCGAGTGCAGCTGAGATTGATGCTGACTGGCTGTGTCAACGTCGCTACTTCTTTCCCCTGTTATCGTGGGGGATGAAGTGCTGCTGACAACTATTATTGTCAGAGAGCATAGCATAAAATTTATTTATTTGTATTTATTTATTTTGCATTGCTTATGCAGCGCCACCATATTCCACAGCACTTTAGAGACAAAAAGATAAAAGATGCGATCGCCAGCTGATCGCAGCATGTTTCTACTGGCCAATGAATGGGAACAATTATGAACCCATTTACATGGGGATTAAGAATACAAAAACTTTTGGTGATTTTATTATGTTTTTTATTTTTTTATTAAAATTTATGAATTCACTTTTTCAATTAGATTTTTTTTTAAATTAAAAAATGGGTTTTATTAGCGTCTAACATCCTCTATGTATCACAGCACATAGCTGGCTGCAGAGGAAGTAAGCTGTGGATTCTTCAGTGAGCTTGTCTGATGGCAGAAGACGTAACACTTATCTCTCTTCTCGTCAACATTCATCTAGGTTGCTCAATGACCAGATACAGGTTGAACTTTGATGTGGTCATAAATCAGCTAAGAATATGGTTCAGGAGAAGAGAGAGCAGTGTAACAGACCCTCGGCCGAACAGACAAGACTGTATTCGATGCAATATTGCAGGTGATATGGTTCCCAACAGAAATTGCAACAGGGTTGACCTCAGAATTATGACTTCTAGTGGCTCTGAGATCCTACAAGTGACCACTTCCTGAGAAGTTGAAGTTACAGTGGGTATAAAAAGGCTTCACACCCCTGTTAAAATGCCAAGTTTTTCTTATGCAAAAAAAACATACAAAGAATTATTTCAGATCTTTTCCCACCTTAAGCTTTCTAGCGACAATTCCAAAAGGTATGTTTAGCACAAACTTTAACACTACACATCACCAAAAGAACACCATACCCACAGTAACATAGTAACATAGTTAGTAAGGCCGAAAAAAGACATTTGTCCATCCAGTTCAGCCTATATTCCATCATAATAAATCCCCAGATCTACGTCCTTCTACAGAACCTAATAATTGTATGATACAATATTGTTCTGCTCCAGGAAGACATCCAGGCCTCTCTTGAACCCCTCGACTGAGTTCGCCATCACCACCTCCTCAGGCAAGCAATTCCAGATTCTCACTGCCCTAACAGTAAAGAATCCTCTTCTATGTTGGTGGAAAAACCTTCTCTCCTCCAGACGCAAAGAATGCCCCCTTGTGCCCGTCACCTTCCTTGGTATAAACAGATCCTCAGCGAGATATTTGTATTGTCCCCTTATATACTTATACATGGTTATTAGATCGCCCCTCAGTCGTCTTTTTTCTAGACTAAATAATCCTAATTTCGCTAATCTATCTGGATATTGTAGTTCTCCCATCCCCTTTATTAATTTTGTTGCCCTCCTTTGTACTCTCTCTAGTTCCATTATATCCTTCATGAGCACCGGTGCCCAAAACTGGACACAGTACTCCATGTGCGGTCTAACTAGGGATTTGTACAGAGGCAGTATAATGCTCTCATCATGTGTATCCAGACCTCTTTTAATGCACCCCATGATCCTGTTTGCCTTGGCAGCTGCTGCCTGGCACTGGCTGCTCCAGGTAAGTTTATCATTAACTAGGATCCCCAAGTCCTTCTCCCTGTCAGATTTACCCAGTGGTTTCCCATTCAGTGTGTAATGGTGATATTGATTCCTTCTTCCCATGTGTATAACCTTACATTTATCATTGTTAAACCTCATCTGCCACCTTTCAGCCCAAGTTTCCAACTTATCCAGATCCATCTGTAGCAGAATACTGTCTTCTCTTGTATTAACTGCTTTACATACTTTTGTATCATCTGCAAATATCGATATTTTACTGTGTAAACCTTCTACCAGATCATTAATGAATATGTTGAAGAGAACAGGTCCCAATACTGACCCCTGCGGTACCCCACTGGTCACAGCGACCCAGTTAGAGACTATACCATTTATAACCACCCTCTGCTTTCTATCACTAAGCCAGTTACTAACCCATTTACACACATTTTCCCCCAGACCAAGCATTCTCATTTTGTGTACCAACCTCTTGTGCGGCACGGTATCAAACGCTTTGGAAAAATCGAGATATACCACGTCCAATGACTCACCGTGGTCCAGCCTATAGCTTACCTCTTCATAAAAACTGATTAGATTGGTTTGACAGGAGCGATTTCTCATAAACCCATGCTGATATGGAGTTAAACAGTTATTCTCATTGAGATAATCCAGAATAACATCCCTCAGAAACCCTTCAAATATTTTACCAACAATAGAGGTTAGACTTACTGGCCTATAATTTCCAGGTTCACTTTTAGAGCCCTTTTTGAATATTGGCACCACATTTGCTATGCGCCAATCCTGCGGAACAGACCCTGTCGCTATAGAGTCCCTAAAAATAAGAAATAATGGTTTATCTATTACATTACTTAGTTCCCTTAGTACTCGTGGGTGTATGCCATCCGGACCCGGAGATTTATCTATTTTAATCTTATTTAGCCGGTTTCGCACCTCTTCTTGGGTTAGATTGGTGACCCTTAATATAGGGTTTTCATTGTTTCTTGGGATTTCACCTAGCATTTCATTTTCCACCGTGAATACCGTGGAGAAGAAGGTGTTTAATATGTTAGATTTTTCCTCGTCATCTACAACCATTCTTTCCTCACTATTTTTTAAGGGGCCTACATTTTCAGTTTTTATTCTTTTACTATTGATATAGTTGAAGAACAGTTTGGGATTAGTTTTACTCTCCTTAGCAATGTGCTTCTCTGTTTCCTTTTTGGCAGCTTTAATTAGTTTTTTAGATAAAGTATTTTTCTCCCTATAGTTTTTTAGAGCTTCAATGGTGCCATCCTGCTTTAGTAGTGCAAATGCTTTCTTTTTACTGTTAATTGCCTGTCTTACTTCTTTGTTTAGCCACATTGGGTTTTTCCTATTTCTAGTCCTTTTATTCCCACAAGGTATAAACCGCTTACACTGCCTATTTAGGATGTTCTTAAACATTTCCCATTTATTATCTGTATTCTTATTTCTGAGGATATTGTCCCAGTCTACCAGATTAAGGGCATCTCTAAGCTGGTCAAACTTTGCCTTCCTAAAGTTCAGTGTTTTTGTGACTCCCTGACAAGTCCCCCTAGTGAAAGACAGGTGAAACTGCACAATATTGTGGTCGCTATTTCCTAGATGCCCGACCACCTGCAGATTTGTTATTCTGTCAGGTCTATTAGATAGTATTAGGTCTAAAAGTGCTGCTCCTCTGGTTGGATTCTGCACCAATTGTGAAAGATAATTTTTCTTGGTTATTAGCAGAAACCTGTTGCCTTTATGGGTTTCACAGGTTTCACTTTCCCAGTTAATATCCGGGTAGTTAAAGTCCCCCATAACCAGGACCTCATTATGGGTTGCAGTGAATCATGGTGGAGGCAGGATTATGTTTTGGGGCTGTTTTTTTGGCAACTGGAACTGGGGCTTTAGTCGAGGTAAAGAGAATTACAAACAGTTCCAAATACCAGTCAATTTTACTACAAAATTTTCAGGCCTTTGGCAAAAAGCTAACAATGAAGAAGAATTTCACCTTTCAGCGCAACAACGACCAGAGGCATACCTCCAAATCAACAGAAGAATGGCTCCATCGCAAGAAGATGAACGTTTTGGAATGGTTCAGCAAAGAGCCTATACCTACAGTAAATCCAATTGAAAATCTGGGGGTGACGAAGCAACTTAAACAAACTATTTGATTAAGATGTGAGATTTATGCAACCACATTATTATATTTCTTTATTATTTTGTATACCCAAAAGAATTGAATTGTACAGCTTATAGGCGACAATCAAGGTGGAACATGTTCTGAAATAATTCTTGGTGTGAATATTTATTCATGGCATTTTAACAGGGGTGTGGAGACTTTTCATATCTACTGTATGTCCAGATGACACAAAAAAGCTACTTAGTCCAAATAATAAATGAATACAAATACAAAATATAGTAAAGACAATTTAGAAATGTATGCAACGTGTTAAAAAATGTTGAGGGATTGTCCACAATTTGGGCAACTGCTTCCTAAATGCTATAGTGCGCCATTTAAAATAAAGAAAACAAATATATACCCCTGGATTGGCGCCATTTCAATGATGAGTCTGCCGGTGCTTTCATGACATTGTTATGTCACATGAACAATACAGAATATTACAGGCTGCTGATGGGTTGTAGCCTTCAAATTTTCTTCCGGTAAAACATTTCTTTTTCCGGGAAGTTTGGAAGCTGCTGCCGATCAGCGCCCTTGATAGTCTGCAGCGCTCATGCGTCATAACAACATCACGCAAACAACAGCCGACGCATCGATGACACTGCTGGAATGGCAGTAGACCAGGAGGTAAGAACATTTAAGAAGGGATTGTCCAAGTAGTGGATAATTCCTTTAATAATCAAGGATGTGGGAAACCAACCAGTGCTTTTACGGTAATTTATGACCCTTGATGAGGTTACCCCACAGACAATATTTATTAGCTATAGGAAGTGTGACAAATGAATGATTGCTGCCGGCGTCCTGACTGATCACGAGAACGGAGGTTACGCAGCCTGTGTGAATGGAGTGGTAGTGTCCATGATTGACAGCTGCTCCATTTATGGCTTTGGACCAATGGAAGCAAAGGAGAACATGCTTGACAACTTCTCCATTCCCAACTATTATTGGGCCCATGGCCTCATAGACAAGACACTGACCCCCATTCTCTTGATCTATAGCAGTTCCCAGCAGTCAGATGACATCAATCCTACATGTATCACCCATCCTATGGGTAGATGATACCAATCCTACATTTATCACCCATCCTATGGGTAGATGATACCAATCCTACATTTATCACCCATCCTATGGGTAGATGATACCAATCCTACATGTATCACCCATCCTATGGGTAGACGATACCAATCCTACATGTATCACCCATCCTATGGGTAGATGATACCAATCCTACATTTATCACCCATCCTATGGGTAGATGATACCAATCCTACATTTATCACCCATACTATGGGTAGATGATACCAATCCTACATTTATCACCCATCCTATGGGTTGATGATACCAATCCTACATTTATCACCCATCCTATGGATAGATGATACCAATCCTACATTTATCACCCATCCTATGGGTAGATGATACCAATCCTACATTTATCACCCATCCTATGGGTAGTTGATACCAATCCAACATGTATCACCGATCCTATGGGTAGACTATACCAATCCAACATGTATCACCGATCCTATGGATAGATGATGCCAATCCTACATTTATCACCCATCCTATGGGTAGATGATACCAATCCAACATGTATCACCGATCCTATGGATAGATGATACCAATCCTACATGTATCACCCATCCTATGGGTAGTTGATACCAATCCAACATGTATCACTGATCCTATGGGTAGACGATACCAATCCAACATGTATCACCGATCCTATGGATAGATGATACCAATCCTACATTTATCACTCATCCTATGGGTAGATGATACCAATCCTACATTTATCACCCATCCTATAGGTAGACGATAGCAATCCTACATTTATCACCCATCCTATGGGTAGATGATACCAATCCTACATGTATCACCCATCCTATGGGTAGATGATACCAATCCTACATTTATCACCCATCCTATAGGTAGACGATAGCAATCCTACATTTATCACCCATCCTATGGGTAGATGATACCAATCCTACATGTATCACCCATCCTATGGGTAGATGATACCAATTCTACATGTATCACCCATCCTATGGGTAGACGATACCAATCCTACATGTATCACCCATCCTATGGGTAGATGATACCAATCCTACATTTATCACCCATCCTATGGGTAGAGGATACCAATCCTACCTTTATCACCCATCCTATGGGTAGAGGATACCAATCCTACATTTATCACCCATCCTATGGGTAGTTGATACCAATCCAACATGTATCACCGATCCTATGGGTAGACGATACCAATCCAACATGTATCACCGATCCTATGGATAGATGATACCAATCCTACATGTATCACCCATCCTATGGGTAGTTGATACCAATCCAACATGTATCACTGATCCTATGGATAGATGATGCCAATCCTACATTTATCACTCATCCTATGGGCAGATGATACCAATCCTACATTTATCACCCATCCTATAGGTAGACGATAGCAATCCTACATTTATCACCCATCCTATGGGTAGATGATACCAATCCTACATGTATCACCCATCCTATGGGTAGACGATACCAATCCTACATGTATCACCCATCCTATGGGTTGATGATACCAATCCTACATTTATCACCCATCCTATGGATAGACGATACCAATCCTACATGTATCACCCATCCTGTGGCTAGATGATGGTGGTATGATCTTTGATATTAGTGAGACAGGACATAGCTCAGAATATATCCCAACATATGAGAGTAATCTAGGTGAGTTACATGATGAGACTATTCCATTACCACTCAAGTATATTGATCATTTCCTTGAGTTGCATTACGACCAAAGTCAACTCAAATCCAGGGCCGCCGGTGTGCAGCTGTCTCCATCCAGCATTGTGCAACCTATTGTAAGCCTACAAGGTATAAGAACCTCCACTTCCAAGTAGCCAAAGTACGATATCATATATATCTAATTGATGTTACATTTAAGGAACTACAAAGAAGACAGAAAACCCCAATGCAAAAATCAAACTAGGCCAGCATTTTGGTGTTTGGCAAACAGGTCGGACGGGTGGGTATGTTTGCTTATCCCTTTTCTACCTTTTTAGTAGTTAATTCCTCAGGCTCCTATTTCCTACCAATGTAGTCCCATTGGAGAGGTTACTTCTGAAAAATTACTCACTACAACATAGAAAAAGGACCAGCTATTGCTGGGCACCAACATTCCAGGTGCCCCATGGCAGACACATTAGTTAGTTTGCCTCTATGAAAAGATTGGCAACTTTACAGACCAAGATTTCTCCAACAATATCTGTTATTGAACTATGATGCATACACCAATCTGTCGAAATTTTAAAACCATGGGCACGTGAAGTGAATAGCAATGATTATCTTGATTATCACAACCAGAGACAAAGCAGAGTCTATATATTGACTGCAGGTCACATAGACGATACCACTATAAATAATATATCTAACAAAGCATAAGTGGAAAAAATAAAACGTAACTTTTATTATGACTAAAGTCACACACAAAAAAACTTAAACCAAACACCCAAGTGAATAAAAATACTGGGGCAAAGTCTCAGGCAATTGGTATGGTGACCACAGAGACTGATTATCCCCAGAAAGGACAGAATGATATCCTCCACAGCATATTGGAGATATCATAAGAACTAGAAATTGACATATGGAGCTGGAGTAAAATAACGTCAAACAGCACACAACGTCAGGCATTGTTTTCACGTTCAACCGCAGGATCTACCACCAGCTGAGGGGGACGGCAATGGGGAGCCCCTGTGCCCCTACCTACGCCAATCTCTTCCTCGGCTGGTGGGAGGAGACTGTGGTTTGGAGTGAGGAGCCTGGGAGTCCTTTCTCTATGTATCGTGTCCCTGAAATTTGGACACGATACATAGATGATGTTTTTTTGATTTGGACTGGTTCCACTAATGATTTTGAGGCTTTTGTAAACAGACTCAATCATAATGATGTTGGATTGTTCTTCACGTCGGTGATTGAGCCCTCTTCTCTACCATTTTTGGACATCCTGATCACTAAGGGGGCCAATGGCAATTTGGAGACGTCCAATTACAAGAAACCTACGGCCACAAATGCGCTCCTCCATTGGAACAGTCATCATCCAGTCCATCTCAAAAGAAGGATCCCTAAGGCTCGGATGACACAAATTTTGAGACCCATGCAAGGGAATTGAGGAACAACTTTCTAGACAGAGGGTATCCACCCACTATCTTGAAAAAGGCTTACCATGAAGCGAGGAGTAGAGACAGAACGACACTTTTGAATCCCACAAATAAGACGCAGGACAATGATGCAGTACGTTTTATCACTACTTGTGATAACGGGGCTATACAGGTAAGGGAGATTATCAAAAAACATTGGTCCATTTTACAAATGGACTCTGATATCTCCAATTATCTTAGTGATACACCCGCTATCACCTACAGAAAGGCCCGCTCGCTCAACGACAGACTGGTTCACAGCCATTTTGTTAGCCCTAGCAATGAGAGTTGGCTAAAAAGCAGTGTAACGGGCTGTTATAAATGTGGTCATTGTGTAGCCTGCCAGTATATCGGCACAGGTACCCACTTTGTGAGTAATGTCACAGGTAAAAGCTATAAAATACACCAGTTCATGAACTGTAGCACTAAGGGGGTAGTCTATAAGATTTCTTGTTCCTGTGGTATCGAATACGTGGGAAAGACCATTAGGGAGTTCAAAAGAAGAGTTCTGGAACACATTGGTGATGTGGAACATGGGAGAGACACCTCTGTCTCTAGGCATGTGAATGCCGCTCATAATGGCCAGACCAGTCATTTGAAATTTACAGCAATTGAAAAAGTTTTGAAACCGGTACGGGGAGGTAACTGGGACCAACTGTTGTTGCAACGTGAGGCCAAATGGATCTTTTATCTGAACACAGTGAGTCCACAAGGCCTGAACGATCAAATCAATTATAGCTGCTTTATCTGATTTTTCCCTTTATGCCTTTGATTTTATGTCCTTTCTCAGGTGTTACACAGTCAGTGTTATCTTAGTATGCCTAAGTCCTATTTATTTCCACCCAATTTTGTTATGGGATTTTCATGATCAACAATTGTTTCACTCATTTATAACATACCGTAATTCGTTCTCGGTATGGGTTTTCATATGGCATTTTTCATTCATTTTTTTGTAGCTATTTGGTTAAACATACAAATTATATCCAGGACTGTAGTATACCATACCCACTCCTGTTCACGAGGCGCCCCTTTCTCTGGATGTTCATTCCATTGCTTTTGGCGCTTTAGGTTGATTGTGAGTTATTTATACAGCCTGGTGGCCGCTTTTTCTGTGGCTACAGGTGCCTTGGTATGTGTGTCTGGCTTGCGTTATACATGATGCTTCCGTTGTCTTGGGGTTTTTTTTTGCCCGGGCACGCGGTGTATATTTTCAGTTTTTTGTTACCTACTCACGCTTGGGCACACAGTACGTAGTGTTGCATTCCCGGGCATGTGGTCTTATGTGGGTGCTGCCCATCGCGCTTATATAGGGGTATATCCCCATTATCTGTGGTGTATTTTCAGCACCGCGATATATTCTTGCGAAGGCTTTAGGGTCCCTTTATTACCACCTCTGCCGAAACTACACCTATTGCTGTCAGCCCCTTATACTGGGTTACTGCCACTTGGTGCTTTACTGTATTGTTGCGCTTAGCGTCCATCTGTTGCCTAGCAGTTTTATCTACAGGCACTATTGTGCGCCCTTTTTGCTGCTTAGTAACCCTTCCTTCCGGTGCGCGCGCACGTCGGTTATATGAGTTATTGTTTGCCCTTTCCGGTGCGCGTGTACTCGGGAAGTTGGGCTGTCAGTGCAGCGCCTGTTTTTCTATGTGCCGCCCAGTCATGCCGCTGCATTCCGGCTGATAGGGGCTGCGGCTGGCGTCTTCGTTGCCCGGCAACGCCTACTTCCGGCGCTTGAACACGCAAGGAAGAATGGCCTTAGTCAGAGGCTAATTCCTGCGCTTAGCGTCTTGTGGGTTGCCCGGTAGCCTTAACATCCGGGGCGCCCGCTGCATTCCGGCTGATAGGGGCTGCGGCTGGCGTCTCCGTTGCCCGGCAACGCCTACTTCCGGCGCTCGGATACGCTAGGTAGAATGGCCTGAGTCATTCCTGCGCTTAGCGTCCTGTGGGTTGCCCGGTAACCATAACATCCGGGGCGTTCCTTGTCACAGGATGTACTGGCGGTGCCACATTGTGTATGATGGCGTCTTACTTTTGAATTTACAGCGCGGTATCAGGCTTGCAGTATAGCAGGGGCCTTCATGTATACAATCCAAGGGTGCACTGTTAGGTACTCTTGCCGCATTTTAATCACACTACGGTGGTTTGCAATGTACGCTTTTGGCACAATATATGACAACATATAGTGGGTTCTCCCATTCGGTTTACCCAGTCGTCATGGTTACCTTTAGCTGCCATATGACTCCCTATGGGAAGTGGTCATATTAACACATGGTATCCGCCTCCCCTTTTTGCTATATAAGCACTAGCCCATTGCCGTGTTCACTCTCTGCAAGACAGCATTGAGGGTGGCAGGACTTAGTGTCCCTCCTTTTTAGCACTCTATCTCCATGCACAAGAAAGTCCCCTGAAGATTCTGCTTGGATGAAACGCGTCGGGACGGACTATACAGGGAGAGTGCAGGGCATGTTTGGACAGGGGTAGCTGTGGACTGCCCTTGTAAGGGCAGGAGCTTTGGGGATAGTCTATCGATAGCCCCATAGGGACTGACATAGGGACTGTCGTCTCCATTACTTTTCCAGACTTTCTTCTGACCAGAAAATTATCCGGTGCTCCTGGGCCCTCATCTTGGAACTGGTGAGTTTGTTCCTTTTTATATTATTTATAGCCATCAGTGGCACTGTCTATATGCGACTATTGATGGTTTTTATTGGTTGTTCATGTAACTAGCCTGACGTTGTGTGCTGTTTGACGTTATTTTACTCCAGCTCCATATGTCAATTTCTAGTTCTTATGATATCTCCAATATGCTGTGGAGGATATCATTCTGTCCTTTCTGGGGATAATCAGTCTCTGTGGTCACCATACCAATTGCCTGAGACTTTGCCCCAGTATTTTTATTCACTTGGGTGTTTGGTTTAAGTTTTTTGTGTGTGATTATCACAACCCACAGCTACAGACTGTCCAAATTAATCACTGTTTCCCATCAGAAAACATTAGGCATGTGAGTATCAAAACTAGGCCGGGGAGCAATGGAAGAGGGTGGCCCGGTCTACTGAACCACACGTAACACCATGTATGGAGCTGGAGGTATGGGCAGGATGGCACTAGGATGCACTATGAGAAGACAATACGCTGGCAGGGCAGAGGCAGTATACTGGACAATGTTCTGCAGGCAAAACTTAGATCATGACATTCATGTACAGTGTAGGAAATAAGTATTTGATCCCTTGCTGATTTTGTAAGTTTGCCCACTGACAAAGACATGAACAGTCTATAATGTTAAGGGTAGATTAATTTTAACACTGAGTGATAGAATATCAAAAATAAAATCCAGAATATCACATTGTATAAATTATATAAATGTATTTGCATTTTGCAGTGAGAAATAAGTATTTGATCCCTCTGGCAAATGAGACTTAATACTTGGTGGCGAAACCCTTGTTGGCAAGCACAGCAGTCAGACGTTTTATGTAGCTGATGATGAGGTTTGCACACATGTCAGGAGGAATTTTGGTCCACTCCTCTTTGCAGACCATCTTTAAATCATTGAGATTTTGAGGCTGTCGCTTGGCAACTCGGAGCTTCAACTCCCTCCTAACTAGACCACTCCATGACCTTAATATGTTTCTTTTTGAGCCACTCCTTTGTTGCCTTGGCTGTATGTTTTAGGTCATTGTTGTGCTGGAAGACCCAGCCACGACAAATTTTTAATGTCCTGGCGGAGAGAAGTAGGTTGTCACTCAAGATTTTATGGTACATGGCTCCATACATTCTCCCATTGATGCAGTGAAGTAGTCCTGTGCCCTTAGCAGAGAAACACCCTCAAAACATAATGTTTCCACCTCCATGCTTGACAGTGGGGATGGTGTTCTTTGAATCATAAGAATCATGTATCTTCCTCCAAACACGGCGATTTGAGATAATGCCAAAGACCTCAATTTTTGTTTCATCTGACCACAGCACCTTCTCCCAATCACTCACAGAATCATCCAGGTGTTCATTAGCAAACCTCAGACGGGCTGCACATGTGCCTTCTTGAGCAGGGGGACCTTGCGGGCACTGCAGGATTTTAAACCTTTACAGCTTAATGTGTTACCAATGGTTTTCTTAGTGACTTTGGTCCCACCTGCCTTGAGATCATTAACAAGTTCCCCTCATGTAGTTTTAGGCTGATCTCTCACCTTCCTCATGATCATGGATACCCCACGAGGTGAGATTGGTGCCCCAGATTGATATCGGTTGATGGTCATTTTGCATTTCTTCCATTTTCGTACAATTGCACCAACAGTTGTCTTCCTCTCACCCAGCGTCTTACTTATGGTTTTGCAGCTTTGTGCAGGTCTATGATCTTGTCCCTGACATCCTTATAAAGCTCTTTGGTCTTGCCCATGTTGTAGCGGTTAGAGTCTGACTGATTAATTGAGTTTGTGGACAGGAGCATTTTATAAAGGTGACTATGTAAGACAACTGTCTTTAATGCAGGTAACGAGTTGATTAGGAGCGTCTAACTGGTCTGTAGGAGCCAGAAATCTTAATGGTCGGTAGGGGATCAAATACTTATTTCTCACTGCAAAATCCAAAGAAATTTATATAATTTATACAATGTGATTTTCTGGATTTTATTTTTGATATTCTATTTCTCAATGTTAAAATTAAGCTACGCTTACAACTATAGACTGTTCATGTCTTTGACAGTGGGCAAACTTGCAAAATCAGCGAGGGATCAAAAACTTATTTCCCCCACTGTAAATCTGACAGGTACCACTTACCCAAATGTTGTACAGACCAAGAACCCTCCCTTTGTGGCAGTGATGTTACCTAATGGCAGTGCCCTATTTTACCAGGATAATTCACTTGCCATACTGTAAAAACTCGTTCGGAAATGGTTTGGGGATCATGACAAAGTGTTTAAGTTAATTTCTTGGTCTATAAACTCTCAAGATGTCACTGATCGATCATCTGTGGCAAGTGCTTTAAAAACCAGTCTGATCTATGAAGGTCGCGTAACGTCTTGGTGCCAGATGCCGGAGGACACCTTCAGCAGTAGGTGAAATGTTATGCACTATAAAGTGTATCACTAAGTGAATCCTTTTTTGCTTATTTTGCATAGTAGATGTTTTAATGGGACAAATCAGAGATAAAGCAATGATTAGGGTTTTTTGGGTTTTATTTTTTTTATTTTGGCCGGAACAATAACCACTGAGAAGGTCCAGGCATCTTAACTTTCTGGCTGGTGAGGCCCCAGATGAAAATTGTTGAGAAGCCATGATCTATATGGTACCAAAGTAGAATGTATACATTCATATAAAGAACCCAGACCTCAAAGCAATGTGAAGTGCTGAATTATTGGCCGAAAGAGGATTCTGGCAACCTTCTGACCTTGTAATGATGCCCACAACATCTGACCAGTTTTCCATTGAAGCGCATTTAAATAATATATGCTGCAACATCAGCAACTTATTGTTGCACTCAAACTTGTCTATGCACTTAGATGTAGCTAGCTAGCTTAGATATGAGCTCAGACACTTATTTTTTAATTTCTTGTTAGAGATGGATTACAAACCAACTTGGGTTATGGGCTACACATGACCAATAGGCTGATTGTCTAATGGGACATTGCAGTGTGGGGAGAGGCCGGTCGGTGGGCCATAGCCAGCCACAAGACTAACTTTTCTTGCTATGGGAGAGACCTGTCAATCAGCTGAAGTGGTGAGGGGAGAGGCCAACTGAGCACCATAGCAAAAGACAATACCGGCTTCTCTCGTTATGGGAGAGCCCTGTCAATCACTTGAAGCTATGCAGGGATAGCTCAGCTGGGGACCACAATCATAGGCTATACTAGCACCTTGCTCTGTGGGAGAGACCTGTCAATCACCTGAAGTGGGGTGGGGAGAGAACTGCTGGGACCATAGACAGAGACAACACTAGCTCCTCTCTCTATGGGAGAGACCTTTCAATCACCTGAAGCAGTGCGGGGAGAGGGTGGTTAGGGACTATAGCCAGAGAAGAGATTAACTCCTCTCTCTATGGGAGAGACCTGTCAATCACCTGAAGTGGGGCGGGGAGAGGGTGGCTGGGAACCATAGCCAGAGACAAGACTAGTTCTTCTCTCTATGGGAGAGACCTGTCAATCACCTGAAGCAGTGAAGGGAGAGGGTGGCTGGGAACCATAGCCAGAGAAGATATTAACTCCTCTCACTATGGGAGAGACTTGATAATCACTTGAAGTGGTGCGGGGAGTGGTTGGCCAGAGACTATAGCCAGAGATGAGACTATCCACTTTTGCTATGAGATTGTCCTGTCAATCACCTAGAGTAGTGTGGATAAAAGCTGGTTGGGGACCATAGCCACAGACAAGACTAGCTCCTCTCATTAATGCAGAGACCTGTCAATCACCTGAAGCTTTGCTGGGACAGGTCAGCCGGGGACCACAGTCATATACGAGACTAGCTCCTCTCTCTATGGGAAAGACCTGTCGATCACCTGAAGCAGTGCGGCTAGAGGCCAGCTGAAGACTATAGCGAGAAACAAGACTAACTCCTTTTGTTATCACCTGAAGCGGTGCGGGGAGAGGTTGGCTGGGGACCATAGCCAAAGATAAGACTAACTCCTTTCACTTGGGAGAGACCTGTCAATCATCTGAAGCAGTGAGGGGAAAGGCTGGCCAGGACCATAGACAGAGACAAGACTAGCTTCTCTCGCTATGGGAGAGACCTGTCTATCACCTGAAGTGGTGTGCAATGTGGGGATAGGCTAGCCATGGACCATAGCCAGAGAAAGACTAGCTCCTCTCGCAGTGGGAGAAACCTGTCAATCACCTGAAACGGTGTGGGGAGAGGTTGGCCAGGGATCATAGCCAGAGATGCGACTATCTCCTTTCTCTATGGGAGAGATGCGACTATCTCCTTTCTCTATGGGAGAGGCCAGTCGATCACCTGAATCGGTATGGGAAGGATGCCGGCTGGGGACCATAGCTAGAGATGAGACTAACGCCTCTCACTATGGGAGAGACCCGTCAATCACCTGGATCAGTCAATCACTATCATTGCCCCTGGCTGGCTTCTCCCTGGATCAGTCCAGATGACTGACAGATCTCTCCCATTGTGAGAGGCACTAGTCTTGTCTACGGCTATATTCCTCTACCGATCTTCTAACTATATTTTGTCTGAAACGTCGAGGTTCTGATTCATGCTACCCACGGTTTGGACAGCATGAATTAAGTGACAAGTTCCCTTTAAGGTTTTTCTTTCTTCTTCAAAGTATAAAGTTTATATAAATGAAGCACTAACTAGATTTGCGGCTATGCATATTATCATATCTGTTTTTTTTTCATATTGGCTCAAGTCCATGTGTTAAGAATATCCTGGATATTATTTGCATGCCATGTAGCCACTGAGT
The DNA here is from genome assembly GCF_032444005.1 of Ranitomeya imitator. NCBI lineage: Eukaryota > Metazoa > Chordata > Amphibia > Anura > Dendrobatidae > Ranitomeya > Ranitomeya imitator. The sequence goes on from NC_091291.1 coordinate 31,061,360, forward strand.
TGTTCCTTTGTCTGAAGATTAAACAATATATAAAATGTCACTGAGTAATGAACACAAGAATTGCAGACCATGTCTGGGCATGATTGAATTTGTAGTTTTGCAACAGATGGAAAGCCACAGGTTCAAAAATACAGGTATAGTCCATGGGAAGATGAGACATGAAGAGTTGTTCCTCTTAATTTCCACATAATGCATTAATGGAGATAATAAGTTGGGGTCATCCCCCTAAGAAGCCTACAATCTAACTGTAAGGCCCCATAAATATGATGATATTATACCATGTGTTTGAGATATAACCAACCAAGGGTCTGGCAAATATGTGGGCTTCAGAATTTCTTGAGAACCAGTAGGTTATCCAGATAATCAAACAAAGGACTGATATTGAGCATGAAGAAATTAAGACTGTCCAAACAGTTTGATGATTACTTCATTGTATTCTCAGAAGGAACCTACCCATTACTAGTAGTAGAAACATACAAGATTCCTGGTAGTAGGAAACTTGTATGTTTGTAGCTTTTCATAGAAGCTCACCTTCCATGGTTTTAACTGGTCTATAATAATTTGGTTGATGTTTTAGGATCTTGAGATCATTGAGAATAGAACTGATGCAAATTTATTTGACCATCCCATTTAATCGGCAATGACAGTGGTCTGTAGTCTGCGGCTGGTACATGGGAAAAGGAGAAGAGCCTCTTACCTGATGGCATCCATGGCTCTTTATATGGTTAGCTGGCTTGACGCAACATCATTGCTGCAGCATGACTTTGCCTGCTAATCAAAAGAAAAGCTGTGAACACCACCAGGTAAGAGGAGGTTCTTGCTCTCTTTCCAGCAGCCACTGCCTACTATTGTGGCCAATGGAATGGGACTCGCGAACCGATTCACACCAACTATAAGACAACTACCTAAAATTCTATTGGAAAAGTATACATAACATATGGTGGAAGTGAAAGATCTGCTGCAGATGTCCTTCTCAAAGAGATGTTCTTCTGGAAAGTATTACTATACATCTAAAGGGATCTACAGTCTTCATTGTGTGTAACTCCTAGGGTTGGCACAAACTATTTTCTTCTACTGTCCTGTAGATGGGCCATTGATTTGGGTAATATCACTGGTCATGTACCAAGGCTTGAAGGGTCAAACACTGACCTACATAGATCTTTCTCAAGTTGTGACACTTGCGAGATAGTTTCTTTTCTTTGGAGGACTATTGTATTCTTTTTTTTCCTTGGAACCCTATATTATCTCTTCACCAGTGTCCACCAAGAGCTACGTTAAGGACATACCAGTAACCCAGTCAATCCTGGCCCTACAACGATGAGAAGCAAATACTGTACCCTGAAACAGTTGTTTGAAGATGTGTCTCTAGCCTGGATAATATCCCTAAGTCGTATTGAAAGGCTCCTTGTATCTTTGACATTATCTTGCAGTAGAGATGAGCAAAAAGATTCGCACTACCCTGGCCCATCGTCCACATCAGTGCTCTGTGTCCAGTTGCCATGTACCGAAGAGGATGCTTGAACAAGGACGTTTCAAATCTTTTTTTCCTCATCTAGATGTTATAGGGAGCTGCTTTCTATAGGAGACACGTACCAGACAGCTTGTTACCTCTGGAGAGATATACTTTGCCTTCTATTTTTCGTAGAGCAATAAGGGTGCTTTCACATTGCGTCTAGGTTCACGCTAACTGGTCTCTTCGGGGCATATGTCCGAACCTAAAGTAAAATGGCATCTAGGTGTATGTGGTGACAGGACCAGCGAACAGGACCAGTAAACGTGTCCCTAAAGGTAATGTGAAAGCACCCTAACACTTAATACCTAGTTGGCCTCCTGAAGGAGAGCAAGTACCTGCTCCAAACTTCCCCTTGACCCAAATAAATCATCATAGACAAGAAACCAGGGAGCTCCTAGTCTCTTTTTGGACTGAGCACCCCCCAAAAAATGGTTCCATTCATGGACCATTAGCAAGTCCTGAGACCTACCCCCTAGTTGCCTGCATTGGCAGCTCCACCTCTGATTAGCCGGCCTGATGAATGTCACACAATGTCGTAATCAAAAGAGGAGCTGCTGATGCCGTCAGGTAGGAGGCGGTTTGTAGGGCTAACGACCTGGTATCATGAGGCGGTGTGTAGGGCTAACGACCTGGTATCTGGTTGCGGTTTTGGAAGAGTCGCTCATTAGCCTTGTAAGAAGACCTGAGAAATGTTTGCTGCCTTTAATTTTATATGAGGTCTTCAGGACCCCCTAGAGTCAGCGTGTCTCGCGTGCTACAAGATCCCTTTGCTCTGGAACGTTTTGTTGACTCCTTGATATTCACAGCCAGTACACGGATGATTTATCGTCGTCTTCTAACATTGTTTTTGGGAACATTCTCATCAGGCATCGCGCCTCTCTCGGCTCCGGCTTCTCGCATGATCTGTGGGTTTTCACTGTCACTCACAGTTAAAGCCCCAGGTCGAGTCCTCCATAGATACTGTTGCTATGTCGGACAGGTCCGTTCACAGCAGCAGTTATGTAGTACGGCATAAGATCTTCCCTGCAGGTTATTACTGCGGCATTTTCACACTCCTGTCTAATTAACTCCCTGGTTCCTTTGAAAGCCACACAGCAGGGCCGGAGATACTCCGGCTGAAGATATTACGTGGCTGCTAAGCTGTTTCATAAGAAAAAAATAATCTTCGGGGGGGAAAAAAATTGATGCAGCGTAGAAAACAATGTCCTGTCCGTCCTATGATAGATCCGCGGTGGAGAGCCGGTCAGCTGCCTTGTCAAACTGAGCAAATGTTTCCAGTCATAGACATTCATTTTTCTCCCGGAGATGCAATGTCTTGGTTCAGATGTAATGGCGTCCAACCCATACAATATTGATTGTGTAGCGTTATTGGGTGCAGGGTTGGTGTAGCTGGGAAGACACTGAGATGGTGCACGGAATACTACCGCGGCGAGGGGGATGGGATCTTATTCTCCGGTGGAATTCTGTGTGCGTTCAGCCTTAGCCTGGCGCTCACGGATCCTACAGCTAAGTCTGAAGGACGCATGCATATCCCAGTGGATGTCAGATATGTGCAGTCTATTATTTATCACACGGTATGGAATCCGTGCTACAAAAATGAAGGGACTCGGCTTCTACTGAAATCCGTCTTTCTTAAAGTGTATCCGTTGCATTCATTTTTATTTCATAAATCAATAACACATGTGAAAACAAGCTACTTTTGTAGCATACAGTTATGTCCGAAAGTGTTGGCACCCTTCGAATTGCTCTTTTAAAATTATTGCAATTACATATCTTTTGTTATACACAGGTTTATTTCCTTTGGGTGTATTGGAACAACACAAAAACCCACAGAGAACAACAGAGAAAAAGGCAAATTGGACATAATTTCACACAAAACTCCAAAATGGGCCAGACAAAATTGTTGGCGCCCTCAACTTAATATTTGGTTGCACACCCTTTGGAACAAATAACTGCAGTCAATCGCTTCCTATACCCATCTGCAAACTTCAGAATTTTTGACTATTCTTATTTTCCAAACTGCTCCAGATGTCTCATATGTGAAGTCGCCTTCTTCCAACAGAAATTTTAAGATCTCGCTGTTGATTTGAATTTAGATCCGGACTCATTGTTGCCACTTCAGAACTCTCCAGCACTTTGTTTCCATCCATTTCTAGGTGCTTCTTCACATATGTTTGGAGTCATTGTCATAGATCTATAACCTAGGACACAAATGCAGCTTTCTGGGCACTACATTGTGACCCAAAATCCTTTTTGTAATCTTCAGATTTCAGGATGCCTTGCACACAGTCAAGCCACCTAGTGCCAGAGGCAGCAAAACAATCCCAAAACATCTTTGAACCTCCACCATATTTCACTGTAGGTACTGTGTTCTTTTCTTCATATACCTCATTCTGTTTTTGGTAAACAGAAGAATGATGTGCTCTATTTTGGTCTCATCTGTCCACAAGAAGGATTTTGGCTTACTTAAGTACATTTTGGCAGTTTATCTTTTTTATGTCTCTGTGTCAGCAGTTGGGTCCTCCTGGGTCTCCTGCCACAGAGTTTCATTTCATTCAAATGTCGACGGATAGTTCGCACTGACACTGATGGACCCTGAGCTTGCAGGACAGATTGAATTTCATTAGAACTAGATTGGGGCTGCTTATCCACCATCTGGACTATTGGGCATTACAGCCTTTCATCATTTTTTCTCTGCCGTCCACATCCAGAGAGATTAGCTACAGTGCCATGGGTTGTAAACTTTTTGATTATGTTGCACACCGTGGACAAAGGAACATCAAGATCTCTGGAGATGGATTTGTACCTTTGCGATTGATGATATTTTTCAACAATTTTGGTTCTCAAGTCCTCAGACAATCAGTTATCTTCTCCTCTTTCTGTTCTTCATGCTTAGTGTGGAACATGGAGACACACAATGCAAAGACTGAGTCAATTTCTCACCTTTTTATCTGGTTTCATGTGTGATTTTCATATTGCCCACACCTGTTACTTGCCACAGGTGAGCTTGATCGAGCATCACATGCTTGAAGCAAAGTTGTTTAATCACAAGTTTGTAAAGCTGCCAACAATTTTGTCCTACCCATTTTTGGGGTTTTGTATGAAATATACAATTGTTTATGCGACAGCTTTCTCTCCCCAGTATCTGGAAGCCAAAACCAGGAGTGGAACCATCAGAGGAAAAGTTTAATAGAAATATGTGCATCACGTCTGCATTTTTGCCCTGGAAAACTTTGCAGCTCCACCAGAGTCTTAAAGATGCTGTGTGTGCAAATAGCCTTGGGGAAGATTTTGGAAGAGTTTTCTGTTTCCTGAAGTTTTTGAAATGCTTTGGAAGAGATTTTTCCTGAAACATTTTTGCAGCCTTGTGATTGGATAGTGCGCTGTTTGGAGTCATTTAAAAAAAAAAATGACATGCACCTTATTTTTTCCCATCAGGTGTTTTCCAAAACCTGAAGTGGAAAAAAACGCTCAAAAGTCTTAAAAAAACCTCATGGCTGAGCAGATGCATGTAGCCTTACATCACCAAGCACAATGCCGGGCGTCGGATGTAGTGGTGTAAAGCCGCCACCACTGGACTCTGGAGGAAACGTGTTCTGGCAGTGACGGATCACACTTCTCCATCCGGTGTCTGATGGAGGAGACTGGGTTTGGTGAATATCAGGAGAACGTTACCCCCTGACTTCATTGTGCCCCCTGTACAGTTTGGTGGAGGAGGATAATGCTATGGGCTGTTATCAGGGGTCGGCCTCAGCCTGTTAGTTTCAGGGACAATGCTGTGGACAATTGTAGTTTCCAGCCTTATGGGACTTTTGGGGAAGGCCCTTTTCTGTTCCCCATGACTGTGCCCAGTGCACAAGGCCTAGACAGACAAGGTTGGAGGAGTTTGGTGGAAGAACATGACCGGCCTCACAGATCCTGGACATCAACCCCATCCAACACCTTTGTGATGAACTAGAATGGAGACTGTGAGCCCGGTCTCTCCCCAACATCATGGTCTGACCTCAGAAATGTTCTTCTGGATGAAGAGGCAAAAATTCCCATAGACCCCTCAAAAATCTTGTAGAACTCCATCCCAGACCAGCGTGAGCTGTTATATCTGCAGAGGGACTGACTCAATATTGATACCTATAAATTTAGAATGGAGGGTCATAGAAGCTCCTGCAGATGATAGTGCGGAGGGGTCTCGATACTTTTGTCCATATAGTGTAGCTCATTGGCTTTGTCTCTGGCCTTGGTACATAAGTGAGGCTTGGAAGCAAAGAGGTGCTTTTACAAAACTGCAGGAACTAAGTAGGCGATTCATTCCTTGCTTTGAATTTTACCCATGACTACACAAAACAAAGAGTCTATATCCAGGGGCAGGTGGAAAATGAGCACTTAAGAAGGAAAGAAACACCAACCATTAAAGCACTTGTTTTAAATTCTGAAGTGTGAGTCCCTGATTCTTACATGCGGAGGTAGGAAATAGTTACTTCTCTCTGAATGAATTAGGTTTGATGTCTCAGTTTCACCTTACTGGAAGCTGCACTCAGACGTTCGTGGCTTGTGAGATACCGCTCCATGTGCACAGATGGCCGTGCTCCACGCTCACTCCAACATGGAGGAAACGGAACGTCTGCTGCGGCTTATATCTCCCCGCTGTGCTGCTGATTCATTGGATTTCAGGTCAACCTACACTGATACAGTGGAAAATTGCATATATAGTGTGACAAAGTCACTGGCGAAGTGCTGGAGGGGAGATACGTTTCACTGAGGCTGTTAGCTTCAGTGATTTGAAACCCAGAAGTTTGCTCCGGCACAGTATGTGTTGAGAGGGGCTAATCTGTCATTTTAAGGGCAGACAACCATAGAGTGGGTGGGAGGATGTCCACCTTATCTCCACCCAAGGGTGTGGTCTAGGGTTTAAATAGTCGTCCTTCCGGGGCAATGGGTGTTCAGTGTGTCTGGAGAGGCTAACTCCAGAGAGGTGTGTTGTGCTATTCCTGAGCGGGTGGATCCAGGCTACTACAAGGACTGTGCTTTGTGTTACTGCTTTGTTTTGTTTGTTTTCCTGTTTTTGCCATGGTATATGCCACATGTATAATAATCCAGTGAAGAGACATTATTCCTGTTTTTACCTACGTGTGCAGCTGAAGCCCGGGCACCCCACCCAACTCCTGCAACTGCGGAGGGTCCCAGTGCATGGATATTCACCAAAACCCAACTAAATGAGTATATTAGGGCATTTCATTTTACGCAATGTCTGCTTTTGCTCACATTCTTTCCAATATTTTCCCGAGCTTATTGAATTTCTGCTTTAATATGAGCGCTGGTGAATTTATGTGAAACATGGTCCCTTTGATAACTGATCCAGTCTCACCCTGAACTCTGAATCATAGTGTATTTATATGACTATGATGACTCTGATTTATATGCCCTTTTCCATTGTGGAGAAGCTGCAATGCAGAGATATCCTTTACAAACACCAATAAACCACGTATAAGTCTTGGTTTGTAGGGTCAGTAGGGTTAGGTGACTATGGTGGACCCACAATGTCAAGTGAGATGTCCTACGTTGTTAGTAATGTTGCATGTGGTAACAACTTAGTACATAACATTCCGTGCCACCCAAAAATCAGATTGGGATGAAGATTTCTACATTATCATTTTAGAACCGTTAGGTGACAAGCCGAGATAATAGTGCATGCGAATGGAGAGTGCATGATCCTTAATTGTGGCCAATATCCTGCCCAAATTTCCTTTACTATATGATGACATATTCAGGGTAGATGGAGAATGGTTTGGTCCAAAAAGAGCCCGGTGATAGCTAAGGAAAGTCGTGTAGTAATACTGATAAGATTGCACCACCATGCTGTCAGGAGGTGGCAACAAAGAACTTGTAAACGGAAGTGGTTCTGCACTAGTCCAAGGGAGTGGGCACAAGCCACGTAGGGGTCTAGACTTTAGTGCTGAGGACCTGTGCAATAAATAGTCCAAGATCTGTTCACCAGTGGCGGTGAGCTTAACCTTTGCAGAGAGACAACGAAGACTGAAGGCCGTGATTGTGGGGGCAGTGAGCAGAAGACTTGGAAGTTTTGCCCGTGGTGTTTGTGGTGCTGAGAAGGCATACACTGAAGAGGAAAACAGTACGATGAGGCAGTCTATCTGACGGCGGGGGGTTGGCAAGAAATGTTCTGTGTAGGCTAAATGTTCTGGTTCTGTGTAGATTAAATATTCTGGTTCTGTCAGGCTAAATGTTCTGGTTCTGTGTAGGCTAAATATTCTGGTTCTGTTAGGCTAAATGTTCTGGTTCTGTGTAGACTAAATATTCTGGTTCTGCTAGGCTAAATGTTCTGGTTCTGTGTAGGCTAAATGTTCAGGTTCTGTGTAGACTCAATGTTCCGATTCTGTTAGGCTAATTGTTCTGGTTCTATGTAGGCTATATGTTCTGGTTCTGTGTAGGCTAAATGTTTTGGTTCTGTTAGGCTAAGTGTTCTAGTTCTGTGTAGGCTAAATGTTCTGGTTCACTATAAGCTAAATGTTCTGGTTCTCTATAGGCTAAATGTTCTGGTTCACTATTGGCTAAATGTTCTGGTTCTATGTAGGCTAAATATTCAGGTTCTGTGTAGGCTAAATATTAACCGGCAGCCTTCTCTGATGTCTTTCTTATTCGCGGAAATGCTCATTTGTCCAAGCGATCCTGTGTTTTATATGAAAGAACCACTGTTAAACATGTTTGACTGTGGCTTATACGTCAGAAAGGGCAAATTGATCAGCAGTCCGAAATCGGACATGCCCGATTCTTAACTCCCCCAACAATAAAATGTCTTGTGCTCCAACACACATTAGACTGTTGGCCGGACCGGTCGTTATCAGTGGGTTCAGCCAATATTAGTCTAATGTGTATTGGGAGCTTAAAAGTATCCTTAGTTTAACTATGGAGTATCTGCTGGAGAATAGTCCACCAAATACTTGGACGAATTTTGGGTTTTCAGTACTTGTCTCCAAACCAGGGAAGGTTGGCGTTAGGTCATATTGAAGCTGAGGAATATTCCAGTCCTTGTGGGCCAAAAGATAGGTTGCGTGGCCTCGTCGTACAGTCCTGATCTATACTGGACAGGGTATGGTAAACGGTGGTGCTAGCATAATGAAAATCAAAGGCAAAAAGGCGGCCATACTGTTTGTGTATGTGAAGTGTGGCCAACAATGTGATGTAGTGAGATTGCCTACTAGGCTGACTCTTGGACAGAATGCGTAAGAGGACAGGGACTGTGAGACAGAGGGAAATCGCCAGATACGCCGCGGAGGTTGAGATATTGGAGTGAGACTGTGTGCTGGTGCGAGAGGTGAAAGTAAAAAGTACACTGCGCCTAGAAAAAGGACATTTTATCTATGTTCAGTACTTTATTGGTCTGCAATTGCATTCTTTTCAAAGGGGAACCACTGGAGAATAATATATTATGCATGGATCTAACTACAGTTATGCCAGCCGTAGCAATTTCTGAGGAACCAAGGACCCAAGGCCCAGACTCGTCATAAACTTGTTCCTTTCTTCCGTCCAGCTCAGTTATGTGTGTTCTTCATTGTCGAAATTCAGATCCATCCTTTGGTTGTGTTCCAGTACAAGTTGTTATGGTTCCATTACTTTATTACCGGTCAGGTTACTATTAAGGGTGATCCTTCACGACAGTGGCAAGGGGCCACATGAATTCTAGCCATGCCTATGTGATGTTGGATAATCGGACTCCTTAAGAAAATAATGGATCTTGGCATGTCCTAAACAACCTGAGCCACAATTTTTTTTCCAAATTCTGGCACCACCATGACACCTCAAAGGAGAACTATAGAGTCCCAGTCCAACGCTAAACACCCCATACGCATTTGACTATCGTTGGCTGAATCCACAGATATCAATGGATTCGTCCAACAGCCTAATGTGTGGAGTCCCCCAAAAGATGATTGTCAGGGGGTAGTTGAGAATCCGGCAGGTCTCATTTTTGATTGATCGTCGATTTTTCTCCCTGAGATAAACCACCACCACCACCACCACCACCAGAGATGTCTCCCTTGTAGAGAACACAGGAGCTCTCGGCAGAGAATATGGAAGAGTCGGGCAAGATAGCCGCTGGCAGCTATCATCGGCTAAGGGGTATGGGGGCTTAACAACTCCTGAAATAAAGGACACACATTATTTCCGTTTACTTTTACTGGAATGCAACTCGAGAAGACCCTCTTGGTAAAATCTGATCAACATTTGATATCTGTGCAACCATTGCATCAAGTCTCAACATTGTCCCCTTTATTACCAGATTGAGATGTATGAAGAAGTTGAAGGATGTCTCGGACAGCAGGACAGCGGGGGTCACCATTACAAGCACCAGGGTTCATGTCAGGTCTTATGTATAAATGTCTCTTCTATTTAATCGTGGATTTGGCAGATGAACGGGGTAACGACAGATTTTTCCACAAGGAGGAGGATGATTGAACATGGAGAGGGAGGAAAATAGAACACGCTCTACTTTCCTGGGCTGTCCCTGTTCTGTCATCTGCTGAAGCGGTCGTCTTCATGGGGAGATCAATTAACTGAAGGAGATGAGGATTTAAAGGGTTTATTCAGGGCTTTTTATTTATTTAAATCAGCCAATGTTATGATTTTTCATAATAGGCATCCTTATTCATATCCTCAAGGATTCATCGTACTCACGGCTCATGAGTCACCTCTTGTGGGAACGTGCACAATCATGTGCCGTTCATCATGCTTGTGATATTCCTCATACTGAGCCTATGTGTGATGTCTAGGTCACATACGTGGGGACACTGAATCGCTTTCTCATAGTGCATGCTCACTGTTTACACCACCGCGTATGCTTTTCAGGCGGCTTATGCAAGTGACATCAATCAGTACGACACATATATTGGGTAAGGCCTGTGCAAGGAAAAATGATGTGCTGCATGTACGGTCTTTGAGCAGGAGCATTGGCGAAAGTGGAAAATAAGTCCTAGGCAATGACTTGTAAAAAGTGTCCCGTTTTTGCTCTGATTTTATTCCCGCTGCTCCCCTGAGTATGCCGGTTTTTGTTATTTTAAAATCCGCCATACGGTTGCAGAAATACGGGCCTTTTTATTTAGAGCTTCCCGTTAAGAGTTTTTACCAAGGAGGCGTGGCTCACAGAATAATTATGCAAAGACACGCCCCAGAGGATCCTGTGAGCATGAAATACAAAGACCCATATCTTTGGAACCGTATAACGGATTTTAACAAAATAAAAAGCAGAATATCCGGGGGAGCAGCAGGAATAAAATAGGTACAAATACCGGACGCTTAGATTTAGTGACAGGTCCTCTTTAAAGGTCACCTTAAAGGTTAAGATAAGACGAAAGGTACCTTTAAAACTAGATGCCGCTAGGTTCACACTTGCATCAGAGCTTCTCAGTCATTTTCAATTGAAGAAAAAGTACATTATCTGATCTATCTTTCTAACAGAAAGTAAACAGACCCTAGGTCCGTCTGGCACTGTTTCTGTCTCTCACGGAATGAATCTGTTTTCTTCATGAGTTCTATTTTTCTGTTTCTAGAGGGTGGGCCATGTATATGGATACACCTAAATAAAATGGAAATGGTTGGTGACATCAACTTCCTGTTTGTGGCACATTAGTATATGGGAGGGGGGAAAACTTTTCAAGATGGGTGGTGACCATGGCGGCCATTTTGAAGTCGGCCATTTTGGACGCAACTTTATAAATGGCCCACCCAGGTCTATCCATATAAATGGCCCACCCTGGAACAGAAAACAGAACTCTAATCACTACTGTGAACCTATCCTTAAAATAATAATACAGGGTGTATATCCTGCCCTACGCATTACGATGACTGCAATTTACTGGTTTTGGCGATTCCTTCAAAACTCAGCATGATGTAGGTTTTTCACTTTTTTGAGGGGGGGGGGGGGGGTGTTCATTCCTAGATTCCTCTGTTGAAAAAAAAGCTTAAAAAAAAAGATCCATGTCAAGAGATTGTGACCCCAAAAAATGATAACATGTAAAAAAAAATGCAGAAAATTCATAGTATATTCTAATGTAGCAGAAACAAAATAGTACATTTCAAACATGGTGTGAACATTGCCTTCTGTTTATTTTTCATTTCTACCCCGCTTTTTATCGTTGCGACATTTTTCCTTATTGATCCTTTATCCCATTACTAACTCCATACATTATAAAAGGAATTCAATATCATTCATTCATTGACGCGTTCCTCTTACCTGCTCTGTTGATCTCTATGATTTCCTCCTGAGCTAAGGGGCAGGCGTCTCCTGTCGCACTTCTATGAGGAGACTGCATGTCTGGTTTGCAGTAATTAGGTGATCCAGGTTGCGGAGCCCGCGGAATATGTTTGTTCTTTTTCTTTGGTAGCTTCTGCTTAGCCATTGCTAGGGAGTAGTACATTCCAAAATTGTTGACAATGACAGGGACCGGCATAGCGATTGTTAGCACACCTGCCAACGCACAAAGGGCACCCACCAACATACCCGACCAAGTCACTGGGTACATGTCACCGTACCCCAAAGTTGTCATTGTGACCACAGCCCACCAAAACCCTATGGGGATATTTTTGAAGTTGGTGTGTGCAGCGCCAGTAATGTCACCAGGCTCGGCCCCGATCCTTTCCGCGTAGTATATCATGGTGGCAAAGATTAAAACCCCAAGTGCCAAAAATATGATAAGAAGGAGAAACTCGTTTGTGCTGGCTCGCAGAGTGTGGCCGAGGACTCTGAGACCAACGAAATGTCGGGTGAGCTTAAAGATTCTCAGGATCCTAACAAATCGGACAACGCGAAGGAAACCTAGGACATCCTTGGCTGCTTTGGAAGACAGGCCACTCAAGCCAACCTCCAGGTAGAAAGGTAAAATGGCCACAAAGTCAATAATGTTTAAGCTGCTCTTAATGAATTCCATTTTATCAGGGCAGAACAAAACACGCATGAAAAACTCAAAGGTGAACCATATCACGCACATGCCTTCTACATAAGTGAGGAAAGGTTCAGTCTCCACTTCTAATATAATCTCCGTCTTGGTGATGTTGTTTTGTGTGGTGGTCTCAGTCTTGTTGATGATCTCATTGAATGCCTCGTGGGTCTCAAGGCAAAACGTTGTGATGGAGATGAGAATGAAGAACAGGGAAGCAAAGGCGATATACTGCCAAACAAACAAGAGAATACAGTTATACAAAAGACATAGACACAAGACATAAGATAGAACACAACTACATAATATGGAACAAGTTAACCACAGCTATGGACGGATCCTTTATGTAAAACATCCTGGTATATGAATCACTTAAAGTGTTTTTTTTTCTCATTTTCATAAAAAGATATTATCAGATAGGGCTCGTCAAAAGAAGCACTTATGCAATTTACTGCATGTTAAAATTTCCATCCATTCTCGAGATACTGACACTTTTCTTTCATTGTACAGCTCGTTCCCTAGGAGACCGACCGCCGCTCCTGTCTTAAGAAGTAGTTAATATCTCAAGAACGGCTCAAAATTTTAACAGGCGGTAAATTGCAAAATCGCTTGTCTGGACAAGCACTATCCGACCGTACCTGTTTGTAAAAAGGATGGGATTAACCCTTTAAGGGTAATGATAACTCTTTCATTGGCTGGTCAAAGGCTCTAGTCAGTCGCCAAGGTGATGCGGCATTGACATATTCAGGAATATGATCCAATGTCATAGAGTTAGGATTTCCGTTAGGTTAGGAGCTTTTTTTTTCCCTTTATATATCAATTTGTAAACACAGTAGGCTTGAGGCATCACTATTTTAGACTGGCACGAAACCTCGTTAATGACATTAATGGTCCTTGATGATCACAGCTAATTCCTAAGGGTATGTTCACATAGTGGAATTTTACTGTGTTTGAAAAAGGAATCTGAAGTTGGCTAACCCATCGGATCTCTTTTATGGATTCGCAGTCCACAAACGGACAATGGTTTGTGAGTGGATTTTAGCCTGGAATACTCACAGTTAAAATTCCTCTGTGTGAACATAACCTAAACGTTTCCTCTGTGGTTGTGTGATAAAGGATATGGACACAGTCAGAAACTATTTTTATTTACTTAAACGCATACAGTTTGGGTTGAAAATAATTTTTGCCTATTTCGTTTCATTATGACTTTTGAGTTAACTGCAAAACCTTCAGTGAGCTCGTTCTGAAGGGGAGTTTGCAACTCATTTATCTGTCTTTCCCCGACGCCCTACAAAGTTGGAAAATCATCTGAGAAGTCCGAAAAAAAAAGGCAGATGGGTCTCTATCGGGACGAGCTCACTGATGGATTCTCAGCCAGAAATGTACGTGAAGAAAAACGCTGCTACATTTTTAATAAAATTCAATAACAAAAATTCTTTTTTTAGCTGAAAATACATTACTTTAAATAAAAAAAAAAAAAGTGCCCCAAAGATGTCCATATCCTGCATAGAGGTTTTCCAACCCCAGTGAATAACGCCCGAAATGTTTAAAGGGTCGAGAGTGTAATAAATTAACCGTTGATAGACCACACTGGAAGCGCAGGGCCTGCACAGAATGTGAATGGTTAAACCTTAACTTGACACTAATTGCATTGGAATGTCAAGGTAAAGTTTGCTACATCTGTAATTCCTCATAGAAGACTTTTTTTTTGTTGTCATTCTAACGAATCCTCTATGAGCTAAAGCGGCTGAATTCCGTTTATCCCTGATACATTGTAGCAAGTGATCGACGCTGGGTAAATATTTACGTTACTGATCGTTAAGGATGGAGTAAAGAGGAAACAAAACGGATCAATTACTGAGTGGCAGATGTGAAGACGAATGCTACCATTCATTGACAGCAAGCACAGATGTTGCAAATGGTGCAGAGTCGTGATGCAAAGTTGCGGAATCGTGATACAAAAGTTGCAGAATAGTGATACAAAGTTGCGGAATCGTGATACAAAGTTGCGGAAACGTGATACAAAGTTGCGGAATCGTGATACAAAGTTGCGGAATCGTGATACAAGTTTGCAGAGTCGTGATGCAAAGTTGCGGAATCGTGATGCAAAGTTGCGGAATCGTGATACAAAAGTTGCAGAATAGTGATACAAAGTTGCGGAATCGTCATACAAAGTTTGCAGAGTCGTGATGCAAAGTTGCGGAATCATGATACAAAGTTGCGGAATCGTGATACAAAGTTGCGGAATCGTGATGCAAAGTTGCAGAATCGTGATACAAAGTTGCGGAATCGTGATGCAAAGTTGCAGAATCGTGATACAAAGTTGCGGAATCGTGATACAAAGTTGCGGAATCGTGATGCAAAGTTGCAGAATCGTGATACAAAGTTGCGGAATCGTGATGCAAAGTTGCAGAATCGTGATACAAGTTTGCAGAGTCGTGATGCAAAGTTGCGGAATCGTGATACAAAGTTGCAGAATCGTGATACAAAGTTGCAGAATCGTGATACAAGTTTGCAGAGTCGTGATGCAAAGTTGCGGAATCGTGATACAAAGTTGCAGAATCGTGATACAAAGTTGCAGAATCGTGATGCAAAGTTGCGGAATCGTGATACAAAGTTGCAGAATCGTGATACAAAGTTGCAGAATCGTGATACAAGTTTGCAGAGTCGTGATGCAAAGTTGCGGAATCGTGATACAAAGTTGCAGAATCGTGATACAAAGTTGCGGAATCGTGATGCAAAGTTCCGGAATCGTGATACAAAGTTGCAGAATCGTGATACAAGTTTGCAGAGTCGTGATGCAAAGTTGCGGAATCGTGATACAAAGTTGCAGAATCGTGATACAAAGTTGCAGAATCGTGATACAAGTTTGCAGAGTCGTGATGCAAAGTTGCGGAATCGTGATACAAAGTTGCAGAATCGTGATACAAGTTTGCAGAGTCGTGATGCAAAGTTGCGGAATCGTGATACAAAGTTGCAGAATCGTGATACAAAGTTGCGGAATCGTGATGCAAAGTTGCGAAATCGTGATACAAAGTTGCGGAACCTTTCGTTCAGGGAGAATCAATAGTATCAACTTTATTAGGAATGATACATCACAGGTCTAACTCCGCACGAGTTAGAAAAATTCTCATTGAAAAATTCAGCCGTAAAATACTACTTGAGCCGCGCACACCCAGATTTGCCGCCGCACGTGAATACATTTTCGGTGAATGTAATGAGTGCAGGCGCTCGCACCCTGACAAAACAGTCAAAACACTGATAAATAAAGAGGTTCTCGCCGCTGATTATAGGCCTTGTACATTGGGTAATTTTTCCTTTTCCGACTCCATGAATAAAGTATGTAATCTGCGCTGTCTCATTATACCTGGTTTCATTAAGGTAAGGAATGATGAACCTATCCAAAACGTGGATGCTTTTTGGCCTCTATTAAATATTGCTTTCCTCTTTTATCCGCACCCTATAAAGACCCCAATTATATGGAAATCAGGGATGTAGCTATAGTGAGCGCATTGTGTTGCCATCCTCCTCTGAACCGTGCGGCCCGTCTGACTCTTTCCTAAACCAACACATCGCCCAGTACGTTCCCTATGAAATAACTATGCTGCAACATCTTTTTAAAGCTCTGCATTGTGCTGTTCGTCTATTGTTCCTCCTGGAAAAATATAGATTCATTAAAGGGATTGTTCCATACATAACAATTGATAACCTAGGATATCTCTAATCTAAAAATTCTGTCAGTCCGTGGAAACCGGACTGCACTCAGATGTCATCCGAGTGCAGCCCGATGGTTTCTACGCACTCATTACCTTGCATGGCTGAGTGCGATCCAAATATCGGACATGCTGGGATTTCGGATTTCCGAATTGGGTCCAAGTGCGATCAGATGTTTGGTAGGATCGCCCTCGGGCTGATAATAACACGATGCTCTGCACCTGCCCTACGGATCACACATTAATCTATTATTACATGTTGTTTAAGGGACAACCCCTTTAAGTATAAATAGCATACCATCACATTTCCACAGGGATAAAAGCTCCCCGTCTTCGATAAAAATTCTGGTGTGACTCCTCCCGATTGGTATGTAAGTCAGTAACTTATTTAAATGATATAACCCCTTTAATGTCCTTTTCTAGACATAAATCCTATTTAGTGACTTCCGCAGCTTGAAAGAAATGAAAACTCAGACTTCCTGCAGGTGGGGTCAACCCAAAAGTCCTACATGCCAAATCAGAGTAGCCTGTTCCCTTAAATTGGTGCCTTGTTAATGCATGGGAGGGACCTAAAGGAGGTCTGCTAAGCGGGGGAGTGGCTATAAGGAGCCTCGCCACCCACTATCCATAAGCCGCACAATATTTATGACACAGAGGGCTGGACAAGATGAAATATCATCATAGATACTAATTGTATAATAGGGGCGGTGCCTGTTGTGCATTTTACAGGGTTTTCCCATATAGGACAATTGTGGCATAACCACAGGATAGACTATTCGTTTCTTATAGATATTGGACCCGCTTCATGGCCATCCATGTACAGCTTTCTCCCTTCCCTTTTATGGGGGTTCTGAAACTTGGAATTGTCGTAAATGTTCAAGATGGGAAGGTTTATTATTATATATTTTTATTATGGATTTGCGTTAACAGTACATTTTTTTGGTGTCTAAAATAATCTCTCGTTTTTGATATTTTCGCATCCTAGTTATTCACTTGTTTTTTTTGTATTCAACGAGAAGGGAATCTGCAATCCTAATAGTCAAAGGCTTTGCCGTTCATTTACTTGGCCGTTAATATGAACGTCTGGATGGGATTGTTTTCAATTAGTTAACGCTGCTGCTTAAAGGAAAGCACAAGAGGCTTTTTTGGGCTTTCCCAAGAGGCTCGTCTTGTATTCTGCCAGAAAAAAAAAAAAAAAGGGTAAGAATCAAAACAGATCAATGCCAACCAATGTCTTGGGTCTTTACGAAAACCCAAATGTAAAGATCAAGTTCTCACATTATATACTGCACTGATTGGCTGCACAAATCTCTGCATTTCTGGGAGCGCCCGACTCTTATAAATCTACTTGTGCTTCTCTTCAGTAGTCCCATATGGAACTAAATATTGTCTGAAATTAGTGCAAAACGAATATTTGGAAAGTTACAAGGAGAAGACAATTACACAGAAAAAAAAATTCTAAATTACCAGCTACAATTTTGCAAATCAAAATAAATATTTTCGTGTTTTTTTAGATTTTTTTTTTTCAATTTATGGTTTATTGAAGACAATAGTCCGCTACTTCAATTCCATATTTTGAACATCACTGGACAATTGAATGTTGTATTCTGCCCCCTAACAACTTTTCAATGAGGGACATAAGACCCCAGACATAAGTTCCTCTTATATAGAAGCCTAATGTTCTTTTCCACAATGTTGAAGTCAGTCTTAACAGAGTCAACTGTTTGGCTACAATTTGGATTGCACTTTGTTGCTCAAAATATTAAGATTTGTCTCTCTACAGGAAGGGAGGGCAGGTATTTTTCTCTCTATGGGAAGTAGGGGTGGGTCTTTGTCCCTTTACAGGAAATGGGGGTGGGTCCTTGTCTTTTTACAGGAAGTGGGTTTTTTTCTTTGTCTCTTTACAGGAAAATGGGGGCAGGTCTTTGTCTCTCTACAGGAAGTGCGGGCAGGTCTTTGTCTATCTACAGGAAGTGGGATGGGTCTTTAGCTCTCTACAGGAAGTGTGGCAGGTCTTTGTCTATCTACACGAAGTGGGATGGGTCTTTAGCTCTCTACAGGAAGTAGTGGTAGGTTTTTGTCTATCTACAGGAAGTGGGATGGGTCTTTGTGTCTCTACAGGAAGTGCGGGCAGGTCTTTGTCTATCTACAGGAAGTGGGATGGGTCTTTAGCTCTCTACAGGAAGTGTGGCAGGTCTTTGTCTATCTACACGAAGTGGGATGGGTCTTTAGCTCTCTACAGGAAGTAGTGGTAGGTTTTTGTCTATCTACAGGAAGTGGGATGGGTCTTTATCTCTCTACAGGAAGTGCGGGCAAGTCTTTGTCTATCTACAGGAAGTGGGATGGGTCTTTATCTCTCTACAGGAAGTGCAGGCAAGTCTTTGTCTATCTACAGGAAGTGGGATGGGTCTTTGTCTCTCTACAGGAAGTGCGGGCAGGTCTTTGTCTATCTACAGGAAGTGGGATGGGTCTTTAGCTCTCTACAGGAAGTATGGCAGGTCTTTGTCTATCTACACGAAGTGGGATGGGTCTTTATCTCTCTACAGGAAGTAGTGGTAGGTTTTTGTCTATCTACAGGAAGTGGGATGGGTCTTTATCTCTCTACAGGAAGTGCGGGCAAGTCTTTGTCTATCTACAGGAAGTGGGATGGGTCTTTATCTCTCTACAGGAAGTGCAGGCAAGTCTTTGTCTATCTTCAGGAAGTGGGATGGGTCTTTGTCTCTCTACAGGAAGTGCGGGCAGGTCTTTGTCTATCTACAGGAAGTGGGATGGGTCTTTATCTCTCTACAGGAAGTGTGGGCAAGTCTTTGTCTATCTACAGGAAGTGGGATGGGTCTTTATCTCTCTACAGGAAGTGCGGGCAAGTCTTTGTCTATCTACAGGAAGTGGGATGGGTCTTTATCTCTCTACAGGAAGTGCGGGCAGGTCTTTGTCTATCTACAGGAAGTGGGATGGGTCTTTATCTCTCTACAGGAAGTGCGGGCAAGTCTTTGTCTATCTACAGGAAGTGGGATGGGTCTTTATCTCTCTACAGGAAGTGTGGGCAAGTTTTTTTCTATCTACAGGAAGTGGGATGGGTCTTTATCTCTCTACAGGAAGTGCGGGCAAGTCTTTGTCTATCTACATGAAGTGGGATGGGTCTTAGTCTCTCTACAGGAAGTGCTGGCAGGTCTTTGTCTATCTACAGGAAGTGGGATGGGTCTTTATCTCTCTACAGGAAGTAGTGGTAGGTTTTTGTCTATCTACAGGAAGTGGGATGGGTCTTTATCTCTCTACAGGAAGTGCGGGCAGGTCTTTGTCTATCTACAGGAAGTGGGATGGGTCTTTATCTCTCTACAGGAAGTGCGGGCAAGTCTTTGTCTATCCAAAGGAAGTGGGATGGGTCTTTATCTCTCTACAGGAAGTGTGGGCAAGTTTTTTTCTATCTACAGGAAGTGGGATGGGTCTTTATCTCTCTACAGGAAGTGCGGGCAAGTCTTTGTCTATCTACATGAAGTGGGATGGGTCTTAGTCTCTCTACAGGAAGTGCTGGCAGGTCTTTGTCTATCTACAGGAAGTGGGATGGGTCTTTATCTCTCTACAGGAAGTAGTGGTAGGTTTTTGTCTATCTACAGGAAGTGGGATGGGTCTTTATCTCTCTACAGGAAGTAGTGGTAGGTTTTTGTCTCTCAATGGGAAATGGTGATGAGTATCTATATCTCTACAGAAAGTGGGGCTCTTTTTTTCTGTCTAAAATTAAATGAGTGTGGGTCTTTGTCAGTCTACAGGAAGTGAGAGTGGGTCTTTCATTTTTCTGCAGGATGTGAGGGTGAGTCTTTGTCTCTCTAAAGGAAGTAGTGGTTGGTCTTTGTCTTTACAGAAAGTGGGGATGGGTCTTTATTTTTCTACCAGAAGTGGCGGTGGGTCTTTGTCTCTCTACAGGAAGTGGGGTGGGTCTTTGGTTCTCTACAGGAAGTGGAGGGGGGTCTTTGTCTCTACAGTAAGTGGGTGTGGATCTTTTGGTATCTACACGAGGTGAGGTGGGTTTTGTTTTTTTACAAGAAATGGGGTGGGTTTTTGGTTCTCTACAGGAAGTGGAGGTGGGTCTTTGTCTCATTACAGTAAGTGGGGTGGGTCTTTGGTTCTCTACAGGAAGTGGGAGAAATCTGGGGTTTTCTACAGGAAGTGGGAGTTGGTCTTCTACAGGAAGTGAAGATGGGTCTTTGTCTCTGTACAGTAAGTGAGGGTGGGTCTATGGGTCTCTACAGGAAGTGGGGGTGGATTCGGGGTTTTTTACAGGAAGGCTGGGCCTTTGGTTCTCTACAGGAAAGTGGGGGTAAGTTTTTGTCTCTCTAAATGAAATTGGGGCAGGTCTTTGTCTCTGTTCAGAAAGTGGGGAAGGGTCTTTGTCTTTCTACAGAAAATGGAAGTGGGTATTTTTCTCTAAAGGGAGTGGGGGTTGGGTCTTTGTCTCTCTACAGGAAGTTGGGGGTCTTGTATCGCTTAAGGAAGTGGCAGTTGCTCTTTGCCTCTCTACAGAAAGTGGGTGTGGGTTTTTGTTTCCCTACAGGAAGTGGACGTGGGTACTTGTTTTGTTACAGTAAGTGCGGGTGAGTCTTTGGGTCTCTACAAAGAGTGGGGTGGGTTTTGATTTTTTTACAGGAAGTGGGGGTGGGTCTTTGGTTCTCTACAGGAAAGTGGGGGTAGGTCTTTGATTCTCTAAAGGAAGTTGGGACAGGTCTTTGTCTCTCTTCAGGAAGCGGGGATGGGTCTTTATCTCTCTACAGGAAGTTGTGGGCTTTGTATCTCTACAGGTAGTGGAGGGGGATCTTTGACTTAAGTGGAAGTGGGTCTTTGTCTTTCTACTCCTGCTCTCCTGTCTGTCAAAATGAATACAGCAAAACAGAGAGGTTGGCTTTTAGTTCAGGGCAGGCGAGCCAATGGACAATGGCACGACTAATGTGTTATGGGAAGTAAAGGAAAGGATGCTACGAGTCATATAGTGCTGGCAGAAAGCTAATGAAGAGGGACCACTGAAAAGTTACAGAGCATGAGAATCAGGACAGTTCTTGGACATATTTCTTGGACATATTTCTTGGACATATTAGACAGGTATGTGCCCCAAAATCAGTTTTAGCTTGTTGTAAAAGATGAAGGCAGCAAGACTAGGGTTTTACTAATCCACTATGTTGTCTGTCAATGAAATGTATTCCCTCACAAGCATGTACATTTTTATTACATAACTAATGTGAGGAATTGTTATAAAGAGGAGATACTGAGAAGATGTACCCCAAAATGGACATCATATAACAGCACAAATGTATGCGGAAGCCAGTTTATTACTCTGCCCTGTATTTCTGATGTCAGCAGATTTGACTGTAGAGACGCAGTGTGGTACATTTTGGCACCCAAGCATCCATCAATTTATGCCAAGTGGCATTTCTGCTCGAATAAGCGCTTTCTGCAGCTTCATATAATTATTCCATGATCTTATATAACATAACATAAAAGTTATGATGCCTGCACCTCAGTGAAAGTGACAAAGATAATAGATAACAGATAATCAGGACCCATAATCTAGACATTATATTAATATACTCTATGCTGTGAACCAGGGCCGGGATGAAGGGGCAGGCCAGGGAGGCACCCGCCTAAGGTGCTACCTCCTGCCTCCCTGGAGGGGTGCACTTTGGGGAGTCATGTGACTGCAGACTTGCAAATCCTTATGGCATGCACTGCGCACACTGTCAGGATTCTTAGGTGTAGACGTTCATGTTACAACAAATATGTGATTTGCATACTTCACATTCAGACTAGACGTGACCGACCTTACTCAATTCTCTTGTATTATAAGAGGCCGCGCACGTCTAGTTGGCACGTGACAGCATGTGTTCATACTGCGTAGTTGCAGTAATGCGTCTGCCCGCTCCCGGCATTGGAAAATCCTGACAGTATGCACTGTGCGTGCTATAAAGATTCTCAAGTCTGCAGTCAGATAGAGTGACTGCAGACCTGTACCCCAAACCTGGAAAAGATTGCCTTGTGCAGGCGTGTACTACGGAGGGCATAGAATGAACTTCAATCCAATATTGCGGCCGGCATGCAGCCAGCGGGTAAGGAAAGGGTGAATCAAACACCCGAAAACTCCGCCCATATGACCGAAAACCGGTTCCGCCAAATTCAGGTGACAGGTTCCCTTTAAGGAGAACGTTCATACTTCGATTGGGATCATTTACCAAAACTGTGTAAAAACGAATCAGTCCTTATTGTCCATAGCAACCAATCAACAAGCAGCTTTCATATTTCAAACTGCTGTGGAGAAATGAAAGCTGTACTATGATTGGTTGCTATGGGCAACCAGGACACATTGTCTTGTAAGGCAGTTTGTGGCCTTCATATGATGCTTCCCTGTATAAAATTGGTGGTCTATAGAGGTGAAGTCTGACCCTATAACCACCTTTCTGCCCTTAACTCCTCCTGTCAAAAAACATACAGCTATGAAAAAGGAAAAAAAATACTATGGCTCCCGGAAGGCGACGATGAACCAAAATCAATAAGTCAATAAGGCCAAATTAGGCCCCATCATGAGCCCGTAACCCCTTTAAGGTAGGGCCTAGTTTGGCCCTATTGACCTACCATCTTTTTTCATTATATACAGTGGGGCAAAAAAGTATTTAGTCAGTCAGCAATAGTGCAAGTTCCACCACTTAAAAAGATGAAAGGCGTCTGTAATTTACATCATAGGTAGTCCTCAACTATGGGAGACAAACTGAGAAAAAAAAATCCAGAAAATCACATTGTCTGTTTTTTTATCATTTTTTTTGCATTTTATGGTGGAAAATAAGTATTTGGTCAGAAACAAACAATCAAGATTTCTGGCTCTCACAGACCTGTAACTTCTTCTTTAAGAGTCTCCTCTTTCCTCCACTCATTACCTGTAGTAATGGCACCTGTTTAAACTTGTTATCAGTATAAAAAGACACCTGTGCACACCCTCAAACAGTCTGACTCCAAACTCCACTATGGTGAAGACCAAAGAGCTGTCAAAGGACACCAGAAACAAAATTGTAGCCCTGCACCAGGCTGGGAAGACTGAATCTGCAATAGCCAACCAGCTTGGAGTGAAGAAATCAACAGTGGGAGCAATAATTAGAAAATGGAAGACATACAAGACCACTGATAATCTCCCTCGATCTGGGGCTCCACGCAAAATCCCACCCCGTGGGGTCAGAATGATCACAAGAACGGTGAGCAAAAATCCCAGAACCACGCGGGGGGACCTAGTGAATGAACTGCAGAGAGCTGGGACCAATGTAACAAGGCCTACCATAAGTAACACACTACGCCACCATGGACTCAGATCCTGCAGTGCCAGACGTGTCCCACTGCTTAAGCCAGTACATGTCCGGGCCCGTCTGAAGTTTGCTAGAGAGCATTTGGATGATCCAGAGGAGTTTTGGGAGAATGTCCTATGGTCTGATGAAACCAAACTGGAACTGTTTGGTAGAAACACAACTTGTCGTGTTTGGAGGAAAAAGAATACTGAGTTGCATCCATCAAACACTATGCCTACTATAAAGCATGGTGGTGGAAACATCATGGTTTGGGGCTGTTTCTCTGCAAAGGGGCCAGGACGACTGATCCGGGTACATGAAAGAATGAATAGGGCCATGTATCGTGAGATTTTGAGTGCAAACCTCCTTCCATCAGCAAGGGCATTGAAGATGAAACGTGGCTGGGTCTTTCAACATGACAATGATCCAAAGCACACCGCCAGGGCAACGAAGGAGTGGCTTTGTAAGAAGCATTTCAAGGTCCTGGAGTGGCCTAGCCAGTCTCCAGATCTCAACCCTATAGAAAACCTTTGGAGGGAGTTGAAAGTCCGTGTTGCCAAGCGAAAAGCCAAAAACATCACTGCTCTAGAGGAGATCTGCATGGAGGAATGGGCCAACATACCAACAACAGTGTGTGGCAACCTTGTGAAGACTTACAGAAAATGTTTGACCTCTGTCATTGCCAACAAAGGATATATTACAAAGTATTGAGATGAAATTTTGTTTCTGACCAAATACTTATTTTCCACCATAATATGCAAATAAAATGTTAAAAATACAGACAATGTGATTTTCTGGATTTTTTTTTTCTCAGTTTGTCTCCCATAGTTGAGGTCTACCTATGATGTAAATTACAGACGCCTCTCATCTTTTTAAGTGGTGGAACTTGCACTATTGCTGACTGACTAAATACTTTTTTGCCCCACTGTATATGCACATATATACAGAAACTCTCTCTCTCGCTCTCGCTCTCTCTCTCTCTCTCTATATATATATACTGTATAAATATATACAGTACAGACCAAAAGTTTGGACACACCTTCTCATTTAAAGATTTTTCTGTATTTTCATGACTATGAAAATTGTACATTCACACTGGAGGCATCAACACTATGAATTAACACATGTGGAATTATATACTTAACAGAAAAAGTGTGAAAAAACTGAAATTATGTCTTATATTCTAGGTTCTTCAAAGTAGCCACCTTTTGCTTTGATGACTGCTTTGCACAGTCTTGGCATTCTCTTGATGAACTTCAAGAGGTAGTCACCGGGAATGGTCTTCAAACAATCTTGAAGGAGTTCCCAGAGATGCTTAGCACTTGTTGGCCCTTTTGCCGTCACTCTGCGGTCCAGCTCACCCCAAACCATCTCGATTGGGCTCAGGTCTGGTGACTGTGGAGGCCAGGTCATCTGGTGTAGCCCCCCATCACTCTCCTTCTTGGTCAAATAGCCCTTACACCGCCTGGAGGTGTGTTTGGGGTCATTGTCCTGTTGAAAAATAAATGATGGTCCAACTAAACGCAAACCGGATGGAATAGCATGCCGCTGCAAGATGCTGGGGTAGCCATGCTGGTTCAGTCTGCCTTTAATTTTGAATAAATCCCCAACAGTATCACCAGTAAAGCCCCCCCACACCATCACACCTCCTCCTCCATGCTTCACGGTGGGAACCAGGCATGTAGAGTCCATCCGTTCACCTTTTCTGCGTCGCACAAAGACACGGTGGTTGGAACCAAAGATCTCAAATTTGGACTCATCAGACCAAAGCACAGATTTCCACTGGTCTAATGTCCATTCCTTGTGTTCTTTAGCCCAAACAAGTCTCTTCTGCTTGTTGCCTGTCCTTAGCAGTGGTTTCCTAGCAGCTATTTTACCATGAAGGCCTGCTGCACAAAGTCTCCTCTTAACAGTTGTTGTAGAGATGTGTCTGCTGCTAGAACTCTGTGTGGCATTGACCTGGTCTCTAATCTGAGCTGCTGTTAACCTGCGATTTCTGAGGCTGGTGACTCGGATAAACTAATCCTCAGAAGCAGAGGTGACCCTTGGTCTTCCTTTCCTGGGGCGGTCCTCATGTGAGCCAGTTTCTTTGTAGCGCTTAATGGTTTTTGCCACTGCACTTGGACACTTTCCAAGTTTTCCCAATTTTTCAGACTGACTGACCTTCATTTCTTAAAGTAATGATGGCCACTGGTTTTTCTTTACTTAGCTGCCTTTTGTTGCCATAATAAAAATTCTAACAGTCTATTCAGTAGGACTATCAGCTGTGTATCCACCAGACTTCTGCACGACACAACCCCATTTATAAGGCAAGAAATCCCACTTATTAAACCTGACAGGGCACACCTGTGAAGTGAAAACCATTCCCGGTGACTACCTCTAGAAGCTCATCAAGAGAATGCCAAGAGTGTGCAAAGCAGTCATCAAAGCAAAAGGTGGCTACTTTGAAGATCCTAGAATATAAGACATAATTTCAGTCGTTTCACACTTTTTTGTTAAGTATATAATTCCACATGTGTTAATTCATAGTTTTGATGCCTTTAGTGTGAATGTACAATTTTCATAGTCATGAAAAAAAAAAATCTTTAAATGAGGTGTGTCCAAACTTTTGGCCTGTACTATATATATATATATATATATATATATATGTATATATATATATATATATACATATATATATATATATATATATATATATATACATTTTTTCTATTTGTCAGTGGCACCATTTTGGGGTACATATAACTCTTTAGGGAGCGAAATACAAAAATAAAAAATGAACAGCAATTCTGCTTTTGCTTTTTGACGTTCTAAATTGGATTTTTTTTCACGTGCTGCACAAATAAAGAGTCACTTTTATTCCAAGGGTCAGCCCGATTATAACAACACCAAATTTATGTAAATATATCAGCAACTAGGCATTACCGTTATCCTTGTCAAAGGGGTGTGTCCTGCACAATCTGACACCGCAAGTATTGATTGGACAATGTCAGTGCAGACGCCCATTTGTCAATTTATTCTTACAGTTGTAGGAGGAACAACAGAGGAACGGCACAATGCAGAATTGTAAGGAAAACAGATCTTTAACTTTTCTATCGTGGGGGACATCATTCATTTTCTAATAGAGACATGACAGGAGAACTGACAGATAGAATATGGATTTCTTGGTCCCACCAGAGGAAATGTTGGTGTTATTGCTGCGCACACAAGACAGATCACCACTAATAAGATCATCATCTCCATAAGAAATAGACACTTTTGGCAAGTGATTGTCTCTAGAGTCATTCCTAAATGGGGCGGTGTAATGTAATGGAGCACTATCGCCCAATATTGTGTGACAATCTCAGAAATCGAAGATCTTCTAGCACGCTGGTGGGTCAGTCTGACTGTGATCTGAGGGGTCAATTTCTCTAAGACGGCTGTTTTTTTTGGTCCCAGTTGCGATCTGACAAAACATCGGCTAGCACCTGGACCAATGTTAGTCTATGAGGCTACGCACAAGTCCGAAAATGGGATCACATGCAAGTGAAAGAGTCTGTGGAAAAAAAATCAGATTGCACTCAGATGGCATCTGAGTGCAGTCCGATTTTCACGGACTGACACAATGGAGAAGATGGAGAATTTTTTTTTTTCCATCTTCTCCTCAGTCGAGAAAATTGGATCACACTCAGTGTGATTATCATAATCAACTAATGGCTAATTCTGGAGTCAGAACATTTGAACTTTGGAATTATTCAGGTCATCGATTTGCAACATAAAATGTAAATATCTTGCTTTTGTATGTCTGGCGATGCTAAAAATGTTGCAGCCTCGGTCAAGGTCAGGAGACGATGGCTTTGTGTCCATACAACGGGCACAGCGGAGCTGCGAAAGTCAACATTTTACATAGGACTGCTGGCAAATCTACTGCAGTCCATTTCCAATTTAGAGCCCTGTTTGTCAGTCGTAGCAAACGTTTTCAGGATTACGCAGTGTTTTTTTTATAAGATTTCTGGAAAAACGTTAATTAATTTTTCAGATTTCCCTGTTTTTTTTTTTTCCCAGTCTTTTTCCATATTAGCTGAATGTTGCGCAGGTCTACAGCAGAAAGTGACGTCAGCTTTTTTTTTTTTAGCCCAGCATGCCCTTATAGCAACTGAGCCACTGCTGTGCAGTATGCTGCACCAAATATTTCTCCGATTGCACTACAAGTTTAAGCATGCCCGCTGAATAAGTTGTAGGTCTCCCCAATAA
The DNA here is from genome assembly GCF_032444005.1 of Ranitomeya imitator. NCBI lineage: Eukaryota > Metazoa > Chordata > Amphibia > Anura > Dendrobatidae > Ranitomeya > Ranitomeya imitator. The sequence goes on from NC_091291.1 coordinate 31,089,075, forward strand.
TTTAGGGGCTATTATTTCCCATGGAGCTACAGGTTGCAAAAAAAAAAAAAAAAAAGAAAATGAAAGCCCTCATAGCTGTCATAGCCTATGCTGGATGGTATAAATCAGATCCAATTTCTCTATTCTATGGCTTAGGTTTTCCATAGTAATGACTCATATATTACCCCCAAAATACTTGTGCAACGTTAAAGGCAATGATCTGTGTGATGATGCACTGCAGTATATGCATTGCAGGTAATATTTCTCAGACTGCAGTAAGAACCAGGATGGATAAAAAAAAAAAAAAGCTCCTAAATGGAGATGAGACCGGGATGAAATGCGGCAGTTTGCATAGTAATGGCCAATAGTTGTGATGAAGCCTCTAATCAGCGTAGTCCTAAATCCATTAAAACGCAGCATTAACCGTATCTTCGCTCCTCGTGCGCACATTTCCCATCTTATATTCCTGCAGCAGAAGGAAGGGGAAGATTAGCTCGGTGGCATTAGCTGCAATAACAGCAAAAACTGATTTGATGCCCAGTGGGAAGCCAATGTTAGTTGTGCATTAAATATTACAGAATAAATTGTAAGCTCCTTGGGGAGAGACTTTGTTCTCTTAAAGGGGCAGCGGCACTTAGTTCCAGAACAAGGGGACAAAAACATAGTCAAGTCTAGGTAGCAATCTGACTTATGCCTGAAGCCTGGCATCAGAGTTGGTTACATTTAGGTTTCTTGCACGCTTACTATTTGAGGCTTTATCATACCCATTTTAGACCTATAGAAAAAAAAAGCCACACCTAGAGCGTGCTGTGTTTGAAAAAGAAAGCCACACCTGGAGCGTGCTGCGTTTGAATAAAAAGCCTCATCTAGCGTATGCTGCGCTTGAAAAAAAAAGCCACACCTAGAGCGTGCTGCGTATGAAAAAAAGGCCACACCTAGAGCGTGCTGCGTTTGAAAAAAAGCCACACCTAGAGCGTGCTGCGTATGAAAAAAAAGCCACACCTAGAGCGTTCTGCGTTTGAAAAAAAGCCACACCTAGAGCGTGCTGCGTTTGAAAAAAAGCCACACCTAGAGGGTGCTGCGTTTGAAAAAAAGCCACACCTAGAGCGTGCTGCGTATGAAAAAAAGCCACACCTAGAGGGTGCTGCGTTTGAAAAAAAAACACACCTAGAGCGTGCTGCGTTTGAGAAAAAGCCACACCTAGAGCGTGCTGCGTTTGAGAAAAAGCCACACCTAGAGCGTGCTGCGTATAAAAAAAAGCCACACCTAGAGCGTGCTGCGTATAAAAAAAAAGCCACACCTAGAGGGTGCTGCGTTTGAAAAAAAAGCCACACCTAGAGGGTGCTGCGTTTGAAAAAAAAGCCATACCTAGAGCGTGCTGCGTATAAAAAAAAGCCACACCTAGTGCGTGCTGCGTTTGAAAAAAAACCACAGTTAGAGCGTGCTGCATTTGAAAAAAAAGCCACACCTAGAGCGTGCTGCATTTAAAAAAAAAGCCACACCTAGAGCTTTCATTCGTTTGAAATAAAAGGAACACCTAGAGCAGTGTTCCCCAACTCCAGTCCTCCAGAGCCATCATGCTTTCAGGATTTCCTTAGTATTTCACAGGTGATGGAACTCCTGCCTGTGCAGGTGATGCAATTATCACCTGGGCAATGCTAAGGAAATCTTGAAAACATGACCTGTTGGTGGCTCTTGAGGTTGGGGAACACTGACGTAGAGCGTTCTGCGTTTGAAAAAAAAGCCACACCTAGAGCATGCTGCGTTTGAAAAAAAAGCCACACCTAGTGCGCACTGTTTGAAAAAATAGCCATACCTAGAACGTGCTGCGTTTGAAAAAAAGACTGCCAAAAATGCAAAATAAAATGAAGTTCTTGGTTTGGTATCAATTAGAAATAAGCAAATCAATTGTAAGGACCTTGGTCCAGTGGTCACGTCATAGTCAGTGGCCGCCAGATGGGATCACCTCCTACCTGCCGGCATGCTTGGCGTTTTTTTTAATTAGTAAAGGAAGGGGGCTAGCGATGCCGGCAGACTGGGGGTGGTTCGCAAGGCTCTCGGACTACCGACGTCCTACAAATTAATTTGGACTACTGACGACCTGCAAATTAATTTGCCCATCTCTAGTAATGACACACAACCAATATCTAACTGCAGCGAAAAATAAGCCACAATAGAAGCATTAAATATGTGCAAAACAATTGCAACGTGAATTTGCACTAAAAAGTATTTATGCAAATAAAGCTATGAAAATGAAAAGCCTTACAATTTTATAATATACTTTATCAATCTCACATCAATCTCTTTTCACCTTGAGCTTTTTTACAGATGGTGTTATGTTTGCATGAAGAATTTGTTCAAATTTCATTGAATCCATTCTTCCCTCTACCTGTGAAATGTTCCACATGCCACTAGCTGCAATATAACCTCAAAGCATAACTGTTACACCCCCATACTTAATGGTTCACGAGATGTTCTTCTCCTGAAATTGGGTGCCCTTTATCTCCACACATATACCTCTGATCATTGTAGCTAAAGAGTTCTATTTTAACCTCATCGGTCCGCAGGACTTGTTTCTAAAATGCATCAGACTTATTTAGAAGTTCGTCTGCATTTTTCTGACGCTGAATTTTATGATGAGGATGCAGGAGAGGGTTTCTTCTAATGACTCTTCCATGAAGGCCATATTTGTGCAGGTGTCTCTGAACAGTAGAACAATGTACCACAACTCCAGAGTCTGCAAAATCTTTCTGAAGTTCTTTTGCAGTCAAGCGGGGGTTCTGATTTGTCTCTCTAGCAATCCTACAAGCAGCTCTTATTGGTATTTGGCTTGGTCTTCCAGACCTTATCTTGAGCTCCACTGTTCCTGTTATTTTGCATTTCTTATTTACATTTCGACCTGAGCAAAGGGCAACTTGAAAACACTTTGCTATCTTCTTAGAGTCTTCTGCTTTGTAGGCCGCCCCAAGTTTCATTCTCAGAGTGCTAGGCAACTGCTTAACCCATGGCTACTGTTTCAGGTTAGAGAAGGCTGGGTTTTTATAAAGTTGGGAAATTTGCATCACCTGGCCTTTTCTAACGATGATAGTGAGTAAGCTATAACTATAACTGGCTAATTAAGGTCTGAAACCTTGGTCAAAGTTATCTGAGCACACAAATCTCCAAGGGTGCGTAAATTTTCGCCTTGTCCCTTTTTACTTTTTGTAATTTTTAAAATGAAAAAAAAAACAACTACTTTTTTTTCCAAAAATACAAATGAAATGCGTCATCTTTAACTTTAGACCTTTTAGAGATCATTTCATCTTCAACTTGCTTAACTGTTGACAATAACAGTAATTTTGACTAGGGGTGCCAAAACTTTTACATGCCACTGTAGATTGATAGATAGATGAAATTCCAAAAATGTGAATGGAAACCACAAGGTCTGGACTATTGGACTACAGCATACAATACCAGTCAAAAGTTAGGACACATTTGTACATGCAATTATTGGAATGTGCACATTGTAGATTCAGACTAAAGGTAGCAAAACCACGAAGGAGCTAATATGGAAACAATAAGTAAAGGGACACATGTGAATCAATCTGGAATATGTGTTAACCCTTATATTCCTTGCTCTGATGACAGCTTTACACCCCACTGGCTTTTCTCCAGCTGCTTCACCAGGTCATCAAACAGTCTTAAAGAATTTCCCAGAAGTGCTGAGCATTTGTTGGCTGCTTTATCTTCATTCTTTGTTCAACGCATCCCAAACTATCTAAATTGGGTTGACGTCAGGTGATCGTGGAGGCCATGTCATCTGACACAGCCTCCATCCCTCTCCTTGGTCACGTAGCCCTTACTTAGCCTGGATGTCTGTTTTTGATCATTGTTCTGCTGCAACACAAATAATGGTCCCACTAGGTGCGAACCCAATGTGATAGCTTGTCACTGCTGTGGTAGCTATGCTGAGAAAGTATGCGCAGAATGTGGAATAAATCACCAACAGTGTCACCAGTAAAGCACCCGCACACCATCACACCCCCATCCATACTTCATAGTGGGCACCACTCATGTAGAAACCATCTGCTCACCTTTTCTGCATCTCACAAAGTCATGACAGGTTGTGCGAAAAATATCAAATTTGACTCATCAGACTTCAGTACAGATTTCCAATAATCAAATGTCCTGTCCCTGAGTTACTTGGCCAGGGTAGGTTTATTCGTGTTTGTGGTCCTGAGTAGTGGCTTTTTTGCAGCAATACGACCTTATAGGCTACTGCTCGCAATCTCCTCCAGACAGATGTTGTTTAGATGTGTCTTGATGTCTGTGCATCATTTAAATTGGCTGTTACCTGAGGTGCTGTCAATTTGTGTTTTCTGAGGATGGTAACTCTGATGAACTTATCCTCTGCAGCAAAGATAGATTTTGGTCTTTCTTTCATGGGGTTTTCCTTATGAGAGCTTTTCATTATAATGATTCTTTGTTTTCAAGTTTGCACTTGAAGATAATTTCAAGGTTTTAGCAATGTTCTTGAATGACTGACCTTCATGTCTTAAAAGCAATGGAGGACTGTAATTTATTTTTACTTATTTGAATGGCACTTAATATAATCAAGCTTAGAACAATTGTTGAATAAGCTCAGAACTGTATGGAACGGTTTTCCAACCCTACCTATGCAAAACGGACCTGATGATTGCAAACATTTTATGAAGGACTGTGATTCAACAAAAGAACTCTTGATGAAGCATACCTGTTCTCTGGAAACCATGAGAGTTGATAACCTGATGAAGCTGCTGAGAAAAACCAAGAAGGTGTAAAGCTGTCATCAGAGTAAAAGGGAGGTACTTTGAAGAATCAAAGGTTTAAAGGGGTATTCTCAAGTTCGAAAAGTAACACCCTTTTCATGAGATATGGAATAACTTCCTGATCACTGGGGGTCCAACCACTGGAATCCCCATTGATCCCAAGATAAAGGGCTCAGAAGAGCCCTCTGTGAATGGAGCCATGGTCAATCATTCATACTGCTGCTCCATTCATTATTGATAGGTCTGTCGGAAATAGGCGAATGCCGTGCTTGGATGGTCTTCGGCAATCCCAAAAGAATGAATGGAGCGGCAGTGTGCATGATCGACATCCACTAAATTCACTTGGGGCTTTTCAGAGTCCCGGTTCTCAGGATCGGTCGGGGTTCCAGTGGTCGGACCCCCAGTGAACGGGAAGTTATCCCATATCTAATTAACTTTCAAACTTTACTTTTTTTATATTCTGGTGTTTAACACATATTCTAGTTTGTTTCACATGTGTTTCTTTACTCTTTGTGTTTCTTTGTGGTGTTGCTTCCATTAGTCTGAATCTAAAATATGCACATTCCAGTAAGAACATGGAAAACGATTACAAGAACAAGTATGTCCAAACGTTTGACTGGTACTGCATATAAAATTTAAAAAAAGGCAGAATTCCCATTCTGTAATTTTTATTGTAGGTACACTTCAAATGTGAGACGGAATCTAAAAATAAAAAACCAGAAAATCACATTGTATGATTTTTCCATAATTAAGTTGCAGTTTATTGCATGAAATAAGAATTTGATCACCTACCAACTGGAAGATTTCTGGCTCTCACAGGCCTATTAGTTTTTCTGTAAGAAGCCTCCTACTCTGCACTAATTACTTGTATTAATTGCTCCTTTTTGAACTTGTTACCTGTATAAAAGACACCTGTCCACACAATCAATCACACGTCAACCTCTCCACCATCGTCAAGACCAAAGAGTTGTCTAAGAACACCAGGGACAAACTTCTAGAGCTGCACAAGGCTGGGATGGTCTACAGGATAATAGGCAAGCAGCTTGGTGAGAAGGCAAGAAGTGTTGGTGCAATTATTAGAAAATGGAAGAAACACAAGATGTCTGTCAAGCTTCCTTGGTCTGGAGCGCCATGCCTCGCCTTGTGGGGTAAAGATGATTCTGAGAAAGGTCAGGAATTAGTCCAGAACTACATGGGAGGACCTGGTCAATGACCTGAAGAGAGCTGGGACCGCAGTCTCAAACATCACCATTAGTAACATATTACGCCGTCATGGATTAAAATCCTGCAGGTCATACAAGGTCCCACTGCTCACACCAGCACATGCCCAGGCCTGTTTGAAGTTCACCAATGACCATCTAGATGATCCAGTGAAGCCATGGGAGAAGGTCATGTGGTCAGGTGAAACCAAAATAGAACATTTTGGTATCAACTCCGTTCACCGTGTTTGGAGAAAGGAGGATGAAGCATGGTGGGGGAAACATCATACTTTGGGGGTGCTTTTCTGCAAATAGGTCAGGACGACTGCACCGTATTGAAGGGAGGATGGTTGGGGTTATGCATCACGAGATTTTGGCCAACAATTTCCTTCTTCAGTAAGAGCATTGAAGATGTGTAGTAGCTGCGTCTTCCAGCATGACAAGGACCCAAAACATACAGCCAGGGCAACTAAGAGTAGCTTCGTAAGAAGCTTCTCAAGGTCCTGGAGTGGCCTAGCCAGTCTACAAACTACAGCCCCGAAACCTGAAAGATCTGGAGAAGATCTGTATGGAGGACGGGGGCCAAAATCCCTGCTGCAGTGTGTGCAAACCTGGTCAAGAACTACAGGAAACGTCTGACCTCTGTAATTGCAAACAAAGGTTTCCGGACCAAATATTAACTTCTATTTTTCTGTTGTATGAAATACTTATTTTATGCAATAAATGCAAATTAATTATGTAAAAAATCATATAATATGATTTTTTAGATTTTTTTTAAAGATTATGTCACAGGTAAAGTGTAACCTACAATACAAAATAATAGACCTCTCCATTCTTTGTAGGTGGTAAAACTTGCAAAATCAGCAGTGTATCAAATACTTATTTTCCCAGTGTAGGTGGATAGCTAGATAATAGAGATAGATAGATAATAGATAGATAGATAGATAGATAGATAGATAGATAGATAGATAGATAGATAGATAGATAATAAATAGATAATAGATAGATAGATAATAGATAGATAATAGATAGATAGATAGATAGATAGATAGATAATAGACAATAGACAGATAATAGATAGATAGATAGATAGATAGATAGATAGATAGATAGATAGATAATAAATAGATAATAGATAGATAGATAGATAGATAGATAGATAGATAGATAGATAGATAATAGATAGATAGATAGATAGATAGATAGATAGATAGATAGATAGATAGATAATAAATAGATAATAGATAATAGATAGATAGATAGATAATAAATAGATAATAGATAGATAGATAGATAATAAATAGATAATAGATAATAGATAGATAGATAGATAGATAATAGATAGATAATAGATAGATAGATAGATAATAAATAGATAATAGATAATAGATAGATAGATAGATAGATAGATAGATAGATAATAAATAGATAATAGATAGATAGATAGATAGATAGATAGATAGATAGATAGATAGATAGATAGATATTCTCTATAGAAGCGATTGTAATTGACCTTGGCAGGTGAATGTTGCATTGTATTTCTGTCTTGTACAAACATCCCCTTGTAAACTTCCTTGTGAGAGAATATTATGTAATCTTTTTTTTTAATGCAAATCTACCAAGTGTAACACATGTCAGCTGTAAAAATAATCCTCTTTCAGTAATGGAGTGTAAAGTGTGATATTTGTACACCAGAATAAGTTTTTTTCTTAATGTCATTAGAACATAAAGTATACAGAGGCTTTATGTGAAGAATTTTGTACTAAATGCAATGTTGTTTTTTTATGAAAAATATAATAAAGTTCCAGCCTCTGATGACAAAAAATTAGGCAGCCACTCACATTTATCTGGGAGATGCCTAACAGCCTTGCCCAGAGGACTTATTTTTTTAGGGAAGCAAAACAACATCTTTTTGTCCGTGATGGACAGATAGATAGATAATAGATAGATTAGATAGAAAAATAGAGATAGACATGGATGAATGGATGGATGTATGGATGAATGGATAGATGGATAGATTTTGGGCAGAGGGGAGGGTATGTAAGGTGGCTGCCAGACATATGTATCATCAAGGTTGGTAGCTTTGGTCATGTAAGACTGGGAAAGCAGACTCCAGCACGTATTGTGCTGAGGGAGTTAATAGGGCATATTAGGGCCATGTTTACAAGCAGTAAAAGAGATGGGTGGTACTGGCTGCCCACATGTCCTCACCCCGGGTGTATGGTAAATAAAATGGAGAGCAGTTATCTCATTGGGTGTCTGTGTCTGAAGGTGTGTAGATCTCTAGTTTGTTGGTCTTTGCTAATGACCCAAGAACTGGACACTAATCCAAGCGGAGGAACCCGAAATATTGCATAGACTATTTACTTTGTGTATTCACTTTGTAGCCGAAAAGGATGTCTTTTGTTTGGTTTCCTGAGCAGTTTATGCAGTCTTAATAAACCAGCCTGGACATTTTACTGGAACCGCTACCGCAATCGAGTGAGTAGAAATCCTGCAATTGGTACTAGAAGCAAGGGCACCAATCCAGAGGGGAAGTGTGACTGCTGCAGAGATACCGCATGGCCTGGGTAAAAGCGACTGCAGGAGCAAAAGCCGACAACATGGAGAAGTTGATAAAACAACTGGTGCAGGCTAATCTCCAGCAACAGCAGCAGATGCAGCAGCACAGGTAGCAGATGGAATATTGCATCGAGTTGTGGGCACCACATTTTAGAAAAGACAGAAAAACTGAAACAAGTTCAGAAAAGAACTACCAGGATGTTGAGTAGATTGCAAAGCATGTCCTACGAGGAAAGGTTAGAGGATCTGGGAATGTTTAGCTTAAAAATAAAAAAAGATGGCTAGGAGGAGACTTTATAGCGGTCTACAAATATCTGAAGGGCTTTTCACAGTGTAGAGAGATCATCCTTATTCTCACTTGCACATAGAAACATGAGAAGCAATGGAATGATTATGAAACTGAAAGGGAGAAGATACAGATTAGATAATACAAAAAAGTTTTTGACAATGAGAATGATCAATGAGTGGAACAGGCGGCCACGAGAGGTGGTGAGGTCTTCTTCCATGGAAGTCTTCAAACCGAGGCTGGACAGACGTGTTTGAGATGGTTTAGTGACTCCTTCATTGAGCAGGGGGTTGGACATAATGACCTTGGAGGTCCCTTCCAACTCTAACATTCTATGATTCTATTAACTCCTAGCCGAGGCTAACCGTGGCAGCACAACCGCTCCACCCCTAAGTCAAAGTGATGACTTGCACGTAAGTAAGATGGTAAGAAGAGCATTGCAAAAGATTACCCCAGGTGATGACGTTGAGGCATTCCTGACAGTTTTCGAAGAAGGTGGCGGAATGGGAGAAATTGCCTCCGGAGCAGTGAACGGAGGTTTTGGCGCCATATCTAATAGGGGAACAGCAGAAGGCCTATTATAACCTGGCCTTGCAGAACACAAAAGAGAATGCCAAGTTGAAGACTGAGATCTTAGTGTATTTAGAAGTGACTCTGACTGTCAGAGCGCAATGGGTGAACCACTGGGCCTTTTCCAGTGGCAAACCTACCGGGTCCCAAAGGTTCAACCTCCTACACCTTGCCAAAAGTGACAACAAAAAAACTAGGCAACATATTAGCAGGGAATTTAAAGCACTAAATAGCGCTGAAAAAGCCCAAGGCCAAAAAGGCAAACTAACTCCATATAAATCATTAGGAAAAAGGAGTATAAACGGAGCAAAAGAATAGTGCAAGAGATAATTTATTAAGCATATAGTGCATAAATATATACAAACAGTACAAACAGGATGGTTAAAAATAGAGTGAGTCTCCACCAGTAAACACACTGCCAAAAATCACTATCCCACATAAAAAGTAGTAATAGGGAAGCAGCCTAATGTAAACACCAAGTTACCGCTGTGGGTAACTAGTATACCCCCCACAGTGTAAAATACCCGTAACCAGGCGGCGCTTACCAAGAAAATATGCAGAGGCAGTGTGTACCGGGCAGGATTCAGTCCGGGAAATCCCCAAAAGTGGTTGCAACCTGAATCTTCCTCCCCAGCATAGATGATGGAAAGAGTCATCATGGACAGGTTCATGCACTATTTTCCGAGGCCATCACAATCCTGGGTTGCCAAGGGAGATCCCCGGAATGCCGATGACCTGGTGGGCCTGGTGGAAAGGTACCAGGCAGTTGTGAGTTCCTTGTGGAAGCAAGGGATCTTAGCATCTCCATATTGGGGTTCCCAAAGGGAGTCTGACACCCAAATGAGGGGAACTAGAGCCACATCTGGCGGGTGTCCAAGAGCCCAGGAGGCATCTGAGTTGCTGCCAAAGGCCTAATCCAATAGTGTGATTTGTTGGAAGTGTCATACCTCGGGTCACAAACTGCCTGTTGCCCCATGATCACTGAGCCAGTGGACTGTAGCATAGGTCAGCACTGCTCATATTTTGCATACTCTGCCTGCAGTGCTGTCCTTCAACTAGGCGAGGGGTCAAGGGCATGTCCCGTATCAGTGAACGGAGTGCAAATGACTAGCCTGTCTGACTCGGGTAGTTTGGTAACCTTAGTAGGGTCACAATTCCTAATCGTCTGATTCCTAGGAAAAAGTAGGGCGTTTACTGTATCCATGGGGACAATAAAGACTACCCTGTGGCCCGAGGGGTCATAGACAAAATCTGTGACACTGAGTTACATGAGGTTAGCGAAGTCAAGGACCTATTACACCCTGTTAAAATAAGGCGGAACTTTGCATTGTTTTGAGACTTGTGTGGGAAAGGGAAGATGCTGTTTTGCCTGGATGACAACCACGTCACTCCTAAAGAGTTGTTGCAGGCCACAGCTGCCGGGTTTGTCTTTTGGGTGCTTGTTGGCGATGAGGATGAGGCAGCATCCCCGGAGGCCAACATCCCTGAGCTGGAGGTGTCCAGGGGGAGCTTTTTTTAACAGTACAACTCAGGCACTTAACTCTAAAACGGTGTTTGATAATGTGACTGTACTTACTGGTGTTGCTCAAGAGCCAGGGGCTGACACCCGATATCCATATTGTGCTGTAAATGGAGAGTTGCTATATCAGGTCACCAAGCAGAGAAGGAAGGTAATCGAGCAGTTACTGGTGCCAGGGCCATACAGACGCAGGGTGTTAGACAAGGCCCATACTCATGTGTTAGGTGGTCATCTGGGGTAAAACCCAGGCATAAATCCTCCAGAGGTTCTACTGGCCTGGTAATCACTGAAAAATCTTGAACTATTGTAGATACTGCCCCACCTGCCAGCTGACCTCCCTGATGGTTCACTTCCGTAGCCCCTCAGTGCCGTTGTCCATCATTAAGATTCCATTTGATCACATAGCCATGGATCTAGTGAGACTCTTGGTCAAGTTTGCCAGAGGACATCAGTATATCTTGGTGATCCTGGACTATGCTACACGTAATCCAGAGCCGTACCACTCAGAAACTCCTCCGCCAAGTGTACAGCTTCTGAGTTGGTCCACATCTTTTCAAGAATGGGGATGCCTACGCAGATCCTAACAGACCAAGGGACTCCATTCATTTCAAAGGTGATGATATAGTTGTGCAAAACTCTGCTAATTACAAAAATTGGGACTTCAGTCTACCATCCACAGACGGACAGTTTGGTGGAAAGGTTTAATAAAACCTTGAAGGCCATGCTAAAGAATGTCGTAGAGAAGAATGGATGAGATTGGGACTGTCTACTACCGTACCTTATAATTCTCCATCAGAGAAGTCCCACAGGCCTCTACTGGTTTCTTCCCTTTTGAACTGTTATATGGCTGACACCTCCTGGACTCCTGGATGTAGCGAAGGAGATCTGGAAGGTGGAGTCTACCCTCTACAGGAGTGTAATCGAACATGGCCCTGATGCAAGAGAGAATTGTGGAGGGGATGGCCATTGTGAAAGGACATCTCCTAAGTCCCATAGTCTTGGTGCCAAAACCAGAAGCAAAATGACTGTTTTGCAATGACTATAGGAAGCTGAATGAGGTCTCTAAGTTTGATACCAACGCCACCGGTTGATGAACTGATTGAAAGTCTTGGTCTGGCCAGATACATTACCACACTTGACCTCAAGAAAGTGTATTGGCAAAATTCCATATCCTAAGATATCAAGGAGAAGATGGCCTCCTCAACTTCAGATGGTTGTTTTCAGTCCACAAGGATGCTATTTGAGTTGAAAGGAGCTCCGGCCACCTTCCAGAGAGCCATGGACCAGATCCTAAGTCTTCACAAGAAGTACGCAGTGACCTACCTGGATGACATTGTGATCTTCAGCCAGGATTAGGGAAGCCATCTGATCTAAATCGAGGCAATACCTGATGCTCTATGGAAGGCGGGGTTTTCCACAAACCCAAAGAAACGTACCATGGGTATTGAGGAAGCAAACTACTTGAGCTATGTCGTAAGCAGGGATGAAATAAAACCCCAAATAAGTAAAGTTGATGTGATCCAGAGTTGGCCTCAACCTCTCTCAAAGAGAAGCAGGTCAGGCTGCTCCTGGGCATCATGGGCTACTACCGCTGGTTCATCTCTAACTTTGCCATGATAGCTGCCCCTTTATGGGCCTCCTTAAAGGAACAAAATGGACTATGGCTAAGTTGTCTCCAGTAGCTGAGACAGCCTTTCAGGTACTGAAGCTAGCCCTGTGTAAACAGCCAGTGTTGGTGGCATCGGATTTCTGTAACGAGTTTGTTGTCTAGACAGATGTGTCAAATGTCAGGCAGGGCGCTGTCTAATCACAAGAGGAGAACGAGAAAAAGCACCCCATAATGTATCTAAGTCGGAAGCTGTGACCCTGTGAGAAAAATTATTCCATAGCAGAGAAGGAATGTTTGGCCTTCAAGTGGACGTTGGACACTCTAAGGTAATACCTCTTAGGTAGGAAGTTCAAGCTAGTGTCAGACCATGCCACGCTGAGGTGGAAAAATGAGAAGGGGAACAATGCCCAAGTGACTAGGTGGTTCCTAGCACTTCAGAATTTTAGCTTCCATGTAGAGCATAGGCCCGGGAAACTGAATGGCACTGCTGACACACTGTTGAGGGTCCACTGTTTGATTATGGAAGGTGCAAAGCCCCCCCGCCCCCCGACTTTGGGCAGAGAGGGGGATATGTAAGATGGCTGCCAGACAGGTTATTAAAAGGACAAATGTATCATTGATGTTTGTAGCTTCGGTCATGTAAAACCGGGAAAGCAGGCTCCAGCATGTATAGTGCTGAGAGAGTTAATAAGGCATATCAGGGCCGTGTTTACAAGCAGTCAAGGAGATGGGTGGTACTGACTGCTCACATATTCCCACTCCGGGGGCATGGTATGGCAAATAAAATGGAGAACAGTTGTCTCATTGTCTGTGACTGGAGGTGTGTAGATCTGCAGCATGTTGGTCTTTGCTAAGCAACCAAAAACTGGACGCTAATCCAAGTGGGGAACCCAAAATACTGTATGAAGTATTTACTTTGTGTTTTCACTTTGTGCCAAAAAAGGTTGTCTTTTAATTGGCTTCCTAAGCACTTTATGGAGCCTTAATAAACCAGCCTGGACATTTTACTGAAAACCCTTCCTGTGGCCACCTCAAATGTAACTGAGTGAGTAGAAACCCTACAACTGGTGCTGGAAGCAAGGACTAATCCCGAGGGGCAGTGTGACTACCGCAGAGATAGCGCATGTCCTGGGTAAAAGCGACTGCAGGAGTGAAAGCTCACAACATGAAGGAGTTTATAAAGCAACTAGTGCAGGCTAATCTACAGCAACAACAGCTACGGTAGCAGCAGCAGTGCCGGTTTATGGAGTCTTAATAAACCAGCCTGGACATTTAACTGAAACCACTTCCCGTGCCTACCTCAAACACAACCAAATGATTAGAAAACCTATGATAGATAGATAGATAGATAGATAGATAGATAGATAGATAGATAGATAGATAGATAGATAGATAGATAGATAGATTTTACAAATACTAATCATGCATACCATATACTATATTCATAAACTGCTAACCTATAATTTTACAAGTACAATAATTAAATTAACAGTATTCAATGAGGCACACCTTTACCTTCACTCCTTCTGAAATATATCAATGTAATATTTTATACAAGCTGTCAAGAGGTGCAGGTTCTGCCTGTACATAATCCAATATCTACTGTATCTATCTATTATCTATCTATCTATCTATCTATCTATCTATCTATCTATCTTTTATCTATCTATCTATCTATTATCTATCTATCTATCATCTATCTATTATCTATCTATCTATATCTATCTATTATCTATCTATCTATCTATCTATCTATCTATCTATCTATCTATCTATCATCTATCTATTATCTATCTATCATCTATCTATCTATCTATCTATCTATCTATCTATCTATCTATCTATCTATCTATCATCTATCTATTATCTATGTATCTATTATCTTTCTATTATCTATCTATCTATATATTATCTATCTATCATCTATCTATTATCTATCTATCTATCTATCATCTATCTATTATCTATCTATTATCTATCTATCTATCATCTATCTATCTATCATCTATCTATTATCTATCTATTATCTATCTATTATCTATCTATCTATCTATCTATCATCTATCTATTATCTATCTATCATCTATCTATCTATCTATCATCTATCTATTATCTATCTATCTATCTATCTATCTATCTATCTATCTATCACCTATCTATTATCTATCTATCTATCATCTATCTATTATCTATCTATTATCTATCTATTATCTATCTATCTATCTATCTATCATCTATCTATTATCTATCTATCATCTATCTATCTATCTATCTATCTATCTATCATCTATCTATTATCTATCTATCTATCTATCTATCATCTATCTATTATCTATCTATCTATCTATCTATCTATCTATCATCTATCTATTATCTATCTATTATCTATCTATCTATCTATCATCTATCTATTATTTATCTATCTATCTATCTATCTATCATCTATCTATTATCTATCTATCTATTATCTATCTATCTATTATCTATCTATTATCTATCTATCTATTATCTATCTATCTATCTATCTATCTATCTATTATCTATCTATCTATCTATCTATCTATCTATCTATCTATCTATCTATCTATCTATCATCTATCTATATGAAGGGCTCTGACTACATCCTGAGAATTTCTGTTCGGTTCGGAGATACAATCATTCCCATGATGACATAACATACCTCTAGGCTGCTGCTAAAAATAAAAGCAGAGACAAAAAGGGAATCTTTAATTAGGGCGAATAGGAGGCTTTAATTTTTATGAGTTACGGAAATCTGTACACACTAAAGTCATTATATTTTCAGGTAATAGTTTGATCATATTAGCTTGCAAAATAGGAAATATATATATATTTTTGTAATTAAAAATCATTAAAACCTGATTAATGAAGACTACAGAAGCTTGCCTTCCATCCTGCATCAGTATGCAGGCAAGTTTTACTTAAGGCCAAATTGTGTCCTGATTCATAATTAATGCTTTACATCCACAGTCACCCATCTTTCTGATAACAGTCTGAAGCTAAGTTTTGGCAAATTAAATCCCAAGCACAAATGAGAATAAAAAAAAGATGGAAAATGATAAAGTAATTAACAGAAAGATAGATACTGATGGGATCCCATATCTGCTGCAATCATATATGTAAATTCATATGATACACGTACTGGAAAAACCTGATGTAACTCCGGTTTATATTATTGGATAAACCACACTGCTATGGAAAACTTCTAGAGAGCTATCTATAGTGACATAATGACCTCAGCATCCAATAACTGTAGATTGCAGGAACGTCATGGATAGATAGATAATAGATAGATAAATAATAAGATAGATAGATAGACAATAAGATAGATAGATAGATAATAGATAGATAATAGATAGATAGATAGATAGATAGATAGATAGATAGATAATAGATAATAGATAGATAATAGATAGATAGATAATAGATAGATAATAGATAATAGATAGATAATAGATAGATAGATAATAGATAGATAGATCGATAGATAGATAGATAACAGATATGTAATAGATGATAGATAAATAGATAATAGATAGATAAATAATAAGATAGATGGATAGATAGATAGATAATAGATAGATAAATAGATAATAGATAGATAAATAATAAGATAGATAATAGATAGATAGATAATAGATAGATAGATAGATAATAGATAGATAAATAATAAGATAGATGGATAGATAGATAGATAGATAATAGATAGATAATAGATAGATAGATAGCTAGATAGATAGATAGAAAATAAATAAACAGATAGATAATAGATAGATAATAGATAGATAGATAGATCGATAGATAGATAGATAACAGATAGGTAATAGATGATAGATAAATAGATAATAGATAAATAATAAGATAGATGGATAGATAGATAGATAATAGATAGATGATAGATAGATAATAGATAGATAGATAGATAGATAATAGATAGATATAGATAGATAGATAATAGAGAGATGATAGATGGATAGATAGATAGATAATAGATAGATAATAGATAGATAGATAGCTAGATAGATAGATAGAAAATAAATAAACAGATAGATAATAGATAGATAATAGATAGATAGATAGATCGATAGATAGATAGATAACAGATAGGTAATAGATGATAGATAAATAGATAATAGATAAATAATAAGATAGATGGATAGATAGATAGATAATAGATAGATAATAGATAGATAATAGATAGATAGATAGCTAGATAGATAGATAGATATAGATAGATAGATAATAGAGAGATGATAGATAGATAGATAGATAGATAGATAGATAGATAGATAGATAGATAGATAGATTGATTGATTGTAGGCTGCAGGAAAGTCATGTGACCTCAGCATCCAGTAATTGAGGTTGTGGGAAGGTCATGTGACCTCAACATCCAAATACTGGAGGCTGCAGGAATGTGATATGACCTCCGCATCCAATAATTAGGCTGCATGAAAGTCATGTGATTTCAGCATCCAATGAGTGTAAGCTACGGCCATTGTATGGTGGTAATGTCATGTGACCTCAGTATCCTATCCTGCAGGGGCAATATGTCAGCCTGGCATCTATTGCCTGTGGGCTGCAGGAAAGGCATCTTACCTTAATGCTCCACCCTGGGACTGAAAAGTGAATATACATTTCTCTTATACAGAGACTCTACTTGGTGTCCTCCATCGGCCTCCTCGGCTCTGATCATCGTTCCTTTTCTCCTTCTTCGGCAGTGACATGGGGAGAGCAATGGAAAGTCTAACCCACTGCGACCTGCCTTTCCTATTCCACAGGAAGGACAGGGAGACGAAGGAGGCAAACGTAGGGCAGCAAGTCGGAATTCTCACTCCCAGGGTGGACCGGCGGCTTTAACACCTAATGGCTTTAATATACGAAATATGGAAAGATGTTACAATGCTGTATAATGCAGCACACTACTCTGGTATAGCAAGGAACACGATTGGCGGGAATGAACGTTCCTAGGAATGCTCGTTTCTTGATCATCTTTCTGTCTGAACAGTTTGCCGATCACTCGTTCATTGGGTGAAGAGATCTTTTGGATTGCACGGGAGATCGTCGTTCTCGGCAGCACGTTATCCTGTGTAAACAGGACTTGT
Organism: Ranitomeya imitator; assembly: GCF_032444005.1. Taxonomy (NCBI): domain Eukaryota; kingdom Metazoa; phylum Chordata; class Amphibia; order Anura; family Dendrobatidae; genus Ranitomeya; species Ranitomeya imitator. Next base: position 31,106,706 of record NC_091291.1, read on the forward strand.
GCTGCCGAGAACAATGGCACTGAATGATCTATTACAGTGGGATCAGGCTCTCTAAACAGGCTATTACTACAGGCAAGGAAATGACCGCCGGCCGGCAAACATGTCGATCAGTCTTTGACCATGCAGTACATCACACATTTCGCACAAAAATGGCGGGAGATCCACCCGTAAGAGGGAAGAACGGATCTGCCTTTCTAAGTAACGTCAATTTCATAGTTCTAGAACTGATGTGGAAAAACGAAGTCGCTGTCTATTCCGAGCCTAGAGTCCATTGCACGGGTGTTGTGAATTCTGCTCCTGGGCTCCCTCCGGTGGTTGTAAGTGGCACTTTTGTGAGTTCTGCTCTTGGTCTCCCTCTTGTGGTTTCAAGTGGTATGGCTGCTCCTTGGAGTTAGCTGTATTCAGCTGCTTCCACTTATCGTCTCCTATCTCGCCTATTTAAGCCTGGATGTTCCTTCAGCCAGTGCCACTTGTAAATGGTTCCTGGTTGGATTCACATCTCTTTGGAGTTCCCTGTTTTCCTGACCAGTTCAGCTAAGCTAAGTTTTTGCTTACTTTTTCTGTCCATAGTTTGTGGACTTATCCATTCTGTGCTTTCTTTGTTTGTCCAGCATTATCAGTTTGAAGTATTTTCTGTCTTGCTGGAAGCTCTGGGAAGCAGAGTGACCCTCCACACCTTTAGTCAGGTGTGGAGATTTTTTGTTTACTCTGCGTGGATTTTTGTAGTGTTTTATACTGACCGCACAGTATTCCATCCTGTCCTATCTATCAAGCTAGACTGGCCTCCTGTGCTCATCCTGGTTTCATTCTGTGTATGTCTTTTTCTTCTCCACTCACAGTAATTATTTGTGGGGGGCTAATCTATCCTTTGGGGATTTTCTCTGAGGTAAGATAGTTTTCCTGCTACTGTCTTCAGGGGTAGTTAGCTCTTAGGCTGTGACGAGATGCCTAGTGTTGTGAATTCTGTGGCAGAGCTCCCTCCTGTGGTCACAAGTGGTACTTCGGCTGATTCTCTCTGTAAGCTTCCGTTGGTGGAGGGAAGTGGTACTGCGGCTTCTGAGTTTCCTCCCTCAGGTGATGTGGTGAGGTCGTTAGGTGCTGCTCTACTTAACTCCACCTAGTGCTTTGATCCTGGCTTCCTGTCAATGTTCCAGTATTGGACTTGTTTTCCTCCTGGATCGTTCCTGTGGCCTGCTGCTCTGCATAGCTAAGTTTTTCTTTGCTATTTTGTTTGCTTTTCTTCTGTCCAGCTTATCTATTTGTTTGCTGGAAGCTCTGGGACGCAGAGGGTGTACCTCCGTGCCGTTAGTTCGGTACGGAGGGTCTTTTTGCCCCCTTTGCGTGGTTTTTAGGGTTTTGTGTTGACCGCAAAGTTACCTTTCCTATCCTCGCTCTGTTCAGAAAGTCGGGCCTCACTTTGCTAAATCTATTTCATCTCTACGTTTGTCTTTTCATCTTACTCACAGTCATTATATGTGGGGGGCTGCCTTTTCCTTTGGGGTATTTCTCTGAGGCAAGGTAGGCTTATTTTCTTCTGCAGGCTAGCTAGTTTCTCAGGCTGTGCCGAGTTGAATAGGTAGCGTTAGGTGCAATCCACGGCTGCCTCTAGTGTTGTTGGATAGGATTAGGGATTGCGGTCAACAGAGTTCCCACGTCTCAGAGCTCGTTCTATGTTTTTGGATTATTGTCAGCTCACTGTATGTGCTCTGACCTCTATGTTCACTGTGGTACTGAATTGCCTAATCCCAACAGTACAGGAAGCCAAAGTACTAATGATTCTCAATAGAGGGAAAAAAGAATTTCTGAGACCATTTTTTTTTCTCTGCACTGTGTTTTGCCTTTTTTTTCCCCTAGACATTTGGGTGGTTCAGGACACAGGTGTAGCAATGGACATTAGAAGTCTGTCTTCATGTGTGGATCAGCTCTCGGCAAGAGTACAAAAGATTCAAGACACTATTGATCAGAAATCTATGTTAGAACCAAGAATTCCTATTCCTGATATGTTTTTTGGTGATAGAACTAAGTTTCTGAGTTTCAAAAATAATTGTAAATTATTTCTGGCCTTGAAACCTCGCTCCTCTGGTGACCCAGTTCAACAGGTTTTGATCATTATTTCTTTTTTGCGTGGCGACCCTCAGGACTGGGCATTTTCTCTTGCGCCAGGAGATCCTGCATTAAGTAATATCGATGCGTTTTTCCTGGCGCTCGGATTGCTGTACGATGAGCCTAATTCTGTGGATCAGGCAGAAAAAAATTTGCTGGCTCTTTGTCAGGGTCAGGATGAGATAGAGTTATATTGTCAGAAATTTAGAAAGTGGTCCGTGCTCACTCAATGGAATGAATCTGCGCTGGCAGCTATTTTCAGAAAAGGTCTCTCTGAAGCCCTTAAGGATGTCATGGTGGGATTTCCTATGCCTGCTGGTCTGAATGAGTCTATGTCTTTGGCCATTCAGATTGGTCGACGCTTGCGTGAGCGTAAATCTGTGCACCATTTGGCGGTATTACCTGAGCTTAAACCTGAGCCTATGCAGTGCGATAGGACTTTGACCAGAGTTGAACGGCAAGAACACAGACGTCTGAATGGGCTGTGTTTCTACTGTGGTGATTCCACTCATGCTATCTCTGATTGTCCTAAGCGCACTAAGCGGTTCGCTAGGTTTGCCACCATTGGTACAGTACAGTCAAAATTTCTTCTGTCCGTTACCTTGATCTGCTCTTTGTCATCGTATTCTGTCATGGCATTTGTGGATTCAGGCGGTGCCCTGAATTTGATGGACTTGGAGTATGCTAAGCATTGTGGGTTTTTCTTGGAGCCCTTGCAGTGTCCTATTCCATTGAGAGGAATTGATGCTACGCCTTTGGCCAAGAATAAGCCTCAGTACTGGACCCAGCTGACCATGTGCATGGCTCCTGCACATCAGGAAGTTATTCGCTTTCTGATGCTGCATAATCTGCATGATGTGGTCGTGTTGGGGTTGCCATGGCTACAAGTCCATAATCCAGTATTAGATTGGAAATCCATGTCGGTGTCCAGCTGGGGTTGTCAGGGGGTACATGGTGATGTTCCATTTCTGTCAATTTCGTCATCCACCCCTTCTGAGGTTCCAGAGTTCTTGTCTGATTACCGGGATGTATTTGATGAGCCCAAGTCTGATGCCCTACCTCCGCATAGGGATTGTGATTGTGCTATCAATTTGATTCCTGGTAGTAAGTTCCCAAAAGGCCGATTGTTTAATTTATCTGTGCCTGAGCACGCCGCTATGCGCAGTTATGTGAAGGAGTCCCTGGAGAAGGGGCATATTCGCCCGTCATCGTCGCCATTAGGAGCAGGGTTCTTTTTTGTAGCCAAGAAGGATGGTTCGCTGAGACCTTGTATAGATTACCGCCTTCTAAATAAGATCACGGTTAAATTTCAGTACCCCTTGCCGTTGTTATCTGATTTGTTTGCTCGGATTAAGGGGGCTAGTTGGTTCACCAAGATAGATCTTCGTGGTGCGTATAATCTTGTGCGAATTAAGCGAGGCGATGAATGGAAAACTGCATTTAATACGCCCGAGGGTCATTTTGAGTATCTAGTAATGCCATTCGGACTTGCCAATGCTCCATCAGTGTTTCAGTCCTTTATGCATGACATCTTCCGAGAGTACCTGGATAAATTCCTGATTGTGTACTTGGATGACATTTTGATCTTCTCGGATGATTGGGAGTCTCATGTGAAGCAGGTCAGAACGGTTTTTCAGGTCCTGCGTGCTAATTCTTTGTTTGTGAAGGGATCAAAGTGTCTCTTTGGTGTTCAGAAGATTTCATTTTTGGGGTTCATCTTTTCCCCTTCTACTATCGAGATGGATCCTGTTAAGGTCCAAGCCATCCATGATTGGACTCAGCCGACATCTCTGAAAAGTCTGCAAAAGTTCCTGGGCTTTGCTAATTTTTATCGTCGCTTCATCTGCAATTTTTCTAGTATTGCTAAACCATTGACCGATTTGACCAAGAAGGGTGCTGATGTGGTCAATTGGTCTTCTGCTGCTGTGGAAGCTTTTCAAGAGTTGAAGCGTCGTTTTTCTTCTGCCCCTGTGTTGTGTCAACCAGATGTTTCGCTCCCGTTCCAGGTCGAGGTTGATGCTTCTGAGATTGGAGCAGGGGCTGTTTTGTCGCAGAGAAGTTCTGATTGCTCGGTGATGAAACCATGCGCCTTCTTTTCCAGGAAGTTTTCGCCTGCTGAGCGAAATTATGATGTGGGCAACCGAGAGTTGCTGGCCATGAAGTGGGCATTCGAGGAGTGGCGTCATTGGCTTGAAGGAGCTAAGCATCGCGTGGTGGTCTTGACTGATCATAAGAACTTGACTTATCTCGAGTCCGCCAAGCGGTTGAATCCTAGACAAGCTCGTTGGTCGTTGTTTTTTGCCCGTTTTGACTTTGTGATTTCATACCTTCCGGGCTCTAAAAATGTGAAGGCGGATGCTCTTTCTAGGAGTTTTGTGCCCGACTCTTTGGGTGTATCTGAGCCGGCGGGTATCCTCAAAGAGGGAGTAATTGTGTCTGCCATCTCCCCTGATTTGCGGCGAGTGCTGCAAAAATTTCAGGCTAATAAACCTGATCGTTGTCCAGCGGAGAAACTGTTTGTCCCTGATAGGTGGACGAATAAAGTTAAATCTGAGGTTCATTGTTCGGTCTTGGCTGGTCATCCTGGAATCTTTGGTACCAGAGAGTTAGTGGCTAGATCCTTTTGGTGGCCATCTCTGTCGCGGGATGTGCGTACTTTTGTGCAGTCCTGTGGGATTTGTGCTCGGGCTAAGCCCTGCTGTTCTCGTGCCAGTGGGTTGCTTTTGCCCTTGCCAGTCCCGAAGAGGCCTTGGACACATATCTCTATGGATTTTATTTCAGATCTTCCCGTTTCTCAAAAGATGTCAGTCATTTGGGTGGTCTGTGATCGCTTTTCTAAGATGGTCCATTTGGTACCCTTGTCTAAATTGCCTTCCTCCTCTGATTTGGTGCCATTGTTCTTCCAGCATGTGGTTCGTTTACATGGCATTCCAGAGAATATCGTTTCTGACAGAGGTTCCCAGTTTGTTTCGAGGTTTTGGCGAGCTTTTTGTGGTAGGATGGGCATTGACTTGTCTTTTTCCTCGGCTTTCCATCCTCAGACTAATGGCCAGACCGAACGAACCAATCAGACCTTGGAAACATATCTGAGATGTTTTGTTTCTGCTGATCAGGATGACTGGGTGTCCTTTTTGCCTTTGGCTGAGTTCGCCCTTAATAATCGGGCTAGCTCGGCTACCTTGGTTTCGCCATTTTTCTGCAACTCTGGGTTCCATCCTCGTTTCTCGTCAGGACAGGTTGAGTCTTCGGACTGTCCTGGTGTGGATACTGTGGTGGACAGGTTGCAGCAGATTTGGACTCAGGTAGTGGACAATTTGACCTTGTCCCAGGAGAAGGCTCAACGTTTTGCTAATCGCAGACGCTGTGTGGGTCCCCAACTTCGTGTTGGGGATCTGGTTTGGTTATCTTCTCGTCATATTCCTATGAAGGTTTCCTCTCCTAAGTTTAAACCTCGTTTCATTGGTCCGTATAGGATTTCTGAGGTTCTTAATCCTGTGTCATTTCGTCTGACCCTTCCAGATTCTTTTTCCATACATAACGTATTCCATAGGTCATTGTTGCGGAGATACGTGGCACCTATGGTTCCTTCTGTTGACCCTCCTGCCCCGGTTTTGGTGGAGGGGGAGTTGGAGTATATTGTGGAGAAGATTTTGGATTCTCGTGTTTCAAGACGGAAACTCCATTATCTGGTTAAGTGGAAGGGTTATGCTCAGGAAGATAATTCCTGGGTCTTTGCCTCTGATGTCCATGCTCCCGATCTTGTTCGTGCCTTTCATGTGGCTCATCCTGGTCGGCCTGGGGGCTCTGGTGAGGGTTCGGTGACCCCTCCTCAAGGGGGGGTACTGTTGTGAATTCTGTGGCAGAGCTCCCTCCTGTGGTCACAAGTGGTACTTCGGCTGATTCTCTCTGTAAGCTTCCGTTGGTGGAGGGAAGTGGTACTGCGGCTTCTGAGTTTCCTCCCTCAGGTGATGTGGTGAGGTCGTTAGGTGCTGCTCTACTTAACTCCACCTAGTGCTTTGATCCTGGCTTCCTGTCAATGTTCCAGTATTGGACTTGTTTTCCTCCTGGATCGTTCCTGTGGCCTGCTGCTCTGCATAGCTAAGTTTTTCTTTGCTATTTTGTTTGCTTTTCTTCTGTCCAGCTTATCTATTTGTTTGCTGGGAGCTCTGGGACGCAGAGGGTGTACCTCCGTGCCGTTAGTTCGGTACGGAGGGTCTTTTTGCCCCCTTTGCGTGGTTTTTAGGGTTTTGTGTTGACCGCAAAGTTACCTTTCCTATCCTCGCTCTGTTCAGAAAGTCGGGCCTCACTTTGCTAAATCTATTTCATCTCTACGTTTGTCTTTTCATCTTACTCACAGTCATTATATGTGGGGGGCTGCCTTTTCCTTTGGGGTATTTCTCTGAGGCAAGGTAGGCTTATTTTCTTCTTCAGGCTAGCTAGTTTCTCAGGCTGTGCCGAGTTGCATAGGTAGCGTTAGGCGCAATCCACGGCTGCCTCTAGTGTTGTTGGATAGGATTAGGGATTGCGGTCAACAGAGTTCCCACGTCTCAGAGCTCGTTCTATGTTTTTGGATTATTGTCAGATCACTGTATGTGCTCTGACCTCTATGTTCACTGTGGTACTGAATTGCCTAATCACAACAGCCTAGGGAGAGTTAGGAGCATTCCACGGCTGCTTCTAGTGTTGTGTTGAGCTTAGGGTCTGCGGTCAGTACAGTTACCACTTCCCTCAGAGCTCGTTCCATGTTGCTCCTAGACCACCGCATCATAACACACAGGGTCCTGCTTTATAGACCCACAATATGTTGCCTATAGACTGCGATGAAGTCATAGTGTACCTTTGATTTTATACAGAGGGTCCTAAAATCATAGTATGAGGTCTTATGGGGGCACTCTCCTCTACCAGCAATAGAGAATACAGGTGCATTTTGCACAGAGACCCCATGTGCCTCAATATATGATCTGGGCATGGGATTTTTGATTTGGGAATGGACCCAAAAGTCAACATGACGATGAATGTAGGAAATTCTATTTCTGAAGATAAAGCTGATCACAATGCTGGGCCATTGTAATTTGCAGGGAATTGTTCCATTACCTTGCAGCGCCCCCACAGGACACATGAAGCATTACACAGTGCTCATTGAAATTAATGGGGCAGTTTATGTCCTCCAGAACCACGCTCTTAAATGGAGGACGTCTGCCCCTCATATTAATTGGCTTTTACTACCTTTCTTAAAGAGTTTCTTCCAAACAAGATTCTATAATGACGATGGGATGGGACTCAAGACTGAAACCCCTTATGACCACTAAAACTTTCTACAGAGGAATTTACGGGAATTCGTTTTACACTCTACTATATAATAGTCTAAGGGTCACTTCAGTCTTTCTGTCTGTCTGTCCTTTTGTCTGTCACGGATATTCATTGGTCGCGGCCACTGTCTGTCATGGAATCCAAGTCACTGATTGGTCTCGCCAGCTGCCTGTCATGGCTGCAGCAACCAATCACCAACGGCCACAGTCCGATTAGTCCCTCCCTACTCCCCTGCAGTCAGAGCCCGGCGCCCGCTCCGTACTCCCCGCAGTCACCGCTCACACAGGGTTAATGCCAGCGGTAACGGACCGCGTTATGCCGCGGGTAACTCACTCCGTTACCGCCGCTATTAACCCTGTGTGACCAAGTTTTTACTATTGATGCTGCCTATGCAGCATCAATAGTAAAAACATCTAATGTTAAAAATAATAATAATAAAAAAAAAAATCATTATATACTCACCTTTCGCGACGCTCCGGTGACCGTTCCATGCAAGCGGCAGGTTCCGGTGGCAAGGATGGTATGCGAGAAGGACCTGCCATGACGTCACGGTCATGTGATCGAACTACAAGGGACCCTCGGAAGGTGAGTATATGTTTATTTTTTAACCTGTGACATACGTGGCTGGGCAATATACTACGTAGCTGGGCAATATACTACATGACTGGCCAATATACTACGTGGCTGGGCAATATACTACGTGGCTCTGTGCTGTATACTATGTCGCTGTGCAATATACTACGTAACTGGGCAATATACTACGTGGCTCTGTGCTGTATACTACATCACTGGGCAATATACTACGTGGCTGGGCAATATACTACGTCACCGGGCAATATACTACTTAACTGGGCAATATACTACGTAACTGGGCAATATACTATGTGGCTGGGCAATATACTACGTGGCTGGGCAATATGCTACGTGGCTGGGCAATATACTACGTAGCTGGGCAATATACTATGTCACTGGGCAATATACTATGTGGCTGGGCAATATACTACGCCACTGGGCAATATACTACGTGGCTGGGCAATATACTACGTGGCTGGTAAATATACTACGTGGCTGGGCAATATACTACGTGACTGGGCAATATACTATGTCACCGGGCAATATACTACTTAACTGGGCAATATACTATGTAACTGGGCAATATACTATGTGGCTGGGAAATATACTACGTGGCTGTGCAATATACTACGTGACTGGGCAATATACTATGTAACTGGGCAATATACTATGTAACTGGGCAATATACTATGTGGCTGGGCAATATACTACGTGGCTGGGAAATATACTACGTGGCTGGGCAATATACTACGTGGCTGGGCAATATACTACGTGGCTGGGCAATATAACATAGTAACATAGTAACATAGTTAGTAAGGCCGAAAAAAGACATTTGTCCATCCAGTTCAGCCTATATTCCATCATAATAAATCCCCAGATCTACGTCCTTCTACAGAACCTAATAATTGTATGATACAATATTGTTCTGCTCCAGGAAGACATCCAGGCCTCTCTTGAACCCCTCGACTGAGTTCGCCATCACCACCTCCTCAGGCAAGCAATTCCAGATTCTCACTGCCCTAACAGTAAAGAATCCTCTTCTATGTTGGTGGAAAAACCTTTTCTCCTCCAGACGCAAAGAATGCCCCCTTGTGCCCGTCACCTTCCTTGGTATAAACAGATCTTCAGCGAGATATTTGTATTGTCCCCTTATATACTTATACATGGTTATTAGATCGCCCCTCAGTCGTCTTTTTTCTAGACTAAATAATCCTAATTTCGCTAATCTATCTGGGTATATATACTATATATAATATACTACGTGGCTGGGCAATATACTACGTGACTGGGCAATATACTACGTCACTGGGCAATATACTACGTGGCTGGGCAATATACTACGTGGCTGGGAAATATACTACGTGGCTGGGCAATATACTACGTGGCTGGGCAATATACTATGTCAATGGGCAATATACTACATGACTGGGAAATATACTACGTGGCTGGGCAATATACTATGTCAATGGGCAATATGCTACGTCACTGGGCAATATACTACGTGGCTGGGCAATATATTACGTGGCTGGGCAATATACTACGTCGCTGGGCAATATATTACGTGGCTGAGCAATATACTACGTGGCTGGGCAATATACTACATGACTGGGCAATATACTACGTGGCAGGGCAATATACTACGTGGCTGGGCAATATACTACGTGACTGGGCAATATACTACGTCACTGGGCAATATACTACGTGGCTGGGCAATATACTACGTGGCTGGGAAATATACTACGTGGCTGGGCAATATACTACGTGGCTGGGCAATATACTATGTCAATGGGCAATATACTACATGACTGGGAAATATACTACGTGGCTGGGCAATATACTATGTCAATGGGCAATATGCTACGTCACTGGGCAATATACTACGTGGCTGGGCAATATACTATGTGGCTGGGCAATATACTACGTCGCTGGGCAATATATTACGTGGCTGAGCAATATACTACGTGGCTGGGCAATATACTACATGACTGGGCAATATACTACGTGGCAGGGCAATATACTATGTGGGCTGTTCAATATACTACGTGGACATACATATTCTAGAATACCCGATGCATTAGAATCGGGCCACCATCTAGTATATTATATTGTGTAACTGAGTTGGACTAGCTGTATATCTTACCGAGTTGTCTTTTTTGGGGAAAATCCCTTTAAAATATTGGGGTAGATTGGTGAGCTATTGGAGATCGAAAAGAATGGGTCTGATATCTGCGGACCGGTAAGAGCTGTAGTATTAGAGATCGAAGGCTTCATACAGAACGGGTCTGATATCTGCGGACCAGTAAGAACTGTAGTATTAGAGATCGGAGGCTTCATACAGAACGGGTCTGATATCTACGGACCAGTAAGAACTGTAGTACTAGAGATAGAAGGCTTCATACAGAACGGGTCTGATATCTATGGACCAGTAAGAACTGTAGTACTAGAGATAGAAGCCTTCATACAGAACGGGTCTGATATCTATGGACCAGTAAGAACTGTAGTATTAGAGATAGAAGGCTTCATACAGAACGGGTCTGATATCTACGGACCAGTAAGAACTGTAATATTAGAGATAGAAGGCTTCATACAGAACGGGTCTGATATCTATGGACCAGTAAGAACTGTAGTATTAGAGATAGAAGGCTTCATACAGAACGGGTCTGATATCTGCGTACCAGTAAGAACTGTAGTATTAGAGATCGGAGGCTTCATACAGAACGGGTCTGATATCTACGGACCAGTAAGAACTGTAGTACTAGAGATAGAAGGCTTCATACAGAACGGGTCTGATATCTATGGACCAGTAAGAACTGTAATATTAGAGATTGAAGGCTTCATACAGAACGGGTCTGATATCTATGGACCAGTAAGAACTGTAGTATTAGAGACAGAAGGCTTTATACAGAACAGGTCTGATATCTACGGACCAGTAAGAACTGTAGTATTAGAGATCGAAGGCTTCATACAGAACGGGTCTGATAGCTATGGACCAGTAAGAACTGTAATATTAGAGATAGAAGGCTTCATACAGGTCGGGTCTGATATCTACGGACCAGTAAGAACTGTAATATTAGAGATTGAAGGCTTCATACAGAACGGGTCTGATATCTAAGGACCAGTAAGAACTGTAGTATTAGAGATAGAAGGCTTCATACAGAACGGGTCTGATATCTAAGGACCAGTAAGAACTGTAGTATTAGAGATTGAAGGCTTCATACAGAACGGGTCTGATATCTATGGACCAGTAAGAACTGTAGTATTAGAGATCAAAGGCTTCATACAGCCACCCACAAAGATGGTCACACACTGGACCTCATCTTCACCCGCCTCTGCTCCCTATCTAACCTCTCGAACTCACCTCTTCCTCTTTCCGACCACAACCTACTCACATTCTCTTCCCTCTCCACTCCTTGTCTACAACCCCCACCCCACAATCTCTCACACCCTCGCAGAAATCTTAAACACCTTGATCTTCACTCACTCTCAGAATCCCTCCTCCCTCTCGCAGACATAAGCTCCCTACACAATGCGGATGCCGCTGCCGCTCTATATAACACCACAATAGCTGCAGCTTTGGAATCTCTTGCCCCTCTCACACATACCAAAGCTCGCAAAATTAACAGACAGCCCTGGCACACCAGCCTGACCAAAGAACTCAGGCGAGCTTTCAGGACTGCAGAGCGGAGATGGAAAAGATCCCTCTCCAACGAGCACTTCATCGCATTCAAACAGTCCCTCAATACTTTCAAAACCACACTCGCCACAGCAAAACAAACCTACTTCTCATCTCTCATATCCTCCCTGTCTCACAACCCCAAACAGTTATTCAACACCTTCAATTCTCTCCTCCGTCCCCCAGCACCTCCTCCCTCCCCACTCATCTCAGCTGAAGACTTTGCCTCATTTTTCAAGCAGAAGATTGATAACATCAGAGACAGTTTTAGTAAGACATTCAGCGTCTCCCACTCACACACCACCTCCTCACCTCGACCCCTGTCTGTCGGAGTCCCTCAAGGTTCAGTTCTAGGACCCCTGCTCTTCTCCATTTACACCTTTGGCCTGGGACAGCTCATAGAATCTCACGGCTTTCAGTATCACCTCTATGCTGATGACACACAGATCTACATCTCTGGACCAAATATCACCTCCCTACTAACCAGAATCCCTCAATGTCTGTCCACTATTTCATCCTTCTTCTCCACTAGATTTCTAAAACTTAACATGGACAAAACAGAATTCATCATCTTTCCCCCATCTCACACGACCACCCCAACGAACCTATCCATTACAGTAAATGGCTGCCCACTCTCCCCAGTCCCACAAGCTCGCTGCCTCGGGGTAATCCTTGACACTGATCTCTCCTTCAAACCACATATCCAAACCCTTTCTACTTCCTGCCGCCTCCAACTCAAAAATATTTCACGGATCCGTACATTCCTAAACCAAGAATCTGCAAAAACCCTAGTCCATGCCCTCATCATCTCCCGCCTCGACTACTGTAACCTCCTGCTCTGTGGCCTCCCCTCTAACACTCTTGCACCCCTCCAATCTATTCTAAACTCTGCTGCCAGACTAATCCACCTGTCCCCCCGCTATTCCCCGGCCTCTCCCCTCTGTCAATCCCTGCACTGGCTCCCCATTGCCCAGAGACTCCAGTACAAAACCCTAACCATGACGTACAAAGCCATCCACAACCTGTCTCCTCCATACATCTGTGACCTCGTCTCCCGGTACTTACCTACCCGCAACCTCCGATCCTCACAAGATCTCCTTCTCTACTCTCCTCTTATCTCCTCTTCCCACAATCACATACAAGCTTTCTCTCGCGTATCATCCCTACTCTGGAACCCTCTACCACAACATATCAGACTCTCGCCTACGATCGAAACCTTCAAAAAGAACCTGAAGACCCACCTCTTCCGACAAGCATACAACCTGCAGTAACCACCGATCGACCAAACCGCTGCATGACCAGCTCTATCCTCACCTACTGTATCCTCACCCATCCCTTGTAGATTGTGAGCCTTCGCGGGCAGGGTCCTCTCTCCTCCTGTACCAGTTATGACTTGTATTGTTCAAGATTATTGTACTTGTTTTATTATGTATACCCCTCCTCACATGTAAAGCGCCATGGAATAAATGGCGCTATAATAATAAATAATAATAATATGTATGGACCAGTAAGAACTGTAGTATTAGAGATCGAAGGCTTCATATAGAACGGGTCTGATATCTACGGACCAGTAAGAACTGTAATATTAGAGATCGAAGGCTTCATACAGAACGGGTCTGATATCTATAGACCAGTGAGAACTGTAATATTAGAGATCGAAGGCTTCATACAGAACGGGTCTGATATCTACGGACCAGTAAGAACTGTAATATTAGAGATCGAAGGCTTCATACAAAACGGGTCTGATATCTACGGACCAGTAAGAACTGTAGTATTAGAGATAGAAGGCTTCATACAGAACGGGTCTAATATCTATGGACCAGTAAGAACTGTAATATTAGAGATCGAAAGCTTCATACAGAACGGGTCTGATATCTATGGACCAGTAAGAACTGTAGTATTAGAGATCGGAGGCTTCATACAAAACGGGTCTCATATCTACGGACCAGTAAGAACTGTAATATTAGAGATAGAAGGCTTCATACAGAACGGGTCTGATATCTATGGACCAGTAAGAACTGTAGTATTAGAGATAGAAGGCTTCATACAGAACGGGTCTGATATCTATGGACCAGTAAGAACTGTAATATTAGAGATTGAAGGCTTCATACAGAACGGGTCTGATATCTACGGACCAGTAAGTACTGTAATATTAGAGATAGAAGGCTTCATACAGAACGGGTCTGATATCTATGGACCAGTAAGAACTGTAGTATTAGAGATGGAAGGCTTCATACAGAACGGTCTGATATCTACGGACCAGTAAGAACTGTAATATTAGAGATCGAAGGCTTCATACAGAACGGGTCTGATATCTACGGACCAGTAAGAACTGTAGTATTAGAGATCGAAGGCTTCATACAGAACGGGTCTGATATCTACGGACCAGTAAGAACTGTAGTATTAGAGATAGAAGGCTTCATACAGAACGGGTCTGATATCTATGGACCAGTAAGAACTGTAGTATTAGAGATGGAAGGCTTCATACAGAACGGATCTGATATCTACGGACCAGTAAGAACTGTAGTATTAGAGATCGAAGGCTTCATACAGAACGGATCTGATATCTACGGACCAGTAAGAACTGTAGTATTAGAGATCGAAGGCTTCATACAGAACGGGTCTGATATCTACGGACCAGTAAGAACTGTAATATTAGAGATAGAAGGCTTCATACAGAACGGGTCTGATATCTATGGATCAGTAAGAACTGTAATATTAGAGATCGAAGGCTTCATACAGAACGGGTCTGATATCTATGGACCAGTAAGAACTGTAATATTAGAGATCGAAGGCTTCATACAGAACGGGTCTGATATCTACGGACCAGTAAGAACTGTAATATTAGAGATCGAAGGCTTCATACAGAACGGGTCTGATATCTACGGACCAGTAAGAACTGTAATATTAGAGATCGAAGGCTTCATACAGAACGGGTCTGATATCTAAGGACCAGTAAGAACTGTAGTATTAGAGATCGAAGGCTTCATACAGAACGGGTCTGATATCTACAGACCAGTAAGAACTGTAGTATTAGAGATCGAAGGCTTCATACAGAACGGGTCTGATATCTATGGACCAGTAAGAACTGTAATATTAGAGATAGAAGGCTTCATACAGAACGGGTCTGATATCTATGGACCAGTAAGAACTGTAGTATTAGAGATAGAAGGCTTCATACAGAACGGGTCTGATATCTATGGACCAGTAAGAACTGTAATATTAGAGATAGAAGGCTTCATACAGAACTGGTCTGATATCTATGGACCAGTAAGAACTGTAGTATTAGAGATGGAAGGCTTCATACAGAACGGGTCTGATATCTACGGACCAGTAAGAACTGTAGTATTAGAGATCGGAGGCTTCATACAGAACGGGTCTGATATCTACAGACCAGTAAGAACTGTAGTATTAGAGATAGAAGGCTTCATACAGAACGGGTCTGATATCTACGGACCAGTAAGAACTGTAGTATTAGAGATCGAAGGCTTCATACAGAACCGGTCTGATATCTACGGACCAGTAAGAACTGTAGTATTAGAGATGGAAGGCTTCATACAGAACGGGTCTGATATCTACGGACCAGTAAGAACTGTAGTATTAGAGATCGAAGGCTTCATACAGAACGGGTCTGATATCTACAGACCAGTAAGAACTGTAATATTAGAGATGGAAGGCTTCATACAGAACGGGTCTGATATCTACGGACCAGTAAGAACTGTAGTATTAGAGATCGAAGGCTTCATACAGAACGGGTCTGATATCTACAGACCAGTAAGAACTGTAATATTAGAGATCGAAGGCTTCATACAGAACGGGTCTGATATCTACGGACCAGTAAGAACTGTAGTATTAGAGATCGAAGGCTTCATACAGAACGGGTCTGATATCTACAGACCAGTAAGAACTGTAATATTAGAGATCGAAGGCTTCATACAGAACGGGTCTGATATCTACAGACCAGTAAGAACTGTAATATTAGAGATCGAAGGCTTCATACAGAACGGGTCTGATATCTACGGACCAGTAAGAACTGTAATATTAGAGACAGAAGGCTTCATACAGAACGGGTCTGATATCTATGGACCAGTAAGAACTGTAGTATTAGAGATTGAAGGCTTCATACAGAACGGGTCTGATATCTACGGACCAGTAAGAACTGTAGTATTAGAGATAGAAGGCTTCATACAGAACTGGTCTGATATCTACGGACCAGTAAGAACTGTAGTATTAGAGATCGAAGGCTTCATACAGAACGGATCTGATATCTACGGACCAGTAAGAACTGTAGTATTAGAGATCGAAGGCTTCATACAGAACGGATCTGATATCTACGGACCAGTAAGAACTGTAGTATTAGAGATCGAAGGCTTCATACAGAACTGGTCTGATATCTATGGACCAGTAAGAACTGTAGTATTAGAGATCGAAGGCTTCATACAGAACGGATCTGATATCTACGGACCAGTAAGAACTGTAGTATTAGAGATCGAAGGCTTCATACAGAACGGATCTGATATCTACGGACCAGTAAGAACTGTAGTATTAGAGATAGAAAGCTTCATACAGAACTGGTCTGATATCTACGGACCAGTAAGAACTGTAGTATTAGAGATAGAAGGCTTCATACAGAACGGTTCTGATATCTACGGACCAGTAAGAACTGTAGTATTAGAGATCGAAGGCTTCATACAGAACCGGTCTGATATCTACGGACCAGTAAGAACTGTAATATTAGAGATAGAAGGCTTCATACAGAACAGATCTGATATCTATGGACCAGTAAGAACTGTAATATTAGAGATGGAAGGCTTCATACAGAACCGGTCTGATATCTACGGACCAGTAAGAACTGTAGTATTAGAGATAGAAGGCTTCATACAGAACGGTTCTGATATCTATGGACCAGTAAGAACTGTAGTATTAGAGATAGAAGGCTTCATACAGAACGGGTCTGATATCTACGGACCAGTAAGAACTGTAGTATTAGAGATAGAAGGCTTCATACAGAACCGGTCTGATATCTACGGACCAGTAGGAACTGTAGTATTAGAGATAGAAGGCTTCATACAGAACCGGTCTGATATCTACGGACCAGTAGGAACTGTAGTATTAGAGATAGAAGGCTTCATACAGAACTGATCTGATATCTATGGACCAGTAAGAACTGTATTATGGGAGACGTTCTGTATCAATTGATATCTGTATTACGTATTAATCGTTTTATTGGTAAAAAAAAGAGAAACTTTTTTGAACTAATCCCTTAAAAATAGCCTTAGTCTTCACAAACGAGGGATATCTATAATATAACGCTGGGAGCGTCACTCTGTCCGAAGCCTTTATAGACTGCGCAAGCGCAAGCGCCGGCGCGGTCTGGCCCCCACTGAGTGACGCTCCCAGGAGATCGCGGTATGCGTAAACACTGAACGCACACCGCGATCTCCACCGGAGAGTCAGGGACCGCCAGGAGGGTGAGTATATTCACCTGTCCTCCGTTCCACCGCTGCGCGCCGCCATCTTCCCGGTCCTCGGCCTGTGACCTTCAGTTCAGAGGGCGCGATGACGCGCTTAATGCGCACCGGCGCCGCCCTCTGACTGAACAGTCACAGCCAGAGGAGCTGGAAGATGGCGGCGCGCAGCTGTGGAACGGGACAAACAGGTGAGTATAGCAAGTGCTGGGGAACCTGAGCTAGCGGTGATACCGGCACCTGACCCCCACAGCGCGCCGGTGTCCCCGCCTGCTCAGGCCCCCCAGCACTCGGCGCCCAGCGACAATAGGTGAGTATGGTATTTTTTTTTATATATGGCAGCAGCATATGGGGCATACACTATGGAGCATCTTATGGGGGGCATCAACCATAATGGAGCAGCTCATGGGGCATATGGATGGGAGAAGCAAATTAAAGAATGGTGGCGCAGGATAGGAGCAGCACATGGCAGAACGGGGGCGCAGGATGGGAGCAGCACATGACAGAATAGGGCAGCACATGACAGAACGGGGGTGCGGGATGGGAGCAGCACATGACAGAACAGGGGCACAGGATGGGAGCAGCACATGACAGGATGGGGGCGCAGGATGGGAGCAGCAAATGACAGAATGGAGGCGCAGGATGGGTGCAGAACATGTCAGAATGGAGGCGCAGGATGGGTGCAGCACATGTCAGAATGGGGGCGCAGGATGGGAGCAGCACATGTCACAATGGGGGCGCAGGATGGGAGCAGCACATGACACAATGGGGCCGCAGGATGGGTGCAACACATGACAGAATGGGGGCGCAAGATGGGTGCAACACATGGCAGGATGGGGGCGCAGGATGGGTGCAACACATGACAGGATGGGGACGCAGGATGGAGCAGCACATGTCAGAATGGGGGTGCAGGATGGGTGCAGCACATGACAGGATGGGGGCGCAGGATGGAGCAGCTCATGACAGGATGGGGACGCAGGATGGAGCAGCACATGACAAAATGGGGGTACAGGATTGGAGCAGCACATGTCAGAATGGGGGTGCAGGATGGGTGCAGCACATGACAGGATGGGGACGCAGGATGGGAGCAGCACATGACAGAATGGAGGCGCAGGATGGAGCAGCACATGACAGAATGGGGGTGCAGGATGGAGCAGCACATGACAGAATGGGGGTGCAGGATGGGTGCAGCACATGACAGGATGGGGACGCAGGATGGGAGCAGCACATGACAGAATGGAGGCGCAGGATGGAGCAGCACATGACAGAATGGGGGTGCAGGATGGGTGCAGCACATGACAGGATGGGGACGCAGGATGGGAGCAGCACATGACAGAATGGAGGCGCAGGATGGAGCAGCACATGACGGAATGGGGGCGCAGGATGGCAGCAGCACATGACAGGATGGGGGAGCAGGATGGGTGCAGCACATGACAGGATGGGGACGCAGGATGGGTGCAGCACATGACAGGATGGGGGCGCAGGATGGAGCAGCACATGACAGGATGGGGACGCAGGATGGAGCAGCTCATGACAGGATGGGGACGCAGGATGGAGCAGCTCATGACAGGATGGGGGCGCAGGATGGAGCAGCACATGACAGGATGGGGACGCAGGATGGAGCAGCTCATGACAGGATGGGACGCAGGATGGAGCAGCACATGACAGGATGGGGACGCAGGATGGAGCAGCACATGTCAGAAAGGGGGTGCAGGATTGGAGCAGCACATGTCAGAATGGGGGTGCAGGATGGGTGCAGCACATGACAGGATGGGGACGCAGGATGGAGCAGCACATGACAGGATGGAGACCATATACCAATATAAATGCTCGCCACCCGGGCGTAGAACGGGTTCAATAGCTAGTTTAGTTTATATTAGGGGTTGGTCTAGTGGCAAATTTTCACTAAAATTCTGATAACTCTGGATTATCGTTAACGTAGCGCCATAGTAATCTGGGGGCAATATAACAGTAGGAAACGCTAAACCTTTACCAGAAGGGATAGTGAACAACACAGAAAAGAGCGGGGTAATTATTTAGATTATTCGCTCCTTGTATTTCAGTAAATCCCGGCTACATAGATCTTCAGATTAATGTTTTTTTTTCTTTTGCTTAATCCAGATTACCGACATCCGGATGTGTTTACTGTTTATCTGTCCATGTGTCACACAAAGTAACAGAAATGGCAGAATTACTGTATTATACAGAGAATGTTACTGTATATTGTTTCAATACCTGACATATGTAGCGGGAATGAGTTTGTGGCAGCGGTTTATCCTATTACTTTATTATCTGGGGATTTCGCTCATTATTCCTGTCTGCATTTATTAAAGTTTCTGCACCTGTTTTGTTCCAAAATTCCGGTGCAAAGTTTTTCAACTTTTATAATAATAATATTATTGCCAAGAAGCATACTATATCCGACACTGAACAGTTTATTGTTTTGATTTTTGGGGGTTTTTTTTCAGCTCAAAAAATACATTCACCAAATTTTTGCCAAAGTTAACTTAAAGGTGATGTTTGAAGTGAAGTTTAAGAATTGCTGTAAGTGAGAAAGAATCTTTTGCAAAGTGTAATTTGAATTTGCGTCATCTACTCTACTGGACCTAGTTTACACTATGACTACGTGCTTTAAACAGCGCAAATTTTCCTTATGGATATTTTCCGGGGGCAGAAAAATCACTTTTCTACCGTTATGGGTGAGATTTTAAGAACAAAAATAACAAAAAACGTAAACGGAGAGAAGCTGCGGAATTGGAATCCGTCAGCATGACAATTTTATGCTGCAGATTTTACTGCACTTTTTTTTTTTTTGCCGCGGAAATTTCCCAGTACTAACGTATGTTCCCTTTTTAACGTAGGTTCTGGTATTTGTGACCGCTGCATTATCCCGACAGAAAACTTATTGGGATTATTTCACAGGTGGGTATGTCGCAGGGCAGCAGAAGTCAGGGCGTTAGTATGAAAGGAGGTTTACATAGGACTGCAGGTAAACCTACTGGGTGAACTCGGCATACAAAAGAGGCAGTTCAGTGAGGAGTCCATGGCTGGTATATGACACACCATGTGATCTATGTCCGTGAATACAGTAATAAGGACCCCTGCGGCTCACATCACAGACGCTTTACCGTGCATCCTGAGATAACAATGTCGAGCGCTCGCTGTGACTTGTGGGAACGCGATGTGTACAATAGCACCCATGTATAATTTATTACAGCGGTGCAGGCGAATAAAATATATTCAGGGCCGCATAAAAATCCATCTCTATCCGCAATCAATACCGGCGCTGCCTTAGAGACGTTCCCAGAGGCTGCGCCACTTCCTACAGGCGATTTTCTCCCACAGGTTCCTAACAAATGAACCCTGGACAAGATAACGCCTTTTATTTAGGGATACTGCAAATGGAAAACACCATTGTTTCTAGGGAACGGAACCTTGACACAGCCCTGGTCATACTTTATAAAGTGATGTACAGCCTTGCACCGAGTCCTCAGGATACACCGGGTAATTACAATCTGCCGCATGTGCCTGCAATATGCTGTAGTAATGCAAATGGCAGAGTGATGACCCCCAAACTGCAAGATTACCAGTCCGGAGAGACTGGCGCCCCCTCTCCTTCTCGTTGTCTATTGATTCCTGACATTTTCCATCTAGAATAAGTAGGATCTGTTTCATTTTGCCCAGATGTAGCAGAGCTGAATGTGTTCTCTAACTCTGGGAAACTGGATTGGGGTGTACTGCTAAGGTAATAGTTCTGTGAAAATGACAGGGAGGGTCAATGGGTAGATAGATAGATAGATAGATAGATAGATAGATAGATAGATAGATAGATAGATAGATAGATAGATAGATAGATAGATAGATAGATCGATAGATAATAGATAGATAGATAGATAGATAGATAGATAGATAGATAGATAGATAGATAGATAGATAGATAGATAATGGATAGATACATATATGATAGATAGATAGATAGATAGATAGATAGATAGATAGATAGATAGATAGATAGGTAGATATTAGATAGATAGATAGATAGATAGATAGATAGATAATAGATAGATGATAGATAGATAGATAGATAGATAGATAGATAGATAGATAGATAGATAGATAGATAGATAGATGATAGATAGATAATAGATAGATAGATAGATAGATAGATAGATAGATGATAGATAGATAATAGATAGATGATAGATAGATAGATAATAGATAGATAATAGATAGATAGATAGATAGATAGATAGATAGATAGATAATGGATAGATACATATATGATAGATAGATAGATAGATAGATAGATAGATAGATAGATAGATAGATAGACAGATATTAGATAGATAGATAGATAGATATTAGATAGATAGATAGATAGATAGATAGATAGATAATAGATAGATAGACAGATAGATAGATAGATAGATAATAGATAGATAGATAGATAGATAGATAGATAGATAGATAGATAGATAATAGATAGATAGATAGATAGAAATAGATGACATAATAGATATATATTAGATAGATAATAAATAGATAAATAATAGATAGATAATGGATAGATACATAGATTATAGATAGATAGATAGATAGATAGATAGATAGATAGATAATCTGCAGTGTGCAGTGAGGATGTGCAGTGTGCAGTGAGAATGTGCAGTGTGCAGTGAGGATGTGCAGTGTGTAGTGAGGATGTGCAGTGTGCAGTGAGGATGTGCAGTGTGCAGTGAGGATGTGCAGTGTGCAGTGAGGATGTGCAGTGTGCAGTGAGGATGTACAGTGTGTAGTGAGGATGTGCAGTGAGGATGTGCAGTGTGCAGTGAGGATGTGCAGTGTGCAGTGAGGATGTGCAGTGTGTAGTGAGGATGTGCAGTGTGCAGTGAGGATGTGCCGTGTGCAGTGAGGATGTGCAGTGTGCAGTGAGGATGTGCAGTGTGCAGTGAGGATGTACAGTGTGCAGTGAGGATGTACAGTGTGTAGTGAGGATGTACAGTGTGCAGTGAGGATGTGCAGTGAGGATGTAGTGAGGATGTACAGTGTGTAGTGAGGATGTGCAGTGTGCAGTGAGGATGTGCAGTGAGGATGTGCAGTGTGCAGTGAGGATGTACAGTGTGCAGTGAGGATGTACAGTGTGTAGTGAGGATGTACAGTGTGCAGTGAGGATGTACAGTGTGTAGTGAGGATGTGCAGTGTGCAGTGAGGATGTGCCATGTGCAGTGAGAATGTGCAGTGTGCAGTGAGGATGTGCAGTGTGGATGTACAGTGTGCAGTGAGGATGTGCAGTGAGGATGTGCAGTGTACAGTGAGGATGTACAGTGTGTAGTGAGGATATACAGTGTGTAGTGAGGATGTACAGTGTGTAGTGAGGATGTGCAGTGTGTAGTGAGGGTGTGCAGTGAGGATGTGCAGTATGCAGTGAGGATGTACAGTGTGTAGTGAGGATGTGCAGTGTGCAGTGAGAATGTGCAGTGTGCAGTGAGGATGTGCAGTGTGGATGTACAGTGTGCAGTGAGGATGTGCAGTGAGGATGTGCAGTGTACAGTGAGGATGTACAGTGTGTAGTGAGGATATACAGTGTGTAGTGAGGATGTACAGTGTGTAGTGAGGATGTGCAGTGTGTAGTGAGGGTGTGCAGTGAGGATGTGCAGTATGCAGTGAGGATGTACAGTGTGTAGTGAGGATGTGCAGTGTGCAGTGAGGATGTACAGTGTGCAGTGAGGATGTACAGTGTGTAGTGAGGATGCACAGTGTGCAGTGAGGATGTACAGTGTGTAGTGAGGATGTACAGTGTGTAGTGAGGATGCACAGTGTGTAGTGAGGATGCACAGTGTGCAGTGAGGATGTACAGTGTGTAGTGAGGATGCACAGTGTGCAGTGAGGATGTACAGTGTGCAGTGAGGATGTACAGTGTGCAGTGAGGATGTACAGTGTGTAGTGAGGATGCACAGTGTGCAGTGAGGATGTACAGTGTGTAGTGAGGATGTACAGTGTGTAGTGAGGATGTGCAGTGTGCAGTGAGGATGTACAGTGTGTAGTGAGGATGTGCAGTGTGCAGTGAGGATTTGCAGTGTGCAGTGAGGATGTGCAGTGTGC
This sequence comes from Ranitomeya imitator, assembly GCF_032444005.1. Taxonomy (NCBI): domain Eukaryota; kingdom Metazoa; phylum Chordata; class Amphibia; order Anura; family Dendrobatidae; genus Ranitomeya; species Ranitomeya imitator. The sequence goes on from NC_091291.1 coordinate 31,129,932, forward strand.
AGTGAGGATGTGCAGTGTGCAGTGAGGATGTGCAGTGTGCAGTGAGGATGTGCAGTGTGTAGTGAGGATGTGCAGTGTGTAGTGAGGATGTACAGTGTGTAGTGAGGATGTGCAGTGTGCAGTGAGGATGTGCAGTGCGCAGTGAGGATGTACAGTGTGTAGTGAGGATGTACAGTGTGTAGTGAGGATGTGCAGTGTGCAGTGAGTATGTGCAGTGTGTAGTGAGGATGTGCAGTGTGCAGTGAGGATGTGCAGTGTGCAGTGAGGATGTACAGTGTGTATTGAGGATGTACAGTGTGTAGTGAGGATGTACAGTATGTAGTGAGCATGCGGAGTGTGCAGTGAGGATGTGCAGTGAGGATTTGCGGTGTGCAGTGAGGATGTGCAGTGTGCAGTGAGGATGTGCAGTGTGCAGTGAGGATGTGCAGTGTGCAGTGAGGATGTGCAGTGTGTAGTGAGGATGTGCAGTGTGCAGTGAGGATGTGCAGTATGTAGTGAGGATGTGCAGTGTGCAGTGAGGATGTGCAGTGTACAGTGAGGATGTGCAGTGTGCAGTGAGGATGTGCAGTGTGCAGTGAGGATGTGCAGTGTGCAGTGAGGATGTGCGGGTTCTTGGGCTACAGAACAGCCTGTATTTCTGTGTTGCGGAGCCTGTGAGTTGTAGCACTGCAGTTATCCCCGGCTCCGCGGACCACTCACAGACGCATTGCTGAACAGCTCCCAAGCTGGGAGATAACCACTAACATCCCATTAAGATCAGGCCTTAAAGGAGCACTGCACTATTTAACGGGCCTTTTTTTCTTTCTTTTTTTGACGGTTACAGAGATCTGACCAATTATCATTCTAAATTGAACAAAGTAAATTTTGGCCAATTGCTCTGATTTGAAAACTGTCTCAAAAACCAATCTGACGCCGTGCGGGAGAAATCGTCTCGCAGTCGCAACGAGTTTAGCGCGCAATACGCATCTGACCGGTATCGGACACAGACAACTTAATTAAAGGGAATAGAAAGGTTTAATTTGGGACGATCAGAGAGCAGTACAGCCAATCTTGGTCTCTTCTTTCCCTTTCTTGGCTGATAACAGGGAGCAATGGACTACATCCATAGAGATTAGATTTTCAGGTTTAATGGGATTTCACTCATTAAGATGAGTCCTGTACATATACACTGTGTGCTGTTTGGGACACATTATCCATACGCCACCAAAGCAAGTAAAAAATTAAAAATCCTGATTTTAATACTGCTAAATGCCTTACATGCTGATTTCCAGAGGCATAAATGCATATATGTGTCCATCACCTGGAATAGCTAGCCAGGGGCTTCTGTGCATTGATTAAACACTGACATATCCTACTAAAGCCCAGTTCTATTATACTTTTTTTTTTGTTCTTAAATTTTGATTTAATCTTACGCCCTTAAATGTGTTTTTAATTCTTCTGCCGGATGATTATTTATGCCTAGTGCTATGGACTTTAATCATTTCACGGTTTACAGTACAAGACAATAGATAATTAATCTGAAGAGAAAGCTGTAGGAGGGGGCTGGGCTGGGGGGGAATCTGCAGAGTTAGCTGAAATTCTTGCTGCAGTTTCTCACTTCTTTGAAAGAAGCGCGCACCCTAGTGTCGAAAGCCAGGAACAGCATGCCTCCTCTCCATTTTCTACCATGGCGTTTGCTTCCAGTATGATGGCATTTGTAAATGGACTAAGTAGATGCACAACTGACCTTTTATATCTTTCCTGCAGGCAAATGTGATTTGCAGAATATTATTATCATCGCAAATCGTTCCCATATTGCAGAGGAGTATGCCCATTATAAATTGCTCAGTGAGTGGGTGAGAATAGGTCAGTAAGAAAGATACATTGTAATATAGTCTCTTAATCTTGATCACATTATTATTATTTTTTTGTGTGTGTGTCTAGCTCTGCTCCAAGAGGACACAAATCGAATTATCTCAGAAAATATAGTCATTGTCCAGTTGTGCACTCAACAAAAGCTGAAATTAATAGAGACAAGATTAGATAATCCAGCTGCTTTTTCTTTTTTCTTTGGATTTTTATATACAGGCTAAAATCCAAATGCAGATTCAGTGAGCTGTAGATTTCATTGCATGTAATCTCCACTGCAGTGCAGGTCCCCATCATGCCCTCCCCCAGTTCCCTAGTAGTAGTACCCACACTCTACTTTGCAACTATATATCTCCTATGATGCATGCATGCACTGGTTAAATATTGCTAATCAGGCATATCGGTGCACTTATTGCACTGATTGTGCATTAAAAGCTGCAGGAGTTAATAGCAATGTATAATAACATTAATTAGGAAACTTTGATATTCTGTAGGTTACAATTGGACAGCGACCTCTGCTGCGCACAGGCGGAAGTGCAGCTTCTTTAGCGGATAGAACGTTGTGTATCTTTAGAACGTTGCGGTTTAGAATTAACGGTCAACAAAAGATTCAGTGTTTAGAATTCGAACTGACAATATTTGTAAATAACGGCCGCGTAACTGTAAACAATGGGATCAGTACGTAACAAAGGAGTGGGGATACATTACCCTGGCAGCTTTGGAAGAGTAAGGGTCCTCAAAAAGAGCCCAAACTTTTGGCTGGCACTTTTTCCACCAGCTCAGTTTTCTCCCATCTTCCTGTAGGCAGAGTCTTTTCAGATCCCCATCTTCCTCCTCCTCTGTGGGTTCAGGGGTCTCAAAGCTATCCAGAGCCTCCTCGGCATCTCTGTGCTGCCTGTAGTTCATCCAGCAGCAAGCCTCCACATCTGTCTCGTCGATCCCCCAAAAAGCCAGTTCTTCCTCGTAAAGGGGTCCGCAGACATCCGCAGGGCAATGGAGCTTGCCAGTCCTATAGTAGTTCAAGACATAGGCGAAGACTGAAGGATGCCTGTCGAAGAAGAACTCGTCAGTCTTGGGGTCATAGTCAAAGTTGCTGAAGGCATCAGGCTCTGTGAGCCAGGAAAGTCGGGTTCCCGGCAAGGTTTTGAGGGTACTCCTGTAGGTCTCATGCCTGATGCCACCAACATTAATGACAATCTTGTCGCTGTCCTCGTTTTTGCCCATATCTCCTTTCAAACATGACTTGGAAGGAGGCTTGTTACCAGACTTGCGCCCGCGGAAGGAGGAAACACAAACTGAGCTGATCATAAGTGCCTTGGATGCTTTTTTTTTTTTTTTTCCTGGAGAAATCCGCAAGTAGAGATCAGGTTTCACCAGGACATCGAATCGTGTGGCTTCAATGTAGAAACGTCATCACCCTCAGCTTCAGCATCCACACAATCCTCCTCACTCACTCTCTGCACCCCCCTCCCCAAAAAGGAGAGACTTAGTCCTGAAAGCTGCAAGAAGGGTCCAGCTATAGTCAGTTCTTCCTATAGACCTCTCTATAGAAAAATAGATGTATCTCTAGATAGCTCCTAGGAGTCCAACTGCTAGCATTGAGCTTGGAAGACTAAGGAAGGACATTGGATGAATACTTTATCCACAGATGGATTTGCTTCTGCTGGAAATCTGTAACAGGAAACAGACAGGTTTATTTTTACTACTATTCTTTTTCATCATCATCATCATCATCATCATCATCATCATCATCATCATCATCATCATCATTTATAATCCAGGTTGATGACTGCACCTCTACACCTGCTCCTCATTGCACACACCATTCACAACATGGGCTACACTTTTATAGTTTCTATGTTTATGCTGTTTTCTTTTTTTTCATGTACTGTATTTGGCCATCAAAGTCTGGTGCATGATCAATAATCCTATTAATACTACTTTCAAGTGTCATGAGTATTGAGAGTTAAATATATCTACAGTATTCATTTAGCAAATTTCACTGATGCATTCAATATGGGATAATAGTAATTTCATATCATCTGTGCCTTCTCCATCTATGGCATATAGTATGAGTGATGTGTTGATGGTTATATGTAATTACTGGTGAAATTGGACACAATTAGGAGCCTAGCTTTCTGTATAGGTCTGTTAATTGTGTAGATTTTACTACTGACGCTGCATATGCTCCACTGCAATGTTAGGAGTCTCTGATGGGGGCTGTTTTGGTGCTGTGCAGTCATGTAGCAAAAGGCTGAGTGGGCTGTTTTCTTGCATGATCGATATGCTGAGCAGTGATAAGGTAAGTGATCTTGTGGCTCCGCACTATGATGGCATGGTCTCCAACACAAGCTCCTGTATAGCATGTGCTGCTGTATTGTGGCTGCTCCTGTGGTTGTGTCTTTTCTGCTGATGCAAGGGAAATTTATCATAGTGTATGCTTGTTCGAGTCCTGCAGCTAACTGCCTGTGTGGTGTAGGCTGTACTGTATGTAGGTAAGTAGGCAATGTACTGTATATAGGCACTGTACTGTGCTGTATGTAGGTAAGTAGGCAATGTACTGTATATAAGCACTGTACTGTGCTGTATGAAACTAAGTAGGCACTGTACTGTGCTGTATGTAGGTAAGTAGGCACTGTACTGTGCTGTATGTAGGTAAGTAGGCACTGTACTCTATGTAAGTAGGCACTGTACTGTACTGTATGTAAGTAGGCACTGTACTGTATGTAAGTAGGCACTGTACTGTACTGTATGTAAGTAGGCACTGTACTGTATATAGGTACTGTACTGTATGTAGGTACTGTATGTAAGTAAGTAGGCACTGTACTGTATAAAGGCACTGTACTATACTGTACTGTATGTAGGTATTCTATTGTGCAAACATAGTGTCTTCATTCAGACAATACAAGGCGCACTATTTTTTTTCTATACTTTTCTATCTCCCATAGTTACTGCTCTATCTGTCTGTCTGTCTATCTATTATCTATCTATCTATTATCTATCTATCTATCTATTATCTATATATCTATCCATCTATTATCTATCTATTATCTATATATTATATATCTATCTATTATCTATCTATTATATATCTATCTAGTTGTCATTCCTCTATATTACATTTAACACATTTTCTTATCTATCTATTATCTATCTATTTATCTATCTATCTATCTATTATGTATCTATCTATCTATCTATCTATCTATCTATCTATCTATCTATCTATCTATCTATCTATCTATCTATCTATCGTACAGAGACTATACAGCCAAGGACTGTCTATATAATGTGTATATAATCGTGAAAGAGCAGTAGATAAATGACAAAATTTGTAGTCTTGTATAGCTATGCAGTCTTTTATCTGTATATAGATACTGTATATCTTTGGAAACATAGATAGATAATAGATAGATAATAGATTGATAATAGATAGATAAATAGATAGATAATAGATAGATAATAGGTAGATAGATAATAGATAGATGATAGATAATAGATAGATGATAGATAATAGATAGATAGATAGATAATAGATAGATAATAGATAGATAGATAATAGATAGATAGATAATAGATAGATAGATAATAGATAGATAGATAGATAGATAGATAATAGATAGATAGATAATAGATAGATAGATAATAGATAGATAATAGATAGATAGATAATAGATAGATAGATAGATAATAGATAGATATATAGATTATAGATAGATAATAGATAGATAGATAGATAATAGATAGATAGATGATAGATAGATAGATGATAGATGGATGGATAGATAGATAGATGGATGGATGGATGATGGATGGATGATTGGATCAGCATGCCTCACACACACACTCAGTGCTTCGCACTCTCCATCCTTTCTCTCTCCATCATCTCCTCTGTACTGTTATTCTGATTAGCTTGGTGCTTCTGCAGCATCAGGACCTGAAGGGGAGCTGTAGGTGACAGAGGAGATGTCCCCGCTCCTGTCCTTGCTCAGACTTTCCCATCTCTGCAGAATCTTCCCCTCTAATGGCCCTATTATCCCCGCACACACATGTAATCCGCCTGCGGTGATCCCCGGTGATCCGGCCGCCCGCTGTCAGTAGCTCTCCCCGGCACCGGGATCTCGCTCTCAGCAGCCCTCATCCCCTCCACAAGGCTGGCTTCTGTAGGAGCATGGGGGATGGGCTGATGGCGTCTCGGGAGCCATCCTGCACTCTGCAGGCGCTGCGGGAAGGAGAAATGGCGATTGTTGTGAGGGAGGATGGTGGTTGTAGTGGACGCAGAGCAGTCACTGACTGTGCCTGGTGAGGGGGCACACTGCTGCATGATCAGATATGGGGGCAGCAGAGCGGTACATCCTCCCCAGTGCCCACCATCCTCCCCAGTGCCCACCATCCTCCCTAGTGCCCACCATCCTCTCCAGTGCCCACCATCCTCTCCAGTGCCCACCACCAGCCTCTCCAGTGCCCACCAGCCTCTCCAGTGCCCACCATTCTCTCCAGTGCCCACCAGCCTCTCCAGTGCCCACCAGCCTCTCCAGTGCCCACCATTCTCTCCAGTGCCCACCATCCTCTCCAGTGCCCACCAGCCTCTCCAGTGCCCACCATTCTCTCCAGTGCCCACCATCCTCTCCAGTGCCCACCAGCCTCTCCAGTGCCCACCATTCTCTCCAGTGCCCACCATCCTCTCCAGTGCCCCTCATCCTCTCCAGTGCCCACCAGCCTCTCCAGTGCCCCCCATCCTCTCCAGTACCCCCCATCCTCTCCAGTGCCCACCATGCTCTCCAGTGCCCACCATCCTCTCCAGTGCCCACCATCCTCCCTAGTGCCCACCATCCTCTCCAGTGCCCACCATCCTCTCCAGTGCCCACCAGCCTCTCCAGTGCCCACCATTCTCTCCAGTGCCCCCCATCCTCTCCAGTGCCCCCCATCCTCTCCAGTGCCCACCAGCCTCTCCAGTGCCCCCCATCCTCTCCAGTGCCCCCCATCCTCTCCAGTGCCCACCATCCTCTCCAGTGCCCACCATCCTCTCCAGTGCCCACCATTCTCTCCAGTGCCCCCCATCCTCTCCAGTGCCCCCCATCCTCTCCAGTGCCCACCAGCCTCTCCAGTGCCCCCCATCCTCTCCAGTACCCCCCATCCTCTCCAGTGCCCACCATCCTCTCCAGTGCCCACCATCCTCTCCAGTGCCCATCGTCCTCTCCAGTGCCCCCCATCCTCTCCAGTGCCCACCGTCCTCTCCAGTGCCCCCCATCCTCTCCAGTGCCCACCATCCTCTCCAGTGCCCACCGTCCTCTCCAGTGCCCACCGTCCTCTACAGTGCCCCCCATCCTCCATATGTGTGTGCAGCCCTGGGGTCTAAATAAGACGGATCACAATGGAACAAGAAGCCCAGAGGGGGCGAGAGCAAATATCGATCAGTCATTAGTCTTCAGTCTAGAATGCTGCACACTGCAATATCTACTGTATCTGCCTGTGAATCAATCTATCTATGCAAATCTCCAACTTATACCGTCATAGCTCTCTGTGTATCTACCTGCCCCAATATTTATCCATTTTGCATACACACAAACATGCCATACAATTATATACAACTTGTATTATTTTTTAGCTATGCATCTATCTATCTATTATCTATCTATCTATCTATCTATTATCTATCTATTATCTATCTCTCTATTATCTATCTATTTATCTATTATCTATCCTTCCTTGCATTTATCTATCTATCTATTATCTATCTATCTATTATCTATCTATCTATCTATCCTATCTATCTATTATCTATCTATCTATTATCTATCTATCTATCTATTATCTATCTATCTCTCTATTATCTATCTATTATCTATCTATCTATCTATCTATCTATCATCTATCTATCTATCTATCTATTATCTATCTATCATCTATCTATCTATCTATCTATCTATCTATCTCTGTATTATCTATTATCTATCTCTCTATTATCTATCTATCTATCTATCTATCTATCTATCTATCTATCTATCTATCTATCTATCTATCTATCTATCTATCTATCTATCTCTGTATTATCTATTATCTATCTCTCTATTATCTATCTATATATCTATTATCTATCTATCATCTATCTATCTTTCTATCTATCTATCTATCTATCTATCTATCTATCTATCTATCTATCTCTCTATTATCTATCTATTATCTATCTATCTATAATCTATCTATCATGTATCCATCCACATGAGTTACACGGTCACTAGGTTATCCATATGCTCGCTGCCTGTACGGTATTATTTTCCTACTCTGCGGTAGTATTATACGACACCCCCAGCTCATTCCGGCAAATCACCAATGGCCTTTTTGATTACATGAAGAATATAATTGGCTACCAAACAATAAGGTGCAATGGTGTCTGCATCTTCCCCTCCTGCCCATTGAGCATCCCAGCACATAATCTCCCTGTCGTGCGCACAGCCGCCTCCATAGTGTCAGAAGACTGCATTGCTTATAGTATATCCGCTACCATTGGCATCCTTATCCCCCCTCCCACATCAGCCGCCGTGCCTGCCACCTGCATCGCCTGCCCCATAGCCCATCATGCTATTTGCAGCTTCCTCCCCTCCCCCCCAGAACTATATAATGATTAGGATTATAGGCATGCAAAACTTTGCGCAAGTTAAAGACATGTGAATAATGAACCGTCTGCTTCTCTATAGGCCTGCGGAAAGTCACCCCGCCATCTCCTGTTCTGCTCCAGTGTCTCCTACCATGCTGCAAACTGGCGTCCTGCAAGGGCAATGGGTCATATTGCATTCGCCAGATCGTGAGCGGTCAACAATAGGTTAATAGCGAGTGTCATCCCCCCCCATCCTTCTGGTGCTGCATTGACCAAATAGTGAAAAGGATAGAATGTCCTCCAGCCTGCAAGGATGGCTATTATCACGGCACTGTATGGCAGCAGCAGGTGCACAAGCAACTCCATCAAGTCAATAGATAATGTCATACGGTCAATGGTTTCAAGAAATAAATGGCTGCTTCATTCTGTCTATGCGGATGGCATATTTGCCCCAGACATCCTCATCTCCATGGTTTACTGCACCATTCCCCCCCCTATACCACCCCCTTAAGGTAGCCGACATGCAGTACTTACTGGTAAATGGGCACTTATGCCTTCAAACAGGTCCTTGGCTTAAGTAGCCCCCTTTCCCAAAAAAAAAACCCAAGACATTCTTCCATGCATCCTGTAAAGATAGATTCGTATTCCCTTTTTTTTTTTTTCAGGATTAAATCCCCCCCTCCCCCCCAAAAAAAACAAAAAAAACAACAACCAAGAACGCGTAACGAGATTAGCAGCTAACGACGTCGCCTCCGGGCAAGAGCTTTCTTTGTGAATGAAAAAAAAAATCGTGGGGGTTGTGAAAAAAAAAAAAAAAAAAAAAAAAAAAAAAAAAAGGAATTCTATAGAGAAAAAGGTATCATCATCTCGATCGCAGAAGGGGATTAATATTGTTGCCTTGCCTGGCCTGCTGGTGCCGCCGTGTCAAAAAGAATGGGAGGTATCGAAGGAGAAGAAAAAAAAAAAAAAAAAAAAGGGAAAAAAAAAAAAAAAGGAGAATGGTTTGAGCCTGTGTGTGTATCTCTCCCCAGCTTGAAAGATGCAGAATGGGGTTGTGCCCAGTCTACTGCAGACAGTGTTATGACATCATCGCCTCGTTAAGGTGGATTATCAATCTTCAACCTTTTTTTTTTCTTTAATTCTTCGTTCCCAACCAGATGAAGGAATTGTTTTTATAGGATTATACCCAAGCAAGCGCAAAAGGGAGGAAGATTGCGAGCGAGCAAGAACGCAGCGGCGGAGGGCAGACTCCGGCGTGCTGCACCTGTAGCAGTTTCTGCAAGGAGTCTCGAAGCGTGGCTTCTTGGGTAATGCAGAAAAGCAAGATGGGGGAACCGACTGTTCCCCCACCTTTCCCATTATCTTAGGAGACCTTGTGAATGATAGTATTGGGGCTGCATTGATAACCGTTGTGCAGAAGCGAAGGTGCCACCTTAAGGGAAATTACAAAGAAATGCTGTCGAGTTGTGCTAGGCTCCTGTTAAGAAACACGTAGGTGCAATAATTTGGATTCTAATCACATACATTACTAATTGTACTAGATTCTCTTGTATATTCTATATTGTATGGGCTGCTAGTGACAGGGTATCCTACCTTTATTAAAGACCCGCAAAGGTTAACGACACTGGTTACGACTTTGATCACAAGCTCCAGGGGTCAGGGTTACGTTCGCCACATAGTAAGTCACTTACCTATCGAATGAGAGAAGCAGGTGCAGCCTACGACAGTCAGGGTCGTCCATCTGTAGCTGCTTTATTAACGTGAAGTGTGGGGGAAAAAAAAAAATGATATTCTGTATCCTCAGACCCGTGTGGGATGTGTCATTGGAAACCGGCTGGAGTGAAGCGAGCACGGGGACGTTACTGCAGGGAGGTTCCCTACAGCACTTCACAGGAGGTAAGGGGTTAAACTTGGAATAATCTGCAGCCTGGGTCCCCGCGAAGAGGTAACAGTCTGCAGATTTTCACTTAAGGGTTTTTTTTTTTTATGGGATGATAATCACAAGGAATGCAAGACCAGGGGAAGTGTGCAAGTAATATTTGTATTAATTATTAATCTGTGCTCCTGTGCTGTTACAAGCAGGGGCGGGGGGGAGCAAATAATTCTAATAATAAAAGGAGCAGCTCATGTGGTTTAATAGAAAGATAAGTAGGGAAAAGACCACTAGCCATAAGAGCTCACAAACTAATAGGTCATTTTTGGAGAGACAGTTCGGCATTATATGAAGAGCGTGGTGTTGCAGCGTGACTGTGCATACAATGGGATCACGCTGCGATTCGCAACCTACTGCGCCCACGGCATCTATCGACACTGAACTTTAGGTCACAGGTCGCCCCGACAGGCTTCAATGTATGTTACCTGCTTTTTTTTGTCACAGCTAAAAAATAATTGCGCAACAGCAAGTCACATAAGTCGCGAGGCTTTCCACTGCGTTGTCCCATAGACAATGAATAAAGTGACGGTCGAGCATGCGCAGCTCCAATCCATACAGATTGAGGTTCTACTCAGTCCGGTTCCCAGTTCCAGAGCTGCATTTTCAGAAGTTGGACTTCGGTTCCCAGTAAGTTGTTCCATATTCTGTTGCTTCTTGAACTTTTTTTAGTAAAAAAAAACAAGATAATGCCTCAGCAGACAGACCAAGATGATCTCTGGGACTCACCATCTTTAGTGGAAGTCCATACCAAAATTTAAACTATCTCTTAAGATTCCTTTTTTTTTTTTCATAACACAGAACGAGTCATTTATTTTGCTAATCTAAATGTTAGTGAAGCAAAAGAAAAGACCGTGCAATTACTTCTACAAAAATTGGCAGGAGCCCTACTCCTAGGCTTGGACTGTCCCTCGGGAGAACCGGGGAATCCTCTGGTGGGCCACCACCCTCTTATATTTACTTGTATTTACTTATATATTTACTTATATTTACAGTACAGGCACATTATACATGAATCACTATGTACAGACAGAGGAAAAATCTTATTCATTTAACAATCCGCCCAGATCATTGTTATGTAAATTTGTGATCGAGGATAATGTCCCATTTGTATGTAGCTGAAAAGTGGGGCCCTGGAGTTGGTTACTGGTGGCACCCCAGTCCGACACTGCCTACTCCCCACTGATGAAGCCAGCCTCACACTGTCCTATCCTATGACTATGGAATAACATGATTTTTTGAACAATCCATAAAAAAAAATTAAAGCTGCCATATTGCGCGGTCACCCTTAGAATGACATGAATGGGAATGGAGCGTTCATACGAGAAGCTTTCACATCTTGTATTGTTTTAGGAGATGAACGCTGCACTGTGATTGGTTGCTCTGGGCTACAAATCCTGTTCTCCATTTATACAGTTTTAATAAGTGAGGACCAATGAGCCAGATTTATATTATTATGGGATACTTCTAGGTTACCATAATGGCAATGCCAGGTGGCCAGAGTCCGGATCGATATGGCGTTGTTGGACTGATCTTTCATTCTCAAAATTCTCAATTCACCGGTAAAATCTGTGTTCAGTAAAGACAGATTTTCCCATTACTGAGATAGGAGGTGACAGTTAGTGCCCATGAAGTTCTATGGAGAACTGTAACTGGTTTCAGGAGAACTTGTCTCCGCCTCTAGCTCCTCCTTCCTCCATAGAATTTTAAAAGCACCAACTGTCATCTCCTATCCCAGTAACTTTAAGGAGAGAAACTAGCAGTTTGCAGTGCAATATGCACTCATCTGCCGTAACATTAAATCCCGTTGTTGTGAAAGTCAACATCTCGCTGCCGATACAGATCTGATCAGTGGAGCCATGAACGCCCTAAAGGGGTCCTGTGGACTCAGGCACCAAGAAGCTATCAGCAGATCATTTAAGTTATGTGAGTTTCCATGGATTGGAAAATTTGGAATGATCTGAGTAGCGAGGGCTAAATAACTATGGCTGAACATCTCCAAAACGGAGGTCAGCGCATGCCAAAAGCGGTAAAAGAAGGACAAACATGGATACACAAAACCCATTGATGTGTGTGGGTGGCGCGTGGTGAAGACTAGCTCGACAGGTCAGATTTCACAGAAGATCAACTCGAGCACAAAGTTCTGAAAAAGAGATAGGATAGAAAGATGTCAATATTCTATGTATTGAGCTGTGTAGACACAGATTGATCTGAGTGCCTTTGGTGACCTCTACCAAAAGTGCCAAAACTGGACCATTGACTAATGGAAGAAGACGGTTTGGTTACATCATGTGGGAGAGATGTCACCTAGGATGATCTATGACAGTGTTCCCCAAGTCCGGCCCTCAAGAGCCACCAACAGGTCATGTTTTCAGTATTTTCTTGGTATTACACAGGTGATAAGTGCATCACCTGCACAGGCAATAATTCCATCACCTATGCAATACCGAGGAAATCCTGAAAACATGACCTGTTGGTGGCTCACGAAGACCGGACTTGGGGTACACTGCTCTATGAGAAGAAGTGAGATGGAGCATCATGATCTGCTGGAGAACCTTGGGTCCTGTCGTTTGCAATGAACTCCTATATCAGACCAAACTGAGTACCCCCTTCACGGCAGTGCAATCATACCCTGAAAAAACTGTTCGAGAATGGTCTGAGGAACAAGACCAAGGTGATAACGCGTCTCCAAATTCCCCAGATCTCAATCTGATCAAGCTTCTGTCCAATCCAGGACTTACAGGATCTGCTGCTAACATTTTGGTGCAACCACCACAGGTCACCTTCAGAGGTTTTATAAAGTCCGCGCCTCAAGGTCAGAGTTGGCACAAATCACCCAATACATGTGACCTTTATTTTCAGGGAAGGTCAAGGAGTCTAAAGTCAAACAGTCCACTTTGGGTCCCAACTCCATTCTCTTTATTACCAGGGTAGGGCAGTTTACGAGTGTTGTGCATCTCATCTCTAAGCTGCTTTCAGTCTTGTGAACCCGGGAATGACAAGGGGACATGACAGGGTGACGCACTGCCAGGAATTCACACAAGGGCATATTGACCTGCTGCATAAAGAACCATTTATTAAATGGCGCTCTTCAGAGCATTAAAGATTACAGCTGCAAGAATAGCATCTCGTTTAATACATTCACTTTGTGGTTTCATGCATTTTGCTCTTCTTTGGTTTGTCTGAAAAATGACGGGATTTCTTTTTTCCGGCACAATATAACTAAGTTTACTGCATATTTCATCAATCTCGACTGACAATCGCCAGTGTAATAAAAGCGTGGCTGCAGTCTGCCTACATATTTTTTTTTTTAAGGAGATTAGAAAAAAGAATCTGCTTTCTTTGCAGTAGCAGCATCACTCCTGTACGATGGTTGAGTCTGGTATTGCAGCTTAGCCCTATTCAATTGATCTGGTATGAAGCGCAATACCAGACCCTGTCCATGGACAGGAGGGGCGCTGTTTCTAGAATAAAAACAGATCTGTATTTCTATTCTAATTTAACTGAGCCTACAGCTCACTGTGTGTATTATTCCAGCGCTGAGACATCACTGTGTGCTATCCCTGTACTGTGACATCACTGTGTGTATTATCCCTGTACTGTGACATCACTGTGTGTATTGTCCCTGTACTGTAACATCACTGTGTGTATTATCCCTGCACTGTGACATCACTGTGTATATTATCCCTGTACTGTGACATCACTGTGTTTATTATCCCTGCACTGTGACATCACTGTGTGTATTATCCCTGTACTGTAACATCACTGTGTGTATTATCCCTGTACTGTGACATCACTGTGTGTATTATCCCTGTACTGTGACATCACTGTGTGTATTATCCAAGTCCTGTGACATCACTGTGTGTATTATCCCTGTACTGTGACATCACTGTGTGTATTATCCCTGTACTGTGACATCACTGTGTGTATTATCCCTGTACTGTGACATCACTGTGTGTATTATCCCTGTACTGTGACATCACTGTGTATATTATCCAAGTCCTGTGACATCACTGTGTGTATTATCCCTGTACTGTGACATCACTGTGTGTATTATCCCTGTACTGTGACATCACTGTGTGTATTATCCCTGTACTGTGACATCACTGTGTGTATTATCCATATACTGTGACATCACTGTGTTTATTATCCCTGTACTGTGACATCACTGTGTGTATTATCCAAGTCCTGTGACATCACTGTGTGTATTATCTCTGTACTGTGACATCACTATGTGTATTATCCCTGTACTGTGACATCACGGTGTGTATTTTCCCTGTACTGTGACATCACTGTGTGTATTATCCCTATACTGTGGCATCACTGTGCATTATCCCTGTACTGTGACATCACTGTGTCTATTATCCTTGTACTGTGACATTACTGTGTATATTATCCCTGGCTGTACTGTGACATCACTGTGTGTATTATCTCTGTACTGTGACATCACTGTGTTTATTATCCCTACACTGTGACATCATTGTGTGTATTATCCCTGTACTGTGACATCACTGTGTGTATTATCCCTGTACTGTGACATCACTGTGTCTATTATCCCTGTAATGTGACATCACTGTGTGTATTATCCTTTTACTGTGACATCACTTTGTTCATTATCCCTGTACTGTGACATCACTATGCATTATTCCTGTACTGTGACATCACTATGCATTATCCCTGTACTGTGACATCCTGTGTGTATTATCCCTGTACTGTGACATCACTGTGTGTATTATCCCTGTACTGTGACATCACTGTGTGTATTATCCCTGTACTGTGACATCACTGTGTGTATTATCCCTGTACTGTGACATCACTGTGTGTATTATCCATATACTGTGACATCACTGTGCATTATCCCTGTACTGTGACATAACTATGTGTATTATCCAAGTCCTGTGACATCACTGTGTGTATTATCCCTGTACTGTGACATCACTATGTGTATTATCCCTGTACTGTGACATCAGTGTGTGTATTATCCCTGTACTGTGACATCACTGTGTGTATTATCCCTGTACTGTGACATCACTATGTGTATTATCCCTGTACTGTGACATCAGTGTGTTTATTATCCCTGTACTGTGACATCACTGTGTGTATTATCCCTGTACTGTGACATCACTGTGTGTATTATCCCTGTACTGTGACATCACTGTGTGTATTATCCCTGTACTGTGACATCACTGTGTATATTATCCCTGTACTGTGACATCACTGTGTGTATTATCCCTGTACTGTGACATCACTGTGTATATTATCCAAGTCCTGTGACATCACTGTGTGTATTATCCCTGTACTGTGACATCACTGTGTGTATTATCCCTGTACTGTGACATCACTGTGTGTATTATCCCTGTACTGTGACATCACTGTGTGTATTATCCATATACTGTGACATCACTGTGCATTATCCCTGTACTGTGACATCACTGTGTGTATTATCCAAGTCCTGTGACATCACTGTGTGTATTATCCCTGTACTGTGACATCACTATGTGTATTATTCCTGTACTGTGACATCAGTGTGTTTATTATCCCTGTACTATAACATCACTGCGTGTATTATCCCTGTACTGTGACATCACTGTGTATATTATCCAAGTCCTGTGACATCACTGTGTGTATTATCCCTGTACTGTGACATCACTGTGTGTATTATCCCTGTACTGTGACATCACTGTGTGTATTATCCCTGTACTGTGACATCACTGTGTATATTATCCCTGTAATGTGACATCACTGTGTGTATTATTCCTGCACTGTGACATCACTGTGTGTATTATCCCTGTAATGTGACATCACTGTCTTTATTATCCCTGTACTGTGACATCACTGTGTGTATTATCCCTGTACTGTGGCATCACTGTGCATTATCCCTGTACTGTGACATCACTGTGTGTATTATCCCTGTACTGTGACATCACTGTGTATATTATCCAAGTCCTGTGACATCACTGTGTGTATTATCCCTGTACTGTGACATCACTGTGTGTATTATCCCTGTACTGTGACATCACTGTGTGTATTATCCCTGTACTGTGACATCACTGTGTATATTATCCCTGTAATGTGACATCACTGTGTGTATTATTCCTGCACTGTGACATCACTGTGTGTATTATCCCTGTAACGTGACATCACTGTCTTTATTATCCCTGTACTGTGACATCACTGTGTGTATTATCCCTGTACTGTGGCATCACTGTGCATTATCCCTGTACTGTGACATCACTGTGTCTATTATCCCTGTACTGTGACATCACTGTGTGTATTATCCCTGTACTGTGACATCACTGTGTTTATTATCCCTACACTGTGACATCACTGTGTGTATTATCCCTGTACTGTGACATGACTGTGTGTATTATCCCTGTACTGTGACATCACTGTGTGTATTATCCCTGTACTGTGACATCACTGTGTGTATTATCCCTGTAATGTGACATCACTGTGTGTATTATTCCTGTACTGTGACATCACTGTGTATATTATCCCTGTAATGTGACATCACTGTCTTTATTATCCCTGTACTGTGACATCACTGTGTGTATTATCCCTGTACTATGACATCACTGTGTTTTAATTATCCCTGTAATGTGACATCACTGTGTGTATTATTCCTGTACTGTGACATCACTGTGTGTATTATCCCTGTAATGTGACATCACTGTCTTTATTATCCCTGTACTGTGACATCACTGTGTGTATTATCCCTGTACTGTGGCATCACTGTGCATTATCCCTGTACTGTGACATCACTGTGTGTATTATCCCTGTACTGTGACATCACTGTGTCTATTATCCCTGTACTGTGACATTACTGTGTATATTATCCCTGTACTGTGACATCACTGTGTGTATTATCTCTGTACTGTGACATCACTGTGCATATTATCCCTGTACTGTGACATCACTGTGTGTATTATCCCTGTACTGTGACATCAGTGTGTTTATTATCCCTGTACTGTGACATCACTGTGTGTATTATCCCTGTACTGTGACATCACTGTGTGTATTATCCCTGTACTGTGACATCACTGTGTGTATTATCCCTGTACTGTGACATCACTGTGTGTATTATCCCTGTACTGTGAAATCACTGTGTTTATTATCCATGTACTGTGACATCACTGTGTGTATTATCCCTGTACTGTGACATCACTGTGTGTATTATCCCTGTACTGTGACATCACTGTGTATATTATCCCTGTACTGTGACATCATTGTGTGTATTATCCCTGTACTGTGACATCACTGTGTATATTATCCCTGTACTGTGACATCACTGTGTGTATTATCCCTGTACTGTGACATCACTGTGTATATTATCCCTGTACTGTGACATCACTGTGTTTATTATCCCTACACTGTGACATCATTGTGTGTATTATCCCTGTACTGTGACATCACTGTGTGTAGTATTCCTGTAATGTGACATCACTGTGTGTATTATCCCTGTACTGTGACATCACTGTGTGTATTATCCCTGTACTGTGACATCACTGTGTTTATTATCCCTACACTGTGACATCACTGTGTGTATTATCCCTGTACTGTGACATCACTGTGTGTATTATCCCTGTACTGTGACATCACTGTGTCTATTATCCCTGTAATGTGACATCACTGTGTGTATTATCCCTGTACTGTGACATCACTGTGTGTAGTATTCCTGTAATGTGACATCACTGTGTGTATTATCCCTGTACTGTGACATCACTGTGTGTAATATCCCTGTACTGTGACATCACTGTGTGTAGTATTCCTGTAATGTGACATCACTGTGTGTATTATCCCTGTACTGTGACATCACTGTGTGTATTATCCCTGTACTGTGACATAACTGTGTGTATTATCCCTGTACTGTGACATCAGTGTGTGTATTATCCCTGTACTGTGACATCACTGTGTGTAGTATTCCTGTAATGTGACATCACTGTGTGTATTATCCCTGTACTGTGACATCACTGTGTGTATTATCCCTGTACTGTGACATAACTGTGTGTATTATCCCTGTACTGTGACATCAGTGTGTGTATTATCCCGGTACTGTGACATCACTGTGTGTAGTATTCCTGTAATGTGACATCACTGTGTGTATTATCCCTGTACTGTGACATCACTGTGTCTATTATCCCTGTAATGTGACATCACTGTGTGTATTATCCTTTTACTGTGACATCACTTTGTTCATTATCCCTGTACTGTGACATCACTGTGTGTATTATCCCTGTACTGTGACATCACTGTGTGTATTATCCCTGTACTGTGACATCACTGTGTGTATTATCCCTGTACTGTGACATCACTGTGTGTATTATCCCTGTACTGTGACATCATTGTGTGTATTATCCCTGTACTGTGACATCACTGTGTGTATTATCCCTGTACTGTGACATCACTGTGTTTATTATCCCTGTACTGTGACATCACTGTGTGTATTATCCCTGTACTGTGACATCACTGTGTGTATTATCCCTGTACTGTGACATCACTGTGTGTATTATCCCTGTACTGTGATATCACTGTGTGTATTATCCCTGTACTGTGACATCACTGTGTCTATTATCCCTGTACTGTGACATCACTGTGTGTATTATCCCTGTACTGTGACATCACTGTGTATATTATCCCTGTACTGTGACATCACTGTGTGTATTATCCCTGTACTGTGATATCACTGTGTGTATTATCACTGTACTGTGACATCACTGTGTGTATTATCCCTGTACTGTGACATCACTGTGTGTATTATCCCTGTACTGTGACATCACTGTGTGTATTATCCCTGTACTGTGATATCACTGTGTGTATTATCCCTGTACTGTGACATCACTGTGTGTATTATCCCTGTACTGTGACATCACTGTGTGTATTATCCCTGTACTGTGACATCACTGTGTGTATTATCCCTGTACTGTGACATCACTGTGTGTATTATCCCTGTACTGTGACATCACTGTGTGTATTATCCCTGTACTGTGACATCACTGTGTATATTATCCCTGTACTGTGACATCACTGTGTGTATTATCCCTGTACTGTGATATCACTGTGTGTATTATCCCTGTAATGTGACATCACTGTGTGTATTATCCCTGTACTGTGACATCACTGTGTGTATTATCCCTGTACTGTGACATCACTGTGTGTATTATCCCTGTACTGTGACATCACTGTGTATATTATCCCTGTACTGTGACATCACTGTGTGTATTATCCCTGTACTGTGATATCACTGTGTGTATTATCCCTGTAATGTGACATCACTGTGTGTATTATCCCTGTACTGTGACATCACTGTTTATACATATTAGTCCAAGCTTTTTACAGAACACATTGAGCACATTGAGTGTCACACGCCCCCAGAGGAAGAACATATCGAAACGCGCGTAGGGGTTCATGCTGGTCTCGTGTGTGTGCATATAGGTAATTATGGTCTCCTGTTTTACATTTTGGCTAGCCCTATATTTGGCAGCATTATTTGCATTCTAAGTCTTCAGTGTTTTATACTGATTTACTATGGCAGCAATTTTGATGAGCACTAATCTATACAAGCCTTATGGGCTGGTGTTTAAGTAATCATATTGAAACACTGACACTCTAATAGACTGTATGTCTGCTCTAGGTTGACCCAGAGATTTACTATTAAGCACCAACAACCAGAAATTAATTAATACATACTTACCATACTGTATACTTTATAGGGGTTGTTGGTTAGCTTTTATGCACCGCACTTTAAACCAGACATTGGTTAGGACTCAGGAGGTATTCTTTCCACATTTTGAGATTGTATTGTTGATATATGGATGTTTTTATTTCTTTTTTTGTATAAATAAAATATATATTGAACCGAACATTTTGTTGTGGCCTAGTTTAATCATCTGGCAGGCCCTGGTGTATTTATCATTGTAACATCACTGTGTGCATTATCCCTGTACTGTGACATCACTGTGTGTATTATCCCTGTACTGTGACATTACTGTGTGTATTATCCCTGTACTGTGACATCACTGTGTTTATTATCCCTGTACTGTGACATCACTGTGTGTATTATGCCTATACTGTGACATCATTATCCCTGTACTGTGACATCAGTGTGTATTATCCCTGTACTGTGACATCACTGTGTGTATTATCCCTGTACTCTGACATCACTGTGTTTATTATCCCTGTACTGTGACATCACTGTGTTTATTATCCCTGTACTGTGACATCACTGTGTTTATTATCCCTGTACTGTGACATCACTGTGTGTATTATGCCTATACTGTGACATCATTATCCCTGTACTGTGACATCACTGTGTGTATTATCCCTGTACTCTGACATCACTGTGTTTATTATCCCTGTACTGTGACATCACTATGTTTATTATCCCTGTACTGTGACATCACTGTGTTTATTATCCCTGTACTGTGACATCACTGTGTGTATTATGCCTATACTGTGACATCATTATCCCTGTACTGTGACATCACTGTGTGTATTATCCCTGTACTGTGACATCACTGTGTTTATTATCCCTGTACTGTGACATCACTGTGTGTATTATGCCTATACTGTGACATCATTATCCCTGTACTGTGACATCAGTGTGTGTATTATCCCTGTACTGTGACATCACTGTGTGTATTATCCCTGTACTGTGACATCACTGTGTGTATTATCCCTGACCTGTGACATCACAGTGTTTATTATCCCTGTACTGTGACATCACTGTATTATTCCTGTACGGTGACATCACTTTGTACATTATCCCTACAGTTTTTGATCGCTTGCTGATTCTGTAAGTTTTCCCACTGACAAAGACATGAACAGTCTCTAATTTTAAGTGTAGGTTAATTTTAACATTGACAGATAGAATATAAAAAATAAAATCCAGAAAATCCCAATGTATAAATTATATAAATTTATTTGCCTTTTGCAGTGAGAAATAAGTATTTGATCCCCTACCGACCAATAAGATTTCTGGCTCCTACAGACCAGTTAGACGCTCCTAATCAACTCGTTACCTGCATTAAAGACAGCTGTCTTACATAGTCACCTTTATAAAAGACTTCTGTCCAGAGACTCAATTAATCAGTCAGACTCTAACCGCTACAACATGGGCAAGACCAAAGAGCTTTATATGGATGTCAGGGACAAAATCATAGACCTGCACAAAGCTGGAATGGGCTACATTCTTGAGAATGGTGACCCCCAAACATCATCCTCCTGCCAATGTTGAGAGGTGGCCACATTTGTACAGTTTTCTGAATATTAGAACTGAATATACAGAGACCCACAGGCATGGTCACCTCTCCTTTCACAGCTGTGCAAGACGTTAGATGTTAGATTTAGTCTCATACTTTTGGCTGCTTCTTTGAATTGGAACAATACATAACTTTGAAGGAAGATCTGTGTGGCACTCCAGGAGTCCGGTTGCCACAGTGGTATTGCCTTCCCCAAGGGGGGGTGATGCCTTGCCTGGAAGCAAGGAAGGATCCCATTAGCAGGTAATACGTTCAGCATGCAACACCTTTCCTACTCCAGACCAGAAGGGGGAGCTCTAACACCTGATTTCAGGGGAACTTCCCTATAAACTCTGGCCTGGAGGCAGAATTAGTCAGTATAAGTGAGAGAGCAGACAGTGAAGGAGGAAGAGGCAAGAAGTGAGGAGAATCTGGGGTATAGGAGCTGCGAATGTGCTCACCCCAGGACTAAGCGCCAAAGACTGGACATGGTTGTGTGGGAACTGCAGGCCCCACAACCAAATCTGGAGGACAGGAGATTGTAAGTCTCCTGGCTGCAGCTGACACAAGGAAGCACAGCAGCATACGAGAGCCCAGAGTCACTACGAGGGAGTGACACCTGGAACAGGCTCAAGCTGCCTGCCAGGCAGGTAGTGTTTCACTTAGTGGACAGACGGAGAGAGGGACTTGTGGAGAACTAAAAGAACCAGGCACCCAGAGAACCGCGCAGTAGGAAGGCCATCAACCCCACCTGGCTAGGTGGACTCTGAATTGCTTCCAGGCTGCCCGGATCTCCATCACCAGCTGTGACTTGTGCCCCGGACTGCACCTTCAACCTGGGATTAAAGGTAAAGAGAACTGCAACCCTTGTGTCCTCTAATTATTCCCACACCCTCAGCCCTGGTCCCTCAGTCCTGCACCCCAATGTCCACAAGTCCCTTACAAAACTGCACCGGTAGCCCTGGGGCCCCGCATCACCTGAGGAAAGAAGAACCATCCCAGATGCATCACCATCGGCCCCAGCGGTCTCCTTAAGCAGCGTCGGCCATCTATAGCCGAACACCACAGGTGGCGTCACGTACAATCCTTTATGAACTTCACCTTTCTTATTTTTATTGCGCTCCCAGGGCCACTGACCGGGTCAACGCTGCCGTGACCACCCCGATTCCGAGTACCCCCCTGCCCTAGCGGGTGTTGCGTATGCAAATTGCCTCTTCAGAACTGATCCTAAAAGTCAATATCGACCCTTTAACACGCCTTACCATATAACTTAGCATAAAAGCCAAACCGGAATCTCAATTTGCAGACACAGTGTTTCATGGTGTTTGCCCCTCCTCAGTGCAAAGCATAAGATCTGATTTGACTAGGTGAGAAGCTGAAGACTGGGATCTAAGGGGGTAACATTTCTCCTTGTGGAGAGTGGCAAGCCAAGCCTGGCATGTCAGAGTGAGGAGACTTATACGCCGTGCATGGAAGGTGAAAGATAAAATATATTCATTAAAATTCAGGAAAATCAAAACTACAAGAGAACTGAAAGTTGGAGGAACATTATGTTAATTGCAGTCTTGGAGTGGGAAAGCGAACGTAAGTCAAAATGGGAATTTATGGGTGATTTTGAATTTCCAAGCAACCCTTATGATGCCACTGGGGTTGTATGAGTTCATAGAGATAGAACATGCATTTTAGGAGCCTACTTACACATGGTGTGACCCTGTTAGGTAACGTTCACATTAGCGTTTCCCGACGCAGCGTCGGGAAACGCTGCGGTGACGCATGCGTCATGCGCCCCTATATTTAACATGGGGGACAAATGGACATGCGTTGTGCTGCGTTGTGCCACGCATGCGTTTGTGAACGTAGCCTTAGGCAGGTTTTTCCCATTCTTTCATAAGCGGATAATGACTGCTACATACTGTATATGTGTATCCCAGGTACAAAATGCTCTTTGAAGATCGATGTTTAGATCTTCAACGTTCCATAATTAACTCAATACTATGACAAATAAAATATAATTGTGTGACTTTGCTACTAATACTCTCGTAGAACACAGTGGGATATAATCGTACTCAGACTGTTCACGTGATTCCCACCTATTAAGCTCGCAGCGCTCGGCTTGCTCTGTGTGGGTGTTTGGGGCCATTGTTCACATGATATTATGTGTTGCTCATTCGGAATCTCGAGATCTCAGCCGAAACATATTCCTGGTATGAGACTTTATGAATTTCACGAGGAATCAAGGCCCTACAGCTGCTTGAAATCAGCCCGTTTCCATTTATCGGCACTTTGCGTGGGAGGTGATATCATCTAAATACAGCTACAGCTGTTTGTTTCTTTATACCACTCCACAACGTGACACCTCATCAGCCCAGTAGCTGCCAGAGGTTGGCGGTGTTATAAAATCATCTATGAATGAAACGTTGCCAAAAAACAAGTTCATATCAGATTGGTAATTCATAGATCAGTTCAAAGAATCCTTAGAGAAAGGCAAAACGGATTTTGGTTAATCGTTTTCATTTCCAGTACACGTGGTCCTGTGCTGCACAATACACTATAGCAGGTCCATAATACAAGAGGTTCGCAGAGGACCTCTAGTACTGGGACTTCTACCATACACTATTTCCATAAAAGTCAATTCTGCTCCCAATCCTTCCATTCAACTTGTAGACCTGGAAAATACTTTATATGGGGGATTTATGGAGCTCTTAGATCCTTAAAGGTGTTGTCTAGTGAAAATCGCTTATCACCTATCGATGGGTGGTATTTATTGGTGGTGGTCTGACACTGGGACCTTCACCACTTGGCATAATGAAGAATCCTTAAAGGAGTTGTCTGGTGAAAATCACTTATCACCTGTCCATGGGTGGTATTTATTGGTGGTGGTCTGACACTGGGACCTTCACTACTCAGTAGAATAAAGAATCCTTAAAGGAGTTGTCCAGTGAAAATCACTTATCACCTATCGATGGGTGGTATTTATTGGTGGTGGTCTGACACTGGGACCTTCACTACTCAGTAGAATAAAGAATCCTTAAAGGAGTTGTCCGGTGAAAATGACTTATCACCTATCCAAGGGTGGTATTTATTGGTGGTGGTCTGACGCTGGGACCTACACCACCCGGAAGAATAAAGAATTTTTATTCCTGATGTGGCACTTTTCTCCCTATTAAAAAAATAGAGTGGCAAGTTGGTTGTCCAACTACCCCTCCATTCAACCTCTATGGGGCTGCCGGAAAAATCTCACCACATCGCTTGGCAGGTGTAGAGGGAATGAATGGAGAAAGTTTGCTTCATTCTAATGACGAGAAAGCTTGGTTCTGGTTGGACCCCCACTAGTCCATAACTTTTACCAGACAACTCCTTTAACTCCCAAGAAAAAAGCTATCTGGTAACCCAATACAGCCATGATGATGTTAAGGTGGCCTTGCATGTGGCTCTTTCCATCAAAGTCGCTGAACTGTCTGCCCCTATAGCTCTCAAAGATTAGTGACGAGAACACATGGTATATGGTTCCAGTAGGAGACCAAATTGAGGTCAATGTTCAAGAGCAGCAATTGGGGCCCCTCATTAAATGTTTTACCTAGTGATCCCTTAAATCCACCTAGTAATGTAGTGAAGACCATGACCTGGATTGTGTACTGCCTCCACATAGTGTCGGTAATTACTATAGATAAGTAGCAAGCGTCTGCACAGTCACTTGCTAATGTTCTTAGAGCTCAATGCCAGGATGCTGCAGGAAAAGCTGAATAAATTACGTAGAATAGTGAATTGTGGACTCTGCTATCACTATACTATATAGGGTACAGTAATAAAATAATATGTTTTTTTTTTTCTCTTTCCCATCTAGGATTCTGCACAGTCTACGGCATCATTCATACATAATGCACCACCTTGGACGCTATTGAATATTCAGCTCAAAAACATGATGCATAATGCAGGTATCACAATGTTTGGAGGACAACATGATCCCTTTAAAAAGAGCTTCTCTACAAATGCACTGTGTATTGTTCACCTGTTTCTCTCAGCTGCTGCAGAACATCATGAAACACCACTCAGCTATGGAAAGGCTATCCCATAGAAGTGAATGGAGCGATAGCCGAGCATATACACCCCGACTCCATTCACACAGCGGACGTTAGGACCCCGTTCTCGAGATTGATGGGGATCCCAGTTGTTGGACCACCAGTGATCATACATTTATCAATGATGTTATTATTTGCGGATGCAGAGTATAACAAATAAAATAAGCTGTCAATGACAATCCTAATAAATATATTTTAAATAATATCTCGACTGTTGTTTTTGAATACATAAGACACATCGACAAGTGTCACCTGATCCAGGATCAATGTGGACCTTTCACCACTTTTAACATTACAAACTGCATATATTAGTAAATAAATGTTTTAGACGCTTTGAGGCGGGTGTGTTTACTTTGATAATCCATGTCAGGTCGACTTTATAATACATTTATTAAATTGAACACAATCTTTGCCCAGCTAGTCCGATTGAGGTGTCCATCCTCCCCTTTCTGCAGTTTTCAGACTGGGGGGGTCAGATATTGACTCTATTCGGACTCATGAACTCTTTTAGTCTCGCTCTGGGCTCATGTTTTAATAACAGGCTTTTACAAACATTCTGATGTGGTTTTTCACAGTAAGCACACCGGCCTCATCAAGCCTTTAGAGATCTGTTTAACAAATTTATGTGGTTAATATTGTAAAATCTAGTACTGGCCTGTGTACAAAGGCGTAACTTGAAAATCCTGCGATGCAAAAATCAGTAACAGGCCTAATATAGAAGGAGTGTTACTCACCCCCACTTCTAGCTAAGATGCTGCACAGCTTCTTTTTGTATGTGTCAGGAGGATGTCTGAAATCTGCTGGCAGGAAACAGGGACTATTTATGTGAGCTGTACACTCCCAGGGTCATGGGCATGTATGCTAATGGTGACCCCCAAACCATCCCATGACTCAGCCATGTCTCAGGCATAATTAATACTTCATTTTTTTACGAGAGTGGAAGACATAATGTCAACCATCTTACAGACCACCTACCATGTGCCCTATCGAATATTGGGTCTTCTTATGTGGAAGAGAGGACCATACGTTTTACGACCTGGATTCATCTGCTAACTCTTCCCACCTGGTTACTACAAAAAAAAACTGAACAGCGTCTCCAAGCAGGTGTGAACAGGTGTAACCTGCTATAACTGCAAAAAGCATCCAGCAGCACAATGGAAGCACTAAAATGATGGCAAAACACGGAATAGACGAAATTTGGACTGCATTATTGCTATATAGAATATAGTTATAAAATAAAGGTACCAAGTGCACAATTAATTGGCCAATTTATTTGCAAATTACCTTCATTTTATAAGTCCAAATTCCATATGTCCAATGCTTTGCATACATCCCGGAGCTTACAGAGTGCTGCTGGATGCTTTTGTTTGTACCTATCTGGCAATATATACAGTTGTGCGAAAAAAGTGTTTGCCTCCATCCTGATTTCCTATTCTTCTGAATGTTTGTCAGATTTAAAGGTTTCAGGTCACCAAACAAATGTCAATATTAGACAAAGATAGCACAAAATGCAGTTTATAAATGAAGGTATTTATTATTAAGGGAAAAAGAAATCCAAACCTACAGGGTCCTGTGTGAAAAAGAGATTGACCCCCTAAACCTAATAACTGGTCGGGCCGCCCTTAGCAGCAACAACTGGAATCAAGCATTTGTGATGTCAATGATTGTTTCACAACGCTCTGGAGGAATTTTGGCCCACTCATCTTTGCAGAATTGGTGTAATTCAGCCACATTGGAGGGTTTCCGAGCATCAATCACCTTTTTAAGGTCATAGCATCTCAATCGGATTAAGGTCAGGACTTTGACTAGACCACCCCAAAGTCTTAATTTTGTTTGTTTTTTAACACATTCAGAGGTGGACTTGCTGGTATGTTTTGGATCATTGTCCTGCTGCATAACCCACTTCAGCTTGGAGTCACTCATGAAAAGACGGCTGGACATTCTCCTCCAGGATTTTTTGGTAGACAGCAGAATTCATGGTTCCATTTACCACAGTAAGTCTTCCAGGTCCCGAAGCAGCCAAATAGCCCCAGACCATCACACTACCACCACCATATTTTACTGTTGGTATGATGTTCCTTTTCTGAAATGCTGTGGTACATTTACGCCAGATATAATGGGACATACACCTTCCAAAAAGTTCAACTTTTGTCTCGTCAGTCCACAGGGTATTCTCCCCAAAACTCTTGGTGATCATCAAGATGTTTTCTGGCAAAACTGAGACAAGCCTCTATGTTCTTATTGCTAAGCAGTGGTTTGGATTTATTTTTCTCTTAATAATAAGGACCGTCATTTGAAAACTTCATTTTGTGATTAGTTGTGTTATCTTTGTCTAATATTTACATCTGTTTGGTGATCTGAAAAATTTAAGTGTGACAAACATTCAAAACAAAATTGGGAAGGGGGCAAGCACTTTTCACACGACTGTATATGAAAGGTAGTTATTAGTGATGAGCAAATATACTCGTTAGTCGAGATTTTTCGAGCACGCTCGGGGGTCCTCCGAGTATTTTTTAATGCTTGGAGTTTTAGGTTTTTTGCGCCGCAGCTGAATGATTTACATCTGTTAGCCAGCATAAGCACATGTGGGGGTTGCCTGGTTGCTAGGGAATCCCCACATGTACTTATGCTGGCTAACAGATGTAAATCATTCAGCTGCGGCAATAAAAACTAAATCTCCGAGCACTAAAAAATACTCGGAGGACACCAGAGCGTGCTTGAGAAATCTCGAGTAACGAGTATATTCGCTCATCACTTGTAGTCATGCTTTCTCAGAAAATCTACATGAAGTTATGGAAGCGACAAAGTAAATGTCATCCCAGACAGTAGAAAATAAATTTTGCAAAAGCCTTCTGAAAATTGGAGAACTGCAAAATCATGCCATATTCTGTCAATATGCCATAAGCATTCGCAAAACCCAAATCCTTGCCTCTTCTTCCCAAAGTCACGCCCCATGAACTGGAATCTCCTTTTGTTACAGGTTATCTAACAGGTCGTCATATTTGCAGTTTAGCAAAATCTCTGTCTAAATGGCAGAAGACTGTGTGCTGGAGGACAGGGCAATGAGGACAGCTCTGCTCCATCCTCTGGCAGACCCTGCTACCTCATTCTGTCACACAGGGTTTTTGTCACTTTCTTACTCACCGTAATCTAATTGAATCTGCTTAGCAACTACACCGGCCTCAGAGATGCGGAACACGAGAACACATTTACACGAATGAGTCGGGCAGACGGGCGCACGTGGGTCCATTTGATCAGCGTGCGCTTTATTGGGCTGTGAAATCAGGTAGATGATAGGTTGGAACATGCGTGATGTTACCTTCTGCATATTACAGATTTATACACTCCACCGCGACGGTGTAATTAAATATCATGAAATATTCAGAGCAATTGACTAAGAATAGAACACGCGGCAAATAAACTTTATTACAACGCATTGGCTAAATGTTGACGGAACGGGGTTCCTTAACCCCTTAACGACCGCCGATACGCCTTTTAATGGCGGCAGTAAAGGTACTTATTCCTCAGCTTTTTAACGGCGCTTGGAAATAAGGGTACAGCACCCACCAGCGTCGGAAAATCTCCGGGGTCTTAGCCGACATGATTCGGGTTGGATTTTACCGTCCCGTGTTGTGATCGCTGTTATTCACCCATTTATTTCTCTCTTCTCTGATATGATCTAGTACACCAGAGGAGAGAGAAATGGGGTCCCTTGAGCCCCCCTCCCGTTACCTCCGGCATTTTCCGGTCCCTCCGTCTCTGTCCTCCGGCGTCTTCTTCCGGGAAGAAAATGGCAGGCGCATGCGCAGTGCGCCCGCCGAGATCTGCCGGCCGGTACCCGTCAACAATAGGAGATTTTTCCTATTGGTTCATTTTGATCAAAATAAAAAAAATAGTAAATCAAACCCCCCTTTATCACCCCTAATAATTAAATTAAATGGTGAAAAAAAAACCTAATTTTTTAAATTTGATTTTTGAATTTTGTTAACCACTAAAATAGAATATAAAAAATATAAGTTGGGAGTCAACGAAATTGTTCTGACCTGTCGAAACATGTTGCCAAGTAATTTTCGCTGCGCCGCAAATGTTGTAAAAACGCGACCCCAAAAACACATACTGTATTTTTCACCATTTAACTGCACTTGGAAATTTTGTTTCCATTTTTCAGTACATTAAATGGCGTCATTCAAAACTACAAAAAAAAAAACAAGCAAACAAGATTCGGTACATCTGGGTCAACAGAAAGATAAAAAAAATGATGGCTCTTGGAGGAAGGGAAGACAAAAATGAAAATTGCCCATGGTGGGGAAGGGTTTAATGGTGAACATTTGCTTTGATTCGAATACCTTTACCTTTTCTCCCATATTTGTAACGGGAGATTTCTTCGCGTTAGAAGCAAATATTTGCTTCTTTTCCTTTGATGCCAGGAATATTTGTAGTTTTACCAATTACACGGGCGACAAGGTGTATTATTAATGAGCTGTAGCAATTCTGTGATCAAATATGGAGCCTTTGAACTAAACTGAACACTTAGCGAAGCAAATCATTGTTCATATGCATGAGAAAAGTAACAGGGGAATCAGGTTCTAGTCCTTTCTGCACATTTTTAACATGTATCACCCATAAAAAGAATATGGGTTCAATATCCGCAATGAGCGGCAAAATGATCCGTGTCACTACGCGCCTACAAGTCACCGTTGGGACTTTTTTTTTTAATCATTAAAATTATTTTTTAAAAGTTACACGTTTGGAAAAGTCATGATCGTACTGACCAGAAGAATCATTATATAAGGTCAATGAATGTCATAAAAGGAAAAAACAAACAAATGTCGGAAGTGCGTAATTTTCAATATTTTACCGCACTTGAATTTTTTTTTTCAGAAGATCGTATGGTAAAATGAATGATGGCATTCAAAAGTACAACTCATCCCGTCCTGCCAAAAAGCAAAACCTCATATGGGTATATTGAAGGAAAAATAAAAAAGTTATGGATCTTGGAAGAAGAGGAGGAACAAAACGAAAGAGCAGGAATGAAAATTGGTCGCGTCGAGAAGGAGTTAAAGGGAATCTTTTAGTAGAATCAACTCTCCTAGCCTGTCTATATGGGCATGTAGGTCATGGAAAGGTGAATAAAATGACACCTTTATAGCTGCGATCCGACGTTTTATTCCATAAAAATATAGATTTTTTTTAAATATGTAAATGAGCTATTAAGATCTATTGGTGGGACATAGATCTCCCCGAGAATCTGCCTCCAGAGCCTATTTTACGTCAGGGGACTTTACTAGTGTGATACATGTAATGACTGACAGTCTTCTCTCCTGATCTACATGTCTCACACTGGTAAAGGCCCTTTACATATAAAATAGGCTCTGGAGGCAGGTTCTTCGGGAGATCTATGCCCCACCCATAGATCTTAATAGCTCATTTACATATTAAGAAAAAAGTGAATTTCTCTGGAATATGACATCGGATTGCAGATATCAAGGTGTCATTTTATTCACCTTTCCATTACCTACATGCTCACATATGCGGCTTATCTTACTGTCAAATTCTCTTTAAGGCAGTTTTGTTACATATAAACCTCACAGCATTTGGTCAGTCATGTGATTGGCATAAATTGGAACCCAGACTAACAAACAGAAATATTTGGAGCAAAATAGAATAACCAAATGATCACACATGCAGACAGTGGGTACGGAAAGTATTCAGACCCCTTTAATTTTTTCACTCAGTTTCATTGCAGCCATTTGGTAGATTCAAAAACGTTCATTTTTTCTCATTAATGTTCACTCTGCACCCCATCTTCACTGAAAAAAAAACAGAAATGTAGAGATTTTTGCAAATTTATTAAAAAAGAAAAACTGAAATATCACATGGTCATAAGTATTCAGACCCTTTGCTCAGTATTGAGTAGAAGCACCTTTTGAGCTAGTCCAGCCATGAGTCTTCTTGGGAATGATGCAACAAGTTTTTCACCCCTGGATTTGGGGATCCTCGGCCATTCTTCCTTGCAGATCCTCTCCAGTTCCCTCAGGTTGGATGGTGAACGTTGGTGGACGCCATTTTCAGGTCTCTCCAGAAAAGCTCAACTTGGTTTAGGTCAGGGCTCTGGCTGGGCCGGTCAAGAATGGTCACGGAGTTGTTCTGAAGCTGCTCCTTTGTTATTTTAGCTGTGCGCTTAGGGTCATTGTCTTGTTGGAAGTTGAACCTTCGGCCAAGTCTGAGGTCCAGAGCACTCTGGAAGAGGTTTTCATCCAGGATATCTCTGTACTTGGCCGCATTCTTGTTTCCTTCATTCACAACCAGTCGTACTGTCCCTGCAGCTGATAAACACCCCCATAGCATGATGCTGCCACCACCATGTTTCACTGTTGGGATTGTATTGGGCAGGTGATGAGCAGTGCCTGGTTTTCTCCACACATACTGCTTAGAATTATCACCAAAAAAGTCTATCTTCGTCTCATCAGACCAGAGAATCTTATTTCTCATAGTCTGGGAGTCCTTCATGTGTTTTTTAGCAAACTCTATGCAGGCTTTCATATGTCTTGCATTGAGGAGAGGCTTCCGTCCGCCACTCTGACATAAAGGCCGCAGTGATAGTTGACTGGAGGAAGGCTGCAGTGATAGCTGACTTTTTGGAACTTTCTCCCCTCTTCCTATTGCCTCTCTGGAGCTCAGCCACAATGATCTTGGGGTTCTTCTTTACCTCTCCACCAAGGCTCTTCTCCAACAATTGCTCAGTTTGGCTGGACGGCCAGGTCTTGGAAGACTTCTGGTGGTCCCAAACTTCTGCCATTTAAGGATTATGGAGGCCACTGTGCTCTTAAGAACCTTGAGTACTGCAGAAATTTTGTAGTAACCATGGCCAGATCTGTGCCTTGCCACAATTCTGTCTCTGAGCTCCTTGGCCAGTTCCTTTGGCCTCATGATTCTCATTTGGTCTGACATGCACTGTGAGCTGTGAGGTCTTATATAGACAGGTGTGCGCTTTTCCAAATCAAGTCCTATCAGTTTAATCAACCCCTTAATCCCATACGACGTACTATCCCATCAAGGTGACCTGGGACTTAATACCCAGTAACGGGATAGTATGTCATATGCGATAGGCCGCGCTCACGGGGGGAGCGCGGCCGACCACCGCCGGGTGTCAGCCGACTATCTGCAGGCCCCGGATCCAATATGTCTGCGAGGCTGCTTCCGGGTCCTGCAGGGAGGGGACTTGCAAGCGCCAGTGCTGTGCAAAGTGTCAGATCAGCGATCTGACACTATAACATGATGTCCTCCCTGGGGCAATGTAAAAAAGTAAAAAAAAAAATTCACATGTGTAAAAAAAAAAAAAATTCCTAAATGAAGAAAAATATATATATATTGTTCCCATACATTTCTTTACAAAAAAACAAACAATAAAAGTACACATATTTAGTATCGCTGCATCCGTAACAACCTGACCTATAAAACTGTCCCACTAGTTAACCCCTTCAGTGATCACCGTAAAAAAAAAACGAGGCAAAAAACAACACTTTATTATCATACTGCCAAGCAAAAAGTGGAATAACACGCGATCAAAAAGACGGATATAAATAAACATGGTACTGCTGAAAACGTCATCTTGTCCCACAAAAAAACAAGCCACCATACAGTGTCATCAGCGAAAAAATAAAAAAAGTTATAGTCTTCAGAATAAAGCAATGCAAAAATAATTATTTTTTCTATAAAATAGTTTTATCGTATAAAAAGAGCCAAAACATAAAAAAATGTAAATGAGGTATCGCTGTAATCATACTGACCCGAAGAATAAAACTGCTTTATCAATTTTACCATACGTGGAATGGTATAAAGGCCCCCCCCCTCCCAAAAAAGAAATTCATGAATAGCTGGTTTTTGGTCATTCTGCCTCACAAAAATCGAAATAAAAAGAGATCAAAATATGTCACATGCCTGAAAACGGTACCAATAAAAGCGTCAACTCGTCCCTCAAAAAACAAGACCTCACATGACTCTGTGGACCAAAATATTGAAAGATTATAGCTCTCAAAATGTGGAGACGCAAAAACAATTTAATAGTAAATCAAACTCCCCTTCATGACCCCCTTAGTGAGAGAAAAATAGTAAAATAAAAAAATGTATTTATTTCCATTTTCCCATTAGGGTTAGGGTTGGGGCTAGGGTTAGGGTTGGGGCTAGGGTTGGGGCTAGGGTTAGGGTTGGGGCTAGTGTTAGGACTAGGGTCAGGGCTAGGGTTGGGGCTAGGGTCACAGTTAGGGTTGGGGCTAGAATTAGGGTTGGGGCTAGGGTTAGGGTTGGGGCTAGGGCTAGGGTTGGGGCTAGGGTTAGGGTTGGGGTTAGGGCTACAGTTAGGGTTGGGGCTAAAGTTAGGGTTAGGGTTGGGGCTAAAGTTAGGGTTAGGATTACATTTACGGTTGGGATTAGGGTTAGGTGTGTGTCAGGGTTAGGGGCGTAGTTAGGGTTATGGTTGGATTAGGGTTGTGTTGGAGTTAGGGGTGTGGTTAGGGTTGGGATTAGGGTTAGGGTTCTGTTGGGGTCAGGGGTGTGTTGGTGTTAGGGGTGCGGTTGGGGTTAGGGGCGAGATTGGGGTTAGGGGCATATTCAGGTTAGGGGTGTGGTTAGGGTTATGGGTAGTGTTGGGATTAGGGTTAGGGGTGTGTTTGGATTAGGGTTTCAGTTATAATTGTGGGGTTTCTACTGTTTAGGCACATCAGGGGCTCTCCAAACGCACCATGGCGTCCGATCTCAATTCCAGCCAATTCTCCGGTGAAAAAGTAAAACAGTGCTCCTTCCCTTCCGAGCTCTCCCATGTGCCCAAAAAGGGGTTTACCCTAACATATGGGGTATCAGCGTACTCAGGACAAATTGGACAACAACTTATGGGGTCCAATATCTCTTGTTTCCTTTGGAAAAATAAAAATTTGGGGGGCTAAAAAACCATTTTTGTGGGAAAAACATTTCTTATTTTCACGGCTCTGCGTTATAAACTGTAGTGAAACACTTGGGGGTTCAAAGTTCTCACAACACATCTAGATAAGTTCCTTGGGGGGTCTAGTTTCCAATATGGGGTCACTTGTGGGGGGTTTCTACTGTTTAGGTACATCAGGGGCTCTGCAAATGCAATGTGACGCCTGCAGACCAATCCATCTAAGTCTGCATTCCAAACGGCGCGCCTTCCCTTCCGAGCTCTCCCATGCGCCCAAACGGTGGTTCCCCCCACATATGGGGTATCAGCGTGCTCAGGACAAACTGGAAAACAACTTTAGGGGTCCAATTTCTCGTTACCCTTGGGAAAATAAAAATTTGGGGGGCTAAAAAAAACATTTTTGTGGAAAAAAATGATTTTTTATTTTAACGGCTCTGCGTTATAAACTGTAGTGAAACACTTGGGAGTTCAAAGTTCTCACAACACATCTAGATAAGTTCCTTGGGGGGGTCTAGTTTCCAATATGGGGTCACTTGTGGGGGGTTTCTACTGTTTAGGTACATTAGGGGCTCTGCAAACATAATGTGACACCTGCGACCATTCCATCTACGTCTGCATTCCAAACGGCGCTCCTTCCCTTCCGATCTCTGCCATGCGCCCAAACGGTGGTTTACCCCCACATATGGGGTATCAGTGTACTCAGGACAAATTGCACAACAACTTTTGGGGTCTAATTTCTCCTCTTACTCTTGGGAAAATACAAAACTGGGGCTAAAAAATAATTTTTGTGAAAAAAAATATTTATTTTCACGACTCTGCGTTATAAACTGTAGTGAAACACTTGGGGTTCAAAGCTCTCACAACACATCTAGATAAGTTCCTTAAGGGATCTACTTTCCAAAATGGTGTCACTTGTGGGAGATTTCAATGTTTAGGCACATTAGGGGCTCTCCAAACACGACATGGTGTCCCATCTCAATTCCAGTCAATTTTGCATTGAAAAATCAAACGGCGCTCCTTCCCTTCCTAGCTCTGCCATGCGCCCAAACAGTGGTTTACCCCCACATATGGGAAATCGGGGTACTCAAGACAAATTGCACAACAACTTTTGTGGTCCAATTTCTTTTCTTACCCTTGGGAACAGAAAAAATTGGGGGTGAAAAGATAATTTTTGTGAAAAAATATGATTTTTTATTTTTACGGCTCTAAATTATAAACTTCTGTGAAGCACTTGGTGGGTCAAAGTGCTCATCACACATCTAGATAAGTTCCTTAGGGGGTCTTCTTTCCAAAATGGTGTCACTTGTGGGGGGTTTCCACTGTTTAGGCACATGAGGGGCTCTCCAAACGCAACATGGCGTCCCATCTCAATTCCAGTCAATTTTGCATTGAAAAATCAAACAGCGCTCCTTCCCTTCCTAGCTCTGCCATGCGCCCAAACAGTGGTTTACCCCCACATGTGGGGTATTGGCGTACTCAGAACAAATTGTACCACAACTTTTGGGGTCCATTTTCTCCTGTAACCCTTGGTAAAATAAAATAAATTGGAGCTGAAGTTAAAAAAAATTTGTGAAAAAAGTTAAATGTTCGTTTTTTTAAACATTCCAAAAATTCCTGTGAAACACCTGAAGGGTTAATAAACTTCTTGAATGTGGTTTTGAGCACTTTGAGGGGTGCAGTTTTTAGAATAGTGTCACATTTGGTTATTTTATATCATATAGACCCCTCAAAATACCTTCAAATGTGATGTGGTCCCTAAAAAAAATGGTGTTGCAAAAATGAGAAATTGCTGGTCAACTTTTAACCCTTATAACTCCCTAACAAAAAAAAAATGTGGTTCCAAAATTGTGCTGATGTAAAGTAGACATGTGGGAAATGTTACTTATTAAGTATGTTGTGTGACATATCTCTGTGATTTAAGGGCATAAAAATTCAAAGTTGGAAAATGCAAAACTTTCGCCAAATTTCCATTCTTTTCACAAATAAACGCAGGTAATATCAAATAAATTTTACCACTATCATGAAGTACAATATGTCACGAGAAAACAATGTCAGAATCACTGGGATCCGTTGAAGCGTTCCAGAGTTATAACCTCATAAAGGGACAGTGGTCAGAATTGTAAAAATTGGCCCGGTCATTAACGTGCAAACCACCCTTGGGGCTTAAGGGGTTAAACACAGCTGGCCTCCAATGAAGGAGTAGGACCATCTCACGGAGGATCACATGGAAATGGACAGCATGTGACTTAAATATGAGTGTCTGAGCAAACGGTCTGAATACTTATGACCATGTGATATTTCAGTTTTTTTTAATTAAATTTGCAAAAATTACTACATTTCTGTTTTTTTCAGTCAAGAGGTCTGAATACTTTCCGTACCCACTGTATATCAGAAAGACCTCGTTTGGAGTACAGAAGATGGCAGTGATGGTGATGGGTCAGCTCAGCACCTGTGTGTCACTAAATCTGGGGAGAAGCTGATGCAGAACACTCAGAGGAAGAGACAGGAGCTGCCCCATCACTGCCATCATCTGTACTCCAAATGAGGTCATTCTGATATAAATGCAGCAGGAGGCAGGGAATGGGGAAAAACAGATGTTGAGCTGACCCAACACTGCAATGATCTGTACTCCAAATGAGTACGTTCTGATATCAATGCAGCTAAAAGCAGGGAGATCAGCTTTTCTCCATTCTGAGCTTGGAAACTCGTACACTACCGTTCCAAAGTTTAGGGTCACTTAGAAATTTCCTTACTTTTGAAAGAAAAGCACAGTTTTTTCCAATGAAGCTAACATTAAATGATTCAGAAATACGCTCTATACATTGTTAATGTGGTAAATGACTATTCTAGCTGCAAATGTCTGGTTTGTAATGCAATATCTTCATAGGTGTATAGAGGCCCATTTACAACAACCATCACTCCAGTGTTCTTATGGTACTTTGTGTTTGCTAACTGTGTAAGAAGGCTAATGGATGGTTAGAATACCCTTGAAAACCCTTGTGCAAGTATGTTAGCACAGCTGAAAACAGTTTGGCTGATTAGAGAACCAATAAACCTGACCTTCCTTTTAGCTAGTTGACAATCGAGAGCATTACATTTGTTGGTTCCATTAAACTCTCAAAATGGACTAAAAAAATAACTTTCATGTGAAACTCGACATCGACAGTCTGTTCTTGTTCTTAGAAATTAAGGCTCTTCCGTGCAAGAACTTGCCAAGAAACTGAAGATTTCCTACAACGGTGTGTCCTACTCCCTTCAGAGGAGAGAACAAACAGGCTGTATCCAGAGGAGAAAGGCAAGTGGGAGGCCCCGCTGCACAACTGAGCAACAAGACAAGTACATTAGAGTCTGTAGTTTGAGAAATCGAGGCCTCATAGGTCCTCAACTGGCTGCTTCATTAAATAGTACACGCAAAATGCCAGTGTCAACGTCTACAGTGAAGAGGTGACTCCGGGATGCTGGCCTTCAGGGCAGAGTGGCTAAGAAAAAGCCATATCTGAGACTGGCGAATAAAAGGAAAAGATTAATATGGGCAAAAGAACACAGACATTGGACGGAGGAAGATTGGAAAAAAAGTGTTATGGACAGATGGAACCAAGTTTGAGGTGTTTGGATCACACAGAAGAACATTTGTGAGATGAAGAAAACTGAAAAGATGCTGGAAGAGTGCCTGACGCCATCTGTCAAGCATGGTGGAGGTGATGTGATGGTCTGGGGTTGCTTTGGTGCTGGTAAAGTGGGAGATTTATTGAATAAGGAAGGCTATCATTCAATTTTGCAACGCCATGCCATACCCCGTGGACAGAGCTTGATTGGAGCCAGTTTCATCCTAGAACAGGACAATGACACAAAGCACATCTCCAAGTTATACAAGAACTATTTAGGGAAGAAGCCGGCAGCTGGTATTCTATCTGTAAAGTTTCAGAACTTCCCATGTTTGACAAAATTATAAAAAAAAAGTTTACTTACTCTATAAAATGAAGTGGATGCAGCAGTATCACATCACTTTAGAAGATGGCAAAATCCCTTTAAAGAAATGCTAAAGGAAACACGTCGGTAATGTCTGCATCTAGAAGTGATCAATACGACTCCACAATCATCATTTCTGAATGATGAGATGTAAGGGCAGGAATTAAGCTATTCATTTAATATTTTATGTTTTGGGACTTGGATGTTGTGTGAAATCGGTATGAGTCTGCTCCTTATTGTCGCTTCACTGCCATCACATTTACCTTTGCATAGTTGAACTTCATCCTTTTAATGCATATCATTATTTAAAGGGGTTGTTAAAGGTGACACTCAAGTAGTACCAGACCGTAGCCCTGCGACAAGACATGACAGTTTATTATTATATTTTTATACAACCTCAGTAAAGCAACATATTATACTCCCAGCACGCAGGTGATTGTGCCAGGGGAAGCTGTCGTAGTTGTACATTTTTTCCTCTAGCGGCCACTACTGGAGAAAATTAGTATTACTATGGAGTGAAACTAAGAAACCGTGTTATTAAAAGAAGCGTTTTACTGAGTTGCACACAAAGCACTTTTGCTCAGAGCCGTATTACAAGCAGCCATTAAATGTTGCAGACAAGTCTGTCTAGAAATAATTTTCTAATAAAGTCCAAAAAAATGCTAAATATAAATATGTGAACTCACCGGCATGTGACCAAAGCTCTATTCAAAAGATTAGCAAAAAGATTGGCCCTTTCCTTGGCGCCATAGTCCTAGGTACCCGTTGCCATCATAAGGTCACCGTGAGGTATGTTATAACCTCACCTTATGACGTCACATGAGTCCAAGGAACTAGGCTTCATGTGACATCTTGAAGTTGCGGGAGGCCAGGTAATCGTAAGAGGCACCAAGCGGGCCAACAACTGAGGAAGTTTGCGCAGCCCTCGTCTGGGCACCATGAGGTGCCGAGGTGCAAGCTGGACCAGGGTAGTGTGATTTTTTTATTCAAATTTATTATCTAGCAATATGCAAAAGAATAAAAAAATATATATCTCTATGCACTTGCACATGAAAAAATATTAAGATTTTTAGGCAGAGAAAATTCTCTAATGGACAACAGTGTAGCTGTGGCTAACTGTTAGTGGTTCTGCATCTTACTTTACAGGTACTGAAATTAACACCCTGCAGAGACTCATTCAATTATAAGAAGAAGCCACTACTACAGTCATGGCCGAAAGTGTTGGCACTCTTGAAATTGTTCCAGAAAATTATTGCAATTGCATGTTTGTTTCATTTCTGTGTATTGAACAACACAACAATATAGAGAAAAAAAAGGCAAATTGGACATCATTTCACACAAAAACACTAAAATGGACAATATTGTTGGCACCTTTCTTAAATTGTGGGTGAACAACTTTGTTTAAAGCATGTGATGCTCATTCAAACTCACCTGTGGCAAGTAACAGGTGTGGGCAATATGAAAATCAGACCTGAAACCAGGTAAGAAGGGGAGATGTTGACTCAATACTTGCATTGTGTGTCTGTGTCTGCCAGACTAAGCATGGAGAACAGAAAGAGGACAAGAGAACTGTCTGAGGACCTGAGAAACAAAATTGTTGAAAAATATCAACAATCTCAAGGTTAAAAGTCCATCTGCAGAGATCTTGATTTTCTTTTGTCCACTGTGCGCAACATAATCAAGACGTTTACAACCCATGGCACTGTATCTAATCTCCCTGGATGTGGACAGAAGGGAAAATTTGATGAAACGTTGCAACACAGAAGAGTCTAGATGGTTGATGAGCAGCCCAAATTAAGTTCCAAAGAAATTGAAGCTGTCCTGCAGGCTCACTGTGCATCAGTATCAGTGTGAACTATTTGTCGACATTTGAATGAAAAAAAAAAAAACGCTATGGCAGGAGACCCAGGAGGACCTCACTGCTGACACAGAAA
Organism: Ranitomeya imitator; assembly: GCF_032444005.1. Lineage (NCBI taxonomy): Eukaryota > Metazoa > Chordata > Amphibia > Anura > Dendrobatidae > Ranitomeya > Ranitomeya imitator. The sequence goes on from NC_091291.1 coordinate 31,170,462, forward strand.
CATGAAAAAACTAGACTACAATTTGTCAAAATGTATGTGAGTAAGCCAGAAACCTTCTGGGAAAGTCTCTTATGGATAGATGGGACCAAGAGAGGGTTTTTTGGTAAAATACATCACTCTACTTTTTGCCAAAAATGGAATGAAACCTACAAAGAAAAGAACACAGTACCTACAGTCAGATATGGTGGAGGCTCAAATATGTTTTGGGGTTATTTTGCTGCCTCTGGCACTGGGTGCCTTGACTGAAGATTACCAAAGGATTTTGGGTCGCAATGTAGTGCCCGGTGTCAGAAAGCTGGGTTTGTGTTCTAGGTCATGGGTCTTCCGTAGGATAATGACCCCAAACATACACACACCCAGACATTGATGGAAACAACACACTGGACTGTTCTAAAGTGGTAGCAATGAGTCTGGATCTAAATCCAATTGAACACCTGTGGAAGGATCTTAAAATTGCTGTTGGGAGAAGGCGCCTTCAAATATAAGAGACATGGAGCAGTTCGCAAAAGAAGAGTGCTCCAAAATTCCAGCTGAGAGGTGTAAGAAGCTCGTTGGTGGTTATAGGTAGTGACTAATTGCAGATATTTATTCCAAAGGGTGTAGAAGCAAATATTAAATTGAGAGTGCCGACAATTTTGTTGGGCCATTTTGGGATTTTCTGTGAAATTATGACCAATTTGCCTTTATTCTCAGTTTTTTTTCTGCTTTGTTCCAATACACACAAAGGAAATAAACAAAGCACGTCTAATTTTAATAATTTTCTGGGAGAAATACTTCATTTTCTGGAAGAACGTCAAGAGTGTTAATACTTTCGGCCATGACAGTATTTGTTTCTTCTACATTTTTGCGTGTCCTTCAGTTATTGCAGGTCTGGAGGAAAAAAATGGTGGAAGAGTAAATGACAAAATTATGTACATATGATGATTAAAGGGCAAAGTGACAGTTTCTAGTTCTCCAACAGAACGAAATGCTTTGTGCAGGAGCTTCTCGGGTATTTTTTTTTTTTGCAGAAATGCTTCATGTGTTTTAGTCCAGTACAGATATCCCGTTCCGCTCACTGTTGATGGCCGTGATAAGGCAAAGCTTTCATTGTGCTACAGCAATACCTTTTCTTTTGTCTTCATACTGCTCTTGCAAAGCCGACTTGATTACTGTCTCGGTCAAAGATGGTGTAATACCGACCAATGAAGACATCCCCAAAGATCCAAATCGGACCGGCAGGAGGTTGGATATCCAATCCCATGAATCCACTCAGGCATACGGTCTTTCCCATCTTTGAAATCTGTAGAGACAAGATGGATAATTATGAATATGATAGCATTTATTAGCCTGGTGGACTCACTGGAGGGTCCTCATTTCTGGTTACTAGAGAAGAGCGGTGTTCAAGTCGAACTGTTCGCAAATTTCAAATTCGAGCTGTTTTGGGCGGTGTTCGAGTCGTTCGTCGAACCCGATCAATTTGCTTAAAATTCGGCTGTTCGAGTTTCTGTTCGATAGCTGTTCGTTCACCAAAAACCTCGGTTGATTTGCACATTAAAACTGTTTATCATTGTTAATAGACTGTTTCAGTGTATAGTGGGCGGGGGGGCGGGGGATAGATCTGTGCTGAAATAACGCCGATCTCCATTTTTTTTTCGTTCCCGCATTTACAGTGGGGCGGTGCAGTCTCTCAGCCTATCAGCAGTGCGCACACACACAGCAATGTGCATGTGATGCACACAAGCAAGGGCATGTGTCATTGGCTGTGTATGTCACATGTCCTCCTTGCCCTATAAGAACCAGCCATTTGCCCCATCGCCACCATTTCCTCACTGCTGCAGCTTAGTGTTAGACTGCACCGCTGCTGCTGTGGGCGCTATACAGACTAAGAGTGTTTTTTTTGGAGCGAATTGTCAGAGAGATAGGTTTAGGGAGTCAGGAGGAGTCGGGACTAGTTGTAATATCAGCCCTTTTCAGGGTAGGTTACAGCAGTTCATAGCACTGATTGCCAGGCAGATCTGTGCCAGTGCTGTGCATGTGTTTGTCACAGCATTTGGTGTAATCCAGCTCAGCCAATCCTTTTGGGCCTAGTAGCATTGTCTGATAGTCATCTGAGTAGCCCGCCTGTGAAGCTAGCTACACCGCCTGTGTATCTCAATTTTCACTGCATCTAATCCAGTTATTAGTTTTGGGCCTAGGAGCAGTGTCTGCCTGTCAGCAGAGTAGCCCAGCCACCCATCGCCTGTTTACCAGGAAATCCTTTTGGGCCTATTAGCAATTTCTGCTACTCAGCAGCGTACCCCACCCATGAAGCAAGCTACACCGCCTGTTTACCTAAGTACTATTTTTTAACGGCATTTGGCCCAGGAAATCCTTTTAGGCCTAGTAGCAATTTCTGCTACTCAGCAGAGTACCCCACCCATGAAGCAAGCTGCACCGCCTTCTTTATTTCTCAATCTAACCCCTCGGCTCTGGGGTGTCCACTCTCCCTCCAGCTCTCTCCTTCTCACAGGTGGACTACCGCGTGTTTTCACACTGTGGCAAATCTTTTGGGCCCAGGCATAACATATAGTAACATAGTAACATAGTTAGTAAGGCCGAAAAAAGACATTTGTCCATCCAGTTCAGCCTATATTCCATCATAATAAATACCCAGATCTACGTCCTTCTACAGAACCTAATAATTGTATGATACAATATTGTTCTGCTCCAGGAAGACATCCAGGCCTCTCTTGAACCCCTCGACTGAGTTCGCCATCACCACCTCCTCAGGCAAGCAATTCCAGATTCTCACTGCCCTAACAGTAAAGAATCCTCTTCTATGTTGGTGGAAAAACCTTCTCTCCTCCAGACGCAAAGAATGCCCCCTTGTGCCCGTCACCTTCCTTGGTATAAACAGATCCTCAGCGAGATATTTGTATTGTCCCCTTATATACTTATACATGGTTATTAGATCGCCCCTCAGTCGTCTTTTTTCTAGACTAAATAATCCTAATTTCGCTAATCTATCTGGGTATTGTAGTTCTCCCATCCCCTTTATTAATTTTGTTGCCCTCCTTTGTACTCTCTCTAGTTCCATTATATCCTTCCTGAGCACCGGTGCCCAAAACTGGACACAGTACTCCATGTGCGGTCTAACTAGGGATTTGTACAGAGGCAGTATAATGCTCTCATCATGTGTATCCAGACCTCTTTTAATGCACCCCATGATCCTGTTTGCCTTGGCAGCTGCTGCCTGGCACTGGCTGCTCCAGGTAAGTTTATCATTAACTAGGATCCCCAAGTCCTTCTCCCTGTCAGATTTACCCAGTGGTTTCCCGTTCAGTGTGTAATGGTGATATTGATTCCCTCTTCCCATGTGTATAACCTTACATTTATCATTGTTAAACCTCATCTGCCACCTTTCAGCCCAAGTTTCCAACTTATCCAGATCCATCTGTAGCAGAATACTATCTTCTCTTGTATTAACTGCTTTACATAGTTTTGTATCATCTGCAAATATCGATATTTTACTGTGTAAACCTTCTACCAGATCATTAATGAATATGTTGAAGAGAACAGGTCCCAATACTGACCCCTGCGGTACCCCACTGGTCACAGCGACCCAGTTAGAGACTATACCATTTATAACCACCCTCTGCTTTCTATCACTAAGCCAGTTACTAACCCATTTACACACATTTTCCCCCAGACCAAGCATTCTCATTTTGTGTACCAACCTCTTGTGCGGCACGGTATCAAACGCTTTGGAAAAATCGAGATATACCACGTCCAATGACTCACCGTGGTCCAGTCTATAGCTTACCTCTTCATAAAAACTGATTAGATTGGTTTGACAGGAGCGATTTCTCATAAACCCATGCTGATATGGAGTTAAACAGTTATTCTCATTGAGATATTCCAGAATAACATCCCTCAGAAACCCTTCAAATATTTTACCAACAATAGAGGTTAGACTTACTGGCCTATAATTTCCAGGTTCACTTTTAGAGCCCTTTTTGAATATTGGCACCACATTTGCTATGCGCCAGTCCTGCGGAACAGACCCTGTCGCTATAGAGTCACTAAAAATAAGAAATAATGGTTTATCTATTACATTACTTAGTTCTCTTAGTACTCGTGGGTGTATGCCATCCGGACCCGGAGATTTATCTATTTTAATCTTATTTAGCCGGTTTCGCACCTCTTCTTGGGTTAGATTGGTGACCCTTAATATAGGGTTTTCATTGTTTCTTGGGATTTCACCTAGCATTTCATTTTCCACCGTGAATACCGTGGAGAAGAAGGTGTTTAATATGTTAGCTTTTTCCTCGTCATCTACAACCATTCTTTCCTCACTATTTTTTAAGGGGCCTACATTTTCAGTTTTTATTCTTTTACTATTGATATAGTTGAAGAACAGTTTGGGATTAGTTTTACTCTCCTTAGCAATGTGCTTCTCTGTTTCCTTTTTGGCAGCTTTAATTAGTTTTTTAGATAAAGTATTTTTCTCCCTATAGTTTTTTAGAGCTTCAATGGTGCCATCCTGCTTTAGTAGTGCAAATGCTTTCTTTTTACTGTTAATTGCCTGTCTTACTTCTTTGTTTAGCCACATTGGGTTTTTCCTATTTCTAGTCCTTTTATTCCCACAAGGTATAAACCGCTTACACTGCCTATTTAGGATGTTCTTAAACATTTCCCATTTATCTGTATTCATATTTCTGAGGATATTGTCCCAGTCTACCAGATTAAGGGCATCTCTAAGCTGTTCAAACTTTGCCTTCCTAAAGTTCAATGTTTTTGTGACTCCCTGACAAGTCCCCCTAGTGAAAGACAGGTGAAACTGCACAATATTGTGGTCGCTATTTCCTAAATGCCCAACCACCTGCAGATTTGTTATTCTGTCAGGTCTATTAGATAGTATTAGGTCTAAAAGTGCTGCTTCTCTGGTTGGATTCTGCACCAATTGTGAAAGATAATTTTTCTTGGTTATTAGCAGAAACCTGTTGCCTTTATGGGTTTCACAGGTTTCTGTTTCCCAGTTAATATCCGGGTAGTTAAAGTCCCCCATAACCAGGACCTCATTATGGGTTGCAGCTTCATCTATCTGCTTTAGAAGTAGACTTTCCATGCTTTCTGTTATATTTGGGGGTTTGTAACAGACCCCAATGAGAATTTTGTTACCATTTTTCCCTCCATGAATTTCAACCCATATGGACTCGACATCCTCATTCCCTTCGCTAATATCCTCCCTTAAAGTGGACTTTAGACAAGACTTTACATAGAGACAAACCCCTCCTCCTCTCCGATTTTTACGATCCTTTCTAAACAGACTGTAACCCTGTAAGTTAACTGCCCAGTCATAGCTTTCATCTAACCATGTCTCGGTTATTCCCACTATGTCAAAGTTACCTGTAGATATTTCTGCTTCTAGTTCTTCCATCTTGTTTGTCAGGCTTCTGGCGTTTGCGAGCATGCAGTTTAGAGGATTTTGTTTTGTTCCAATCTCCTCGCTGTGGATTGTTTTAGAAATGTTCTTACCTCCCTTCTGAGTATGTTTTCCTGGGTCGTCTTTGTTCGAGTCTAATGTTTTTCTTCCCGTCCCCTCTTCTTCTAGTTTAACGCCCTCCTGATGAGTGTAGCGAGTCTTCTGGCGAATGTGTGTTTCCCAGGTTTGTTGAGGTGTAGTCCGTCTCTGGCGAGGAGTCCATCATACCAGTAATTCACACCGTGGTCCAGGAATCCAAATCCTTGTTGTCTGCACCATCGTCTTAGCCAGTTGTTTGCATCAAGGATCCTGTTCCATCTCCTGGTGCCATGCCCGTCTACTGGAAGGATAGAAGAAAAAACTACCTGTGCATCCAGTTCCTTTACTTTCTTCCCCAACTCTTCAAAGTCCTTGCAGATTGTCGGTAGGTCCTTCCTTGCCGTGTCATTGGTGCCAACATGTATCAGAAGAAATGGGTGGACGTCCTTGGAGCTGAAGAGCTTTGGTATCCTATCGGTCACATCCTTGATCATCGCACCTGGAAGGCAGCATACTTCTCTTGCAGTTATGTCCGGTCTGCAGATGGCTGCTTCGGTGCCTCTCAGTAGTGAGTCTCCCACCACCACCACTCTTCGTTGCTTCTTGGCTGTACTTTTTGCTGTCACTTGTTGCTGTGTGCCCTTTTCTTTTTTGCTTGCTGGTATTGCTTCATTCTTAGGTGTGCCATCTTCATCCTCTACAAAGATTTGATATCGGTTCTTCAGTTGTGTGGTTGGTGATCTCTCCATGGTCTTCTTGCTTCTTTTGGTCACATGCTTCCACTCATTTGCTTTTGGAGGTTCTCTGACACTTTTTGCACCTTCTGTGACCAGTAGAGATGCTTCTGTTCTGTCTAGAAAGTCTTCATTCTCTTTGATGAGTTTCAAAGTTGCTATTCTTTCTTCCAGACCCCGCACCTTTTCTTCTAAAAGGGCCACTAGTCTACACTTCTGACAGGTGAAATTGGATTCTTCTTCTGGTCGATCTGTGAACATGTAGCACATGCTGCAGCTCACCATGTAGGTTGTCACATCTGCCATGTTGCTCCTAGATCCTGCTGACTTGCTGTGTGTTTTCCTTCTTGTGTAATCTACTCAGCCAAGCTCTCTTGCAATAATGTCCTACAGGCAAAAATTTGCGCGCCGTAAGGCGCGCGGTTTGGTGATGCTTTCGAAGCAGCTGGTCCCGGCTGTACCCAACGATCTTCTAGCTTAGGGAGACTTCGCTTCTCCCAGAAGGCACCTGGAATATGCAAATTAGCCTCCTGAAGCTTGAATCCCTGGTTTGGTGATGCTTTCGAAGCAGCTGGTCCCGGCTGTACCCAACGATCTTCTAGCTTAGGGAGACTTCGCTTCTCCCAGAAGGCACCTGGAATATGCAAATTAGCCTCCTGAAGCTTGAATCCCTGGTTTGGTGATGCTTTCGAAGCAGCTGGTCCCGGCTGTACCCAACGATCTTCTAGCTTAGGGAGACTTCGCTAAGAAGTCGTCGAGGTAATGGATAATATGTGCCGCCTTAGAAACGTCCATGACGACACATTCGAGGAAGCAACTAAACGCCTCAAATAGGGAGCAGGATATGGAGCACCCCATGGGCAAACAGCGATCTATGTAGTGTGCTCCTTCACAGAAGCAGCCCAATGGGAGGACACTATTCAGAGGCACAGGTAGTAACCGGAACGCCCCCTCAATGTCTGTTTTGGCCATTGGGGTGCCCCTTACCAACTTCTTGACCTGCCTGATTGCCTCGTCAAAGGAGGTACAGTACATAGTACTGTACTTGGTTCCGGGTCGATGTTGTCGTTTACTGACCTGCCCCTTGGATATGACAAATGGTGGATTAGTCTGAATGTATTGGGTTCATTTTTGGCATAACTTCCAACGGGGGTACCACTACGTCTTCTAAGGAAAGTGTTCTGAATGGACCCGCCGCCATTCTACCTAAAGATATTTCTTTTTTTAGTCAAGACGTCTGGGTGTTGGTAGAGTGAGTTTACATTTTTACTCCAGCCTTTCTTGATTTTAGAAGGTCATGACATGCCTATATCTGTGTCTCCTCCTCCTTTTACTCCTCCACCTCTTTTCTTTTCGCATGACTATATGTAGTTGTGACTTTTCCATGTGTTTGTTGTGTCTTCTGAGCAGTTTGTAAGCTTTTGGACACCTTTTAAGGTGTTTTCTATGTGTTTTCCATGTGTTTGTATGTGTTTGTGTTTTCCTGCCATTGGTTTCAATGGGGTTCGACGGTGTTCGTAGAACGTTCGACGAACATTCGTCAAACAAGTCCCTGTTCGACGAACCGAACCCGAACACTAGGGAGGTGGCTCAACACTACTGGTTACCCCATCTGCCATTACCATTGTCTGCTGTTCTCATCTACTGAAATGGAAACCAGTTTAGTAACCAAAAAGTCAGGGTCTGGGTGGCGTTATGGTCCCGGTGTCCGTTTTCTCATCCACACCCAGTCCACGTCTGCTGGTCTACAATATACGTGAGGTCCTCACCTGCAGTACGTAATCTACTCCGGTAAGATTGTACTGCCGTCCTCCCAGGATAAAAGTGATTGTGGGCAGAGATGATACTTTATCACAGTCAACCATGTACTATTCAAAAGAAAGAAACATCATAAAAAAACTATTTACATACAGATATAAAAGTCAAAAACATTCCAATATCAACTATACACAAATGTTAGATAAAAAACAGTGCAGCCACATGATGTTACAGGATTAGTGATATTTCCTATAAATGTGCAGCCACATGATCTGTTACAGTATTAGTGATATTCCCTATAAATGTGCAGCCACATGATCTGTTACAGGATTAGTGATATTTCCTATAAATGTGCAGCCACATGATCTCTTACAGGATTAGTGATATTTCCTATAAATGTGCAGCCACATGATCTGTTACAGTATTAGTGATATTCCCTATAAATGTGCAGCCACATGATCTGTTACAGGATTAGTGATATTTCCTATAAATGTGCAGCCACATGATCTGTTACAGGATTAGTGATATTTCCTATAAATGTGCAGCCACATGATCTGTTACAGGATTAGTGATATTTCCTATAAATGTGCAGCCACATGATCTGTTACAGGATTAGTGATATTTCCTATAAATGTGCAGCCACATGATCTGTTACAGTATTAGTGATATTCCCTATAAATGTGCAGCCACATGATCTGTTACAGGATTAGTGATATTTCCTATAAATGTGCAGCCACATGATCTGTTACAGGATTAGTGATATTCCCTATAAATGTGCAGCCACATGATCTGTTACAGGATTAGTGATATTTTCTATAAATGTGCAGCCACATGATCTGTTACAGGATTAGTGATATTCCCTATAAATGTGCAGCCACATGATCTGTTACAGGATTAGTGATATTCCCTATAAATGTGCAGCCACATGATCTGTTACAGGATTAGTGATATTTCCTATAAATGTGCAGCCACATGATCTGTTACAGGATTAGTGATATTCCCTATAAATGTGCAGCCACATGATCTGTTACAGGATTAGTGATATTCCCTATAAATGTGCAGCCACATGATCTGTTACAGGATTAGTGATATTTCCTATAAATGTGCAGCCACATGATCTGTTACAGGATTAGTGATATTCCCTATAAATGTGCAGCCACATGATCTGTTACAGGATTAGTGATATTTTCTATAAATGTGCAGCCACATGATCTGTTACAGGATTAGTGATATTTCCTATAAATGTGCAGCCACATGATCTGTTACAGGATTAGTGATATTTCCTATAAATGTGCAGCCACATGATCTGTTACAGTATTAGTGATATTCCCTATAAATGTGCAGCCACATGATCTGTTACAGTATTAGTGATATTCCCTATAAATGTGCAGCCACATGACCTGTTACAGTGTGAGTGATAGTGTCATCTCTCACCTCGCCATTGAACAGTGGAAGTGCTCCTATAGCCAAGTGAAGTGCTCTGATTTCTGCGGCTGGACCTGTAATCAAAGACGTTCCGGTGTCCACTATGGCCTGGCAGCCTCCTTTACACAGGATGAGTTGGTTTCCAACTCGTACTCTAAAGAGGGAAAAATGTAACTTGGAAGATGGCTTAGAAGAAGAGAGATAAGGGTTACAGAACTTTCTAATGGATACACTGTTTGTATGCTATGCCTGTGATACGTAGAGGCTGTAGAAGTCAAACAGCCCAATGTTTTTTGGAGTCTTCTTTAAACCCTACTACAAAAATTCTGGAGTAACAAAAACACATGCATTTAAGAAAGAAAAGGCCCTCAAATGTTCATATGTTTATACAGAACCCGTCAGTGAGAAAATTAAAAAATCATATTTATATGTACCGAGGGTTAATCTGCAGGTAAATACCCCCTTTTTGTATTTGTGTTAAAAGGTGCATTTAAAGTGAATGTTTCATCAGAATATGATCTGTTTAAATTAGGTTTTTGTGATTTTTTTTTTTTGGCCATGTACGGTATCTTTTTTCCCATATCATGATCTGTAAAAAAAATTGAAATCTTGCAATTTTCACACTGAGGCTTTTTTTAGATTCAAACTATCTGTAGTTTCATGAAAATCCTCAATGAACAGACCTGCGACCCTATCTTTTGTATTGAAGTGTCTAATGAGCGTGTGCAGAGGTCATTGTGAAGGGAGGGGGAGCAGGGGAGCTGTGGCATCGCCTATTATGATTGGTGGATCCTATGTTATCAGCTGTTTTTAGAGCTGTAACCTGTCATTGTAATCCTGCCTCTGATGATAAGGAGTCTGCGGAAAACTCTTCATGAAAGAACAGGTCTAAAATAAAGTCCAATTGACCAGTGTGAAAATGTATTCTAATATAGTAAAAAATTTCCATTTTTTTTTTTTAAATAGATGTAACACGAAAACCTGATATACACTATAGGTCATGTAATGAGGACTGTTTCCGTTTAAAAATGTATTTTTTTTGTGTAAGAAATAATGACTAGAATGAATAAGAACTTACTCGTCAGTCTTGATTTGCCAGAAAGCCATGCGCGTTACATTCAAGTAATGGAAGTCCCCTGTATAGTATTTAGAGTCGGTACCACCAAGTAAAAGTTCACCTCCAACTGGAGCAGTAGGATCTCTTAAAAAAATGGAAGCATGATGTATCAGTGTATTTCAGGAATTGGGGAGTCGTGCAATCAGTTTTATCTTAATCTTGAGTCAAAGGAAACTTGTTTGCATGTTTTTGCTATTTTATCTGAGAACAGCATAATGTAGAACCCGAGACCCTGATTCCAGAGATGTGTCACTTCCTCGGCAGCTTGTGAGAGTTTCCAGTGTTTTATCAGCAGGAGATTATCACTGCAAGACTAGTTGTCTTGTGCCAGGCAGTCCATCTAATCTGTATAACCCCGCCCCCACCACTGATTGGCAGCTTACTTACAGTATACACAGGCATCTGCCAATCAGAGGAGTGGGCGTGGTTATATATCTACAGAAGAGAAAACAGGGATCTATCACAATGTATTTCCTTATTCCAATAATCCTAGATTTATAGAATTTTTGTTTGGCTCTTGGCCTTTTATGATATCACAATTAGAGTTGAGTGAATTTTCAATATTTGGCTCAGACTATTGCTTTGTATTTGCAATACTCGCCGAACGCCATTGGAGTCAATGGGAGAAGAAATGAGCGAATACGTTCGGAACCGATCATCAAACATAAATTCGGCACGAATAGGGTACCAATATGGCAAATTCAGATTCCGCGATCGTTTCCGAACATATTCGCTCAACTCTAATCACAATGTGATATCTGTAATATTACATAGATTTAGTGCAGGATTTCCAATAAACGCTAACACCCGTCACTCGGGTCTCATTGTTTTGGCTGCAGCGGTCACATCACTGCTGGAGCCAATCACATGGTAGATGGCATGAACAGCTGAGCTCAGTGATTGGCTACAGTGGTGATGTCACAGTGGTGGTTTGAGTAGTGGTGGACAGACGGCGTCGGACCCAGGGAGGACGAGTAAAACCCTAAGTCAAGGTATTGTGCACCGGCTTCCCGCATTCGGGGCACCAGTCTCTCCAGCCTCCTCCGAGCTGACCACTTGCTTTAGGACTATCCTTGAAATGATACCTTACAATTTACGATGACTTTGCAATATACCCATATCTATAATAGCCGGAACCGATGCGTGCCAAGAGAGAATAAATGCCACGGAGAGCTGCCAGCCAGGGACGCAATCGCTTGTGCACAGAGTTTACACCATGAATGCAGATCGAGAACCTCAGACATTTTCTGAACGTATGACATTAGCCACTGAGTGTTTGCGTGTGTAGTACTAATTAGTAACTACGACTGTCATAAATTCATTAGTAACATTTATTCAGATGGTGCAGGGCTAATGATGGGACATCGTTAAATAGATCCATCCTTATGTAACATGCGGAATATGGATTTTCCTATCACAGTGTCTCGCTCTCGTTCCCTCCTTAACGCCCTGAACTGGTGCCAAGCTGATTAATACCAGCCAATACGTTATTCTACCCTTACTGGCCCAGACTCAGAGAACAGCAGGTACATTGACTGCGACTAAGAACTGGCATCCACAGCTTCCTATTCAAGAAGGAATGGCGAAATAATAGAGAAGCAGTCTATTAGATAAGCATAAAATGACCACATTCACACTGTTCGTGAGAAAGACCGGTCCCCGATAATCAGTATGTCCAAACAGGCCGCCAAAAAACCCGACAAGTGAGCAAAAGGCTCATTACTAGGGTGAAATAATAATCTATGCGCACAGAACGATCATATTAAAGGGAACCTGTCACCATCTGCGCACGCGCGGCATCCCGCGGCCATTTTCCTGAAGCCGAGTTCGAATCTCGGCTTCAGGAAAATGGCCGCCGCGATGTCCATCTGCGCACGCGCGGCATCCCACGGCCATTTTCCTGAAGCCCTGGGAAGCAGGAGACTCCATCTGCGCACACGCGGCCTCAGGAAGATAGCCGTGCCCACCGAGAAACCGCTGAATAGCGGCGAGCGCGCTCTTTTTCTACAGCTGCGCAGTGCATTCAGCACTTGCGCATGCGAGAAGCACTATGCCACCAACGGGAACATAAGCAAGATGTGGGGGAGAAACAGCGCTGTGACCACGCCCATCCGACCTGACCAGCCTGATTGACAGGCGAAAAAGGCCACTTTTGTAAGGTATTTCGGCAGCATAGGTAGGGAATCAGGGGACAAAAAATACCCTATTGTAAAGCACAGCTCAGGCCCTATTTAACGGTATTTTTATCTCCTACTGAAAAAACGGGGTGACAGGTTCCCTTTAATGATCGTTCTGTGCACATGGTCAGCCTGTCTAAATACGCCATGGAAACACTGAGGGTTGGCTTCTATGCAGCCTATGGGCGGTTGATTCGACAGTCGACAGCACCTTTAGAATTATATTTACTTAGAATATTGGTGATGTTTTCAATACTTATTTCACCTGCTGAATGTGTTTTATTACAACGCACTAAAACGGTTGACCTGAGGTCCACGAAAATTTATTAGAACCGGGTGATGGCATCATGGGGGGAAACAATAGGGACAGAGGGAGCCTCCTCCATCTGGTCAACCACTTAGGTGGTACAGTCACTATTGTCCGAAGCATCTAAAATGTCAGAATCGGATTTATGGCCGATCCAGGCTGTTGCGGTGAGTATTAGATGTCATTTACAGTTGACACTCACTTCACATGGAGCAGGCTCAGCTCTTGAGCCTGCTCTATATGCTAACTGCAGTGACCAAAGTTACAGTTGATGCCAATCTTACTGACGTTGCCTTGGAATGATTATTTACGATGGTAAGATGGACAATTTTACGACCCAGGTTTTACAAAGTCAATCTTGAATTTTAGTTTAATGGGGTCAGTCTGACATTTTGAATAAGCACGGCAAGTCCGATCGCAAGACGGCTCCGAATAAAACCTCTGACACAGATGTTGAGCCATGCCCACAACACGATGTACGAACAGCTAGAACATTTCTCACCTATTCAAGTAAAATGAAAAGACGTTCTTCTCAACCAATTTCTGGCGCATCATGTTGTCGAACAGAGGCTGGACGCCATCAACAGAGATGTTAGGGTAGCCCATACCGAGGATGCCATCAAACTGGGCAGCAACGAAAACAAACCCAGGCTGCTTTACTGCCTCAGCAAACGTCTGATTCACAACTTGCAGCTCGCCGATCTGTAGAAAGGATCAACATGGTGACATGGAAACGGAAATACGACCTAACATATGCACGCAACCTCTAGAAAAATTACAATAGTTATATAATTACCCGCTTTTTTTTATTTTTTCCATGGTGCAATGATGTAAAATATGTGCACCACAATGATAAAATATATGAGAAAATTTGAGAAAGTTGGGCACGGACGTGTGACATATATCATAGAGGAAAGGTGTAGAAGGCTTGGACAACCGCTTGACCCATGAAGGGGCTATTCCCATCTTCATAGATGGATGGAACTTTAGGAGATCACAGCCCAAGAAATTCATTGGGATATGAGGAACGGAGCTTGAAATGTGTTGGCCCACTGGAAGTCACTGTAGTTTGGTCACCACAAGCCAGGGCAGATATAGACCCCTCAACAGTATGCATCAGAATCACTAACCTTGGCTCGAAAACATTTCAAGCTCTGTTTTAGTCAAAAGCCACTAAAACATATCATGTGTCATAAAAATTAAAATTAATAATGCATGCCCGGCAGCCGACCACTTCAATTTTCAGCACCTCAGCCTCTGGAAAAAAAAAATCCATCTTTATTTAATTATGGGAAGCTTATGTTCACCACAGAAGCGATTGCTCCAGAGCTTCTCATCGGTGGTCTCATTTATGCAAAAACAGGGCTGATATTTCTGTGGCTCATCACCTCCAATGCAAAATAGCCCTTTAAAAGCCATCTAAAATTGTGTCCTTCACAGATGTTCTTTTTTCTCATCAGAAAAATAGGACCGTTTTTCTCAGATGGACCTGTGTGCACCTGCCTTTAGAGTGAAATTATTTGTAAGCCAGACCAATGTGCAAAATATGCTCCAGCAAGCGCAGTGGCATAGCGTGGGTTGCCTGCGCCCAGGGCAAGGCAAGAATTACACCCCATAAGTGCCAACTTTAAGTAAATAATACCTCCAAAGAGCCCCCTTTAGAAATTAATAATGCCACCAGAGTGCCCTCTCCAAAAATAATGTCATTTTTTTTGCCACCTACCCAAAGTTTAGGTAATGTGCTTATAACATCTTTAGATGCCAAAGTACCCACTGAGTTTTTGAAGCAGAAGATGTTTGAAGAAATCGGTGGCTGTGTTTTTAAAGAAGCATCTTCTTTATCGACTTCTCTGACATTTTGTGGAGTCTTTTTTAATATACAGAAATACACTCAGTACCAATGTTTTCTGGCTGATGTTTTGGTCACTGTTGAATGTTGGTTGTGCTTTCACACTCGTGGTAGCATGAGACAGACTCTACAACCCACACAAGTGGCTCAGGTAGTGCAGTTCATCCAGGATGGCACATCAATGTGAGCTGTGGAAAGAAGGTATGCTGTGTGTGTCAGCGTAGTGTCCAGAGGCTGGAGGCGCTACCAGGAGACAGGCCAGTACACCAGGAGATGTGGAGGGGGCTGTAGGAGGGCAACAACCCAGCTGCAGGAACGCTACCTCAGCCTTTGTGCAAGGAGGAACAGGAGGAGCACTGCCAGAGCCCTGCAAAATGACCTTAAGCAGGCCAAAAATATGCATGTGTCTGCACAAATGGTAAGAAACCGACTCCATGAGGATGGTCTGAGTGCCCGATGTCCACAGATGCAGGTTGTGCTCACAGCCCAACACCGTGCAGGATGCTTGGCATTTGCCACAGAACACCAGGATTGGCAAATTCACTGATGAAAGAAGGTTCACACTGAGCACATGTGACAGACGTGACAGAGTCTGGAGATGCCGTGGAGGGTGATCTGCTGCCAGCAACATTCTTCAGCATGACCGGTTTGGCAGTGGGTCAGTAATGGAGTGGGTGGCATTTCTTTGGAGGGCCACACAGCCCTCCATATGCTCACCAGAGGTAGCCTGACTGCCATTAGGTACTGAGATGAGATCCTCAGACCCCTTGTGAGACCATATGCTGGTGCGGTTGGCCCTGAGTTCCTCCTAATGCAGGACAATGCCAGACCTCATGTGGCTGGAGTGTGTCAGCAGTTCCTGCAAGATGAAGGCATTGAAGCTATGGACTGGCCCATTCCCCAGACCTGAATCAGATTGAACACATCTGGGACATCATGTCTCGCACCACCCACCAAAGTCACGTTGCAACACAGACTGTCCAGGAGTTGGCGGATGCTTTAGTCCAGGTCTGGGAGGAGATCACTCAGGAGACCATCAGCCGCCTCATCAGGCGCATGCCCAGGTGTTGTAGGGAGATCATACAGGCACGTGGAGGCCACACACACTACTGAGCATCACTTCCTTGTCTTGAGGTATTTCCACTGAAGTTGGATCAGCCTGTAACTTCATTTTCCACTTTGATTTTGAGCATCATTCCAACTCCACATCTCCGTGGGATATTAGTTGTGATTTACATTGATAATTTTTAGTTTTTATTGTTCTCAACACATTCCACTATGTAATGAATAAAGATTTACAACTGGAATATTTCATTCAGTGATATCTAGGATGTGGGATTTTAGTGTTCCATTTATTATTTTGAGTAGTGTATATATACAGTACAGACCAAAAGTTTGGACACACCTTCTCATTTAAAGATTTTTTCTGTATTTTCATGACTATAAAAATTGTAAATTCACACTGAAGGCATCAAAACTATGAATTATCACATGTGGAATTATATACTTAACAAAAAAGTGTGAAACAACTGAAATTATGTCTTATATTCTAGGTTCTTCAAAGTAGCCACCTTTTGCTTTAACTGCTTTGCACACTCTTGGCATTGTCTTGATGAGCTTCAAGAGGTAGTCACCGGGAATGGTCTTCCAACAATCTTGAAGGAGTTCCCAGAGATGCTTAGCACTTGTTGGCCCTTTTGCCTTCACTCTGCGGTCCAGCTCACCCCAAACCATCTCGATTGGGTTCAAGTCTGTTGACTGTAGAGGCCAGGTCATCTGGCGTAGCATCCCATCACTCTCCTTCTTGGTCAAATAGCTCTTACACAGCCTGGAGGTGTGTTTGGAGTCATTGTCCTGTTGAAAAACAAATGATGGTCCAACTAAATGCAAACCGGATGGAATCGCATGCCGCTGCAAGATGCTGTGGTAGCCATGCTGGTTCAGTATGCCTTCAATTTTGAATAAATCCCCAACAGTGTCACCAGTAAAGCCCCCCCACACCATCACACCTCCTCCTCCATGCTTCACGGTGGGAACCAGGCATGTAGAGTCCATCCGTTCACATTTTCTGTGTTAAACAAAGACACGGTGGTTGGAAGCAAAGATCTCAAATTTGGACTCATCAGACCAAAGCACAGATTTCCACTGGTCTAATGTCCATTCCTTGTGTTCTTTAGCCCAAACAAGTCTCTTCTGCTTGTTACCTGTCCTTAGCAGTGGTTTCCTAGCAGCTATTTTACCATGAAGGCCTGATGCACAAAGTCTCCTCTTACAGTTGTTGTAGAAATGTGTCTGCTGCTAGAACTCTGTGTGGCATTGACCAGGTCTCTAACCTGAGCTGCTGTTAACCTGCGATTTCTGAGGCTGGTGACTCGGATAAACTTATCCTCAGAAGCAGAGGTGACTCTTGATCTTCCTTTCCTGGGGCGGTCCTCATGTGAGCCAGTTTCTTTGTAGCGCTTGATGGTTTTGCCACTGCACTTGGGGACACTTTCAAAGTTTTCCCAATTTTTCGGACTGACTGACTTTTATTTCTTAAAGTAATGATGGCCACTTGTTTTTCTTTACTTAGCTGCTTTGTTTCTTGCCATAACACAAATTTTAACAGTCTATTCAGTAGGACTATCAGCTGTGTATCCACCAGACTTCTGCACAACACAACTGATGGTCCCAACCCCATTTATAAGGCAAGAAATCCCACTTATTAAACCTGACAGGGCACACCTGTGAAGTGAAAACCATTCCCGGTGACTACCTCTTGAAGCTCATCAAGAGAATGCCAAGAGTGTGCAAAGCAGCCATCAAAGCAAAAGGTGGCTACTTTGAAGAACCTAGAATATAAGACATATTTTCAGTTATTTCACACTTTTTTGTTAAGTATATAATTCTGCATGTGTTAATTCATAGTTTTGATGCCTTCAGTGTGAATGTACAATTTTCATAGTCATGAAAATACAGAAAAATCTGTAAATTAGGTGTGTCCAAACTTTTGGTCTGTATTATATATATATATATATATATATGTCTTGTGGACAGAGGAGACCAAGATAGAGCTTTTTTGTAAAGCACATCATTCTACTATTTACTGAAAATGGAATGAGGCCTACAAAGAAAAGAACACAGTACCTTCAGTCAAATATGGTGGAGGTTCAAAGATGTTTTGGGGTTGTTTTGCTGCCTCTGGCACTGGCTGCCTTTACTGTGTGCAACATATCATGAAATCTGAAGATTACAAAACGGATTTTGAGTCGCAATGCAGTGCCCCGGGTCAGAAAGCTGTGTTTGCGCCCTAGGTCATGGGTCTTCCAGTACGACTCTAACCCCAAACAAACTTCTAGAAGCCCCCAGAAATGGATGGAAACAAAGCGCTGGAGAGTTCTGAACTGGCCAGCAATGAACCCAGGTCTAAATCCCATTGAACACCTGTAGTGGGATCTTAAAATTGCTGCTGGGAGAAGGCGCCTGTAAATATGAGAGATCTGGAGCAGCTTGCAAAAGAAGAGTGCTCCAAAATTCCAGTTGAGAGGTGTAAGAAGGATGTTGATTTCTATATTAAGTGATTGATTGCAGTTATTTATTGCAAAGGGTGTGCAACCAAATATTACATTGCCAACATTTTTGTCCAGACCATTTTTAGATTTTTCTGAGATATTATGTCCAATTTGCCTTTTCCTCCCTATTTTTTGTGTTTTTTTCAATACACACAAAGGAAATAAATATGTGTATAGCAAAAGATGTGCAATTGCAATAATTTTCAGGAAAAAATACTTCATTTTCTGGAACAATTTCAAGGGCGCCAACACTTTAGATCACGATTGTAAGCAAGTGGATTCCAAACAGAAGCTGCCTGAAAAATGGTCACTTCTTCTAGCCACTTTCCTGCTTTCGAAGCCTGAAGAGCTTAAAAAAAGCTCAAAAAGATGGAACATGTGCACAACAAGCTGCTTTAGCATTGCTGTGCATATATTAATTTTTTATTTATTTAAGTCTTAAATGACTGGAGCTAAGTTCTTCCGACTTCACAGATAACTAGAAGAAATGTGGTAGCCAAGTATGCCTGCTTCTTGCCATTATCAGAAGAGCATCTCCGAACTGGAGAAAGGATTGGTCATGCTAAATATCCAAAATGCTGTTAGGTTGCCATTTAATGGATCTGCAAACAATTATTGGAGAAGGGACCCTTGGTTATTTTTTTGCGGAGGAGCCTCCACCAACCTAGATCCAACGCTGACAGTCCCATTCGAGTACCAATGAGAAGATCTAACCTTCAAACAATTTGATACGGTGAGAACTTACTGTGACCGTATCCTGGCTCAAGAATCCAGTGAGACTTCCAGTTCCATACTGTATTGAAAATGTTGTATCATTCTTTTTGTAAGTGTTGGAGGCCCCAGAATTATATTTTTTGTGGAACCCTGCGAAATAGCAAAGCAGTAAACATTATTACACCATACATTGGAAATATTTTGTATTCAATTGAGCCAAAAGTTGATATTGTGAGTGGACCATGCACAGCAGCACAGAGTCTTTATGGGTTTGTATTTCGAACTTGCACGGACCGTGAATGTTCCGGTATGGTGCCTCCATGACTGTATGGACTTGCAGGTACACAGAGGTATCCATAAGGGCTCACTGAAAAGTATAAGTGCGGTATCACATATCAATGCCATGCAAACTCATAATATAGCAATGCATATAAAATATTAGCATAAGTCTGTGTTGTGCCATGAACACACTACCTGCCTCAGAAAGTCAGCACACTATTTTTAGTACTTGAATGGTCACTTTTTCGAGAAAACTTGATATTATTGATAGATAATATGGTAAATATACAATGTTCAAATCACTGTATATAAAAATTATGTTGTTTTAACCCCAAAAACATCACTACAAGATGTTTATTTTTTGTCTTTGTCTCTCTAAAAGAAGTGGTGATGGACTTTGTCTCTCTACAGGAAGTTAGGGTGGTTCTTTTTGTCTCTACAGGAAGTGGTGGTGGGTCTTTGTCTCTCCACAGGAAGTGGGGGTGGGTCTTTGTCTTTCTACAGGAAGTGGGGCTGGGTCTGTCTCTCTACAGGAAGAGGGGGTAGGTCTTTGTCTCTCTACCGGAAGTAGTGGTAGGTTTTTGTCTCTCTACAGGAAGTGGGGGTGGGTCTGTCTCTCTACAGGAAGAGGGGGTAGGTCTTTGTTTCTCTACCGGAAGTGGGGGGTGGGTTTTTGTCTCTCTACAGGAAGTAGTGGTAGGTTTTTGTCTCTCTACAGTAAGTGGGGGTGGGTCTGTCTCTCTACAGGAAGAGGGGGTAGGTCTTTGTTTCTCTACCGGAAGTTGGGGGTGGGTTTTGTCTCTCTACAGGAAGTGGTGATGGACTTTGTCTCTCTACAGGATGTGAAGGTGGGTCTTTGTCTCTCCACAGGAAGTGGGGGTGGGTCTTTGTCTTTCTACAGGAAGTGGGTCTGGGTCTGTCTCTCTACAGGAAGAGGGGGTAGGTCTTTGTCTCTCTACCGGAAGTAGTGGTAGGTTTTTGTCTCTCTACAGGAAGTGGGGGTGGGTCTGTCTCTCTACAGGAAGAGGGGGTAGGTCTTTGTTTCTCTACTGGAAGTGGGGGTGGGTTTTGTCTCTCTACAGGAAGTGGTGATGGACTTTGTCTCTCTACAGGATGTGAGGGTAGGTCTTTGTCTCTCTACCGGAAGTGGGGGGTGGGTTTTTGTCTCTCTACAGGAAGTAGTGGTAGGTTTTTGTCTCTCTACAGGAAGTGGGGGTGGGTCTGTCTCTCTACAGGAAGGGGTAGGTCTTTGTTTCTCTACCGGAAGTGGGGGTGGGTTTTTGTCTCTCTACAGGAAGTGGTGATGGACTTTGTCTCTCTACAGGATGTGAGGGTGGGTCTTTGTCTCTCTACAGGAAGTGGGGGTGGGTCTGTCTCTCTACAGGAAGAGGGGGTAGGTCTTTGTTTCTCTACCGGAAGTGGGGGGTGGGTTTTTGTCTCTCTACAGGAAGTAGTGGTAGGTTTTTGTCTCTCTACAGTAAGTGGGGGTGGGTCTGTCTCTCTACAGGAAGAGGGGGTAGGTCTTTGTTTCTCTACCGGAAGTTGGGGGTGGGTTTTGTCTCTCTACAGGAAGTGGTGATGGACTTTGTCTCTCTACAGGATGTGAAGGTGGGTCTTTGTCTCTCCACAGGAAGTGGGGGTGGGTCTTTGTCTTTCTACAGGAAGTGGGGCTGGGTCTGTCTCTCTACAGGAAGAGGGGGTAGGTCTTTGTCTCTCTACCGGAAGTAGTGGTAGGTTTTTGTCTCTCTACAGGAAGTGGGGGTGGGTCTGTCTCTCTACAGGAAGAGGGGGTAGGTCTTTGTTTCTCTACCGGAAGTGGGGGTGGGTTTTGTCTCTCTACAGGAAGTGGTGATGGACTTTGTCTCTCTACAGGATGTGAGGGTAGGTCTTTGTCTCTCTACCGGAAGTGGGGGGTGGGTTTTTGTCTCTCTACAGGAAGTAGTGGTAGGTTTTTGTCTCTCTACAGGAAGTGGGGGTGGGTCTGTCTCTCTACAGGAAGGGGTAGGTCTTTGTTTTTCTACCGGAAGTGGGGGTGGGTTTTTGTCTCTCTACAGGAAGTGGTGATGGACTTTGTCTCTCTACAGGATGTGAGGGTGGGTCTTTGTCTCTCTACAGGAAGTGGGGGTGGGTCTGTCTCTCTACAGGAAGAGGGGGTAGGTCTTTGTTTCTCTACTGGAAGTGGGGGGTGGGTTTTTGTCTCTCTACAGGAAGTAGTGGTAGGTTTTTGTCTCTCTACAGGAAGTGGGGGTGGGTCTGTCTCTCTACAGGAAGAGGGGGTAGGTCTTTGTTTCTCTACCGGAAGTTGGGGGTGGGTTTTGTCTCTCTACAGGAAGTGGTGATGGACTTTGTCTCTCTACAGGATGTGAAGGTGGGTCTTTGTCTCTCTACAGGAAGTGGGGGTGGGTCTTTGTCTCTCTACAGGAAGAGGGGGCGGATCTTTATCTGTCTGCAGGAAGTGGGAGATGGTCATTGACTCTCTACTACAGGAATTGAGGGCCAGTCTTTGTCTCTACACAGGAAGTGGGGTGGGTCTTTGCCCTTCTATGGGAAGTGAGGATGGGTCTTTCTATTGTCTTTCTACAGTAAGCGGGGACAGGCTTTGTTTCTCTACAGGAAGTGCTGGTGGGTCCTAGCTTTGCATCGTCTGCAAATTTGATTAGTTTAGCTTCAGTTCCCTTATCTAGATGATTTATAAAAATGTTGAAAAACACTGCGGCCTGGACAGAGCATTGTGGTACCCCACTTGAAACACTTTTACCATTGGATGTGCAACCATTTATTACCACTCTATGAGTACTATCAGTGAGCCATTTATGTATTCACCTAACCGTACACTTGTCAATCCCATACGTGTTCATTTTTTCAATAAGGATAGTATGAGATACTTTATCAAATGCTTTGTTGAAGTTGAGATATACCATATCCACCACACTTCCCTGATCCACCCAGTCAGTGATTCCATCACAGAAGGAAATTGGATTAGTCTGGCATGACATGTTTGCTACAAACCCATGCTGGCTCCGGTTAATTACTCTACTCTTATCCAAGTATTTACATACATATTGTTTAATAATTTGTTCAATCATCTTTCCTGGTATTTACGACCTGTAATTTCCTGCCTCCATCTTCTTTCCTTTTTTTGAAGATAAGGGCAACATTTGCCCTTCTACGATTGTGGTACTTCCCCTGTTCTCCAGTTCTCTTAGTAACTTATGAGGATTACATACGTATATGTGCAGATTCTCTCTACCCATTAATTTATAGGGACACTATGATCAGAAAATTACCTATTGCTTAAATAATATTTTTGTGTTACATGTGATAAAAAAAACGTCAATCTTAAGTAAAAAATAAAATAAGTCATCTTGCAATTTTCACACTGACCATTATGGCTATTTGATACTCTTTCTTTCAGAAAGAGTTTTCAGAAAGCTTCTTATCATCAGAGGCAGAATTATAATGACAGGTAACACATGATTCACCAATCACAATAGGCGATAACACAGCCAACCCTGCTCCCTTCCCTTCACAATTATCTCTGTAGAGAATCATTAGCTGCTTCAATTCAAAAGATAGGGTCAGAGACTATTCATTGCTTTCAATGCACATGTGTTGTTTCCTGAAACTACAGGAAGTTAGAGTCTAAAAAAAGCCCCAGTGGCCGGTGTGAGAACTGCAAGATTTCAATTTTTTTTAATACAGATTGGGATTTATATAAATGCAAAATAGCCAACATTATTTTTAAAATGCATTAAACACACACACAAACAAATCTCTATAGGTCAATTTCTGATGACACATTCTGTTTAAGCATGAAACCCACCTCAAACAACTCTTCTCTCTTTAGTAGCTCTGAGCTATGATCCCTCTCTAAAATGAAAATTTGCTCACGTACAATTTCCTAACTATCTCTGATAGGGGGTCTTTGCACCCTCCTCCCCATGCCATTTCCATTCCTGTACATTTTTTTCACTTCTTTGTGTGTTAATATTGTAAAACAACATGAAGACGACAAAAGACCACATCCCTTTTTTTTCCGTATGACGTGAAGAAGACCAACCAAGAACGGGACCATCAGAGCCTCATGGCTTGCCCTTACGCTGTCCAGTGCTAGCCTATAGAGAACATATTGGTTTCTAAAAGATGACCCCTCCACTTCTTAGGGACCACCGAACAGCCACATGGCCTACTCTTATTATCTCCTAATACTGAGGAAGTTGAGTCTACAGTTTAGCCTCCACCGGTCATAAGTAAAAAGTCCTTAGCGCTGCGTTCCTCCTAATACATTACATTAGGACGGCATGAATATTTGAGGACATTGCTTTTTTCTAATGTTTTTTTTTAAGGGAGGAGAGAACGGAGAAGGTTAGTAATGTCATTGTCTCCTAAAGGAAGCAATCTCTCTTCCGCCTCTTGACTGATTTCTTATTGTATAGCTGGCTAAGGAGGATTTAAAATGGAGTGCTAAACCATTTAAGTGCTTTGATGGTCTGTGTTTCCTTCAAAACATTTTTTTTCTTGCAGTGACTGCACCATTGAAATAGAATTTAAATGAACCTCCGGATAAGCATCTGAAGCCATATATCTAAACAACCATAGATCAGAGGAGAGGAGAGAAGCAATGGCCGCATCCCTGCTTGGAGCCCGCGCTCGCTCTGTGAAGTGTTCCCCGTTGCTCTGACTGATGATCTATTCCCCATACGGATCCGAGAGTAAATGATAATCTGCCGAATTCTCAGAACGGTAACTAATATGAAGGTGAAAACCACCAAAGTATTTCTGGACCAACAACGGGAATAATTGGCCCCGGGAGGCCATATTTATTTCTAAACTGAATTGATGGCGCTGATGAAGTTCTGCAAATAGATAATTCATTAATAAATAAAAGCCCTTGGAGTGGTTTCCTTTAGAGAGAATTGAGATGCTTAACGTGACATGGAGGGGCAACGATCACGTGTGCTTTATTACTCACAACAGGCTAGGTCAAAGAAGGAGCAACGGACGGAAGGGACCCAGAGGTTGGAGGAACCCGTGTCGAAGATGACAGTAAACTTCTGTGGAGGCGTTCCAATGGAGATCTCTCCATAGTACTGGGCCTGTGAGATAGAAGAAAAAACGGTCAGGACGCCGAGAGATCGTATTTATCAGGAGGGTAGGGTTGGCCGTAGCGCTGCACACCATGTGGTTCCCCGCACCACAGTGCTGCTAGCGCCTTCTTTGTTTAATCATTTACGTATTATTATTTATTGACTGTAATACATGACTTTCTAACTACTTCCTTATCTTCTGCTGATCCTATATTATACCCCAGAGCTGCATTCGTAATTCTGCTTGGAAACAATGAAAAAAAAGCCTAAATTAATGGTATAAGGAAATATAAGAAATTTCGTAAGGTATCTGATCAGCAAAATAAGCATCTTTCACCATGTATGCATTACTTTTTCCCTTCCCTGCTTCCTTCTGGACTCACCATGTACTTTTAAACAATAACTGAAAGCCGTCTTGCTCAAGACAAGTCGGACTGTCAACTCACTGAGGGATCAGAATACAGCTGCCGATTTAAGTCTATAGAGAAGGAGAAGGCTGAAGAGGAGAGTGAGAAAGAAAGGCAGATGGACATGGTGCTGCTGTTTTCTGGTAAGTGTTGATCTCACTTCAGTGCTGGATTCACAGATACACTGCTCAGTATTGTTGTATAACATCCTCTATACTGCAAATGATTCTGACCATGTGTTATAAGAAGCAGGAGATCAGAAATCCCTCATGTCTCTGTGTTTTCGTATATAGGAGCATCTGAGTAATTAGTTTCCACCTACCAGCTCAGAGACAACTGAAGATCGAGATAAAGCTCGCAGAGGACAAAATTGGTGATATAATAGCCGGAAAGACTGCTATTCCTCATGCACACACATGATGGCCTACTCTGAAAATTCACCTGAACTCCTGGAATACAGGGGCACTCCTAGATTTCCTGACATTGCCTACTGTTAAGACTGAATTTTGCCCAAAGCAAATAAGTCAGCTCTGTACTATAACTGAAGATCAGCAAAAAATACTTACTGAACATTTTATTTCTTGCTTTCCTTAAAGTGTAACTGCACTTTAATGAAGTGAGAGAGAACGATCAAGGTGATAAGACACCCACCGATCGTTAAAACGAAGGGGCAAAGGTGCTCAGTCAAGTGGTTCCCTGCTCTGAGACAGAAGATGGCCTCAATAGAAAGTCCATAGAGTCCTTCCTCGGAGAGAGCAAAGCTTAGGTGAGTGATTATTTTGCAATCAGTGGGAGTCATTGCACCCCACAAAACTAATTTTCAGTCATCCTACCGCCATTACTTGAAACAACTAAAAAAACATATAAAACCACGAGGCACAATAGATGACCCATGCTTATGGCTAACATCCCCGGCTATTCAAAACTGACGAACATTCATCAATCTTTTTTTATCCTTCTTACATCCAAGTAATTGGTGAGTTTTTCCGGGATTTGTGTCAAATAATTAATTGGCTTTAGGTTGACTCCTTTATTTTCCAAAAGTTGGCTCTCTAGATCCTCTGTGGTCACACGGTCGCTCAGCGTACGTCTGACGGATTGGACCTTCTTGAGGGGAATCCTGAAACGTAAAGAAATTTATTTTAACATCCCTTCAATGTCCCATCTTGTATCCTGACTTTAGTGATGTAGCACCCATCCAGATGCATAGTTCTTTTCCGCACATAACACATATGTTTAAAGGCATAGACAAATCCTGGTCCCAGGGGAACCCTGACAGCCCATTTGCTAGGTTTGGAGAGTAATAGTGATGAGCGAAGGTGCTGGGATAAGGCGTTATCCGAGCATGCTTTGGTGCTAACCGAGTGTCTTCGGCATGCTCGAAAAATATTGTTCAAGTCCCCGCACCTGCATGTCTCGCGGGTGTTAGACACACATGAAGGGATTACCTAACATTGCCAGCAATATCCAGTTTTAAGATTGCTTAAAAACACTTGGTTCAATATCTCACTCCATCCCATCTTTTTGCTTATAGAGTGTTTTTCTGTTTTTGTGTCTATTTAATGGGCTATCAGTCAGTATTTTAAAATGTATAAAGTATTTATGTTATAGTAGGGGTTTGCACACGTAAGCTAATATTTTTGAGACCTCTCGATTCTTACCAGAAAATTCTAAATTCCTAGAACCCTGGCCTTCATCCTTTATCCCATATGTAGAGATCTGGACTTATGCAGGGTCTCCAGGTTATATCCATGGAGCGGCTGCTGGCAGGTCGAGCAAGCAGTCAGAGAATACTTCACTAAGACTTGTGACAATATTTGCTGGCAATTTCCTCAGCAGCACCTCCATCACTCTTCCACAGTCTATATGTCATTATGTTCAGCAGTGCAGCCCAAACTCTGGTCACTATCCCCCTTAAAGGTCACCTCTTTATCAATATATTTCCTGGCAATTTGCACACACTTGCAGGACGACCTTTCTTAGTTATCACATAAAAGTTCCCCGGCACACAGGAGTCAAGTTTCCTAACCGTCTTCTACCATGGCACTCCTCATTACACTTGGGCATCGGCTTTCAAACTTTTCTGGTGTGGTTCTCTGTGGCGCATGCACTCTTCACTCATCCATTTGCTGTGGCAAACACCTGGCCCTTCAAATTCATGTTCTTTCTTACACAGGAAAACAAGTGTACTTCACCTGGGACAGACCTCACACACAACAGATCAGACTGGACCTTCTTGGCCCTATCTAAGCCATAGAGTGTTGTACCTTAAAGGCGAGTGCTTATGCCCCTGCTATCTTGTAGCGCTGCTGGACCTCTTTGACCCCTACTGGAAGAAAAGTCCCTTTTGTGCTCTTGAAGCACTACAAGGAGCTTAATGACCCACTCCAGGCTGACCACAGGCTGACTCATGCAGCCGTTTCACCTTCAACCCAGTGCTGGATGAGGGAGAAGCAAGGTGCAGAACATCGGGAAGAAGGAGGAGAACCCCAAACTCTAGGAAAGGGGAGAGTGGAGACCCCTAGGAAGATCTAACAAAACCCTGTCTTGCCTGATATCCCTAAATAGGTTTTGCACCTATCGCCGAGCAGGAACCTAATCCCTGCGTGACCCTAGCCATAAGCCCTGGATATAGAGAGGACGAGGTAAGCGCCAGTCAGCCCCCACTACAACTAAAGACAGAGAGGGAGGACAAATGAGGGGATACACTTAGCTTGACAACACCACTGAGATATCACACCAGCAATCCTCCAAGAGTACGCCAAGAAGACACTAGCCAACAAGTACTTCAAACCAGACAGAGGGAAATTGAGCTAACACCAGCACCTTGCTGAAGAGACTGAAGGTACTTAAACCTTCAGAAAGGGTGTGTTAATTAGCAGCAGAACATGGAGGTAATTGTTAGGTCCTAGAGGGAGAAAGATATCACTCCATAAAGGAGATGAAAAAATCAAGAAGGTGCTTGAAGAGCTAATCGCAATGACCTTCTAGAGCCGGATCCAGGATGACTGTCTGTCAAACCTGACAAACCCGTGACAAGTGCACATTAAGGATGCAGTGTACAGATCTTGGACATTTTGCAGGATAATCTCATATTATACAACATATATTTTTCACTTTTTTGGACCTGTGACATAAAGATGTCCAAAAGATTCCAAGCAGTTTTACTATCTTGTAATTTCATCACAGGCTTCCATTACACCAGCCAGAAAGGTTTTATATTCTTACAATCACTTGCCAATTATTTGCAAGAGAAGCAGATGTCCCAGTGTAAGGAGTACGTCTCTTAAAATGATTGCATTATAAATAATACAGAATGCATATCTAATGTATCGGATAAATGGAAAGTTATTGAGTGCGTCCTCACCAGACTTCCATTTGGTCTTGTTAAAAAGCGATGTGTCACACGTCTGTAGGACAATGGACAAATCAAAGACACTTGTTCTCAAGTAGCTGAGCTTGACGTCTCACCCTGGGCACCCTTGAAACTTCAAGCTCTTAAAGAAAAAGTATGTTCATGGTCATGCAAAGAGGGGTTTGATCCAGGTTAGCCCCATCTTTTTTTGCTATTGGCTGGCAGGAACGTTCTGATACTTCCTCATACTGAGCGATAAAAAGAGGGTTAGGAATGGCCCAATAGTCATAAAAAGGGTCTAAAATATCAGTCCTTCTGGAATCAGCACTATAGACCGGGGAACATGCCCAGGGGCCTCCAACACTTTGAGGACTTAGTGATACCATAATGGGGGTTCATTTTGATCTCGGCTATACCCATCTCTTCTATGTTTGCCACTGTGTTATGACTTTGCACACATTTTTTCACAAATGCAACCAAATATAATGCTCGCTAGCAATTATCATTAGTCTGTAATTCCAAAATAATCAGTTCAGGGATGTTTTTTTTTTTTGCGATGTGTTTCACACTTTTTTTTTTAGTGGGTATAGCCAACATTCCAGTCCGATATGGCATTTCTCAGCCCTGTTCTTAGGATGAGTGGGGAGGCCCAGCGGTGAGACCCCCAGCAGTCAGTGAATTATTACATATCCCGTGGGAATAAATCTGCAGAGATTGGATCTCAATGCATGGGCTTGCTACCGACTCTCCCAACCCAAGCGTGACAGGTTTATAGATCTCGATCCGATTTATACGGACATCTGACTCCAAATTTAAAAATAAAAAAATTAGATTTTTTTTAACTATTACATGTAACTGACTTTTTAAAAAATCACTGAGCTCTTGCAGTTTTCACTTTCACCACTAAATCTCATAATTGCCTGGCACATTCTATAGAGATCACTTTCCAACAATCATCTCATTACCGTCACAGGCAGGACTACAAGGATGGGTACAGTAACACCTATGTATAGATCATAAAGAATACACCACACCACTCACAAATAAATCATATACTTCTATTTGGGAGTGTTGTGGGCATGCTCAGTGACCTGTATAGAGGTCTTTGTGCAGGGAAGGAGAGGAGGAGGAGACCTGTGATGGCCACCTCCTCTCCCTCCCTGAACAAAGACCTCCTGTGTCTCCAGGTACTGCCTCTCCTTAGTACAAGGTGTGAGATCTATTCAGAAGTCTCTCACCCAGCCAAACCAGTTCTCACACTATGCATTGAGGAGTGACTGTAGCCCAAAACACAGGAGGTCTTTGTGCAGGGAAGGAGAGAAGGTGACATGTAATGGTTAATTCTTCTCCCTCCCTGTACAAAGACCTCCTGTGTTTCGGGTACTGCTCCTCCTCAGTGCAAAGTGTGAGATCTATTCAGAAGTCTCTCATCCAGCCAAACCAGTTCTCACAGTATGCACTGAGGAGTGGCTGTAGCCCAAAACACAGGAGGTCTTTGTGCAGGGAAGGAGAGGAGGTGACCTGTGATGGTCACCTCCTTTCCCTCCCTGCTCAAAGACCTCCTGTGTCTCGGGGTACTGCCTCTCATCAGTGTAAAGTGTGAGATCTATTCAGAAGTCTCTCACACAGCCAAACTAGATGTCACACTTTTCACTGAGGAGGGACTGTAGCCCTAAACACAGGAGGTGTTGTGCAGGGAAGGAGAAGCGGTGACCTATAATGGTCACCTGCTCTCCCTCACTGTACAAAGACCTCCTGTGTCTCGGGGTACTGCTTCTCATCAGTGCAAAGTGTGAGATCTGGTCAGAAGTCTCTCACACAGCCAAACCAGGTCTCACACTTTGCACTGATGAGGGGCAGAACCAGATCTCACACTTTGCACTCATGAGGGGCAGAACCAGGTCTCACACTTTGCACTGATGAGGGGCAGAACCAGGTCTCACACTGTCACGGGGCTACCGCGACAGAGAGGTTCCAGAGAACCGCAGCGCTCTGGGCCTCGTTCACACACAGTGAACAGAAGCTCTTCACCTATATTCTGACCTGGCTGCTTTGTGCCAGCAGTGCAGGAGTTAACCTTATTGCTTAGTTGCTGAGAGCTGGGTCTCTCTCAGCTGAAGTGGATTTTGTAATCTGATCCTCTATATAGACCCAGTCCTGACTTCAGCTATTGTCAGTGATCAGTTCTACTGCCTGGCTTGGAGGTTGAAGGAGCGTAGTGTTGGTGTTGGAGGTTTATTTACAGAGATTGGTGTCTGCTGTTTTGGTTGCATGTTTAACCTGTTTTCCTTCCTAGTTTATTCCTTTTCTTCCCTTCTCTGTGTTTCCTCTGTGGTTGTGTGAGCATTTGGTGAGTTTGAGATTTTTAGTTACCTTGTCTGTATACCCTGTTATTTGTTGTATTATTACACTGGTGCAGTCCATCTCCTTTGGTGGGAGAGGGGGCCACTGATAGGGCCTACACAGGAGACAGGGATACGCTGGCGGCTCGGGCTTCTTAACCATCATAGGTACCCCTGAGATAAGGGAAAGCCAGGGCCCCATTAAAGTGGTAGGGACAGGTGCGGGTCCCAGTACGCCGTCCTGCCCCTTTAATGCCGCTTACGGCGTGACACACACTTTGTACTGATGAGGAGCGCTACCCCGAAACACAGTATCTGCAAATTGAGATTTTGGATTTTATGCTAAGTCATGTGACAAGGCTCGTTAGACAGTCGATATTGACTTTTAGGATAGCCACTTCTGATAGGTGGAACTAGAGTTCTAGTCCTCTTCTTTTCTGAAGAGACAATTTGGTCTTAGGGTGTTACCCCATTTTCTCTGTAACTGACCATGTATAACCGCCCAGTTTGTTTTTTTACTGAATACATCTGGGAGTACAGATCTGATAAAGATACATGTGACTTTATCTCATTCCGATAAAGACCGTAATGAGGTTATGGGGCAGGATGTCTGTGCAAAGTTCCCCCAACTTATCACACTTGATCAAAAGATGTGAAAAAGTTGTGAAACATTAGCTTCTTATTTTGCAAGGACTGACCTTACATTGTTTTACACAGCTCAGGAAAGCAATGGGTTCTGTAAAGTTTTACATTTGTAAGTACTTTTGTAGTTTTATACAGGACACAGGAAGTTGAAGGTCAAATAATTATACGGAAACAATTGTGATACGTGCAAGAACGAAACCAAGTTCTGCGAAACTCGTATTGGCCTGTGAACTGCAGGGGAAACGGAGGCGTTCACAATACCCAAAGTTATTACTATTACTCATTATTACTAAACATTGGCACAACTCAATCAAAACTATACATACAGGCTTAAAACAAACTACTACAATATCAAATTAACCATAATATCAGGAATCTTGTATTAAGTTACTCTTGAATGGAGGAAATAATTATTTTCGCCTTTCTGTTTTTTACTCCTTTTCTTCCAAGAAACATCGATATTTTTTTTTTTCTATTTTTCAGTTGCCATTTTCATTATTTGCGGGACGAGTTGTAATTTTGAACAGAATCAATCACTTTCTCATAAAATGTATTGGAAAACAGTAAAAAATAAAAAGTAAAAAAATTTCCTGGCAACTTGATTTTTGCAATTCAGTATGATAGATTTTTTTTTTTTTTTACATTTTTTGGTATATTTTACTGTTTTAAAAAACTTGGAAGTGTGGAAAAAATGTTATGTGTCCCCTTTTTCTGAGAACTATAAATAAATACATTGAAAATAAAATAAAAACAATATAAATATATTATTTTATTTTCAATTATTTTCAATTTATTTATTTAACGTTCTCAGAAAAAGGGGACACATAACATTTTTTCCATACTTCTAAGTTTTTTTTAAACAGTAGAATAAATAAAAAAAGTACCGTATATATATATATTTATATATATATATATATATATATATATATATATATATACTGTATATATAAAACAAATACCGTAAAATATATATTTATATATTTTTTTATGACAAAGCAGCAATTCTGGCATTTCAACTCTGTCTTTCTTTACAGCCTTATTAGTGCAAGATAGATAATTTTATATTTTGACAGATTTTATTTTTTCAGGAGCGGCAATACCTATTTCATTTTCTCAGAATGGGAAATGGTGTTAAAGGGTTTTAATCCCCCCCCCAAAAAAAAAGATCACTGAGGATCCGATAGTGGGGACGGCTAACTATCCCGATATTGGGACTTTGGAACCACGAAAATCAGATGAAGCCGAGGTGCATGTGCTCGGCCTCCGCTCCATTCTTCATCTATGGGAATGACGGAAAGAACTGTACTCAGCAGTTCCATAGAAAATGAATGGGACGAAGGCCATCCAGAGGGGGCGCTGTAGGACCCCATTTTCGGGATTCCAACGCTCAAATCTTGGAATCACAGTAGGTCCTCGAAGTTGGATCCCGAAGGATCAGCAAGTTTTCTCCTATAGATAGAGGATAACTTGTTCTTTGATAATGACCCTTTAAAATTTCTATGTAAAAAAGTGAACATATTGATGGCTCTCCCATAGGTGCAGGACTTCTAACAAGGCAGAGCTCTGATCATACACTAAAGGTACCGTCACATTAAGGCTACTTTCACACTAGCGTTTTCTGAAATCCGTCACAATGCGTCGTTTTGCAGAAAAAACGCATCCTGCAAAAGTGCTTGCAGGATGCGTTTTTTCCCCATAGACTTGTATTGACGACGCCTTTGCGACGGATTGCCACACGTCGCATCCGTCGAGCGACGGATGCGTCGTGCTTTGGCGGACCGTCGGGAGCAAAAAAACGCTACATGTAACGTTTTTTGCTCCTGATGGACTGCTTTTTCCGACCGCGCATGCGCGGCCGGAACTCCGGCATGCGCGTCCGGAACTCCGCCCCCACCTCCCCGCACCTTACAATGGAGCAGCGGATGCGCCGGAAAAATGCTTCCGCTGCACCCATTGTGCAATGCAGCAAACGCTAGCGTCGGAATCTCTCCCCGACGCATTGCGACGGGGAGATTCCGACGCTAGTGTGAAAGAAGCAACAACGATGTCGATCGCTGCAGCGTCGCTGTGTGGTCTCTGGAGAGCTGTCACACAGACAGCTCTCCAGCGACCAACGATGCCAAAGTCCCCGGGTAACCAGGGTAAACATCAGGTTACTAAGCGCAGGGCCGCGCTTAGTAACCCGATGTTTACCCTGGTTACCATTGTAAATGTAAAAAACATTTACAATGGTAACCAGGGTAAACATCGGGTTACTAAGCGCGGCCCTGCGCTTAGTTACCCGATGTTTACCCTGGTTACCAGTGAAGACATCGCTGGATCGGTGTCACACACGCCGATTCAGCGATGTCAGCAGGAGATCCAGCGACAAAATAAAGTTCTGGACTTTCTGCAGCGACCAACGATCTCCCAGCAGGGGCCTGATCGTTGGTCGCTGTCACGCATAACGATTTTGTTAACGATATCGTTGCTACGTCACAAAAAACAACAATATCGTTAACGATATCGTTATGTGTGACGGTACCTTAAAGCTGCTGTACGCTGACCTTCACACCGGCCATTATTATGTCATTGTACATAGCTGCAAGTCGGAACAAATTTACGCAGATTACCCACCATGCGATAACTGATAAGAGAACAAAGAGTTAACAAAGTCCTGAGATATCAATCTGAACAGCTGGGCAGGGGTGTGAGAAGGGAGAACGGGTAAAAAAAATGTTTAAAGATTATGGACATCTTCGCACAGAACATTTTTCATCATTTAATTCTTAAAGGCAATGCTAAGCCTTTCATGACATCCGCCGTATATGTACGGCGCATATCGAGAGCGAGTGTACGGAGCGGGCCCGCCCCATACAGAGCAGGTGATGACTGCGTACTACAGCCAGGACCTGCCCCTAACAATTGAGGGTAGACTGGTGCTCAGCCCGCGATTGTTAACCTGTTAAATGCCGTTGTCAATCTCTGATAGCGGCATTTAACACGTGCCAACGCGTGGGCATTTTAACTCCGCCCATCGGTGTGCCCATGTCATGGTCGCGGGTCACCGATGGGTGGTCCTTAGAGCCAAGGGTCAGCTGATGACCCCACGTGCTTGTCATTGCGGAGCCGTGGCCGGGCTTCAAAGGAGACTGTGATTTCTGCTATATACAGCGATTCTGTGACATCACTGTCGGGCGATCGCATATTCAAGCCCAACAAGAACAGTAGAAAAAAAAGGTTTAAAAAATCTGAAAAAAATAAAAAATAAAAAAAAACACTAAAAGTTCAAATCTCCCTCTCTTTCACCCCTATTGAAAATAAAGATATTAAAAAAATAAAAAATACACACATATGTGGTATCAGTGCAATCTATCAAAATATAAAAACAATTAACCCGATCATGAAAAGAAAAAATTCAAGAACGCCAAAATTATCTTTTTTTTTTGGTCGCCGCAATTTCCCCAAAAATGCTGTAACAAGCAATCAAAAAGTCACATCTATCCCAAAATGGTACTAATAAAAATGTCGTCTCGTCCTGCAAAAAAATAAGCAATCACACAGCTCCATCGGTCAAAAAATAAAAATGTTCCGGGTCTCGGAAAATGGCGACACAAGTCCAAACATTTTTTTTTGCAAATTTCACCACTAAAATAATAAAAAAAACTGGACATGTTTGGTATCAACATGATGGTACGGATGAGGACAATTCTATTGCATGGTTATTGATATCACAAAGTGTACACTGTAAAAACAATTCCGCCCAAAAATGTCAGAATTGTGTTTTTTTTCACAATTTCACCGCACTTGAATTTTTTCCCTATTTTCGAGTACACTATGTGGTAAAATGAATGTTATCATTCAAAAGTACATCTCGTCCCGCAGAAAACAAGCCCTCATACGTCTATGTGGATAGAAATATAGCAGTTATGGCTCTGGGAAGAAGGGGAGGAAAAATGGAAAATGGCTGCGGGGTGAAGGGTTAAGCAACTTTCTAAATCATGTTTAATTAAAATCTTTTTTATCATTTTGCTGCTGTAGAGACTGACAGCTCTTTATCTACTGATCTGCAAAAAAATGCTTCAAATCCATCAGAGCTCTTGGTTCTCTCTGCTCCTCTCTCTGTGTCACATATAGCATTAGGGAGAGGGTTGGGTACAGATTTCTGCAGTATGGAGAAAGTATCTACAGTTTTAGGCCGGCTTCACACTCAGCGTATGAAAATACGGTCCGTATATTACGGCCGTAATACGCTGAAATGTCCTGAAAATAGTGGTCCGTAGCTCCTCCGTAGGCAGGGTGTGTCAGCGTTTTTTGCGCATGGCATCCTCCGTATGTAATCCGTATGGCATCCGTACTGCGTGGTTTTCTCGCAGGCTTGCAAAACCGACATACCGCTATAGAAATGATCCATGTGTCCCAAAAAGAAAAAAAAATATATATATACTGTCTATATATATATATATATATGTCAGTGAGACACATATATGTATATATATTAATATTTATTCCAGTGCTATACAGCTTGAAAGCCGGTAATTCAATTACCGGCTTTTTCCTTCTCCTTCCTAAAACCCGACATGATTTGAGACATGGTTTACATACAGTAAACCATGTCTTCTCTCCATTTTTTTTGCAGATTCCATACTACTAATGTCAGTAGTGTGTATCTGCAAAATTTGTTTTATTTAACCCCTTACTACAATTGGATTAATAATGGATAGGTGTCATAATTGACGCCTCTCCATTATTAATTAGGCTTAATGTCACCTTACAATAGCAAGGTGGCATTAACCCCTCATTACCCCATATCCCACCGCTACACGGGAATGGGAAGAGAGTGGCCAAGTGCCAGAATAGGCGCATCTTCCAGATGTGCCTTTTCTGGGGTGGCTGGGGGCAGATGTTTGTAGCCAGGGGGGGACCAATAACCGTGGACCCTCTCCAGGCTATTAATATCTGCCCTCAGTCACTGGCTTTACTACTCTGGCGGAGAAAATTGCGCGGGAGTCCACGCCAATTTTTTCCGCCATTTAACCCTTTATTTTAAGAGTTAGAACGGCCAAATTTTGCAGATACACTCTACTGACATTAGTAGTGTGGAATCTGCAAAAAAAATGGAGAGAAGACATGGTTTAGTGTATGTAAACCATGTTTCAAATCATGTCGGGTTTTAGGAAGGAGAAAGAAAAAGTCGGTAATTGAATTACCGGCTTTCAAGCTGTATAGTGCTGGAAAAAATATTAATATATATACATATATGTGTCTAATGACATATATATATATATATATACCTATTCTATGTGTACACATTTATTCTACCTATTCTACTGTAAGCTGTCAGTGTGATTTTACTGTACACCGCACTGAATTACCGGCTTTTCTCTCTAACAGCTAATATAGGCTGGATGTGAGCTCTGTGTCTCTCCCAGTAATATAGGCTGGATGTGAGCTCTGTGTGTCTCTCCAAGTAATATAGGCTGGATGTGAGCTCTGTGTGTCTCCCAGTAATATAGGCTGGATGTGAGCTCTGTGTGTCTCTCCCAGTAATATAGGCTGGATGTGAACTCTGTGTGTCTCCCAGTAATATAGGCTGGATGTGAGATCTGTGTCTGTCTCCCAGTAATATAGGCTGGATTCGAGCTCTGTGTGTCTCCCAGTAATATAGGCTGGATGTGAGCTCTGTGTGTCTCCCAGTAATATAGGCTGGATGTGAGCTCTGTGTGTCTCTCCCAGTAATATAGGCTGGGTGTGAGCTCTGTGTCTCTCCCAGTAATATAGGCTGGATGTGAGCTCTGTGTGTCTCCCAGTAATATAGGCTGGATGTGAGCTCTGTGTGTCTCTCCCAGTAATATAGGCTGGATGTGAACTCTGTGTGTCTCCCAGTAATATAGGCTGGATGTAAGCTATGTGTGTCTCTCCCAGTAATATAGGCTGGATGTGAGTTTTATGATTCTCTCCCTGTTGTTTAGGCTGGGTCTCTCCCTGAAATGGAGGCTGCATGTGACGTCTGAGTGTCGTTTACAGTAAAAAAAATCTGCAAAAAAAATGGAGAGAAGACATGGTTTACTGTATGTAAACCATGTCTCAAATCATGTCGGGTTTTAGGAAGGAGAAAGAAAAAGCCGGTAATTGAATTACCGGCTTTCAAGCTGTATAGCGCTGGAATAAATATTAATATATATACATATATGTGTCTCACTGACATATATATATATATACCCCTATTCTATGTGTACACATTTATTCTACCTATTGGACTGGAAGCTGTCAGTGTGATTTTACTGTACACCGCACTGAATTACCGGCTTTTCTCTCTAACAGCGCTGCGTATTTCTCGCAAGTCACACTGCTTGTCCGTGTGAAATCCGTATTTTTCACGCTTCCATAGACTTTCATTGGCGTATTTCTTGCGCGGTACGGTGACAAACGCAGCATGCTGCGATTTTGTACGGCCGTAGAAAGCCGTATAATACTGATCAGTAAAATACGGCAGATAGGAGCAGGGGCATAGAGAATAATTATGCCGTATTTTTTGCGAGTTTTACGGACGTAGCTTCTGCGCTCTTACGTCCGTAAAACTCGCAAGTGTGAAGCCGGCCTTAGAGGGGGCAGAAAATGGCTATAGAAAAAGAGGAAAACGTGAAGAAAAAGTAGGTGCTGGATAACAGCTGTGAGCTAAAAAACACAGCACCACACTGAATACAAATAAAGCTCACATCCAGCTTATATTACTGGAAGACAGGAGAGCTCACACTCAGCCCATATTACTGGGAGACACACAAAAGCTCACATCCAGCATATATTACTGGGAGAGACACACAAAAGGTCACATCCAGCCTATATTACTGGGAGAGACACAGAGCTCACATCCAGCCTATTTTACTGGGGAAAACACACAAAACTCACAACCAGCCTATATTACTGGGAGACACACAAAAGGTCACATCCAGCCTATATTACTGGGAGAGACACACAGAGCTCACATCCAGCCTATATTACTAGGAGAGACACACAAAACTCACATCCAGCCTATATTACTGGGAGACACACAGAGCTCGAATCCAGCCTATATTACTGGGAGACAGACACAGGTCACATCCAGCCTATATTACTGGGAGACACACACAGGTCACATCCAGCCTATATTACTGGGAGAGACACACAGAGCTCACATCCAGCCTATATTACTGGGAGACACACCGAGCTCACATCCAGCCTATATTACTGGGAGAGACAGACAGAGCTCACATCCAGCCTATATTACTGGAAGAGACACACAAAAGGTCACATCCACTCTATATTACTGGGAGAGACACAGAGATCACATCCAGCCTACATTACTCGGAAAAACACACAAAACTCACAACCAGCCTACAT
The DNA here is from genome assembly GCF_032444005.1 of Ranitomeya imitator. Lineage (NCBI taxonomy): Eukaryota > Metazoa > Chordata > Amphibia > Anura > Dendrobatidae > Ranitomeya > Ranitomeya imitator. Next base: position 31,209,053 of record NC_091291.1, read on the forward strand.
TACTAGGAACACACAAAGATCACATCCAGCCTATATTACTGTAAACGACACTCAGACGTCACATGCAGCCTCCATTTCAGGGAGAGACCCAGCCTAAACAACAGGGAGAGAATCATAAAACTCACATCCAGCCTATATTACTGGGAGAGACACACATAGCTTACATCCAGCCTATATTACTGGGAGACACACAGAGTTCACATCCAGCCTATATTACTGGGAGAGACACACAGAGCTCACATCCAGCCTATATTACTGGGAGACACACAGAGCTCACATCCAGCCTATATTACTGGGAGAGACACACAGAGCTCACATCCAGCCTATATTACTGGGAGAGACACAGAGCTCACACCCAGCCTATATTACTGGGAGAGACACACAGAGCTCACATCCAGCCTATATTACTGGGAGACACACAGAGCTCACATCCAGCCTATATTACTGGGAGACACACAGAGCTCGAATCCAGCCTATATTACTGGGAGACAGACACAGATCTCACATCCAGCCTATATTACTGGGAGACACACAGAGTTCACATCCAGCCTATATTACTGGGAGAGACACACAGAGCTCACATCCAGCCTATATTACTGGGAGACACACAGAGCTCACATCCAGCCTATATTACTTGGAGAGACACACAGAGCTCACATCCAGCCTATATTACTGGGAGAGACACAGAGCTCACATCCAGCCTATATTACTGGGAGAGACACACAGAGCTCACATCCAGCCTATATTACTGGGAGAGACACACAGAGCTCACATCCAGCCTATAATACTTGGAGACACACAGAGCTCACATCCAGCCTATATTACTAGGAGAGACACACAAAACTCACATCCAGCCTATATTACTGGGAGAGACACACAGAGCTCACATCCAGCCTATATTACTGGGAGACACACAGAGCTCACATCCAGCCTATATTACTGGGAGACAGACACAGGTCACATCCAGCCTATATTACTGGGAGACACACACAGGTCACATCCAGCCTATATTACTGGGAGAGACACACAGAGCTCACATCCAGCCTATATTACTGGGAGACACACAGAGCTCACATCCAGCCTATATTACTGGGAGAGACAGACAGAGCTCACATCCAGCCTATATTACTGGAAGAGACACAGAGATCACATCCAGCCTACATTACTCGGAAAAACACACAAAACTCACAACCAGCCTACATTACTAGGAACACACAAAGATCACATCCAGCCTATATTACTGTAAACGACACTCAGACGTCACATGCAGCCTCCATTTCAGGGAGAGACCCAGCCTAAACAACAGGGAGAGAATCATAAAACTCACATCCAGCCTATATTACTGGGAGAGACACACATAGCTTACATCCAGCCTATATTACTGGGAGACACACAGAGTTCACATCCAGCCTATATTACTGGGAGAGACACACAGAGCTCACATCCAGCCTATATTACTGGGAGACACACAGAGCTCACATCCAGCCTATATTACTGGGAGAGACACACAGAGCTCACATCCAGCCTATATTACTGGGAGAGACACAGAGCTCACACCCAGCCTATATTACTGGGAGAGACACACAGAGCTCACATCCAGCCTATATTACTGGGAGACACACAGAGCTCACATCCAGCCTATATTACTGGGAGAGACACACAGAGCTCACATCCAGCCTATAATACTTGGAGACACACAGAGCTCACATCCAGCCTATATTACTAGGAGAGACACACAAAACTCACATCCAGCCTATATTACTGGGAGAGACACACAGAGCTCACATCCAGCCTATATTACTGGGAGACACACAGAGCTCACATCCAGCCTATATTACTGGGAGACAGACACAGGTCACATCCAGCCTATATTACTGGGAGACACACACAGGTCACATCCAGCCTATATTACTGGGAGAGACACACAGAGCTCACATCGAGCCTATATTACTGGGAGAGACACACGGAGCTCACACCCAGCCTATATTACTGGAAGAGACACACAGACCTCACATCCATCCTATATTACTGGGAGACACACAGAGCTCACATCCATCCTATATTACTGGGAGACACACAGAGCTCACATCCATCCTATATTACTGGGAGACACACAGAGCTCACATCCAGCCTATATTACTGGGAGAGACACACAGAGCTCACATCCATCCTATATTACTGGGAGACACACAGAGCTCACATCCAGCTTATATTACTGGGAGAGACACACAGAACTCACATCCAGCCTATATTACTGGGAGAGACACACAGAGCTCACATCCAGCCTATATTACTGGGAGACACACACAGCTCACATCCAGCCTGTATTACTGGGAGAGACACACAGAGCTCACATCCAGCCTATATTACTGGGAGACACACAGAGCTCACATCCAGCCTATATTACTGGGAGAGACACAGAGCTCACCTCCAGCCTATATTACAGGGAGAGACACACGGAGCTCACATCCAGCCTATATTACTGGGAGACACACAGAGCTCACATCCAGCCAACATTACTGGGAGACACAGAGCTCACATCCAGCCTATATTACTGGGGGAGACACACAGAGCTCACATCCAGCCTATATTACTGGGAGAGACACACGGAGCTCACATCCAGCCTATATTACTGGAAGAGACACACAGACCTCACATCCATCCTATATTACTGGGAGACACACAGATCTCACATCCATCCTATATTACTGGGAGACACACAGATCTCACATCCATCCTATATTACTGGGAGACACACACAGCTCACATCCAGCCTATATTACTGGGAGAGACACACAGAGCTCACATCCATCCTATATTACTGGGAGACACACAGAGCTCACATCCAGCCTATATTACTGGGAGAGACACACAGAGCTCACATCCAGCCTATATTACTGGGAGACACACACAGCTCACATCCAGCCTATATTACTGGGAGACACACAGAGCTCAGATCCAGAATATATTACTGGGAGAGACACACAGAGCTCACATCCAGCCTATATTACTGGGAGACACACAGAGCTCACATCCAGCCTATATTACTGGGAGACACACACAGCTCACATCCAGCCTATATTACTGGGAGAGACACAGATCTCACATCCAGCCTATATTACTGGGAGACACACAGAGCTCACATCCAGCCTATATTACTGGGAGAGACACACAGAGCTCACATCCAGCCTATATTACTGGGAGACACACAGAGCTCACATCCAGCCTATATTACTGGAAGACACACAGAGCTCACATCCAGCCTATATTACTGGGAGAGACACACAAAGCTCACATCCAGCCTATATTACTGGGAGAGACACACAGAGCCCACATCCAGCCTATATTACTGGGAGAGACACTCAGACCTCACATCCAGCCTATATTACTGGGAGAGAGACACCTACAAGAAAAATCTGAATCTTGGCTTAGACTGCAAGCTGCATATCAGCAGGTCTGAAAATGGAGGATATGGGGCTATAATGAACATCCATGTCTCCAATCTGTTCATGGAAAATGAAAAAAAAAGTGGAATATATTATAACCTAGAAACAGTGATAGATTAGTCACTTTATGGCGGCCCATGTAGTGTCTATGAGTCCATAGTACAGAAGAGTGGAGACGAGAGTGTGCATGAACCTTAAAAAGTGATGCAAGAAGTATTGCGCCAATATCATCAATTTATTTGATCTCATAGAAAAGCGAATTATAATGTAGGGAAAACGTGTGAGCGATAGACCTTGTAGTAGGTTTCCGGACATCTAGCTGTTTTGTCCACTGCTCAGTTTGCTACTGGGTGAGTATACCCTCCAGCCATACAGATGTAGTGATGACTCCTTCCTTCGGCAGTTGTAATGGGTCTGTGGTCTGTATACACAGGAGTTCCTTATAGCTCTGTGCACGGTCTCTTAATTTTGTGACCAATTTCATAGCGCAGTGTTCAGTGCTGCAGCACCCCTGTATCAGGCCCTGTATGGTGCCAAGCATAACTATAGTGGGTGTAAAGGTTGTGCTCACACCCGGTAGCCTAAGGAGTTGCAAAAGGTTCCATTGACCCATGAAAAGACATGTTATGATTGGGGACCCTTTCCGAAATTTTGCATTGGACCCCATGAGCTTCAACTTATCCAATTGTACCATGATGTTCCTCCTGAAAGTTGGCAGTCAAAAACTCTCAGGGTAAAACATATATAGGCGACTACCGAATATCTGCCATAAAAGGGGCATCACAAAAAGGGACCAACACTCAGGGGCAAAAAGTTGGGACACACCAAAGAAAAGCAATGCAAAAGGCAAAAGGCAAAAACAATCTAAGGGCAAATTCAGATGTCCTTGTATTGGGTCTCCGGACTGGTGTTGACCTCCTCATAGACATACACGAGGCTGATAAGTTCAGGTCAGGAGACCCATGGAAGTCCATCCATGGATAGAGTTTGATGGACATCTAGAGGTTACAGGAGACCCATGGAAGTCCATCCATGGATAGAGTTTGATGGACGTCTAGAGGTTACAGGAGACCCATGGAAGTCCATCCATGGATAGAGTTTGATGGACATCTTAGAGGTTACAGGAGACCCATGGAAGTCCATCCATGGATAGAGTTTGATGGACGTATAGAGGTTATAGGAGACCCATGGAAGTCCATCCATGGATAGAGTTTGATGGACGTCTTAGAGGTTACAGGAGACCCATGGAAGTCCATCCATGCATAGAGTTTGATGGATGTCTAGAGGTTACAGGAGATCCATGGAAGTCCATCCATGGATAAAGTTTGATGGACGTCTAGAGGTTACAGGAGATCCATGGAAGTCCATCCATGTATAGAGTTTGATGGACGTCTAGAGGTTACAGGAGACCCATGGAAGTCCATCCATGGATAGAGTTTGATGGACGTCTAGAGGTTACAGGAGACCCATGGAAGTCCATCCATGAATAGAGTTTGATGGACGTCTTAGAGGTTACAGGAGACCCATGGAAGTCCATCCATGGATAGAGTTTGATGGACGTATAGAGGTTACAGGAGACCCATGGAAGTCCATCCATGGATAGAGTTTGATGGACGTCTAGAGGTTACAGGAGATCCATGGAAGTCCATCCATGGATAGAGTTTGATGGACGTCTAGAGGTTACAGGAGACCCATGGAAGTCCATCCATGGATAGAGTTTGAAGGACGTCTAGAGGTTACCCGATTAGCCATATCTTATAGATTTTTACTCTTTGGTTAAGTGGTTTCACCAATGATGGGGTAAAGGCAAGTATCGCACTGAGCTCGGCAATATTCATAGTTTCTGGACTTACCGAATCAGAGCCTTTGTGCTCCACGAGAAAAGGAAAAGCAGAAAAAGTCTCTGAATCTTCATTGTGCTTCTCGCGGAGCCTCCGGTCAGAGCAGTCGCTGAAGAGCTCACTTTGCTCCTCTTCTAGGATCACTTCCTCTGTGGTTTGTACACTCAAAATTTTGACATTTGTGGTCGAGAGCTTGCTCAGTTTTTCTGCATACCAGTGAGCAGTCAGACTAAAACGCGCCTCTCTGGGCGTCACACAAATGGTCCTCGAATTTGTCACTCCCGGCATTTGGATGATAATTGTCTAACAAGTGCACATGACTAATCACGAGATGAAGCTGCTGACGGTCAACGAGCTCAACGGTGGAAGGGAAGCCGCTCGTTTCCAATTAACCCTTCAACACGATTATAGCTGCCAGATTTAGGGAGTTTTTTTGCAAAAATCTTTTATGAACTTTTTTTTTTATTATTATATTCTGCGATTAAAAAATGCAGTCTGCAGTTTTTACATAAATTTTTTCAGGCCCTCCATAGAAGCCTATAGGGAAAAAAAAACACCAAGAAAAAAAATCCTGCACTGTTCAAAAGTGTCTAATTGTTCATTGGGCATGAGTTTTCATGTCATCCACTGTGCTTGAACTGTTAGGCCTAATTCGATTTTCACGAACGATTGTTATCCCTGTTTTTCACAAATAACACTTGTACCTGTGATAGACTATGGGGCCATTCACATGTCCGATTTTTTTTTCTCAGAGTGGTTGTTAGTCTTCGGAAAATATTGAATACGCGTCCGATTTTGACTTGATCACAATCAACAATGCAAGTCAACGGGTCTGTGAAAAAAATCGGATTGCGCTTGGCTGACATCCGAGTGCAGTCCAATTTTCACGGACCGTCAGAATGAAAAAGGTGAAGAATTTTTTTTCTTATTTCTCCACGAGAAAATTGGAAACACTCAGAACACACAATATTGATCTGATTTTCTCGCGCGCAAAAAAATCTGACATCTGAATGAGGCCACCACGATGAATACTTGGTGAGTTTTTGTTATGTTGTAAATTCAACTGCTTTGTTTTAAATCTTTCCTGTTACTTAACTGTCATGGGTGTGTCAGAGGCTGCAGACAGTCGCACTGCATCTGGCTGCAGAAGGTCTCTGCGGTTGGCTTTGCATACGCCGTCCTAATCCTTCTGACTCTTGGACCTAGTGGCAACCTCCCCCAGGCTCTAATTGACACACCTGGACCTGGGTGTTTATAGACTTCCTGCCAGCTTCTGGGAGTCGCCGGTAATATTTCCATTTCCTGTTGAGGCTTGGAACTATAGCAGTCGGCGTTCTTCCTCTTTGGTGTTTGGAGGTCTTCTGTGTTTTTCTCTGAGGGTACTCAAGATAAGTGTTCCCTTTGTTGCCTATCCCTGCTGTCTTTAGTTGTAGTAGGGATCGGCTAGTGTTAACCCCGTCCTTCCCTAAGCAGGGCTTATAGCCATGTTCAGGCAGGGATTAGGTTACTGCTCGGCGATAGGTGCAAAACCTATATAGAGACGTTTAGGGCAGACAGGGGGACGTTAGATCTGCCTAGATGTCTCCACTGCCCCCTTCCCTAGTGTTGCGCAGAGGGCATGAGATTTCTCTAAAACACATCCACTTTGCTAGAAATGTAAGACGCTGCACCTTTCGAAAATATGCGTTGTCAAAAACTCACTAAAAACTCATTGTGGGAACTGCACCTCTGAAGTCGGCAGAGGTGCTGTAGCTACACAATAGGACATTTTTAAATCAAAAACTAGTTGCTTCATTTTTTTTTCCAGATGAAGTAGAGCAATAACTTACTTGCCCTCGGTTCTGATTTTGCCAGGACGATCCCCTGGATTGAAGCATAAAAGCGGAATTATGCAAAACCATACCCAACAATATTCATTTTGGAAGCATTTTTACTATGAGTTCCTAGGCATATCTTAAAAGTCCTGAATTCGGCATTCTAAGCAATAAAAATATATAGATATAGGGCTCGATTCAATAATGCATTTGCGTCTTTTTTGTCACTTTTTGATTTGCACCTGATTCTTATTTTAAGTTGTGCAGTCTATTTTATAAGTGTATGCCCGTTTGTTTGTTTTATGCTCAGCGTTGGGGACAGGGACTGGGGTTTCCAGATATTTTTGGCTGATTCGATACTTTACTTTAGACCCTTCCCCCAGAAGGATTTAATGTACGCCTGAAGTTTTGGCCAACATTTTGTAACGTTTTAGCACAATGTGCGACTTTTTGTTAAAAGTTTCAAAAAATAACGAGAATTTTATATTTTGTACAAAGTTTATAAAATGCATGCGCCACTTTGACAGGGAAAAAAACTGTCAAAAAAAATCACAATACAAAAAATTATTTATAAACAAAAAAAAAACGCCAATGATGAATTTGAGTCATTCTCTTTAGTGCAGTAAATGGTCACTGTCTACTCGTAGAACACCAACAGGCCAACGCTTTATACACTGTGAGCACAATTAAACAGTGAATATTTTGACTATATCATAATTTTTTTGCAGATTTTCTACCTCTGCGCTGTATAAACTTGAATGCTGATTGGATGAAGCTGATCAGGTGATGTGTATTTGTGTAATGAGGAGAGTGAGGCCTAAAGATTCAAGACCCTTTATCAAGGTGTGCAGAATTATTAGGCAGCTTGTTTTCCTCAGGAAAAATGGGCCTAAAAAGGGATGGAAATGACTCTGAAAAGACAAAACCTTGTTGCACATCTTACAGAAGGAGGCAGCACTCCTGAAATTGCTAAGGTATTGGGGGGCAATCACAGAACCATAAAAAAGTTTTGTAGCAAAAAAATATGTTGAGACAGAAAGAACCACAGAGACAAGGCCAAGGTAAGGAAGGCCGAGACCTGACCACCACGGAACAAAACATGGAAGTGGAAACATCAAGACTGGTCCAAGAAATATCGATTGTCATGCCAGTGACTTGCACGGTTTGTAAGCACCGTCCTACTCCTTAGTGCACTGCTCTGCTCCTCCCAGTGTCAGACCATCTCGCTGAGCTGCCTCGTACAATACTTACAGCACTGCCACAGCCTCTGAATAGTCTCCAACCGGCTATGGAGAGGCACGGCCAGACTCTGCAGGAATTTGAAACCACTGTTTGCTGCAGAATTTTGCTTTTCTGATCTATCCCCTGCCAGCAGTGGATATATTAGGCAGCTCCTTCCTCCACATCTTGCCTGAGCTTACGTCCTAGCAACAGTTCATCACTACATCGCTGTCAAGGTGCATTATTGTTTTGACTCTCCTTTTGCCGATTTGATCATTTAGTCCATTCTCTCTGCTCCTGACCCCGGCTTCGATTTATGAACGTTTGCTACCCACCCTGTCCTCGAAGTGTCTGACAACAGCTCTGTATTCACCCTCTGTGCTTCATATTTGTGCCTTTGACTACCCTAATGGCTAAGCCTATCCTCACTATCAGAGCACTAGTGAAAACCAGGTAGTCACTTAGTTACACCCCTCCAGGGTAAGCCCGGTCAGTAGCGCAGTGGGTCCACACCCACATACATCACACTGATGAGATGAGAGAGCCTCTTGATGGATCAGATGGATGGGCCTGTGGCTGGATAAGTAATGGCAGAACCCTTCACTTCAGAAAGGAGGAGGTAGGGTACTGCTATGGGCTAGAAGTATTAAAGATGAGCTAGTTGGACCTTTTTGGGTTGAACATGGACTCAAATGCAAACTTCCAAACATACTGCCAGTTTTCAAAAGACACTTTCTTCAAGGAGTTCTCCAGGAAAAAAGTCTGCATCTTTCAAGAAAACTATGATTTCTATGCAGGACAATAATCCATCAGAGCATCGAAGTCTCAACTGCTCAGCTGTCAGTAAGGGACTTAAAGATGAAGCCATAATGACATGGCCCCTTTCTCACCAGACATAAACCCTAGTGAGAACTTGTGGGTCCTTCTTAAACAGGAAATTTACGTTGAAGGAAAACAGTCACCTCTCTGAACAGTGTCTGAGACTGTGGTTGAAGTTGTCAAGAAATGAAGAAACTGACAGACTCCAAGGTTGGAGCTTATGACTGGTATTGAGAAAAAGGTCGGCTATATTACTATATTGGCCACTGACATTTTTTTAAAGAAAATGTCAGAAATATTTTTGTGCATTTTGAGTCGTTTGTCTTTTATTCTCACTGTAACTGACCAGAATAAACAGTTGAGATGGGAAATTTAGGTTTTTCCTTAAGTTGCACAATAATTTTGTACAAATAGATATTAACATAGTAACATAGTAACATAGTTAGTAAGGCCGAAAAAAGACATTTGTCCATCCAGTTCAGCCTATATTCCATTATAATAAATACCCAGATCTACGTCCTTCTACAGAACCTAATAATTGTATGATACAATATTGTTCTGCTCCAGGAAGACATCCAGGACTCTCTTGAACCCCTCGACTGAGTTCGCCATCACCACCTCCTCAGGCAAGCAATTCCAGATTCTCACTGCCCTAACAGTAAAGAATCCTCTTCTATGTTGGTGGAAAAACCTTCTCTCCTCCAGACGCAAAGAATGCCCCCTTGTGCCCGTCACCTTCCTTGGTATAAACAGATCCTCAGCGAGATATTTGTATTGTCCCCTTATATACTTATACATGGTTATTAGATCGCCCCTCAGTCGTCTTTTTTCTAGACTAAATAATCCTAATTTCGCTAATCTATCTGGGTATTGTAGTTCTCCCATCCCCTTTATTAATTTTGTTGCCCTCCTTTGTACTCTCTCTAGTTCCATTATATCCTTCCTGAGCACCGGTGCCCAAAACTGGACACAGTACTCCATGTGCGGTCTAACTAGGGATTTGTACAGAGGCAGTATAATGCTCTCATCATGTGTATCCAGACCTCTTTTAATGCACCCCATGATCCTGTTTGCCTTGGCAGCTGCTGCATGGCACTGGCTGCTCCAGGTAAGTTTATCATTAACTAGGATCCCCACGTCCTTCTCCCTGTCAGATTTACCCAGTGGTTTCCCATTCAGTGTGTAATGGTGATATTGATTCCCTCTTCCCATGTGTATAACCTTACATTTATCATTGTTAAACCTCATCTGCCACCTTTCAGCCCAAGTTTCCAACTTATCCAGATCCATCTGTAGCAGAATACTATCTTCTCTTGTATTAACTGCTTTACATAGTTTTGTATCATCTGCAAATATCGATATTTTACTGTGTAAACCTTCTACCAGATCATTAATGAATATGTTGAAGAGAACAGGTCCCAATACTGACCCCTGCGGTACCCCACTGGTCACAGCAACCCAGTTAGAGACTATACCATTTATAACCACCCTCTGCTTTCTATCACTAAGCCAGTTACTAACCCATTTACACACATTTTCCCCCAGACCAAGCATTCTCATTTTGTGTACCAACCTCTTGTGCGGCACGGTATCAAACGCTTTGGAAAAATCGAGATATACCACGTCCAATGACTCACCGTGGTCCAGTCTATAGCTTACCTCTTCATAAAAACTGATTAGATTGGTTTGACAGGAGCGATTTCTCATAAACCCATGCTGATATGGAGTTAAACAGTTATTCTCATTGAGATAATCCAGAATAACATCCCTCAGAAACCCTTCAAATATTTTACCAACAATAGAGGTTAGACTTACTGGCCTATAATTTCCAGGTTCACTTTTAGAGCCCTTTCACAGAGAAAAAGTTGAACTATGGGGACCTCTACTTTTAACAACTTCACAGAAAAAAATCCCCAGTGTAAACTAGATAAAAAATACCTTTATTAATTAATTAAAACCTATAATAATAAGTGCACTTCACATAAACCATCACCATGACAACAACATAAAATAGAAAAGACCAGGATGATGCCTAGCCCTGTACTGCACTACCTGCACCCTACCTACCAGCGGAGGTTGGCACCCTAAAGACCTGCGCAATTGGCGCCCCCGCTCACCGTCGACTATCCCTTCTACCCCTATTGGGCCCTAATAGGACGGGATGAAAATACATACACAGTCATACAGAAGTACTATAATATGATGGAGAAACAGGGGGAGTCTATATTGCTACCTGCTCTTCCCCTACCTATCAGCGGAGGTTGGCACCCTATGATAGTACGTGGCGCCCCCGCTCAACGACGACTGTACACTAAACTGTCCCTTTTTAGATGTTTCGGGAGATAAACTACTGTATGTATAATAAAGTGCTGTAGTGCTTATAAACCATGTCTAAACACACTCCACAGGTTTAATAATAAAGTGCTGTAGTGCTTATAAACCATGTCTAAACACACTCCACAGGTTTAAATATACTTGTATGGATTCTCTTTATATATAACGTTCATTCATAAACCAGGTACTCCAGACAAAGTGAAGTTTGATATACACAAGATGTAAATAATCAGTGTTCATAAAAATAGATCTGATGCACCGATTGGACACCCAAATACCTAGTCCAACCCCACTAGGCTGAGTCCCCAGTCAGGCCACAAACGAAAAAACCACAGTCAGTCGGTACCTTTGTTATAGAGAATCCCTACACAACAACCATTTGGGTCACCCTAATACCCTACTGATGTATATATAAACACAATTAGTATATTCTCAAACAAAGCCTCCCTTGTAGACTCGACGCGTTTCCCCTCACTGTTACATGAGGTTCATCAGGAGTAAAACACGATAATAAGGGGTTACTTAGCTTGTATTAAATGTCAAAACCGAAACCGATACATGGTATAGCATCCCAGGGCTCCAGGGCAGATCCCCTCTTGATATGGTGCCTCGGAAGAAGTGCTAAAGTGTATGCGCTTTATACCTTGCTTTTAGATTGTGCCACCCACCTTGTAGCTCTGCGTACATGCCGGTATAGACTTCCGGTAAACTCTCGGCGTTCCGGATGTGATCACATCACACAAGGGAATCCAGTGTGATGTGCGCATGCGCAGAAATCTCGCGCACGCGCTGACGCTCAAGCGTTCCACAGATGCGTTCCAGTTGCTGCGCTTGCGTAGTAACACGTACCCGCAACTGTGCCAGCGTTACACAAAGGCACTATGGAGACTGCGCATGCGTCCCCCTCAATATGGGCAACGCTTCAAGACCCAGCGATCTGTAGACATATCAAAAGCACTGCGCCGGCTCAACCCACATATGTATGGGAAGCGCTAGCACCGCACTACAAACCAAGAGCTGAGGTACCACAACTGACACAGATGTAGAAGGTACCGTGTTACCAATGCTGCAGACATAGATAATGGTCAAAATATGATTAAACCATTACCCATAGAAATAGCCGATATACCTATTGCAACCATACCTTAATATCACAATTTAGGCTTTTACTACCCATATTTACACTATATATCTCTAAGCGCATATCACTACTAAATCTCATTATGATTCATGTGTCCGGGAATATATTTCCACAACACACACTTAGATGCAGTATCTCAAAATTGAGATCAGTGAATATATATTTATACAAGTTTGTCCCATTAGGAACAATACTGCAGGAGAAAAATCAGGTGACCAATATTTTATCAACAGGGAATAATTTACAGATAACACCCAAAGTTCATCTGTTCATTGAGTCCCCTAGGGAAAACCGTGTCCAACCTATGGATCCATTTCAACTCCTTCTGTAGAATGGTCCTATCCCAATTTCCACCCCGAACTGATGGGGCCACAACCTCCACTGCACAGAAAGAAAAGGAACTGAGGTCACCCTGGTGAACATCACGAATATGTCTAGATACGGGAGTGTCCCTAGCATGCCTGATGTCACCCAGGTGTTCACCTATCCTTCTTCTCAGTTCTCTTTTAGTTTTTCCAACATAGTTCTTTGGGCAGGCACACTTAAAAAGATATATCAAACCACTCGTTTTGCAATTAGCAAAATGTCTGGTCTCAAAAACTCGACCTGTACTAGCACTGGAGAAATGATTACCCGTAGAAATATACCCACAGAAGGAACATCCTCCACATCTAAAGGTACCCATCTGTCTTTTGTCAAGCCAAGTACCACTCTTTCTTGGGGGGGTAAAAGTGCTATGCACCAATTGATCCCTCAATGACCTCCCCCTTTTATAGGTAATGGTCGGTGTTCCTGGTAAAAATTCATGAATGTCAGTGTCTGCCAGCAAGATATCCCAGTGCCTGCCGATAATATCTCTCACCTCCCGGGAACAGTCATCAAAATTACCTATGAGTCTTACAATGGAGTCAGATTCTACCTTGTTCTTAGATTGTAACAGGCTGCTTCTTGGGATTTTTTCTACATACTTAAATGTATCCCGAAGGATATTATTGGGGTAACCCCTTTCACGGAATCTATTTCTCAGGTCTCTCGTTTCAACGTAAAAGGATGAGTCCGTGGAGCAATTTCTCCTTGCCCTCATATATTGACCTTTGGGTATCCCCCTTCTGAGCCCATAGGGATGATGACTGCTCCATCTGAGCAGATTGTTAGTAGAGGTCGGCTTCCTGTATATTGCGGTTTCCAGGCGACCCTCCTTATCCTTACTGATAGTAACATCCAGGAAGTTGATTTTTTCTTTATCAATCTCAGCTGTAAACCTTAGGCCAATATCATTCTTATTCAAACTCTCTATGAAGGTGTTGAAAGAAATGGTGTCGCCTGTCCACAAAATCAGAACATCATCTATATATCGCCCCCAGAATAGTATCTGGGGGCACCACCAAGATGACCTCCCTTCATCAAAAACCACGGTATCCTCCCACCAGCCCAGGAGCAAATTGGCATAGGTAGGGGCACATGAACTACCCATAGCCGTGCCCCTGAGCTGGTGGTAAAATTTGCCGTCAAAAAGAAAATAATTGTGGGTCAACATAAAATTTAATAGGCGACCTATGAACCGGTTATGCTCCACAAACTGAATCCCCTTAGTTTTTAGAAAATAATCAACAGCTTGCAAGCCTGCATCATGAGGGATACTGCTGTATAAGGCTTCCACATCAATAGATGCTAGCCATGTATCCTCCCCAACAGTGATATCCTCTATTTTTAATAAGAGATCAGCAGTGTCTCGTATATATGAAGGCAGAGCAATAACAAATTCACGTAAGACTTTATCAATGTAGATGCCACAATTCTGTGAGATTGAGTCATTACCCGAAACTATCGGTCGTCCCCTCAAAGGTACCAGCCCCTTATGTACCTTTGGCAAGGCATAGAATACAGGTATTGTTGGTGTTTTTTGTACCATAAAGTCCCTTTCGTTCTTTGATATTAGCCCCTGTGTCAGAGCCTCATCTAATAAATAGACAAGTTCAGAGTTAAACCTATCAGTAGGATCCTTCCTCAAGAGTCCATATGTTGACTCGTCCTTTAATATTTTAAGACACATATCTCTATAGTTGTCACAGTCCAGGATCACGAGGTTACCCCCCTTATCCGAAGGTTTAAACACCAGCTCCTTCTTTTTTGATAGAGCATCAAGGGCTCTCCTTTCACATGATGTTAAGTTTGACATATTGCTCTTCTTTTTGGCACCTAGTCTCTTGAAGTCAGTTAATACCAACTGTGTAAATATATCTATACTGGTGTTCATAGACAAGGGGGGCATCCTCGTGCTTCCAGGTTTGAGTTTAGTAAAAGGACCCATGCCCATTGGTCTCATACCTTCCTCCAACATATCTGTCAGAATTCTTACATCAGATAGTTCAGTTATGTCAATACCCAAACTTAGGCACTCAGCTTGATCATGACTCTTGAAGAATTTTTTCCACTTTAGTTTGCGAGCAAACAGATTAATATCCTTCACCCACTCAAACTCATCGAACCTGTTAGTCGGGACAAAACCTAAACCTTTATCAAGGACTCTCTTTTCTACATCCGACAAGGTATAAGATGATAAATTAATAATGCTGTTATCATTATTTCCTTTTCTTAGTACCGGGGAGTTCCCAGTCGCTCCCTTAATTGGTAGGGGAGCCCTCGTCTCTCTAAAAAAGTGGAAGCAGAGGGCACAGTTGAGGACCCAGATGTACCAGAATGACCCGGATAAGGTGGTTGATAGCCCATTCCACCTCTTGGTGCACCATATCTCTTTTTTGTATTCCTTCCCCATCTCTCTCTACGGGGTCTGAAAACTGGACTGGTATTATTACTTCCCAGATACCTAGAGGACCCACTTTTTTCACTATCTGATGTCTCAATGTCTGATGATGATACACTTGCCCCTTCCCTTCTCTGGGGAGGGTCTTCTTCCAGAAAACAAAACACCCTATTATCCTTAAAATCACGACTATCACGATTGAACTGTTTGTGTTTCCTTTCCTTGATATCAGTTTGGAATTTTTCTATGTTAGTTTGAAGGGTTGACTCCCTCCGATTGAAATCTGGATCACTCTTATGTTTAATAATGTTCTCTATTAATTCAGTCAATCTCTTACTTGTTTTGTCAAAAGTATTTTTTTCTTCTTGTAAAAGAATCTGCATAAGTCTCACCGAGCTCTCAATCAACTCATTCCGCCACTTATGCAATAATTCAGATGTTCTAGCCCTACGTGCTGGAATAATGTTCAGTCTCAGTCCTTTAGGTATAATTTTAGTCTTAATATAATTCTCCAGTGACTGTACCTCCCACCAAGACCTGATGTTATCTCTGTAGCAGCCAGTTAATTCATGAAAAAGATCCCTTAGATCAGGTGAGTAAGTTGGATCATTGGTATCCCTAGGGTCACTATATACATCCCTGGCGTCACATGCCCATGATTCCCTGTTGATTGGTCCTGCAAGAAACCCTGCCATAAGACTAATTGTAACACTTTCACAGAGAAAAAGTTGAACTATGGGGACCTCTACTTTTAACAACTTCACAGAAAAAAATCCCCAGTGTAAACTAGATAAAAAATACCTTTATTAATTAATTAAAACCTATAATAATAAGTGCACTTCACATAAACCATCACCATGACAACAACATAAAATAGAAAAGACCAGGATGATGCCTAGCCCTGTACTGCACTACCTGCACCCTACCTACCAGCGGAGGTTGGCACCCTAAAGACCTGCGCAATTGGCGCCCCCGCTCACCGTCGACTATCCCTTCTACCCCTATTGGGCCCTAATAGGACGGGATGAAAATACATACACAGTCATACAGAAGTACTATAATATGATGGAGAAACAGGGGGAGTCTATATTGCTACCTGCTCTTCCCCTACCTATCAGCGGAGGTTGGCACCCTATGATAGTACGTGGCGCCCCCGCTCAACGACGACTGTACACTAAACTGTCCCTTTTTAGATGTTTCGGGAGATAAACTACTGTATGTATAATAAAGTGCTGTAGTGCTTATAAACCATGTCTAAACACACTCCACAGGTTTATGTGAAGTGCACTTATTATTATAGGTTTTAATTAATTAATAAAGGTATTTTTTATCTAGTTTACACTGGGGATTTTTTTCACTTTTAGAGCCCTTTTTGAATATTGGCACCACATTTGCTATGCGCCAGTCCTGCGGAACAGACCCTGTCGCTATAGAGTCACTAAAAATAAGAAATAATGGTTTATCTATTACATTACTTAGTTCTCTTAGTACTCGTGGGTGTATGCCATCCGGACCCGGAGATTTATCTATTTTAATCTTATTTAGCCGGTTTCGCACCTCTTCTTGGGTTAGATTGGTGACCCTTAATATAGGGTTTTCATTGTTTCTTGGGATTTCACCTAGCATTTCATTTTCCACCGTGAATACCGTGGAGAAGAAGGTGTTTAATATGTTAGCTTTTTCCTCGTCATCTACAACCATTCTTTCCTCACTATTTTTTAAGGGGCCTACATTTTCAGTTTTTATTCTTTTACTATTGATATAGTTGAAGAACAGTTTGGGATTAGTTTTACTCTCCTTAGCAATGTGCTTCTCTGTTTCCTTTTTGGCAGCTTTAATTAGTTTTTTAGATAAAGTATTTTTCTCCCTATAGTTTTTTAGAGCTTCAATGGTGCCATCCTGCTTTAGTAGTGCAAATGCTTTCTTTTTACTGTTAATTGCCTGTCTTACTTCTTTGTTTAGCCACATTGGGTTTTTCCTATTTCTAGTCCTTTTATTCCCACAAGGTATAAACCGCTTACACTGCCTATTTAGGATGTTCTTAAACATTTCCCATTTATTATCTGTATTCTCATTTCTGAGGATATTGTCCCAGTCTACCAGATTAAGGGCATCTCTAAGCTGTTCAAACTTTGCCTTCCTAAAGTTCAATGTTTTTGTGACTCCCTGACAAGTCCCCCTAGTGAAAGACAGGTGAAACTGCACAATATTGTGGTCGCTATTTCCTAAATGCCCGACCACCTGCAGATTTGTTATTCTGTCAGGTCTATTAGATAGTATTATCTAATACTTTCTCCTAAGAAAGTCAAAATCGCACTTTTACGTTCTTAAATATTCAGGTTTTAGGTTTATTAATTGACGGACAGCAGTGTTCTTTTTTGTTTTTATATATTTTTTTTAACGGCCTTCGACTCAATCTTGAGCCATGGTGGCTTGATGGATGAACGCTCTGTAGGATGCTCGATCTTATGCAAGTCTAGAAAGGTCCACCAGTGTCTTCTCCATCATTATCTTGATAGTATCAAGCCATTGAGTTGCTGGTCTTCCTCTTTGCCTTGTTCCTTCTATTCTTCCGACCATGATGTCCTTCTCCAGTGATCGTTCTCTTCGTATGATGTGTCCAAAGTAGACAAGTCGTAGCTTGGTGGTCCTCGCCTTGTTCCTTCTATTCTTCCATCCATGATGTCCTTCTCCAGTGATTGTTCTCTTCATATGATGTGTCCAAAGTAGACAAGTCGTAGCTTGGTGGTCCTCGCCTTGTTCCTTCTATTCTTCCATCCATGATGTCCTTCTCCAGTGATTGTTCTCTTCATATGATGTGTCCAAAGTAGACAAGTCGTAGCTTGGTGGTCCTCGCCTTGTTCCTTCTATTCTTCCATCCATGATGTCCTTCTCCAGTGATTGTTCTCTTCATATGATGTGTCCAAAGTAGACAAGTCGTAGCTTGGTGATCCTCACCTTGTTCCTTCTATTCTTCCATCCATGATGTCCTTCGACAGTGATTGTTCTCTTCATATGATGTGTCCAAAGTAGACAAGTCGTAGCTTGGTGATCCTCGCCTTGTTCCTTCTATTCTTCCATCCATGATGTCCTTCTCCAGTGATTGTTCTCTTCATATGATGTGTCCAAAGTAGACAAGTCGTAGCTTGGTGGTCCTCGCCTTGTTCCTTCTATTCTTCCATCCATGATGTCCTTCTCCAGTGATTGTTCTCTTCATATGATGTGTCCAAAGTAGACAAGTCGTAGCTTGGTGATCCTCGCCTTGTTCCTTCTATTCTTCCATCCATGATGTCCTTCTCCAGTGATCGTTCTCTTCATATGATGTGTCCAAAGTAGACAAGTTGTAGCTTGGTGATCCTTGCCTTGTTCCTTCTATTCTTCCATCCATGATGTCCTTCTCCAGTGATTGTTCTCTTCATATGATGTGTCCAAAGTAGACAAGTCGTAGCTTGGTGATCCTTGCTTCCAGTGACATGTCTGGCTTAATTTGTTCCTAAATTGATTTCTTTGTTCTCCTTGCCATCCATGGCACCGATAACATCCTTCTCCAGCACCTCATTTCGACGGCGTTAATTCTTCTTCTCTCTTGTTTATTTATCGTCCAGGTTTCGCATCTGTATGTTGAAAGCACTGCAGTTGTTCAAGAATAAAATGAATCAAAAATACAAATTGCCAAATACTTGTGCACATAGTGTAGGTGATCGGACCCTGCTTCCTTAGTATCAGTTGAGAAATGTCATCTCTTCCGGATCCAGCACTGAAATGTTGGTAAAAGACACAAGGTACTCAGTGTAATAGAATCGGTAAGTGAGATAGAAATAAGTATAATATAAGAGAAAAGCTATTAACGGCAATTACATGGAACTTTGCCCGTATGTGCTTTGACTCGTAGGTCAGCCTGTTTCATTTTTGATAACATTACATTTGCTGCCGGTTCTGGAAATGAATTGTTTAGCTCCATCTTTTGTTCTCTATTCACTTGATCAGACAACCAATTAATAATTGTGTTCTGATACAGTTTCTGCAGAAAAGCTAATGGAGTCATCTAACTGCACAAGCGGCAATTAAGATCACTAATCTGCTGCCTTTTCAGATTTCTCTTTTTATTTTTTACAAGTCAAGTTGATGGAGACTTGACAGGCCGAGCTGCTTCACATATACTGTAAATCATATATATGATTCTGACAATGAGATGACTCACGTGAAAGCGCTCAGTATCCTCTGGGTATTTCCTGCCCATTCCTACACACTTTATATTTTGGTTTCTTTTGGATTTGAGATTGGGAGATTGGAATTTGGGGAGGGAGTAAGAACCGTCTCCTGATGAAACCATGGAGTCTGGATGGGTCAGTGCAGCCATGTATTTTTTTACTCCAAAACACTATCCTTTGAATAACCAGCTGAGGACAGTACCTGGCGGTTTCTTCTCGCCCCAATCCCCTAAACAGACAGGTATCACACATATAATAGAATCCTAGAATGTTAGAGTTCGAAGTGACCTCAAGAGTCATCTGGTCCAACCCTCTGCTCAATGCAGGAGTCACTAAACCATCTCATGTCCAGCCTCTGAAGACTTCCATTGGAGGAGAACTCACCCTTCTCATGGCCCTTCTTTTTTGCAAGCTAAACATTCCCAGATTTTTTAACCATTCCTCGTAAGACATACTTTGCAGTCTCCTCACCATCCTGGTAGCTCTTCTCTGAACTTGCTCCAGTTTTTCAATGTCTTTTTTAAAATGTGGTGCACAGAACTGGACACAGTATTCCAGATGAGGCCTGACCAAGGAGGAGTAGAGGGCAATAATGACTTCACATGATCTAGTAATACACCCTAGAACTGTGTTTGCCTTTTTTGCTGCTGCATCACACTGTTGACTCGTGTGCAGTCTGTGATCGAAATGGAGAAACCTACCAGGGATCGGGGTGGGAGAAGCCATCGGAGACCTGTGTCAGACTGGTCACCTGAGAAGCATAGTCCCTGGCCAGCTTTTCAAAGTATTTTGAATGAATTAGGATCTTACTCTGTTACGCCCTTATAATAATAATAATCTTTATTTTTATATAGCGCTAACATATTCCGCAGCGCTTTACAGTTTGCACACATTATCAAGGCGCATGTGTCCTAATAAGATCCAATTTGTCAACTTTTGATGGTTATTCTTGTTTTTTCTTTTAGTATAGCCAATAGCAAATGATAAATGACTGGCACTATGCTAACAGGTAAAAACATACAAAAAACGAGATTCAAAAAGTTGGTGCTCAAATTCAATTGGGCAACTATAAACCAATTATTCAAAGAAGAAACTGTGGCAATCAAAGAATTTATATATCTTCTCACATATGAGGCCTGATGAAGCATAGGAGAATGCGAAACAGCTGTTGCCTCTGGACTCTCTAAATGCTTGTCAAGATAGTGTTGTGAATAAAAGATATATCAATTCGTTATTCGTTGAGTGCCACTTTTCCTTCTCTGAATTTATTTTTTTTTTTTAGTATAGAGCCAAAGATTCGTTGACAATTCTTTTGCTTTCCCCATGACTCACAATCCTGAAATGTCAGTGGCTGGATGAAAGATGCAAGAGTCTGTCTGGATCTCAGACACTCACTCAGCTTTTATGCACACACACTGATTACAAGCAAATAGGTCAGAGATGAGGATGTTACCTTCAAACCCATTTGTGTCAACTTCTGTGCATGTTATCAGGCCCAAATCACCAGGGTATGTGAACTTTTGATCATTGTTATTTGGATGTTTGGGGTTGTCAATATGATTTAAAAAGAGAAAACACAGTAGTTTGACAATAAATGGCTTCACCCAACCACTAACCATGAGTGGAGAAAAGGTTTTGGTGTTACCATTCATGTTCTCTGAAAAAATGACAAGAAAGCCAAAATTCTGCAGGGGTATGTAAACTTTTGAGCACAACTGTATTTGGTAATTCGGTTTCTAATAACCCTCCACGAGAGCCCACAAGAGGATGTCACCTCACCCTAATAGGGACAGGAAACACAAGAGGTCAAATATAGTAAAGTCCCATCCTGGGACAATGTAATACATAATAAAGAAAATAATACAAGAACACAAATTTGTTATCGCCGCGTCTGTAATGACCCGCTCTATAAAACTGTCCTACTAGTTAACCCCTTCAGTAAACACTGTTAAAAAAAAAACAAACTGAGGCAAAAAACAATGCTTTATCATCATACCGCTGAACAAAAAAGTGCAATAAAACACGATCAAAAAGACGGCTGTAAATAAAAATGGTATTGCTGTAAACGTCATCTTGTCCTGCAAAAAAAAAGCCGCCATACACATCCATCAGGAGAAAAATAACAAAAGTTATAGCTCTCAGAATAAAGCGATGCAAAAATAATAATTTTTTCTATAAAATCGTTTTTATTGTGTAAAAGCGCCAAAACATAAAAAACTATATACCGTATATACTAGAGTATAAGCTGAGAATTTCAGCCCATTTTTTTTAGGCTTAAATTGCCCCTCTCGGCTTATACTCGAGTCATACCCAGGGGTCGGCAGGGGAGGTGGAGTGACAGCGGTCTAAGCATACTCAACTGCTCCTGGCGCGATCCTTGGTTCCGTGGCACCAGCAGCTTCTTCTTGTAGTGAGCGGTCACATGGTACCGCTCATTACAGTAATGAATATGGACCCCACTCCACTCCCATAGGGGTGGAGCCACATATTTATTACTGTAATGAGCTGTACCATGTGACCGCTCACTACAGGAAGAAGCTGCCAGCCCCGGGGAAGCAGGGACCGCGCCAGGAGCAGGTGAGTATAAGCAGTGTGCGATATTCACCTGCTCCCCGTTCCACCGTCGCCAGCCGCCGCTGCGTCTTCTGCATCCTCTGCACTGACGCTCAGGTCAGAGGGCGCGGCGACGTGATTAGTGCGCGCCGCCCTCTGCCTGTGCAGTCAGTGCAGTGGACAGGGAACGTAGCGGCGGCTGGCGGCGGTGGAACGCAGAGCAGGTGAATATAGAAAGTGCCGGGGGCCTGAGCGACGAGAGAGGAGTATGTGATTTTTTTTCTTTTTTATCGCAGCAACAGCAAATGGGGCAAATGACTGTATGGAGCATCTTATGGGCCATAATCAACATTTATGGAGCATTACATGGGGCAAAGGACTGTATGGAGCATCTTATGGGGCCATAATCAGCATTTGTGCAGCGTTATATGGGGCGTATTTTGTATGGAGCATCTTATGGGGCCCATCATGAACTGTATGGAGCATTATATGGGGCTCCTGATTCAATATGGATATTCAAAAACACTTAACCTACTCATGTCTCAATTAATTTTACTTTTATTGGTATCTATTTTTATATTTGACATTTACCAGTAGCTGCTGCATTTTCCACCCTAGGCGTCAATTATGACACCTATCCATTATTAATCCAATAGTACGAAATGGTTAATAAAACACACACACATTATTACAAAGTATTTTAATGAAATAAAGACCCAGGGTGTTTTAATATTTTATTATACTCTTAATCCACCTGAAGACTTTTTGTCACCTGAAACAAAGTAAAAAAAACCAAACAACAATATCCCATACCTTCCGTCATTACAGTCTTGTCCCACGCTGTAAATCCATCTGAAGGGGTTAAATCATTTTACACCCAGGAGCTCTGCTAATGCAGCTGTGTTCCTGACTGTTAAACTTGGTGAATGAATGGAATACAGGGGAATCTACTGTAGTTACCTCGAGTCGCGGTGATGCGCCCTCTGGTGGAAGAACTCATATGAACTCGAGCGTGGGAAAATATTCTGAAAAGTTCCCAGGCTCGAGTTCATATGAGGACATCCAGCAGAGGGCGCATCACCGTGACTCGAGGTAACTACAGGTCATTCCCCTGCATTCCATTCATTCACCAAGTTTTACAGTCAGGAGCACAGCTGCATTAGCAGAGCTCCTGGGTGTAAAATGATTTAACCCCTTCAGATGGATTTACAACGTGGGACAAGACTGTAACGACGGAAGGTATGGGATATTGTTGTTTTTTTTCTTTTTAACTTTGTTTCAGGTGACAAGGGCCTTCAGGTGGATTAGGAGTATAATAAAATATTAAAACGAAACCGGCTAAATAAGATTAAAATAGATAAATCTCCGGGTCCGGATGGCAGACACCCACGAGTACTAAGAGAACTAAGTAATGTAATAGATAAACCATTATTTCTTATTTTTAGGGACTCTATAGCGACAGGGTCTGTTCCGCAGGACTGGCGCATAGCAAATGTGGTGCCAATATTCAAAAAGGGCTCTAAAAGTGAACCTGGAAATTATAGGCCAGTAAGTCTAACCTCTATTGTTGGTAAAATATTTGAAGGGTTTCTGAGGGATGTTATTCTGGATTATCTCAATGAGAATAACTGTTTAACTCCATATCAGCATGGGTTTATGAGAAATCGCTCCTGTCAAACCAATCTAATCAGTTTTTATGAAGAGGTAAGCTATAGACTGGACCACGGTGAGTCATTGGACGTGGTATATCTCGATTTTTCCAAAGCGTTTGATACCGTGCCGCACAAGAGGTTGGTACACAAAATGAGAATGCTTGGTCTGGGGGAAAATGTGTGTAAATGGGTTAGTAACTGGCTTAGTGATAGAAAGCAGAGGGTGGTTATAAATGGTATAGTCTCTAACTGGGTCGCTGTGACTAGGGTTGAGCGACCTTGACTTTTTTAGGGTCGAGCCGGGTTTCGCGAAACCCGACTATCTCAAAAGTCGAGTCGAGTGAAATCGGCCGATTATGACGAAAAGTCGAAGATCGACCGAAACACGAAACTCAATGCAAAGGCCTCCTCCTCCTCCTCCCCCTCCTCCTCCTCACAAGCGACAACATGGCGATAGGCGTCCACGCCCCTAAGATCTATGTCATCACTCTGCCCACGCCCCTTCATTGGCTGAAAAAAATGGCGCCAAGCGCGTCATACGAAACGCGACTTTGGCGCGAAAGTCGCGTACCGCATGGCCGACCCCACACAGGGATCGGGTCGGGTTTCATGAAACCCGACTTTGCCAAAAGTCGGCGACTTTTGAAAATGAACGATCCGTTTCGCTCAACCCTAGCTGTGACCAGTGGGGTACCGCAGGGGTCAGTATTGGGACCTGTTCTCTTCAACATATTCATTAATGATCTGGTAGAAGGTTTACACAGTAAAATATCGATATTTGCAGATGATACAAAACTATGTAAAGCAGTTAATACAAGAGAAGATAGTATTCTGCTACAGATGGATCTGGATAAGTTGGAAACTTGGGCTGAAAGGTGGCAGATGAGGTTTAACAATGATAAATGTAAGGTTATACACATGGGAAGAGGGAATCAATATCACCATTACACACTGAACGGGAAACCACTGGGTAAATCTGACAGGGAGAAGGACTTGGGGATCCTAGTTAATGATAAACTTACCTGGAGCAGCCAGTGCCAGGCAGCAGCTGCCAAGGCAAACAGGATCATGGGGTGCATTAAAAGAGGTCTGGATACACATGATGAGAGCATTATACTGCCTCTGTACAAATCCCTAGTTAGACCGCACATGGAGTACTGTGTCCAGTTTTGGGCACCGGTGCTCAGGAAGGATATAATGGAACTAGAGAGAGTACAAAGGAGGGCAACAAAATTAATAAAGGGGATGGGAGAACTACAATACCCAGATAGATTAGCGAAATTAGGATTATTTAGTCTAGAAAAAAGACGACTGAGGGGCGATCTAATAACCATGTATAAGTATACAGGTCCTTCTCAAAAAATTAGCATATAGTGTTAAATTTCATTATTTACCATAATGTAATGATTACAATTAAACTTTCATATATTATAGATTCATTATCCACCAACTGAAATTTGTCAGGTCTTTTATTGTTTTAATACTGATGATTTTGGCATACAACTCCTGATAACCCAAAAAACCTGTCTCAATAAATTAGCATATTTCACCCATCCAATCAAATACAAGTGTTTTTTAATAACAAACAAAAAAACCAACAAATAATAATGTTCAGTTATGCACTCAATACTTGGTCGGGAATCCTTTGGCAGAAATGACTGCTTCAATGCGGCGTGGCATGGAGGCAATCAGCCTGTGACACTGCTGAGATGTTATGGAGGCCCAGGATGCTTCAATAGCGGCCTTAAGCTCATCCAGAGTGTTGGGTCTTGCGTCTCTCAACTTTCTCTTCACAATATCCCACAGATTCTCTATGGGGTTCAGGTCAGGAGAGTTGGCAGGCCAATTGAGCACAGTAATACCATGGTCAGTAAACCATTTACCAGTGGTTTTTTCATCTCCATAAAGCATTTCAGCCGATGGAAGCATGAAGTGCTCCAAAATCTCCTGATAGCTAGCTGCATTGACCCTGCCCTTGATGAAACACAGTGGACCAACACCAGCAGCTGACATGGCACCCCACACCATCACTGACTGTGGGTACTTGACACTGGACTTCAGGCATTTTGGCATTTCCTTCTCCCCAGTCTTCCTCCAGACTCTGGCACCTTGATTTCCGAATGACATGCAAAATTTGCTTTCATCAGAAAAAAGTACTTGGGACCACTTAGCAACAGTCCAGTGCTGCTTCTCTGTAGCCCAGGTCAGGCGCCTCTGCCGCTGTTTATGGTTCAAAAGTGGCTTTACCTGGGGAATGCGGCACCTGTAGCCCATTTCCTGCACACGCCTGTGCACGGTGGCTCTGGATGTTTCCACACCAGACTCAGTCCACTGCTTCCTCAGGTTCCCCAAGGTCTGGAATCGGTCCTTCTCCACAATCTTCCTCAGGGTCCGGTCTCCTCTTCTCGTTGTACAGCGTTTTCTGCCACATTGTTTCCTTCCAACAGACTTACCATTGAGGTGCCTTGATACAGCACTCTGGGAACAGCCTATTTGTTGAGAAATTTCTTTCTGGGTCTTACCCTCTTGCTTGAGGGTGTCAATGATGGCCTTCTTGACCTCTGTCAGGTCGCTAGTCTTACCCATGATGGGGGTTTTGAGTAATGAACCAGGCAGGGAGTTTATAAAAGCCTCAGGTATCTTTTGCATGTGTTTAGAGTTAATTAGTTGATTCAGAAGATTAGGGTAATAGGTCGTTTAGAGAACCTTTTCTTGATATGCTAATTTATTGAGACAGGTTTTTTGGGTTATCAGGAGTTGTATGCCTAAATCATCAGTATTAAAACAATAAAAGACCTGACAAATTTCAGTTGGTGGATAATGAATCTATAATATATGAAAGTTTAATTGTAATCATTACATTATGGTAAATAATGAAATTTAACACTATATGCTAATTTTTTGAGAAGAACCTGTATAAGGGGACAATACAAATATCTCGCTGAGGATCTGTTTATACCAAGGAAGGTGACGGGCACAAGGGGGCATTCTTTGCGTCTGGAGGAGAGAAGGTTTTTCCACCAACATAGAAGAGGATTCTTTACTGTTAGGGCAGTGAGAATCTGGAATTGCTTGCCTGAGGAGGTGGTGATGGCGAACTCAGTCGAGGGGTTCAAGAGAGGCCTGGATGTCTTCCTGGAGCAGAACACTATTGTATCATACAATTATTAGGTTCTGTAGAAGGACGTAGATCTGGGGATTTATTATGATGGAATATAGGCTGAACTGGATGGACAAATGTCTTTTTTCGGCCTTACTATGTTACTAACTATGTTACTATGTATGTAAAACACCCTGTGTCTTTATTTCATTAAAATACTTTGTAATAATGTGTGTGTCTTTTATTATCCATTTTGTACTATTGGATTAATAATGGATAGGTGTGATAATTGACACCTCTCCATTATTAATTTGGCTTAATGTCACCTTACAATAGCAAGGTGACATTAACCCTTCATTACCCCATATCCCACCGCTACACGGGAATGGGAAGAGAGTGGCCAAGTGCCAGAATAGGCGCATCTTCCAGATGTGCCTTTTCTGGGGTGGCTGGGGGCAGGTGTTTTTAGCCAGGGGGGGCCAATAACCATGGACCCTCTCTAGGCTATTAATATCTGCCCTCAGTCACTGGCTTTACCATTCTGGCAGAGAAAATTGCGTGGGAGCCCACGCCAATTTTTTCTGGGATTTAACCCTTTAATAGCTAGAGACCCCAAATTTGACACAAAGACACTTCTTACATTACTGAAGAGGAATATGTAATAAAAGAAGGGATATTACTGTATGTAACCATGTCTCATATCATGTTGGGTTTAGGAAGGAGATAGCAAAAGCCGGCAATTGAATTACCGGCTTTTCTGCTATCTAGTGCTGTATGAAATATTAATATATATACATATATATATAGACTGTATATGTTTATAAGAATATTTGAGCCTATGGATCCATGATGTCGATTTTGCAAGCCTGCGAGAAGAAAAAAAAAAAAAAAAAAAATCGCAGTACGGAAGCCATACCGTTGACACACGGATAAATTTGTGCGTAAAAATCACATCCTCGCATTGAATACGGAACAGTGTTTTGGGACAATTACTACGTATTACGGCCGTAAAAAACGGACCGTATTTACTTACGCCTAGTGTGACGCCGCCTTACATGCAGAATTGTCACATTTTTGCACAAACAAAAGAGAAAAGAAGCTGCAACATATAAGAAAAAAACGCAAGAGAAAAGGCAACAGGAGCAGAAAAAAAAGCAATAAAAACAGAAAAAAAATGCAAAACAATGTATTAGGCTATGTGCACACGTTGCGGATTCTCTGCGGATCCGCAGCGTTTTTTGCAGTACAGAAACGCTGCAGATCCGCAATTCATTTACAGTACAACGCAAATCAATGAGAAAAAAAAATGCTGTGCACACTTTGCGGAAAATCCGCTGTGGAAGCGCTGCGGTTTAAAAGAAGTAGCATGTCACTTCTTTTTTGTGAATCTGCAGCGTTTTTGTACCCATTCCATTATAGAAAACCGCAGGGGTAAAAACCGCAGCAAATCCGCAAGAAAACCGCAGCAAAAATGCACAAAAAACGCTGCAGAACCGCAGGTGCGTTTTCTGCCAGGAGAGGCAGAATCCGCACCAGAAATTCCTAAGCCTAATCCGCAACATGTGCACATAGCCTTAAATACAGCAGAAAAAGGGAAGTAATAGAGAAAGAAAAATGCAAAAAAAAAAAAAATGCAATAAAACCAGAAAAATGCCCCCAAAAATACAGCATTAAAAAAATAGAGCAGAAAAAAAATTGCAAAATAAATGTAATAAATACAGCAGAAAAATGTAAAAAAGTAATAAAGCAGAAAAATGCAAACAAAAAAATACAGCAGAAAAATACTTATAAAAAGGGCAGAAAAAAATGCAAAAAAAAAAAAAGTAATACTGCAGTTAAAAAAAAATGCAACTAGACAAGAGAAAATGCAACAAAATCAGAAAAAAATGCAAAAAAAAGTCATAGAGTAGAACAATGTAAAAAAAATGTAAAGCAGAAAATGCAAGAAAATAATACAGCAGAAAAAAATGCAAAAAAATGTAATAAAGCAGAAAAAAAGGAAACCATGCAAAAAAAATCATAATAAATAGAGCAGATTTTCGACAGGTGTGACTATGGGCCAGGGGGCTTTTTTCTTGCCCCCAGAAGCCCTATAATGTCCCCCGGAGGACAGGCCGGCCTGCAGAGCCCTGTGCGCCCACTGTCTGCGCCGCTCTGCTGCGCCGCTCTGCTGCACTGCCGCCCTCCACTGCTTCCCATGCAGCAGGATTGCAGCACTAGCGCAAATGACGGCGGCCATGACTGACAGCGGACCGTACCACAGACGTCTCTCCATAGGGGGCGCTTCCTGCCACACTGACCTCTAGCGGCCAACACCAATACTACTTACTCTGCGACGTCATTGTCCCCGCCCCTTTCTCTGTAACCTAGCAACCGCTTCTCTTGTTGCTGGCTTCTCTGTGTCTCTTCCCGGCATGCTTTTCGAAAAGCAAGATGGCGGCTGCCGGCTGTGATGGTTTCCATGGCAGAGCTCGTGATGACTCGTGAAAGGAATGGAGGAGACGTCGGTGTTTCTGCTGTGCCTGACGGCCAGCAGCGGGGTGCCACTGTACAGCAGGAGCAAGGGCAGCAGCAGGCAGGTAAGGACGGCACCGGCCTGTTATATGGGGGTAGTCCCACCATTGTGGATCTTTCTGGAAATCATCCGTGCCACTCAGCTGGTCATTGTATGGGGGTCCTAGATTTTACAGGGGTCATTTATGTCCTAGCATCAAGGGAGGGAACGGCTGAGACCCCGGCAGTGTAACCCCTCACATGCCGCAGTCCTCGCAGCATCGCTGTCTAAGGGGTTCGATGCCATTGTTAGGTGTCACTGAGCTCCACTGGGGGCCAGACAGTCACAGGGAATCTGTCCTCAGGAGTCGCCCCCCGGAGCCCTCTGTAGAGCCGTGGAGTTTAAGTTCATCCTGTACCCCAACATGTTGATCCAGAGGAAGGAAAAAAGCCCCATGTCCATAGTCTCATTGCCCTTACAGTAAGGAATCCATAGTCTCACTGCCCTTACAGTAAGGAATCCATAGTCTCACTGCCCTTACAGTAAGGAATCCATAGTCTCACTGCTCTTACCGTAAGGAATCCATAGTCTCACTGCTCTTACAGTAAGGAATCCATAGTCTCACTGCTCTTACAGTAAGGAATCCATAGTCTCACTGCCCTTACAATAAGGAATCCATAGTCTCACTGCTCTTACCGTAAGGAATCCATAGTCTCACTGCTCTTACAGTAAGGAATCCATAGTCTCACTGCTCTTACAGTAAGGAATCCATAGTCTCTCTGCTCTTACAGTAAGGAATCCATAGTCTCACTGCCCTTACAGTAAGGAATCCATAGTCTCACTGCTCTTACAGTAAAGAATCCATAGTCTCACTGCTCTTACAGTAAGGAATCCATAGTCTCACTGCTCTTACAGTAAGGAATCCATAGTCTCTCTGCTCTTACAGTAAGGAATCCATAGTCTCACTGCTCTTACAGTAAGGAATCCATAGTCTCACTGCCCTTACAATAAGGAATCCATAGTCTCACTGCTCTTACAGTAAGGAATCCATAGTCTCACTGCCCTTACAATAAGGAATCCATAGTCTCACTGCCCTTACAGTAAAGAATCCATAGTCTCACTGCCCTTACAGTAAGGAATCCATAGTCTCACTGCCCTTACAGTAAAGAATCCATAGTCTCACTGCTCTTACAGTAAAGAATCCATAGTCTCTCTGCCCTTACAGTAAAGAATCCATAGTCTCACTGCTCTTACAGTAAAGAATCCATAGTCTCACTGCTCTTACAGTAAAGAATCCATAGTCTCACTGCTCTTACAGTAAAGAATCCATAGTCTCACTGCTCTTACAATAAAGAATCCATAGTCTCACTGCTCTTACAGTAAAGAATCCATAGTCTCTCTGCTCTTACAGTAAATAATCCATAGTCTCACTGCTCTTACAGTAAGGAATCCATAGTCTCACTGCTCTTACTGTAAGGAATCCATAGTCTCTCTGCCCTTACAGTAAAGAATCCATAGTCTCACTGCTCTTACAGTAAAGAATCCATAGTCTCACTGCTCTTACAGTAAAGAATCCATAGTCTCACTGCTCTTACAGTAAGGAGTCCATATTCTCACTGCTTTTACAGTAAAGAATCCATAGTCTCACTGCTCTTACAGTAAAGAATCCATAGTACAGTAAGGAATTGCTGGTGAGGAGATGTGTAGCTAGAATAATGGCTGCAGAGGTCCCCGTCATAAGGAGCATAAAGGCTGGGAAGGAGAGGAGCCATATTGGTCTGATCGGGTTTATATGCATTTTATTTTCCACCTTTCTGCATGCCAAGAATATTCTCCAACCTCGGAGGGGGAGGTGATAGGCCGTTGTTCAGTCATCTTGCCTCCAAAAATTGTGAGGAACAGTTTCCACGTTAGGTGCGAGTATACGGCACTCTGATTGCTGCTGTTTAACCACTTAAATTCCACTGTTATTCCTGGTGGGGCTTCCGTTCTGAATTTTTATGTTTTTCCTACTAAAATAATAATAATAATTAAAAAAAAAAAAAAAAAAAAAACTATACAGTTTTGATATCGCTCTAGTTTTACTAGTTTTACTGAGCTCTTTTTTTTTTTTTTTTTTTGCCACAGAATGAAAACGGACATTTTAAAAAAAGAAAAAAAACAATAACTGAATAGCATTTTTTTTTGTTTTTTTTGCTTTTACACATTTCACCTAACTTGGATTTTTTTTTTTTTTTGCAGTACGTGATAAAGGGAATTCACTCAAAATTACAATTTGTCCAGCAAAGTTCTAAAAAAAAAATCCTATGTCGACGGAGAAATAAAAAAGTAAAGGAGAAGGGAAAAACATGCAGCATAAAAAAAAAGTGTGTGGTCATGAAAGGGTTAACTGCAGCACCTCTAATAAGTGTGTATATATATATATATATATATATATATATATATATATATATATACCTTATATATGTGCATATATATATATGCATACATACATACATACATACATACATACATACATACATACATACACACCTTATATCCGATTTGCCCAGGTCATGATGGATGCTGTCCACTAGATGGCGGTATTACTCTTCACCATTTGCTGTGCTGCATCTTTTTCTCTTTTTTTTTCTTCCTCCGTTTCGCATTATGTTGGTTGATGATCACAGGCTGTAATTAGTCGCACACATGTGTGCATTGCAAATTGTTCTGTAATTACCATGGATAATGCAGATATTATGATAATTATTAAATGTGTTTTTTTTTTTTGTGTGTCCTTAGGAGTTCACATCTTTTCCTGCTGATGTTGGCTGAGACATTCAACCATCATCTGCCGCTAATAGTGGTGGAACCTCCTGTTAACATGTTAAATGCTGCTGTCAATCTTTTTTTTTTTTACGGGACAAGTTGTAATTTTGATTGGCACCATCTATTTTATCATGTGAAATACTGGGATTTAATGGAGAAACGAGTTTGATTTTTTTTTTTTTATTGCATTCGTTAAATGGTAAAAATGATCAAGTCCGTACGATCACTGAGAAACCAAACATGCATAGTTTTTTTTTTGTTTGTTTGTTTTCTCATTCCGCCGTTTACCCATCGGATCAATTCATTTTATATTTTGATAAATCGGACTTTTATGATAAAAGTCATGGAGACGCCACATATGGTGCGCACTCTCACAGCTCTGTGTCAGAAAGGAAACAATAACAGTTATAAGTTTCAGAATATGGCAACCGGGACCAAACATTTATTTTTAAGGTTTGCTTGTTTGTTTGTTTGTTTTTGTAGCCCTTAAATTACTATTTCAAAGTAAACAAAAACATATAAACATTTTTCTTTTTTTTTGTTAAGAGGACGCCGATGACAGTATTCCCCGCTTTGATGTCGGCTCCGGCGGTGAGCCCGCATCAAAGCCAGGACATGTCGGCTGTTTTGAACAGCTGTCATGTGCCCGCAATAGGCGCAGGTGGAATCGTGATCCACCCGCGCCTATTAACTAGATTTAAATCGCGCTCCCAGCCATCGGTCCGGACATACGTGCACCGCTGACCCCCGTCACGTGATCGGGGGTCATCGGTTCGTCAAGATGTCTCCTTGAGACCTCTATGGTTGATGCCAGATTGCTCTGAGTGCCACCCTGTGGTCCCCGCTCATAGCAAGTCTGTAATTCTACTACATAGGAGCGATCTGAGCACCGCCCCTATGTCGCAGAGCCGATCAGGCTATGCCAGCTTCTAGCCTCCCATGGAGACTATTGAAGAATGCCAAACATTAAAAAAAAAGTTTTTAAAAAAATATAAAAGTTTAAATCGACCCCCTTTCGCCCCATTCAAAATAAAACAATAAAAAAAAATCAAACCTACACATATTTGGTATCGCTGAGTTTAGAATCACCCGATCTCTCAATAAAAAAAGCATTAACCTGATCGCTAAACGGCGTAGCGAGAAAAAAATTCAAAACGCCAGAATTACATTTTTTTTGGTCGCCGCGACATCGCATTAAAATGCAATAACGGGTGATCAAAAGATCATATCCGCACCAAAATGGTATCATTAAAAACGTCAGCTCGGCGCGCAAAATAATAAGCCCTCTCCCGACCCCAGATCCAGAAAACTGGAGACCCTACGGGTATCTGAAAATTGCACAGTGGCGACATCCACTTCACATGTATGGCGGCCGGGCGCACTGAATTTATGAAGCGGGCTCAGGAGCTGAGCCGTCTCCCTAGTGTGCTGTACCGAGATCACAGCTAGCTCCAGTTTAACTCCTTAGATGCCAATTGTGACAGCAGCATTTAAATAGGAAGGAATATTTGGAGGGTCACTACCCTGCCCCCATCACACATCCCTCTATTGTCATGGCAGCCAGGGGGACCTTCTGCAAGTCCCAATGTCTGCCATGTCTGTATACCTAGAGACTAGTAATTCATGCTGTATCAGGGGGTTAATTTAACCCCTTCACCCCCGGAGCTTTTTCCGCTTTTTCATTTTTGGTTTTTGCTCCCCTCCTTCCCAGAGCCATAACTTTTTTGTTTTTCCGTCAATATGGCCATGTGAGGGCTTATTTTTTGCGGGACGAGTTGTACTTTTGAAAGATACTATTGATTTTACCATGCCATGTAACAGAAAACGGGAAAAAAATTCCAAGTGTGATGAAATTGCAAAAAAAGTGCAATCTCACACTTGTTTTTTGTTTGGCTTTTTTGCTAGGTTCACTAAATGCTAAAACTGACCTGCCATTGTGATTCTCCAGGTCATTACGAGTTCATAGACACCAAACATGTCTAGGTTATTTTTTATCTAAGTGGTGAAAAAAAATTCCAAATTTTGCTAAAAAAAATGCGCGATTTTCCGATACCCGTAGCGTCTCCAAATTTCGTGATCTGGGGTCAGGTGAGGGCTTATTTTTTGCGTGCCGAGCTGGCGTTTTTAATGATACCATTTTGGTGTAGATACGTTCTTTTGATCGCCCGTTATTGCATTTTAATGCAATGTCGCGGCGACCAAAAAAACGTTATTTTGGCGTTTTGATTTTTTTTCTCGCTACGTCATTTAGCGGTCAGGTTAATCCTTTGTTTTTATTGATAGATCGGGCGATTCTGAACGCGGCGATACCAAATATGTGTATGTTTGATTTTTTTTTTAATTGTTTTATTTTGATTGGGGCGAAAGGGGGGTGATTTGAACTTTTATATATTTTTTATTTTTTTCATATTTTTAATCACTTTTTTTTTTTAATTTTGGCATGCTTCAATAGCCTCCATAGGAGGCTAGAAGCATGCATAACTCGATCGGCTCTGCTACATAGAGGTGAAGTACAGATCACCTCTATGTAGCAGAAATGCAGGGTTGCTTTGAACGCCGACCACAGGGTGGCGCTCAAAGCAATCGGCCATCAACAACCATAGAGGTCTCAAGGAGACCTCTGGTTGTTATGGCGATGCACTGCTGACCCCCGATCATGTGACGGGGGTCCGCAGTGCGAGCACTTCCGGCCGCGCGGCCGGGAGCGCTAGTTAAATGTCGCTGTCAGCGCTTGACGGCGGCATTTAACTAGTTAATGGGCGCGGGCGGATCGCGATTCCGCTCGCGCTCATTGCGCGCACATGTCAGCTGTACAAAACAGCTGACATGTCGTGGCTTTGAGGTGGGCTTACCGCCGGAGCCCACCTCAAAGCAGGGGATCTGCCAGCTGACGTACTATTCCGTCAGCTGGCAGAAAGGGGTTAAAATATACACGTTTGTGTATATGTATATATATATATATATATATATATATATATATATATATATATATATATATATATGTATATGTATATGTGTGTTTTGCATTTTTTTATCCCCAAAAATTCTGTGTATATACGGTAAATATAAAATTTGAAATCCGTTTTTTCAAAATGCAAAATTTTTAAAAATTAAAATTGCAGATCAATAAACTATTAAAAAACAAGTCCTTATGTCGATAGAAAAAAATGAAAAATTGAGGACCGCTCCAATGTATAAGGTTGTTGTCCGGACCTTAAAGGGATTATCTGGGATTTTTTTTATTTTTTTTTACTATGGGTCTGTTGTGGCCGGTGCCGATCTCTGCCTGCACAGAGCAGTCATTGACCGCTTCTGGCGACGATTCAGCAGCTTCTGGTGGCGATTCAGCAGCTTTTGGTGGCGATTCAGCAGCTTCGGGCGGCGATTCAGCAGCTTCTGGCGGCGATTCAGCAGCTTCTGGTGGCGATTCAGCAGCTTCTGGTGGCGATTCAGCAGCTTCTGGTGGCGATTCAGCAGCTTCTGGCGGCGATTCAGCAGCTTCTGGTGGCGATTCAGCAGCTTCTGGTGGCGATTCAGCAGCTTCTGGTGGCGATTCAGCAGCTTTTGGTGGCGATTCAGCAGCTTCGGGCGGCGATTCAGCAGCTTCTGGCGGCGATTCAGCAGCTTCTGGTGGCGATTCAGCAGCTTCTGGTGGCGATTCAGCAGCTTCGGGCGGCGATTCAGCAGCTTCTGGCGGCGATTCAGCAGCTTCTGGTGGCGATTTAGCAGCTTCTGGTGGCGATTCAGCAGCTTCTGGTGGCGATTCAGCAGCTTCTGGCGGCGATTCAGCAGCTTCCGGTGCCGTCACATCAACTGCGGGAAGCCGACTATCAATCGACAAAGTCGCCCGGAAGTCGAAGAGCGGCACTGTTGACATGGAGCTGCTGAACTGCCAGCAGAAACCATCAGTGACCTCTCTGAGCCGGCGCCGGATGCCACAGCCAAGTAGTTGCTAACTAGTTTTTTGGCTCCTAAAAATGAATTTAGTCCTGGACAACCCCTTTAAGTAGTTAATTTACAGCTTGTAAAGAAACAAGACAAATCGGGAAGTTGTGTGCGCGAACTACTTACCGTCCTGGACAGTTTATTTTTACATTTCCAGGAGGAATAACTGAGGAACAGGACAGTTTTATGAAGACTTTTTTTTTTTATTGAAGTTTGAATATTTACTGAAACCATAAAGTTGAGACTGTGGACAAGTCTTTAATTTCGGAGAATATGTTATGTATTAACTGGAACTAAATTTCTGTTTCTTCTTCCTGGACGTAACGAGCAGTTTCTGGGTGAAGGGGTGTATTACACACCTGACAATCTTTTTACAAGAGTACCGTATATTATTCCCAGGAGGCAAAAAATGTCCAAATCCAGTTGTATCACAAATCTGTTACTGAGTTATTGCTTTACTAGGTGCGATCTCATTTCACATCTCTGCCAGAAATGCCTTTGCTGTGCGGCAGCTAAAGAAAGATGCTGTCCACCAGTTTGCACCATTAAATCTCATGATTTGCTGTGCCGCGTCTTTTTCTTTTTAGTGCTTATTATGTCACATAATGATAATGATCTATATTTAATTATACATCAGAAGGTACGCTACTTGGCAGTAATAAGGCAGATTAGGAGAAGTATAACATCCTTTGATTCGATCTCGAGTCACTGTGAATGATGGATGAACACTCTGTAGGATGATCGATCTTGTGTAAGCCCAGATAGGTCCAACAGGGTCTTCTCCGCCGTTGTTTTCTTTGTATCAAGCTATCGACTTGCTGGTCTTCCTCTTTGCCTTGTTCCTTCTATTCTTCCATCCATGATGTCCTTCTCCTTTTGATTGCCCTCTTCTTATGATGTGTTCAAAGTAGGCAAGTCATAGCTTGGTCATCCTTGCTTCGGCTGATATGTCCGGCTTGATTTGTTCTTTACCATCCTTCTCCAGCACCACGTTTCGAAGGTGTTGATTCTTCTTCTGTCTTGTTTCTTTACCGCCCAGGTATCGCACCTATAAGTTATGACAAAAAAGACCAGACTATGTACGAGCCGTGTCTTCATCACCAGTTAAATGTTCCTTGATTTGAAGACCTTGTCCAGTGACTTCATTGTTGATTTGCCCATAGCTATTCTCCTATTGACTTCCGGTGTTGTCGCTGCATCTTGAGTGATCATTGGTCATAGTAGGTTGAAGTCCTTCACAACTTCCAGTTCATCGTCGTCCATCTCAGATGTGTCCCGGTCGTACCTGGAGCAGCATAATGATAAGGCTACCGCTGGTCACTGAGGCTCCATTCCCAGCCGGTCCAATGACCTTCCAGTAAGATCCCCGCTAGCACAGTGAGAAAGTCTCCCTGTGCTGAGGCGAGTTCACTGCCATGAAATTCTCCCGATGAGCTGCGGTGAACTTGCCTTTGCACCGTGAGACTTTTTCTCACGGTGGTGAGGTCACCATAGTTCATTGGCCTGACTGGGAACTCAGCCTCAGTGACCGGCACTAACCTCAATGATGTCACCGCCGGTCACTGATGCTGAGCACGCAGCAGCTCTTTCTCCAGTGGTTCTCAGCCAGGACGGTCGCATCTTGGCACCGTCCAGGTTGAAGAGTCTTAATCCCCAGGCATGGATGATGGCGTGGAACAGAACGTCAGACAGGTGAAGGATATTGTTGTTTTTATTTTTGTTTTATAACAGAAGATGAGGGATTTAATGGAATTAGGCGTTCCCTGACCCTGAGGATCCGCCCTCAGGGACAGGAAACCTACAGGAGAAAAAGGCGGTACCTCTCTCCCACATCAGTTCGGTTTCCTGTCCCTGACGGGGAACCTGCAGCTTACCTGAACGTCGTGGGATGCCGGGGGTCCATCTGTTCGATTGCTAGCAGCGGGGGGCCCTGCTTCGGACACGGTGGATACTTCTCCCCGAAGGCCACGATCCCAGGGTCAGCGGACCTTGTGCGTGAGCAGGGGAGAGGTAGCGAAGCAGGAACCAGTCTGCCTCTCCCTATAAAAAAGGTGTGAGAATCGGTAATAGGTGGCGGCGGTCACCTGGTATCTTACCTCCGGTCCACCTTCTGGGCCAGCAGCAGAGGAGCGTCACAACATGAATGCTCTGGCGCCCCCGACGCTCCCCCCTGGGGGCCGGTAAACTGAGCGGCACCTCGGGCGCTTCCTTCGGGAGGCGGGGCGCCGGTGAAATGAGAGCGCGCATGCGTGTATTGGCCGCAAAGGATTCTGGTAGTCCCAGAATGCTCAGGTGCAGAGGTCACTTCTGGGGCTTCGCACGGCATCTCTGGGTAATGGATGCAGCGGTGCGCCACCCCGCTTATGCATATAAAAAAAGCAGCAATCACATGGCCGGTGCTCAAAAAATAGTCTCACCATGAGCGAGAAGGAGCAACCAGCAGAAGAAATTCTGCAGTCCCCTCCAAAAAAAATGCCAGCAGCAGCGGCGACAGCAGCATGAGACCCCTTCCCAGCGTCACAGCTCAGGATCCCAGCGTAGCAGAGGCTCGGGTGGATCCGGAAGACCAATAGCGGTTCAAGTCGAGGAAGCTACTCCTACACCAGAACCGGTATCCCCCTTAAATTAGGAGGGTTAATGATCTTCGTGAATGCTCATTTTCTAAAAAGGGGTTTATTGTGTCTTTCTTAGGGGAAGAAGTGTACAACGAAAACCAGGCACAGAGTATGTCCGATCTGCTCTGTAGAACTGCCCGCTATGTGGGTAAAAAGGCTCTGTGCCATTATGCATTGAAAATACCATTTCTGAAGAGTCCCCAAGATTCGCATCTGACTTAAAACAATTAAATCCCAGATAGAAGATACGTTAAAAAGTGTTAAAAGTTTAAAAAGGAAGCATAAATCCAGACATAGATCCCCGGAGTTAAGTTCCAGTGAGGAAGATAGCGATCATTATAGTTGGGACAGTTCACTCTCCTCTCTATCATCCTCTTCTTCCTCAGATGGGGGTCACAATTGCTTTCCTATCGAAGAGACGCTTTAGTGAAAGCGGTAAGAACAACCATGGGACTAGTAGAGACCAAATCCAAGAAAACGGCGCAAGACTTTATGTTTAGTGGCCTAGAACAAAGGAAACAAAGACTGTTTCCAATAAATTAAAAAATACATGCTTTAATAAAAAAAGAGTGGAAAAGGCCAGACAAAAAAGTCCTTTTAACCCCAAAAAGGAAATATCCTTTTGACGACCCAGCTTGTTCTTTCTGGAGTAAGGCGCCAAAACTGGATGTCGCCATTGCAAAAGCATCTAAAAATTTGCTTTACCTTTTGAAGATATGGGGACCCTAAAGGACCCTATAGATAAGAAGGCTGAGGTATTTTTAAAAGGTTCTTCGGAAGCTGCTGGGGGGGGGGGGACTAAAACCCGCTATAGCCGCCACATGTACCGCCAGAGCATTAATGGTGTGGTTAGATCACTTAGAATCCCAACTAAAAGATAGGTCTCCAAGGGAATCAATCTTAGACTCAGTTTCAGTAATGAAAGGAGCAGCTGCGTTTCTCGCAGACGCCTCTATAGACTCTGTAAGACTGGCGGAACGATCTGCTTCCTTTTCAAACGTAGCAAGGAGAGCTTTATGGCTCAAGTGTTGGCCGGGGGGCCTAGAAACGAAAGCCAAATTATGCTCCATACCTTGCGAAGGAGATTTCTTATTTGGGCCTACCTTAGATGACATTCTGGAAAAAGCGGGGGACAAGAAAAAAGCCTTTCCGGGGTTCCCTAACCAATTATATAGACGGTCCTTTCGGAACAGAAAATTAATGCATAGGAGGCCCCCTAAAAATCAGAAAGAAGGATGGGACGATAAAAGATTTAAGGGAAAAGGCTACATGTTTAACAAACCTGACACCAAAAAACAACCCCAATGAAAGTGGGCCCCAGGCGGGAGGAAGATTGGCACACTTTCTTCCAGCCTGGGAAAAAATATCTGGAAGCGTATGGATATTGAACATAATAAAAACGGGGCTGAAACTAATATTCCATACAATGCCGTCTCATCACTTTGTCATGACCCACAACGGAAAGTGGAGGCCGAACAACTGGGCCTTCAAAAAGAGGTACAAACTCTACTAACAGAATGTCCTACAGGAAGTCCCGGACCAGGAGAAAGGCATGGGATTCTACTCCCCTCTGTTTCTTCGGATGAAACTGGATGGAACTTACAGGACGATAATAAATTTGAAAAAACTAAACCAGTACCTGGTGATGGAGAGTTTCAAAATGGAAACAATAAAAACATGTGTGAGAACGCTTTATCCGTCTTGTTTTATGACTGTCATCGATTTAAAAGACGCATATTACCATGTGCCCATCCACTCAGATTACCAAAAATTTCTCAGAGTGGCGGTATTAATGCAAGGAGAGTTGAAGCATTACCAATTAAGGGCCTTTCCCTTCGGCCTAGCCATAGCCCCGAGGGTATTTACGAAATTCATGCCAGAGGTCATGGCTCACATAAAAGAGCAAAACGTATTTATAGTCCCATATTTGGACGACCTCCTGGTAATTGGCAAAACTCCTCTCCATTGTACTCAACAGTTGAACAAAGTAATGACATCCCTGACAAATGTAGGTTGGATGTTGAACCTAGCAAAGTCCAGAATCATTCCAACCCAAGTACAACAATACTTGGGAATAATAATAGACTCAAACAGGCAAGAATGCCGCCTTCCAGGGGAAAAAGTTTCAAACATGGTCCAACTGGTAGAACAACTCAGAGAGTCTCCAGTAGTA
Organism: Ranitomeya imitator; assembly: GCF_032444005.1. NCBI lineage: Eukaryota > Metazoa > Chordata > Amphibia > Anura > Dendrobatidae > Ranitomeya > Ranitomeya imitator. The sequence continues at coordinate 31,249,984 of NC_091291.1, forward strand.
ACTCTGCACAAAGCGATGTCCATACTGGAATCGATGACAGCCTGTCTTCCAGCGGTCCAATGGGCCCAGAGTCACACCAGAGACCTCCAGTGGGAGATATTAGAAGCAGATTCTCTGTTAAAAGGGGATTTAGAAAAGCACTTAAAAATCTCCTTGCAAACAATACATTCCCTAGCTTGGTGAGTAGATCCAGACAACCTAACCAGGGGTGTTCCATGGGTATGGCCAACATCTATAACCCTGACTACCGACACGAGTCCTTGGGGTTTGGGGGCTTATTTAGACAATCGTATTGCTCAAGGACCATGGTCGGAGGAAGAAAAACTGGGTTCCTCAAACATGAAAGAACTCCTGGCGGTGAAATACGCACTCATCCACTTCCTACACTCCCTCCATTCCCATCACGTGAGGGTGCTATCGGACAACAGGGTAGTGGTAGCCTACTTAAATCACCAGGGGTGCACGAGATCTCGTGCACTGATGGGAGTGGCAAAATCCATTCTATTGTTAGCAGAGACCAGTCAATCGACCTGTGCGGGAACCCAATGACCGTAGATGCCTTTTTCAATTCCCTGAAATTTTCATCCAGCCTATGCTTTTCCCCTAATAGTTCTAATTCCTTTAGTGTTGAGGAAGATCCGGGAGGACGGAGCAAGAGTCATCATGATAGCTCCCTTTTGGCCAAAGAGAGCATGGTTCCTGTGGATAAGGTAATGTCTTTAACAGACCCTTGGGTTCTCCCAGAGATTCCGAACCTGTTGTATCAGGGGCCGGTAAATCACCCGCAAGTAAAGAACTTGCATATGACGGCTTGGAATTTGAAAGGAAGCTTCTAATCAAGAGAGGGTTCTCTCCAAACCTAGTTTCCACTCTCCTGTTAAGTTGAAAACCAGTGGCTACTAGAGCGTATGGGAAGGTTTGGAGGAGATTTTTATCAGTATCGGGTGCCAGTTTATCCGAGAAAATCCCAAACCAAAAGGTACTAGAGTTCCTTCAGAAGGCTAGAAAAAGGCTTAGCAACAAGCACACTTAGGGTCCAGGTAGCAGCGCTGGGGGTCCTTTACAACTGCGACTTGGCGGGGAATCGCTGGGTAAAGAGATTCATTAAGGCCTCGAGTAGATCTAGACCAGTTGTACGCCATACTACACCTCCATGGGATCTAAATTTAGTTCCCTCTGCACTAACTAAAGCGCCTTTTGAGCCGCTGTCTCAAGCCTCTTTAAAAATAATATCTCTCAATACCTCCCTTCTTGTGGCACTAACGTCAGCACGTAGAATCCGTGACATGCAGGCCCTATCAGCATACCCACCTATAACACAGATACTAGATGACAGGGTAATCCTTAAAACCGACCCATCCTACTTTCCCAAAGTGGCGTCACGTTTCCATAGATCTCAGGAAATCTCTTTACCCTCTTTCTGTCCAAATCCCAGAAATAGAAAAGAAGAACATCTACATACACTAGACGTTAAAAGATGTTTAGTCCAATATCTAGCGGCCAAGAGGGACTGTAGGAAGGATAGGTCTCTGTTTGTGTCTTTTCAGGGTCCAAATAAAGGGCATAAAGCATCGAAGGCCATCCTTGCAAGATGGATAAGGGACGCCATCATCCTTTCGTATTTGTCAAGTAATGAAGCCATTCCAGAGGAAGTCAGAGCTCATTCAACCAGATCGGTGGCGACCTCCTGGGCAGAGAGAGCAGGAGCATCAATTGAGCAGATATGTTGGGCGGCCACTTGGTCGTTTCCTTCCACATTTTTTAAACACTACCAACTAGACCTGACTTCCTCTTCAGACCTCACCTTTGGCGGAAGGGTCCTAGAGGCAGTGGTCCCTCCCTAATGTACATCTATGAAATTCTCTCCATGGTGCCGTCATGGGGGGTAAGAGAATATCGTAGTTACTTACCGATAACGGTATTTCTCTGATCCCATGACAGCACCCGTACATTCCCTCCCTTCACGTGTGGGTGAGCACACTAGAGTTAGTCTTAATACTTAGTCACGCGGTGCCTCTAATAAGTTTAAAATTAAAATTTTGTTTGATAACCATTTAAGTTAAAGCTGAAGGTCTGTTAAGGCTCTGTAAACCAACTGATGTGGGAGAGAGGTACTTTTTCACCTGTAGGTTTCCTGTCCCTGAGGGCGGATCCCTCTCTCTCCGTGGTGCCGTCATGGGATCAGAGAAATACCGTAATCGGTAAGTAACTGCGATAATTGTGGCCTTGTCTTTATTTACCTTTAAATATAGGATTAGTAATGGATAGGTGTCCTTTAGTTATCTCTCCATTACTAATCCATGGGCTTGATGTCACTGGACAATACAAAGGTGACATCAACCCCACAAATCTGAACCCCACTTGCCACCGCTACAGGGCAAGTGGGAAGAACCGGGCTAAGTCCCAGAATAGGTGCATCTAATAGATGTGCCTTTTCTGGGTGGCTGCTGTTTTTAGACTGGGGGGGCCAATATACATGGCCCCTTACCAACCTGAGAATACCACCCCACAGCTGTCTGCTTTAGCAAGGCTGGTTGTCAAAAATGGAGGGGACTCCGCCGTTTTTTTTTTTTTTTTAAAACATTTTTTAAAGCATTTTTTTTCTAATTTAAAAACCAGCATGGGGACTCCTCTATTCTTGATAACCAGCCTTGCTGACTCTGACAGCTGAGGGTTGTAGCCCCCATTTGTCAGTTTTGCCTGGCTGGTTATCAAAAATACAGGGGAACCTACGCCGTTTTTTTTTTTAAATTATTTATTTAGAGCACAGGAGTCGGCTAATGAATACACCCATCAGCTGCCTCTTGCTCTCACTGTTATCAGCAGCAGTAGGTGTAGGCTGATGGGAGCAGTAGTCCCATTAGCTGACGCCAGTGACCGGAGGTAAAATTCATACCTCTGACCACAGCTGTGGGCTCACACTGTCTTTTGACAGCATGTGGCTGTCTGGTGGCAATGATGTTACCGCCGATCAGAAGCCGTGTTTGCTGCGCTGTCGTGCACATGACGACATGTTTGGGTCCCCCATTTAAGTGAATGGGGTCTGGGTACTATTCTGGTACTTAAACCTGAACTTTTTTTTTTTAACTGGTTGGCCGGACTCGAACTTCCAGTGGTCCGCTCATTTCTAATGATGTGTTCAATACAGCGGGTGAAATAAGTATTGAACGCATCACCAATTTTCTAAGTACGGTTAATATATTTCTAAAGGTACTATTGTCATGAAATTCTTACCAGATGTCGGTAAGAACCCATCCAATTTAAAATCGATCATATATGTTTAGTATTGCTGTAATTATATGTTTGGGATTTTTTTCTTTTATCATTTTTTCACCACTTAGATTTTTTTTTTAATCTTTAGTACAATATAGGTAGAAGTGAACGGTGTCATTCAAAACTAAAAGCGGGCCATCATGTAGAAAACCCCCGAAAATTTGAAAAAATTGGTTGAAGAGGGAAGGTGTTAACGTGGGGAAAATCGAAAACAAATCTTTGACAGAGAATCATTTACTAAGCACATTAAGGTCCACACCAATGGTTAATTCTAGTGGAGAACATCCGTAGGTAAGTACACAACATGTCCGACACACGGGGGCCAGGATTATGGGGTTTGGCGTGGGCTTGTGAAAGCAGTCGAGGGCTGTATGGCGACACGTGGCATCCAGTGTTCTTATTTTGTGTACGTCTCGAACGTATCACAAATTTTTTCTGTCAGAATTGTACAAAATCTGACAGAAAACCTCCATTTTTCTTTTTTCTTTTTTCATTTGACCCCTGAGGTAATATGTGGACCTTTTCTCCGGTGAGTTCTGTAGTTTTGGGTTCCGACGTTTGTTTTTACTGAGTTCTTATCAAACGTATGAAAAAAAAAAAAAAGGGAAAAGCCATGAGGTGAAATCCGAGCCGTATGTGTCACCACAGAGAGCGGATAATGATGCCGTGAGGGGAAGAATTTATTCAGCTTTTTAACTGGCCCACCAACCTACTCCTCTGTTCCTCGCACACATGTGTAAGGTTATCACTTGGCTGTGATATCAGTTGGGCATAAGATTCATTATTACCCGCCATTCCTTATCAGACCATAAAAATGAAGGAAACAACGACTGTCATGGCCGACACTGGTTTCACATGTCCAGATATAACACTTGGCCTCATAGGCCCAGCCCAAGAATTATTAAGTCCTCGCCTAGTCTTTTTACTTCATGTAAATTACCTCACGGGGTCACATGAAAGTACATTTTAATTGTGGACTGAAAAAGTCCCTATCAAAACCTGTCAAACAAAAGGGAAAACGGTCCTTCTTCTGGTTTTCGGATAACTTCCCTGTCCCCTGGCCGCAGTTTGCTTTACTCGCCATCCCCGGGTCCAGCGTATAGTCTCAAGACAGCACTGCAGCCGATCCGTGAGCTCGGCAGCTGATGCCATGTACTGTGGCATTATCTTAGCTACAGCGCTGGAAATAATAGCGGACGCTGGAAGTAGCGGCATATACTCAGCCAACGTCCGGCGGATTTGTAATTTGACCACTGCAGCCAATCAGCTGTAGCTTTCACTTCCCATCAGAACAGAAAGCGAGGAAAAAAGGTGCTGGTTGCAGTCGAGAACATGAGTATATAGTATTTTTTTGTTTTTTTTGTTAATTATATTACCTTGCATCCGTTAATGTGACACAAGTTTTGGCATTTTCCCTTTTTACCAAAACACAATAATGACAGTTATATCATCAATATGGGTTTAAAGTGAAGATTCACAGCTTTTAATTTGAGAGTATTCACATCCTAATTTGAGTAGGGGTTTAGGAAATACAGCTCTTTAAAGGGAACCTGTTACCCCGTTTTTTCAAGAAGAGCTAAAAATAGCGTTAAATAGGGGCAGAGCTGGGCTTTACATTAGTGTATTTTGGAGCCTTTATTCCCCACCTATGCTGCCGAAATACCTTTGTAAAGTCGCCGTTTTGGGCTGTCACTCACGCTGGTCAGGTCGTATGGGCATGGTGACAGCGCTGTTTCTCCCCCAGATCTCCGTTGGTGGCGTAGTGGTGTGCGCATGTCCAAGATGCGAACTCGGCTTCAGGAAAATGGCCGTCGAGATCGCCATCTGCGCACGCGCGGCATCCCGCGGCCATTTTCCTGAAGCCCCGGGAAGCCGAGAAGAACCATCTGCGCACGCGCGACCTCACAAAGATGGCCACGCCCACCGATAAGCGGCTGAATAGCGCAGATCGCGCTATTTTCCTTGAAGCTGCGCAGTGGATTCGCCACTTGGACATGCGCACACCACTACGCCACCAACGGAGATCTGGGGGAGAAATAGCGCTGTCACCACGCCCATATGACCTGACCAGCGTGAGTGACAGCCCAAAACGGCGACTTTACAAAGGTATTTCGGCAGCATAGGTGGGGAATAAAGGCTCCAAAATACACTAATGTAAAGCCCAGCTCTGCCCCTATTTAACGCTATTTTTAGCTCTTCTTGAAAAAACGGGGTGACAGGTTCCCTTTAATATGTAGTAGCCTCTTTTTAAAGGGGCCAAAAATAATTGGACAATTATCTCAAAAGCTCTTTAATGGTCTGCATGGGTTATTCCGTGTTGAATCCATCATCAGTTAGACAGGTAAAAAGGTCTGGGAGCTGATTCCATGTGTGGCATTTGCATTTGGAAGCTGTTGCTGTGAACCCAAAACATGCGGTCAACGAATGACTCAATGGAAGAGAAATAGATCATCATTAGGCTGAACAAAAAAAAAAAGAAATCCATCAGAGAAAGAGAGATCAGAAATGTTATGAGTGGCCAAATCAACAGTTTTGGTACACAAAAAAAGCGTTTTGGTGACTTTGGGAACTCAAAATGCCTGGACGCCCATGGAAGACAACAGTGGTAGATGATTGCAGAACCCTTTCCATGGTGAACAAAACCCTCCCGGACAACATCCACCCAATGTCATGATCAGGGCCGGGTTTTCGGTTTTGTCTCTCCTTTCCCCGGTCTGGTCATGTCAGACGTTAACGTTCTGCATTGTTTTCGTTTCAGGTCTGCTATTTCTCTGTGCTTCATCCTGCCTACGGCATGAGTAGCTGACTTTGGTGAAACCCTGATTTGTCCTGCTGCGTTTAGCTGACCTTGCCTGTGTGTGTTTATTCCTCTCTTCCCGCCCTGACTCTGTGTTATCCCTTCGCGTCTGGATTCCTCGGTACTCGACTCGGCTTTGACTCTGACCTGACTCTGTCTTTTCCTTCTGATACTTCTGCTTCGGACTGGTACTGACCTCTTGGCTTTCCTCTGAATCCGTGTGTGATTTTCCCCTTGGTACTATTCTACTCCTTGGTATCGACCCGGCTTGTTTGACTATTCTGCTGCCACCTGGTGGTAGCCTCGCTGCAGTTCTGCTGGTCTGCTCTGAACAGGATTTGAGTCCTCTCTTCACTCTGCTGCCACCTAGTGGAGTTTGCATTTATCTGAAGAGCTGCAGCTTGACTCCCAAGTCAAGAAAACTCTCCGGGAAGTGGGCGTTTCAGCATCTACAGTAATTCTACCATAAAGAGAAGACTTCATGAGAGCAAATACACCACAAGTTGCAAACCATTCATCAACCTTTAAAAGTAGAAAGGCCAGATGGAGACTGACCCAAAACATACTGCGAAGCAAAGAAGTGTGGACAGATTATTGGGAGGGGCTGGTGAGGACCCAGCGGTCATGGTGCACATTGGCACTAATGACAAAGTTAGAGGTAGGTGGAAGGTCCTTAAAGATGATTTCAGGGAATTAGGCTGCAAGCTGAAAGCAAGGACCTCCAACGTGGTATTTTCCGAAATACTGCCGGTACCACGTGCCACGTCAGAGAGGCAACGGGAGATTAGGGAGGTTAATAAGTGGCTCAAGAATTGGTGTAGGAAAGAGGGGTTTGGGTTCCTGCAGAACTGGGCCGACTTCTCAGTTGGCTACAGGCTCTACGCTAGGGACGGGCTGCACCTCAATGGGGAGGGTGCAGCTGTGCTGGGGGAGAGAATGGCTAGAAGGTTGGAGGAGTGTTTAAACTAGGAATTGGGGGGGAGGGTATTCATTTTATAGGAGGGGAAGATAGTGCAGACAGAGACCTGGGCACAAATAAGGAAGTTGGGGGTGGCGGTGGCATGGGGGTGGGGTCAGAACAGTTAATAATTTAAGAAATAGAAGTACAGAGAGGAACATAAAGTGCATGTATACTAATGCCAGAAGCCTCGCCAACAAAATGGACGAATTAGAACTAATGTTGTTGGAGCATAATTATGACATGGTGGGGATATCTGAGACGTGGCTGGATGAGAGCCATGACTGGGCTGTTAACTTGCAGGGCTATAGCCTGTTCAGAAATGACCATACAGATAAGCGAGGGGGAGGGGTGTGTCTATATGTAAAATCGTCCTTAAAACCCATCCTGCGCAATAATATAGGTGAATTTAATGAAAATGTAGAATCCCTGTGGGTGGAGATAAGGGGAGGGGGAAAAAATAATTAATTACTGATAGGGGTTTGTTATAAATCTCCAAAAATAATGGAAGCAATGGAGAATATCCTCGTAAAGCAAATAGATGAAGCTGCGACTCGAGAAGTCATTATTATGGGGGACTTCAACTACCCTGAAATAGATTGGGGAACAGAAACCTGCAGTTCCAGCAAAGGTAATCGGTTTTTGACAACTATGAGAGACAATTACCTTTCACAACTGGTTCAGGACCCAACAAGAAAGGGGGCACTGCTAGACCTAATATTAACCAACAGGCCAGACCGCATATCAAACATAAGGGTTGGGGGTCACTTGGGTAATAGCGATCACAAAATAATAAGTTTTCATGTATCCTTTAAAAAGATGTGTAGTAGAGGGGTTACACGGACACTAAACTTCAGGAGGGCAAATTTCCAACGGATGAGAGAGGATCTTGGAGCAATTAACTGGGACGATATCCTGAGACACAAAAATACACAAAGAAAATGGGAGACGTTTATTAGCATCCTGGATAGGACCTGTGCACAGTATATACCGTATGGGAATAAACATACTAGAAATAGGAGGAAACCAATATGGCTAAATAGAGCTGTAAGGGGCGCAATAAGTGACAAAAAGAAAGCATTTAGAGAATTAAAGGAAGTAGGTAGTGAGGAGGCATTAAATAAATACAGAAAATTAAATAAATTCTGTAAAAAGCAAATCAAGGCAGCAAAGATTGAGACAGAGAGACTCATTGCCAGAGAGAGTAAAAATAATCCTAAAATATTCTTTAACTACATAAATAGTAAGAAACTAAAAAATGATAGTGTTGGCCCCCTTAAAAATAGTCTGGGTGAGATGGTGGATGAGGATGAGGAAAAAGCCAATATGCTAAATGACTTTTTTTCATCAGTATTTACACAAGAAAATCCCATGGCAGACAAAATGTCTAGTGATAAAAATTCCCAATTAAATGTCACCTGCTTAACCCAGCAGGAAGTGCGGCGGCGGCTAAAAATCACTAAAATTGACAAATCTCCGGGCCCGGATGGGATACACCCTCGAGTACTGCAGGAATTAAGTACAGTCATTGATAGACCATTATTTTTAATCTTTAAAGACTCCATAATAACAGGGTCTGTGCCACAGGACTGGCGTATAGCAAATGTGGTGCCAATATTCAAAAAGGGAACAAAAACTGAACTCGGAAATTATAGGCCAGTAAGCTTAACCTCTACTGTGGGTAAAATCCTGGAGGGCATTCTAAGGGACGCTATACTGGAGTATCTGAAGAGGAATAACCTCATGACCCAGTATCAGCACGGGTTTACTAGGGACCGTTCATGTCAGACTAATTTGATCAGTTTCTATGAAGAGGTAAGTTCCGGATTGGACCAAGGGAACCCAGTGGATGTAGTGTATATGGACTTTTCAAAAGCTTTTGATACGGTGCCACACAAAAGGTTGATACATAAAATGAGAATAATGGGGATAGGGGAAAATATGTGCAAGTGGGTTGAGAGCTGGCTCAGGGATAGGAAACAAAGGGTGGTTATTAATGGAGCACACTCGGACTGGGTAGCGGTTAGCAGTGGGGTACCACAGGGGTCAGTATTGGGCCCTCTTCTTTTTAACATATTTATTAATGACCTTGTAGGGGGCATTCAGAGTAGAATTTCAATATTTGCAGATGACACTAAACTCTGCAGGGTAATCAATACAGAGGAGGACAATTTTATATTACAGGATGATTTATGTAAACTAGAAGCTTGGGCTGATAAATGGCAAATGAGCTTTAATGGGGATAACTGTAAGGTCATGCACTTGGGTAGAAGTAATAAGATGTATAATTATGTGCTTAATTCTAAAACTCTGGGCAAAACCGTCAATGAAAAAGACCTGGGTGTATGGGTGGATGACAAACTCATATTCAGTGGCCAGTGTCAGGCAGCTGCTACAAAGGCAAATAAAATAATGGGATGCATTAAAAGAGGCATAGATGCTCATGAGGAGAATATAATTTTACCTCTATACAAGTCACTAGTTCGACCACACTTAGAATACTGTGCACAGTTCTGGTCTCCGGTGTTTAAGAAAGACATAGCTGAACTGGAGCGGGTGCAGAGAAGAGCGACCAAGGTTATTAGAGGACTGGGGGGTCTGCAATACCAAGATAGGTTATTACACTTGGGGCTATTTAGTTTGGAAAAACGAAGACTAAGGGGTGATCTTATTTTAATGTATAAATATATGAGGGGACAGTACAAAGACCTTTCTGATGATCTTTTTAATCATAGACCTGAAACAGGGACAAGGGGGCATCCTCTGCGTTTGGAGGAAAAAAGGTTTAAGCGTAATAACAGACGCGGATTCTTTACTGTAAGAGCAGTGAGACTATGGAACTCTCTGCCGTATGATGTTGTAATGAGTGATTCATTACTTAAATTTAAGAGGGGACTGGATGCCTTTCTGGAAAAGTATAATGTTACAGGGTATATACACTAGATTCCTTGATAGGGCGTTGATCCAGGGAACTAGTCTGATTGCCGTATGTGGAGTCGGGAAGGAATTTTTTTCCCCAATGTGGAGCTTACTCTTTGCCACATGGGTTTTTTTTGCCTCCCTCTGGATCAACATGTTAGGGCATGTTAGGTTAGGCTATGGGTTGAACTAGATGGACATATAGTCTTCCTTCAACCTTAATAACTACGTAACTATGTAAGTGGAATTATCTTCAATGGCTTAGTCCATCAGATCTTGGCTCCATCGAGCAACATTTCACAGGCTGAAACCAAAACTTTAGGCAGAAAGAGCCATGAACAAGCAAGCTGTAGTAAAGTCAAGGCAAGTCATCAAAAAGCAGAAAAACCAACGTTTGGTGGCGTCCATGGCTTCCAGATTTAAGGCAATCATTGCCTGCAGAGGATTATATCTAAAGTATTAAAAATGAACATTTTATTTACGATAAAGTTAATTTGTTCAATTAATTTTGAGCCCCTGAAATGAGGAGACTTTATAGAAAGATGGTTGCAATTCCTAAACATTTCACAGGATATTTTTGTTCAACCCCTTGAATTAAACCTGAAAGTGTACACTGGAATTATATCTCAGTTGTTTCATTTTTAATTAAAAATGGTGGCCTGCAGAGCTGAAATCACAAAGATTCTGTCACCGCCCAAATATTTCTGGACCTGCCTGTGTATGGTCTTAATAGAAGGGAGCTCCCCTGGTGGCAGCAAAGAGCAGCCCATACAGGAGAATATTCTGCACTTCGTGGCTTTATTAAGTCCTATATTTTCTCATTTCACCTGTGCTTTTGTGTTTTCCAGCTGACTTTTTCCGTTATCGGATCACTGAATGGCGTGCACATGTTTGCTAATAATCAGGATGTTCTGTTAACGTCTACATGCACTGAGAACAGCAGGGTGGTGTGGAGGACCTTCCATGATAGGTAAGTGACTGATGGCGTCCACAGCATTGTCCGGCCTTAACCTTGAAATTGCAGCACCAAGAAGGAGAAGTCACGGAATGCTGGAAATCACAGGATGGAGACGTTACTGATCCGCAAATGATGGAAAAATTGGAAATAAAATGTTCAAAAAAAATCTTGGTTTATTTGGTCTGGAGTCTGAGCCACATGCAGAAATGTCGGCACTTCCAGCCTTGGCTGCTATCAGTGAGGTCATTAATGGTCTTCTCAGGAAGGTTCTACTGCTTAATGCACTTGGGCAAATCATCAAGATCCGCTGCTGGCAGCTCCTTTGTAATCACCTGTCAATACCATCCAAGATGTGCTCAATGGGAGACAAGTCTGGAGACGCTGCAGCCAACCTGTGGATTTCCATAATTCCATGAATTTTCCTTCTTGATTTCAGCTGATGGCAGGGCTGCCAGGTGTAGGACCCTCCCCTATCTCATATTGATGACCTATCCCAATTATTCAGTCCCGGTCGTTCCCTTTTAAGGACATCATACACTTTCTACTAGATCTGTTGAATGGTTGAATAACTGGTGAACAGTTGGTCATCTTACACATTTTATTCCATATTTGTCCTGGCGGCGCTTTGAACTGACCATACATGTTCTCTGTGTCTACGAGAAGGACGATCTTTCAGGAAAAGTTATTTTCCTGGACCAGCGACTATCGGGACAAAAATTTTAACCATGGCCGACTTCTTTCCACGCAATGACGACAACTAAAAATGTATCTTCTCTTTTTAAATTCCTACAAACGATCAAGTCCATTTAGACCAATGTTTGCGGCCACCTCAGGTGCCCCTGAATCATGAAGGGTCAGTGATTAGATATGACTTTACAGTTTCTTCAGTCATGACGTCTGCGGTTCTCCGGTTGTGTTACTAATAATCTTATCTATGCACCGACACGCTGATAATCTGTTCTATTATCAGTGCCGGGATTAAATAAAAGTGATGAAATCCACACACTCTTCCCTCTCTACAACAGACGCCTCCGTCAAACAACCTTCCCCATCTGTTTTATTTTATCTTTGCAAAAGTATTTGCACCCCATCTGGATTTTGTTTTTCTGCCCATTCCAATGCAATACATTCAGATCCTCCAAAATCTATCTACACTCGAGGTGCCGGACGTTATACATGAGGAGGGGAGGCTAGGTGCAGGATGTTATATACTCCAGGGGAGCAAGGGGCCAGATGTTATACACCCCAGGGGCGCGAGGGACAAGATGTAATAAACCCCGAGGGAGCACGGGGCCAGATGTTATTCACTGGGAGGGGGGGGCGAGAGGCTGGATATTATACATGGGGGGAAGGCAGGGGCTTGATGTGATACACTGGGGGGGACTATAGGCTGAATGTTATACATCGAGAGTGAGGCGGACAACTGTTAAATACCAGAGTCCGGGAACTTTGAGGTTCATTCCTAGTCTATCATCACTTTTACATAATGCCTTGGCAAGTTGTGGGGTTAATACTTTTGACATCAATATGTGATCATTTTCTTTTCTTTTTTTTTTAAGCATCAACCTAATAGTGATGTCCTGTGAAAACTCGGCCAGCGACATGTCACTGAACAAGCTACTGGAGAACGTCTTCAGCGCCATGGTGTGTAGCTTGTCAGTACTTGTCATTCAGATTAGAGCTGCATTCATAATTCTGCTTAACGTTTTCTGGAAATAACACTGCGCTGACCTATGTGCCGCAACACAAAGGTAGGGCTGCAGCTTTTCAAGAGCTGCTCTTCCTCGCCTCTAAAGCAGCCCTTACACGTTAGATCAGTGGCGATCAAAACCCGATTTTGACGGATTCTGATAACTGAGTGTCACAGATCTTATCTGGACATATGATATCAGGAAAAATAAGGATTGGACATGTTGGATTTTATTGTACCCAAGCCTTTATCTCAGTGGTGATAAGCAGCCGCCTGAGCTGAGCTTTTTCCCCTCTCCCCATTTGGAACCGCTGCCTTCTCAGCCGAGGATGTGTATTAGGCGTGGGAGCAGTAGCTATCTTCCGAGCAATCCACTTGCTACTAATGTGATTTATAATCGTTTTACTGCCTCAAGTACAATATATCTGTGTCATTAGGCCATTTGTGTGCTGTAGCACCTGCAGTGTGAGGCTGCTCCTGGCCTTTGTACCATGATTGTACTAGAAGTTGTCACACTTTCCTCCATTACCACCACCCTGAAGTCAGCTAGACTCCAGAGGTTTACATCCACTCACTCACTAGATCCCACAATTATGGAAGACCTATACACCGTGTAAGACCAGAAGTTATTGTGTTTGCCAGCAATAACGTGTCCCCATTACTTTTGCAGGTTCTCGTTATCGGCTTGGACGACCTCATCAATATTAAAAATGTGGAACGTTTGAAGAAAGACCTACGAGTAAGTGGAGCAGGTTATCGGAAGCGGTTGTCCGTAGAGATTGCATAGGTCTTAAACTGTCTGAGACGACTACCTCTCCTGAATCCCCAAACACTCGAGTGCCGTTCTCTCGGCATTCCTCAGGGAGAGAGGAAAAGGCCAGACAGCGACTTATCTTCCCTGAAAATTAAAAGATTGGACCTTTAAATTCCAGCCACCCGATCCTTTTCTTCCTGTAAGGAGGCCCCCATACACATCAGGTGGTCGGCCAGTCCTGACAAAAATCATCTAGAAAAATGACCTAAACATAAGATATGGAAGTCTGTGACTGTGACACATGTACTAAGGAGGCTTACTGTGTCTTCCATCTATTATTTCTGCTTCCCTACTGACCCTACGTTTTCATATCTCAGGGAATATAGCGAGTTGATAAAGAGTGCAGCATCCAGCAATGTCATTAAAGGGGTAGTCCGGCTTCAAAAAGGAATTTTCTAAATGGTAGAGAATGTTATAACAAATGAGTAAAATGAGTCCCACCCATCCGCTTTCATCATCGTAGATCGATCCTTTAAAAGTCTAACTTATTACAATAAATACAGCTTCACTTACCGACGAATTGTAAAGCTCTCTTCTGATCTGAAGGGCCCAGCTAGTCTAATGGTCAGCCACACTTGATGTTTCTCTCCATGATAACATTCTACAAAATAAAGGCCTTTTGTCATTTGGGACATGCCTAAGTAATGGTATACGAATGTCTACTTGACAGAAAAATTTTAATTCTTGTGGGCATCTAGTTCACTTTTTTACTGTCAGTTTGAATCCAAGCTGTATCTGTAGAAAAGGGAACCGTAATGGGCACGTGGATTGCCCCTTTTTTCATTTTATAGGTTTTCAGTTTATATGGTAGACATTCGTTCACACATAGGCATGACTTGTCCTGCTTTCTTGCCTCCTATGAAGCAAGTATGCTGCTTCTTCTAAATATGTGATGCATAGAGACAGGAGATCAGAAATCCCTTATGTTTCTGTGTACTGTATATGGGGAACTTTACAGCAGCAAGTCTCCACCTACTATGTCTGATGAAAACAAATTATCACATTGGTGGTGATCTGACCGTTATGACCCCCACAGCGCGTCAAAACTGGGTACTAATGTGTCTGCTATTAGTTTGAAAATTTTCTAAATGTATATGAAAGGACTTTGCACTTTTCTTAAACCTTTTTTTTTCCTTCTTTTTTTCTTTCAGGCCTGCTACAAGTTGATTGACAGCTTTTTAACAGAGTCTGAGAAGATGGCAGACCTAACTCAGTGCGTGGACTGTGTTATTGCTCACGATGTGGCCATTCTTCAGGTTAGCACGGCGTTTCGGGGGCAGGGGGCCTGATCACTGTGTTGTAAATTTGTAACCTTTACAATGCTAGCTCAGAAGAGGGTTAAATGAATTGGGTTTCTATCAATTGCAAGAGCATTAAAAGATAGATTAATTTTTTTACTGGCTCGTAAGTCAAAAGATGGTGCAATCAGACATTTATCATCTGTCCTGTAATAATAATAATAATAATAATAATAATAATTTTATTTATATAGCGCCAACATATTCCGCAGCGCTTTACAAATTATAGAGGGGACTTGTACAGACAATAGACATTACAGCATAACAGAAATACAGTTCAAAACAGATACCAGGAGGAGTGAGGGCCCTGCTCGCAAGCTTACAAACTATGGGGAAAAGGGGAGACACGAGAGGTGGATGGTAACAATTGCTTTAGTTATTCGGACCAGCTATAGTGTAAGGCTCAGGTGTTCATGTAAAGCTGCATGAACCAGTTACCTGCCTAAGTATGTAGCAGTACAGACACAGAGGGCTAATACTGCATAAAGTGTATGAGAACATGATGCGAGGTACATTGGTAAGTGTCACTTGTGGAGAAAATGTAAAGCGCAATGACGTCGATAGTTGATCATTTACATTCTATTATGCTTAATTAATTAAATTGGCAAACTGTGAGTCAAATTTATGAGCACCTATTAATATGCCAGTGGACAGGTAAAAAGAGGCCCATAGTTAGACAGTGCCACAACCTTTTTTTTGGCACTTGATTTGATTTACACAATGATTTGGCTCTGTGGCATTTTAAGTAAATGTGGATTCAGAGCCAGGAAAATCAGAAAAATTAAAACCACGGTAGGCACATTTTTTGTTTGAATTTTTCTTTTAGGTACTTTTTATTTTATATACAATATACAGATAGAAGAAACAGGGCATGCATCTTAATTATTGAACTATTTTTTTTTTTGTTAAATACTGTTTCCCCCGGTGTATACCTTTCGGCCCTTCGACCCCGGCATCTAACATCCAGGGCATCATCCCCAGTGGATGACATCTGGCCTCTTGCCTCCCTACCACTCCTCCAGCCCCTGCGTTTAACATCTAACCCCTTGTTCCGTGGTTTATAACATCCAGCCACCCTTGCCCCTAGTGTTTAACATCTGCCCATCCCCCGATATGGTACATCCGACACCTGGCCCCTCACCCCCCTGGTGAAGTCCAAGACTGCAGATAAGTCCATAGTTAAATGCAATTTCATAGTTAAACACAATAGCATAGTTTGGTGTTTTCCTTACTAGCTCCAATTGTTTGTGTTTGTTCTGCTTTTATCTGTACTGTTATCACCATTGAATATGTGATCCATGAAAAATACCACCAGGTGTGCGTCTTGTGAGATGTGTGCATGCTTTGAACAAATGTTTAAGGGTAACATAGTTAGTAAGGCCGAAAAAAGACATTTGTCCATCCAGTTCAGCCTATATTCCATCAGAATATAACCCCAGATCTACGTCCTTCTAAAGAACCTAATAACTGTAAGATACAATATTGTTGCGCTCCAGGAAGACATCCAGGACTCTCTTGAACCCCTCGACTGAGATCGCCATCACCACCTCCTCAGGCAAGCAATTCCAGATTCTCACTGCCCTAACAGTAAAAAATCCTCTTTTATATTGGTGGAAAAACCTTCTCTCCTCCAGTCGCAGAGAATGCCCCCTTGTGACCATCACATTCCTTGGTATAAACAGATCCTCGGAGAGATATTTGTATTGTCCCCTTATATACTTACACATGTTTATTAGATCGCCCCTCAGTCGTCTTTTTTCTAGACTAAATAATCCTAATTTTGCTAATCTCTATGGGTATTGTAGTTCCCCCATCCCCTTTATTAATTTTGTTGCCCAACTTTGTACTCTCTCTAGTTCCATTATATCCTTCCTGAGCACCGGTGCCCAAAACTGGACACAGTACTCCATGTGCGGTCTAACCAGGGATTTGTGCAGAGGCAGTATAATGCTCTCATCATGTGTATTCAGACCTCTTTTAATGCACCCCATGATCCTGTTTGCCTTGGCAGCCGCTCACTGGCACTGGTTGGGGTAGAGAGTTCCAGAGTATGGGGGATGCGTGAGAGAGCTAGAGGGGAGGCCACAGGGCATGAGGTTGCAGTAGTCAAGGCGTGAGATGATGAGGGCATGGACTAGGGTTTTTGCAGATTCTTGGTTGAGGAATGTACGGATCCGGGAGATATTTTGTTGGGGTCGACAGGAAGTGGAAAGGGCTTGGATATGTGGTTTGAAGGAGAGATCAGTGTCAAGAATTACCCCGAGACAGCGAGCTTGTGGGACTGGGGAGAGTGGGCAGCCGTTTACTTTAATGGATAGGTCTGTTGGGGGAGGTAAGTGAGATGGGGGAAATATGATGAATTCTGTTTTGTCCATATTAAGTTTTAGAAATCTAGCGGAGAAGGATGAAATGTGAGACAGACATTGTGGGATTCTGGTTAGAAGGGTGGTGATGTCTGGTCCAGAGATGTAGATCTGGATTGAAAGTAAAGTGTCTGTCTTTGCTGACAACACCAAACTATGTAGGATATTAAGATCTGACCTTGACATTACAATATTGCAAAATGATCTGGATAGGATGACTGATGGGCAAACACTTGGCAAATGAGATTAATGTAGATAAATGTAGAGTATTGCACCTAGGACGGAGTAATCCTATAGCTGCATATACAGTCATGGCCAAAAGTTTTGAGAATGAGACAAATATTAATTTTTCCAAAGTCTACTGCTTCATTTTTTTCTAATGGCAATTTGCATATACTCCTGAATGTCAGAGTGATCAGCTTAACAGCGATTACTGTACTTGCAAAGTCATTATTTGCCCAGAAGATGAACTTTAACCCCCAAAACACATTTCAACATCATTGCAGTCCTGCCTTAAAAGGAGCAGCTAACATCGTTTTAGTGATTGATCCATTAACACAGGTGTGGGTGTTGATGAGGACAGGGCTGGCGATCAATCAGTCATGATTAAGTAAGAATGACATCACTGGACACTTTAAAAGGAGGCTGGTGCCTGGTATCATTGTTTCTCTTCAGTTAACCATGGTTATCTCTAAAGAAACATGTGCAGCCATCATTGTACTGCACAAAAATGGCCTAACAGGGAAGAGTATCGCAGCTACAAAGATTGCACCTCAGTCAACAATCTATCGCATCATCAAGAACTTCAAGGAGAGAGCTTCCATTGTTGTCAAAAAGGCTCCAGGGCGCCCAAGAAAGACCAGCAAGCACCAGGACCGTATCTTAAAACTGTTTCAGCTGCGGGATCGGACTACCAGCAGTGCCGAGCTTGCTCAGGAATGGCAGCAGGCTGGTGTGAGTGCTTCTGCACGCACTGTGAGGTGGAGACTCTTTGAGCAAGGCCTGGTTTCAAGGAGGGCAGCAAAGAAGCCACTTCTCTCCAGAAAATACATCAGGGATCGACTGATATTCTGCAAAAGGTACAGGGAGTGGACTGCTGAGGACTGGGGCAAAGTCATTTTCTCTGATGAATCCCCTTTTGGATTATTTGGGACATCTGGAAAACAGCTTATTCGGAGAAGAAGAGGTGAGCGCTACCACCAGTCTTGTCTCATGCCAACTGTAAAGCATCCTGAAACCATTCATGTGTGGGGTTGCTTCTCAGCCAAGGGAATCGGCTCACTCACAGTCTTGCCTAAAAACACAGCCATGAATAAAGAATGGTACCAGAATGTCCTCCAAGAGCAACTTCTCCCAACCATCCAAGAGCAGTTTGGCGCCCAACAATGCCTTTTCCAGGATGATGGAGCACCTTGCCATAAAGCAAAGGTGATTACTAAATGGCTCATGGAACAAAACATAGAGATTTTGGGTCCATGGCCTGGAAACTCCCCAGATCTTAATCCCATTGAGAACTTGTGGTCAATCATCAAGAGACGGGTGGACAAACAAAAACCAACAAATTCTGGCAAAATGCAAGCATTGATTATGCAAGAATGGACTGCTATCAGTCAGGATTTGGTCCAGAAGTTGATTGAGAGCATGCCAGGGAGAATTGCAGAGGTCTTGAAGAAGAAGGGTCAACACTGCAAATATTGACTTGCTGCATTAACTCATTCTAACTGTCAATGTAACCTGTTGGTACTCATAATATGATTGCAATTATATTTCTGTATGTGATATAAACATCAGACAAACACTAATAAAAAACCAGAGGGCAGCAGATCATGTGAAAATATAATTTTGGTGTCATTCTCAAAACTTCTGGCCATGACTGTACATTAAATCGGAGTGTACTCGGGACTACAGAACAGGAGAAGGACTTGGGTATTCTGGCTACAAGTAAGCTGAGCAGCAGCACTCAATGTCAAGCAGCAGCTGCAAAAGCAAACAAGATTTTAGGATGTATAAAAGAGAGAGAAAATCCCGCAATCCCAACGTATTATTACCCTTTTATAAATCACTGGTGAGGCCACATCTAGAATATGGGATCCAGTTTTGGGCTCCACATTTTAAAAAGGACATTCAGAAGTTAGAATCAGTTCAACGATGGGCAACTAGATTATTACAAGGAATCGAAGGCCTCTCATACGACGAGAGGTTGGAAAAGTTGGGCTTGTTTAGCTTAGAAAAAAGATGCCTCAGAGGCGATCTCATTTGCATGTATAAATATATGTGTGGCCAGTACAAAACACTGGCGCACGACTTGTTCCTTCCAAGGACCGAGCTGAGGACTAGGGGTCACTCATTACTGTTGGAAGAAAGGCGATTCCGGCAGCTAAACAGGAAAGGGTTCTTTACAGTTAGAGGAGTCAGACTGTGGAATGCCGACCACAAGAGGTAGTAATGGCCGACACTATAACAGCTTTTAAAAAAGGGCCGGACAATTTCCTTGATACACAACATTGTGTGTTATAGCTAGATTAGTGACGAAATGTACAGTTGGTGGAGAAAGGTTGAATTTTGATGGACTGAGGTCTATATTTAACCTGCGTAGCTATGTAACCGGCCCCCCTCGCCCCTGGCCCCCCTTTTCCACCTGGTATATAACATCCAGTCACCCTCACCCCTGGTGTATAACATGCGGCCCCTCGCTCTCACCTGCTGTGTAAAATCTGGCCACTCGTTCCTCACTTTCTGCCCCCCCGGTGTATAACATTCAACCCCCATTCCCCCCCTCCTCCCCCCAGTGTATAACATCCGGTCCCTCGGACCCCCAGTGCATAATGTTTGACAGCCCCCCCCAGTGTATAACATCTGCCCCCCTGTGTATAACATCCGACCCCTCTCCCCCCCATCACCCCAGTGTATAATATCCGACCCCTCTCCCCCCCCCCATTCCCCCCAGTGTATAACATCCGGTCCCTCGGACCCCCAATGCATAATGTTTGACAGCCCCCCCCAGTGTATAACATCTGCCCCCCTGTGTATAAAAGCCGACCCCTCTCCCCCCCCATCACCCCAGTGTATAATATCCGACCCCTCTCCCTCCCCCATTCCCCCCAGTGTATAACATCCGCTCCCTCGGACCCCCAATGCATAATGTTTGACAGCCCCCCCCAGTGCATAACATCTGCCCCCCTGTGTATAACATCCAACCCCTCCCCCCATCACCCCAGTGTATAACATCCAACCCCTCTCCCCCCCCATTCGCCCCAGTGTATAACATTGGTCCCTCGGACCCCCAATGCATAATATCCGACAGCCCCCCCAGTGTATAACATCTGCCCCCCTGTGTATAACATCCGACCCCTCTCCCCCCCCATTCCCCCCAGTGTATAACATCCGGTCCCTCGGACCTCCAATGCATGATGTCCGACAGCCCCCCCCCAGTGTATAACATCTGCCCCCCTGTGTATAACATCCGACCCCTCTCCCCCCAATTCCCCCCAGTGTATAACATCCGGTCCCTCGGACCCCCAATGCATAATGTTTGACAGCCCCCCCAGTGTATAGCATCTGCCCCCCTGTGTATAACATCCGACCCCTCTCCCCCCCCATCACCCCAGTGTATAACATCTGACCCCTCTCCCCCCCCCATTCCCCCCAGTGTATAACATCCGGTCCCACGGACCCCCAATGCATAATGTTTGACAGCCCCCCCAGTGTATAACATCTGCCCCCCTGTGTATAACATTCGACCCCTCTCCCCCCCCATCACCCCAGTGTATAACATCCGACCCCTCCCCCCCCATTCTCCCCAGTGTATAACATCCTGTCCCTCGGACCCCCAATGCATAATGTTTGACAGCCCCCCCAGTGTATAACATCTGCCCCCCTGTGTATAACATCCGACCCCCTGTGTATAACATCCGACCCCTCTACCCCCATCACCCCAGTGTATAACATCCGACCCCTCTCCTCCCCCCCCATTCCCCCCAGTGTATAACATCCGACCCCTCTCCCCCCCCCCCCCATTCCCCCCAGTGTATAACATCCGGTCCCTCGGACCCCCAATGCATAATATCCGACAGCCCCCCCTCAGTGTATAACATCTGCCCCCCTGTGTATAACATCCGACCCCTCTCCCCCCCATCACCCCAGTGTATAACATCTGACCCCTCTCCCCCCACCATTCCCCCCAGTGTATAACATCCGGTCCCTCGGACCCCCAATGCATAATGTTTGACAGCCCCCCCAGTGTATAACATCTGCCCCCCTGTGTATAACATTCGACCCCTCTCCCCCCCATCACCCCAGTGTATAACATCCGACCCCTCCCCCCCCATTCCCCCCAGTGTATAACATCCTGTCCCTCGGACCCCCAATGCATAATGTTTGACAGCCCCCCCAGTGTATAACATCTGCCCCCCTGTGTATAACATCCGACCCCCTGTGTATAACATCCAACCCCTCTACCCCCATCACCCCAGTGTATAACATCCGACCCCTCTCCCCCCCCCCCATTCCCCCCAGTGTATAACATCCGACCCCTCTCCCCCCCCCCCATTCCCCCCAGTGTATAACATCCGGTCCCTCGGACCCCCAATGCATAATATCCGACAGCCCCCCTCAGTGTATAACATCTGCCCCCCTGTGTATAACATCCGACCCCTCTCCCCCCATCACCCCAGTGTATAACATCCGACCCCTCTCCCCCCCATTCCCCCCAGTGTATAACATCCGGTCCCTTGGACCCCCAATGCATAATGTCCGACAGCCCCCCCAGTGTATAACATCTGCCCCCCTGTGTATAACATCCGACCCCTCCCCCCCATCACCCCAGTGTATAACGTCCGACCCCTCTCCCCCCCCCCCCATTCCCCCCAGTGTATAACATCCTGTCCCTCAGACCCCCAGTGCATAATGTCCGACAGCCCCCCCAGTGTATAACATCTGCCCCCCTGTGTATAACATCCGACCCCTCTCCCCCCCATCACCCCAGTGTATAACGTCCGACCCCTCTCCCCCCCCCATTCCCCCCAGTGTATAACATCCTGTCCCTCGGACCCCCAGTGCATAATGTTTGACAGCCCCCCCCCAGTGTATAACATCTGCCCCCCTGTGTATAACATCCGACCCCTCTCCCCCCCCCCATTCCCCCCAGTGTATAACATCCGGTCCCTCGGACCCCCAATGCATAATGTCTGAAAGCCCCCCCAGTGTATAACATCTGCCCCCCCCTGTGTATAACATCCGACCCCTCTCCCCCCCATCACCCCAGTGTATAACATCCGACCCCTCTCCCCCACAGTGTATGACATGCAGTATCTCGCCCCCCCCACACCAGTCTATTATGTCCGGCCCCTCACCGTTCCCCCTCGCACCCTCCCCAGTGTATAACATCCGGCCCATCGCCCCCCCTGTATATAACGTCCTGCCCCCCTGTTATATAACATCCGGCCCCCTCGCCATGTCGTCTCTATTATCAGATTTTCACCAATGCCTAGGAAGCTCTTTGAATATCCAACAATTGGCTTATCTGCAGGTTGCTGAGATTTTCGCAGCCATGTAATATGTGATTTTTCTTTAGCCGTGTCATTTTATCATTACAGGAGTGTCTTGATGGTTTCACCCAAGCTGCAGAAAGTGACTTTGGCTGCCTTCTGTCCGGAGGCAAAGTGGTCGCTGCCACAGAAAAGTGGTGGAGACTGGCGTCCCAAGACGTGATGCTTCTGTGCTGGCTGGTCGCTTCCTTGTCACCCCATTCATCACGCGATTACCCTGTGTATCTGCCTCAAGGAAGCCCCACCGTGAGTCTTTATTTATGTATTTTTTTTTTTGGTGGGATGGAAGATGTTGTTTCACATGTCCAACTTTTTAAAAAATATGTTTTAGGCCAAAGAAAAAGAAGTCACATTGTGGTCTAACGATCTCGACCGTCCACTGTTATGAATCTTCATCAATGTGTAAATTATTAGGCGGCATTGATTGATAATGTAAGGACACATCCTCCTTATTAAAGGGATCCTGTCATCAGACACGTACAGTGTGAACCGGTCACTACCCGTGCTATGTTATTGCAGCCATGTGTGACCTATCCCGTGTGTCCTGGCCGACCCAACAGCTTCTCATCCTATGTGTGCATAAGGAGAGACCTGTCACTCATGGGGTGCGGGGTGTGGCCTCGATTTGTGTTTTGCCTGTCGATTTTTCAGCGAGAAGGACCAGGGTTCAGCTCCTGCACAGAGATGGATGATCAAGCAGCCACGGACTACATATGACCAAGGAGACCATGGTTGCCCGTCCTCTGCATCAGATTAGTCACATCTTCATTTTTTTTCGGAGACAATATGACATAGAGAATATCTTGCCATTACCACGATCACGGAGCATCTACACAGAGCCGCCTCTCCAGCAGATCTGCAACACAAATTAATGTAAAATTTGCCATTTATCCGTCCGGCATGTACATACCCGAAATGTGCGTTGTGTCCTGTTGTAATGGAGGCTATGGACCCGCTGGTATTTTTCAGGTTCCTCACAGGCTGCTCACCTTTCAGTTGGTTCCTGGCATAGATGTGTGTGTACTTTGCGGCCCCAGTCCATCTCTACAGAAGGTGCAGTCCGAGGTAATGAAACACATTTTACGTATCACTTCATGTTTAATATGTCATTTACCTGCACCCCGTCTGGCCGGGAGCGGCGCTAAAATCGAAAAGAAGTGAAACGGCCTCTGCTTTACTGATCTCTGCGGTCGCCTCATTCTCCGACCCCATGCCCATCATACACTAATTAAATGGCTAATTAATCTATCAGTGATATCGGTGGGAAAAATCCTATTGACTGTTTTGGCATTGCAGCTCCGTACCATTCACTATTCTAAATACTCTATTTACAAAAGTATTGGGAAACCTACGGCATCGTTTCTGACCTCCCGTCCTACATCCATAGAGATTAATGTGGAGTCGCCCCTCTGCAGATATAACCTCTCCTGCTCTTATAGGAAGGCTTTCTACATGATTTTGGAGGCGTCTATGAGGATTTTTGCCCTTTCATCCAGAAGAGCGTTTGTGAGGTCAGACCCTGATGTTGGGGAGAGGCCGGGGTCACAATCTCTGTTCAAGGTGTTGTATGAGGTTGAAGTCCACCCTCTGTGCGGGACGGTTATATTCTTCCATAAACTCCCCCAGCCGTGTCTGTATGGGCCTTGTTCACTGGGCACAGTACTGAGGAACAGAATAGGACCTTCCCCAAATTGTTCCCAAAAAGCTGGAAACTGCAATTATCCACAAAGTCTTGTGCTGAAGTATTAAGATTTCTCTTCAGGCCGACCCCTGATAACAGCTCATAGCATTATCCTTCCTCCATCGAACTGTACAGGGGCACAATGCAGTCAGGGGGTAACGATCTCCTGGAGTCCCCTAACCCAGACTCCTCCATCAGACGCCAGAGAGAGAAATGTGATTTGTCACTGAACAGACCACGTTTCCTCCAGAGTCCAGTGGTGGCGGCTTTACACCACTCCATCTGACTCCCTGCATTGTGCTTGGTGATGTACGGCTGCATGCAGCTGCTCGGCCATGATGCTCCCGGCGGGGGCGCAGTGGTTGTGCTGATAATATACCAGAGGAGATCTGGACTCTGCAGTTATGGAGTCAGAAATCCTACAAGAGAACAGCACTACTAGAACCAGTGTAAAACTAATTATTTTATTGAATCAATAAGTAAAATCACAAGAGATGTATACAAAAGGGATAGCGTGAATGACAATCATTCCCCAAACAGCATCAGCCTCATGCCCACCAGGTAATGTCCCACAAAAACAAGAGGAACTGTAAACATATAGTTAACTCCAAAAAGTGCAAGTGCATTTCAATATGAAAATAGTAACACCAAAGGCACCATGTCACAAGGTATATAAACCAATATATGCATACTTGGTACAATTTTATGAGGGAATGGCTACCGAGGTGGCAGTAAAATGTAAATATGGAGTAACAGAGAGTACAAGGCAAAAATAGTGTGGGCTAATGGTATAGTGTACCTGGAGAGCTGCGCTGCTGCCTACCCCGACGCGCGTTTCGGCGTAGTGCCTTCTTCCCGGGGGTATGGCATCATGGGAATGGGTGGAATATTTAAAGGAGGATAAACCATTCCAAATGCTCTTTACAGAAACGCGAAAACGTGATGACGCAAGTGCAGTTAGTTCTGAAAGCCAGCCATTAGCCACAGTAAGGGGCCAAAGGTCTGGGTTATACCGGCGCATGCGCAGTCGGTCCGCAATCCAAGTCGGGCACCGACGAGGGAATCACGGAGAGGCGGACCGCGTCATTCGGACATACCCACACGGACGTGTGAGCGGGAACAGAGACGCAAGTCCACCATCCTTCGAAAAGACGCCGTCATCGTTACCCGGCAACGGAGCGCCGGCGCGCATGCGCACTCAGCAGATGGAAGGCTAAAAGCATAGGTTGCGCTTAAAGGAGCTGGCATATAAAAAGAAAATATATACGAGAATAAAAATTTGGTACAATGTGTACATAAAAGGTGATGGGCAATGTGACTAAATATGTACTAAAGGTATATATAGATAATGACAGTCGTGATACACTGTGTGAAACCAAATAGGAAAAATCCCTAGAAAAAAAGTAGCATTACGATGAGATCTGGTCCTCCAGAAGATAAAACTGCACCATAATTCCACCAGAAAGGAGACGTCCGAATAAGCAAAGAGCACACAAATCCATAATACATTAAACAGAGGAAAAAATAAAAATTAATAACCTGTTAAAAACAGATGCCAATTAAAAAGTATGGAAAAACTAATTCACAGGAAAGAAGAGAAACTTAAAGTTTCATTGAGACCATGAGGTTGCAGAGTCCGAAGTCTCCAAATCCAGCGTGCCTCTTTTTGTGCCAAATGACGACCAAGAGTACCCCCCCCTCCCCGCAGATTGATAATGATACGGTCTATGCCTTTAATCCTGAAGCCTGAGGGATCGCACGCATGGTATAATTTAAAGTGTCTAGGAATCGTCTTCAGGCTTTGAACATTAGTCTCTTTGGCAGCCGCCAAAATATCACGAACATGTTCACGTGCTCGTACCTTAAGAGCACGTGTTGTGAGCCCTATAGAGATCTTATTACAGGGGCATGTCCCATGATATATCACCATAGTAGGGGAACAGCTAATTGTTTGGGTCATGGTGAATTCATGACCATCAGAGGACAGGAAGTGTGTGGCACAGTCTATGTTAGGACATGCCACACACCACAGAGCCTACGGCCCCACCGAGGGGGTTGATGGACAGAATCTGTAGAGAAAATAGAGGTGGAGTGTTTAGTAAAAAATAACTCCGCACCAAATGGTCACCCAAATTTTAGGATCTACGGGCTGGCCAAACCTTGGAGGAATTGACACGTGAACATTTAAATCCATCATTAGGTAAGGTGCCTCCCTCTTTATGTCCCAAGTCTAAGAAGTTCCCCCCCTTGTTGTTAAGCTCTAATATGGACATCTTTATTAAACTTGTCTCCAATGACTTTGATTCTATTTCCACCTCCATTAGACATAATAATCTTTCGTCAGCAGAACAACTAAGTCTTAAGAGACTTAAACAACTCAAGGATGTAGTTTTTAAACCAGCAGACAAGGGGGGGGACATTGTAATCTGGCCAAATAAATTATATCTGGCTGAGGCATATCGCCTCCTTGGGGATTCCTCTTGCTATAAGAAGTTGACATACAATCCTTTGCTATCCTTCAGGGATGAGTTGTCTAAGGGTACCGTCACACAGTGGCACTTTTGTCGCTACGACGGTACGATTCGTGACGTTCCAGCGATATCCATACGATATCGCTGTGTCTGACACGCAGCAGGGATCCTGCTGAGAATCGTACGTCGTACGAGATCGTTTGGAACATTCTTTCGTCGCTGGATCTCCCGCTGTCATCGCTGGATCGGTGTGTGTGACACCGATCTAGCGATGCGTTCGCTTGTAACCAGGGTAAACATCGGGTTACTAAGCGCAGGACCGCGCTTAGTAACCCGATGTTTACCCTGGTTACCAGCGTAAATGTAAAAAAAAAAAAACAGTACTTACTTACATTCCGGTGTCCGTCAGGTCCCTTGCCGTCTGCTTCCCGCACTCACTGACTGCCGGCCGTAAAGTGAAAGCAGAGCACAGCGGTGGCTTCACCGCTGTGCTGTGCTTTCACTTTACGGCCGGCAGTCAGTGAGTGCGGGAAGCAGACGGCAAGGGACAGACACCGGAATGTAAGTATGTACTGTTTGTTTGTTTTTTACGCTGGTAACCAGGGTAAACATCGGGTTACTAAGCGTGGCCCTGCGCTTAGTAACCCGATGTTTACCCTGGTTACCCGGGGACCTCGGCATCGTTGGTCGCTGGAGAGCTGTCTGTGTGACAGCTCTCCAGCGACCACACTACGACTTACCAACGATCACGGCCAGGTCGTATCGCTGGTCGTGATCGTTGGTAAATCGTATAGTGTGACGGTACCCTAAGGTTCTACAGAAGGCCTTATCTGATGGAGTTATTACCACTCAGGTTCGGGCTATTTTGCTGATTAAGGATCACTGTATTTCAACACTGTATCTATTGCCCAAGATCCACAAGCATTCCCAAATACCACCAGGCAGACCTATAATCTCTGGGGTGTGTGGCCTTACGGAAAACGCTGGTAAATATATTGACTCTTTTCTCAAGCCCCTGGTGGAGACTATTCTTTCTTATTTGAAAGACACTTCCGATTTTCTTAAAAAAATTTACTCTGCCCATGTTGAGGAGGACATGTTCCTGGTCACATGTGATGTAGAGTCACTTTACACCAGTATTCGCCACCAGGAAGGCTTGAGAGCTGTTTCACATTTCTTGTCAATGATTAGTCTCTCCCCCAGCGACATTGATTTTTTGTTTTGTTGAAATTTTTTTTGACTCACAACTTTTTTTCTTTTTAACGGATCCTTCTTCCTACAGCTCCAGGGAACAGCTATGGGTGCTGCTTGTGCACCCTCGTACGCAAACTTGTTCCTTGGGCTGTGCGAGAGGGATCTTGTCTCATCAGATCGGGGTTCGTTGATGGAGCGGGTCATATTTTGGGCCCGCTACATCGATGATATTTTCCTGATCTGGCGAGGTACTCCTTTGGAAATACAAACTTTCTTTCAAGAGTTAAATGATAACCATTTGAACATACATCTTACTTACAAATTTGATTTTCGCCAGATTGATTTTTTGGATGTCCTGGTGGAGAGTGATGTGGATGGCTTACATCGTACCAGCGTTTTTCCTAAAGATACGGCAGTCAATTCCGTTTTACATGCGTCTTCCTCCCATCCGCCCCATGTGATTAAGGCTGTTCCTACCGGCCAGTTTCTCCGCCTCAAGGGAATCTGTACATCTAATGAAACCTTTGAAAGACAAGCTGAGGATTTGAAAAAACGGTTTTTGGATCGTGGATACAGCAAAAGGAGCATTAAAAAAAGCATATAATAGGGCCAGAAATGCTGATCGCCATCAACTCCTTTTCTCCATCCCACAAGTCAAAACTAGTAACCAGGTAAGATTGGTCACATAGTACCATTCTCAATGGAAGGAAATGTTGGATGTCTTGGCAAAATATTGGCCTATACTTCGTGCTGACCCCATCCATAAACAATATCTGCCTCCATACCCTCTGGTTACAGCCCGTAGATCCTAAAATTTGGGTGACCATTTGGTGCGGAGTTATTTTTTACTAAACACTCCACCTCTATTTTCTCTACAGATTCTGTCCATCAACCCCCTCGGTGGGGCCGTAGGCTCTGTGGTGTGTGGCATGTCCTAACATAGACTGTGCCACACACTTCCTGTCCTCTGATGGTCATGAATTCACCATGACCCAAACAATTAGCTGTTCCCCTACTATGGTGATATATCATGGGACATGCCCCTGTAATAAGATCTCTATAGGGCTCACAACACGTGCTCTTAAGGTACGAGCACGTGAACATGTTCGTGATATTTTGGCGGCTGCCAAAGAGACTAATGTTCAAAGCCTGAAGACGATTCCTAGACACTTTAAATTATACCATGCGTGCGATCCCTCAGGCTTCAGGATTAAAGGCATAGACCGTATCATTATCAATCTGCGGGGAGGGGGGGGTACTCTTGGTCGTCATTTGGCACAAAAAGAGGCACGCTGGATTTGGAGACTTCGGACTCTGCAACCTCATGGTCTCAATGAAACTTTAAGTTTCTCTTCTTTCCTGTGAATTAGTTTTTCCATACTTTTTAATTGGCATCTGTTTTTAACAGGTTATTAATTTTTATTTTTTCCTCTGTTTAATGTATTATGGATTTGTGTGCTCTTTGCTTATTCGGACGTCTCCTTTCTGGTGGAATTATGGTGCAGTTTTATCTTCTGGAGGACCAGATCTCATCGTAATGCTACTTTTTTTCTAGGGATTTTTCCTATTTGGTTTCACACAGTGTATCACGACTGTCATTATCTATATATACCTTTAGTACATATTTAGTCACATTGCCCATCACCTTTTATGTACACATTGTACCAAATTTTTATTCTCGTATATATTTTCTTTTTATATGCCAGCTCCTTTAAGCGCAACCTATGCTTTTAGCCTTCCATCTGCTGAGTGCGCATGCGCGCCGGCGCTCCGTTGCCGGGTAACGATGACGGCGTCTTTTCGAAGGATGGTGGACTTGCGTCTCTGTTCCCGCTCACACGTCAGTGTGGGCGTGTCCGGATGACGCGGTCCGCCTCTCCGTGATGCTCTCGTCGTTGCTCGACTTGGATTGCGGACCGACTGCGCATGCGCCGGTATAACGCAGACCTTTTACAATACAGCATTTGGATTGGCCCTTTACTGTGGCTAATGGCTGGCTTTCGGAACTAACTGCACTTGCGTCGTCACGATTTCGCATTTCTGTAAAGGGCATTTGGAATGGTTCATCCTCCTTTAAAGATTCCACCCATTCCCATGATGCCATACCTCCGGAAGAAGGCACTACGCCGAAACGCGCGTTGGGGCAGGTGGCAGCGCAGCGCTCCAGGTACACTATACCATTAGCCCACACTATTTTTGCGTTGTACTCTCTGTTACTCCATATTTACTTTTTAGTGCCCCCTCGGTAGCCATTCCCTCATATAATTGTACCAAATATGCATATATTGGTTTATATACCTTGTGACATGGTGCCTTTGGTGTTACTATTTTCATATTGAAATGCACTTGCACTTTTTGGAGTTAACTATATGTTTACAGTTCCTCTTGTTTTTGTGGGACATTACCTGGTGGGCATGAGGCTGCCGCTGTTTGGGGAATGATTGTCATTCACGCTATCCCTTTTGTATACATCGCTTGTGATTTTACTTATTGATTCAATAACATAATTAGTTTTACACTGGTTCTTGTAGTGCTGTTCTCTTGTAGGATTTCTGCTATCTTTCTCGCACTGAACTACCTATATGTCCTTGCACCCACTATTGTTTTTGAGGTGCTTGTGTGGTCTGGTACATAAGCTTCAGTTATGGAGTCAGCAGAGCGCTTGTGACTTTTCTGCCCTCTGCTCCTCAGCACTCCGTGACCCGCCTCTGTAATGTCACGGGGTCTCCAATTTGTGGCTGAGTAACTATGGTTCCTTCCACTCCTCCATAATATCACTCACACGTAATGGGGAAAGATGTAGGAGGGAAGAAATGTCATGAACGGACTTGTTACCCCGGTGGCTCCTATTACAGGACCACGCTGGTATCAGTAAGTTCTGCACCTCCAGCCATTCTGTCACATGTTAGTAACAGCCAGGCGGCATAGTGAGGAGCTGCAAATTATACATTGGGGAAAACTCGCCCGGATGTTATACGTTGGGGAGGGAAGCAACAGGGCCGATTGTTATACACTGAGGGAGCAACGGGGCTGAATGTTATACACCGAGGGAGCAATGGGGCTGAATGTTATACGCTGAGGGCGATGGGGCTGAATGTTATACACTGGGGGGCGATGGGGCTGAATGTTATACACTGGGGGGCAACGTGGCTGAATGTTATTCACTGGGGGGCAACTGGGCTGAATGTTATACACTGGGGGGCAACGGGGCTGAATGTTATACACTGGGGGGCAACGGGGCTGAATGTTATACACTGGGGCAACTGGGCTGAATGTTATACACCGAGGGAGCAACGGGGCTGAATGTTATACGCTGAGGGCGATCGGGCCCTTTGTTTTACTTCGGACATAATGGGACTGAATGTTCTACTCCAGGAGCTGCGAGGTCAGATATTATACATTGGGGGGAGCGACGGGGTCAAATGTTATACATCGGGTGGAGCAACAGGGCTGGATGTTATACATCGAGGGTGATGGTTGCGAATGTTATACACCAGTTTATTTATGTCTGTATTCACTTTAGTGAGACTAAGCTTTGATAGTAGACACAGGACACGGATGAGGGTAACGTTATGCCTGCTACAAAGACATTTTGGAAAGTCCTCTACTCTGTAGCACGACCCTGCAGAACAGGTTATATGGTAATGAAGCGTTAAATTAACCTTTACTTTTCTTGGAAGAAATAAGATACATTTTCTCTTCGCCCATGACAACACACCTGAGAGAGGGATCTGCCCCGCAATAACAGGAGACCTACTGAAATATAAGTGCGGTTTCCTGTCGTTTATGGGAACCCCGTGCTGAAATCTGCAGTTAAAGAAGAAGTTTTTTCCAGTGTCGGAAGAACAGGCTGCGTACCTGTGGCGCCGACCTTCAAGTGGCTGGAAGCTCCATCCACAGGGTCCCCTAAGGGCTTGGTGTACATGTGGGAGCGGGCGGCACAGGCATGTCGGAAGGTTGTCTTGGACCACCGCGCCATCCTCTCACGCCACACTTCCCGTGCCTGCTCTCCTTTGGTCTCAGCGCGATAGAGCGGTCATGAAACATATCCAAGTATGGTGCCCACCTCTGACGTCACGTGCAAGGCATGCTGGGTATGGGCGCACCCAAGTGATGTTAGTGGGTGCACCGGAAGAAAATGGCACCCTACGCATCGCCGACCGGGTCACTCAGGGTGCAGTGCCTGGTCTGCTTTCTCGAGTGGGGGGGGGGTCAATCGTCGGGACCAAAAGGGAGGTGCCCACAAGAGAACAGAATGCTGCTTAGGTTCCAGGTCATCAACTGGTTATCATGGACCAAGGCAGTCAGCAGCAGGAGCCACCACCAGCTCACCATCAATGTGGACACAGGAGGCAGACGTTCGAGTGGCAGGAGCACAGCAGCCATCCCAGCCAGCGGAACAGAGCATCTCAAGACTCCTCGGTGTCCAGAGAAGATGCTTACGTGTCACACAACAGCGTCCGAATCCGGTACCCTTAAGTGACAGCAGGAGGTGAGTGATCTTCGTGAATGTAACCATTTGTTAATAGGTCCATTATTGTTTGTTTAAATCACTAGGAGAGGCCTAGGAAAACTAGCGCTAAGAAGAGTAACAGGAGTGCGCCCTATGCAAAAACCCGCTAGCAGTGGACTGGCAGAAGGACCTCTGCTCCGACTGCATCCACAGGATGATTAGCGATGTAAGCCCTGACTTCGCAGTAAGCTTTATGTCCGTTATCAGATATGAAGTGGAGGGCTGTCTAAAAACCCTATTAAATAAATGAAGAAAAAAACGTAGGGAAGTTTCTTCAAACTCTCACTCCTCTCCATGGTTATCAGAAGGAGTGAAATAGGGGGCAGACAGTGCTTTCAAGTGTAGGACACGGATAAGCTGCTTAAGGTTATTAGGTCAACAATGGGCCTAAAGGAGGAGAAGACAGCTAAATCTCTTAAGTATGTGATGTTTGGAGGGTTAGAGGAGAAAAAGAAACGCACCTTTCCGGTTAATAGTAAGATCCAAACACTCATTAGCAGAGCGTGGAGGAGACCATAGAAGACTGGTGGTTTTCCCTCGTCCTTCAATAGAAGATATCCTTTTGAGGTCAAATATTCAGAGTTATGGGATAAGGTGCCTAGTGTCGATGGCACTGTATCTAGATCATCCAAGAGGTCAGCATTACCCTTTGAAGATTCAGGGGTACTCAGGGACCCCTTAGATAAAAAGACGCATATCTAAGGCACACATTGGAAACGACAGCAGGAGGTCTGAAGCCGGCAATTGACGAAACTTGTACTGCACTTGCCCTTATGATTTGGTTACAACACCTGGAGGAGCAGCTCAAGAGCAAAACCTCAAGAGAAAGGATCTTGTCCAACCTGCCCCTGTTACGCAGAGCTGCAGCATTCTTAGCGGACACATCCGCTGACTCTGTTAAGGATAGTGGCTAGGTCTGCCAGTCTGTCAAATTCAGCAAGACTGGCCTTGTGGCTCAAGGGCTGTCCTGGAGATTTACAATTGAAAAATAATTTGTGCTCCATACCATGTGATGGCCAATTTTTGTTAGAGAAGGCCCGTGATCGGAAAAAGAGATTTCCCAGATTCTCAGGAGATTTGAGGAATACTTCCTTTGGAAGAAGAAATTCAGTAGGGAACGTCGTCCAGGAGAGAGAAGGAAGTGGGAAGGTAAAAGCGAACGGGAGTCCGGATTCATATTCCGAGATCCCTTTTCCGCTTCCAAAAAGTCCTCGCAATTACCCCAGACCAGCAGTAGGGGAAAGGCTTTCCTTCTTCATTCAGGCCTGGAAGAACATCTCCTCCAGCACCTGGGTCCTGGATATAGTGAGAGAAGGCCTGAAGATAGAATTATACCATCTGCAATGTCAGTCGTTCGTAATAACCCCCATCACAAGATCAGCTGAACAACTTGCCCTAGAGACGGAAGATCTGGGGCCTGGTAGAGAACCAGGTTCTTGGCGGGATTTTGGGCAAACAGAAAAGGAAGGGGATTTTATTCCCTCCCTCTTTTTGATAAAATAAGCCAGATGGCTAATTTAGGACCATCATCAGGCTGAAGGATCTCAATCGGTGCATAAAAAAATCACACTTTCAAGATGGAGTCTGTGAATACGGCTATAGAACTTCTCACCACTATTGTTTTATGGCGGTGGTCGACTTGAGGGATGCTTACTATCACATCCCTATCCATCTAGACCATCAGAAATACCTGAGAGTGGCTCTATACATATAAGGAAGGGTCAGACATTTCCAGTTCAAAGCACTTCTATTCGGGTTGTCAGTAGCTCTGAGGTTGTTAACCAGATTGATAGCAGAGATGACAGCCTTCCTACATATCTGGAACACAGTCATCATTCCTTATCTGGACAACTTCCACATATTAGAAAGATCGGAGGACCACTGTGCTACTCATTTCAAAGGTTATAGTCATCTTACAAAATCTGGGCTGAATGGTGAGCACTCACAAATCAAGACTAAGACCCTTAAGGGTACAGATCTTTCTGGGCCTTGTTCTGAATTCCAAGCTACAGGCTTGTTTTGTACCCGAGGACAAGGTGGACAAGGACGTGAACCTGGCCTCGACAGCCATAGAGCTTCCAAAGATATACATAAGGAAAGCTATGTCCCTGTTGAGAATTAAAACAGAAAAACTGACCAGCGCATCCAAACTGGTGTAAACAGGTGCCAGCTAACACAATAATTCTAAGAAAAAACAAAGCTGCACTCCTAGAATTTTAGGAATGGTAAATCTAGAAAATTGAAACTTCATTTCTGCTATTGAAAGTAGGTCAGTCCTACATTATGTTCATATGCAATTTTAGAAAATTGGAGGTGCAATAACATTGTTGGAAACCCTAACATCCTGCATCCCATCAGTCAGATGGGCCCAATTCCACACCAGACAACTTCAGTGGGAAATCCTGTCTGTGCAGAGATCGCTAAAAGGGGCATTTAGAAGGGAGGGTGGATCTTTAGAGGTCAGAAACTCCCTCATGTGGTGGACAAGCAGGGCAAATTTAACATCCCGGGTCCAATGGGTGAGGCCAGTAAACAACATTATAAAAACAGACGCGAGCATCTCAGGGGGCACACCTGAGGAGTCATGCAATTCAGGGGTCTTGGGCACTCCCTGAGAAGGGAAGGTCATTAAATCTAAAAGTATTGTGGGTGGTGGGAAGGACTCTAGAAGGCTTTCTTCCTCTCCTCCTGGGTCACCAGGTCCGTATCATGTCGGAAAACCCGGGCTTCTGTGGCATATATCAACCACCAGTGGGCAACAAGGTCTCACTCCCCCAATGGAAGCAGCAAACAAAATATTTTAGAAAGCAGACCAGCATATGTTGGGCCATAAACTATGGAGTTTTTCAGCAGATAGTTAATTTTATAGAGGTTGCTAGAAATAGATTTGTTTGCCGGCAGACACAATAGAAATGTAAAAAAATTCTGTTCACTAGACCGAAGGGAAAACCCATATGAGGTAGAGACGCCCTCCAGACTCTCTGGGACTTCAGGATTGCATATGCCTTCCCACCAAAACCGATGATTCCAGCGGTCGTGAAAAAGATTGGGGAGGATCAAGCGAGAGTGATCCTGATTGCCCCTTTCTGGCCAAAAAGACCATGGTGTTCCCTGTTAAGAACAATGTGACTGTCAGATCCATTGATTCTGCAGAGATCCCGGACGTTCTTACGCAGGCACAAATATTTCACACTCAATTGAAGGGCTTCCATCTAGCAGCGTAGAATTTGAAAGGGCAATACTCAGTAACAAGCGGTTGTCGCCAAGGTTGGTTTCCACCTTGCTAAGAAGTAGCTAAGCCATAACAACAAGGATTCACAGCAGAACATGGAAAAAATTCTTGGAGTCTTTTTAAGGAAGCCATTAGATCAAAAACCTCCAATCGCTCCCATCCTAGAGTTCCTTTAGACTGAGTTTCAACTGGGATGGCTACTAGTTACCTTACGGTCCAGGTATCAGCTTTAGGGTCATTATATAGTTGTAACCTTGCAGCCAATAGATGGATTTCAAGATTTATAAAATCCTGTGATAGGTCTAGGCCAGTCCCAATCTCTGAGGTCCACCCATCGGATTTGAACCTGGTACTTGAAGCATTGACCAAAGAACCGTATGAACCCGTGAAGGAGTTGTCAGCCAAATATCTTACCCTGAAAACAATCATATTGGTAGCATTGACATCAGCCCATAGGGTGAGTGATTTACAGGCCCTGTCTACGAACCCTCCTTATATATACGCTGATAGATGATGATAGAGTCGTGTTAAGACCTGATCCAGCTTGCCTTCCTAAGGTAGCGTGAAAATTTCATCGGAGTCAAGAAACCATTCTACCATTCTCTGTACTAACCCTAATAATTCGGAGGAGGAGAAATTTCATAATGTTTGACATCAGAAAGGCACTCTTACAGTATATATCTATGACTAGCCAGTGGAGGAAAGCCCAGTCCCTGATTGTAACCTTCCAGGGTAATAGGAAGGGTTACGGGGTAACAAAAGGCACCATTGCCAGATGTGTTAGAAAGGCCATTAGTTTAACCTACTCTGCTAGTGGTGCGCTGATCCTCTAGCCGTGGCGACCTCCTGGGCAGATAAAGTGGAGGTATCGATTGATCAAATTTGTAAGGTCGTTACCTGGTCCTCACCATCTACTTTCTTTAGGCACTGTAGATTGGATCTATCATTCTCTGTTGACTAAACCTTTGGTAGAAGAGTGCTGCAAGCGGTGGTCCATCCCTAAGGTGTTTCAAATTCTCCAGACATCTCTCAGGTGGGCTGTCATGGGTGAAGGTAAAACACCAAGGTTACTTACCAGTAGCCGTTTTTTCCAGAACCCATGATAGCACCTGCATATTCCCCCCCTTCCTCTTATCACCATATGGGTGTGTGCACTATTTATTGGGTGATTTTATATATGTGGTGTTGGTAAGCTACGGTATATAAATTAACATGGCGTTCCTCTCATGATTTGTAACCCAACTGATGTGGGGAGAGGTACCACCCTTTAATTTCAGTAGATTTCCTGTCCTTGAGGAGCGGATTTCTCTCTAGGAGAGCTGTCACAGGTTCTGGCAAAACTGGCTGCCGGTAAGTAACCTTGGTGTTTCCAGGTGTAATTAGGGTAATTTCTTTTGGTATGAAGACTCATTCTGTTCCCTTCTCTGCCTGGCATGTGTACGTGCTCCTTAAACATTTTAGAATTCTTTCCTTATGACAATTTACATATTAATCTTTGCCTTTTATTATTCACTCTACGTGTCTTGCACGCGATAAGAGCACACAAACGTCGGAAATGTCCTTTGTCTGCAAATACAAGTGAGATAATAACTGTTAAACACGGAAAAGAAAAGACCATGTACACCTTCCAAACATGTTATCGATGAGTCGAGGCCACCACTTCTGCAGAACCCATTCACGTTTGTTTGCAATTTATCTTGAGTAAAGCTGATGGGTAAACTCCGGATGTAACTTAACCGATTCAAGACCTGGCCATTTACCCCTATTCTTGACCAGGCACATTTTTGTTTTTTTATACATACGGTATAAAGCTGTAAAAAAAAAAATATTTTCTTCGTCAGATATTCAAACAATTTTTGCATCCTTTTCTCATAATACATGGAGTCTATTATTTATGTTGTTTTCATGCATTATTTTTTTGCCAATATCGGTGGGAAAATAAATTAGATTTTTTTTTATTATTACACAAAGGACCACTGAAATGCATGTAACTCCTTAACGATCGCCGATACGAATTAAAACGGTCGTTAAAGGTACTTATTCTCTCATCTTGGTCAGTATCCCTGAAGTATTGGACCCGAGCGGTTTTGCGACGGTTTGGGACTGATTAACCCCTTAAACACCGCTGTCAAACGCGACTGCAGTATTTAGGTTGTTACAAGTGGTCACAAGACCCCCTTTGTAACCTTCAGACCCCCCCTACGAAATTAGCAGGTCATAATAATTACCATGGTACCCTGAGGTCATGTGGTGACCCCAGGGTACTGTGGTCTGTTAGATCCAGCAATAAGCTGGCTGTCACAGGGACTGTCAGTGAAACACTGACAGTCTCATAGACTGCTGAACATGAGTACAGCAGTGTGGGAGACAAGTGATTAAAGTTAAAATTATACATGTCCCACAGTAAAAAAAAAAAAAAAAAAAAAAAAAAATGAAATGAAAAAAAGGCAGAGCATGTAAAAAAAAAAAAAGTTAAAAAATACAAAAAAGCTCACAAATCACAAAAAATCGTTTCGCCATTCAAAATGCAGCGTTTCTGATAATGCAAAGCTAAACAAAAAAAAGTACAGATAATCGAATATTGCTGCATCCGGAACGACCTCTCTATAAAACTGGCATGTTATTTATTCAGTTTGGCGAAAACTGTAAAGAAAAATAATTTTGAAAAAGGGCACGAAAAATGTTGCTTTCATTATATTGACTCAGAAAAAAGTGAATAAAAAGCGATCAAAAAGTCGTATGTAAATAAAAATTGTTCAAGTGAAAACGCCAAACCGTCCTGCAAGAAACAAGCCCGAATGTAGCTCATTCGGCAAAAAGAAATAAAAAAGTTACAGCTGTCAGTATATGATGCAAAACTAAATTACGGTAATTTTGCTAAAATATCATTATTAGTGTGTAAAAATAGGAAAGCCTAAAAAATAAAATATAAATCTGGTATCGCTGCAATCGCACCGCCCCATCGAACTGTAAACAGTGCAAAAATATATACCGTATATACTCGAGTATAAGCCGACCCGAGTATAAGCCGCCACCCCCCCACCCTAATTTTGCCACAAAAAACTGGGAAAACTTAATGACTCGAGTATAAGCCTAGGGTGGGAAATGCAGCAGCTACTGGTAAATGTCAAAAATAAAAATAGATACCAATAAAAGTAAAATTAATTGAGACTTTGGTTGTGTTTTTGGATATCCATATTGAATCAGGAGCCCCATATAATGCTCCATACAGTTTATGATGGCCCCATAAGATGCTCCATAGACACATTTGCCCCATATAGTGCTACACAAACGTTGATTATGGCCCCATAGATGCTCCATACAGACACTTGCCCCATATAGTGCTGCACAAACGTTATGGCCCCATACAGACACTTGCCCCATTTGCTGTTGCTGCGATAAAAAAAAAATCACATACTCATCTCTCCGTCGCTCAGGCCCCCGGCACTTTCAATATTCACGCTCCATCTTCAGCATCTTCTGCACTGACGTTCAGGCAGGGGGCACGCACTAACCACGTCACCGCGCCCTCTGATCTGAGTGTCACTGCAGAAGACGCTGAAGACGGAGCTGCGCCGGAAAGGGGAGCACGTGAATATCGCGCAGCGCTCCCCCACCCCATTATACTCACCTGCTTCTCCGACGCTGCAGCTTCTTCCTGCACTGAGTAGTCACCGTTACCGCTCATTACAGTAATGAATATGCGGCTCCACCCCTGTGGGAGGTGGAGCCGCATATTCATTACTGTAATGAGCGGTACCATGTGACCGCTCACTGCAGGAACAAGCTGGGGCGCCGGGGAGCCAGGGACTGCACCGCGCCAGGAGCAGGTGAGTATAATTACACAGCCCCCGCTCCCCCTCCCCTGCCGACCCCTGGGTATGACTCAAGTATAAGCCGAGAGGGGGACTTTCAGCCCCAAAAAGTGGGCTGAAAATCTGGGCTTATACTCGAGTATACACGGTAGTAAAAATACTATGAATTGCTGGGTTTTGTTAATTCTGTGTCTGAAAAATCTGAATAAAATGCGATCCAAAAATATTATATACCCCAAAATGGTACCAAAAAAAATCTGCAACTTGTGCCGCAAAAAATAAGTGCTCAAATAGCTCTGTACAACAAAAAATAAAAATGTTAGAGCTCTCTGAATATGGCGCCAAAAACTACTTTTTGTAATAAAACATTTTTACTGTGTGATACCTGCAAAACCTTAAAAAACAAAAACAAAAAACCTGTATAAATCTGGTATTGTTGTAATCGCACTGACCCGAAGAATAAATCCGCCTCATCACTTATTCCGCACAGTTAAATGATATGGGGCAGCACCACATTTGGGAGAAATGGCGCAAGAAATTGTGGGGTTTAGTTTCCACTGTTAACCCTTGTATACTTGACAAATTTGCAGCAAATGCAAAAATTCGATTTTTACCACTAAAATATTATATTTCCGCGTTTCAATGTTTATAAAATTCTGTGAAGCACCTATGGGTTCAAAATACTCACTACACCCCTAGATGAATTCCTTGCGGAGCCTAGCTTCCAAAATGGGGTCGCTTGTAGGGAGATTCTACTGTTTTCACATGTCAGGGGCTCTTCAAATGCGACATAGCTTTCATAATTTATCCCAGGCAACTAGCGCTCTTTCTTTCCTAGCCCTGCCATGTGCCCAAGCAGAATTTTTTGACCACAAATGGGGTACAGTCGCATTCGGGACAAATTGCAAAACAAATTATGGGTCTGTTTTCTCCTATTATCCATTGTGAAAATTACAAACTTGGAGCTAAAACAACATTTTAGTGAAAAAAAAAAAAAAATGAAAATGTTCAATATCATGACCTGATGTTATCAAATTCTGTGTAGTACCAGTGGGTTCAAAACGCTCACTATACCCCTGGACAAAAGCTTTGAGGGAGTGTAGTTTCCAAAATGGGGTCATTTGTGGTTTTTTTTCACTGTTTAGGCATATCAGGGGCTCTCCAAATGTGACATGATGCCCGCAAACCATTCCATCAAAGTCTGCTTTTCAAAACATCACTCTTTCCATTCCGAGCTCTGCTGTGCGCCCAAACGGTGGTTTTCCTGCACATTTGGGGTATCGGCGCACTCAGGAGACATTGCACAACACATTTTTGGGTCCATTTTCTCCTGTTACCCTTGTGGAAATAAAATAAAAAATTGGGGCTAAATGTACGGTAATTTTTTTTTTTTAAATTTCACAGCTTTATGTTATAATAGCAAAAAACTCGGCACTCAGACAGATAAAGTGATTTAATGGTGTCCACGGTAAATAACAGAAGAAACTTTTCGGTCCTATAGCCGGACATCAACCCTTGTTACAGTGGAAATGCATCCTTGGAATCAGGCTTCCTTGCTCTATACTATTTTGATTTCAGATTAAATAGCAAAGACCTGCTACTAAATTCTCTCTAAGTTTTGGGAAGAGAGAGGGATCTAGCAATTCAATGATTTTATTTCTCCTTTTATGATGAAAGGTATAACGGATGAATGGTGTTACCATATATAACAGTACGTCCACGGCCTAATTCTTTACATTTGTCTTGTGTAGCTGGTGGAAAGGTTTTGGAAACCAGTCGTGGATCCATTAAAAGCTTGCCTAAGAGTACAACTAAGGTCGTTTCCAGCCTCCGTCCCGCTTCACCGTGGAATTTTGGGGTAAGTAAAATTTGATAAACCACGATTTTCATCTGTGCTCATCTATTTGTTAATTATCCAAAAACGGTAAAGAGTTTTTGTGTCAATGATGGACCATTTTAAGACCAGGACACTATTCCCGGATATTGGCTAGGCACATTTTTTTTATTTATTTTTGTATTTGTGGGTTTTCTCATTAAAAATAATTTTTGTACCCTTTTCACACCTTTTTATATAATTTTTCTATTAATATAATTTAGTTATTTTGTATCACTAGTAAAACGGTGTTTTTCCCTCATCCTTCAAACATGCCTCAATCACACCTATCCTCAAAAAGCCCTCCCTCGACCCATCCTTTGTGTCTAACTATCACCCGATAT
This sequence comes from Ranitomeya imitator, assembly GCF_032444005.1. Lineage (NCBI taxonomy): Eukaryota > Metazoa > Chordata > Amphibia > Anura > Dendrobatidae > Ranitomeya > Ranitomeya imitator. The sequence goes on from NC_091291.1 coordinate 31,291,723, forward strand.
CTCTTCTCCCTTATGCCTCAAAACTACTGGAACAGCATGTCCATCTTGAACTGTCCTCCCACCTCTCCTCCTGCTCGGTCCTTGACCGCTTATAATCTGGCTTCCGAACCGCATCACTCAACTGAAACTGCCCTAACAAAGGTCACCAATGACCTAATAACTGCCAAGAGCAAGCGACACTACTCTGTCCTCCTCCTCCTGGACCTGTCTTCTGCCTTTGACACTGTGGACCACTCCCTCCTGCTAAAGATTCTCTCATCCCTTGGCATTACAAACTGGGCCCTATCCTGGATCTCGTCATATCTAACAGACCGAATATTGTGTCTCCCTCTTACACACCACCTTCTCACCTCGCCCCCCGTCTGTCTGTGTTTCCCAAGGCTCTGTTCTAGGGCCCCTGCTCTTCTCCATCTACACCTTCGGCCTGGGACAGCTCATAGAATCCCACAGTTTACATTATCATCTCTACGCTGATGACACGCAGATCTACTTATCTGGACCTGACCTCACCTCCTTACTGACCAAAATCCCACAATGTCTGTCTGCTATTTCAGCTTACTTTTCTGCTCGCTTTTTAAAACTGAAAATGGACATCATCTTTCCCTCACCTCCCTCTACCCCGCCACCAAACATATCCATCAATGTCAATGGCTGCTCACTTTCCCCAGTCCCGCGTGCCCGGTGCCTTGGGGTGATCCTCACATATCCAAGCCCTTGCATCCTCCTGCCGACTCCAAATCAAAAAAACATTTATCGGATCCGCGAATTCCTTGACCATGGAAATGCAAACATGTTAGTGCACGCCCTTGTCATCTCCCGCCTCGACTACTGCAACCTCCTACTCTCTGGCCTCCCCTCTAGCACTCTGGCACCTCTTCAATCCATCCTACACTCTGCTGCCCGACTAATCTACCTGTCTCCCCGTTATTGCCCAGCCTCTCCTCTCTGCCAGGCCCTTCACTGGCTTCCTATTGCCCAGAGGTTACAATTCAAAACCCTAACCATGACGTACAAAGCCATCCACAACCTGTCTCCTCCATACATCTGTGACCTCGTCTCCCGGTACTTACCTACACGCAACCTCCGATCCTCACAAGTTCTCCTTCTCTACTCCCCTCTCATCTCTTCTTCCCACAACCGCATACAAGATTTCTCCCATGCTTCCCTTATATTCTGGAACTCTCTACCTCAACACATCAGGCTTTCACCTACCACGGAAACCTTCAAAAAGAACCTGAAGACCCACCTCTTCCGACAAGCCTACAACCTGCAGTGATCCCCAGTCTGCTGAACCGCGGCACGACCAACTCTACCCTCTCCTAGTGTATCCTCACCCATTCCCTGTAGACCGTGGGCCTTTATGTATATATGTGTGCATATATATATATATATATATATATATATATAATTTCTATTTATTATACCAGACACTTTTTTTTGGGGGGGGGGTTCGACAAGGGTGGGGCTAGTAACAGTGATTTTGATTGACCGCAGCTTTTATTTATTTTTGTGCTTTATTTATTTATATTTTTATTTATTTTTCTCTTATTTCATACATCGTAAGGTCATAAAATAATCTTTGGTGATGATCTCAATATATATACAGTATATATTTTTTTTCTTACCTGGTTTTCCCTGTAACCCTGACTGGTATATTAGCCCCAATTACAGGAGAAATTCACATGCCTACATAGCCGAGCTGACAATTTGCCAAAAAAATGTACGGTATTTATGAAATCCTCGTGTTGTAACATATATGAAGTTCATCATACTTTGCCTCCAGGAGATAGTAGGCCACCCACCAGTTACCTCAATAGCACAGTACCTGCTTATAGGAACCCAGCTGTCCTTTAAGACCAATTGCATGCCCTACAGATTGACACCGCTTGTGCCTCTGTAAATTTAATGCATCATAACCATTGTGACATTTTTCTTCAATTACTGAAACGTTTTGCACATTCTCATTCCTGCTTTTATTTGGAGAGACAGTTTACTACTGTATGATTACGATAATTCAATTGGAAAGTAAACAGACTTTGGTCTCCTGGTGGCCATAAAACATCTTGTGTCCACGTAGAGCTCTTCAGCGAAGCCAAGAGGAGAGGACATCGGAATTGGCTATGTTCCCTTAAATGGGTTTCCAGTTAAAGTAAAGTAAAAACTAAAAAAGAAATAAAATAGTAAAAAAAGAAAATTATATTTATTTTTAGAAAACACTCAGGTTGTGTATATGTAAAGCAATACTCTTCAATCCCTCTTTGCTCCGGTTTCACTCTATCGCCGATCACTCGCTAAGGTCGACCAGCGCTGTGGACAGTGATTGGCTGCAGCTGTCTGTGGCAGGACATCACCAATGCAGGAGGAATGGGCACTACCTGGAGAGCGGTTGGGGTTCTTGGAGGTCATTATTGCTTCTTTTATACTTTTTTTAAACTAATTTGAGCATTAAATTAAATAAATAATTCTACTCCCTAGACAACTGACACCTTGGCGATAGAGCCTTGTTGTGCTCTGGTACCGGGTAAAGTTGGGAATACCTGCCCTGTAATTTACATAGAGCTGCTACCCACTTACGTCACATTAACATTGGGACACTATACGAGCGGACTTCCACCGGATCTGACGTTTGCGGCTCACGCCCGCATTCTTGCGTTCCACAGACCGTAAGTTTGGCGCGGGCGATCCAAAGACCAAAAATACATCACATGCGTACTATTGCGATAGCATGAGACCATTTAAAAGGCTAGCCAACAGTAGCTCACCCTGGGCATTGGTTATATGCCCCTCACTCCCCTGAGGAATCACTATTGAGGAAACGCGTCGGGAGAAAAACATGCCTGGGATAGACCAGTGTGGGATCCTTATTATTATTTATTTATATAGCACCATTAATTCCATGGTGCTGTACATGAGAAAGGGGTTACATACAGAATTATAGATATCGTTAACAGTAAACAAATTTACAATGACAGACTGGTACAGAGGGGAGAGGACCCTGTCCTTGCGGACTTACATTCTTCGGGATAATGGGGAAGAGACAGGAGGTCGGTGTGCTGCAACACTGGTGGTGGTGAGGCGGCAGCTCTGGTGGTTGGTGAGGCGGCAGCTCGGGTGGTTGGTGAGGCGGCAGCTCTGGTGGTGGTGAGGCGGCAGCTTGGGTGGTTGGTGAGGCGGCAGCGGCTCGGGTGGTTGGTGAGGCGGCAGCTCAGGTGGTTGGTGATGTGGCAGCGGCTCGGGTGGTTGGTGAGGTGGCAGCGGCTCGGGTGGTTGGTGAGGTGGCAGCGGCTCAGGTGGTTGGTGAGGCGGCAGCTCTGGTGGTGGTGAGGCGGCAGCTTGGGTGGTTGGTGAGGCGGCAGCGGCTTGGGTGGTTGGTGAGGCGGCAGCTCAGGTGGTTGGTGATGTGGCAGCGGCTCGGGTGGTTGGTGAGGTGGCAGCGGCTCGGGTGGTTGGTGAGGTGGCAGCGGCTCAGGTGGTTGGTGAGGCGGCAGCTCTGGTGGTGGTGAGGCGGCAGCTTAGGTGGTTGGTGAGGCGGCAGCGGCTCGGGTGGTTGGTGAGGCGGCAGCTCAGGTGGTTGGTGAGGTGGCAGCGGCTCGGGTGGTTGGTGAGGTGGCAGCTTGGGTGGTTGGTGATGTGGCAGCGGCTCGGGTGGTTGGTGAGGTGGCAGCGGCTCGGGTGGTTGGTGAGGCGGCAGCTCTGGTGGTGGTGAGGCGGCAGCTTGGGTGGTTGGTGAGGCGGCAGCGGCTCGGGTGGTTGGTGAGGCGGCAGCTCAGGTGGTTGGTGAGGTGGCAGCGGCTCGGGTGGTTGGTGAGACGGCAGCTCGGGTGGTTGGTGATGTGGCAGCAGCTCGGGTGGTTGGTGAGGTGGCAGCGGCTCGGGTGGTTGGTGAGGCGGCAGCTCGGGTGGTTGGTGATGTGGCAGCGGCTCGGGTGGTTGGTGATGTGGTAGCGGCTCGGGTGGTTGGTGAGGTGGCAGCGGCTCGGGTGGTTGGTGAGGCGGCAGCTTGGGTGGTTGGTGATGTGGCAGCGGCTCGGGTGGTTGGTGAGGTGGCAGCGGCTCGGGTGGTTGGTGAGGTGGCAGCGGCTCGGGTGGTTGGTGAGGTGGCAGCGGCTCGGGTGGTTGGTGAGACGGCAGCTTGGGTGGTTGGTGATGTGGCAGCGACTCGGGTGGTTGGTGATGTGGCAGCGGCTCGGGTGGTTGGTGAGGTGGCAGCAGCTCGGGTGGTTGGTGAGGTGGCAGCTTGGGTGGTTGGTGAGGCGGTAGAATGGTTATTGCAGGCTGTAGGCTTTCCTGAAGAGATGGGTTTTCAGGTTCCGTCTGAAGTATCCGAGGGTGATAGATAATCGGACGTGTTGAGGCGTGGAATTCCAGAGGATGGGGGATATTCGAGAGAATCCTTATGACATGAAATCCCACGGATCTTTGAACAGTTGGAAATTCAGCCTGCTGGGAGCGGCGAGATTGTTCCCTTTTTTTTTTTGGCTGAACGTGACCAACTGACTGAGATTTTAAAAACACCCTGGCACATCGTCCATCACATGCCTTAGAGGTCGTAACAACATTCGTGTACATTGGTACAAGCTAATACATGATACAAATCAGGGATTAGGTGAATTATATTATCTAAATTATTCCTTTGTTGGTCAATTTCCTGATTTATATCTGTGTTTGTACCCTACATGTTTGGCCAATCTGTATACAGGTAACTGGCTGGGCTTCTGAGTATGATTGGATAACACCTATCTTAGGGACCTATAGGGACTTATCTAAGGGAACCTAATAATTGAATATCGTCCTACTTTTTGTAGGGTACTTGAGTGGTAATCTGCTACTTTTTATTACCGTTACAAATGCACAAACACTTTGGCATATTTGCACTTTACACGTATATTGTGTTTTTTGTGATTTAGCCTTTTAATTAAAATACTTAACAAAAATTAATTTTTATTTATCTCAATTCGCTAATACCTCCCTAGGCAGCTCCTTTAATGTGACTAATGATGAATTGCCACTTTAAATAAATGGAGGTGAGTCACACATCTGGTTGCTCCTTCTCCAGTGCTGAGAAGAAGCACTTCTCCGGTTTATTAAATGTATTTATTTCTTCGGCCGTGTTGGAAATTCCTGTGTTCATCTGTGCTCGGTTAGTCACTCCTTTTCTCTTTAAAATCAGGGCTCTACTACTAATCCTTGTCAGAGTTAGCTCTTGCTTCATGACAATAGGAGGGAGAGGAGTTGGTTTGAGAAGAGTGCTGGAGGAGTTATAAGCGACTGTTATTTGTACGCTTTGTAATTCCTTATCCTTCCCTGTTTTGCATTCTTCACCTTCCTGCACACCCCGGTGTATTCCTCTGTTATATATGAGTGAATATTTTGTTGGTGTGAAGTTTTCAGTTTCCCCTTGTCTTTGTTGTCCTGTTTGTCGAGGTTGGTGTACTGCGGTGCACAGTAGCACTCCCGCTTCCCTGGGTGGGTGAAGGGAAAAGCCTTATTTATTATTATTATTATTATACATTTTTATAGCGCCATTTATTCCATGGCGCTTTACATGTGAGTACGGGGTAAATATAGACAAATACATTAAACATGAGCAGATAACAAGGCACACGAGTACATAAGGAGGGAGGACCCTGCCCGCGAGGGCTCACAGTCTGCAGGGGGTGGGTGAGGATACACTAGGAGAGGGAAGAGCTGGCTGTGCGGCTGTTCAGTAGGTTGAGGATCGCTGCAGGCTGTAGGCTTGTCGGAAGAGATGAGTCTTCAGGTTCTTTTTGAAGGTTTCTATGGTAGGCGCAAGTCTGATGTGTTGGGGTAGAGAGTTCCAGAGTATGGGGGAAGCACGGGAGAAGTCTTGGATGCGGTTAGGGGAAGAAGAGATGAGAGGGGAGTCGAGAAGGAGGTCTTGGGAGGATCGGAGGTCGCGTGTAGGTAGGTACCGGGAGACCATGTCACAGATGTATGGAGGAGACAGGTTGTGGATGGCTTTGTATGTCAGTGTGAGGGTTTTGAACTGGAGTCTCTGGGCGATAGGAAGCCAGTGAAGGGCTTGACACAGGGGAGAGGCTGGGGAATAGCGGGGGGACAGGTGGATTAGTCGGGCAGCAGAGTGTAGGATGGATTGGAGTGGTGCCAGAGTGCTAGAGGTGAGTCCAGAGAGTAGGAGGTTGCAGTAGTCGAGGCGGGAGATGATAAGGGCATGCACTAGCGTTTTTGCAGTGTTGCGGTCAAGGAAAGCACGGATCCGGGAAATATTTTTGAGTTTGAGACGACAGGAGGAGGCAAGGGCTTGGATATGTGGCTTGAAAGAGAGGGCAGAGTCGAGGATCACCCCGAGGCACCGGGCGTGTGGGACTGGGGATAGTGAGCAGCCATTGACATTGATGGATAGGTCTGGTGGAGGGGTAGAGTGAGATGGGGGAAAGATGATGAATTCTGTTTTGTCCATGTTCAGTTGTAGAAAGCGAGCAGAAAAGAAGGCTGAAATGGCAGACAGACAGTGCGGGATTTTGGTAAGCAAGGAGGAGAGGTCAGGTCCGGAGAAGTAGATCTGCGTGTCGTCAGCGTAGAGATGGTACTGCATACCGTGGGATTCTATGAGCTGTCCCAGGCCGAAAGTGTAGATGGAGAAGAGTAGGGGTCCTAGAACAGAGCCTTGAGGAACACCGACTGACAAGGGGCGAAGTGAGGAGGTGGTGTGGGGGAGGGAGACACTGAATGTTCGGTCTGTCAGATATGACGAGATCCAGGAAAGGGCCAAGTCTGTGATGCCAAGGGATGAGAGGATTTGTAGCAAAAGGGAGTGGTCAACAGTGTCAAAGGCAGAAGACAAGTCCAGGAGAAGGAGGACAGAGTAGTGTCGCTTGCTCCTGGCAGTTAGTAGGTCATTGGTGACTTTAGTTAGGGCAGTTTCAGTTGAGTGATGGGAACGGAAGCCTGATTGTAACCGATCAAAGAGGGAGCAGGAGGAGAAGTGGGAGGACAGTTCAAGATGGACGTGTTGCTCCAGCAATTTGGAGGCATAAGGGAGAAGAGATATCGGGCGATAGCTAGACACAGAGGATGGGTCGAGGGAGGGCTTTTTGAGGATGGGTGTGATCTTGGCATGCTTGAAGGATGAGGGAAAGACACCTGTTGTGAGTGAGAGGTTGAAGAGGTGCGTTAGGGTTGGGATGAAGACCGTGGAAAGGTTAGGGATGAGGTGGGATGGGAGCGGGTCAAGCGTGCAGGTGGTGAGGTGTGATCTTGACAGGAGGGTGGAGAGCTGATCTTCTGTCATGGTGGAGAAGCTGTTTTTTGAGGAGCGGGGTTGAGGAGCTAAGAGGGGTAGTGGGTGCTGTGGGCCAAAGCTTTCTCTGATCGTATCGATCTTCTGTTTAAAGAAAGAGGCGAAGTCATCAGCAGAAATGAGGGGGGAGGGAGGAGGTGCGGGGGGACGGAGTAGAGAATTGAAAGTGTTGAAAAGCTGTTTAGGGTTGTGGGACAGGGAGGATATGAGGGATGAGAAGTAAGTTTGTTTTGCGGCAGTGAGCGCAGACTTGAAGCTGGCGAGGGACTGCTTGTATGCAGTGAAGTGGTCGGCAGAGTGGGATCGCTTCCATCTCCGCTCAGCAATCCTGGAAGCCCGTCTCAATTCTTTGGTCAGGCTGGTCAGCCAGGGCTGCCTGTTAATTGTACGAGTTTTACTATGCATGAGTGGGGCGGCCGAATCGAGTGTTGTTGTTATTGTGGTGTTATAAAAAGTGGCAGCAGCATCTGTGTCATGAAGGGAGGCTATGTCTGTGAGAGGGAGAAGGGACTCCGAGAGTGATTGTAAGTTGAGATGTTTGAGATTTCTGCGAGGGTGAGTGAGTTTGTGGAGTGGGGGTTGCACACTAGGAGAGGAGAGGGACGAGAATGTCAGTAGGTTGTGGTCAGACAGGGGGAGGGGTGTGTTAGTGAGGTTAGTAAGGGAGCAGAGGCGGGTGAAGATGAGGTCCAGCGTGTGGCCATCTTTGTGAGTGGCCTCAGAGGACCATTGAGTGAGGCCAAAGGAGGCAGTCAGTGATAAAAGTTTAGAGGTAGCTGAGGTGAAAGTGTCAATGGGGACATTGAAATCACCCATGATGATAGTGGGGATGTCAACAGAGAGGAAATGAAGTAGCCAGGTGGTGAAGTGGTCGAGAAAGGTGGAGATGGCTAGTTCTGGGGGGCGGTAGATGACAGCCAGCTGGAGGTTGGAGGGGGTATAGATGCGGACAGAGTGCACCTCAAAACGAGGGAAGAGTAGCGGAGGGTGGTAGCGGGATTGGAGTAAAGGAGCAGGTGTCGGACAGGAGCAAGCCAACTCCTCCACCGCGTTTGTTGCTGGGGCGAGGGGTGTGAGAGAGGTGGAATCCGCCATAGGAGAGCGCAGCTGGAGAGGCCGAGTCAGAGGGGGTGAGCCAGGTTTCAGTGAGGCTGAGGAAGGAGAGTTTGTTGGTGATGAAGAGGTCATGGATAAATGGCAGTTTGTTGCAGATGGAGCGTGCGTTCCATAGTGCTCCAAGTAGGGGGAGCGGGGGAGTGGGGGCTGGATGAATGGGTATGAGGTTGTCGTGGTTGGGAAAACGTGCGGAGGATCGTGGCAGGGGGTTAGAAACGAGTGTGGGGATGAATTGGGGAGGGCCGGGATTTGGGGATATGTCACCAGCAATGAGGAGTAACAGACAGATCATTAGAAGGTGGGAGCAGGATAGGACATGATGTGGCCGTGTGTGTCTGGATAAAAAGGATTGTATGTGGAGGAACAGTTCTGAGGAGAAGGTGAGATGGCTGGGGAGTATGGAGGAAGAAATGACTAGTTCCTTACTAGGAGGAGTGATTGCAGGAGATTGTAAGAAGGAAAGTAGTATGGGGGTGAAAGAGAAAAGAAACCGAAACATTGTAGTGGTTGGTGTTCTGTTACCTTCCAGTCAATTCCAGTCCAATTCAGTCTAATTCAGAATCATAATTAAAAAGATGTAATTTACAAGATGGAAGTTAAAAGATGATTTTCAGCAGACTGAGTCTATAGCAGACTCCTGCATGTGAATATATCCCCAGTTAAGGGCAATCAGGTGTGAATGAGGGGGTGGCTGGGTATGGGAGACCAGATGTAGAGAGTTAAGCAAAGGTCATAAAGTGAGGGAGGGGTAAGACTGACCACTCAAAGAGATGCCAGGATCACACAATGAGAGACATGAAAACAGGTCGTGGAAACAAGCTCATAGGTGAGAAAGCATACTAAAAGGATTGTATGTGCTGCACCAAGACACTCAGATCCAGGGGAAGCATAGAAAAGCCAGTGCAATATACAGAGACATTCAGAAGCCAGGGAGAGCTGGGTAAAGTCAGTGCATACCATGGAAAATCAATGCAGTATACAGAGATATTCTGGAGCCAGGGAGAGCTGGGTAAAGTCAGTGCATACCATGGAAAATCAATGCAGTATACAGAGATATTCTGGAGCCAGGGAGAGCTGGGTAAAGTCAGTGCATACCATGGAAAATCAATGCAGTATACAGAGATATTCTGGAGCCAGGGAGAGCTGGGTAAAGTCAGTGCATACCATGGAAAATCAATGCAGTATACAGAGATATTCTGGAGCCAGGGAGAGCTGGGTAAAGTCCGTGCATACCTGTGGGAAGAGGAGAACAGCTCGATTAGATGGTGCAGATGATGATAATATTGTAGTAGTGATGAGTAGCCAAATGCATTCTAGAATTCAGTCTAATTCAGAATCATAATTAAAAAGATGTAATTTAAAAGATGGAAGTTAAAAGATGATTTTCAGCAGACTGAGTCTATAGCAGACTCCTGCATGTGAATATATCCCCAGTTAAGGGCAATCAGGTGTGAATGAGGGGGTGGCTGGGTATGGGAGACCAGATGTAGAGAGTTAAGCAAAGGTCATAAAGTGAGGGAGGGGTAAGACTGACTGGGAAAAGCCTTATGAGGGTTAGCCCAGGAGATAAGGCAAAGGGGAGGCCATGGCGTCTTCACCACCTGAAGTATCGTGGGGAAAAGGGCGAGCTAGGACGCCTCCTAGTGTTAGGGCCAGGAAAGTGTTAGGGCCAGTGTTGGGGAAGACGCAACCGCGCGCGATTCGGAGGCACAGCCTGTCACTTGGCAGTGGATCTTTTGTGGGACACGCTTAAAGGTAATATGTTGAGGAACTGATCTTGTGCAATATATATATATATGTGTGGGGCTATGAAGGGATGATACAATAGTATTTTGTCAGGGGTGTTCCGCTATGTGGGTGAACTGCGCCCTTAGCACCTGTTCTGCAACTGTGGATATGACTTTTGTCTTTTTTCCCCTCTGTCCACTGACAGCATGGTTAGTCGCTTGTTGCAAATATTATACTATTAGAGCATTGCAAAACATGTTATTGACTATATATACATATATACCTTTATTATTAGAGGATCTCAAACTCTGTGGATCAAAAAGAAAAAAATCTTTTTCACTTAATAAATTTTGCTGTATTCCACTTTTTGCTTGGCCCCCGCTTTTGTTTGGTCTGAGGCACCATTCGTTTTTACTGTCTTGGAATCTATTGATGATTAAATAAATTATCTGAACTGTTTTAAATTTCGTGTTTTGAAGCACTTCTTGATCCTAGTGTTGAGAATCACAGGAGGATCGTTATGTTCGAATGTTGTTACGGAGTGTAGTCTATTCCCGTGTAGGGTTTATGGGCTTGTGTAATATGCTTATCATAACCTGCAAATATGCAATGTAGAGCCAGTGTCGGTCAGGGCCGAGGAGCGATTACAGCGGCCGCACCAAACCTGTGCCGCCCCCCGCCTCCATGACTGAAAGCTGAATGCTGGTGGAGAGAATAAAGTTTTTCTTCCCGCAGCATTCAGTTGTGTGCAGGCGCCGGGCACCATAATAACGCTGTTAATCTGCTGATTAACCCAATATCTGCAGGTTAACAGCGTTATTTCTGGTGATCGTTTCCCATTATGATGAGGTCACACGATAACCCGCAACACTGCTACAACCGGATGGTGTGGTGAGAGGTGACATCACTAATGTGACCGCTTAGCACGCCAGCCAGATCACACTGAGCTTAGCGTGAGAACGCGGCTGCAGTGACGAACTATGACTAGAGATGGGTGAACCCGAATAGTAATGTTCACCGTCCGTACCGAACACCTACTGTTTGGGCACGGACTCCGAACACAGACTTCACCAGGAAGTTCGGGTTCAGCTGCTCTGTCATGTCATGACAGCATGGCAAACGCCACTTCTGATTGGCGGTGAAATCATCCCCACCGGTCAGAGAGCCGCGGTTCCCATGCTGTCAAAAGACAACTGTGATCAGAGGTATAAAGTTTACCTCCGATCACTGGTGTCAGCTGATGGGACTGCTGCTCCCACCATCCGAAATCTGTTGCCTCTAATAACAGCCAGATCAGGAGCGGCAGATGGGAGTATTCATCAGCCGCTCCTGTAAATAAATAATTAAAAAAAAACGGCGTGGGTTCCCCCTATTCTTGATAACCAGGCAAAACTCACCACTGGGGGCTGCAACCCTCAGCTGTCAGCTTCAGCAAGGCTAGTTATCAAGAATAGAGGGGTCCCCATGCTGTATTCTTTAATTATTTAAATAAATAGTTACAAAAAAAACATTGTGGGGTTCCCCGTCCTCATTTTTTGACAACCAGCCTTGCTAAAGCAGACAGCTGGGGGCTGGTATTCTCAAGCTGGTAAGGGGCCATGGATATTGACATCCCCCCAGCCTAAAAATAGCAGCCCACAGCTGCCCAGAAAAGGCACATCTATTAGATGGGCCAATTCTGGCACTTTGCCCGGCTATTCCCACTTGCCCTGTAGCGGTGGCAAGTGGGAAAATAGTTGGTGGGGTTGATGTCACCGTCAGGTGACATCAAGCCCCGAGGTCAGTAATGGAGAGGCATCAATAAGACACTCCCATTTCTAACCCTATAGTCACATTGTAAGAAAACAGACACCAAGAATAAATTCTGTTAAGTGAAAGAATGACCCTGACTCCTTTAATAATCTCAATGAAACCATACTTAACGACCTCGCCTATTCCACCGAAGCCCTCGTTCTTCTGTAATAAACCAAAAATAAAAAAAACAACAATATACCATACCTGTCCGTCGTTTTGTCCCACGCCGTAATCCATGTTTGGGGAGAAATAGTTTTCAACCTGGACGGTGCTAAGATGCGACCGTCCAGGCTGAGAACCACTGGTGAATGAATGGCTGCATGCGCAGCCTCAGTGACTAGCGGTGACGTCACTGAGGCTCCTCTCCCGGCCGGGATGAACTGCGGTGACCTCTGTGAGATCACCGCTAGCACTGTGGGAATTTTTTTAAACTGGAAAACTCCAGAAAATGCAGACTCATACAGAACTTCTGTGACCCCATAAAAAGTGTGTGGTTAGCAATGATTACTTTTAGTTAAAAAAAAAAAAAAGTTGCACTAAGTTTCAGGCTGAATTTTTCTTATTATTCATTGGCACGGCGCCATTCCTCCAGTGATTTCCCTCCTACAGATTAATGCGCCATAATCCCTATCTTTAGCGTAAGTGTGCTGCCCTCACTAATTACTTGAATGCTTTCCCCCCTCCTCTCCTTTCTGATCTGCTTTGTACTATTTAACCATTACCATTTTTTGATGCTGTATGATGCTTCAGTTTGCAAACTGGATAGTAAAATCTGATGCAAATCTATCAGAATTCTGCTCCTGTCATTGATGGATTCTTCTGCTCTCCCTCCCTTCTTTCAGTGTTACAGATAAAGGCAGGGAGGTTGAGTAGTTATACAAGGCAGATCAGACAGGAGAGAGGGGGAAAGCATTTAAGTAATTAGTGAGGGTAGCTCACTTCAGGAAAGAAGCTGTGCCAGTGCACGATAGATATTAAAAGCCCCTGGGAGACACAAACCTCACATCCAGCACGTATTACTGTCAGGGACACATCCTCAAGAGAAAATTCTGAAATTACAAACCGTTAAAAACTGCATATTATGGGGTCTGAAAATGAAGAAAATACATTGCATTTCTGTAATATTGCGCTGTATTATATTATAAAATTACCGGTCTCCAATGAATATTATACAGGGAACATACGTCTAGACTAGGACATAGTTTTTATTTTTATCTATATGTATTGTTTTAGTATATGTCCAAAAAGATCCAGTATAACATTTATATACTCCAGTAGTAGGGCATTGTATCACATCTGTTCCCTGCAGACATACGGTATAGTGAAAGAAATCCTAGGGAACTCGCTGACTGATTCTCAGTTCACTTACCGTAGTTTTTTTTTTATTTTTACCCTGTGATTTCCAAATTGTTTAAACAAACTGCTTGATTTTTTTTTTTTGGGGGGTGGGGGGATGCATTTGGGGGGTAAAATTTAAAAACTGGACGTAGGCATTAATAAGGGGCAGATGCCAGCACTGAGAACTGCTATTGGGAGTATATTTGGATTTTCTGATTTCTCCACTGTATCCTAGTCTGTTTCCTAATCTGAGGTCCATGTTTCTCTAGACTCCTGCTAGTGAACCGGGATCTGAATAAAAGCCTATATACGGCGCAGGTTCATCCCATGGACGACGTGCAAAGTGCAGGTGAGCCCACTTTACAGGAGCAGGTCCACAACATTTCTTTTTTTTATTTTTGTATTATTATTATTTATATAGCACCATTAATTCCATGGTTCTGTACATAAGAAGGGGTTACATCAAAATACAGGTATCACTTACAGTAAACTAACAATGACAGACTGGTACAGAGGGGCGAGGACCCTGCTCTTGTGGGCTTACATTCTACAGGATGGTGGGGAAGGAGACAGTAGGTTGGGGGGCTGCAGTGGATCCGATGGTGTTGAGGTGGCCGTGTGGTCTTTACAGGCTGCATGATTCCTTGAAGAGGTGGGTATTCAGGTTCCGTCTGAAGGATCCCAATGTGGTGGATAACCAGACGTGTTGGGGCACTGAACTCCAGATGATGGGGAATATTCAGGAGATTTTTTTCCCCCCCAATAACAAATAGTCACATGTTCCTTTTAAAATTTTTACAAAATTTGGCACAAAATTTTTAGGCGAACGGGTAAAATCCCACCATCCATGGCAAACATTAAAAATAAAAAAAGAACAAAACAGAAAACAGGCGATCACATATAACATGTCAAGCATCATGGAATAAAGGGCGCTACAATAATAATAATAATAATAATAATGTAACATTGCTTTGGTGGTCGGTCTCCAAGGCATCGAATTGTAAACAAAATCAAATTGTTCATATCTCAAGAATGGCTAATTATTTTAATAAGCAGAAAATTGCAAAATTGCTCATATTTGCAAGCACTATCCAACCATCTATGAAGTAGCCATCTATGAAGATGGGAGCAACCCTTTTCATATTAGATCGATGGGGGTCCGACATCAAACCGACATAAAATCAGCATTATATACAGTGGGGCAAAAAAGTATTTAGTCAGTCAGCAATAGTGCAAGTTCCACCACTTAAAAAGATGAGAGGCGTCTGTAATTTACATCATAAGTAGACCTCAACTATGGGAGACAAACTGAGAAAAAAAAATCCAGAAAATCACATTGTCTGTTTTTTTAACATTTTATTTGCATATTATGGTGGAAAATAAGTATTTGGTCAGAAACAAAATTTCATCTCAATACTTTGTAATATATCCTTTGTTGGCAATGACAGAGGTCAAACGTTTTCTGTAAGTCTTCACAAGGTTGCCACACACTGTTGTTGGTATGTTGGCCCATTCCTCCATGCAGATCTCCTCTAGAGCAGTGATGTTTTTGGCTTTTCGCTTGGCAACACGGACTTTCAACTCCCTCCAAAGGTTTTCTATAGGGTTGAGATCTGGAGACTGGCTAGGCCACTCCAGGACCTTGAAATGCTTCTTACGAAGCCACTCCTTCGTTGCCCTGGCAGTGTGCTTTGGATCATTGTCATGTTGAAAGACCCAGCCACGTTTCATCTTCAATGCCCTTGCTGATGGAAGGAGGTTTGCACTCAAAATCTCACGATACATGGCCCCATTCATTCTTTCATGTACCCGGATCAGTCGTCCTGGCCCCTTTGCAGAGAAACAGCCCCAAAGCATGATGTTTCCACCACCATGCTTTACAGTAGGTATGGTGTTTGATGGATGCAACTCAGTATTCTTTTTCCTCCAAACACGACAAGTTGTGTTTCTACCAAACAGTTCCTGTTTGGTTTCATCAGACCATAGGACATTCTCCCAAAACTCCTCTGGATCATCCAAATGCTCTCTAGCAAACTTCAGACGGGCCCGGACATGTACTGGCTTAAGCAGTGGGACACGTCTGGCACTGCAGGATCTGAGTCCATGGTGGCGTAGTGTGTTACTTATGGTAGGCCTTGTTACATTGGTCCCAGCTCTCTGCAGTTCATTCACTAGGTCCCCCCGCGTGGTTCTGGGATTTTTGCTCACCGTTCTTGTGATCATTCTGACCCCACGGGGTGGGATTTTGCGTGGAGCCCCAGATCGAGGGAGATTATCAGTGGTCTTGTATGTCTTCCATTTTCTAATTATTGCTCCCACTGTTGATTTCTTCACTCCAAGCTGGTTGGCTATTGCAGATTCAGTCTCCCAGCCTGGTGCAGGGCTACAATTTTGTTTCTGGTGTCCTTTGACAGCTCTTTGGTCTTCACCATAGTGGAGTTTGGAGTCAGACTGTTTGAGGGTGTGCACAGGTGTCTTTTTATACTGATAACAAGTTTAAACAGGTGCCATTACTACAGGTAGTGAGTGGAGGAAAGAGGAGACTCTTAAAGAAGAAGTTACAGGTCTGTGAGAGCCAGAAATCTTGATTGTTTGTTTCTGACCAAATACTTATTTTCCACCATAATATGCAAATAAAATGTTAAAAAAACAGACAATGTGATTTTCTGGATTTTTTTTTCTCAGTTTGTCTCCCATAGTTGAGGTCTACCTATGATGTAAATTACAGACGCCTCTCATCTTTTTAAGTGGTGGAACTTGCACTATTGCTGACTGACTAAATACTTTTTTGCCCCACTGTATATATATATATATATATATATATATATGGTGTATATATATATCCTGTAGAATGTAAGCCCGCAAGGGCAGGGTCCTCGCCCCTCTGTATCAGTCCATCATTGTTAGTTTGTTTACTGTAAGTGATATCTGTAACTTGTATGTAACCCATTCTCATGTACAGCACCATGGTAAAATAACCAATACATTTTGTTCAACTTCACAATTGTGTTCCACTTGTTGTTGATTCTTCACCAAAAATTTACATTTGGTATCTTTATGTGGGAAAAGGCTGAAAAGTTCCAGGGAGCCAAATACTTTCGCAAGGCACTGTATGTACGCACGCACGAACACACACGTGTGTGTATGTATGTGTATGTATATATATATATATATATCAAAATGTGATTGGCGAGGATTTGCATCGTACACAGTAGCGCTATTTGCCATTGTTCTTTATTACTCATGATAAGGAGCATGTAACTAGATAAGGCGGGCGAGATTACCGACATGTACAACCGCTAAACTACGCCGGGTGAGGGGAGACGCAGCCTGTAAGAATTAATTAATGCATGGTAGAGTAAAGGCTTTAGCTGTCGGAGTGACAGGCAGGTAGGGCGAGATTAACTGTCAGCTTCATCTCTGACATCAGACTATACTTACGGGGAGTGTCTTCAGGATATCACCACTTGTTCAACTTATTTTTCCGCCTTTTTGCTGATTTTCGTGCACTTTTTGTCTAGTACAATTTCTCATAATACAAAATAAATGAGCATCTGTACTTTCAGCGTTATCCTGTAACTTTGTGTTTAGTCCATGGCATTTGTACATTGTGCAGGTTTCAGATGTAGCAGAGCTGAGTTTTTCAGTGCAGCAGGGTTGAGATGTAGCAGAGCTGGTATTTAGCTGTGTTTTTTTTTTTTTTTTTTTTTAGTTCGGCAGGGTTCATATGTCTTAGAGCTGATTTTATTCAATGTATCCAGGTTCAGGTATAGCAGAGCTAAATTGTTCAGATGTAGCAGAGCTGTTTTTCAATACGGTGGGTTTAGATGTAGCAGAGCTGTTTTTCAGTACAGTGGGTTTAGATGTAGCAGAGCTGAGTTTTTCAGTGCAGCGGGGTTCAGATGTTTTTCAGTGCAGCAGAATTGAGCTGTCCTTTCTGAAGATGAGCGGTGATATTACAACATGTTATCACATTTTTTCTTATGGCTACAGCGAGACTGACAATTATAAGGTTTTTTTTTCCACCTTAAAATTGTGGTTTATTCCTTCTATCTAGGACGATGCCTATCTTTCACACTGAACTAATTTTCTGTCTCCCCAGAGCTGAAGTTTACTTTGGAGCAGCGCAGAGCTGCACTTCGCTCCTTCTATGCACTTTCCCTTTCTCGTTACTTTAACCCTGACAACGCTGATGGAAAAAACGGTAAGTCCTGATGACACATGGCTTAAACGCAAAGACATCCTAAAGATTTGGCATTGTCAAAACCACCAAGATGCTGGACTATCAGAAAAGCAACCCCCCATTAAAGTCTAGCACCGTGTTTCGCACCTGTATTTGCAAATTTAGGCTGCATTCACATTTACGTGTTTTGTGGTCCCTGCATGGACCACCATCCCCGGACCGGCATCTGGAAAGGGGATTACAATCGGTACACAGACGTCATGCTGGCGTGCGATGCCATATAGATGTACTCGTAGATAATCTGAGATTGTTGCTGAATTATCCACCATGTTTACTAGTCTTCAGCTCAAGGCAAGGCTTCACGGTGCTTAAGGCCTCCTTCACACGCCCTGATGTTTCCGGTACCGGAGAAACTAGTATCAGTGATGTCCTCATGTCATCCGTGAGGTGTTAGTGTGCCGTCTGTGTGCACCATCCATGTGACACGTACCAGAATAGAATGACAGATGCTTAGGTGTTAGATGGGCAATGATACAGATATAAGATAGATAGAGATCCATGAGATATCTAATTAGTGAAGTACAAGAAAGTAATAAGCCAGCTCACCAGTAACCACCGCAGGTGCTGGGAACTCCGCTGCCGTCACACGAAAGCAATCCAAGAGGAAAAAAAAAGGGTTGAGTTCCAGCTCCTTAAAATCGATCAAGTTTAATGAAAGCCAAATGTAAAAATACACGCAAATGACTAAACTCCCTCCGGTATATGCCCCTCTAGCAAGAGGAGTGTATGGCGACGCGTTTCGATCCGAAGATCTTTCTCAAAGCCATGTGTGTACTGTACTTGTATTTAGCTAAGGCTTAGTTCACACTTGCGTTGTGCAGTCCGTTCAACAAATCCGTTAAACGGACTGCACTAACGCAAGTGCCGACTTTGGCACTGCGCTAGCGCCGATGGAGCATCTGCTAGCTCCATCTGCGCTACTAGTGACGGACCCGGAAACGCTGCAGCCCGCGTCTCTGGTCCGTCACTCAATGACGGCACATCGCTAGCGCACGCCCATTGTGAGCGTGCGCTAGCGATGCGTTCGCCATTGAAAGTAATGGCGGCGTTAACGGACTATGTTACACCGCGTTATGCCGCGGTGTAACGTAGTCCGTTAAACGGGTTCACACAACGCAGTGTGAACCCAGCCTAATAAATGCATAAATAAATGTAAAAAAAAAAAAAAATAACGCTGGGTTCCCCCCTATTTTTGATAGCCAGACAAGGTAAAGCAGACAGCTGTGGGCTAATATTATCAGGTTCAGAAGGTCCATGGTTATTGGGTTCTTCCCGGCCTAATAATACCAGCCTGCAGCGGCCACAGAGTGGACTCATCAGATATTAAACACAAACACAGGCCATTGAAGTTTATAGGTAATTCAACCCATGAGATATACATTGCAAAGCAAAAATGGTTAAGAAATAACCAGAAGAATATAAACCCTTAAAAATTATTTTATTAATTTAATATTAAAATCTATTCATCATGTCACGTAGTGCTTTATGCCTTATCAAGCTAGTTGTATGCAAAAAAGCATAATAATATCGGGGGTTTACTTTCCCCACATATAGAACAATAATTATATCATGAAGTCATACATTATAGCATCAAAAAGCAGGGTGGCCGCACTTACTTAGATATAAGCTCGAGGGAAGAGAAAACAAAGACGTTTGACGATAAATGGCTTCACCCAACCACTAACCATGAGTGGAGAAAAAGTTTTGCTGTTATCATTCATATTCTCTGTAAATAAAGCCAAGAAAGCAGAAATTCTACCGGGGTATGTAAACTTTTGAGTCCAACTGTATATTATACTCACCTGCGGGGCAGTCTGGTCAGAAGAGTGTCGTTGGTCTTGTTCCGGCGTCTCCCATCTTCTTGCGTTGCGTCCTCTTTCTTCATGTGGATGACTCGTCCCGACATCATCCACATAGTCTCCCCGACATCGCTCTCCTGCATCAGCGCACTTTATTGCCCTGACTAGGGCAAAGTACTACAGTGTGCATGCAACGCGCTTCTTTGACCTTTTCCGCCGCCTGCGCACTTCAATACTTTGTTTTTCCCTCAACATGGGAGAGAAGTACGCCTGCGCAGGAGCGCGATGCCGGGGAGACTCCGTGGATGATGTCAGGAGGCGTCATCCACCCAAAGCAAGAATGAGGGCGCATCGCAAGAACGTGGGAGTCGCCGGTCCAAGACCAGAGCACCCTGCACATAAGTATAATAAAAGGTCTTTTTCTTGCCTTGCCGGTCGGGTTTGGGGCAGAAATGCAGCATTATAGAATACGGAATATCAGCCCTGAAAGGCGATGGCCTTGTCTCATATCGGCCAAACCTGGTGACAGGTTCACTTTAAGTAATAATAAATATAAAACAATAATAAATATATGACATACATTTAAAAGGGGATAGGGCGACTTCCGGGAGGCGGAGCCTGGTAATGGCCGCATTTTAATTGAGCTCCTGGACTGTGGGCGCATATATAATCTTTTATTGCCCTTTATTATTACACTTGGCCAGGATAAGGGCCGGACAAGGGTCACAGAGTGCAGACCCAGCTCTCCGGATCCCCGTGGAGTTCCAGGGCGCAGACAGCGCCGCACGCAGCACCACCCGCAACCCGCAGCCGGAGACCCGAAGCGGTGAAGGAGCAAGTGGGGGAAGGGTGAGCAGCGCGCCCCATCAGCAGCTCGGGTGTACTCACCGGATAGTACACTGAGGAGGACGTCGGTGGAGGCCCGCGGTGTCCCCGAACAAAGGCGGCGGTGAGGCGGGAAGACAGCGCGGGAGGAGGAAGTGAACCGGCGCCATCTTGCGAACAGGGCCTCGCGCCACACCGGAGGCCAGACCAGGAGAGAGAGGCAGAGCTGAACCACCAATGCTGCCGCTGGTTTGAGGTGAGCGGTGGTAGAAAACCCGCAGCACCTCTGGCCCCAGAAGTATCTGAGGACGGCTGTTAACAGGGGGGCTGAAGCCTGCCAGTCATCTCCCTGCTGGAAGTGCGTCAATTCCCCAGACTACAGACCCGTAGCAGGAGACTGAACGGGACGACTCCGGTAGCCCGCAGCAGAGGGAAGGTGAGCAGGGTCGGAGAGGACCCCTGGGGCGGATAAAGACGATAGAGGGGAAAGGTGAGGGAGGAAGCAGAGTGCTGGCGCCATCTTGAAGAGAGGCATATCAGGCACCAGTATTTCATTGCTGGGAAGACTGTACTACAATATATCCTTGGATCTACACTGGCCCTAATCACAACTATACACTGACTGAAGATCATTGGTAGTATCTTTGAATGGGGTACTATATGCTCACCTGGCTCAAATATTGTGTAAATCTGAGGAGAAAAGTATACTCCGAGTGGAAGAGAGCAATTGAGCTGTGGTAACTTCTAGGATTTCCTAATCTATCTCCAGATGTAACGAAAGTACATAGCGACATCACTGACAACCATACTTACTTCTTCGGGCATTTATCTCAACATGGACAAATTTGTGGGTAAAAATGCCAAGCCTGGCAGAAGTTCCACACGTAATCAGGCAGGCACATCTCCCACATCACAAACCGCTGATGTTAACACAGAGAACCCACAGTCAATCGCATCTGCGATCATAGATAGGTTAATGCCTGAGATAGATAATCGTCTGGCAGCTTTTCAAACTTCTTTGGACACAATTGTCTCACAAGTTAATACTCAGGGAGCACGCATAGCAGAGGCAGAACAAAGAATCTCAGACTTAGAGGACTCTACCAAGGCCCTCAAAGATAAACTAGATGGCAAAGAAAAGGACATCTTAGATCTTTTGGACAAGGTGGATGACCTTGAAAACAGGTCCAGACGTAATAACTTGAGACTTATAGGCCTTCCAGAGTCTGTCCCTCCCTCGGAGCTGATCAAAATCACGTCAGAATGGCTACCAAAATCCCTTGGGGTACTACCGACATCAGGTGTAATGGCCATTGAGAGAGCACACAGGTTGGGACCCCCAAGGGGAGGGGATGGTGACAGACCAAGACCAGTCATCTTTAAGGTTCTGGACTTTCAAGACAAAGTCCGCATTTTGTCAGCGTACAGAAAACAACGCTCCCTGTTGTATGAGAATCATAAACTGCTCATGTTCCAGGATTATTCGGCCACCCTGGCTACCAGGCGCAAAGCTTTCAACCCTGCTTGCAAAATCTTGGTTGATGAAAATATTCGCTTTAGCCTGCAATATCCTTCAATTTTGCGTTTTGGCATGGCGGGGAAAAATTGGTCTTTCAGTGACCCAGAAAGAGCTCTGAAATTTCTTCGGGAGGAATCCCAGGCACATTTTAACTCTGTCAACACCTGAACAAGCAGAGCTGCTTTAAATTGTCATTAATAAGTGATGTCGCGTTTATGCTGTTCCTCCTTTGCCCCCAGGCGGCATGTTTACTTTTTATGTAGTGCTCACTCTGTGGTTGAGTACACCTGTTACAGTTATAATGTTTAATTGGGGAAGGGAGTTGGGTCGGGGGGAGGGTCTCTGCATGCGCACACATAACAATTTGGTTAAGGGAGATCTCAGGTTCACTCGCTGGGATGGTTGGGGATCTCGCTCACAATATCTGAAAGTTATAGAGTTTAATTGGGGTAGGGATTTGGGGTGGGGGGAGGGGCTCTGCTTACGCATACTTAACTTTTGGGTCCTGGGAGATCTTGCGCTCACTCGCTGGGATGGGCGGGGATCTCACTTACAATTTATGCAGGTAGGTCTGGCGGTCACCCGAAAAGGGATAGGTTAATGACCGACCAGGCAGGCACTAGAGACAGGAAAGAGAAGGAGATCCAGCTCAACGAAATAGTGAAAAATCCATAATTTATTTCACTTAAAATATAGTGAAAGGACAAAACATCAGCATACAGAAAAAATAATATTCTGTATGCTGATGTTTTGTCCTTTCACTATATTTTAAGTGAAATAAATTATGGATTTTTCACTATTTCGTTGAGCTGGATCTCCTTCTCTTTCCTGTTCGTCCACGCCCTGACACAGCGGTTCCGTGCTCCGAGCTCCTGGGAATGTCGGTATGGTGAGCTGGATTTTGTTTTTCAGGCACTAGAGACACCACTATCCGCTCTTTACAATGGTGCTCATGGAATGTTAATGGACTGAACTCCCCAGTTAAGAGGAAAAAGGTTCTAAATTTTTTACAAAAACAAAACTTCCACATCATTTTCCTTCAGGAAACGCATTGGATTAAGGGTAATCACCCCTCTCTGCTAAGCAGAAAATACACACTTTGTGCTGAGGCCTCATACACAAAAAAACAACGAGGAGTAGCTATACTAATATATAATGGCCTCAATTATGAGATACTTGACACTTTAGAAGACCCTCAAGGCAGATTCCTCCTGGTTAAAATTATGATTGAAGGAACATGTTTCAGTCTAGTCAACATATATGCCCCAAACACGCCTGAGGCTCAGTTTCAGGTTAAACTGAGGGAGAGGTTGGCGGGGTGGGATACGTCACGGCTGGTCATGGGAGGCGACTTCAATGAGGTAGCAGACATCTCTATGGATAGATCTAACCCTAAAGATGCTCATCGACCGATGCAGGGTAGTGGTATCCAGTCACTGATGGATCACTTTGACTTGATTGATATATGGAGACTACTACACCCCCTGGAGAAGGACTATTCCCACTACTCCCATGTACATGATTCACACGCTAGAATCGACTGCTGGCTATTACACGAGTCTTTAATACCCCTAGTAACACAGTCAAATGTACATAACATTCATATTTCAGACCATGCCCCGGTAACATTTCAATCCAAACTAACGTCCCCAATCCACCAGGAAAGGAGATGGTGCTTCCCGTCATACCTATACCAATCAGATGATTTTAAAAAATATTTGCAAATGTCATGGGGAGTATATAAAAATGATAATCAGGTCCACTGTGACGACACACACTTGTTTTGGATGGCCTCTAAGGCTGTGCTGAGGGGTCAAATTATCTCCTATGTTAGCCATAAAAAAAAAGAAATTATGAAAAGAGCAAAGGAAACACAAAAATCTGTAACACAAGCCTACAAGGATTTTAAATTAAATAACACCCCACTGACAAAGGAAAAATTTTTGAAGGCAAAGGAGGAGGCGGATACTCTGGCCCATGAGATGGCTTTGTTCAATTTGGACTACCAAAAACAAAAATATTTTAAATGGGGTAACAAACCAGGGAAGGTGTTGGCATCTCTTACAAGGCCATATAGGAAACCAACGAGAATATATAAAATACAACAACGCAATGGCCACACTTTAATCAAAAATGAAGAGATAGTGGATGAGTTCCGTTCTTTCTTCAGTGAGTTATATAGGTCGGAGGCAGGGGGAGGGAGTGAGGAATTCCTCAATGACCACCTTGCTCCAGCGCTCACAGAGGAAGAGAGGGAAACTATTAACTCCCCAATAACACCCTCAGAAATTTTACAGACTATAACTAAACTTAAAGTATCCAAAGCACCGGGCCCTGACGGGTTCAGCAATGAACATTATAAGATTCTAGGTACATGTATAGCGCCCCACCTGAGTGAGTTATTTAACAACATAGTTAGACTTGGTCACCTGCCAGACCGGTTTAATGAAGCGGTGGTTATTGTTCTACCGAAACCAGGTAAAGACCACACTCAGGTTGAGGGATATAGACTTATCTCGTTATTAAATTCGGACTTTAAAATTTTCACAAAAATCCTGGCAGACAGACTACACAAAATAATCCCAAAATTGATATCGCCACAACAAACTGGATTCATCCACGGGAAATCCATCACGTACAACATTAGGACAGCTGTGAGTGCCATATCTTATAGTAGAGCACACAGACACATGAAAACTATTGTGGTAAGTCTCGACGCTGACAAGGCGTTTGATAGAGTAGCTTGGGACTATCTATATGATCTGCTATCATTCCGAGAGTTTGGCCCATGGTTTTGTGAAGCGGTCAAATCAATCTACAGACAGCCATTGTCCAGGATGTCCGTGAACAATGTTTTATCCAAACCCTTTGAGATTCAGCGGGGGACACGACAGGGTTGCCCTTTGTCCCCACTTTTGTTCGATATAGCATTAGACCCTTTCCTGAGAACACTACAGAACGAGGCAGCTTTTGAGCAGGTGAGGATGGGAGCTACATCTGTAAAGATCTCAGCCTTTGCTGATGATGTTCTCTTATTCATTGCCAACCCGGAAAAAGCAATCCCGGCTATCATGCATACTCTAGAGAGTTTTGGTAGATGCTCTGGATTCAAAGTTAATTACAGTAAATCTGAGGCATTGGCGGTTTTTAGATCCAGGAGGTTGAGAGACCCCACATTCCCATTTCACTGGTGCCAGGAATCTATCAAATACCTGGGGATACGATTACCAGCAGACCCATCTATTTTATATAGAGCCAATTACAAACCACTAATCCACTCCATAGTTAATCTTCTCCATTCTTGGAAACACTTTACACTATCGTTCTCTGGTAGATGCCATTTAATTAAAATGATAGTTTTTCCTAAACTGCTTTACACCTTTCAGACCCTGCCCCTTCTCCTGACTCAATCAGATCTGAATTTGTTGAACCTAAACTTCCGAAAGTTCATTTGGGGGGTTGGTGGTAGATCGCGCATAAGTCTGGCAAGACTACAGGCGACAAGAATGGAGGGTGGTGTTAACTTTCCTGATTTGGGAAGATATAACTTGGCGGCTAACCTCAGATATGCAATTGATTAAATTAGGGGCCTTTCTCACTTTGCAAATGTTGAGTTGGAACAACAATTTTACCCACATATCTCGCTACCGGCTTTATTACACTTAGGCGGGGAGGACCTCCCAGTGGGATTACAGGATCACCCGTCACTTTGGCAAACGCTGCAGACCTGGCGACACTGTAGAAAGATTTGTAAGCTAAAATACAATCTATCCCCCTTCCAGTCTTTTTTGGGAAATCCGGGGTTCCTGAGGGGCTCTGCACCGTCTTTTTATAAGCTTTTGGCTTCCCAGGGATGCGGGCAGGTAGTAGACCTCTTAGATCTTAACTTCTCAATAATATCCTTTGAAATGGCGTCACAGCGATTCCCATTATTTAACAATAAACCGTTTTTATTTCTTCAGGCGCGTAGCTTGGTACAGAAATGTCAGTCAGTGGGGGAGATGGTGGAGGGGAGGACAAATCTAGACGGTTTTATCCGAAATGCAAAATCTCATCCAGCCTCTATAAGCAACATTTATTCAATTCTACGTAGAAAATGGGTGGGGGAAGGGAAAACTACGGGAGTGGCGAGGTGGCTGAGGGACATGCCATGCCTGGAGGTGAGTGATCTCTTTGAGGCTACCATGACTCAGAAAAAGGTTCTGCCATACAGTAGTTACACAGACATGGCACTTTTAATACTACATAGAGCCTATATCACACCTTGCCTGCAGTCTAAGATGTCCCCATCCATCGTCTACCTATGCTCCAAATGCAAATACCGTAATACTGACATATATCATCACATATTCGGGGACTTTGGGGCGAGGTACATAGAGAATTGCAAACAATTTGTGGGGTGGATCTCACACTCACTCCACAATGGGCCATTTTTAATATCCTGGACGAGACGTCTCGTAAATTACCCAAACACATCAAGGCAACACTTACGATTTGGGCTTCAGCAACTAGGAAAAGCATTTTGCACCAATGGTTGAGTCCCCTGGTCCCTTCGCTCCCTTTCATTCGCACAAAAATTCAGTTTATATTCAGAATGGAGTGGTTGGACGCATTGACCAACAAAGAAAAACTAGTAGGCAAATTCTTTTCTACATGGGCTACATTTATTCCATCGCTTCCTTTAGAGACTAGGGAGAAACTGAGAGCACAGTTTGAAAATACCCAGTGGTACTTACTAGAGCGGATAGGTGGCAACTCACCAATTCCATAAGATATTTCAATGATTGTATGTACGCAGAGTCTGGGGGTTCATGTTTTGGTTTATGTAGGGGAGGGAGGGTTTTGGGGATACAATGTCATTCAATATTGTTACTTTATTGTATTTTCAACATTGAAAATGTATGGTTTGTAATGTTTCAGAAAACTCTAATAAACAGATTTTCAAAAAAAAAAAAAGGGGATAGGGCACTTCATTAGCACTGCTCACCCTTAGTTTTCAAAGTCAAGTTGGATGAGGGGGCCCAGTGATCGGACCCCGAGTGTCTGCATATCCTTTATAAAATGGGAACATACCATCATTACATGGGCTGATCCCAAAAACATTCAGAGGGTGTATGGAAGCAAATCTGTGCAGGAAATAAAAGGGCCACAACACTTTATAGGGTTTCTCCACTTCTGAAAAACCCTTTTATTTAATGAGTCCAGAGAGGTGAAAGAAAATTCCTACCTCTTGGACCGGGCACCTCCATGGTCAGTATTGCGTTCCTGCCAGTCAGATAGGATCAACATCCAGCAGGGGCGTCACATGGCGCTGGAACCAATCAACCCACTGCCTCAGTGAACTGTTCACAATTCGTATGAACAGAAGATAGAAATGCCGTTTCTTCTGCTTGGACAAAATGTGAAAGTTGCACTCACGTAATCGCCCCTGCCGGGTGGTGATACCCGTTGATGGTGGGGAATACAGAGTATTGTTTTTCTGTATTTCTTTGTCCTCCCTCGTCCCGTTAATAAGGGACTCTCCAGTAGTGGAAACCCCTTTAACCCTTTTCCAATGTGTGTTGTACATAGTGTAAGGGGTGACTCTTGTCAGTGACGGGAGCTAGCTCGGATCACTGCTGTTTAAGCCCTCAAAGCATCACCCAGCGTTTATTTATTTATTTTTTTTTGCTGGAGTGGTGCTTTAAATGTAATTCCCCTGCCCGTGTTTCATACTCGCCTGCTGCTGCCTTCATTCTTTTCCAGCATCGCCTCCGTCGGTCTCCAGCGAAAGGTAAACTGCCGGCAGCTCCAGTGTTTCATGGGGCGCGCCGGAGAGGACTTTTCAATACATCTCTGAGAGCCTCGTTCTGGCTCGCATAGACTTTCTATGGGACTGCCAGTGTTAGACAAGTACAGCGATTAATTTTTCTGGCAGAGACTAAATGTTGTGTTCCAGTCATTCACTCACCGCACCATTTAGTCTCTGCACACGTTCAGTCACTACTACTTTCAGAAACTTCTCGAGAGAGCAGGGGAGGTCCCAGTGGTCAAACCCTCAGCAATCAGATGTGGATGATTGGAAAAACCTGTTAACCAAGATATCGGTGCCATGTTAGTCATTCCTCTGTAGTCCCCATTGTTCTCAGATACAAGCTAGTAGCCAATATTTCACACCTAACATGCCTTAAATAAAAAGGTGCCTGGTAATAACCTCCTGCCTTTTCATTATTTCCCCAGGCCTGATTAGTATTGGGTCTCACCTCCCTTTATTGTATTCTTGCAGGCTCTGTAAATAGAGCCCCGTCATTGTTCGCTGATGTCATCGCCCTCTCTCCTGTCTTCTCCCCATGTAACACGACACTGAAAACCAATGCACGCACATGTGTTGGATGCTTTCAACACACAGTGCAATCGTAGCTCATCTCCAGAACGGACTACGCCTCTTAGACTCAGCAGCTGAGGAGTTAAACGTTTCCAGTGTTGCAACCAGTCGTGGAGGAGATGCCCTTTGTTTACTCTGTCATATCTTATTACATAGATGTAAAGATAAGCTGCTTGCTTTGACATTGATCTGTCTCTTCCTTAAAGCCGGAAACATTTAAAGGGGTATTCCCATCTTGGTAAGAGAAGGGATGTTACCGGGTTATGGCTTCACTTAATCATCGCTAGGGATTTTGCCTATGGGACCCCCCTCCACCGATCTGGAGAATTAGAGGGCTGCAAAGCTGCTTCCCCTATGGTGAAGCGTCTTCGTTCTCCTGACCAGTGGGGGTCGGATCACCAGCGATCATTGCTACGGCCTATCCTAGCATAAGAGTGCCATGTATTAATCCGAAGACCCCCATACACTCGAGTAAAGTCGGCTGAACCCTCACCCCAATGATACAGAACGCATGCACGCTCAAGATAGATAGTAGTCAGCCAAAAAGAGCTTTGTTTAATGACCATCTGATGTATAGATCCACCCAAACGCTGACCATTTCAACGAAAACGGGTTGAAATTTATCAATGAAAAAAAAGAAATGTAGTTAGCTTACCGGTCTTAGAAGGAATCCCCAGACCTGCCGCCCAGCACGGATCGGGGTGAGCGCCCACAGCAAATGGAGATAAGAAGAGAAATGATCTAGCTGAAGGGGGAGGTGGTTCAAACTTTGTGAGACTTTATTAGACAACTAAAACGATATATCGTTCTTCAAAAAAGTATTTGCATAGCAAACACCTGGCACACCAGTAAGGAGGATCATGAGTAAGACTTCATATTTGAAACGTGTTGATCCTCCTTACTGGTGTGCCAGGTGTTTGCTATGCAAAGACTTTTTTGAAGAACGATATATCGTTTTAGTTGTCTAATAAAGTCTCACAAATTTTGAACCACCTCCCCCTTCAGCTGGATCATTTCTCTTCTTATCTCGAAATTTATCAATGACTAATTGTTTTTGCCAGTTCACTATTGATCGTCATTTGTTGACATATCGAAACTCTTTGGACATCCTGTGGTCACCTGAATCTCTCTCTTTCAGGCTGCAGCTGAAGCCTGTGCTGACAACTCGGATTACCCGGAGTTTTGCCAGAAAATAATGCAGTGGTTGCAATTTGGAGTAAACTCTGTGCTAACTCCTTCATCACAATGCTACACTGTTGCCATGTAAAGCTCAGGCTTCAGCTGAAACTTAGAGCAGTGGATGTCCAAATTTTCGTCATTGCTACAAGAATAGGGTGCGGATTACTTCATTCCTTTCCATAATTTTTGTGTTTTTTGTCTCAGTTCCTTACGAGGAGACATTTGCATCAGGCTTCAGCCACCACGCTCACCAGTGTTACACCGTATCCAGCTCCCACAAATGCTATGGGCTCAAGACAGAGCTCCATCTGCTCTTTCTGGTCTTCAAACCAGAGGTACCTACGTTCAGCATGCAGACTATCGCGAAGAAAACCTTGCAGGTGTTTACCAAGGACTTTCCCTTCTGACTACGCCATTGTACAGGATCTGCATCCTCGTGTTATGGAAATCCACAGAGAACACCGTAAAGACCATTGATATTTCCTAGCGGTTGGGAAACTATTTCCATCCTAAACGCAATGTACAATAAGACACCTATCCTCCATCTGTCGGCAGTCAACCTGAATATTTATTCAACACTGGCGTCAGAGGCTCGAGATGTGGAAGCGATGGGATTCTGTATCCGATGTGCATGTCTTGCTGTCGTTAGATTATGGCGAT
Organism: Ranitomeya imitator; assembly: GCF_032444005.1. Lineage (NCBI taxonomy): Eukaryota > Metazoa > Chordata > Amphibia > Anura > Dendrobatidae > Ranitomeya > Ranitomeya imitator. The sequence goes on from NC_091291.1 coordinate 31,321,570, forward strand.
TGATGTGAGCAGATGATTAGCAGAGCTCTTTACATTAAATATTATTTACTTTTGTAGATAACGATGCAATTACAGTAAACATTTTTTTTCAAAACTTTATTATTTTATAAATTTCCTTGCAAAATTATTGCACATTAACAGGCAAATTGCCTCTTCAGAGAGAAAGAGGACTTGAGCTCTATAGCGCCACCTGTTGGAAGCAGCGATCGTACACATTAGCATGAAGACGCAAAAAAAATAATAATGTGCGTGATTGAAAATGTTCCCTTGCAAAATTGTCACCTGATAATATGCACCAAATTATACAAATGTTCCTTTAGAACAGGAAAAATAAAAAGTCAGCGAAGGGAATTGATCAATACACGTTTTATAGGTCAATCTCGATCCAGAGTTTGCTGGAATAATTCATTAATCGGTTGGCCATATGTCATGAATCAAATGTACATTTCTGCCGTAATTTACATCATTTTTGTGGCATAAATGATAGTGAACCTATTGGGCTGCTCTAGACCGTACCGCTAAGTAGAGATGGGCGAACCCGAATAGTAAAGTTTGGCATCCGTACCGAAAACACATACTGTTCGGGCACCAACACCGAACACGGACTTCACCAGGAAGTCAATGTTACTGTTTGGGTTCAGCCCCCCGAATACTGGGTGTTTGTCGCGCTGTCACTATGGGATCTTTAATGTATAGGTGTCTTATAGACGCCTTTCAATTACTAAGCCATGGACTTGATGTCACCGGACAATACAAAGGTGACATCAACCCACAAATCTGAACCCAACTTGCCACCGCTACAGGGCAAGTGGGAAGAGCTGGGCATCTAATAGATGTGCCTTTTCTGGGCAACTGCGAGCTGCTATTTTTAGGCTGGAGAGGTCAATATCCATGGCCCCTTACCAGCCTGAGAATACTAGCCCCATGCTGTCTGTTTTAGCTTGGCTGGTTGTGAAAAATGAAGGGAACCCCACGCCTTGTGTTATTTTTTAAATTATTAAAAAAAAAAAAAAACTGCATGGGGACCTCTCTATTCTTGATGAAGCTGACACCTGAAGGCTGCAGTCCCCAGCCATGACTTTTGCCTGGCTCGTTATCAAAAATACAGGGAAACCCACGCCATTTTTGTAAAATTATTTCTTTACAATACTCTCATCAGCCGCTCCTCTCACTGTTATTAGTGGCAGCAGGTGTCGGCTGATGGGAGCATTACTCCCATCAGCCAACACCAAGGACCGGAGGTAAATTTTATTATGCCTCCGATCTTAGCTGTTCGCTCACGCTGTCATTTGACAGCGTGGGAACTGCAGCTGTCTAACCGGCGGTGATGATTTTACCACGGATCACAGGCGGTGTCATGCACATGACAGTGGGCAAACACTGGATGTTCGGGCCCTCCATTGAAGTGAGTGGGGTCAAGGTTCAGGTACTGTTCTGGTACCCGAACCCAAACGTTTTGTAACCATTCAGCCGGACCCGAAAATCCAGGTGTCCGCTCATCTCTACCACTAAGTTCTGTCCGTTTTTCAAACATTTGGCAGAAACTGCATAAAGATGCTAATCTTTTGCTCACTTTGACCTTCTCCCTCCAAAAAAAGTTACTTTTTATTGAATTTGATGAGTTTAAATTCTGCAAAATCTTCATCGGTATTACAACTTATTTGCGGATTTATCACAAATGTTGACTTTCCCCACCGAAGTCAAGTATGGAAAATCCGCAATAAATCTGCACCACTGGTCAATTTCCACCTGTAAACTTTAGGGTAATATTTTTTTTTAAACTTTCAACCATTTTCAACTCTCAAATTTAGGAAAACCCACTTCCAAAACCCAAATCCGTCCTGTATCTTTTTACCAGGATGAGCCTTTTTGACGGGTACTGATTTTTCGGGAGGACCAGGGATCCTGAGGAAGAGCTACAGCTGCAATGTAAATGTCGCTCCAACTGACAGTTTCATTGGCTTGTCCATTCATTTTATTCCCCTTTACTCACTCCAGCCTTACAGACGTGTGTGAATGGTCCTTTAATAACTAATTCTACATGGCTGCTTTGCCTAGCTCAGCTTCTTGCCACCTGTAGATCATGACGTAACACATCGTTTCCTACCAGAAAGCAGTCTGCGTGGCTTGTTTTCATCTTTTCATCAACGTCAAGTAACCGTGTAATCCAACAATTACATAATCCAACAGCGCTGAGTGCTTCTCTCTATCCAGACAGCGTCAGTGTGGGGACAATAAAGGTAGAATTAGAAGAACATCTTCTAGAACAATAGGAGTCCTTAAAGGGGATCAATCACCACTCCTGACACGTCTGTTTTGGTAGGTACTGGTATTTCCCATAATATGACAAGTGTGCGTCCCTAAACACACGGATACCGTCCAATAAGTGCTGACAGTGCACTTCTTTGAGAAAGTGAATGGAAACACTCAGCTGTCTATTCTTTCGTACGTTTACAGGAGAATTAACAAAGTGACAGTACCAATGCAACGTTTTAAGAAAAGGTGCTCTAGATGTGTTATTTTATGCTTAATAGAGGACTACTGTACACACCTCCCAAAAAAATGAAGATGAGGATCACTATAAAACTTGTACCATAACTCTAATATTGAACATCGTAAAAAAAAGAAAAACACTAGGAAAAATGTAGACGAATAAATAGAGTTCCTGTATCCGCCATCTATGGTCACTACGGCCAACTCCAAAGACGATGGATCTTGTGGTAGAGCAATGTATGACCATTTCATTAACACGGGAGTCTGGATTTGGAACAAAAACGTCTACAATGATCTATTATGAAATAGAATAAAAGTTGTCAGACGTTTCTAAGCTTTTTACTTCTTCCCTCCAATGCTTCCGAATCGGACACAAAATATTTGCTCTTACTGCTTGCGCTGTGATTATATCCCAGCGTTCCCAAACCCATGGATGGTAAATTTTGAAAAGTTTTGCAATGGCGGATGACCTATATCTAAATTTCATCCCCACTAGAGAGATTTGCCTGTCATATCTCCCGCAACGGTAAGTAACAGCCGCATCTATTGTACTGACGGTATTTGCGGTGTTTAAAGGGGTTTACTGGTGAAAGTAAGTTATCATGTCTCCCAAGGACAGTAGTGACCGGCAGTCCCTGCATGTGTTGTCTGTCGAACAGCCACGAGACATTCAGGCACATGGACTTGCGCATATTATTCAGTACACCGAAGACACTCGGCACACGAGCGTTCTCCGATAACACCTTTATCCGAGCATGATCGCTCATTGATAGTGATAAGTTATTGATCAGGGGGGTGACTGACTTCTGGGACCTTCGCTGATTGGCAAAATGGGGCACTTTATTCCCGTTAGGATGGAGTAGCAGTACGCATGACCGACCACCGCGCCATTTGTTCTGTATGGAACACGTTTTTTTCTAGTAGCCCCTTAAAGAATGAATCGAGTGGTGTTCAGGCATCCAAGCTGCCACTTCATTTCGTAACTAGGATGAAAGTGCACCATTGGGGATAAACGTTTCCTGTTCTGCTGATCGGAACCAATCGCAAGTAACGCACCAATCAGGTAAGTAAACACCTATCCTATGGATAAGTGATAACCAGTTTTAACTGGACTACCCCTTTAATTTGTAATCAGATGAGATAGTTGTCAGCCTTAATAACCACCTTACTCCAATCTGTAGACTTTTGATAAAACACGGCTGGCCCGCCAATATAACTGTTTAGTTTTTCTTGAGTTCTTACACATTTGCATATCTGTGTTTTTATTATAAGGCAAGTGTTGTAACAAAATTATATTTTACTTATTTTGGTTTGTGTAATTTATATATATATTTTTTAACTCTTGAACTATATTACCTTCTTACAGCACGTTCCTCTCTGTGTCGATGTAATGTAATACCAATAACTTGCACCAAAAGTTGCACACGGTGAGTAAACACTGCAGGTTGGACACTGCGTACCTTATCAGCGTCAAACCCACGGGGTCCAGATGTTACAGCATAGTGGATGGGATTTCAAGAAAGCCTTCGGCTTACCTGTGGAGACGGACATGTGGCTCATCATTCCAGACCACAGCATGTCAATTTATCTTATAAAGACGTGAGTCTCCGCAAGATAAATCTCACCCGTACAATGTATTGGATGCGGTGATTCTACTCAGTTCAATGAACACATGCGGAATCATCTGCGTTCATAAGCCGGCAGCTCTTTGGATGCAGCGAACATGAGCTGCATCAAAGCGCTGCCAATTACTGACCGTGTACACCTACCCTCAAGGGAACCGATCAGCTGATTCATGCTGCCGGAGTACTCAGGAGAAATTGCACAACAAAGTTTTGGGTCCATTTTTCTCCTGTTAACCTTGTGGAAATATGAAAATTTGGGGCCAAAACAACATTTTTGTGGGAAAAAATAGATTTTTTTTATTTTTTCACAGCTCAACGTTCTAAGCTTCTGTGAAGCACCTAGGGGCAAAGTGCTCACCACACACCTAGATAAGTTCTTTGAGGGGTCCACTTTCCAAAATGAGGTCACTTGTGGGGGTTTCCACTGTATAGGCACATCAAGGGCTCTTCAAATGCAACATGGCGTTCGCTGTCGATTCCAGCAATTTGCTTTCAAAGAGTTAAACTGTGCTTCTCTTCCGAGCCCTGCCATGCACCTAAACAGTAGTTTTCCCCCATATATGGGGTATCTTCGTACTCAGGAGAAATTGCAAAACAAACTGTATAGTGCATTTTCTCCTGTAGCCCTGTTAATTTTTTCCTTCCACATTGCTTTAATTCCTGTGAAGCACCGGAAAGGTTAATAAACTTTTTGAATGTGATTTTGAGCAGTGTATTTTTAGACTGGTGTCACCTTTATTTTCTGTAATGTAGGCCCCCCAAAGTCACTTCAAGGGGGATGCCATCCCTACAAAAATGGTTTTGTACATTTTGTTGGAAAAATGAGGAATCGCTGGTCAAACATCCAAATGAGCCTGATCAAAAGTTCACATGCGCCATTTCTTAATACTGTGTATTGCCCCCTCTAACATCAATGACAGCTTGAAGTCTTTTGTGGTAGTTGTGGATGAAGTTCTCTATTTTCTCATATGGTAAAGCTGTCCACTCTTCTTGGCAAAAATCTCCAGTTCCTGTAAATACCTGCGCTGTCTTACATGAACTGTGCGCTTGAGATCTCCCCAAAGTGGCTCAATGATATTGAGGTCAGGAGACTGAGATGGCCGCTCCAGAACCTTCACTTTGTTCCGCTGTAGCCAATGACAGGTCGACTTGGCCTTGTGTTTTGGATCGTTGTCATGTTAGAACATCCCATGCGCAGCTTCTGGGCAGATGGGTGCGAATTTCCCTCCAGTATTTGCTGATAACGTGCTGCATTCATCTGTCCTTCAACTTTGACCAAGTTTCCTGCCTTTGTAGCTCACACATCCTCAGAACATCAGCGTTCCACCTCCGTGATTTACAGTAGAAATGGCGTTCCTTTCATCATAGGCCTTGTTGACTTCACTCCAAATGTAACATTTATGGTTGTGGCCAAAAAGTTCAATTTTGGTCTCATCACTCCAAATTACCTTGTTCCGGAAGTTTGAGGCTTGTCTCTGTGCCGTTTTGCATATTGTAGGTGAGATACTTTGTGGCATTTGTGCAGTAATGGCATTCTTCTGGCAACTCAACCATTCAGCCCATTTTTCTTCAAGTGCCTCCTGATTCTGCATCTTGAAACGGCCACACTGCTAGCTTCCAGAGAGTCCTGTATTTCAGCTGATTTTCTTTGTGGATTTTTCTTTGCATCCCAAACAATTTTCCTGGCAGTTGTGGATGACATTTTTCTTGGTCTACCTGACCGTGGTTTTGTTTTTACAGAGCCCCTGATTTCCCATTTGTTAATCATAGTGTGAACGCTGCTGACTGGCATTATCAATTCCTATATCTTTTTGTATCCCTTTCCTGCTTTATACAGTTCAACTACCTTTTCCCGTAGATCCGTTGACTGTTCTTTTGCTTTTCCCATGACTCACAATTCAGAAACGTCAGTGGCTGGATGAAGGATGCAAGAGTCTGTCTGGATCCCAGAAGCTCACTCAGCTTTTATACGCACACACTGACTACAAGCAAACAGGTCACAGGTGAGGATGTTACCTTTAGTAGCCGTTCAAACCCATTTGTGTCAACTTCTGTGCATGTTAACAGGCCAAAATCACCAGGGTATGGGAACTTTTGATCAGGGTCATTTGGATGTTTGGGGTTATCATTATGATTTAAAAAGAGAAAACACAGTAGTTTGACAATAAATGGATTCACCCAGGGCCGTATTTGCCACTAGGCACTCGAGGGCACGTGCCTAGGGCGGCGCTTATGCGGGGGGCGGCACCAGAGCAAAGGTTTTTTTTTTTGTTTTTTTAGGTCTGGCGGGGTCACCTGGTCCCTGTCCCTTATAATACCCCCCCATCCCCCGTGGTCGCCCCCGCCCTTGCCCAGACATCATACAGTGTCACTGGTGGTGAGTCATCAACATCATACTGTACATACATACTCAGCTAGCTCCAGCGATGCCTGGTCTGGTCTCCGCGTCGGCCGGCGGCAGCTCGTCCTGCGTGAGGTGCGTTCAGGTGGTACCGCTGCTCATTAAGTTCACTCATAAAGTCCCATGGATTCCAGTACCACCTCTATGCTGATGACACTCAGATCTACCTCACTGGCCCAGACGTCACCGCTCTGCTGTCCAGAATCCCAGAGTGCCTATCAGCCATATCCTCCTTCTTCTCCTCTCGCTTCCTCAAACTCAAGGTGGACAAATCTGAACTCATCATCTTTCCTCCATCCCACAAATCTTCCTTACCTGACCTATCTATCGCAGTCAATGACATCATGCTTTCCCCTGTACCCGAAGTCCGCTGCCTCGGAGTAACCTTCGACTCTGCCCTGTCCTTCAAACCACACATCCAAGCTCTTTCCACCTCCTGTCGCCTCCAGCTCAAAAATATCTCCAGGATCCGTCCTTTCCTCAACCCCCAATCTACTAAAATGCTTGTGCACGCCCTCATCATTTCCCGCCTTGACTACTGCAACATCCTTTTCTGTGGCCTCCCTGCTAACACCCTTGCACCTCTCCAGTCCATCCTTAACTCTGCTGCCCGACTAATCCATCTCTCTCCTCGCTACTCCTCCGCTTCCCCCCTCTGCAAATCTCTTCACTGGCTCCCATTCCCTCAGCGTATCCAGTTCAAATTGCTAATACTGACCTACAAAGCCATCCACAACCTGTCTTCTCCATATATCTCTGAACTAATCTCTCGATATCTTCCCTCACGTGATCTCCGGTCCTCCCAAGACCTCCTCTCCTCCACACTTATTCGCTCCTCATCCAATCGCCTCCAAGACTTCTCCCGAATATCCTCTGGAACTCTCTGCCCCAACACGTCCGACTATCAACCACATTCGGATCCTTCAGACGGAACCTGAAAACTCATCTCTTCAGGAAAGCCTACAGCCTGCACTGACACCGCTGCTGCCTCATCACTATCGAAGCTACCGCCTCACCAACACCGGAGCTACCGCCTCACCAACACCGGAGCTACCGCCTCACCAACACCGGAGCTCCTGCAACCCTCACCCTACTGTCTCCATCCCCATAATCCTGTAGAATGTAAGCCCGCAAGGGCAGGGTCCTCGCCCCTCTGTATCAGTCAGTCATTGTTTACTGTATGTGATATTTGTAACTTGTATGTAACCCCTTCTCATGTACAGCACCATGGAATCAATGGTGCTATATAAATAAATAATAATAATGAATATGCGCATATTCATGAACTTAATGAGCGGTACCACTTGACCGCTCACGCAGGAGGACGAGGGTGCTGCGCCGCCGCCGCGACAGAGGTGGATTCCGCGCGGTGTGGAAAGGAGTCGGACGGACCGACGGTGACTCGGTGAGTATGAATGTCTGATGGGAGGACGGCGGGGGGATGACCGTGGACGGGGAGCGGAGCAGCGAGCCGAGCCATGATAGGATGCATGGGACTGGAGTGGAGTGGAGTGGAGCGCGGAGTGGCGGGGTCGGGGAGCCTCAGCCGATGAGTCGCCCAGGCCCATGAATGATGGTGACGCTTGTAACAATATATAGGTACTAAGGAATCTGATAGCGTGGGATAAAACCAGTCTGAGAGCAAAGCTGCAGTAAAAGATGTATTTAAACAAAACAGAAAAGCAAACAAAGCTAACACAGATATTCCTGCAATTGAAACGAGGTGCTCAGCACAATATGGTAAACAGAAAAGCAAACAAAGCTAACACAGATATTCCTGCAATTGAAACGAGGTGCTCAGCACAATATGGTAAACAGAAAAGCAAACAAAGCTAACACAGATATTCCTGCAATTGAAGCGAGGTGCTCAGCACAATATGGTAAACAGAAAAGCAAACAAAGCTAACACAGATATTCCTGCAATTGAAACGAGGTGCTCAGCACAATATGGTAAACAGAAAAGCAAACAGAACTAACACAGATATTCCTGCAATTGTAACGACGTGCTCAGCACAATATGGTAATCACCGCACAGTGAATAGCGGGACATGACCGCTTATATGAACCAGTCCAGCAAGGATGTGAGGAGGGAGCAAACAAGACACTTGACAAGGAAGTCCAGTAGATTATTAGTGGAAATGCACTCAGAACTTAAACTTGAGGATCCAGCAGAAGTGAAGTAGAAATGCACACAGTACTTAACGAGGAAGTCCAGCAAAACTTGATCCCACGTGCGCACAGCACTAGTTTGTGGAAGTTCAATAATAAGCAGGTGGTGCATTGAGCATGAAGTCCTGGTGAAAGAGGATTAAGGGAAAAAGAGGGAGAACGCTATCTAAGCGTAGTAGATGAGTACAACACTCTCTTGGTGAGATAAGCAACACTGGAAACTTGCTCACCTGGTGTGGTTGTGCAAAGAGGCACAACACTGGGAAAGGCTTAGCAAACAAGGGAAATCCTTCCAAAGGTGTGCTGCCAGTCGCAGCAGTAACAGAAGTGAGACACAGCTCAAAGAGACGAGGCAGCTGAAGCAGGGAGATCCCCAGACCACAGGCAGAAGCTCAGGAGCCAGCAGCACAAAATACTGAAGCACAGAACACCACATGGCTCAGACTTAAATAATCAAGACTGACAGGAAGTTCCATGACAGGGTGAGATCCAAGACTCCATCTTGCATCAGGGCGAACAGGAACAAGGGAAGTCCGGAATCCTTACAACGCTGATGCGGCGCCCGGCGGGCCCATGCATGGAGGATGGAGCCTGGGGGCGGCTGGCCAGGGGAGAGAGGAGGGCGGCGATGAGCCACACGTACAGGAGGGAGGGGGGGATGGGAGATGAGCCAGAGCCACCCCTGCATACAGGGAGGCCTGGGAGGGGGACAAAACATGAGCCACGCATGGGGGTGAGATGGGAGATGAGCGGCTCATCTCCCATCCCCCACCATGCGTGGCTCATGTTTTGTCCCCCTCCCAGGCCTCCCTGTATGCAGGGGTAGCTCTCTGGCTCATCTCCCATCCCCCCCCCATGCGTGGCTCATGTTTTGTCCCCCTCCCAGGCCTTCCTGTATGCAGGGGTAGCTCTCTGGCTCATCTCCCATCCCCCCCCATGCGTGGCTCATGTTTTGTCCCCTTCTCAGGCCTCATCATGAGCCAGAGCCACCCCTGCATACAGAGAGGCCTGGGAGGGGGACAAAACATGAGCCACGCATGGGGGGGATGGGAGATGAGCCAGAGCCACCCCTGCATACAGGGAGGGGGACAACATGAGCCACACATACAGGGTGGGGAGATGAGCCATGCATACAGGAGGGGGGGAGAGATGAGCCATGCATGATGGGAGCGGGAATCGGATGCCGATGAGCCATGCATGGGGGGGGGAGATGAGCCATGCATACAGGATGAGAGGGGGTGGGCCATTAAACATGCGTGGAGCATCATATGTGGCCATTATACAGTATGGAGCATCATGTGTGGCTATTATACAGTATGGAGCATCATGTGTGGCCATTATACAGTATGGAGCATCATGTGTGGCCATTATACAATATGGAGCACTTTGTGGCCATTATACAGTATGGAGCGTCATGTAGAGCCATTATACAGTATGGAGCATCGTGTGTGGCCATTATACAGTATGGAGCATCATGTGTGGCCATTATAAAGTATGGAGAATCATGTGTGGCCATTATACAGTATGGAGCATCGTGTGGCCATTATACAGTATTGAGCATCGTGTGGGGTCATTATACAGTATTGAACATCATGTGGGGCCATTATACAGTATGGAGCATCGTGTGGGGTCATTATACAGTATTGAACATCATGTGGGGCCATTATACAGTATGGAGCATCATGTGTGGCCATTATACAGTATTGAGCATCATGTGTGGCCATTATACAGTATTGAGCATCATGTGGGGTCATTATACAGTATTGAGCATCATGTGGGGTCATTATACAGTATTGAACATCATGTGGGGCCATTATACAGTATTGAACATCATGTGGGGCCATTATACAGTATTGAGCATCATGTGTGGCCATTATACAGTACTGAGCATCATGTGGGGCCATTATACAGTATTGAGCATCATGTGGGGCCATTATACAGTATTGAGCATCATGTGGGGCCATTATACAGTATTGAGCATCATGTGTGGCCATTATACAGTATTGAGCATCATGTGGGGTCATTATACAGTATTGAGCATCATGTATGGTCATTATACAGTATTGAACATCATGTGGGGCCATTATACAGTATTGAGCATCATGTGTGGCCATTATACAGTATTGAGCATCATGTGGGGTCATTATACAGTATTGAACATCATGTGTGGCCATTATAAAGTATGGAGCATCGTGTGTGGCCATTATACAGTATGGATCATCATGTGTGGCCATTATACAGTATTGAGCATCATGTGGGGCCATTATACAGTATTGAGCATCGTGTGGGGTCATTATACAGTATTGAGCATCATGTGTGGCCATTATACAGTATGGAGCATTGTGTGGCCATATTTTTTTTTGGTTATAATTATTGTATATGAAACAATGTGATCAGCAGTGCTAAATGGGTGTGGTTGGGTCTTGGATATGGGTGTGACCAGTTGTGAAATGGGTGTGGTCAGAGGCGTGGCCTAAAATTTTCCACGGCGCACTATGTGCTCCGCAACCTTTATACCTCTTTCCTTTCAAAAGTAGGGAGGTATGGTACCGCATTTGCCAGATCACAGCAAGTGCTGCAAATCCCATAGGGAATGAATGAGGCCGAACGCAGTGTTGCCGTATGTGATCTGTTACACGGCAGATGCGAAAAAACTGCCCGATCTGCTGCAAAAGGCGACTTTCACAACAGCGATTCTTGCCAAAGTCACTGCCGATAGTGTCATACTCACCAATAGGGGAGGCAGCACTAAAAGTGCCTAGGGCAGCAGAAACTCTAAATACGGCCCTGGATTCACCCAACCACTAACCATGAGTGGAGAAAAAGTTTTGGTGTTATTCTTATTCTCTGAAAAATGGCCAAGAAAGTAAAAATTCTGCTGGGGCATGTAAACTTTTGAGTACAACTGTATATGATTTAACCCCTTAGTGACCGAGACAATTTTGACCTTAATGACCAAGTCAATTTTTACAATTCTGACCAGTGTCACTTTATGTGGTTATAACTCTGTAACTCTTCAATGGGTCCCACTGATTCTGAGACTGTTTTTTTTGTGTGACATATTGTACTTCCTTTTAGTGGTAACATTTCTTGTATATGACATATGTTTTATATGTTTTATGTTTTATGAAAAAAATGGAAATTTGGCAAAAATGTTGAAAATGTTGCAATTTTCTAACTTTTAATTTGTGCGCCCTTAAATCAGAGAGTGGTGTCACGCAAAATAGTAAATACCTGATAAATACCATTTCCCACATGTCAACTTTACATCCACACAATTTTGGAAACATTTTTTTTTTTTTGTTAGGACATTGTAAGGGTTAAAAGTTGACCAGCGATTTTTTTTTTTTTTTTTTTTTTTTTTTCATTTTTCTAACTAAACTTACAAATCCATTTGTTTTAAGGACCACATCACATTCGAAGTGACTTTGAGGGGTCAATATGACAGAAAGTACCCAAAAGTGACACCATTCTTAAAACTGCATCCCTCATTTTGCTCAAAACCATATACAAGAAGTTTATTAACCCTGTGAGTGTATGTGAGTGCTTCACATAAATTAATGGAATGTGGAAAGAAAAAAATTACTTTAGACATAAACTTTTTTATTTTCTAAAGGGTAACAGTCGAAAATGCCCCCAACATTTGTTGTGTAATTTCTCCTGAGTACGCCAATACCCTATCTGAGTTGCTGCGTTTCCTTCCACTTCTCAATAATATCACTCATGGGAGATTGGGAGAAATTAGGATGAAAAAATGTCATAAATAGGCTTGTTACCCCGGAGGCTCCTATTAAAGGACCACGTTGGTGTCGGTGACCTCTTCACCACCAACCGTTGTCACATGTCAGTAACGGCAGACAGTATGGCAGAGGGGAGTATGTTATACACCGAGGAATGGGGATGGATGTTACAGTGGGAAAAAAAGTATTTAGTCAGCCACCAATTGTGCAAGTTCTCCCACTTAAACAGATGAGAGGCCACAGCTATGAGAGTCAAAATGAGAAAAATCCAGAAAATCACCTTGTTTGATTTGGCAAGATTTATTTTGCAAAATATGGTGGAAAATAAGTATTTGGTCACCTAAAAACATGCAAGATTTCTGGCTCTCACAGAACTGTAACTTCTTTACGAGGCTCCTCTGTCCTGCACTCATACCTGTAGTAATGGCTCCTGTATGAACTTGTTATCAGTATTAAAGACACCTGTCCACAACCTAAAGCAGTCACACTCCAAACTCCACTATAAGACCAAAGAGTTGTCGAAGGACACCAGAAACAAAATTGTTGCCTTGCACCAGGCTGGGAAGACTGCATCTGCAATAGGCAAGCAGCTTGGAGTGAAGAAATCAACTGTGGGAGCAATAATAAGAAAATGGAAGACATACAAGACCACTGATAATCTCCCTTGATCTGGGGCTCCATGCAAGATCTCACCCCATGGAGTTAAAATGATCATAAGAACGGTGAGCAAAAATCCCAGAGCCACACAGGGGGACCTAGTGAATGATTTGCAGAGAGCTGGGACCACTGTAACAAAGGCTACCATCAGTAACACACTATGCCGCCAGGGACTCAGATCCTGCAGTGTCAGATGTGTGCCCCTGCTTGACCCAGTACATGTCCGGGCCCGTCTGAAGTTTGCTAGAAAGCATGTGGATTATCCAAAAGAGTATTGGGAGAATGTCCTATGGTCTGATGAAACCAAAGTAGAACTGTTTGGTAGAAACACAACTCGTAGAATTTGGAGGAGACAGAATGCTGAGTTGCATCCAAAGAAAACCATACCTACTGTGAAGCAAGGGGGTGGCAACATTATTCTTTAGGGCTGTTTGTTTGCAAAGTGATCAGGACGACTCTTCCGTGTACATGAAAGAATGAATGGGGCCATGAATCGTGAGATTTTGAGTTCAAACCTCCTTCCATCAGCAAGGCCACTGAAGATGAAACATGGATGGGTCTTTCAGCATGATAATGATCCCAAGCACACCGCACCGCAAGGGTGCGGTGACTAAATTTAGTTAGCCACAATTGGTGGCTGACTAAATACCTTTTTTTCTCCACTGTATACACCAGGGGGCAATGGGACTGAATGAAAGGCCCAAATCAATTCTAAAAATATGTCCCAATAGCTTTTCCATATAGTGTATATCCTTGGATCTTCCATCAACCATCACCCTATGTAACGAGAACACATCACCGGCCTTCCCTTGGTCAAACCTCACCCGTATCCCAGCACTGCGACCAGCCCTCTTAGTATTGTGGCCATGGGCCAATTGTGCCTCTATGGAAATGTTTGTCGTAATGAGAGATTATTCGGTTTCTATTACATCCAATTAGTGGTAAGCTGAGATACTTCCATCAATTAGAGATTCTTGCTTTCGCAACTTTTCCATGTTTTTTATAGTAGCACTAATTGCTAACAGAACCTGTTTATTATGTAATCATGTCATTTATGTGCAGGGTGCAGACAACTAGCTCATTATAAAGAGATTATTCGTGCATAAGACTCACAATGAGTCAATGTGAGGATTATCATTAATATATTCTGATTTATAGGAGCAGGTAGTTGATGAAGCATTAGAAATCACATAAAGAGGCCATGCTTATTGGTACAAGAGCAGGCGTAACTATTGCGTTCAAAGGAGACATGATTGCGACTGGGGATGGACCATCGCAACTGGTGCATATTTCAACAGGATGTGCACACGTAGACTAGAAAACTATTGTGGAGCAGGGAGCCACTGTCTCCCTGATCTGCACTTACTCTAAAGCCGCTGGTCTATCTGAGATCCGCATGTCAGGATCACGTGACGCCGGTGTGTTGCCATTGCGCTGCTTCGGTGTGTTCTATGACTGTAGACCATGAATAGGTCTGTGACTGCAGGACATGTAGCCAGCCAGGACAAGGAGGAATAGTCGAGCCGCTCACTGTAGGATCAAGGACAGGTGAGAGACTTGAGACTGACAAGCAAAAGAGTAAAAATATTTTGAACTTCTGACTTTCAGGCTCCAGATCTCACCATCTACTATGGCTTTGATCGTGAGACTGTCAGCATTTTATAGACAATCATTTTGGCTATCTCATACATAAATTTGGCTTGCAACTATTTAGCATATGATTAGTTATGCGCATTCTTCTCATTTTGTTTAATTATCTTATTGATGTGTTTATCTGATAGATTTATATACTGCAATTGTATCATTTAGTTTTTATGGGCATCCAACATAGGCTCTATCACCACTAATGCTGCCCATGTATCTGAGCAACCTGCAGGTGGGTTGGTGGCATGTCCAAATTTTGCTCTGGGGCCCATAGGTGGTCTTGTATGCCACCGGGCGGCAATGCAGAAGTCCTAATGCTAATGGGAAGATCATGGAGATGTAATATACTGCTGGACCGCTACTCACATACATCTCATCCACGAGGTGTGGTGACATAACACCTACATAGATGAGTCTTCTAATGGGCACTAGTTATGTTGTTACTTGTAGTCCATCATTCCAGATTACACCTTATTAGTGACACCCGTACAATTCGATCAGGTGGATTGTCTAGCATCTTCTAAATGGGCCTCAAAAATCTGGAAATGTGTCCGGCATGTTGGGTGACCATCAATCTTTAATGCCACGGATGGGATTATCGCCTGTGCCAAGATGCATGACGTCTCTGAGGATGATGAGCAGAAGTTTAGTGTCTTATCCCAGGTTCATCAATCTGTTGTCTTAGGAAACAAAACTTGGTTTATACTGGGCCCTATGAGTTGCCGGAATATTAGACTGGACAACTAAATTCCTAGTATTTCTCTTGAGAGGGCGCAGTATGGGGCGTAATTTTTTCAGAGGGTGCAGTATGAGGCGTATTTTTTCTCAGAAGGCACAGTATGGGGCGTATATTTATCTGGCGAAAGCTAAGTGTAACACGACACAATAATAGAAATTCAGCAAAGCGAGACAATAACATGCAGGCTAACCGGTGTTCGTGGTGCTGTACAGTGGGTGAGGCAAAGGGCAATCAGTACATCCTCCCTATACATAAAAATCTGGCTGGAACTTGTCAAGATCATCACGAAAATTGCCCTCCCTTCTTTGTTGAAATTCCAGTTTAGTGTCTTCGAGGGATCGTAGCAGATGTGATTAATGAGGGGATGGGGTGAGGAGCAGTCATCTCATGTCATAACACATGGGCACACCTAAGAGGTTTGCTTTTCTTTTATGAAGAAGGGGAAAGTCAAGTTGAAGACAATTCTGCGAATCCAATTGTACAAAGCTTTCATCCAACAATGCAAGCAGCTCATCTCCATACGTCTGTGAGAACCGGCTCGGAATCAATTTTATGGTTCATCGAGTTTGTTCTATCCTATTAGCTCAATATCTTTTGTATTGTCTCATTGTTTGCTTCCTGGTACTATGACAAGTCATATGAAAGCTGTTGTAAAGCTTAGGCAATTTTCTGAAATATTTTCCGTATCAATGTGTAAGATCTCTGATCGCTGGAATTTCTTAGAAACCCTCATGATTTGCTTCCAATGGAAAAACAATCAGTCCTGATCATGTGATGGACAGAATGTTATACTCTGAGAGTGAACAATGAAGATTTCCAATGACAGCAAGCAGATATATGAAACACCGTACAGATCCTTAACTTATTGGAGGACCTATCAATTGTAATAGACATGTAATTATTTTACCTGGTGTAAATGTCGCTGTTTCCCTGAATCTGTCGTTTTTTTTCCTTTAGCTCCTGTGCCTCTCAGTTCCTGATATATGGCTCCCTCCTCCCTCTATATAAGTCCAGTCTTATTATCCAACTGAATGAGATTCTCAACTCTTCTCTATGGACATCTTTTTTTTTTTTTTAACAACACCCAATTGGCTAACTAACTAAAATATTATACGCGCACACATATATAGCAAAGTGGGGACCATACATCAGAAACGGACCATACACAGTGCCTTGCCAAAGTATTTGGCTCCCTGGACCTTTTTAACCTTTTCCCACATATCATGTTTCAAACATAAAGATACCAAATGTAAATTTTTGGTGAAGAATCAACAACAAGTGGAACACAATTGTGAAGTTGAACGAAATTTATTGCTTATTTTAAATTTTTGTGGAAATTCAAAAACTGAAAAGTGGGGCGTGCAATATTATTCAGCCCCTTTACTTTCAGTGCAGCAAACTCACTCCAGAAGTTCATTGTGGATCTCTGAATGATCCAGTGTTGTCCTAAATGCCTAATAATGATAAATATAATCCACCTGTGTGTAATCAAGTCTCCGTATAAATGCACCTGCTCTGTGATAGTCTCAGGGTTCTGTGTGAAGCACAGAGAGCATCATTAAGACCCAGGAACACAACAGGCAGGTCCGTGATACTGTTGTGGAGAAGTTTAAAGCCAGACTTGGATACAAAATGATTTCCAAAACTTTAAACATCCCAAGGAGCACTGTGCAAGCGATCATATTGAAATGGAAGGAGTATCATACCACTGCAAATCTACCAAGACCCGACCATCCCTCTAAACCTTCATCTCAAACAAGGAGAAGACTGATCAGAGATGCAGCCAAGAGGCCCATGATCACTCTGGATCAACTGCAGAGATCTACAGCTGAGGTGGGACAGTCTGTCCATAGGACAACAATCAGTCGTACACTGCACAAATCTGGCCTTTATGGAAGAGTGGCAAGAAGAAAGCCATTTCTCAAAGATATCCATAAAAAGTGTTGTTTAAAGTTTGCAACAAGCCACCTGGGAGACACACCAAACATGTGGAAGAAGGTGCTCTGGTCAGATGAAACCAAAATCGAACTTTTCGGCAACAATGCCAAACGATATATTTGGCGTAAAGGCAACACCGCTCATCACCCTGAACACACCATCCCCACTGTCAAACATGGTGGTGGCAGCATCATGGTTTGGGCCTGCTTTTCTTCAGCAGGGACATGGAAGGTGGTTAAAATTGATGGGAAGATGGATGGAGCCAAATACAGGACCATTCTTGAAGAAAACCTGTTGGAGTCTGCAAAAGCCCTGAGACTGGGACGGAGATTTGTCTTCCAACAAGAAAATGATCCCAAACATAAAGCAAAATCTACAATGGAATGGTTCACAAATAAACGTATCCAGGTGTTAGAATGGCCAAGTCACAGTCCAGACCTCAATCAAATCGAGAATCTGTGGGAAGAGCTGAAAACTGCTGTTCACAAACGTTCTCCATCAAACCTGACTGAGCTCGAGCTGTTTGCCAAGGAAGAATGGGCAAGAATTTCAGTCTCTCCATGTACAAAACTGATAGAGACATGCCCCAAGCGACTTGCAGCTGTAATCGCAGCAAAAGGTGGCGCAACAAAGTATTAAGTTAGAGGGGCCGAATAGTATTACACGCCCCACTTTTCAGTTTTTGAATTTCCACAAAAATGTAAAATAACAAATAAATTTTGTTCAACTTCACAATTGTGTTCCACTTGTTGTTGATTCTTCACCAAAAATTTACATTTGGTGTTTTTATGTTTGAAGCATGATATGTGGGAAAAGGTTGAAAAGTTCCAGGGAGCCGAATACTTTCGCAAGGCACTGTACAATGCCAGATTTAAGAGAACATCCAAACATATTAATATATGGTTTTGTGGTGAATGATTCAGTATAATTTAATATTCATTTATATCCGTTCTCTTTCAATGCTTAGGAGTCCAGTGGGTGGCCCTACCTAGGATTGACAACTATCTCTGCATGCACTACTGGAGTCTTAAGCATGGCAAGAGCAGGGATATCAATTAACAAAATACAAGTTATACTGAATTTATACATATGAATCTGCTCAGCTGCTTGTGCTCTATGCCGTACTGCCAAAAGATGAGACACTATCTTTAACATGAGAGTTCCTACCATGAGTAAGACCTTATAGGTCGAAATGTGTCGGTAGTCTACCAGGGACCCTACAACTTGTTCAAGCCTGAGACCATGTTTTTAAGAAAGTTCTAAATAAAAGTGAAGTTTTATTCATATGAATTTCTTCGCTGGAGACAAGCCTTTTTTGTCTGCTTGCAATTTGACTAGGCCTTTGATCAGGGCGGCTCCGTGCATGGATGGACCTTGGAATCTAATGAAAACTGGTGAGCTGACTTTATCCATCTCCCCCTTACCTTACTAATTAATAAAAAAAAACAACAGAGTATCCAGATAACACAGACATGGCTCATTCAAATTGGTGTTCAATTTTCTAATTTAGGCAGGATCTAGTCGAGCAGAACATTTGCTTTCCACCTGGTCAACAATATTTGATATACCATCTTATACCATTACATGCTTTATCATCCCATACCATATCACATTTTTCCATAATACATAGCACCATTCCATGCCATATTAAACCATATCAGGTAGAGATGGGAGAATAAATTCTCAGGTCCATCGGCCAAGTCAGTAATCGGTAAGCTGGCCGAGAAGCCTACGAATCTCCTTAAATCCCGGCATTCGCAACTTCTTTTTTTTTTTTAAATTAACAAGGCTGACCTGATATTGTTTGTACCTTACTCCACAGTGATAATGTCGTGAGAAAAAAACCCTGAGAATGTCGGTAGGTAAGGAGATGCCCAAGTCTCCCATCCAGCCTCACAGATTACTGACCCGGATAATGGACCGGAGTTCTTCTACTCGATTCTCCCATCACTAATATCAGACCAGTCTACGTTATATTATTATTCAGACTGTTCTTCACATTTCGTCGTCCAGCTTTGATATACAAGAAAGTCATTTATAATTTCTAGGAGTAAAAGACAAAACAATAGTGCAATTAATACTGGGTGTTATAAACTGTATTGTCTGGTTCTACAGATTCTAGAAGGGTGGTTTCACCTGGATGGTTTCTCTAGAGGTACAAAGTAGCCATAGATCACTAGAAATGATGGACTCTTCTATTGCTTTGTCCAAGTGGTAAATCAAATTCTTTGTAATTCTGGAATGTGGATAATGATTTTTACATCTTTATATAATTTTCTTTGTGTTGGTCAAGAAAGAGTTTCCTAATGGGATTTTTCCAAAAGTTCAAATCCAACGAAGGACAACATCTGCAAGGAGTTTGTATGTTCTCCAAATGTTTGCGTGGGTTTCCTCCTGGTTCTCTGGTTTAGTCGCACACTCCAAAGACATACTGATAGGGAATATAGATTGTGAGCCCCAATGGAGACAGTGATGTCGTCTGTGAAACCCTGATTATTCCACTATGTAAGCAAATTAATGGACTTCATCTCGATCTAGAGCCATGGTTATTTGATGGATGGATGATGTCTAGGAAGATCGATCTTGTGCAAGCCTAGGTAGGACCACCAGGGTCTTCTCTGCCATTATCTTGATCGTATCAAGCCATTGAGTTGCTGATCTCTTCGCCTTGTTCCTCCTATTCTTCTGACCATGATGTCCTTTGTATGATGTGTCCAAAGTAGGCAAGTCGTAGCTTGGTGATCCTTGCTTTGGAAGTTAAATAAGTAATAAATTGTACAGGAGTCAGACCAGTCTTCCAGAGTTTTGACATCCATCTTACCAACCTTATGTCACATTCCCAAAATTAGATACTATCAAGAGCAACGCAGTTGCAGGATTTTTTTTTTATTTTTGAGACGGGACATCTCAAAGAGTCCGAAGAGTCAATGGAGAAGGACATCATGGATGGAAGAAAACAACAAGGCGAGGAGGAAGATCAGCAACTGATGGCTTGATACAATCAAGATAACGGCAGAGAAGACCCTGGTGTACCTATCTAGGCTTACACAAGACCGTTCATCCATCCAGTCACCATGGCTCGAGACCGAGTCAAAGACATTAATAGTGCGACCATGTAATATATACTTTTTTTTGCCTGTATTGTATGATATTATCTTATCCATGTGTTTCTGGCTATTTCATTTCCGGGATACACTGTGCATCCGACAAAACTTTTTTTTTCTACAATATTTACTTTTGTATCTACAATATCTGTAAAAGACGTTTTCAAGTCTATGAATAATATTCAAGACATCTGGTATTAATATATGGATTGAAAGGAGAATGAGGAATTCCTATCTTTTGTGCACGAAGAAATTGGAGCCAATAGCTCATTACATAATGATATTGCTAGAAAATGAATTACCTCTATATTTTATCAGTTTTCTACAAATGCTTGGCAGTAGATCTGAGAATTGAGAGCACCTGAAGACAATATATTATATTCACAGCAGCTTGACCAGGACTTGCCAAGTCTAATCTACAGGCAGCAGATACATGCTCGAAAACCAGGGCCCAACTCCAAAACTTTTTCTTGCCTGCCAGGATGTGGCAAGGAACTAAAGCCACCTGCTCCCTGGATGTGGTTCAAAACATTTGGTGATATCATTGTCACTTGAAAAAGTTTCTTCTCTGAAGACGGGTGGATCGTAAAGGACAGAATTGGGTTGGTTTTGGAAAGTCATGTGTCCTTAGTAGAGTATAAAGAAGTGGAGAATAAAAGATGCTGCTGCAATAAATTGAAGTGGAGGAAGTAATGAAGAGATTGAGAAAAGGAGAGTAGCGAAAGCTGCATGTGTCAGGAGATGTTGTCATATTGGCCTGGGCCAGATGGAGAAGAAAAGATAAGAGAATTTCTACAATAAGATATTACCTGGGATGTAACTACACTGTAATTGCTTAAAGGGAACCTGTCACCAGAAAAAAAAAAGCTAGCAACCTGAAAATAAGAGGTTTATCTACAGCTTAATAGCATTATAATGCTGACCGGCACCTGCCTAACTTAGCGAGGAGAAAATTAACTTAATTCTCCCCGTTTCAGGCACATGGACAGCGCTGGTTCAGTCACTGCTCCGAGTACATACCTGAATCCATTCCTTACATTTTGTGTTTTTGACAACATCAATATTTTATATATTGGTGATATACGACATATTGTTGTGCTTGTATGTGACATTGTCCAGCTTTTTTCCTGGGTGTCTCTACTCAAATGGAAAGGTATGGTCCTGGCTGCATTGTGGTCGGTAGACACTTATCTAACACGGGTTTGTGACTACATGATAATACCTCACCTTTAGAGCTAAGACCTATTTCTGGGTCTTTTTCTTGCCATATATTTACAGATGTATCATGTCCTTGCAGTTAGGATAACACTCGACCATCCGCAAATTTGGGCTTACTGTGTAACCAGGGTCTGACAGCAGTGAGCCCTTAATACATACTTGGCAACTCTTCCAGAACATCTGCAAGACCAGTGGTGAGACCTGTTGGAGATAAACCACCCAAATTCTACTATAAAAGTATCACAAAACTGCCCAGAAAGCAGCAATTTTGGAACGGTTTTTGTTTGTAACACGATGATTCTTCGTCTTCAGGTTGAGAACTGTGCAAAAAGAGGCTTGGACATGTCAAAAAGTTGCAGAATTACCCACACTACCAGTTCCAAAAAGATACCCAAAGATCTAGCTTTTGGACTGGACCCAGTCATTTGCCACTAGGGTCTGTTTTCTTTGTTCATAAATATACTGTATATTACAAAAAAATTAATACCGGACATTATCAAGATTTAACGGCATTTGGCCCAATATTGATCCATGGTGACTTTATGGATGAAGGATCTGTAGGAAGATCGATCTTGTGCAAGCCTAGATAGGTCCACCAGGGTCTTCTCCACCATTATTTTAATTTTATCAAGCCATCGGGTCGCTGGTCTTCCTCTTCGCCTTGTTCCTTCTATTCTTCTTACCAAGATGTCCTTCTTCAGTGATTGCTCTCTTCATATGATGTGTCCAAAGTATAGGTTCTCTAAAGATTGTTAATGGGCATCAACTTCCCAAAAGAATCGCAGTGAACAGGCGTCAGGCACCAAAAGCAATTTATAGCTGTCAAAAATAGTTGGACGATTATGAGCTAAGGACCGATGACTTGAGAAAGCAACAGAAATCCAATATAGGTGGATTCTATATCTCAATCGTTACTGTCACAATGCCTGCTGGTTAGTAGCCAAACATCTCAACCAATAAAATAATATAATTTTATGATCACTTGCAGTAAAATAGCACGTTCAAAACTATTATTAGTAGTGTTGAACACAAGACAAACATACTTGTTGGGAATTTTTATTAGCTTACAATTGTTTAGTATAGTGTTTTTTTTTGTTCTTCCAGAATTTCTAGACCGAGAACAATTGGCTTATGACTTTTATGATTTAAAACCCTTTGTTCCTCACTTTACCATTTAAAAACTTAATTTCCTAAGAGCCTATTGACCAGATGTACAGCATGCTTAAGGCAATATATTCAGAGTTTTAGACCAACCGACCAGAGGCACTAAACTACCAAGCTACTGATCGGTGGTCCTGTAACATCCTGTTTACACAGACCAATTAACGATGAGCCCAGAATGATCAGTAATACATCATTCAGTACGCACGGGCTGCCATTGTTCTCGGCATCTCAGGTCCTGTTTACACAGGATGATGTGCTGTCGAGATAGATGATCTTTTGTCCAGCGTTTGACCCAACGAATGATCCGTTCTGCGAGCGATTGGCAGCCTGATTTCAGTGCGAGATTATCGTGTATGCTCTTTCATGTTATTGGACATTTCTCTAGAGGAGAAGTAAAATTCGACCACCTTTTAGTGGTTCTCTCTGCTAATCAATTGAGACAAGAGAACTTGATGCTTGTTTGTCTTTCTTCCGGAAAACCTGTAATCAAATTATCCAAAAGAATAAGTTGAACAATTTGGTTTAGGAAAAACAGGTGTCACAGAGAAGGCATTAATGTAAATCCTCTAGCCTCGCACACATCTTTGCATAGTCAGACGGTGCGTGGGTAGTTGGAATACTTTCTATGTGAATTGTATATTCGTCCTTTGGGGGGCGGCACAGACCTAGTGATGTCAGCACTGTCAGATATAAGAGAGTTAAGATGGACTCTAGACAACCTCTTGCCAATTGGGCTGTCCTAGTGACATGTTGCCCCTATCATTTTGCACTGTACAGTTAGGTCCAAAGTAATAGCAGTCTAACATCACTAATGTGTTTAGTTGCTGTTTTTGGGCAGAAAAGATCATACAACATGGGTTCAAAATAATAATCTTTATTTATATAGCGCCAACATATTCCGTAGCACTTTACAATTCAACAGTTCATATGCAACATTCATTAAAAAAAAGTTAACGATAATACAATGACAAGGTGTAGGCAAATGGACAACCAACAGAATCAACAGTCATGACACGCACGCAGTTAATTGGGTGTAATTGACTCATTTAATGAAAGGGGTGTACTAATTAATAGCAGTACGGATTTCAATGAGTGAGATCAATCATTCTGTGATGAAACGGATAAATTGTGGCCATTATTTAACCCCTTTACCCCCAAGGGTGGTTTGCACGTCAATGACCAGGCCAATTTTTACAATTCTGACCACTGTCCCTTTATGAGGTTATAACTCCGAAACGCTTCAACGGATCTTAGCGATTCTGAGATTGTTTTCTTGTAACATATTGTACTTCATGATAGTGCTAAAATTTCTTCGATATAACTTGCGTTTATTTGTGAAAAAAATGGAAATTTGGCGAAAATTTTGAAAATTTCACAATTTTCCAACTTTGAATTTTTATTCTGTTAAACCAGAGAGTTATGTGACACAATATAGTTAATAAATAACATTTCCCACATGTCTACTTTACATCAGCACAATTTTTGAAACAAACTTTTTTTTTTCAAGGAAGTTATAAGGGTTAAAATTTGACCAGCAATTTCTCATTTTTACAACCAAATTTACAAAACCATTTTTTTTAGGGACCACCTCACATTTGAAGTCATTTTGAGGGGTCTATATGGCAGAAAATACCCAAAAGCGACACCATTCTAAAAGCTGCACCCCTCAAGGTGCTCAAAACCACATTCAAGAAGTTTATTAACCCTTCAGGTGATTCACAGAAGCAGAAGCAACATGGAAGGAAAAAATTTACATTTTACTTTTTAGTCACAAAAATGATCTTTCAGCAATAATCTTTTTAATTTCCCAAGGGTAAAAAGAGAAAATGGACCTCAAAAGTTGTTGTCCAATTTATCCCGAGTACGCTGATACCCCACATGTGAGGGGGAACCACTTTTTGGGCGCATGGCAGGGCTCAGAAGGAAAGGAGCGCCGTTTGACTTTTTCAAGCTAAATTTGGCTGGAATTGAGATCGGACGCCATGTCGCGTTTGGCGACCCCCTGATGTGCCTAAACAGTGGAAACCCCCCACAAGTGACCCCATTTTGGAAACTAGACCCCCTAAGGAACTTATCTAGATGTGTCATGAGCACTTTTATCCCCCAAGTGCTTCACGAAAGTTTATAACGCCCGGGCGTGAAAAAAAAAATTCCTATTTTTTCCATAAACATGATCGTTTAGTCCCCAATTTTTTATTTTCTCAAGGGTAAAAGAAGAAATTGGACCCCAAAAGTTTTTGTCCAATTTGTCCTGAGTACGCTGATACCCCATATGTGGGGGGGGGACCACTGTTTGGGCGCATGGCAGGGCTCAGAAGGAAAGGAGCGCCGTTTGACTTTTTCAAGCTAAATTTGGCTGGAATTGAGATCGGACGCCATGTCGCGTTTGGCGACCCCCTGATGTGCCTAAAGAGTGGAAACCCCCCACAAGTGACCCCATTTTGGAAACTAGACCCTCTAAGGAACTTATCTAGGTGTGTGGTGAGAATTTTGAACCCCCACGTGCTTCACTAAAGTTTATAATGCCCAGGCGTGAAAATAAAAAATCCTATTTTTTCCCATAAAAATGATATTTTAGTCCCCAATTTTTAATTTTCCCAAGGGTACCAGGAGAAATTGGACCCCAAAAGTTATCCAATTTGTCCTGAGTACGCTGATACCCCATATGTGGGGAGGAACTACTGTTTGGGTACACGTTGGGGCTCGAAAGGGAAGTAGTGACGTTTTGGAATGCAGACTTTGATGGAATTTTCTGCTGGCATCATGTTCCATTTGCAAAGCCCCTGATGTGACTAAACAGTAGAAACCCCCCACAAGTGACCCCATTTTGGAAACTGTACCCCCTAAGGAACTTATCTAGGTGTGTGGTGAGAATTTTGAACCCCCATGTGCTTCACTAAAGTTTATAATGCCCAGGCGTGAAAATAAAAAATCCTATTTTTTTCCACAAAAATGATATTTTAGTCCCCAATTTTTAATTTTCCCAAAGGTAACAGGAGAAATTGGACATCAAAAGTTGTTGTCCAAATTGTCCTGATTACGCTGGTACGCATATGTGGGAAAAAACTGTTTAGGCACACGTTGGGGCTCGAAAGGGAAGTAGTGACGTTTTGGAATGCAGACTTTGATGAAATGGTCTGCGGTCATCATGTTCCGTTTGCAGAGCCCCTGATGTGCCTAAACAGTAAAAAAAAAAAAACACAAGTGACATCATTTTGGAACCTAGACCCCCCCCCCCCCCCAAGGAACTTATCTAGATGTGCCCCCTTTTTGGAACTAATGTACGCTTTCTTGTAAAGTAAATTAGTAGTGCATGGAGGTGTGGTACAATCTGAAGCAATCCTTCATACACAGGCCAGGTTTTTCGGGGCAGGTGTCGCATTGATAAATGGTGTCCTTGCGTATTCCCCTTTTGTAACACACTCGGCACCTTTTTTGCGGCTTACCTTTTCTGCCGGTTGGCGGGACCACCCCCGGAAAATGCTGGCCTGGTACGATACGAGCACCTTCAGTTCCGGAAGTACTGGGGCCCTCTCCTTCCGGAGTACCAAATATCAGGGCCTTAACCACTACCTCCTGGAACTGAAGGTACGACGTATCGGTGTGGCGTGCACATCGTAACAGCAGGAAAGCGTTGAGCATTGCCATTTGTACAATGCACGGCCAGCTTTTTGTACCACACCTTGGCCTTTCTCAAAGCACTGTATGGTTGGAGG
This sequence comes from Ranitomeya imitator, assembly GCF_032444005.1. NCBI lineage: Eukaryota > Metazoa > Chordata > Amphibia > Anura > Dendrobatidae > Ranitomeya > Ranitomeya imitator. The sequence goes on from NC_091291.1 coordinate 31,348,178, forward strand.
AGTTGATCAGAGAGATCAGCCCCCCCCATGCTTTTGTTATAGCCCAGTACACAGTCCGGTTTGCAGACCTGTGTAGAGGTACCCCGTACAGTGCTGAGGGCTCTGCCATCACCATGTATGGTGGTCAAGAGAAGGACATCCCTCTTGTCCTTGTACTTGACCACCAGCAGGTGGTCGCTACATTGGGCCTTGCTCTCACCTTTTCTGAGCATCTGCCGAAGTAGCGTCTTTGGGAGGCCTCTCTGATTTTTGCGGACAGTACCGCAGGCTGCGGTACCTCGCGCAGAGAGAGATCTGTAGAGTGGGATGCTGGTATAAAAGTTATCAGTGTAGAGGTGATAACCTTTATCCAGCAGTGGGTGCACCAAATCCCACACGATCTTCCCACTCACTCCCAGGTCAGGAGGACACTCAGGGGGTTCAATCCTGGTGTCCTTCCCTTCATACACTCTAAACCTGTGGATGTACCCTGAGGCACTCTCACACAGCTTGTAGAGTTTGATTCCGTACCTGGCCCTTTTGTTGGGCAGGTATTGACGGAATCCGAGCCGCCCCTTAAAATGGACCAAGGACTCATCCACGCAGATGTCCCTTTTGGGCACGTACACTTCAGAAAACTTTTTGTTGAAGTGTTCGATGACCGGCCGAACTTTGAAAAGACGGTCAAAGTTGGGGTCATCTCGTGCGGGACACTGTGCATTATCGGAATAATGCAGGAATTTATGGATGGCCTCAAAACGTCTCCGAACCATGGCCATTCGGAATACTGGAGTGTTATATAAAACATCTACACTCCAATATTGCCGCATTTCTGGCTTCTTCACGATCCCCATGTGGAGGACCAGGCCCCAAAACTGCATCATTTCAACTGCGTCTACAGGAGACCAGTTGGAAAATGATGTACCGGGGTTTTGCTCCAAAAATTGACGAGCATACAAATTAGTTTGCTCCACCATGAGGTTAATAAAATCCTCAGAGAAAAAGACTTTGAAAAAGTCTGTTTCTGTGAGGCCCGTGGTGTCAAACTTGATTCCTGATTCTGCCACAAAATCAGGAATCAGTGGCTCGTAATTTTCGAGGGGCGAGGTCCATGTGGGTTCCGCAGTGGGGAGCGCTGGTTCAGGAGTGGTGGGGGCTGCCTCATCTTCTGTCCTGGGGCGTCTGCGTGGCGGTTCCGCAGGGCCCGAGGAGGAGGAGGAGGAAGAAGAGGATGAAGAATCAGAAAAGTAAAGAAAAGTGGGATCCTCTCCCTCGCTATCAGTGTCGGAGGCAAGGAAAGCATATGCCTCCTCCAATGAATAGCGCTGTTGGGACGAACGGGACGAGCGGGACATTTTTGTGTGAATATGGTGATTTGGTGCACTTTATTGATAACTGTATGTGTATGTGTGGGGGGATAGTGATTTGTGCAAACTTATCTGAAAAGAAAATGCTAAAAGGAGAAGAAAAACCTGTAAAAAGAAAAGTCTAAAACAGCAGGCCCAGCTCTGATCAGTGAACTGTTTCACTTATCAAAATTTGGCCGCTGCTTGATGTGCGCACGAGGGTCGGGCAAGGGGGGGAAAAAAAAAACAAAAAAACGGGAGGCACAAACTCTGATAAGAGAACTGCGTCATTTATCAAACTTTGGCGGCTGCGGGATGTGTGTACAGAGTTGGCGCAACGGGGGTGAGGGAAAAAAAGCGAGCGCGAGCGTTGATCGGTGAACTGCGTCACCAATCAATGCTCGGCGGCTGTTAAATGGGCGCACGGAAGGAGGTGCAAAGGGGGGTAAAAAGAGGGGGAAGGGAGATGGGGGTGGAAGTGGGGATTGGGCAGGGATCAGTGATCAAAACGTACGGTTGTAGTCAGGTGGCGCAAAAGGGGTGTGAAAAAAGGAAAACGGCAGGCACAAACTCTGATAAGTGAACTGCGTCACTTATCAAACTTTGACGGCTGCGGGATGTGTGTACGGAGTTGGCGCAACGGGGGTGAGGGAAAAAAAGCGAGCGCGAGCGTTGATCGGTGAACTGCGTCACCAATCAACGCTCGGCGGCTACTAAATGTGCGCACGGAGGCGGCACAAATGGGGGTGGAGGGGGTAAAAAGAAGGGGAAGGGGGATTGGGGTGGATGAACAGGGATTGGGGTGGATGAACGGGGATTGGGCACGGATGAACGGGGATTGGGCACGGATGAATGGGGATTGGGCACGGATGAATGGGGATTGGGCACGGATAAAACTTACGTTTAGTTGTCTTCTTCTTTAGCAGGGATTGTGGTGCTACAGGCTGCTGTGGCACCACAATACCCAGCACGGCAGGGAGATCCAGGCACAAAATCCAGCAGGGAGATCCAGCAGTATGACCGCTCTGTAGGAATCCTCAGCTAGAATGAGGACCCTGCAGAGCGGTCATACACAGGTCAGGCAGGTGACACAGACAGGTCACAGAGCGGTCATGCTGCTGCTGTGACCTGTCATTGGTGGGATCGACCATAACATCGATCCCACCAATCAGAGCTTTCCTGGTGACCTGGCTGTGACCTGCCTAGGATCGGAGCTGTTCGCGCCGTTCCTAGGCAGGTCACAGCCAGGTCACCTGCAGGGCACAGAGCGGTCACAGCATGATCGCCGCTGCGCCCTGTGATTGGCGCGATCGATGATGACATCGATCGCGCCAATCGGCTCCTGCAGGCCCTGCTGGGCCTGCACTGTGTCCTATCCTAGGATCGGTGCTATTAGAGCACCGATCCACGCAGGTTCCGGCAGGGCACAGCGCGGTAATACCGCACGGTGCCCTGCGATTGGCGCGATCTATGCGATCGGCGATTGCGCCAATCCGGGGTGTTCTTGCCGGTGCCTGGCGTTGCCAGGCACCGGACCTAGGATCGAGTACATCGGTACTCGATCCTAGCCTGTCACCTCATTATTTCAGCCGCTCCGATTGGCTGAAACAATGAGAATGGCTGTGATTGGCTGTTCAGAATTGAACAGCCAATCACAGCGATCGAGAGGGCAGGTGGGCGGCGACAATGCCCTGGATGCCGAGGCCATCTTCCCCCAGGTAAGATGGCGTCGGAATTTTAATGCGATCACCGCGACTTAAGTCGCGGTATCGCATTAAAGGGCATGACGTACTATCCCGTCAAGGGTCAGATAGGCCCAGGGCACCTCGACGGGATAGTATGTCTAAGGTCACAGAGGGGTTAAAGAAGGTGGGCAGCAAATGTTGTACCTGCTGGTTTTAGCTCTTGATCATAAAATGGGTCGTTCCAGACATTGTACTGAAGGAGAAAGAACTTTGATCAAGAAGTTCATTTGAGAAGGGAAAACATATAAAGAATAGCAGAAAATAATTGGCTGCTCACCTAAAAATATTTCCAATGCTTTAAAATGGCAAACCCAAAGCACTAGGTAGGAAAATAAATACTACCATTCGCATATATCATAGAATCAAAAGAATGGCAAAGAAGCAACCACTGATCAGCTAGAGGTAGATCAAAGAAGATCTTCAGCTACCTGTGAGTCCTGAAACCAACAGAAGATGCCTACGTGAAGCCAAAATATTTGCAAAGAAAACCTTTTAAGGGACTATTGCTGAAAAAAAGGTGTTGGAAAGGTTACAGTTTGTCAAAGAACACATTGACTAGACTAAAGAGAAATGGTGCAACATTCTATGGACAGATGAGGGCAAGATGGTTCTTATTGAGTCTAAATGCCGCAGTTTGTGAGACGACCCATAAACACTGAATTCAAGACACAGTATACTCTGAAGACTGTAAAACATGGAGGTGCCAGAATAATGATTTGGGAATGTTTCTCATACTATGGAGTTGGGCTCAGTAATCACGTACCAGGCACCATGGACCAGTTTGAATATATCAAAATACTGGAAGACGCCATGTTGCCTTATACTGAAGAAATGACTGTTTCAGCAGGACAACGACCCCAAGAACTGCAGCAAATGGGCAACATCCAGTTTCCAGACCAACAAGATTGACATTATGAAGTTGTTCACCCAATCCCCGGACCTCAATCCGATTGAAAATTTGCGTAACAAAAAATGCTGTCTTTGATACAAAACCTAAGAATGCAAAAGAACTGTGGAATGTAGTTCAGTCAGCTTGGTCAGGAATATCTGTTCGTAGGTGTCAGATGTTAGGTGACATTTCGCACACATGTAAAGCAGTTATCAGAAATAAAGGTTATGCAGCTAAATATTAGTTAAGTGATTAGCAGAAAAGCGAAGTCTGGAAGCAAATTTCAGTTTATACTGTAAATATTCGAGATTGTACAGTACAGACTAAAAGTTTGGACACACCTCATTTAAAGATGTTTCTGTATTTAAATGACTATGAAAATTGTACATTCACACTGAAAGCATCAAAACTATGAATTAACACATGTGGAATTATATACTTAACAAAAAAGTGTGAAACAACTGAAATTATGTCTTATATTCTAAGTTCTTCAAAGTAGCCACCTTTTGCTGTGATGACTGCTTTGCACACTCTTGGCATTCTCTTGATGAGCTTCAAGAGGTAGTCACCGGGAATGGTCTTCCAACAATCTTGAAGGAGTTCCCAGAGATGCTTAGCACTTGTTGGCCCTTTTGCCTTCACTCTGCGGTCCAGCTCACCCCAAACCATCTCGATTGGGTTCAGGTGTGGTGACTGTGGAGGCCAGGTCATCTGGCGCAGCACCCCATCACTCTCCTTCTTGGTCAAATAGCCCTTACACAGCCTGGAGGTGTGTTTGGGCTCATTGTCCTGTTGAAAAATAAATGATGGTCCAACTAAACGCAAACCAGATGGAATAGCATGCTGCTGCAAGATGCTGTGGTAGCCATGCTGGTTCAGTATGCCTTCAATTTTGAATAAATCCCCAACAGTGTCACCAGCAGAGCACCCCCACACCATCACACCTCCTCCTCCATGCTTCACGGTGGGAACCAGGCATGTAGAGTCCATCCGTTCACCTTTTCTGCATCGCACAAAGACACGGTGGTTGGAACCAAAGATCTCAAATTTGGACTCATCAGACCAAAGCACAGATTTCCACTGGTCTAATGTCTATTCCTTGTGTTCTTTAGCTCAAACAAGTCTGTTCTTCTTGTTGCCTGTCCTTAGCAGTGGTTTCCTAGCAGCTATTTTACCATGAAGGCCTGCTGCACAAAGTCTCCTCTTAACAGTTGTTTTGGAGATGTGTCTGGTGCTAGAACTCTGTGTGGCATTGACCTGGTCTCTAATCTGAGCTGCTGTTAACCTGCGATTTCTGAGGCAGGTGACTCGGTTAAACTTATCCTCAGAAGCAGAGGTGACTCTTGGTCTTCCTTTCCTGGGGCGGTCCTCATGTGAACCAGTTTCCTTGTAGCGCTTGATGGTTTTTGCCACTGCACTTGGGGACACTTTCAAAGTTTTCCCAATTTTTCAGACTGACTGACCTTCATTTCTTAAAGTAATGATGGCCACTTGTTTTTCTTTACTTAGCTGCTTTTTTCTTGCCATAATACAAATTCTAACAGTCTATTCAGTAGGACTATCAGCTGTGTATCCACCAGACTTCTGCACAACACAACTGATGGTCCCAACCCCATTTATAAGGCAAGAAATCCCACTTATTAAACCTGACAGGGCACACCTGTGAAGTGAAAACTATTCCCGGTGACTACCTCTTGAAGCTCATCAAGAGAATGCCAAGAGTGTGCAAAGCAGTCATCAAAGCAAAAGTTGGCTACTGTGAAAAACCTAGAATATAAGACATAATTTCAGTTGTTTCACACTTTTTTTTATTAAGTTTCTAATTCCACATGTGTTTATTCATAGTTTTGATGCCTTCAGTGTGAATGTACAATTTTCATAGTCATGAAAATACAGAAAAATCTGTAAATGAGAAGGTGTGTCCAAACTTTTGGTCTGTACTGTACATGAAAATGCAGACACTGCTATTTTTTTTTTGAACAGCCTATTATTTTCCAGCAATGCATGAAAGGTCTCATTTAGACGTCCGATGTTTTTTGTACGAGTGCTATCTACTGTCTTCAGATAGCACTGGTACCGGCAAAAGTCTGTTGAGCCATTTGCATGTCTGTAATTTTTCGCACACCAACTGGTCAGCGGAAAATCGCGTAGACATGTCCAATTTTTAGCCAAGGGTTTGATCAAAATCAGCAATGCATGTCTATGGGTACGTGAAAAAAATCGGACCGCACTGAGATGATCAAAATGTTTGGCAACCATAAAATAAAGCTTATACTCACCTTCTGTGCCAGTGTCTTTCCCGCGGTGTCAGCACTCACTCTCTCGGTGGTCTTGTGCGGTTGTTGTGACACGTGACCCTGGCGCCGAATCAGCGATGATCTCACTGTCCACCTTTGGACAAATTGAAGAGCAAGTCCGGGCTGCAGCTAATCCCTGACTTCCTCTTCCTGCTCAATTCGACAGGAGGTGGGGACAGTGAGGCCAGCGCTGATTGGGTGCTAGCATCACATGTCACAAAACCGCATCTGTCCCTGAGAGACTGAGTGTTAACACCGCGGGAGCTGCACCAGCACCGGAGGTGAGTATAGACTTATTATTTTATGGTGGCCAAGCGATGGGTATGAGAAGAAGTTGTCCAAGGAGTGGACAACTTCTTTAAGACTTTCTTCTTCCACCAGGTTGAATTGACGCTGCAAAGATAATTGCATGGATTGTTCCTGTTCGTAGCAGTCTGATGAAGAAATGCTTTTGTCTTTGGTTATTGAAACCTTTCCTCTTTGTAGATAACGATCTATGTCATCATCCCTTGCACTGAGGTTGCGCACAACTTTTTCACTTTTTTCGATGAGTCGCAACGATATTTGGTGAACAATGTGTACTACAGCGGAGCTGTAAAATAAGATGGTGCTGCAAGTAGCGCTGACAGCTCAATGCCCCTGCTGTTAACTTTCAGTCTGAACATGGAGGAATGCAGTCATAAACTTATACAACTGTCATCACCATTGATAGGTATGGCCCACAGTGTTCACACCATGGCCGACTGCTCCCCACCTCTCCTTATACTTGTAATTTTGGAAACAGAGAGCTGCTTGGAGAATTGTCCCAAATGTAAAAAAAAAAAACAATAAAAAAACAAAAAAAAAAACATATACATTATAATATACTTTGTGTTTACACTGTTTTCTAATCATAACTAGGGTTAGGGCAATTAAGCCGTTATTAAAAAAAACATGTAAAAAAAGTAATACAAAATTATTGCAATGTAAAACTTTTAATTTTTAACTTTTTATGTCTGCAAAAAATAAGAGTATGCCAATGGGCAAGCTATTTTCACAAGTGTTAACATTTTGGTTTGTAGTTATGGAGATAATGGGAAAATAGAGAGGATTCTTCCACATTTGTGATACGGTCTACAAAGTAATATCAAGCCGTATCCAGTTTTCATTGGTAAATGTAAAATAAATCGATGTATTTCCGATCATATAAAGGTCTAAAAAAATACTAGCCAATATAGTATCAATAGAATCAGAATAAATCCAGATGCAAAGAATTAAACCTTTTATTTAAAAATTATTAAACACTGCATTTTTCCAATTTTTTCCTTTTTTTTGTAAGATTTACAGAACAGGAATACCTATAATATCTACCACCAAAAAAGCCCTGTTTTTCCTAAAAATGATCAAATAAAATAATATCAAACTCATTGGGATGCAAATAATTTCTACAAATTCATAACTTAGAATGCTTCAAGTGCTCAAAATATAACTATAAAAACACATGCCTCCCGGACTGACATTGTTCAAGCGACGTTGGCGCCGTGTCTCCCGGCTGTCACATCAAGTGAGCGCTGCAGCCAATCTGCTGATCACTTGCAGCCTTTAAAGTTCCATCAGACAGCTGCTGCTAATAATGTCAACTGATTACCGGGAGGCACAGTGTCAATATTGCCGTAATGGCTACAGTCCAGGAAGGTTTTTTTTGTTTTTTTTTCATCATGAACCTTATAACATTTAAGAAGAAGTTTTCCAGTCGTGGACAAAAACCCAACGAATTGCTAAATTTGCTTTGGTTTCTAAGTCCCAGAATGTATACAAGGAAGAGTGGTTAATTTGTTCAGACATTTCCAGGAGACATTCCAGAGGAACGGCACTAGGTGAGTGCCCCTGAATTGGTATTTGAAAAAGAATACGCTCGAATTTACTAAACTTAACAGTAGAGCCAAAGGTCTTTATGAAAACTTTCAAAGAAAAAGAGTAACATTCCGACAGTTTCTATGATGTTGTATGTTGTACACTACCATTATTACCATTGTTCCTTTATGTTGACTGGAAACATTTTTTCTTTACTATTGTAAATACAGCAATTACATTTACAATCGATGATGAGCTGAGCCCACCGGCATCAGAGGCTTATCTACAGGATTCTGTAATGCTGTAGATAAGCCCCCGATGTATCCTGAAAGATGAGAAAAAGAGGTTTGATTTTACTCACGCAGGGGCGGTCCCGCTGCGGTCCGGTCCGATGGGTGTCACGGTCCGGGGCCTCCCATCTTCTTACGATGACATCCTCTTCTTGTCTTCATGCTGCAGCTCAGGCGCAGGCGCACTTTGTCTCCCTGTTGAGGGCAGAGCAAAGTACTGCAGTGCGCAGGTGCCGGAAAGGTCAGCGAGGCCCAGCACCTGCGTACTGCAGTACTTTGCTCTGCCCTCAACAGGGAGACAAAGTGCGCCTGCGCCGGAGCCGCAGCGTAAATACAAGAAGAGGATGTCATCGTAAGATGATGGGAGGCCCCGGACCGCGACTCCCACCGCAGCGGGACCGCCCCTGGGTGAGTATAATCTAACCTCTTTTTCTCATCTTTCAGGATACATCGGGGGCTTATCTACAGCAATACAGAATACTGTAGATAAGCCCCTGATGCTGGTGGGCTTAGCTCATCGTCGATTTTGGGGGTGACAGGTTCCCTTTAAGACTTTCATGTTCAGAAATGTGATATTTCATCACTCATCCTAAAAACTTCTTATATAAAGGTTTTCCAATAAAAAAAATACTGAGCACTAGTTGTCCTACTATTTGTATGCTCTATGATCAGCTGAAATCTGCATGGCAACCTAAGTGTGTAATTTCCCTGCAGTGCTCCCAGAGGAGAATTGAAGTATTACACTGTGCTCATTTATAGGGTTACACACTGCGGAGGTTGTCTGGAAAGAGAATATCTCATTCCTTGTATATTCTTTGGCTAAGTATTAAAGTTCCTCTTAGTTCCCTAAATTTCTTTGTAAGATGTATATAAAGTAGAAATGATTGAACTAATACAGCATGAATCAATTTTTGTACATTTTTTTTTTCTAAATTTGTCAAAGTTTTCAAATTTGATTAATAATTATTGATCAAATTTAGAAGCGGGCATATTAGTGTTTGTAGTGTTTGTAAGTGATGTTTATATTGATCCATAATGACTTGCGACTACCCCACGCTATAGCATAGCCAATCATGAGATACTATAGGTCTGAAGTGATGACTAGGGTTGATCGAATGGCTTTGGACAACTCCTTATCCGAATAGTTATAGCGCTTCCCGAATCGCTGCATCGGTAACTTGGATACCTGGAGCGCTCCCGATGATCAGCTGTTTGGCGCCGCAGCTGCATGTGTCGCGGTTGTGTAACAGTCACTGCACATGCATGGAGAGCCTGTTTGTTGTGATTGTCACACAACCTCGAACGAACAGCTGATTATCAGGAGCACTCCAGGTATTCAGCTATTTGGGAAGCGCTACAGCTATTAGGATAAGCACTTATCCGAAGCTATTCAATCAACCTTAGTGATGACACATAGGCACTACGAAAGCCCAAGCAGGAGATGCTGCTGCCATTTTGTAGGGAATTTAGATGGTAGAGAGGAACGAAGAGCTCAGTTACATTGTGAAGAGTAATATCAACTGAGAAGAGGATGGAGAGATTTAATTACAAGATATTGATAGAGAGAAAGGGAAAGAAATATGAGTCACTGACAGTATGTTAGACACTAAGCTGCTGCTATCAGTGCTGCAATTTACCCAGTCTGCTTCTGTTCTCATTTTTTGCATCTTCTTTGCTGCACCCACTATTGCTGCATGTTTTTCATCAAACTTTTAACATTTAACCACCACATCACCATTTATTTTAGTACAGGCAGTAGACATGAACGAACGTGCTCGGGTGCTAACCAAGTGTCTCTGACGTGGCGCTCGAATAATATGTTTGAGTCCCCGCGGCTGCACGTCTCACAACTGTCCCGACAACCGCGACACATACAAGGATTGTCTAACAAACTGGCAATCCCCACGTCTTGCTGCTGTCTAACAGCCGCGAGACATACAGCCATGGAGACTCGAACATATTTTTCGAGCACGCCGAACACTCAGTTAGCGCCCGAGCATGCTCGCTCATCACTAGTAAGCGGATTAGTTAATAATAAAAATATAATATTTTTTAAAAAATGTATACTTTATTTCTAAAAATAAAAATTAATTGCAAAAAAAAAATCGTTTGTTTAATGTTCAAAATTAATCTTAGAAAACTGATATAAAAAAAAGCACTTTCTTAAAAAAAAAAAACCCTTTAGCTTTAATTGTACATTTATTATATCCTTTTATATAATAATATCCTTGGGATCATCATTACACATCAAATTAAAAATCAAAGAAAACAGGTGATAAAGTAATTTAGGAGAAAACAAATTCCCCTTTTAACACAGATATGATCAGACACATTTCCATCTTTTTTTAATAAACCCACAGACAAAAATGTATTAAGAAAATAAAGATATTTATTCTGATTGTCAAAAATAAAACAAAATTTGGCAAATAGTTCTACAGCAGAACAACTTTTCGGCATTTAGATAAGAACAAACAAAAACATTTTATTGGCATTTCATAAAAAAAACACACAATGGAAATCTCCTGTAAACATATTACACCTTCTGTAGTAATAATAGAATAATTTGCTGACACCGGAAATTTATCAATGCCCCCATTTATTCAATCCCCTACCAAATATACAAACAGAAAAGAAAACATTCAATGACATACTGTAAGTAACGTTTGTATAAAGTACTAATTCATTGGGAAAAAAAAAATCCTAAAGTAATTTACTTTTATATAATAAATAGCACAATTATTTTCTTTCTTTCATTTTTTTTTTTTTTTTTTTGTTGCGTTCAACGAGTTTTTGGGGATTGTAAGAAAATTGTCCAAGAGAAGACTAGAAAATAAAGAAAAGATCATTACTTAGATTTGAAATCCATTTCACCATCCTACTACCAATCCAGCGCCACTTCGGTGGTCCCTGCCAGCCCACTTTATTGTTCACCTGATGTATGAGTCAGGAGTTCAACAAATAAGTAATAATTATTTCTTTCTTTTAAAACTTTCCCCCAATCTTGGCAATTAAGCAAAACTTTAAAGTGACTAATACAAAGTAACTTAAAGCCTTAAAGAGAACTTGGCACGTAGAATTCATAGTCATATTATATATCTATTGATACATACAGCAATGTACATGCCAAACAATAACAGGCAGATAATGTATCAACCATGGGTTCTTCACAGTCCTGATTGGTTGCGTTACCTTTCCTATTGGCTATCATGAGCAGGAGCCCCTCCCCTGAGGAACTGCAGTATACGGTATGAAGAAAACGGTCAAGTATTTGTGGAATACGATACATTTATCAGCCATTTGAAGGCGAGTTTACATTAACCAATTGGCGCCATTAAGTGACTGCCGATCGGCAAATTTTTACTGATCAGCAGTCGCGTAGTAGGCTATTTAAATAGGAAGACCACTCTTAACGAAGTGCATTGCGCGATCTGTAATGAATCATTCTGTTTGAATAGTCTGACACTCTTCTCGGCAGCACGAGTCCTCTTTTCGCAGAGCAATGTGCTGCCGTGAACAATGTTTTGTGCAGCACAAAAGATCATTTTACCCAATTAAATAGCGTTTTTTGTCGTTCATCGGGTAACCGGCAGCCTGTTTAACACTTGAAGATTACCGTGAAGAGAGTTTCACGATAATCTTTCAGAGAAAATGCATTTTAAAGATAAGTTCACAAGCGGCGTTTTTGCAGCAATTTTTTTTACGCAGTGTGTTGGGTGCACAAAATACGCAGGATTTAAAAGAACCAGCATAATAATTGGGATTTCTGAAATCTCACGGAGGCTCTGGTTTTTTTTTTTTAATGGTTGTGTTTTGAGCTCCTTCTGCATTTTTTGCCAAGATGGAACCAGTCAATTCTTCCCTCGTTTTTTTTCCAGTGCTTTTCACACTTTAAAAAAATTCTGCAAAATCTGCACGTAAAAAAGCATAAAAAAAAAATCTGTGTATTGTATCCTGCCACCAGTCTGTTTTCTTTTTTGGTGCAGAATAAAAATGCAATGCATGAATTCTGCCCTAATGATGCAGGGAAGAGTGTAATCTTGTAATCTGTAAACATTGTAATCTAGAACTAATATAACACTTGCAATCATGTTTACTGCCATCAAAAGAAAGTCAATAAAATAGAGGCTTATCAAGATCAAGGTCATAATAAAAGTTTATAAGTAGATACCAGATGGCACAATGGGTGCTAAAAAAAAGGTACAACCCCTGTTTAAGCCATAATAGGATTTTAATACGGAAACAAGAGTTTTTTATTGACTGGTTACGAGGCGTATAAAATTGTCTTGGTGGAGATGATCGGATTTACTGCAACTTTACTGATGACATTTTGATCCTCCTCCACAGTTTCCCATATCCCACCTGCTGCAATCCACAGACCTTCAACGTAGAAAATAATGGCACGTACAACTGAATATTGCTCTATTTACAGTCGAACGTGTTCACTTTATGACATGTAAAACTGGGGCGTTCCAAATTCTGTTGCTTTCCCGGAAATTTTTTAGCCTATGTACACCGCAGATGATGGCTCTGACGTGACAATGGAAGGTGCAATTATGAAACGCTATTTATGGTATTGTTGGACAGAATTCTGAACAAACAAAACTAACAGGATGTACCGAACAATAGAGGCCATTACAATTTCCTGGAAGCTAAAATCACTGACTGCAGTGTCTTATTAGCAAGCGTTTCAAAGATTTGCTAGCAGATGGCATTAGCAGGTTGACGAGACATTTACCGTAAGGATTAAACCACTGAGGTGGTGAAGAATGATAATTCTGGTGAGAGTCAGCTGATGCCCAATACAGAAACTCCTGTGGGCACCTAGAAGCTTGGGGTGGCAGCTAAACTGTGCTACGAAATGGCTTTATGTTGGATATAATGCACTGAAGTAGCAAATTCTGTGTCACTTCATGATGGGCTAGACGGATGGCCTTGTAGTATCTTCATATTTTAGCCCTACTGCTTGCTACATAAAGTTCTCCACCTCCAGTAAAGGTCTGCTACCGTGTCATGCTAAATCCAACTGTTGAAGATCAACAAATATGTCATTTTAACTATATCACGTTAATGCCATCACCAGTGAAGTTCTCCAACTATATAATGTCATAGATCACCTACCACCATCACCTTAACTTTGCCACCAGTGAAAATCACCGCTTAGGCCAGGTCAACTGCAGAACCAGTGATGGACACCTACTATGTTATGTTAATATTACCTCTGGTGATATTACTCCACCATGCTAGGTTAACTCAAGCACCAGTTATAATAAGCTACCATGCTATGTCAGCTCCAACACCGTTAAAATTATGTAAAATGGTGCAAAACAAAGAAATAAAATAATATAAACTAATATCATTTTCAACAAATTCTAAGAAATTTAGAAGCTTTTTCAATTTCTCGTCAAACCACCCACTTCCGACAAATTGACGGTGTGCGTAATCAACAGGACCGTTGACAATGCAATTCTTCACTTGGCTTAATAAATACACATATGATAAATCTTCTGTGTCTCCATCTTCTATTTAGACATACAAGAGGCACACATAACACAATCAGAATTAGGGTACAATCAGGTAATTTGGACAAGGATCAATTCGCAACACAATACTCGGACTGTCCTTTGGCTCTACCGACCCAACCGCGACAACATGTATTTCTATGCAGCTGTCATGTTTGGGTCGGGAGTGCCGACAACCAGTCCGAGCATTGCATTGTAATCCTCACCTGAGTTATACCGCCGTCTGACTATCCAAAAGTGATGTGACATCGCTTATCAAAAAGGGTCCATCACCTTATCGAAGGTGGGTTGGTTTGCTAAGTAATATAGATGCGTCATTACTTTTGTCCAAACATCTTTAAAATTATTTTTTCAAAATATTTCTCCTGGTGATAATCATTACCTAAAAACTATTCTTCATCTTTAACCTTTTATATTAAAATATTTTCCTAATTCTGAAACAAAACTAACCTTAGTACAGTACAGTAGTTTTATTTTTTTATTTTTTTTTAAATAAATGTAAAAATGAACAAAGAACAATATCACTATTTAAACATTTTGTGACTTCATAATAAATATAAATATACAGTATATTGCATTGAATTTGTAAATTGCTAAGATTTTCTTTTGCTTTCAAAAATAATTATAATATATTAATCTGTACCTATATAATACAAAGTATTTTAACATCATTTTTGGTTTTAATTTTTTTTTCCTATCTGACAATAATGGTGAATATTAAATACTATTACAATTTACATTGCCAAAAATGTAGTTTTAATTTTCTCCATATGTATTATAAAATGTGCAAATTTATTCTTAGGAATTTTTAGAGATTCTTGAAAATTTTAAGTAAATTATTTCTTATTTTTATTTTGACTAAATCTTTTTATAATAAAAGCATGGCGATCTTTGAAGCATTGGACAAGAAGTAAAAAAGTTTGAAAAACGATGTAAAAACTAATAAAAAAAAAAAAAAAAAGCAAAACCAAAAAATAAATCAACCTTATGGTTTGTAACACAATAGTTGGTCTAGCAACGCAACGAAAGTCTTGGTAACAGCTAATACCTTTATGGCCTTACCCAGAGAACCATATGAGCTTTCATTCATTTTTCTTAAGGAGGGGTGAAAGGTCTGCTGGAATTCCAATCCATTCTGGAGGAAAAGCAGCTTCATATTTGAAAAGTTTAAGGAAAGGAGAGTCGGGTAATGTGTAATTGGATAGGTAGATAGTTTCTCCTCCTACCAAGTAACCAACCCAAATACCAAATGTCCCTATGGTCATGATGGTGTGATTACAATGTGAGAGTAAGGCAAAATCCCGACCGGGTGAGCCTTCTTGGCCATCTCCAGCAAAATGGATATCATTCAGCGAATTGTTCATATTCTCTTTACACCATTCCATCCCATTACTGGTCACAACAAAGAGAGGGTTTTCGTATTTCTGTCTAAAGTAATCCATGGCTTTTTGCAAGTATCCTATATCAGCTATCACTCCTTTCCATGTGTTTGGCATCACATGCACATAGTCACCTCTCCGTACATGAATCCCAACAAAGGTGACGTTCTTCCTGTCGCCTCTGGCCTTCTCAAGATAAGCGTTGGACTCTTGTTTGATAAAATCATGGAAAGTAAATTCTCGAAGAATCTCCTCCTTTATATGGTCGTAGAAAGTAAATGAACAAGGGTAACCACCAAGACTTACATACTCTCCATCGATATGTCTGTACTCTTCAGACATCCAGTCGTGAAGTCCATAATGTCTCCACTTGATGCGTCCAATGACCTCCTGGTGAAGAACGGGTAATCTAATTTTAAAGATCTTTGACAGCTGGCTGTGCATTTGTGGCAAAATGTAAGCTTGATGACCATTCATCTTGGCAAGAGCATAGAGAGTTGCGTACTCGCCCATCAGGTTGCCCAAACGTCCAATGGCATTGACAGTCCACATACCCGTCAATGGTTTGGGTTTGCTTTTTACTGTTGACAGGATCACATTTTTTACTGTTGTGTTGTGCAGGGCCTTTTCTCCCACCATTGTCATGAACGAATTAATAGTCAGGTTTGTGTGGTAAATATAAGAAAACTTCACAACAACAAGGATAACTAAGATGAGGCCAATAGACCAAAAAAAACGTTTGCCCATTCTTGTAGAGGTCCCCGCTACAACTGAAATGGAGAAAAAAAACAAATAAGTATATGATGGAGTAGTGGAAAATTTCATACAAGTGCACAAGGCTAAGCGAGCAAAGGTTATGGTTGCATAGAAATAGTCATAGTAAAAGGGATCCATACTTATTCTGAAGAAATCCATGAGTGACCTTGGTTGAACCCACCCCTTGTAGGAGGCAACTGTATGCAAAGATTGAGGATTTGGAGCAACAGCACTAACTAACTTAAGCATAAAAAAATATATTACAAAGGCTGTCTGGTTTAGAAAACACGTACACCTCTTTCAGCAACTAATCTCAAGGGAGAGCAAAAGGAACAGCCATTGGAAATCCAACGTCAAATTATCATGTCAAATTATCTTTTTTGCCTTCCTCTGGATCAACATGTTAGGGCATGTTAGGTTAGGCTATGGGTTGAACTAGATGGACTTAAAGTCTTCCTTCAACCTTAATTACTATGTTACTATGCTGCTAATGTCAGTAACTCTTTTAATGGGCTGAACATTTTTAATTGTAACATGATACTTAAATTAGTACACATCTACCATGGTCAGTTTAACGTGTGTCCACAAAACCCTCCACCAATAGGAAGAAGACTGTCTCGCTAACACCACCTATTGGAAGTAGCTACCCTATAAATCAAAGTCTTCTACAAAAGACCTACATAGGCAGACAGCACTTTTACAGTTTATTGCCCCTCATTAGTACATATAGCTAATGACAATTATTATACTCAAGGCTAATTATTTATCAAAATGTGAAGGTGTATAGGGTCCTTGAGGGGCCACTGGTCTATTTAATATTGATAGCACATCAACGAGCGTGAATTAAATCTAGATGTTATTTATGCACTAAACTGCTGAAAGCAATCAAGCCGTGCTATTATTATGGTTTTACAATGTCGTAAAAATTTGTAATACTTAGAAGAAAAGCAGCTCCTCAATTTTACGAGATATTGTATAACTTTTGCGTTGCTTAAATTGAAAGTTTTCTTAGATTCCTAATATTAGATAATTATATAGATACCTAGATAGGGGTGCACTTACTGCTGATTCCTCCGTACGCTTAAGTTCTTTAAATATTATAACATCAAGTAAAATGAATTTGATAACTTACCATGAATGCAAATACAGAATAATAATTTTCAGGTATTGACCCGGAATGTAAAATATTTTCATGAGAGGCACATCAGCTCAGGTAAGATACAGTATTATCTTTCTACAACCTGCTGCCACAACTTGAGGGTGATGTCCTTTATGACGATATGGCACATGAAATATCTTTAGATACCTTTAATTACCGAGACTGTCATATCATCGCTCCTTCTTCTAGGCAGCAATTAATACTTTCTGGACATTTTTGCGTATTAAAAAATTTGGCAGAGAACTTTTGCCAGGAATTCCAATACACTGTAGCCTAACGTTCTGATAGATCTGGAACTTTCAGGATTTTAAAATCTTTCTATGAGTTGTGGCCTTTTGCATTCAGAAATGAGGGGCTGAGGTCATGGGTTGTAGCTGACGGACACCCATGGTGCCACAAGATGGATGTTTTAGGTTGGAATTCCCTTTTAAATTGTAACTTTTTGTTTCGTCTTCTTTTTTTGTTTTTAGGGTGGTTTCACATTTGCGTTTTTTTTTTGTGCGTGTTTGCGGTAAAAAACGCAACAAAACATGCGTTTTTTCCCCTATACTTAACATTAAAAACGCATGCGGTTTTTTGCATGCGTTTTGACGTGTTTTTGCAATGCATGCGTTTTTTCTCTGCATGCGTTTTGTTGCAGAAATGCAACATGTAGTAATTTTAGCGGCGTTTAGCGGCTTTTTTTTGCCGTGAAAAAAACGCATGCGTTAGGGTTTGTGTTAGGGTTAGAGTTTGAGTTAGGGTTAGGGTTTGTGTTAGGGTTAGGATCCCTAGGGTTAGGGTTAGGGTTTGTGTTAGGGTTAGGATCCCTAGGGTTAGGGTTTGTGTTAGGGTTAGGTTTAGGGTTAGAGTTTGTGTTAGGGTTAGTATCCCTAGGGTTACTAGGGATCCTAACCCTAAGTATTTATGTTTATAGTGGGTGTTCTAGTAGATTTTGATGACTGGCATCAAAAAACGCAAAAAACGTATGCGCTTATAAAACGCTGCGTTTTTGCACCAAATGCGTTTGCGTTTAAAACGCTGCGTTTTAAAACGCAAGTGTGAAACCAGCCTACCTAGTAATAATTGAGCTTACGAACAATCCACTATTAATCCTCGCGAAGAACAGGAAACCAGTATCTTGTTGCTTTCTCGAATTTTCAATTGCTACAAATTCCAGCATGGTGACATCCGCAAAATTGTAAAGCTATATGACCAAGCTTTAATGGTCTGGTTCCCATGATGTCCAGAGTGATAACCATCACCATCCAGATGTCACTTCCCCCCCCCCTGCTCACTTGTTATTATTAAAGGGGCTGTACTTGTAAGATATGGATGTACCTAGACACTTTTTCTAAAAATTCCTTAGTAGACGAAGCATTTGTGCTAATTCAGACCTTATGCGGAATTCAAATCATTTTCATGAATCAGCAAACCACATTTGCTGTTTTTCATAATATTGTTTGTGCGAATATTTTCAGGGTGCTCGAAAAAAATCCTCGAGTCCCCGCGGCTACTTGCCTCGCGGCTGTTCGACGACAGCAGCTACACATGCAGGAATTGCCTAACAAACGGGCAATCCCTGCATGTTTTGCGGCTGTCGAACAGCCATGAGACATGCAGTCGCGCCGACTCGAACATTTTTTTTCGAGCACCCCGACACGAGCATTCTCGCTCATCACTGTGCTCAGCGGCCGCACCCTTTGCATGTCTTTTTGTATGTTTCTATTCTCTAGGGGTAAAAAAAAAAAAGTGCTTCCAATTAACAAATTCAACTTTGCTACATCTGTATGCAATATCTGATTGTAAACGTAGTAACATGTAATTAAATGCATTTTTATAATATTATCTAATAGTCCTTGGACTGATCTCAGGGGGATGGAGGTCCTTACCTGTCGGTGTTGGTTTCTTCATTTTTTTCCCTTCAGTACTTTACGCTTCCTATACTGTTATATCATCCAGAGAGTGAGAGGCGAGCACCTTCACCATCGTCACCTGTCACCTTCCTAGGTAATGTACAGGGTGTGAACTGAGCAGACACAGGTAACCTGACTACGAGATGCAGTCACTCAGGGTGTGGTGAATTATTCCTTGCTTTGTCGGAAATCGAATAGTACAGGGGGATTGGCTTCAATGAATGCCGGAAAGATAGGAATAGGTTAGGACAATACAAAAAAGGCTTAAACGCAGTCCTATGCAAACATTGATTGGCAGAGAAGAAAGGCATTGCTGAGGTTCATGTTACATTATCTCCGGTCAGGGATGTGATAATCCAACACTTCTCTGCACCCTTATAGCATAGGATGCTGCCATGATGCTTCGACATAGGGCTCATAAGGGACTTTCGCTTATCCTCCCCAGACTCAGTGCAATTAAAGGGAACGTAACACCTCTTTTTTTTTATAAACTAGATAGCGACGTGTAAACATTTTTTCTAATCTGTTTTAATTTTATGATTATATATTTTTTTTTTTATTCTGGGGGCAGCGGTTCTTGCTGGACATTTAGAGATCTGCCGTACGGTAGCCACATAAATGTCGGATGAGCCCCATGTTAACCCTTAAGGGTGGCTAATATGTTACCCTTTGTTTACCGTGAGAATGATACATTGCTCTAATCTGTACTATTCCCGGAACATAGAAAATATGGTGCAAGTTGAGTTTTGACCTGGGTTTGGAGCTGTAAATATAATGGCAAGCTGAAAGTAATACTTTGTATACTTGCCAACCGGACAAGAGCAGAAATTGGACTGAAAAGGGACAGTTAAACATGCATGACCCCAAAGTGGTAGCATACTGAGAATTGGACTGTAACCACTTCCAAACACGTGCGTCACATGCTGGATCTGGGATTTTTGGTGCGAGGTCAGGATCTGAGTCGGCTCCATACAGAGTAGGTGCATACAATACCTTAAAGGGGGTTGGGGTCATTGTCCTGCTGGAAGACCCATGACCTAGGATGCAAACACAGCTTTCTAACACTGGGCACTATATTGCAACTCAAAATCCATTTGTAATCTTCATATGTCATGATGCCCTGCACACAGTCAAGGCACCCAGTGCCAGAGACAGCAATACAACCCCAAAACATCTTTGAACCTCCACCATATTTGACTGTGACATATTTACTGTGTTTTTATTCTTTGTTAGCCTCATTCCGTTTTTGTAAACAGTAGAAGGATGTCCTTTACCAAAAACCTCTATCTTGGTCTCATCTGCTAGACATATTACCACAAGGATTTTGGCTTACTGTAGCGCTTGCTTCTCTGCCTGCAGTCCCTCTCGCAAGGGTACTCACTGCCATGGCTCCCGTCAGGCTCCTTCCGGGTCTGCTCCTACGTGAGGTGCATGCACCACACACAGGTAATAATAATAATAATAATAATTTTTATTTATATAGCGCCAACATATTCCGCAGCGCTTTACAAATTATAGAGGGGACTTGTACATACAATAGACATTACAGCATAACAGAAATACAGTTCAAAACAGATACCAAGAGGAGTGAGGGCCCTGCTGCTCGCAAGCTTACAGACTATGAGGAAAAGGGGAGACACGAGAGGTGGATGGTAACAATTGCTTTAGTGTAAGGCTCGGGTGTTCATGTAAAGCTGCATGAACCAGTTAACTGCCTAAGTATGTAGCAGTACAGACACAGAGGGCTATTAACTGCATAAAGTGAATGAGAACATAGTGCGAGGAATCTGTTTTTTTTTTTTTTTTAAATAGGCCACACAGGGATCGTTAGGTTAATGCATTGAGGCGGTAGGCCAGTCTGAACAAATGAGTTTTTAGGGCACGCTTAAAACTGTGGGGATTGGGAATTAATCGTATTAACCTAGGTAGTGCATTCCAAAGAATCGGCGCAGCACGTGTAAAGTCTTGGAGACGGGAGTGGGAGGTTCTGATTATTGAGGATGCTAACCTGAGGTCATTAGCGGAGCGGAGGGCACGGGTAGGGTGGTAGACTGATACCAGGGAGGAGATGTAGGGTGGTGTAGAGCCATGGAGTGCTTTGTGGATGAGGGTAGTAGTTTTGTACTGGATTCTGGAGTGGATGGGTAGCCAGTGTAATGACTGGCACAAGGTAGAGGCATTGGTGTAACGGTTGGTGAGGAATATGATCCTGGCAGCAGCATTCAGGACAGATTGGAGCGGGGAAAGGTCCACAGGTCCACAGGTCCCTGGGTACTGTGCTTAGGGCATGATCGCTTTCCTCAAAAAGTCCCCAGCCAATAGCTGGAGTACACTTACCATTTAAAGCACCTCCTCCAACATGGAAGTGCCTGTGCAATGTTGTGAATTTGCTTCCTAGCACTCTTGTGAGTTCTCAGGTCCCATTGCTCATATCCCAGTATGCTGCACTTGCCGGTGCTTATCTCTACGTCAGCTGGTCCCGCTGCACCTGCCAGTGCTCATCTCAACAGCAGCCGGTCCCGCTACACTTGCCAGTGCTCATCTTTATGTCAGCCAGTCCCACTGCACCTGTCAGTGCTCCTCTGAACATCAGCCAGTCCAGTTGCACCTGCCAGTGCCCATATCAACATCAGCCAGTCCTGCTGCACCTGCCAGAGCTCATCTCAACTTCAGCCGGTCCCGTTGAACCTACCAATGTACATCTCTAGGTCACCTAGTCCAGTTTCACTTGCCAGCTCTAATCTCAACATCAGTCAGTCCTGCTACGCCTGCCAGTGCTCATCTCAACATCAGTTGGTTCAGATGCACCTGCCAGTGCTCATGTCATCAGCCAATTCCGCTGCACCTGCCATTGCTCATCACAATGTCACACGGGCGCTTGTTGCACCTGCCGTTGCTCATCTCTATGTCACCAGCCAGTTGCACTTGCCAGTATTCATCTCAACGTTAGCCAGTCCTGTCTGCATCTGTTGTACCTGTCATCTTAGGCAACCTGCCTGAATCTGTTGGACATTCCCTACGACCACCCCCAGCTGCCCATTTCTGGGGGTTCAGCTGTAATCTACCCAAGGTCAGTCCTGGAGTAGCACCTGAACCACCTCCCTTGTCTTTCCTCTGCTCTCGGTATCGTACTCTGCTGCGTATCCGTGATCAGATTGGGTGAGGCTCCTAATCACGCCCCTCCATATATTACTTAGTCTTCGGCACAGTAGTTCCACCACCCATCCCGTTACAGTTTTGACAGGCCATGGAATCTGCTGGCTCCCAGGTGTCTTCCAACTCAGTCCTATACCAAGAGGTCTCCCACCAGAAGGATCAGCAGGATAAGATTTTATCCTATCTGTGGACTGAGAATACCCGTGTAGACATGCTGGCAGTTCTGGTCACTTCCTCATCCCCTCAGGTGGCAGTTACCATGATAATGACCCACCAAGCTGCCAGTTATGTACTAGGTTCCGGACCTCGTTTGTTGGCTCCTCGACGCTTTGGCAGTGTTCACACCCTGTGTCAGGAGTTCATTAACCAGTGCACACTGCACTTCGAACTCATGGTGAATCAGTTTGTCTCAGACCTAGCCAAAGTATCCTTCATCTCTATTATGAGGCCCTAGCATGGATCAATCCTCTGTGGGAGAGGTGATCCTTCTTGGAAGCCTATAAAGTCTTTGACAAGCCTGGCTACGTTTCTTCTTCAGCTTCTTCTCTACTCCGGTTACGCCAAGATAACCTCTCCGTAGGCCAGTATGAGGTCTGTTTTCTAAACTTGCGTGGAATAATGAGATTCTGGTGGCAACTTTCTCTACAGGTGGATCAAGGATGAACTGGCTGATCGGAAGATAAACACCTCTCTGGATGACCTGGTGTCCCTGGCAACCTGGATTGACATAATGTTCCAGGAGCAGACCAAAGAGGCGAACTGTGAAAGGAGATCAATGCTCTTGGCTCCCACTTTTCAATGGCCGATCACTAAGCAAGTTCCTGCTGCAACATCCTTCCTTGAACCCATGCAGATTGACAAGGTAAAGCAATCTAAGCTCCACCAGGAGGTTCATCGCACTGAAGGAACATGCTTCTATTGAGGTAACTCCGAACACGTTATCCGGTCCTGCCCCTGCCTACCTTGAGCAAGACTTCCTCCTCTCCATCATTGACTATCGATCTGCGGCAAAACGTGTTTTGTTGAATTGGCCCACCTGGACTCCGACTCCACAGGCAATTTCATTCAGCAGGCTGCGAGCGAGTGGTATAAAATCCCGATCCTAGGTCTTTCGGATCCGTTGTTGATTTCTTCAGTGGATGGAAAGCCTATCCCCGAGACCTTTCAGTTCATGACGGAGCCCGTGGAACTTCAGGTGGGGATGCTCCATTTTTAGAAGATTTATCTCTATGTGCTGTCTGGTCTATCTTACCCTTTGCTATTAGGTCTCCCATGGCTGCAAAGACACTAGCTAGTTCTAGACTGGAGGTCTGGAGAAGTACTCTGTTGGGGTTGAGGTTGTCATGAGAGTTGCCTTGCTTCCATTCATCCTGTCCAGTCTCCTACTTCTCCTGCTAATTTGCCTGGCCTGCCTGCGGCATATTAGACATATGTGGACGTCTTTGACAAGAGAGAGGCTGGGACCTTGCCACCTCATATGACTGCTCGATTGACCTTCTGCCTGGTGCATCACCTCCATGACGCAAATCTATCCCCTGTCCCAGGCCAAGACGCGTGCCGGGTCCAAGTATATTGTAGAGAACCTTGCTAGAGGAATCGCGATATGCCGTTTGGACTCTGTAGTGCCCCAGCTGTCTTCCAAGAACTGGTAAATGACATCTTCCGAGACATGCTCTATATGTGTGTGTGGTAATATACCTAGATGACATCTTGATATTCTCTGCCGATCTGCCAACACACAGGAGGGATATTTGCCAGGTTCTGCTAAGTTCAAGAACTAACCTTCTATGTTCCAAATATGAAACGTGTCTTCAAACAGACCTCTCTTCTGTTGCTTGGTTAACATCGTTTCCGAGACTGGTCTGAAGATGGATCTCGAGAAGATATCCGCCGTACTGAAATGGCCTTGTCCACACGGTCTTAAGGCTACCCAGCGGTTTCTCGGGTTTGCAAATTATTATCGCCAATTTATTCTGCATTATTCCTCCCAGACTGCTCCTATTTCTGCCCTGACTCACAAAGGGACCAATCCTAAGGAATGGACTCCAGAGGCAGGAGATGGCTTTGTATTCCACAAGCAGGCATTCTTCTTATCTCCAAACCATAACAAGCAGTTCTTTCTGGAGTGTTCCTGTGTGTTGGGCTCTCCATACATGTGCTGTGACTGTGACACAGCCACGACACATGCATCTGCAGCACCGATCAACTGATCAGCCAGCTCAATTCAGGAATCCGGGTTCCCTGTGCAGCATGTTTGGCAAGCGCTATAGCTTGCTGAATAAGACGGAACCCGAACATATTTGCTTAACTCTAATCTCAATTATAGCCAGTCTCTCTGCACCTGCCAGTGCTCATCTTGACGCCAGCAAGTCCCGTTGCACCTGCCAGTACTGATCTTGACGTCAGTCAGTCCAGTTGTACCTGCAAGCGCTCATCTCAATGTCAGCTGGTCAATGTGCACCTGCCAGTGCTCATCTCAACATCAGCTGGTCCAGTTGCACTTGCCAGTGCTCATCTCAACATCAGACGGTCCTGCTGGACCTGCCAGAGCTTATCTCTACGTCATCTGGTCCCATTGCCCTTGTCAGCACTCATCTCTCCATCAGCCGGTCCCATCTGCATCTGTATTACCTGTCATTTTACTCCATCTTCCTGCATCTGTTGAACATTCCCTCAGGCTCCCCAGCTACCCATTCCTAGGGGGTCAACTACCATCTACCTAAGGTCAGTCCTGGAGTAGCACCTGGACCACCTCCCTTGCCTCTCCTCGGATCTCGGTGTCGTACGCTGCTGATTTTCGTGTTCAGATTGGGTGAAGTTCCTAGTCACGCCCCTCCAGGTCTTCATTGGGCCTAGCTTTTACTATCCTGCTGGATATCCTGGCAAAGCATTTCATTTCATTCAAATATCGACAGTTTGCATTAACACTGATGCTCTCTGAGCCTACATGACGGCTTAAATTTATTTGGATTTTGATTGGGTCTGCTCATCCACCATCCTGCATTGCAACATTTCATCAATTTTTCTCTGACGTCCATGTTCTGAGAGATTAGCTACAGTGCCATGGGTTGTAAACTTCTTAATTATGTTGCGCACTGTGGACAAAAGAACATCAAGATCTCTGGAGATGGACTTGCAACCTTGAGATTGTTGATATTTTTCAACAATTTTTGGTTCTCTAGTCCTAAGACAGTTCTCATCTCTTTCTGTTCTCCATGCTTAATGTGGCACACACAGACAAACAATGTAAAAATCTCCCATTTTTATCTGGTTTCAGGTGTTATTTTTATATTGCCCACACCTGTTACTTGCCACAGGTGAGATTGAAGGAGCAGCACATGCTTAAAACAAAGTTGTTTACCTACAATTTTGGAAAGCTGTCAACAATCTTGTCCAGCTCATTTTTGTGGTTTTGTATGAAATGATGTCCAATTTACCTTTTTTTCTATTTTTTTTGTATTGTTTCAATAGAAGCAAATTAAATATACATGTCTATAACAAAATGTGAACCAACTCACCAAAAACTAGAAGCCTCCTTGTCCAAAACTAGGAAGGCATCTAACCAAAAATGAAGGTGAACCTTACAAAAAACTAAGGGTTATCATTAGTGATGAGCAAATATACTCGTTACTCGAGGTTTCCCGAGCACGCTCGGGTGTCCTCCAAGTATTTTTTAGTGCTCGGAGATTTAGTTTTCATTACCTCAGCTGAATGGTTTACAGCTATTAGCCAGGCTAAGTACATGTGGGGGTTGCCTGGTTGCTAGGGAATCCCCACATGTAATCAAGCAGGCTAGTAGCTGTAAATCATCCAGCTGTTGCGAAGAAAACTAAATCTCCGAGCACTAAAAAATACTCGGAGGACACCTCATCACTAGTCATCATACAAAAAGTAGAGGCCACGTCACCAAAAACTAAGAGCCACCTCATCACAACTAAGGGGCACCTCACATTTTATGAGGAACTGATTTAAACGATCTGGATAAGTTGTCTGCTTTTCTTCCCAATGTATAATACTAAACAGGGTGGACCATGAAATTCCACCCCATGTTCTGTTTCCTTTGCATGGTCTGAAGAGGACGATGCTTCTCGAGCCTCATTTATCAGAACTGGCTTACAGTAAATCTGATATTGTAATCCCCTAGCAAGCAATCAGAGATTGGCTTTCATTCTACCAGAGCAGTTTAAGAAATGACTCCTCATCTCCTTCCTACCTGTCAACCCTGGTTAGAAAGCGGCACTGAAATAGTGATTTGGCGCTGGTAGTGCACCATAGATAGAATGGGTCCAAGAGTATTCCCACCACAGGAGAAGGCCACAGAGATAGAGCGCCCTTCAGAATGCATCAAGCTGTGATAATAGGCCAAGTATTCTCTACCGAGTCATTACAGTGTCATTGAGCACCTGCAAATTTAAGTAGCCATCAGGTTTCAAGAGGGACCCAAAGAAAAACTGGGAGTTGGCCAGTTGGGAGTTGACCTACATCTTGAGATCTGATACCTGGTTTGGTCCTCATTGAGAGGCTTTCATTTTCATGGCTGGTTAAGGTTACGTGAGATGAAACAATATGTGTTTCAGATGGAGAAAAATATGTCTCCTTATTAAATACTGCTGGGTGTGAAAGGATTGAAAATCTCAACAACTATGTAACTATGAGAATGGACTTTCATCAGGTGGATCAATGACTGACAACATTCACAATGCATTATTTTGAGAACTGTGCCTGGATACCCTCAACATTCCGGACTCTTGTGACTAAGAACACATAATGGCTGCTCTGCTCTCTCGTCAAGTGAGCAAACACTTCTATATGCCGTGTCTTTGTCATGTTAGGAATGCCACACTGTAGACTGAACACTCAGTTGGACAGCAAATTTGTACTCTGGTTGAAATAGGTAATCAGTATCACCCATCCATTATGGATGTTCACAAATGGTTTGTAATATATTTCGTTGTTATCTTTTATGGTGGAATATTCAACGAATGGAGCTTTATCAAAGTCTTTAGCAACCAGTCACTTCATAGGGACAACACTGTCATGAATGTTAGTTGTACTATCGTTACCCCAGGTGCCCTCTGGACACTTCCAATTCTGTCTATAGCCGCTTGACACTGCTGGCTACTCTTTGCTCTTTAGGCTTTGCCATGAACCAAACTTTTTGATATTTTTATTGGATTCCAGTTATCCTCATTATCTCTGAGGTGAATATCCGCTAACGCAAAACTCTGGAAGTCCAATTTGGTTGCATCTACTTTGACTCCTCTGGATTTGACCACCTAATTATTTTCGACTGGACCAGTTTGTGTACCTGAGCTTTTGTTTTCATTGTTGTGCACTTGCTGTCTATGGTAGTAGCATGCTAAAATGTCACTAGAGACGCACTGCACCAACTTAAAGAATAGCTACACTTTTTTTATACACTTTTGTCCAGCGTTCAAAAGTTGTGAAGCTTCCCAAATCACTTTATTAGGGTATTTGTAAAAGTGGCTTCTAGAGCCCTGCTTTTCTCTAGTCTACTTTCCTGCATTGATGTCAGGACATACAGTACTCATTTGGAGTTTAGACGATGACAGTGATAGATCACTTTAGCACCTACAGTCATGGCCGAAAGTGTTCGTACTCTGGCAGCAGAGGAAGATTCGCCTGTCTAAAACTTCCCCCTGGAAACAGAGGATGCAGCCCTTTCAGTTCCGGACCCGGCATGCAGGTATGCGCGGTCCTGTCTATCTCCTTACATTGTTATGCACATGTTTTTTTCCTTTGTGTGTATTGTAATAACAGAAAAAAATGAGAAAATGCAGAATGGACATCACTTCACACAAAACCCCCAAAATGGTCTGGACAAAATTGTTAGCAACTTTCCAAATTGCTTGTTAAAACTCACCAGTGGCAAGTAACTGGTGTGGCCAATATGAAAAACAGGAGAGAAGGGGAGAAGTTCACTCAATCTTTGCATTGTGTGTCTGTGTGTGCCACACTAAGCATGGAGAACAGAAAGTGGAGAAGAGAACTGTCTAAGGACTTGAGAACCAAAATTGTTGAAAAACATCAACAATCTCAAGGTTAAAAGTCCATCTCCAGAGATCTTGATGTTCCTTTGTGTACGGTGTGCAACATAAATCAAGATGTTTACAAACCATGGCACTGTAGCTATTCTTCCAGGACATGGAAGACAAAGACAAATTGATGAAAGGCAGCAATGCAGAATAGGTGGGTAAGAAGCCCCAATCAAGATCCCCAAAAATTCAAGCTGTCCTGCAGGCTCAGAATGAATCACTATCAGTGCAATCTATTTGTCGACATTTGAATGAAATGAAACGCTATGGCAGGAGACCAAGGAGGACCCCACTGTTGGCATAGTCATAAAAAGCTATACTGCAGTTTGCCAAGATGCGCAAGAGTATTCCAAATCCTTCTGGGAGAGCGTCTTGTAAACAGGTAAGACCAAGATAGAGCTTTATGGTGAAGCACATCATTCTACTGTTTACAGAAAACGTAATAAGGCTTACAAAGAAAGGAACACAGTACCTACAGTCAAATATGGCGTAAGTTCAAAGACGTTTTGGAATTGTTTTGCTGTCTGTGGCACTGGGTGCCTTGACTATGGGCAAGGCACCATGAAATCTGAAAATTACCAAACGATTTTAGTTCGCAATTTAGTGCCCAGTGTCAGAAAACTGGGTTTGTGCCGTAGGTCATGGGTCTTCCAGTAGGACAATGACCCTAAACATACTTCAAGAAGCCCCCAGAAATGGATGTAATAAAACATGCTGGAGAGTTCTGAATTGGCAGCAATGAATCCGGATCTAAATCCCATTGAACACCTGTGGAGAGATCTTAAAATTGCTGTTGGGAGAAGGCGCCTAAAAATATGAGAGACCTGGAGCAGTTTACAAAAGAAAAGTGGCCCATAATTCCAGCTCAGAGGTGTAAGAAGCTCGTTGGTGGTTATAAGAAGCGATTCATTGCAGTTATTTATTCCACAAGTTGTGCAACCATATGCTAAGTTGAGGGTGCCAACAATTTCGTCCGACTAATTTTGGGGTTTTGTGTGAATTATCTCCAATTTTCCTTTATTTCTCTGTTGTTTGTTTGCGTTGTTCCAATGCACACAAAGGAAATAAACATGCATATAACAAAACTAGGGGAAACTGAATTCATTTTCTGGAAGGAATTCTTTATTTTCTCGAACAATTTCAAGGGTGCCAACGCTTTCAGCTATGACTGTGTATCTTGCATTTATCTGTCGCTGTGTTTGCTAAATTTTTTTGCGGTCTTGAATTTGGGGTGATGGACACTGTAGGTACATTAATGGGGTTAAGGGTATGTTGAATTTATTCTATAGTAATATATCTGAACTGTCACGTAAGTAGCTGTGTGCGGTATGAACCCAATTTGCAAGTAGTGGGTGCACCATGTTCTAATTTGAGCTGTAGATCCCCGGCTTTATCTTACAGTCCCCCGCCAAACATGGGTTTATACAGCTCCTGTGGACTTTATTGGCTTCCGTTTTTGGCATCTGTAGGTAAACAAAACAGTCTTGTGTATCGAGTGCTGTGTTTGCGTTAAGTCCAGTTTGTTGGATCAAAGTAAAGAAACTTATGACCTTTTTATGTTTTATTACCTCTGACCTTCATCAATGGAGGAGTACACATCTGATGTCATCAGGAAGCCGTCAGTGACCTCACCCAAGGGGTTGCTCCATGATTTAAGCCAATACCTGTCTCTTGTGACTTTCCAGAATAAGCTGTCCTGTGTTTATACATGAAGAATAACATCCTTTTTGTCCATTACTTCACTTGTCTCCTTCATTTTCGCCACTCTTCCCCATCTGCGAGCTCCATCTCTCATTTCAGTTATCTCTGAGCTAGTACGTGGAGATTAAAATAGCTGCTATGATGTTTCCCAATCACAGCACACACGAATATGAAGGATTCTTGCTCTCCTAACTCTATGCAGCACTTGAGACGAAGCAGCAGCAGCACGGATGACAATATGTATATTGTCAATATGTCATCAGTACTGAGCAGTGTTGATGTGAATCCAGCTACTGAGCAGTGTTGATGTGAATCCAGCACTGGGGTGAGATTAAAAAAATACGCTCTTACTATAAAGCAACAGCACCTTCCCCTCTCCATAGACCTGAATAGGCAGCATTAGTCTGACACCTCACTTATCAGACAGTCTGTGTGTTTTCTTGGCCGAGAAGGATTTTAGGTGTATTTCAGAGTGAAAGATGAGTTCAAAATGCAGAAGAAGACAAACAAATGGCTCTTAAGTGGACAAAGAAGCAGAATTCTTTGATAAGATATATTCTAAAAATGTATTGTTGTTTTATGTAACGTTTTTTGAAATGTCAGCGACTAGTTAAAGCATCCTAAACATGTGATCTATGGTGTACAAGAAAAACAAGCAAAACATAAAACAGTAATAACAATGTAGTAACACAAAACATACAATACATTTAACCCTCGGTAGCAAGCACTGGATTAGAATAGTCAATAACAGATACATATGTAGATGTATTATTATTATTATTATTATTATTATACATTTTTATAGCGCCATTTATTCCATGGCGCTTTACATGTGAATACGGGGCAAATATAGACAAATACATTAAACATGAGCAGATAACAAGGCACACGAGTACATAAGGAGGGAGGACCCTGCCCGCGAGGGCTCACAGTCTGCAGGATGTATGAACAAATATTTAGTAAACGTGGATATAACACTGGAAAACCTTTTCATTAAGTGACTCCGTTTCTGTAACCTCGGAGACTTTACAGCAAGTTTTAGCAGAACTTTCCTGCAAGTTTTTCTTTTTGCTCTGGAATGAATGTAAACCTTCCATCATACAGCAATGATGTATAAATATATGAATTGTGAGAACATATAGGCAGATAAACACAAGCTTATGTCATTGTGACCAAAAAAAAATAGAAGTCGCCAGACAAGTCACGACAGATAGAGAGGAGATGAGCACGGTCTTATTACAGGAAAAGATCCGGTGTCATACACTTTGTAGCAGATCGTGCAAACTTTTTTTTGTTTTTGCAAGGCACATATGTAGGAGTCGCCAATATTATTCACCTAATGAAATGAAATATTCAT
The DNA here is from genome assembly GCF_032444005.1 of Ranitomeya imitator. NCBI lineage: Eukaryota > Metazoa > Chordata > Amphibia > Anura > Dendrobatidae > Ranitomeya > Ranitomeya imitator. The sequence goes on from NC_091291.1 coordinate 31,379,535, forward strand.
ACCCCTTCCCCATCCCTTTTGCAATTACTATGGGACATGCCCATTATATATTTGGATTATCGCTCTCCCTTTTGCAGAGTAGTGTGCAGGACACACGTGCATTGGTAGTGACTAGCAAGTGACAGGTTACTGCATCGCCATCTAGTGGCCGTAACAAGAAATGAGCACAATTGTCCGTCAGTCCTGTCCATAATTACTGGCAGTTCCTTGGCGCTGGGGATATGGATAAATCTACGGGGGAGTTTATTATTGAACTCTTGCGTTTCATTTTGACGCACAACTGTTTTGTTTTTCACAACCAGATTTATCTCCAGCTCCAGGGGACCGCAATGGGGGCCGCCTGTGCCCCGTCCTATGCTAATTTATTTTTGGGTGCCTGGGAGAGGGACATTTTTCTTAGCAATCCAGTGGTGCGTATTTCTTGTTTGGGAAGGCACAGTTGAACAATTACATCAGTTCATTTCCATATTGAATGGGAACGAACTCAACATTAAGCTGAGCTTTACATATGGTAGAAAGATCAATTTTCTAGATTTGGATTTTTGTGTCTCTTCCCAGGGGTTGATAGAAACAGTTGTCTACCGGAAACCCACGGCGACAAACACAGTACTGCACGCAAGTTCTTATCACCGTCAGTCCACCATTGATGGGATTCCTATTGGCCAGCATCTAAGGGTCAAAAGAATTTGTTCAACTCAGGAAAAATTTGATTACCAAGCATGTGACCTATATCATCGTTTTAGAGAACGGGGTTATAGCCACAGACAAATCCGACGTGGCTACAAAAGAGCTTGCCAAAAATCTCATAATGAACTTCTGTATCAAACAGCACCTAAGAACAAGGATACACAGGTGACATTGATTACTCCCTTTAATTGTCAGTGGAAGGCTTTCACTGACATTATTTCTAAGCATTGAGCTATTTTACAATCTGATGTGATTTTGAAGAATATATTGCCTGAGAAACCATTGACCACAGCAAAGAGATCGGATAATCTGCGGGATCTTTTGGTAAGAAGCCACTATTCCCCGACCAATAGGGATAATAGTGTTGTGAGGAACCTCACTGTAGGATTTTTTCCCTGTACTTTTTGTAAGGGATGTCAAAATCATGTCAAGTGCAAGGAATTTGCTAATTCCCAAGGTAATAGAAAGTTTAAGATTCGACATCATCTCACTTGTTCTTCAAAAGGGGTCGTGTATTATGCTCAATGTCCGTGTAACAAAATTTACATTGGGATGACCACCCGCGAATTAAAAATAACTAGGGAACACGTTCGAGACATTGAGAAGGCAAAGACCACAAAGGATGTAGATTCATTAAAAACATTACCCCGCCACTTTCTCCAATATCACCAATGTAATGCCCGAAAATTGGTCATTAAGGCCATTTACCAAGTGTCACTGGGTCCATGGGGTGGTGATCTGTTTAAAGCTTTAGCCAAGGTAGAGAGTCGGTGGATCTATCATCTCAATACTGTCATCCCGGTTGGATTAAATGAGAATTTTGGATTTGGCTCATTCTTATAGGTTATCCTGTAAAGAACACGTTTTTTAGGGGGTGGGTTTCTGTTCTGGTTTGTTTTTTAATTGTTTTTAACATTTATGTTTTATGCGATTTTCAGTTTTTCTCCATCCACATACACATGGATTCGAGTTCGAATTATGTGACTGACTACCATCTATTCCTTTGTGGAAGCTGTTTTGAGGACAATTTTGGAACTTATGGGACAACTCCGGCATATGCATTTTTGCGGCGGACTATTGGATTTTATATATTTTTATAAAATTAGATTTACGCATATTTCTATATGTCATTAATTTGTAGATGTAACATGTATGCATGTATTTTTGATAGTATTAGCCAGTGGCGTAACTACAAAGTTAGGGGCCCCGGTGCGAACTTCCAAATGGGGCCCCCCCCCCCTGCAGCCCTGCCATACAACTCAATGTAACCCCCATAGAATAATGGCCACACATGATGCTCAATACTGTATAACGGCCACCACACATGATGCTGCATACTGTATAATGACTGCACATGATGCTCCATAGTGTATAATGGCCACACATGATGCTCCATAGTGTATAATGGCCACACATTGCTCCATACTGTATAATGGCCAGACAGTGCTCCATACTGTATAATGACCACCCACACATAGTGCTCCATAGTGTATAACGGCCACACAGTTCTCCATACTGTATAATGATCCCACATAATGCTCAATACTGTATAATGACCACAAATGATGCTCCATACTGTATAACGGCCACACATGATGCTCAATACTGTATAATGACCCCCCTCCTGTATGCATGGCTCATCTCCCTCCTATCCCATATACATAGCTCATATTACCCCTCCTGCATGCATGACTCATATCTCCCCATGTATGCATGGCTCATATTCCCCCCCTGTATGCATGGCTCATATTCCGCCCCTGTATGCATGGCTCATATTCCCCCCTGCATGGCTCATATTCCCCCCTGCATGGCTTATATTCCCCCCTGCATGGCTCATATCCCCCCCTGCATGGCTTATATTCCCCCCTGCATGGCTCATATTCCCCCCTGCATGGCTCATATTCCCCCCTGCATGGCTTATATTCCCCCCTGCATGGCTCATATTCCGCCCCTGTATGCATGGCTTATATTCCCCCCTGCATGGCTTATATTCCCCCCTGCATGGCTCATATTCCCCCCCTGCATGACTCATATTCCCCCCTGCATGGCTCATATTCCCCCCTGCATGGCTCATATTCCCCCCTGCATGGCTCATATTCCCCCCCTGCATGGCTCATATTCCCCCCTGCATGGCTCATATCCCCCCCTGCATGGCTTATATTCCCCCCTGCATGGCTCATATCCCCCCCTGCATGGCTCATATCCCCCCCTGCATGGCTCATATCCCCCCCTGCATGGCTTATATTCCCCCCTGCATGGCTCATATCCCCCCCTGCATGGCTCATATCCCCCCCTGCATGGCTCATATCCCCCCCTGCATGGCTTATATTCCCCCCTGCATGGCTTATATTCCCCCCTGTATGCAGGCTTATCTCTCCGCTCCTGCTCGGCGCGCCGGCTTATGTCCTCCTTCATCCCCCAGCCCCCCGGCCCTCATACTCACCTGTCTTCCCACTGCACGGCCGTGCCGACATCCCTCGCGCTCTGTCCCGACTCCAGGCGGCGGCGCCGGCGCAGCACCTTCTTCCTGCTTGAGCGGTCATGTGACACCGTTCATTAAGATCATGAATATGCGCATATTCATGATCTTAATGAGCGGTGTCACGTGACCGCTCAAGCAGGAACGAGCTGCAGTGCAGACGCCGAGACCATCGCTGGAGCAGGGTGAGTATTCAAGGCAGCGGTGGCGGGGGGGGCCCTGGAGCGGGGGGAGGCACTGCCAGTCCGAGCCTGCCTGCCGGGCCCGGGCCCCTGACCTGCCGGGCCCGGTCGCACTGGCGACCGCTGCGACCGCGGTAGTTACGCCACTGGTATTAGCACTTTATATATCTCAGCAACGCTGTATATTTGCACTTATACACTTGTTGTGATAATTAATGTTTACATTCAGCATATTTTGCACATTTCCTATATTATGCACTTCATTTCCTGTTTTTTATCATCCACCGCTTGTTTCGGGATCCCCATTAGTGTTTCTTAATATATAGAACTAGATTGTAGCCCGATTCTAACGCATCGGGTATTCTAGAATATGCATGTCCCCGTAGTATATGGACAATGATGATTCCAGAATTCGCGGCAGACTGTGCCCGTCGCTGATTGGTCGAGGCAACCTTTATGACATCATCGTCGCCATGCTGTGCCCGGCATATGCATTTTTGCGGCGGACTATTGGATTTTATATATTTTTATAAAATTAGATTTACGCATATTTCTATATGTCATTAATTTGTAGATGTAACATGTATGCATGTATTTTTGATAGTATTAGCCAGTGGCGTAACTACAAAGTTAGGGGCCCCGGTGCGAACTTCCAAATGGGCCCCCCCCCCCTGCAGCCCTGCCATACAACTCAATGTAACCCCCATAGAATAATGGCCACACATGATGCTCAATACTGTATAACGGCCACCACACATGATGCTGCATACTGTATAATGGCCACACATGATGCTCCATAGTGTATAATGGCCACACATGATGCTCCATAGTGTATAATGGCCACACATTGCTCCATACTGTATAATGGCCAGACAGTGCTCCATACTGTATAATGGCCACACATGATGCTCCATACTGTATAGTGACTGCACATGATGCTCCATACTGTATAATGACCGCACATGATGCTCAATACTGTATAATGGCCACACATGATGCTCCATACTGTATAATGGCCACACATGATGCTCCATACTGTATAATGACCACACATGATGCTCCATACTGTATAATGACCGCACATGATGCTCTATACTGTATAATGACCACACATGATGCTCCATAATGGCCACACATGATGCTCCATACTGTATAATGACCGCACATGATGCTCCATACTGTATAATGACTGCACATGATGCTCCATACTGTATGACAGCACATGATGCTCCATACTGTATAATGACTGCACATGATGCTCCATACTGTATAATGACAGCACATGATGCTCCATACTGTATAATGACCACCCACACATAGTGCTCCATAGTGTATAACGGCCACACAGTTCTCCATACTGTATAATGATCCCACATAATGCTCAATACTGTATAATGACCACAAATGATGCTCCATACTGTATAACGGCCACACATGATGCTCAATACTGTATAATGACCCCCCTCCTGTATGCATGGCTCATCTCCCTCCTATCCCATATACATAGCTCATATTACCCCTCCTGCATGCATGACTCATATCTCCCCATGTATGCATGGCTCATATTCCCCCCCTGTATGCATGGCTTATATTCCGCCCCTGTATGCATGGCTTATATTCCCCCCTGCATGGCTCATATTCCCCCCTGCATGGCTCATATTTCCCCCTGCATGGCTCATATTCCCCCCTGCATGGCTCATATCCCCCCCTGCATGGCTTATATTCCCCCCTGCATGGCTCATATTCCCCCCTGCATGGCTCATATTCCGCCCCTGTATGCATGGCTTATATTCCCCCCTGCATGGCTTATATTCCCCCCTGCATGGCTCATATTCCCCCCTGCATGGCTCATATTCCCCCCTGCATGGCTCATATTCCCCCCTGCATGGCTCATATTCCCCCCCTGCATGGCTCATATCCCCCCCTGCATGGCTCATATCCCCCCCTGCATGGCTCATATCCCCCCCTGCATGGCTTATATTCCCCCCTGCATGGCTTATATTCCCCCCTGTATGCAGGCTTATCTCTCCGCTCCTGCTCGGCGCGCCGGCTTATGTCCTCCTTCATCCCCCGTCCCCCCGGCCCTCATACTCACCTGTCTTCCCACTGCACGGCCGTGCCGACATCCCTCGCGCTCTGTCCCGACTCCAGGCGGCGGCGCCGGCGCAGCACCTTCTTCCTGCTTGAGCGGTCATGTGACACCGTTCATTAAGATCATGAATATGCGCATATTCATGATCTTAATGAGCGGTGTCACGTGACCGCTCAAGCAGGAACGAGCTGCAGTGCAGACGCCGAGACCATCGCTGGAGCAGGGTGAGTATTCAAGGCAGCGGCAGCGGCGGTGGCGGGGGGGGCCCTGGAGCGGGGGGAGGCACTGCCAGTCCGAGCCTGCCTGCCGGGCCCGGGCCCCTGACCTGCCGGGCCCGGTCGCACTGGCGACCGCTGCGACCGCGGTAGTTACGCCACTGGTATTAGCACTTTATATATCTCAGCAACGCTGTATATTTGCACTTATACACTTGTTGTGATAATTAATGTTTACATTCAGCATATTTTGCACATTTCCTATATTATGCACTTCATTTCCTGTTTTTTATCATCCACCGCTTGTTTCGGGATCCCCATTAGTGTTTCTTAATATATAGAACTAGATTGTAGCCCGATTCTAACGCATCGGGTATTCTAGAATATGCATGTCCCCGTAGTATATGGACAATGATGATTCCAGAATTCGCGGCAGACTGTGCCCGTCGCTGATTGGTCGAGGCAACCTTTATGACATCATCGTCGCCATGCTGTGCCCGTCGCTGATTGGTCGAGGCCTGGCGGCCTCGACCAATCAGAGATGCGGGATTTCCAGGACAGACAGACAGACAGACAGAAAAACCCTTAGACAATTATATATATAGATACTTAGTATTATTTTGTCCATTGGCGCGGCACTGGATATCCCGGTGCGCATGCGTCATCTCCCTGGCTCCGGATCTTCATATGGGCGGCTACAGCGGCGCGTCACACGCGTGCCGTCATTATGACGGCGGCTGGTGTTTGCGTCTCCCTGCCGCCCTAGTGATGGTCCCTATGGACGCCATCGAGATGGCGCATGCGCCGTATATACGGGACGCACATCCGCCTTACTATAATCAAAGTGCCGGCCTCCTGCATGTGAGCACGGACACATGAGTGAATAATACGCTTTGATTGGTCGGGCCATAGTTAAATAGCAGGGACCCCCTCCCTAACGCATGCCTCCTGAGGAAGTCATAACGAAACGTGCGTTGGGGCGGCGGGGACCGGGCACTACCGACACAACAGCCTTTAGTACTGGTAGGATATATTATATTCCTCCTCACAATTTGTTGCCATATGGTTTGGCGGTGTTGTACTGAATCTAACTTACGCACTAGCGCCTTAGTGTAATACAGTTTGCAATTAGTATTCCCCTCTACTTATGGGATTTTCTCACCCCTATGCCATGATCACTGTAAGGACTTTTACCTAAGTATTTCGTGTGGCAGGGTGTCCGTGGAGGATAGACCTTTTTCTTTTTTTCTATGACTAGTATTGTGTTTGTGTGTGCCTGGTCCTCATGACTTGGTGTCCAGTCATTTTTAGATTTGAGTATTGACTTTGTAATATACAATAAAGACATTTATTGATTGGATTATACTCTGGTTCTTGGTCTTTTTGCGCCAGTTAGTTCGTGGTATTCAATTACTGGCGTTTGTATTATTGTCATTTATTCCACAGTCAGGGCGCAGATCACGTTGCAGATTTCAGCTTTCAGCAGAATCATTTAGGGACTCTTTTACCTGGGACAAGCAGACTCTATTATATCTACATTGTCCCAACACGGAGGACTGCAGGAGAAAACGGACACATACAAGCCAAGGAGGTCACTCACTACAGTTAAGAGAGGAACTGCACACAAATCAGCAAAAAAATAACAGGTAACACAGCGCCATCTGCTGTCTACCCAAGATAGCACTACAGTATAAGCCTGCAGCTGTTGTATGCAACAACAGATTTTACAATATTATGAGTAATTTAATTTATAATTAAAATCATCTGTTTGTAAAAGACTAATAATAATATAACTGAACATACTGATACAATCTCCCAGAACAGAGTAATTGCTAACAATAAGCATCAGTTTTGCCTGGTGGTGCCCTGGATGTTTATTCATTGACGATGACCTCATTCAATTTTTGTTTTGTTTTTTTTTCTGTCCCATCTTCCAATCTTTTCCCTGAATGTATTGTTTATTTTCAGATGAGGAAAGGAGAAGAACGGACGATAAAAGACTCAAGATAAAATTAGGATTTTGATTTATTTCGATTGGTAAAAAAAAAAAAAAATTACGATTGCTCAGTCAGACCCCCCTTCTTTGCTGGGTTTGTTATTCTCCCTTTCTGTTTCCAAAAATCATAGCCAAACAGGTAGCGAATGTAGTGAAATGCAACTTTTTAAGGCTTTATTCCGACCACATTTTCCACATAGGTGCAGCGTTTCTCTTCTTCCACTAGATGGCGCTCCTCTACCGTTTCAGATGGTGTAATTGCAAAAAAAAAAAAGAGCTGGTTCACCCTCTTAGGGGATGACCGTGGTTTTGACAGATGGCACTCGTCCCCATGTTATTCTATGGGGCCGCGCACATGTCCGATATGTTCCTCCTCTGTCCGATTAAAAAATCACAGCATGCCTAAGTTTGATCCAATATTCATCTGAAAGAATGGGATCAGAGTTTAATCAAAGTATTATTTGCATAATTGACCCGATCCCCTTGGATGAGATAAATCCACACCTGCCCTAAGATTCTGGATCAATCAGGAGTCTAAAAATATCAGAGATGAAACTTCTTGTGAAAGTTCCTGCCTTACTTTAATGTCCATGCATCAATTTTTTGCAATTTTTTTTTCAGCAGCCAAAACCTTCAAACTGACAGTAAAAGCTCAGCTGTATTTTTCCTGCCTTTTTGTGGCATTTTTTTTGCTGCTGGCGGATTACACGAGTTATTTGTCTGCAGTACATAAAGTTAGCTTTATTCACCGAAAATGCTGAAAAAAAACCGCAGCCCAAAATGCTTTCTAGGGATGCAAAAATGTCACCAAAAAAAAGCTGAAAGAATTGGCGTAGTAAAAATAATAAAGTAAAAATAATAAACCCACAATATCTCATACTTTCTGTCGATCTGTCCCATGATGTAAATCCATCTGAAGGGGTTAAAATATTTTACAGACAAGAGCTCTGCTATAATGCAGCTGTGCTCGTGCCTGTAAAACCCCGGGGAATGAAGGTAATGTAGGTCAATGACCTGTAGTTACCTTCAGTCACGGTGATGCACCCTCTGCTGGATGTCCTCATATGACCTCGAGCGTGGGAACTTTTCTGAATATTTTCTCAGCTTCAAGGTCATATGAGGACATCCAGCAGAGGGCGCATCACCGCGAATGAAGGTAACTACAGGTCATTGACCTACTTTCCATTCATTCGCTGGGATTTTACTGGCATGAGCACAGCTGCATTAGCAGAGCTCCTGCCTGTAAAATATTTTAACCCCTTCAGATGGATTTACATTGTGGGACGTAACAGATCATCAGAAGGTATGGGATATTGTTGGTTTATTATTTTTAATTTGTTACAGGTCAAGGGTCTTCAGGTGGATTGAGAGTGGATTAAAATATTACAACAACCTGTGTGTTTATTTCATTAAAATACTTTGCAATATTGTGTGTGTGTTTTTTTAACCATTTCATACTATTGGATTAATAATGGATAGGTGTCATAATTGACGCCTCTCAATTATCAATCTGGCTTAATGTCACCTTACAATAGCAAGGTGACATTAACCCTTCATTACCCCATATCCCACCGCTACACGGGAGTGGGAAGAGAGTGGCCAAGTGCCAGAATAGGTGCATCTTCCAGATGTGCCTTTTCTGGGGTGGCTGGGGGCAGATGTTTTTAGCCAGGAAGGGGCAAATAACCGTGGACCCTCTCTAGGCTATTAATATCTGCCCTCAGTCACTGACTTTACCACTCTGGCAGAGAAATTTGCGCCGGAGCCCACGCCAATTTTTTCCGCGATTTAACCCTTAAATTTAATAGCTACAGCGCCCAAATTTTGCACATACACACTACTAACATTAGTAGCGTGGAATATGCAAAAAAATGGGAATATGAGATGGTTTACTGTATGTAAACCATGTCTCATATCATGTCGGGTTTAGGAAGGAGAAATGAAAAGCCGGCAATTGAATTACCGGCTTTTCTGCTATATCGCGCTGAAGTAAATATAAATATATATATATACAGTACAGACCAAAAGTTTGGACACACCTTCTCATTTAAAGATTTTTCTGTATTTTCATGACTATGAAAATTGTACATTCACACTGAAGGCATCAAAACTATGAATTAACACATGTAGAATTGTATACATAATGCAAAAGTGTGAAACAATTGAAATTATGTCTTATATTCTAGGATCTTCAAAGTAGCCACCTTTTGATTTGATGACTGCTTTGCACACTCTTGGCATTCTCTTCATGAGCTTCAAGAGGTAGTCACCGGAATGGTTTTCACTTCACAGGTGTGCCCTGTCAGGTTTAATAAGTGGGATTTCTGTTATGAACAGGTAATTCAGAACCACAATGAACCTTGAAGTTCAGAGCACAAAAAGTGACCTGACATTTACCAAAAACATAGGACGAGCTCTGAGACGTGGAAACTCTGCTGACCGCAATCCCTAATCCTATCACACCACACTAGAGGTAGCCGTGGATTGCGCCTAACGCTCCCTATGCAACTCGGCACAGCCTGAGAAACTAACTAGCCCTGAAGATAGAAAAATAAGCCTACCTTGCCTCAGAGAAATTCCCCAAAGGAAAAGGCAGCCCCCCACATATAATGACAGTGAGTAAAGATGAAATACAAACACAGAGATGAAATAGATTTAGCAAAGTGAGGCCCGACTTACTGAATAGACCGAGGATAGGAAAGATAGCTTTGCGGTCAACACAAAAACCTACAAACAACCACGCAGAGGGGCAAAAAGACCCTCCGCACGACTAACGGTACGGAGGTGCTCCCTCTGCGTCTCAGAGCTTCCAGCAAGCAAGAAAAACCAATATAGCAAGCTGGACAGAAAATATAGCAAACAAAAATAACACAAGCAGAACTTAGCTTATGCAGGATAGACAGGCCACAGGAACGATCCAGGAGGAAGCAAGACCAATACTAGAACAGTCCTATCGCACTGCATAGGCTCAGGTTTATGCTCAGATAATACCGCCAAATGGTGCACAGATTTACGCTCACGCAAGTGTCGACCGATCTGAATGGCCAAAGACATAGACTCATTCAGACCAGCAGGCATAGGAAATCCCACCATGACATCCTTAAGGGCTTCAGAGAGACCCTTTCTGAAAATAGCTGCCAGCGCACATTCATTCCATTGAGTGAGCACGGACCACTTTCTAAACTTCTGACAATAAATCTCTATCTCATCCTGACCCTGACACAGAGCCAGCAAATTTTTCTCTGCCTGATCCACTGAATTAGGTTCGTCGTACAGCAATCCGAGCGCCAGAAAAAACGCATCAATATTACATAATGCAGGATCTCCTGGAGCAAGGGAAAATGCCCAGTCTTGAGGGTCGCCACGTAATAAAGAAATAATGATTTTAACTTGTTGCACTGGGTCACCAGAGGAGCGGGGTTTCAAAGCCAGAAATAGTTTACAATTATTTTTAAAATTCAAAAAGTTAGCTCTATCTCCAGAAAATAACTCAGGAATAGGAATTTTAGGTTCTAACATAGGATGCTGAACCACTAAATCTTGAATGTTCTGTACTCTTATAGTGAGATTATCCATCAAAGAGGACAGACCCTGAATGTCCATGTCCACACCTGTGTTCTGAACCACCCTGATGTAAAGGGGAAAAGAAAGACAGAACACAGTGCAAAGAAAAAAAAATGGTCTCAGAACTTCTCTTTTCCCTCTATTGCGAAGCATTAGTACTTTGGGCCTCCAGTACTGTTATGAACAGGTAATTCAGAACCACAATGGACCTTGAAGTTCAGAGCACAAAAAGTGACCTGACATTTACCAAAATCATAGGACGAGCTCTGAGACGTGGAAACTCTGCTGACCGCAATCCCTAATCCTATCACACCACACTAGAGGTAGCCGTGGATTGCGCCTAACTCTCCCTATGCAACTCGGCACAGCCTGAGAAACTAACTAGCCCTGAAGATAGAAAAATAAGCCTACCTTGCCTCAGAGAAATTCCCCAAAGGAAAAGGCAGCCCCCCACATATAATGACAGTGAGTAAAGATGAAATACAAACACAGAGATTAAATAGATTTAGCAAAGTGAGGCCCGACTTACTGAATAGACCGAGGATAGGAAAGATAGCTTTGCGGTCAACACAAAAACCTACAAACAACCACGCAGAGGGGCAAAAAGACCCTCCGCACCGACTAACGGTACGGAGGTGCTCCCTCTGCGTCTCAGAGCTTCCAGCAAGCAAGAAAAACCAATATAGCAAGCTGGACAGAAAATATAGCAAACAAAAATAACACAAGCAAAACTTAGCTTATGCAGGATAGACAGGCCACAGGAACGATCCAGGAGGAAGCAAGACCAATACTAGAACATTGACTGGAGGCCAGGATCAAAGCACCAGGTGGAGTTAAATAGAGCAGCACCTAACGACTTAACCTCATCACCTGAGGAAGGAAACTCAGAAGCCGCAGTACCACTCTCATCCACCAAAGGAAGCTTATAGACAGAACCAGCCGCAGTACCACTCACGACCACAGGAAGGAGCTTGGCCACAGAATTCACAACAGATTTCTTGCTTTATAAATGGGGTTGGCACCATCAGTTGTGTTGTGCAGAAGTCTGGTGGATACACAGCTGATAGTCCTACTGAATAGACTGTTAGAATGTGTATTATGGCAAGAAAAAAGCAGCTAAGTAAAGAAAAACGAGTGGCCATCATTACTTTAAAAAATGAAGGTCAGTCAGTCCGAAAAATAGGGCAAACTTTGAAACTGTCCCCAAGTGCAGTGGCAAAAACCATCAAGCGCTACAAAGAAACTGGCTCACATGAGGACCGCCCCAGGAAAGGAAGACCAAGAGTCACCTCTGCTTCTGAGGATAAGTTTATCCAAGTCACCAGCCTCAGAAATCACAGGTTAACAGCAGCTCAGATTAGAGACCAGGTCAATGTCACACAGAGTTCTAGCAGCAGACACATCTCTACAACAACTGTTAAGAGGAGACTTTGTGCAGCAGGCCTTCATGGTAAAATAGCTGCTAGGAAACCACTGCTAAGGACAGGCAACAAGCAGAGGAGACTTGTTTGGGCTAAAGAACGCACGGAATGGACATTAGACCAGTGGAAATCTGTGCTTTGGTCTGATGAGTCCAAATTTGAGATCTTTGGTTTCAACCACCGTGTCTTTGTGTGACGCAGAAAAAGTGAACGGATGGACTCTACATGCCTGGTTCCCACCGTGAAGCATGGAGGAGGAGGTGTGATGGTGTGGGGGGGCTTTGCTGGTGACACTGTTGGGGATTTATTCAAAATTGAAGTAATTCTGAACCTGCATGGCTACCACAGCATCTTGCAGCGGCATTCTATTCCATCCGGTTTGTGTTTAGTTGGACCATCATTTATTTTTCAACAGGACAGTGACCCCAAACACACCTCCAGGCTGTGTAAGGGCTATTTGACCAAGAAGGAGAGTGATGGGGTGCTACGCCAGATGACCTGGCCTCCACAGTCACCAGACCTGAACCCAATCGAGATGGTTTAGGGTGAGCTGGACCGCAGAGTGAAGGCAAAAGGGCCAACAAGTTCTAAGCATCTCTGGGAACTCCTTCAAGATTGTTGGAAGACCATTCCCGGTGACTACCTCTTGAAGTTCATCAAGAGAATGCCAAGAGTGTGCAAAGCAGTCATCAAAGCAAAGGTGGCTACTTTGAAGAACCTAGAATATAAGACATAATTTCAGTTGTTTCACACTTTTTTGTTATGTATATAATTCCACATGTGTTCGTTCATAGTTTTGATGCCTTCAGTGTGAATGTACAATTTTCATAGACATGAAAATACAGAAAAATCTTTATATGAGAAGGTGTATCCAAACTTTTGGTCTGTACTGTATATATGTGCCTCAATGACATATATATGTATATATATATATACATATATATATACACACAGTACATACAGTGCCTACAAGTAGTATTCAACCCCCTGCAGATTTAGCAGGTTTAATAAGATGCAAATAAGTTAGAGCCTTCAAACTTCAAACAAGAGCAGGATTTATTAGCAGATGCATAAATCTTACAAACCAATTATTATTCAACCCCTAGGTTTAATATTTTGTGGAATAACCTTTGTTTGCAATTATAGCTAATAATCGTCTTTTATAAGACCTGATCAGACCGGCACAGGTCTCTGGAGTTATCTTGGCCCACTCCTCCATGCAGATCTTCTCCAAGTTATCTAGGTTCTTTGGGTGTCTCATGTGGACTTTAATCTTGAGCTCCTTCCACAAGTTTTCAATTGGGTTAAGGTCAGGAGACTGACTAGGCCACTGCAACACCTTGATTTTTTGCCTCTTGAACCAGGCCTTGGTTTTCTTGGCTGTGTGCTTTGGGTCGTTGTCTTGTTGGAAGATGAAATGACGACCCATCTTAAGATCCTTGATGGAGGAGCGGAGGTTCTTGGCCAAAATCTCCAGGTAGGCCGTGCTATCCATCTTCCCATGGATGTGGACCAGATGGCCAGGCCCCTTGGCTGAGAAACAGCCCCACAGCATGATGCTGCCACCACCATGCTTGACTGTAGGGATGGTATTCTTGGGGTCGTATGCAGTGCAATCCAGTCTCCAAACGTCACGTGTGTGGTTGGCACCAAAGATCTCGATCTTGGTCTCATCAGACCAGAGAACCTTGAACCAGTCAGTCTCAGAGTCCTCCAAGTGATCATGAGCAAACTGTAGACGAGCCTTGACATGACGCTTTGAAAGTAAAGGTACCTTACAGGCTCGTCTGGAACGGAGACTATTGCGGTGGAGTACGTTACTTATGGTATTGACTGAAACCAATGTCCCCACTGCCATGAGATCTTCCCGGAGCTCCTTCCTTGTTGTCCTTGGGTTAGCCTTGACTCTTCGGACAAGCCTGGCATCGGCACGGGAGGAAACTTTCAAAGGCTGTCCAGGCCGTGGAAGGCTAACAGTAGTTCCATAAGCCTTCCACTTCCGGATGATGCTCCCAACAGTGGAGACAGGTAGGCCCAACTCCTTGGAAAGGGTTTTGTACCCCTTGCCAGCCTTGTGACCCTCCACGATCTTGTCTCTGATGGCCTTGGAATGCTCCTTTGTCTTTCCCATGTTGACCATGTATGAGTGCTGTTCACAAGTTTGGGGAGGCTCTTAAATAGTCAGAAAAAGCTGGAAAAAGAGATAATTAATCCAAACATGTGAAGCTCATTGTTCTTTGTGCCTGAACTACTTCTTAATACTTTAGGGGAACCAAACAGAATTCTGGTGGGTTGAGGGGTTGAATAATAAATGACTCTCTGAAAAAACTTTTCCCAATTTAAAAAAAATAAACAAAGAAATAACATTCTTTTTTGCTGCAGTGCATTTCACACTTCCAGGCTGATCTACAGTCCAAATGTCACAATGCCAAGTTAATTCCAAATGTGTAAACCTGCTAAATCTGCAGGGGGTTGAATACTACTTGTAGGCACTGTATGTTTTTATTATTTTTTGAGCACATGGATCCATTGTATGTCCGTATGTCGGTTTTGCAAGCCTGCGAGAAAATCTTGCAGTACGGATTACATATTTCCCATTGACTTGCATTGGGTTTCGTGTTTCGGTCGATCCCGACCCTGACTTTTCGCGATAATCGGCCAATTTCACTCGACTCGACTTTTGAGAAAGTCGGGTTTCGCAAAACCCGACTCGACCTTAAAAAAGTAAAAGTTGCTCAACCCTAATCCACGCTGCTTCCGATGAGCCCTTACATTATTATATAAAAGACAGGAGAAAAGAGACACATTTATTTTAATATAATATGAAAGAAAATATAATTCTTAATGTGTGATTGGAAAGTAATCTATTCCTCAAAAATAAGATTTTATGTTAGAGATATTTTTTAGAATTTTTGAAGATTTGTTTTCAATTTTACACATTCGTGGAAATCCTGAATTAATGCAATTTCCACTCTGGACATTTTTAGGCTGATACTTCTTCCTCTTTTAAGATCACTTCTCAGTAGTCATCTATCTATATTTTAATATACACTCCTCAACATTGAAATTACTGCACCGAACAGAGCCGCGGGGACTCAAACATATTTTTCGAGATCATTGAAGACACTCGGTTAACACTCGAGCATGGTCTGATAACACCTTCTCTGAGCATGCTTGCTCATCACTAGTAGACATGTTATTTATATGCAAATTATGTAAAAATGGAGACAACATTTTCAAAGCATCTGGATTTATTCAGTCCGGAGTTTGAGCCACGTGCAAAAATTCAAGTACTATGGGTGCGCAAAACATAAAAAAAACAGATCATAAGTATAGAATCTGATTTTTACTGATACATTTCCATTATTAAAGTAGGAAACTGAATTTGACCATGTCCATTTTACGAACTGCTGATGTTTAAAAATGGGTGTCACACGGGATTACAATAAAGATGAAATATCAGCAGTTTTTTTCTGGTTGAAAATTAAATTTTCCCCACCCTCTTCCCTGAAGGCGAGCTCTGGCTGGATATCGCTTCAACTGCCTCATTCCCATGGTCAACCATCACGATCAGATATGGTCAAGGAAACCTTGAATGTATGCCGTTGTATAACCATACGGTAGAGAATTCCCTGATGTTTTCACCCGATCTATGCCATTGTATAGCCACATGGTAGAGTATCCCTTATATGTTTTTTGGGTTGGCGCCTGTTCACACTAGCTTGGATGTGCTGGTCTTGTTCTCTATTTGTATTTACCCGATGTATGCCATTGTGTGACCATATGGTAGAGTATCCCCTGACATTTTCACCCGATGTATGCCATTATATAGCCATATGGTAGAGTATTACCTGATGTTTTCACCTGTTCTATGCCATTCTATAACCATACAGAAGTTATGTCGCTTACCCATGTTATGTAACAAAATGCTTATAACCTGATGTTAAATTCATCCATTGGTTGTATAAATTATTCTTTTGAAAGCTGAAACCCTCCGAAATGTGGTTTAGGTTAATAATAATAATCTTTAGTAATCTTTATTTTTATATAGGGCTAACATATTCCGCAGCGCTTTACAGTTTGCACACATTATCATCACTGTCCCCGATGGGACTCACAATCTAAATTCCCTATCAGTATGTCTTTGGAATGTGGGAGGAAACCGGAGTACCCGGAGGAAACCCACGCAAACACGGAGAAAACATACAAACTCTTTGCAGATGTTGTCCTTGGTGGGATTTGAACCCAGGACTCCAGCGCTAACAGCAGTGCTAACCACTGCGCCACCGTGCCGCCCAGGTTAAGAAAATAAATTGGCATCAATGCAGAACACAATGCTCAGAATGCTCATGCAGAATGGTCAGATTTTGGCAAGACAAAAGTTTTGTCGCCTGGTCATATAATGCACCCAATCCTAGTTTACATCCTCACCTGTGCTCAGTAAATGATTGGTTAATTAGTGTGTGTGTATAAAAAGAAACCCAGCACCCCAGACCTTCATTTGAACTGCAAATTGAGCTCTGACAACATGCCAAAAATCCACCCTGTATCCAAAGCCTGGATTATCAAGAGGTTGAAGACCAGATCCACTGCAGAGGTGGCTGGCACTTTAAATGTGTCTCAGCGTCTTTGTCAGCGTCAGCTTCTTTGTGTAGCATCATGGGAAGGCCTCAAGGAATCAGCCAAGATATCAAGAAGAAAATTGTGAACTTGCATAAGTCTGGATTATTCTTGGGTACAATTTCAAGATACCTGAAGGTGCCTTGTTCATCTTTACAAACAATTATACACAAGTAGAAACAAGTTAGGAATGTCCAGCTATCATACTGCTCAGGAAGGAGATGGGTTCTGTGTCCCAGAGATGATCGTGCTTTGGTCCGACATGTGCATATCAACCCAAGGACAAAAGCAAAAAACCTTGTGAAGATGATTACAGAACTGGTAAGATTGTGTCAATATCCACAGTGAAACAAGTACTGTATCAACATAGACTGAAAGGCCATGCTGCCAGGAAGAAGCCATTGCCCCAACAGAAACATAAAAAAATCCAGATTAATGTTTGCAAAAGCACACAGGAACAAAGACCTTATTTTTTGAAGACATGTCATGTGGTCTGATGAAACTAAAATTGAACTTTTTGGGCATAATGACCATCGTTACGTTTGGAGGAAAAAGTGAGAAGCTTGGAACACCATCCCAACTGTGAAACATGGGGGTGGTAGCATCATGTTGTGGGGTTGTTTTGCTGCAGGAGAAAATAGATGGCATCATGAGAAATGAAGATTATGTAGCAATACTGAAGCAACATCTCAAGATATCACCCAGGAAGATAAAGCTTGGGAGGCAATGGGTCTTCCAAATGGACAATGACCAGAAGCATACTGCCAAAATGGTAACACAGTGGCTTCAAGATAACAAAGTCAATGTTTTAGAACAGCCATGGATACATTCCAAGAGGTAAAATTTCCAAAATTGGGTCACTTGGGGAGGAAGATTCAGTTTTTCTAGCACTTAGGGGCTCCTTATATGGAGTCCGCAAACTATTCTAGGAAAATCTGCGTTCCTGGAGGCAAATAGCGCTCCGTCCCTCCCGAGTCTCGTCGTGTGGCTAAGCAGTACTGTACAGCCACATATGAGATATTGCCACGTTCAGTAGAAATTGTGGGAGAAATTTTGGTGCCATTTCCCAGTGGGTAAGTGTAAATCTTGGGGCTAACACACAATCTTGGTGGAAAATATGTAAATTATTTTTTCTTCACTGCCCAGAGATATAAAATTCTGTGACACACTTGTGGTGTCAATATAATTACTGCACCCCTAGATTCATTCATTAAGAGTTTTAGTTTGTAAAATGGGATCACTTATGGGGGGTTCTGCTGTGTTGGCACCTCAGGGGCTCTGCCAATGTATAACATGGTACCCTGAAACCAGTGCAGCAAAATCTACACTGTAATGTGGCGCCAGTATTGGACTTGGGTGCCAAGGGCCCACCAGTAACCAACTCCAGGGCCCCACTTTTCAGCTACATATATAACAGTGAACGGGGTAGATTGGTAAATGAATAAGATGCCACCATTGACTGTACATAGTGATTCAAGTATATAGTGCCAAGTACTGCTTATAAAAAAGGTGGGATGCTTTTGCAGAGAGGCCCACCGGAGGATTCTCCTGTTGTCCTGTGGGCCAGTCCAAGTCTGTGTGGCGCTACTTCCCTTTTGAGCTGTGCACTGTGCCTCAAAAGGAGTTTTTGACCACATATGGGGTATCGATGAACTCGGGAGAAATTGCATAACAAATATTCTCGTCCATTTTCTCCTTTTGCCTTTGTGAAAATACAAAATTTGGGGCTGAAAAAAGATTTTTGTTGGAAAAATGTGAATTTCTTTTATTTATTTTTTTACTCTCAACGTTATAAACCTCTGTAAAGCACCTGAGGGTTTAAGGTGCTCACCACACATCTAGATAAGTTCCATGAGGGGTCTAGTTTCCAAAACAGGGTCTCTTTTGGGGGT
Organism: Ranitomeya imitator; assembly: GCF_032444005.1. Taxonomy (NCBI): domain Eukaryota; kingdom Metazoa; phylum Chordata; class Amphibia; order Anura; family Dendrobatidae; genus Ranitomeya; species Ranitomeya imitator. The sequence goes on from NC_091291.1 coordinate 31,398,683, forward strand.
TTCCACTGTTTAGGCACATCAGGGGCTCTCAAAACACAACATGGCATCTGCCAAATATGCCAGCAAATTTTACATTCAAAAAGTGAAATGGCGCTCCTTCCCTTTCTGAGCTCTGCCGTGTGCCCAGTGGTTATCCCTCACATATGGGGCATCGGCGTGCTCAGGAGAAATTGGGCAACAAATTTGATGGTCCATTTTCTCATGATACCCTTGCAAAAGTAAAAAAAATTAGGTCCAAAGAAAATTTTTGTGAAAGAAAGTTAAATGTTTATTTTTTTCCTTCCACATTCCATTCATTTCTGTGAAGCACTTGAAGGGTTAATCTTCTTAAATGTGGTTTGAGCACCTTGAGAGGTGCAGTTTTTAGGATTGGGTCAATTTGGGGTATGTTCTGTCATGTAGGCCCCTCAAAGTCACTTCAAATGTGAGGTGGTCCCTAAAAAAAATGTTTTTTTTTCAAATTTTGTTGTAAAAATGAGAAATCGCTGGTCAACTTTTAACCCTTATAACTTCCTAACAAAAAAATAATTACGTTCCAAATATTGTGCTGATATAAAGTAGATATGTGGGAAATGTTATTTATTAACTATTTTGTGCGATATGACTCTCTGAATTAAGGACATAAAATTTAAGTTTGAAAATTGCAAAATTTTCAAAATGTTTGCCAAATTTCAGATTTTTTATAGATTTTTTTTCATATCAAATAAATTTGACCACTATCATAAAGTACAATATGCCACAAAAATAGTCTCAGAATCAGTGGGATCCATTGAAGGGTTCCAGAGTTATGACCTCATAAAGTGGCAGTGGTCAGAATTGAAAAAAATGGCCTAATCAAGAAGGTGAAAACCGGCTTCAAGGTGAAGGGGTTAATATAAATGGAATAAGGAGCTTTTTGTAATTTTTTTCAATTTTTTTTTAAAATTCCATAAGGACCGTCTTTCTTTTTCCATCACAATCCGTCGTTTTGTGAAAAAAACGGATCCAGCAAATGGTGCTGCTGGGGATCCGTTTTTTTCTCACAGACTTGTATTAGCGATGGATTGTGACGGATGGCCACACGTTTCATCCGTCATGCACTGGATCCGTCGTAAAATTGCTGTCGGGCGGAGACAACGCACAGAGGAACGTTTTTTTCTGTACGTCGGAAAATCGCTCAGCGACGGATCCTGCGCTGTCCGTCGTTGGCTATAATGGAAGCCTATGGACGCGGGATCCGTCGCTGCCTGTGAAAAGCAGGAATCCAGCGACGGATGCAGTCTTTTCAAACTGAGCACGCGAGGAAGAATTTCCCATCAGGGAAATTCTCTCTCGCTCTCTCTCTCTCTTTTTAATATTGATGCTGCCTATGCAGCATCAATAGTAAAAACATATAATGTTAAAAATAATTTAAAAAAATAAAAAATCGTGATATTCTTACCTTCCGGCGTCTCCCGCAGCCTTCCCTCGGCCCTGCATCACTGGGAAAGGGAGCTGCCGACAGCATCGGGAAGGCTGCAGGGGTTGCGCTGGACGCAGGAAGGTAAGAATATCACAATTATTATTATTTTTATCTTGGGTTGTGTTGTCTATGCGTTTTTGCAGCGAAAAAACGCGGTGAAGATGCATACACAACGTGTGCACATAGCCTTCTAGGATGCACTGGAACCGTCAAAAAAATGGCTCCAGTGCATCCGTTTTTACAATCTGCACAGGATCCGTCTTTTCAACATTTTGACAGATAGTGACTGATTGTAAAAACGGAAGTGTGAAAGAGGCCTTACTGTCGGGGACACCAGCACAAAGACATCCGAGCATCTTTTCGGAATTCCTTCTACATTGCCTTTGTTTTTTTTTTGGTAAGCTGATGAATTTTCTCCTTTTTTTCTTATGTGTAATATGAGTTTGAGAAAAATTCGGGATCTTAGTGTTTAAAGGGAACCTGTCACCTGAATTTGGCGGGACTGGTTTTGGGTCATATGGGCGGAGTTTTTGGGTGTTTGATTCACCCTTTCCTTACCCGCTGGCTGCATGCTGGCTGCAATATTGGATTGAAGTTCATTTTCTGTCCTCCATAGTACACGCCTGCACAAGCCAAGATTGCTTTGCGCAGGCGTGTACTATGGAGGACAGAGAATGAACTTCAATCCAATATTGCAGCCAGCATGCAGCCAGCGGGTAAGGAAAGGGTGAATCAAACACCCCAAAACTCCGCCCATATGACCCAAAACCAGTCCCGCCAAATTCAGGTGACAGAGTCCCTTTAACATATTTAGTGTTGGATATGATGCTTTTCTTCACTGACCTCTTGTGCAGGGAAACACTAAGGATATTGCAAAGTTTGACCCTGAACCAAGTGGTAACATTTTACCTCCAAAACGGTAGTAAACTATTGTACACAATCCATATAAAAAAAATCTTCCAAATAATTTTATTTCTTAATAAGTCCTTTGCTCTTTAATAGTTCTGTAAGGTCTGCGGGGACAGCAATCCATTCTGGAAGATAAATGGCTTCATACTTGACATACTTTAGATAGGATGAATCAGGAGCACTGTAATTAGTCAGGTGAATCGCTTCACCGCCTGCTAGGTACGCCGCCCAGATTCCAAATGACCCAAACGTCATGATAGTGTGGTTACAATGGGCCAAAATTGCAAAATCCCTACCAGGGGAACCTTCTTTTCCATCTCCGGCAAAGTAAACATCTCCTAAGGAATTATTAATATTCTTCTTACACCAGTCCATCCCATTACTGGTCACCACAAATATCGGATTCTGGTACTTCCTCCTGAAGTAATCGGTGGCATTCTGTAGGTAATTTTTGTCCGCTAATACTCCTCTCTTCTGTTGAGCGAAAAGTTTTACATAGTCCCCTCTACGAACGTGAACCCCTACAAAGGTCACATTAGTCCGATTGTCCCTCACTTGTGTTAGATAAGCGTTAGTCTCATCTTTAACAAAGTCATGGAATATAAATTCTTGGAGAAGCTCCTTCTTTATATGATGGTAGAAAGTCCAGGAGTAGACAAAGCCTTTGAGTCTAATATTCTCCCCTGTGATATTTCGGTATTCGGGACACATCCAGTTGTTAATATTATACTCCTTCCATTTTATACGATTAGCAGAGTCCTTGGAAATTAAAGGCAAATTTAACTTGAATAGTGAGGAAAGCTCCTGGTGCATCTCGGGCAGAATGTATGCTCGATAGCCATTCATCTTTGCCAGAGCATAGAGAGCTGCATACTCTCCTATTTGGTTACCAAATCGTCCTAAGGGAAGAATAGTCATCATACCCCTCAGTGAACCGATGGTATGTGAATCATCTTCAGATGCATTTTCTTCACTTCTGGTCTTACAATTTTCTGCAAAAATCCGTGGGCTAGAATGAACATTGTACCAATAGGAACTATTCATTACAACTATAAATACTAGAAAGATGAAGATCAGATGACTTTGCTTCATGTTTCACGTTCTAGGCCAAAGTGCTGAATGAAATAAAGAGATAAAGAATTAGAAAATAATCTAGCAAGATGAATACATACTGTCAACTGTAGAGACATGAATATTTGGCATTAGTGCTTGGCTAGCTGCGGAAAAACATTGGCTTAGGTATGGTGTTCAATAGTAATGAGGCCGATTAGGTAACCGGGAGCTATGTCCACTGCAACAGGGTCAACGGTAATCCATCGCAACAATGGAAGCCATTGTCAGTCCAGAACATAACATTAGACTATACACTATATCTACTTTGTTTAGTAATTTGAGGTTTTTATATACAGAGCGTATTTATGAGTCAGTTTGAGTGATTAATTAACCCCTATATGCTGGTATTTATTAAGGTGTTCCAGCAAATATACATACTAATCAGTCCAAGTGATCGTACAGGGAAAAGAGCTGGGGCTGGCGTAATCACAACAGAGCTCAGCTTAACTGAAAGCCGAGTTCCTGCAACAACAGCCAAGGTTGGTGCCTACCAGGAGATGCCACAGTCTATAGTGAGTGACCACTATCAAGAACGGTCGCTAGTGAATGTAGCGTTTTGGAGGGGGCTCCCTCTAAAAACCCATTGGTACTCCTGATAGCGGGGTGCCGATGATTGTCAACAGTAGCCTACGTACAGTATCCTGTTAGGCCTTGCCATCATTAGGGTCTAACAAAACTTCCTCCTGTCACTGCAAATCTGGCCGGTTGAATACTCTACAATATATTAGTATTGCAGTGTATCAGATAAGGGATCAGACTAGTCAGTGTTAAAGTCCCACAATGGGACTTGGGGTTTTCTGACATATGGGCCCTTAAAAGTCACTTTAAAAGTGAGGAAGTCCCCCTAAAAATAAGATTGTAAAATATCTGGAAAAAAAATTGCTGCTAGACTTTCAAGCCTTCTCACATCCTAACAAATTCAAAGGACTAAAGTGAAGCGAATCGAATAGATGCAAATTGAATTTAGATCAGAATTTTAGGAATTTCAGAAGATTTGCACATTTTAAAAAGTAGGTTTCAAAATATGATGCTGATGGAAAGGGAACATATGGTAAATGTTATTTATTGAATATTTTAGCTTGAAAATTCCTAATTTTTTGCACTTCTTGTAAATGCAGCGCCCCAGAGTCCTGGTCATTGAAGTAATGTCGCTCTGCCGCTAAGGGGAGTGATGTTATGTCTGATTGCACTAAAGGAGTTCATCTGACCAGGTATCACAGCACACATTACACTTCACACTCCGGCCACCAGGGGGAGCAAAAGGCACTATGTATTAGGCCACTCCTTACACTCTGGTAAAACGGGGGGGGAAGTTAGGGAGAATGCAGCCTGGGAGAGCTCCAGGGAGGACCTGTCAGGGGTGGGTTCCTGGCAGGTACCTAGCAGAAAGGACAGATCGTTACGGAGCCGCGCCTGCACTACCTTGCGGCAGCATCCTAAGGAAGGACACGAAGTGAAGGATATTGTGGAGAAGTGAGAAACGAGATCACAGCACAAGGAGATAACCAGTAGGAGTCATGTCCCGAGATCGGCAACATCCTACTGAGGCGCGTAGCCGGTGGCCGGAACGCCGAGGAAGTAACAGACTTCAAGCATTACATCAAACAGCGGCAGGACAGTTGATTATAGGTTGGCTGTCCACCTTACATCACCTAAGCAGACATACGGGGCAATTGTGGGAGAGGGGCGTCTCTAGGGTCCCAGAATAACTCCAGGCCTTCCCGTCAAACGGGTGCGTCCTAGCCAGATAAACTGGGGGACGGAGAGAGAGAGAACGAACGAATACGAAAGTTGTGAGGACTATCCCGTGGTGCTCAGCAGGGAAGGACTACAACACACAGGCGCTAGTTGGTAGCACTGATTTCCACCTGCAAAGGGAACTCTGGATGTGCCTTCGGACCGGCCGGACTCAGCCAGCCCTGTTAGCAGTGCTCTGGATTGCGGATCCCGAAGTCTTCAGTAAAAAGGTAAAGAGACTGCAACCCTGTGTCCTCATTATTAACTGCGCCTCACATCATCGCCACCTACACTGCTGGGAAGCCCTGGGGATATACTTCACCTGTGGGAAGGTATACCATCTAGCTGCCATTCCATCACCCCAGCGGACCCCTAAGTAGCGTCGGTCACCATGACCGAATACCACAGGTGGCGTCACGAACCCTTGACAAACTTCCATCACCCTTTCATCGGATGCCCCTTAGCAGGGTCATGGACCGGGTCCAGCCACTGTGACGACCCCAGCACCGAGACAGAGAGGACCGGTACCGAGTACCCCGCGGCCCTGCGTCTGGGGGCGCTCCATAAACAAACGCAAATCTTATCAAACTAAATTTACCACTAACACAAAGTAAAATGTGTCACAAAAAAACAAACAAAAACCCCCAGAATCACTGGGATATGTAAAAGAGTTCCAGAGTAGTAATGAGCGAGCGTGCTCGCCACCGCTCAATACTAGATCAAACATCGGGGTCCTCGGGCGCACTCGGAACTCGATCGAGTTCCCGTCCCTCATGTTTAGCACCTGTTACACAGCCAATGAACATGCAGAGATTGCCTGCCTTTCACGGTAAAGCCGTAACCATGTTGGCTACTGGCATTACTGTGATGAGGAATGGTTACAAGATTTGGGAATGTTTAGCTTGCAAGACTGAAGGAGAAGACTGAGAGGAGACTTATTAGCTGTCTACAAATATCTAAAGGGCTGTCACAGTGTAGAGGGATCATCATTATTCTCATTTGCACATGGAAACACGAGAAGCAATGGGATGAAACTGAATGGGAGAAGATACAGTTTAGATATGATAAATAACTTTTTGATAGTGATGGTGATCAATGAGTGGAACAGGCGGCCATGAGAGGTGGTGAGTTCTCCTTCAATAGAAGTTTTCAAACTTGGATGGACAGACATCTGTCTGGGATGATTTAGTGAATCCTGCTTTGAGTAGGGGTAGGATCAGATGAGCCAGGAGGTCCCTTCCAACTCTAACATTCTATGATTCTATGATTCATCCTCCATCTCCAAATTGTCATCCATATCAGTCACAAGCTGGAAGCACTGCATCACTGCCTTGGTGAAGCAGCAACAGGCTCTGCTGAATTTAATTTCACCGCAACACAGTTGCTGAAGGATATAAAAGACCAGACAAATCTGTGGCTCTCACCGCTGAACCGATTACCAGGCATGGTCAAGGGTGGTCAAGTGTGATATTGGTCATAACCTGATGGTGGCACTGAAGCTTGGCAAGCTCGCACACATATCATGCCTGGCCTTGAAAGCCTGTGCAGATTTGTACGAGCTACTTGTGAAGGTATGCCACTCGTGTGCCTATTTCTGCAAGTCAGCTACAGCAGCACTTGCAACTGCCGGCTCACTGACTGGTATGCAACGTGACCACGGGCTGGAACTCCACATTACATTGGGTTTTTCTGACATATGATGATACATATGTTGGCAAGGATTTGTGAGCAGCAGAGGTCACTTGTTGAATACCGGCTACAACATGCCCATCAGTATTCCAGTCAGCCTGTGAGGTTCTCCAAAACTTGAAGGAATCAACCAAGATGGTGAGCAGTGATGACGCCATAATCAGAATAACCATCCCACTTCTGTGTCTACCCAAAGCTCACAGTTCACAATTAAAGAGGAAGTTTTTGCATGTGGACCAGGTGGAGATGGAGGAAGAATGTACACAGGGTGATAAGAGATGCCAGCTTCATCTCATCTTCTCAGCGTCAATTGAGTGATAATGAGGAGGAGGAACAGGAGATGGTTGCCTGTGCTACTGACGGTACTACCCACACCAGCTTCAACCTGTCTGCTCAGCTTGGATAGGCTGAACAGGAGGAAGAGAGGGAGGAGGACGAAGTAGATGCAGAGTCGTCCCCCTTGGGGGGACAGGGAAGTCTTGTCTGTTGAGAGTCAGGCACACTTCAGTCTGTTTCTTTACTAATTGTTTGCTAGAAGGTGTTATCACACCACCAGTAAATATTTTCTATGCACTGTGTTTTTACTTTGTATACCTGTGCTACACATTTATGTTTATTTGTGTGATTGTCTCTGGGGTGGTTATCACTCTGTTCCATGTTTTCCCGTCCAACTACAAATAATAATAATAATAATTTAATAAACATTATTTGTTTTAATTATTTTTTTTTATACGTCCCTGCTTTTTGGGCACTATGTACGGTATTTTCAAAGTAATTTCCCGTGATTATTTCCCATGAATAATTTCCCGTGGGGGTCTGCTGAAGACCCCCATGCTTGTCACTGTGGAGCGTCTTAAACCTTAGCCTGTGGACATACTGTACTTAAAAGGAGACTGTGATTTCTGCTGTATACAGACAATCGCAGCTCCAAGTCCTCTGGGGGGGACTATCGAGAACAGTGAAAAGTTAAAAAAAAGTTATAAAAAATATGAAAAAAAAAACAAAAACAAAAGTTCAAATCATTCTATTTTTATTCCATTAACCTCTTCACGACATGCACTGTACATGTATGATGCATGTCGGGTCTCCCGCTTTGATGTGGGCTCCGGCGCTGAGCACACATCTTTCTGGCACATGTCAGCTAATTTCTTCAGCTGACGTGTCCCTAACATCTGCGGGTGGAATCATGATTCACCCGTGGCTGTTAACATGTTAAACGCCGCTGTCAATCTTTGACAACGGCATTTAATATGCTCGTGCTGGAAGCTAGTCGCAAACCCCACCGATCGGCAACCCTGTTACATGACCGCGGGTCAAAGATGGTTGCGGGGTCTGCAGGAGACCCCTGTGGCTGTCATAGCTGGATAGTTATGAGTGGCCGGTGCTCATAGCAAGTGAAGCCCTGCTGTGTGTAGCACATGCGGTCGGGTGATCGCAGATTCTGGTCTCCCATAGAGACTATTGCAGCAAGTAAATAGTAAAAAAAAATATATATATATATATATATACATAAAGTAAAAAATATATAAAAGTTTAACCCCTTAAGCCCCGAGGGTGGTTTGCACGTTAATGACCGGGCCAATTTTTACAATTCTGACCACTGTCCCTTTATGAGGTTATAACTCTGGAACGCTTCAACGGATCTTGGCGATTCTGACATTGTTTTCTCGTGACATATTGTACTTCATTTTAGTAGTAACATTTATTCGATATAACTTGCGTTTATTTGTGAAAAAAACGGAAATTTGGCGAAAATTTAGAAAGTTTCGCAATTTTCCAACTTTAAATTTTTATGCCCTTAAATCACAGAGATATCTCACGCAAAATACTTAATAAGTAACATTTCCCACATGTCTACTTTACATCAGCACAATTTTGGAACCAAAATTTTTTTTTGTTAGGGAGTTATAAGGGTTAAAAGTTGACCAGCAATTTCTCATTTTTACAACACCATTTTTTTTTAGGGACCACATCTCATTTGATGTCATTTTGAGGGGTCTATATGATAGAAAATACCCAAGTGTGACACCATTCTAAAAACTGCACCCCTCAAGGTGCTCAAAACCACATTCAAGAAGTTTATTAACCCTTCAGGGGTTTCACAGGAATTTTTGGAATGTTTAAATAAGAATGAATATTTAACTTTTTTTCACACAAAATTTATTTCAGCTCCAATTTGTTTTATTTTACCAAGGGTAACAGGATAAAATGGATGCCAAACATTGTTGTACAATCTGTACTGAGTACGCTGATAGCCCATATGTGGGAGTAAACCACTGTTTGGGCGCATGGCAGAGCTCGGAAGGGAAGGAGCGCCATTTGACTTTTAAATGCAAAATTGACAGGAATTGAGATGGGACACCATGTTGCGTTTGGAGAGCCACTGATGTGCCTAAACATTGAAACCCCCCCACAAGTGACACCATTTTGGAAAGTAGACACCCTAAGGAACTTATCTAGATGTGTGGTGACCACTTTGACCCACCAATTGCTTCACAGAAGTTTATAATGCAGAGCCGTAAAAATAAAAAATCATATTTTTTCACAAAAATGATCTTTTCGCCCCCAATTTTTTATTTTCCCAAGAGTAAGAGAAGAAATTGGACCTCAAAAATTGTTGGCCAATTTGTCCTGAGTACGCTGATACCCCATATATGGGTGTAAACCATTGTTTGGGCGTATGGCAGAGCTCGGAAGGGAAGGAGCGCCATTTGACTTTTCAATGCAAAATTGACTGGAATTGAGATGGGACGCCATGTTGCGTTTGGAGAGCCCCTGATGTGCCTAAACATTGGAACCCCTCACAAGTGACACCATTTTGAAAAGTAGACCCCTTAAGGAACTTATCTAGATGTGTGGTGAGCACTTTGACCCAACAAGTGCTTCACAGAAGTTTATAATGCAGAGCCGTAAAAATAAAAAATCTTATTTTTTCACAAAAATGATCTTTTCGCCCCCAATTTTTTATTTTCCCAAGGGTAAGAGAAGAAATTAGACCACAAAAGTTGTTGTGCAATTTGTCCTGAGTGCGACGATACCCCATATGTGGGGGTAAACCACTTTTTGGGTGCATAGCAGAGCTCGGAAGGGAAGGAGCGCCATTTGACTTTTCAATGCAAAATTGACTGGAATTAAGTTGGGACGCCATGTTGGTTTGGAGAGCCCCTGATGTGCCTAAACATTAAAACCCCCCACAAGTGACACCATTTTGGAAACTAGACCCCATAAGGAACTTATCTAGATGTGTTTTGAGAGCTTTGAACCCCCAAATGTTTCACTACAGTTTATAACGCAGAGCCGTTAAAATAATTTTTTTTTTTTTTCGCAAAAATTATTTTTTAGCCCCCAGTTTTGTATTTTCACAAGGGTAACATAATAAATTGGACCCCAAAAGTTGTTGTCCAATTTGTCCTGAGTACGCTGATACCCCATATGTGGGGGGGAACCACTGTTTGGGCGCATGGCAGAGCTCGGAAGGGAAGGAGCGCCATTTGGAATGCAGACTTAGATGGATTGGTCTGCAGGAGTCACGTTGCATTTGCAGAGCCCCTGATGTACCCAAACAGTACAAACCCCCCACAAGTGACCCCATATTAGAAACTAGACCTCCCAAGGAACTTATCTAGATGTGTTGTGAGAACTTTGAACCCCTAAGTGTTTCACTACAGTTTATAACGCAGAGCCGTGAAAATAAAAATTCTTTTTTTTTTTCACAAAAATGATTTTTTAGCCCCCAGCTTTGTATTTTTACAAGGGTAACAGAATAAATTGGACCCCAAAAGTTGTTGTTCAATTTGTCCTGAGTACGCTGATACCCCGTATGTGGGGGGGAACCACTGTTTGGGCGCATGGCAGAGCTCGGAAGGGAAGGAGCGCCATTTGGAATGCAGACTTAGATGGATTGGTCTGCAGGCGTCACGTTGCATTTGCAGAGCCCCTGATGTACCCAAACAGTAGAAACCACCCACAAGTGACCCCATATTGAAACTAGACCTCCCATGGAACTTATCTAGATGTGTTGTGAAAACTTTGAACCCCCAAGTGTTTCACTACAGTTTACAACGCAGAGCCGTGAAAATAAAAAATCCTTTTTTTTCCCACAAAAATGATTTTTAGCCCCCCAAATTTTTATTTTCCCAAGGATAACAAGAGAACTTGGACCCAAAAAGTTGTTGTCCAATTTGTCTCGAGTACGATGATACCCCATATGTTGGGGTAAACCCCTGTTTGGGCGCACGGGAGAGCTCGGAAGTGAAGGAGCACTGTTTTACTTTTTCAATGCAGAATTGGCTGGAATTGAGATCGGACGCCATGTCGCGTTTGGAGAGCCCCTGATGTGCCTAAACAGTGGAAACCCCCAATTATAACTGAAACCCTAATCCAAACGCACCCCTAACCCTAATCCCAACTGTAACCCTAACCACACACCTAACCCTGACACACCCCTAATTCTAATCCCAACCCTAATCCCAACCGTAAATGTAATACAAACCCTAACCCTAACCCTAGCCCTAACCCTAGCCCTAACCCTAACCCTAATGGGAAAATGGAAATAAATACATTTTTTTTAATTTTATTATTTTTCCCTAAGGCTAGGTTCACATTGCATTAGGGAAATCCGTTTAGCACTAGCGGATTGCGCTAACGCAATGTCTTTTTAGGTGTCGTGTTTAGTGGTCGCGTTAACGTCCCCGCTCTGGAAGATCGGGGATCGGACCTCGGGCGCGCCGCGGACGCTGCAAGCAGCGTCTGAGGCGCGCCACAAAAGAACGGCACCTTGCTAGCGCGAGCCGAAAATGGCACGCTCTAGCGATGCGCTACACCCGAAAATCACATTGCTGTCAATGGTTGTGCTAACGGACCCGTTGCACGGCGTTAATTGTGACATTTTCGCCGTGCAACGCTGTCCGTTAGCGTTAACCCATTAACGCAATGTGAACCTAGCCTAACTAAGGGGGTGATGAAGGGGGGTTTGATTTACTTTTATAGCGAGTTTTTTATATCGGATTTTTATGATTGGCAGCCGTCACACACTAAAAGACGCTTTTTATAGCAAAAAAGTTTTTGCGTCTCCACATTTTGAGACCTATAATTTTTCCATATTTTGGTCCACAGAGTCATGTGAGGTCTTGTTTTTTGCGGGACGAGTTGACGTTTTTATCGGTTACATTTTCGGACATGTGACAGTTTTTGATCGCTTTTTATTCCGATTTTTTGTGAGGCAGAATGACCAAAAACCAGCTATTCATGAATTTCTTTTGGGGGAGGCGTTTATACCGTTCCGCGTTTGGTAAAATTGATGAAGCAGTTTTATTCTTCGGGTCAGTACGATTACAGCGATACCTCATTTATATCATTTTTTTTATGTTTTGGCGCTTTTATACGATAAAAGCTATTTTATAGAAAAAATAATTATTTTGGCATCGCTTTATTCTCAGGACTATAACTTTTTTATTTTTTTGGTTATGATGCTATATGGCGGCTCGTTTTTTGCGGGACAAGATGACGTTTTCAGAGGTACCATGGTTATTTATATCCGTCTTTTTGATCGCGTGTTATTCCACTTTTTGTTCAGCGTTATGATAATAAAGCGTTGTTTTTTGGCTCGTTTTTTTTTTTTTTTTCTTACGGTGTTCACTGAAGGGGTTAACTAGTGGGCCAGTTTTATAGGTCGGGTCGTTACGGACGCGGCGATACTAAATATGTGTACTTTTATTGTTTTTTTTGTTTTTTTTTTATGTAAAGAAATGTATTTATGGGAATAATATTTTTTTTTTTCTGCTTTATTTAGGAATTTTTTTTTTATTTTTTTTTACAAGTGTGGAAATTTTTTTTTTTACTTTTTCACTTTGTCCCAGGGGGGGACATCACAGATCACCGATCTGACAGTGTGCACAGCACTCTGTTAGATCGGTGATCTGACATACAGCCGGGCAGGATTAGAGCTGCAGCTGCAGCCTGATCCTGACCCGGAAGTGCTCCCTGCAGGACCCGGATGCAGCCCCGCGGCCATTTTGGATCCGGGGACTGCAGGGAGAAGACGCTCGGTACACGGTGAGCACATCACCGTGTACCGATCGTCTCAGGGAAGCCCGCAGGGAGCCCTCTCCCTGCGCGATGCTTCCCTGCACCGCCGGCACACCGCGATCATCTTTGATCGCGGTGTGCCGGGGGTTAATGTGCCGGGAGCGGTCCGTGACCGCTCCTGGCACATAGTGCCGGATGTCAGCTGCGATAGGCAGCTGACACCCGGCCGCGATCGGCCGCGCTCCCCCCGTGAGCGCGGCCGATCGCATATGACGTACTATCCCGTCCATGGGAATTAAGTCCCAGGTCACCTGGACGGGATAGTACGTCATATGGGATTAAGGGGTTAAATTACGCCCCCGTTCGCCCGATTAAATAAAAACACAAAGAAAAAGCACATATATGCATAAAAATAATTAATCTGATTGGTAAACACTGTAAATAAAAAAAAAAATCAAGAATGCCAAAATTACGTTTTTTGGATGCTTCACTTGCACAAAAAATCCTGGAACAAACGACCAAAACGTCATATGTATCTCAAAATGGCATCATTGATAAAGTTGTCTGTCTATGAAACTTAAGCCATCACACAGCTCCAGAGACTGAAAAATAAAAACTTTACGTGTCTTGGAAAATGGCGACACAACCCTAACATTTTTTTTTTCAACCTTATGATTTTTTTTTTTCACCACTAAAATAATTTTAAAAACTGGACATGTTTTGGTATCGGTGTAATCGCATTGATGAGCAGAATCATATTGCGTGTTCATTTTTACGATCCCCCCAAAAAATATGTCACAATTGCATTTTTTTTTCACAATTTCTCCCCACTTGGAATTTTTTCCCCGTTTTACAGTACACTATGTGGTAAAATGAATGGTGTCATTCAAAAGTGCAACTCGTCCCACAAAAATCAAGCCCTTATATGTATGTTTGGACAGGCAAAGAAGAATGGCAGGAAAAAATGAAAGTGCAAAAGCGGAAATAGGCAGCGGTGGGAAGGGGTTAAAAAGAAGCAAAGAGTGGACATCATATTTCTATACAGCCCATCCAAAACGCAGCGTTTTTTTACACTGCAAAAATATGCAGCGTCAAAAGGTCACAAAAATCATCGTTGCAACCAAAACTAATATTTTATGCATTTAAACACATAGCAAAAATAACTACTATTTCTTTCTAGTTTCGGAAAGAACCTATTCCCCCAAATGCAGTTTTTTTTTTAAAGAACCTATGCTTTTTTCACCCTCCCCAAGTTTAGCGCAGAGTCTCAACCGCTGCTTCCGGTGTCTGTTATAGTCTGCACCGCTGACGTCCCACCAGCAGTGCAACAGCCAACCACTGGACTCAGTGGCTCTGCTCAATGTGAGTGATTGGCTGTGCTTCAAGCAATACCAGACACCGAAAGCAGCAGGAAATACTCAGTGTCTGACCAGGTGAGCGTGAGTAAAGCCCCATTTTTAAAAAAAAAATAAACTGCACCTTTGGAACAGGTGTTTCCTAAACCCGGAAAACCAAATTAACGCTGTTTGCCTGTGCCATTCTGTATTCTACTTCTAATCCATGCTGCTGCCACCGGTGATACTAAAGAAAACACAGCATTTTTTGCTAATACAAGTCTAACCAAAGGGTATGAGGACCCTGTTAGGGTCCCAGTTTTTCTCTAAAACTTACATTTTATTGCATATCCCTAAAACCTTAAAAATAAAAAGGTTACAAATGCACTGAAATACCAAGACTAAAGGTACCTTCACACATAACGATTTCGTTAACGATATCGTTGCAACGTCACGCTTTTTGTGACGTAGCAACGATCCCGCTGACGATCTCGTTATGTGTGACAGCGACCAACGATCAGGCCCCTGCTGGGAGACCGTTGGTCGTTGGGGGAATGATCAGGACCTTTTTTTGGTCGCTGATCACCCGCTGTCATCGCTGGATCGGCGTGTGTGACGCCGATCCAGCGATGTGTTCACTTGTAACCAGGGTAAATATTGAGTTACTAAGCGCAGGGCCGCGCTTAGTAACCCGATATTTACCCTGGTTACCATTGTAAAAGTTAAAAAAAAAAACAGTACATACTCACATTCCGATGTCTGTCACATCCCCCGCCGTCAGCTTCCCTGCACTTACTGCCAGCGCCGGCCGTAAAGCAGAGCACAGCGGTGACGTCACCGCTGTGCTCTGCTTTACGGCCAGCACTGACACAGTCAGTGCAGGGAAGCTGACGGCGGGGAATGTGACAGACATCGGAATGTAAGTATGTACTGTTTTTTTTTTTTAACTTTTACAATGGTAACCAGGGTCAATATCGGGTTACTAAGCGCGGCCCTGCACTTAGTAACCCGATGTTTACCCTGGTTACCCGGGGACTTCGGCATCGTTGAAGACAGTTTCAACAATGCCGAAGTCTTTCCCCTGATCGTTGGTCGCTGGAGAGAGCGGTCTGTGTGACAGCTCCCCAGCGACCACACAACGACTTACCAACGATCACGGCCAGGTCGTATCGCTGGTCGTGATCGTTGGTAAATCGTTTAGTGTAACGGAACCTTAAGTATAAATGAGTCCATTGATTAAAACTGATTAATCTGGTTTAATGTTAATTGCATAATCAGATTATTTCGAAAATGTTTCTTATGCTGATTGATGTAATTTATGTATACTGCTTTCTGTGTTATTTCTCCATACATTCCACCCCCCCCCCCCCCTTCAAATTTCCCAATTTACTCTCCTATGTTTCCCAATTCTCACCTTACCTTTCCCATTATAATATAATTCAATATAAATATTTGGAAACAAATGTGATGAAATGCATTGCTGGTGTCTTGCGCGGTAGTGTTATGACACTCCTATATTTGTGCCAAACTGTCAGCAATATTAATTATGCTATTGTCGAGGATCAAAGGTCCAGAACCACTGCTCAAAAGTCATTGACAACAGCACAGGGCAAACTACCGTACTAAGAACTATGGTACTAACAAGTTATAGCTGGCTTCCTTTGTTGTTAAGAAGTATAAAATGATTTTCCTGGATCATTGATCATTGCTCTTGGACAATAGAACAAATTATATATATATATATATATATATATATATATATAAATATATATATTTAAATATATACAGTGGGGCAAAAAAGTATTTAGTCAGTCAGCAATAGTGCAAGTTCCACCACTTAAAAAGATGAGAGGCGTCTGTAATTTACATCATAGGTAGACCTCAACTATGGGAGACAAACTGAGAAAAAAAAATCCAGAAAATCACATTGTCTGTTTTTTTTAACAATTTATTTGCATATTATGGTGGAAAATAAGTATTTGGTCAGAAACAAACAATCAAGATTTCTGGCTCTCACAGACCTGTAACTTCTTCTGTAAGAGTCTCCTCTTTCCTCCACTCATTACCTGTAGTAATGGCACCTGTTTAAACTTGTTATCAGTATAAAAAGACACCTGTGCACACCCTCAAACAGTCTGACTCCAAACTCCACTATGGGGAAGACCAAAGAGCTGTCAAAGGACACCAGAAACAAAATTGTAGCCCTGCACCAGGCTGGGAAGACTGAATCTGCAATAGCCAACCAGCTTGGAGTGAAGAAATCAACAGTGGGAGCAATAATTAGAAAATGGAAGACATACAAGAACACTGATAATCTCCCTCGATCTGGGGCTCCACGCAAAATCCCACCCCGTGGGGTCAGAATGATCACAAGAACGGTGAGCAAAAATCCCAGAACCACGCGGGGGGACCTAGTGAATGAACTGCAGAGAGCTGGGACCAATGTAACAAGGCCTACCATAAGTAACACACTACGCCACCATGGACTCAGATCCTGCAGTGCCAGACGTGTCCCACTGCTTAAGCCAGTACATGTCCGGGCCCATCTGAAGTTTGCTAGAGAGCATTTGGATGATCCAGAGGAGTTTTGGGAGAATGTCCTATGGTCTGATGAAACCAAACTGGAACTGTTTGGTAGAAACACAACTTGTCGTGTTTGGAGGAAAAAGAATACTGAGTTGCATCCATCAAACACCATACCTACTGTAAAGCATGGTGGTGGAAACATCATGCTTTGGGGCTGTTTCTCTGCAAAGGGGCCAGGACGACTGATCCGGGTACATGAAAGAATGAATGGGGCCATGTATCGTGAGATTTTGAGTGCAAACCTCCTTCCATCAGCAAGGGCATTGAAGATGAAACGTGGCTGGGTCTTTCAACATGACAATGATCCAAAGCACACCGCCTGGGCAACGAAGGAGTGGCTTCATAAGAAGCATTTCAAGGTCCTGGAGTGGCCTAGCCAGTCTCCAGATCTCAACCCTATAGAAAACCTTTGGAGGGAGTTGAAAGTCCGTGTTGCCAAGCGAAAAGCCAAAAACATCACTGCTCTAGAGGAGATCTGCATGGAGGAATGGGCCAACATACCAACAACAGTGTGTGGCAACCTTGTGAAGACTTACAGAAAACGTTTGACCTCTGTCATTGCCAACAAAGGATATATTACAAAGTATTGAGATCAAATTTTGTTTCTGACCAAATACTTATTTTCCACCATAATATGCAAATAAAATGTTAAAAAAACAGACAATGTGATTTTCTGGATTTTTTTTTCTCAGTTTGTCTCCCATAGTTGAGGTCTACCTATGATGTAAATTACAGACGCCTCTCATCTTTTTAAGTGGTGGAACTTGCACTATTGCTGACTGACTAAATACTTTTTTGCCCCACTGTATATATTTAAATATATATATATATATATATATATATATATATATATATATATATATATATATAATTTGTTCTATTGTCCAAGAGCAATGATCAATGATCTGTTCAGGCATTAAAGTCCACTTTTTTCAATTCTGTTGTGTTGCTTTTCTTTTTTTGAATTTATATATAAATAAATAAATAAATATATATATATATATATATATATATTTAAATATATATATATAAATATATATATATATTTTATACAAATATATATATATATATATATATATATATATATATATACAGTATATATATATATATATATATATATATATATATATATATATATTTATTTATTTATATATAAATTCAAAAAAAGAAAAGCAACACAACAGAATTGAAAAAAGTCGACTTTAATGCCTGAACGGCGTGGCAGCGTTTCGGATGTGATATCCTATCTCAATTAGAAAAAGCAATAAAAAAATAGAATTCTTTTTATATTAAATACACTTGATTACAAATGGATAGTGGAAAAATATAAACTATAGTCATATATACTGTATATATATATATATATATATATATATATATACTCTGTGAATACAGAGAAACTATAACGTAAATTGTCATAATATTGGTAAGGGATGACGTTTTGCAAGCATAGGTGCAATAGACTTGTGCGATTTTTTACAACACTATTAAACGTCGCAACCTATAAATAAAAAAAAAAAGAAAAGAAAAAATCTAGGGAAGCAAACCTGCCCACTTTCCTTGATGGAACCTGGACTCTTTCATTAACTGCAACCCAGGCAAAAATAAAACAGGGGAACAATTTGAAAAACATTTTCTGTTGAGTTAGGTTTTTGAGCTGATTTATGCTAAAATTGGCATGCTGATTCCAAAAATGTAGTCAGTTTTTTTCTAGGACGTCAAGTTTTTCCTACACAACTTACCTGCCAGAGAAGCACAATTGCACTGATATCTGTAATAAGACTTGTTATCTGATTAAAATTCGACTCATATAGAGCTACGTGGCAACTTGTAAGAGTAGTCACAACTTTGTCATGCCTATTTCTTATATATTTCATTTTTTGTTCATATTTGTACTATTTAAAAAAAAACAACACTTTTTAGGTACAGTAGTTTACATAGTTTTGAGAAGACAAAAATCCTATAGTTCAAAAACTTGACGTGATAGAGAAAAACTGAGATCATTTCTGGATTCAGCATCCAAAAATTAATTAAGAACAGTTGTCTGACCTAACTCTTAAAAAATTGTGTTCCCCAATATTGACCAAACGAATGTTACATTTGGCACATGCAAGAAAAGAGAAAAAAAGATGTGCAAATTATACCTCGACCCCTTTTTTTTTAGCAATATCATCTATATCAAAATGTAATTTGTTAACTTACCAGAAATAAAAAATACAAATTTTCTGATGTTGACCGTAATTCCCTGGATGTAAAATATATTGGTGGGAGGCACAATGTTATTCCACAAAAGCTCGGGAGCAGTGTTACCTCCGTACTCCATAAAAGAAAGGAACAATCTCACATGGTAGATATAGATACAGCCTTCATAAGGGTATGTTCACACGTTCAGGATTTCCATCCTTTTTTTTTCAGGACAGTTTTTTTTAAAAACTGCAGCTCTTGGCAGAAAATGCAGGTCCTTTTTTTGTCCGTTTTTGATGCGTTTTTTGATGCGTTTTTTGATGCGTTTTTTTATCCTTTTTTTACTGTGTGTTTCCTAGGAAGCTTTTTAGGGCTAAAATGGCTGAAAATACCTAACCCTACCCCTAACCCTACCCCTAACCCTAACCCTAACCCTAACCCTACCCCTAACCCTACCCCTAACCCTAACCCTACCCCTAACCCTACCCCTAACCCTACCGCTAACCCTAACCCTACCCCTAACCCTACCCCTAACCCTAACCCTACCCCTAACCCTAACCCTACCCCTAACCCTACCCCTAACCCTAACCCTATTCTAACCTTAGTGAAAAAAAAAAAAAAAATTCTTAATTTTTTTTATTGTCCCTACCAATGGGGGTGACAAAGTGGGGGGGTGTCATTTACTATTTTTTTATTTTGATCACTGAGATAGGTTATATCTCAGTGATCAAAATGCACTTTGGAGCGAATCTGCCAGCCGGCAGATTCGGCGGGCGCACTGCGCATGCGCCCGCCATTTTGCAAGATGGCGGCGCCCAGGGAGAAGACGGCCGGACGGACACCGGGACGCCGGGTAAGTATAAGGGGGGGAGATTAGGGCACGGGGGGGGCATCGGAGCACTGGGGGGGGGCATCGGAGCACGGGGGGGGGCATCGGAGCACGGGGGGGCGGGATCGGAGCACGGGGGGGCAGCCACACTCCGCCCACGCACTTCCGCCCGCTCCCCCGCACTTCCTGCTGCAGCGGTTCGGCACCACAAATCGCAGTAAAACCCGCAGATATATTTTTGATCTGCGGGTTTTACTGCGATTTTGACCTCACAATGGAGGTCTATGGGTGCAGAACCGCTGCGGTTCAGGAAGAAGAATTGACATGCTCCTTCTTTTTTCCGGGAGCTATTCAGCGCGTCTTTTTTTTTACAATTTCCGGACCATGTGCACAGTGTGTCCTGTTTTCCATAGGGTACAGTGTACTGTACCCTGCATGGAAAACAGCTGCGGAACCGCAGCGGCAAAACCGCCGCGGTTCCGCGGTAAAAAACGCACTGTGTGAACATGGCCTAAAAGTGATTGTTACGTTATCGCTCCACCTTCAGGACAGCAACCAATTCACTTTATGCCTTCCTGCATAATAAAAGTCTAAAAAATATTGTCTAGAACGCCAAGCTTCAAACAGTATTGCAAGATTTACAACTTGTAGGATTTGACTTCCTTACCTTGAGTTGTCGCCATATCAATTTTGGACTCTGGAGGGATTATTGGCAAATATCATCGTTCAGAAATACCCAGTGACCCTACAATATCTTTTTATGACATGTATTAAAAAAAATAATTGAGAAACTAATGACCCTTACAGAGCTAATGCAAATACGCCTGTTGAAAGAAGTATCTTCTAAAGAAAAATAAGAAATACTCAACAGAAAAAACATGAAATATCAAACATAAATAATATATAAATAATAACGGGTGCTAATATAAGGACCATTTAAGGGACAGCCAACAAACAAATACAAAATGCAAAGGATGAGAAGTGAAAATAATGGTAATGTGTCCACAATAATTGCAGTATATAAGAAAAGATGTAAACTTTATTGAATAAATAAAACAATAAAAACATCTATCAGTGACAAAAAAAAGCATCATCATCAGTGTTGTAGAGAAAAATTAAAATCCATAGAGACATCTCCAGGGAATTGACATGTCCTCCTCACAGTGAACATATGAGGAAGAGAGAAACTAATTGTAACAGCTGACACTTCCAACTGAATTAACGCCGAGGCCTGCTGCAGGGACCAGATAATTACAGCATGGAGATTTGCTAGGAAGAAGACAACAAGATGGAGATCCATTTACATAGAGGCAGGGAAGTACTTTTCCCAGGAACAGAGCTTCCTGAATATTGGGGATTTGCATTGATTCAATATTTATGAGAGTTATATTTTTGGCGTCATACCAAAGGGATGAACATAACGCATTCACTCACATCACCGTAAGGCCATTCTAAGCACTAAAACTAAATAATGGTCAGATGGATGATGCTACCCATGCCACATTTCATCTTTATAGACAGAAAAAATCACGAGAAGAAATATGATGACAATATCCACTGCCTGAGACTTCTAGGGGCAAACATATGCTAAAAGTTAGGGATGTCATAAAATTCTGGAGGGCCTAGCACATCCCACAACCAGTCCCCACATGAGCTTACCAAGGAGAGGTATGTGGGCGTAGCCTTGATCTAATTAAAATTAAAGTTTGGGTCTCTGTCTTTGTTCATTCTGGAAGACATACTGTCATTATCCTGACCGGGGTTTGTTTCTTGTTATTCTCTCCCCGACCTGGTCAACCTTCTCTGCCTCGTTTTGGGTTCTGTGTGCAGCTGACCCCTTGATACCATGTTTTTGTCCTCTGCCCGTTTACTCTGTTCCCGTGACTTCCCTTTCCGGGCACCCCGCTTGTATTAGTGTTCGCTCCCTGTGCTTGGACCTTTAGGTATGTGACCAGACTTGTCTTCTGACCTGTTTTACTGTCTCACGTCTCTGTTATTTCTGCTCCCATCTGGCTCTGACTTCTGGCTTGTATTTGACCACGTGTATTGCTGTGACATCTGGTACTTCTGTTCTCGACTGTTTTTGATTCGGTTCGTCTGACTACTCTTTCGCCACTTGGTGGTGTCTGGAGCTGCTGCCCAGTGGTGTTACGCTGTGTGTGTAACCTCTCTTCCCTCACCAGCATCCCCTCGTGGAGGTTGCGCGACACTGCACTGCAGCAGCATTACGCATACTTTCCCTGTGAGAATGTTCCATTTTCCCAACCGGAGTGCTTCCTTCCATAAAGAATAGAGCCATTCTTGCAACACCAGGTTGAGTAATTTTCTTTTGTTATTCCTTTTAATTTTATGTAATTGTATATATCATATTGTTTTACTCCCATTTTGCAACATACTGTATTTGTTTATATTTTATAGAATAAACTCTGCCTATGTTTCTGGATTAATGTTCTTGTTAGCTGTATAATGCAATGATGGCTGATGAAGCATGGGAAAGCTTCTTTTCTAAAGGAGGAGCTGATGAACTGGTCATCTGTTCACTGGCTGCTCCATCAGTAGTCATTTTATATCTAACAAGAGAGGGGACTATGTAATAAAAGAGGGTGCTGTGAATAACAAAAATTACAAGAATACATGATGTAAGAGACAGCACTGTATATAACAGCAGAGGATGCTATAGAATACGAGAGGGCATCATATATAACTAGAGAGGATGGTACATAATAAGGGACAGTGTTATACATAACAAAAGAGGAAACTATGTAACTAAGGATGGTGTTATACATAATAAGTGAGTACACTATACACCAAGGGACTGTTCTATACATAAATGAGTACCCTTTATAGTAAGGGACTGTGATAGACATAATAATCGATAATAACGTCTTCCTCCACTTCCCCCTTCCTACCATCCCAATCCCCCACACCCCTCATTGTCCTCCTCCCCCTGCACATATCATTATTGCCCTCTCCTCCACCCCCATTATTGCCTTCTTCACCACCTCCATCATTGCTTTCTCCCCACCACCCCATTATTGCCCATTCCCCCACTTCCATTGTTGCCTCCTCCTCATCACCCCCATCATTGTCCTTTCCACTGCCACCATCCTTGCCTTCTCCTCCACCACCCCATCATTACCCATTCCACCACCTCCATCATTTCCTCCTCCCCACCACCCCCATCATTGTCCTTTCCACTGCCATCATCATTGTTTTCTCCCCCACCACCCCATCATTACCCATTCCATGACTTTCATCATTTCCTCCTCCCCACCACCCCCATCATTACCCATTCCACCACCTCCCTCATTGCCTCCTCCCCACCACCCCATCATTGTCCTTTCCACTGCCATCAACATTGTCTTCTCCCCCATCATTACCCATTCCACCACCTCCACCATTTCCTCCTCCCTACCATCCCCATCATTGCCCTTTCCACCACCCCATCATTGCTTTCTCCCCCACTACCCCTATCATTGCCCTCTCCATCAACCCAATCATTGCCTTCTGCCCCATCATCCCCATCATTGCTCTCTCCATCAACCCAATCATTGCCTTGTGCCCCATTCCCCCATCATTGCCCTCTCCACCTACACTCATTTTGTATCTTTTGGCAGGAAAAAAAAAGTATCCTTGCAGGCTATCCAGAGAAAGGTGAAATATTGTGGTCATGAATAGTTGCCTTTTTCCTGGTGATCAAGTGAAGTATAAAAGTTCTTTCTGCAAAAGTTATGTAAAAATAATACAAATATTCACACTCATAACAACACAGCAATATGGCTACATTCAGGGGTGGGACAAGTCAGAGCATGCGTTAGGGGAAGGCAAACTGGGCAAGTGCCTAGTGCTTCTTCCTGACAGGGGTAAAATAAGAAAATCGTAACATGCAGTAGTTCCTTCTCAGTGTCAGATGAGACTCGCATATTCAAGTATATGGGTGGGCAGAAAAAAACAGTATAGCATCCAATTTTTGCAGATACATCGTAATTTTATAACATAAGAAAATGTATTTAGTCTTGTAAATGATAAAACCGGATCCCATATAGATTGTACGTGGATGACAAATGAGATGAAATTCGGCAGAAATATGGCACATTCGGATTCGTGATCAGATACACGAACAAAATTTTATATAATTGGAAAAAATTGGTAACATTTGGTAAAAAGTGCAGGAAAATATTTGCATTGCCACAAAAGTATTTTCAGCACTTTGGCAACGATAATGGTGGTGTATGATGAGCGTTTGGCACTTGTTTGATGTTCTTGTAAGCAGTCATTTTTTTTCCTAACTTTTGTGTACATTGCGTCTAGCCAATCTAGGCGCAGGAAACACCCACAATGTCCTGACACAACGGCTTGTGTCATTGGCTGCTGAAATCACATGTTCCCCTCTATGTAAAGAGTGGTCATCTTGTTTCAGCTCCATTTTGACACTGTAACAGCGCAGAGCGGCTGCTCCTGACGCTTACACTGTTAACAGCAAGATTTTAGCTAGTTAGCTAGGCGGTCGTACATCAGTCAGATAGTGTAGCTAGCTAGTGTCCAGTGTGGCTGTAAAAATTTACCTTCCAGAATTTTTTTATTTTTTGGCCATTATTGAGGTTCACAGACAAAACCAGCGGGGCACATGTCCTACAAGTGTGTTGTGCACTGCTTCTATTGTGCCCCATGCACGAGTATAGCATTCTAAATCTTATTTTTTCACTAGCTAAATGTGAAACAGCCTGCTGTATCCCACCTTCTCATTTAGTGCTGTGGTGACATAGTTCTGTGATTTGAGCTGTTGTTCATGAAGAAATATTTTTTTGGGCATTTTCTAGTGTGATTCACAATGTAATATCCCTCCTTGCTATTTAGTGGCGGTGAAATTCCACAGTGTACATAACTCATGTACATTTTTAAAAAAATTGCTTTTTCTCTTGCAAAACGTGAGTCAGCCCAACGAATTCCACGTTGTCATTTTGTGGCAGTGATATGAAGCTGTTTGCATAACTCACGCACATTAAAAAAAATTGTTTTTTTTTCTGTTGGTAAATGTGATACAGCCCACTGTATCCCACGTTGTAATTTTTTGGAGTTGAAAAAAGCTTTCTGCAGACCTCACACACATAAAATAAAATTCTGTTGCTAAATGTGATACAGCCCACCATATCCCAAATTGTAATTTTGTTGCAGTGAAATTGTTGTGTGTGCAGAACTGTTGCACATAAAAAAAATTGGGGGATTTACAAACGTGATACAGCAGGCTAAATCCGATTTTGAAATTATTTCGAGCATATCTTCTAGGTTATATAGGCATCACCCACAGTAACAAAAAAAATTTTCAGTTACTAACGTTGCACAGTAGGGGACATCTCACTTTGAAATTGTACCATCTAGTCTGTTACAGAGACCTTTTCAACAGGCCCAAAAAGAATTCTTCTGTTACTAACATCATACAGTATGACTGTATGGAACCACAGATGGGTGAATCTGAAGAGCTGTTCACACATTCTATGCCATGGTCATTAGAAGTGTACTCAAAAGCTTCAAAGAGTCAAGAGGAGGAAATCTGTACTGATGGCCAAATTTTTTTAAGCTTGGATCTGGGGCAGGACGAAGTAGGGTCCGAGCAGCATCCTTACCCTCGTGACC
Source organism: Ranitomeya imitator (assembly GCF_032444005.1). Lineage (NCBI taxonomy): Eukaryota > Metazoa > Chordata > Amphibia > Anura > Dendrobatidae > Ranitomeya > Ranitomeya imitator. Next base: position 31,424,166 of record NC_091291.1, read on the forward strand.
AGATGTTAAGTCCCATGGGGAGGTAATCCTGATGAGACTCAGATATCTGAGGCTCACGCGGATTGTACTGTGCTGTCAGGACAGGAAAAGGAGTAGGGTGACTCCAAGGGTGAGGAATGTGATAACACAGTGGATGATGATGAGGTGTTAGTTCCCAGTTGACGTGAACACAGAGGCACTCAGCTGAGTAAGTCATTGAGGAGGAAGACACAAACACATAGTGATGCAGCCACGACAAGCAATGCATCCTCAGCCACAACTGTGGCTGTGACCAGCAGTGTTCGCGGATCTGAAGCTCGCAGGGGTGGCAAGGGTTGCCTAGCCTGTGCATTTTTTTGACACTGCAAAGGATGAGCCAACTTGTGTAATCTGCCAACTTTGCAAAAAAAAACTGAGTCGAGGTAAAAAATGCAATAATTTGACTACTACATGTATGACCCTTCACATGAGCAATAAACATGCGTTACTCTGGGAATCCCACTGCGCAAAAATGCAGACCTCAACAACCATCAGCCACCCCATCAACCGCATCTGCTGCTTCTTCCTTCTCCATTACCGTGTCAAATATTGTGACGCAGGTCTTCGACCACAGAACCTCGGGTTCTTCAATTCTGGACTTCTCGGCAGTCCAGAATTGTCTAACGGCATAGTAATCTTGGTGTATGTAAAGTTTTGAATTTGCAGTAAGTAATAAAAATGCCTTAACCCATTCTCTCTGTCTCTCATTATTCTGGCATTTGTCAAATATTATTAATTATTGTAATCCTAATTGACCTAAAACGAGAAAGGTTTATTCTGATTTAATGTCAGATATTGAGAAAAACATGCCAATGTGTCTTTTTATATATGTACTAGAAGGTGGCATAATTACTATGGATACACATAAAGGGAACTATTACTGCGTGGAGGCACAATGATGGCATTATTATTGTGAGGGGCGCCAGAAGGGCATTAATAATATCTGGAGAAATAGTAGTTGGGTCATTACTATGCACAGGACCAGAGGATGCATTATTATTTTGTGGAGGCACAAAAGGGGCATTCTTACTGTGTGGGGGAACAGATGGGGAACTATTACTAAATAGTGGCTGAGATTACTATTACTGTGTGGGGGCATAGAAGGGTTACTATTACTAAATGGAGGCGGAGATTACTATTACTGTGTGTGGGGCACAGAAAGGAGACAATATTCCTGCTTAGGACACTATTAATGGTTATAGCAGATATTGTAGAGGTGGGGAGGGAGCAGGAAAAATGTTGAGAATTAGGGACACTGCGGCTTAGGCCGCTGTCCCCTGACTGCCGTGCCTCCCCCTGTGATGGGTCAGAGATCTCCCATTCAGTGAGGCTGGTAAGAACTTGGGCATGCCCCATTGGGGGCGGGGTTTGTCTCCTGACTCTGCGTCAGGGAGAACCGAAGTCACATCCGGTCTCCCAGTACCCGGACCTGTTGGGCAGCCGGCAGCATGGACCCGCTACAAGACGCGGTGAGGGATAGGATCAGCAGGGAAGGCAGCGCTTGGCTAGCAGCATTGTTTGCCGGGAGCGACACCTTCCCTGCCGTGGCGCAGGCGATGCCGCCGGATGGCCGGCGACCTCGCAGAGCCACCCGGCCTCCGGCGCGGCTTAACCCGCCATTATATTCAAAGAGGAGCGCACGCAGTTCGTGTGTGCGCGCTTCCTCTGCTCTGGGTGCCAAATGTACTAGCGCGGCTGGAGGAGATGACCAGGCACAGGTGGGGGAAACACGAGGGGCTGCATTAGGAGAACCCTCTGATATATGTCCTGCTGCCCTGGGAAGCCACAGAAGGGTTTTAGTGCAGCAAGTACCAGCACATTTAGTAAGAACCGGGCAGTTACTTGCGAACAGCATTGGGGGAGTCCAGGGGTCGTTTGCTTCGTCGCATGACTCAGGAGCAACAGATAGTGTGTTGGAAGCTCCACAGGGAGTTAACCCTTCACTTTCAATGCAAATGGGCGAAGTAATTGCTAGTGCTGACAGAGGGAGGGATACGACAGTGCCAGCACAGCAAAATATAGTGTCATCTCACGGTACGTTGGCGCCTGAACAGCAAAGTGTCTATTCCCAGTCAAATGTCGGGGGTGAGGCACCTTTTCCCTCATACCCGGTCATTTTTAGCACACCTTATTCACAAATACCTGGTGGTCAAATAGCTCCCTCCCAGGCGGTGACAGTGGAACATCAGAACGCCCCGGCGTTATTATCGCTGTTGGCAACCGGTGTTCGTGCCCCAAATCAGTGTGCTGGTACTCCGGCTCTAAACAGCAGAGTGCGGGTAACCGCTCCGCGTGCAGCTTGTCATCATCATCCTCAGAGGGTTACCGTAGAAGCAGGAATAGGCGGCGCGAACGTTACAATAGCAAGCGACGCTCGCTTAGATCCAGATCCAGCTGACACAGCAGGCGATCTAGAGCCTCACGTTGGCGCTCGCCATCTTCATCCGGTAGTTCATCAGGCAGGTATCGCAGGCAGGAGTCTTCTCATCACAGGTCCATGCCTCGCACAGAGCGACAAAGTTCTAAGAATCCTGTGACACAAGAGCAGAGCCGTCCAGAATCGAGTGCGCCAATTGGTGAGTACCCCTTCATTGGGGCATGGTGCGGTGATAGAACTAATGGCAATTTATCAGACACAGTAGCTAGTGCAAACATAGGTAATAGAATTTATGTGAACCCCAAATTACTACAACCAGCAGGTCCAAAGTGGGGGTCATTCCAATGTGGAGGATGTTCCGCGTGCAAATTTATGGAGAGAACTTTTTCATTTGAAAATAGTGACTCCACTAAAACATTCTCTATCACACATCACATCAACTGTAAAACTGAGAATGTGGTATATTATGCTAAATGCGCATGCGGCTTAATCTACATTGGAATGACGACACGGGAATTACGTGTCCGTGTTCTTGAACACGTACGAGATATAAAAAATGGAGCCCAAGCGGTAGACATTAATACGTTGAAAACAATACCCAAACATTTCAGAATATACCATAACAGTAATCCAAAATGGTTTAAGGTTAGAGGCATAGATCGTGTCCAGCTGGGGATTAGAGGTGGTAATTACAAAAAAGAGCTACTTAAAAGAGAAACCAGATGGATGGTAGATCTGGATACGGTTGCCCCCAAGGGTCTTAATGAGTATGTTAGTTTCAAATCCTTTTTAGGGTAGCGCGAATTTTAGGCTGTCTTTGTCGTTTATTTTGGTGTTTGTTTTAGTTTTAATATACTGGTTTTATGTGTTTATGTGGGTCCTTTTATGTTTGCTAATTATCATCTGCATTCTATTCTAGTATCTTAACAGCGACTATTGGTTATCGATACATCTGGTGGATGATGCCTTCTTCATCAGTTATAGTACCCTTTTGGAAGTGAATATTGTAATCACCATTACATGTACAACAATGATGAAGGTAATGACACATCTACGCAGGGGCGGACACAGACAGCTTGGGGCCCCTGTGCAGGAAATGTGTCTGGGCCCCCCTTTCTTTAAAGGCGACAAAGATATATATATATATATATATATATATATATATATATATATATATATATATCTGTAGAATATGCCCATGTATAATAAACACCTGTGTCTACTGCATATGTGACATAGTATACATTAATGTATAAGGGTATGGTTCCACGGTCAGGAATCGGCAGCGCTTTGGATGCAGCACATGTCCGCTCGGTCCGGCTTTTGTACGAGTGATGCTTCCGCATGTGTTCATTGAACACATGCGGAATCACCGCATCCTATACATTGGACTGTGATATTTATCTTGTGGAGACTGAGCGTCTCCGCAAGATAAATAGACATGCTACGGTCTAGAAAGATGTGCCGCATGTCCGTCTCTGCAGGGAAGCTGCGGGTGCCGCTGCATACATAGTGGACATTGGATTCCTTGAAATCTCATGCACTATGCTGTAACATCAGGACGCTGCGGACTGGATGCTGCGGATGTACACAGCGTCCAATCCGCAGAGTTTACTGACAGTGGAAACATACCCTTATATGTGTGTTTAATGCAACAGATACAGTATATGTGAAAAAGTCTTCACTGGGGGATGGGCTCAGGGGTCAGTCCCAGCCTGGATCTGATACTGCAGTGATGACTGGAGTCCCGTCAGAGAATAGACCCAGTGATTTAGTGACTGTGTTCCCAAGTTCTGAGCTCTCTGGTCCCTGCTGTGTGTGGATGAAAATCCTGCACTGACCAGAGAACACAAAGCTTCGGGGGTCACAGTCAGTAAATCACTGCTTCTTGTCTCTGACTGCAGCCCCTGCCTCCTCTCTTTACTCTCTAAACAATCCGTCACATTCAGGCCGTTCTTTACCTCCTGTTCAGGGGGTGATGGAGGTCCTGCAAAACTGCAGCTTCCTTCCAGGCATGAGTGTGCAGACGCCGTTCTGCACAGGCTGGAAGTGTGTGCAGGGAGAAGGTGCCAGACAGGACGAGCCGGGAGGAGGAGCAGCCGTGAAGAAGACCTCTGCGCACGGATCCTATCCTGAAGCTGCACGCCGACAGCTTCCTGTCTCGCACAGCCGCAGCGCGGAATGATGATGTCATTCAGCTGAGCCGCTGCTGTCTGTGTGAGAAAGGAAGCAGGAAGCAGCCATTCCCTGCAGATCCGTTGCCATTTTCTCTTGCAGGCAGCGGAGCTGCAGGGATTGCTCCATGCCTGCCGCACATGAGGGCAATCTGGCCAGGGGGCCCCCGGAGCCTCGGGGCCGGATAGACTGGACAGATTGCCCTCTATATTAGCCGCCCTGAGGGGTGAACCTAGCCTCTCTGCTGCCTGAGGCGAACGGAAAAATGACGACCCCCCACAGTCCCTGCCTCACTGCCTGTGCACACACATCCCTCCACCGGACCCGGTAATCGCCACTCGCAGTAGCATACCAGCAGAGGTGTATCTAGGGTTTCTGGCACCAGGGACAAGAATTAATTTTGGTGCCCCCCGTCCGCCAAGGACATATGCGATTTGCACACTCAGTCATGTGCCCATGAGCTCCTCTCCCTAATGCTCTCAATGTTCAGTGATAAACTGAGAGAAGCAGAAGAGAAGCTCGTTGTCACAGGACCATAAGTATGAAAATCGCATATGAGTGAAGTGTCCATGTGACGACTACTGGAACCTGCAGAGCTGAATCCTGACATCGCAGCTTCTGAATTCTCACAACGCATGCACTGCACACTTTTAGGATTCTCCCTTGCCAGTGGACGGTCATGTCAGCACAAGCATGTGATTTGTATACTTCTGACCACATTCCGACTAGACGTGCCCGACATCGCTCAGTTCATTTTCAATGACGGAGGCCACACATGTCCAGTCAGCACATGACCGCATGTATGTAAATCACCAGCACAAGAGAATCCTGACAGCGTGCAGTGCGCACTGTGAGAAGTCAGAAGTCTGCAGTCACAAAGAATGACTGCAGACTCATTACAAACCTGGACAACCCCTTTAAATCTCCTAACATAAATAAAAACATGAGAATTAGTTAGTATCACAAATAACATTTACATCCAGGTACCTTATAGATGGCGTTGACTCTGGAGCCGTTCTTCTTTTCTTCATCTTGTCCAGACCCCATGATGAGTTTTCTCAGCCACAGCGTCTCTGCAGACTTCCATCTTTTCCGCTCTTTTGCAGAAAGTCTCCACATGACGCCATTAAAGATACAAGTGTCATTATAATGCTCCGGAATAAAAAATTGCCCCTCACTATATTGTCTGCACAAAATATGATCCCCACACTGTCCCTCTTATGGTACATGCTCTTCACACTGACCTCTCTTTTCTATACCGGCCCCCTCTTCACACTGTCCTCTCACACTGTGTCCCCCCTATAGGGCCTAGTATTTATACTCCATATTTATACTCCATCCTCCCACCCTGTGTGCATGGCTCCCCCATCCTTCTCCCCTGCGTTCACGGCTCCCGTAATTCCTTCTCCCCTGCGTTCACGGCTCCCCCATCCTTCTCCCCTGCGTGCTGGGCTCCCCCATCCTTCTCCCCTGCGTTCATGGCTCCCCCATCCTTCTCCCCTGCGTTCACGGCTCCCCCATCCTTCTCCCCTGCGTTCACGGCTCCCCCATCCTTCTCCCCTGCGTTCACGGCTCCCCCATCCTTCTCCCCTGCGTTCACGGCTCCCCCATCCTTCTCCCCTGCGTTCACGGCTCCCCATCCTTCTCCCCTGCATTCACGGCTCCCCCATCCTTCTCCCCTGCGTTCATGGCTCCCCCATCCTTCTCCCCTGTGTTCACGGCTCCCCCATCCTTCTCCCCTGCGTGCATGCCTCCCCTATCCTCCCACCCTGCATTCATGGCTCCCCCATCCTTCTCCCCTGTGTGCTGGGCTCCCCCATCCTTCTCCCCTGCGTTCACGGCTCCCCATCTTTCTCCCTTGCGTTCACTGCTCCCCCATCCTTCTCCCCTGTGTGCATGCCTCCCCTATCCTCCCACCCTGTGTGCATGGCTCCCCCATCCTTCTCCCCTGTGTGCATGGCTCCCCCATCCTTCTCCCCTGTGTGCATGCCTCCCCATCCTTTTTTGCTGTGTGCATGGCTCCCCCATCCTTCTCCCCTGTGTGCATGCCTCCCTATCCTTTTTCCCTGTGTGCATGGCTCCCCCATCCTTCCCCCCTGTGTGCATGGCTCCCCATCCTTTTTTCCTGTCATACTTACCTCTCACCGCGCAGCACAGAACAGAACTTCCTTCCTGGCATCTCTTCTGCAGCGTCTTCCTTCCTGTCTTCAGCAGTCACATGATAGCGCTAATTAAGGTCATGAATATGTGCATATTCATGACCTTAAATGAGCGGTACCATGTGACCGCTGAAGACAGGACGCGCTGCCGGCGCTGAGACGCAGTTGCAGCCACAGCTGGAGGAAGGTGAGTATTACGTCTTCACAGGGAGGGGGGGCAGGAAGGAGGGAGGGAGGAGGGGGGGGGCGGGCAGGAGGGAGGGAGGAGGGGGGGCGGGCACTTGACCCCGGAGTTTTATGAAAAAAAAAAAACTAGCAGCGCAAATCCAGTAGTCTGCCGCCCTCTCTCTTCTGCCGCCTGAGCCAAAGGGCTCAAATAGTCAAATCGCCAAATCGTAGCAGCGTCCCTGGCCGCCCTGCAGGGGCCCCGCAGAGCCTCCGGGCCCCGATGCAGCTGCACCGGTTGAACCGGCGGTATGTCCGCCCATGCATCTACGATTGCCATATGAATGCATACTAGACAAAAAATTATATTTGTTTTATTTTGTTGTTACTATATTCTACAGTATGTATACATTTCTTTATATCTATGAGAGGTTGCTGTTATTTAGGTATCCCACACTGTTATTTATTATGTTTGGTTTCTTTCTGTATTTAGTTTGTTTTTTTCTGGTGGGCGGTGGGTTTTGCTTAGTAATATGTTCCGGATGTTATGGTATATTACTCCTATTGAGGTGTTCCTCTATTGGCCCCTCACTTTTGAGCCATGGACATGCTACTATTGCGGCCATACAGAAGGTAATGCTTACATACTTACTCCTTGCGGGTTTATGTGTGGGCGCACGACGCTCATGCGCTGTACCGCCGATGTGGAGAGGCGCTCTGTAGTTGCGACGCGTCGTCTTGGTTACCTGCCGGGTCATGTGACCCAGGCGCGTGACCTGATGACGCGCGCACTGAGCGCCGTCTCTCTCATCGGCGGCGCATCATGACGTCGCTGCGCCACCTCTCACACATGCCGGGAATCTAGGCAATTATGTCCACTATTAAAAGACCGAGGCAGCACTTAGACTCCACCTCCTGACGAAGCCGGTGGTCCGGTGAAACGCGCGTCGAGGTGCGCTCTAGGCTGTGTGATCCCCCTCTCTTGTGGCTGTACAACATGACTGCAGGTATAATAAGCATCCCTATCTTTACCGCATATGTATCCCTTGCTATTTAATTGACATCTGATTGATTTAGTATGAGCACTTACATTTAGTAGGACCTTGATCATCGATATATGATATGGTACTATTTATGGGATCAGAGTGGTGACGCTTTTCTATGGCATGCCGTATTATGTGATATATATGCAGTTAGGTTAGCCGTGCCTTTATTGGTGATACTGTACTAGGGGGAGGTCATTTCAGTCTCTGGCTCTGTGATGACTCCGTTCATGTGACTGTTTCTCACTGTGTTATTGATGTTTTGTGATACTGTTTTTATGTTGTTGTTTATTAATAAATATAGTGCTTTAATGCTTACATTTACTTTTGATCTAGTCTCTTCATTTTCTCTATTCTTTGCCCATTTTATATTGATGGAGGGATCCTAGTGATATTATGAGGATTTTTGTATGCTTTACTACAACCAGCAGGCCTGAGCAGGCCACCACTCCCTCCTCGCCCGGACGTTTATAAAAATGGCCTGTTTTGCGGTGTTCCCCCGCTAGGGTCCCACTTAGACAGTAATATCAAAGAACAAATTTGGGCGAATGAGTTTATTGATATATGGTCCCTAGTATCCACTGATCAGCACTCAATCGACAGAGAGAGGCGTTTGGGTGATAAAACGTACGAACGAAAACCCAAAGTGGCTAAGACCATTAACAACTGGCTACAAGCTTTTGCGGTTCTAGGTTGCGTCATGGGGGAAAAACACCCGGAAAGGTGCTCTGAGTTATTCATCTACCTAGACAGCATTTACAGCTCTTACAGGGCCCACGGGGGATCTGCATGGTGGAAATATGACGAAGATTTTCGTTGACGCTTGGCCGTTAACCCCCATTTAGGTTGGGGAGCAAAAGCCATGGATTCGTGGCTTTGCCTGATGATGGCTCAGAAGCAGATCCAATCCTTTCCCGGGCCCGCTGCTGGATCCAACAATAGCGTGGCTTCAGTGTCCATTCGTAAATCAGGCTCATGCTGGTTATTTAACAAAGGCCACTGCAAATTCTACGGCCTTTGCAAATACAAACACGAATGTTTAGTTTGCGGAGGATCTCATCCTGCTGCAAAATGTACACGACCTCCCCAAAAAGCAAATAACGGAAAAACGGCCGCCGCAGGCAAAACTCATGACGCCGGAGAGCGTAAAAAGAATGGGGCCGTGGCTGGACAAATACCCCAATAAATCGGCTGTGTCGCAACTCCGTTTCGGTTTTCCCTTCGGGTTTTTCATTCCGTTTAATTGGTCCCATGAACCACAGTCAGCCCCAAACTTAAAATCGGCAAGGGAATTGCCCAACGTATTATTAGAGAAATTAGACAAAGAAATTAAGTTGGGGCGATTTCAGGGTCCGTTCTCTAATTTACGAGTTTCCCCCCTGGGTATAGTCCCCAAAAAAGAGCAGGGAAAATACCGGTTGATTCACCATTTATCATACCCCAGAGATATGTCAGTTAATGATGGTATTCCCATCGAGGACACCGCCGTTACATATATTTCTTTCGATAAGGCTGTTGAGTTAGTCAGAAAGGCCGGTCCGGGGGCCCTTATGGCCAAATCGGATATTGAAGCCGCCTTCCGTCTACTCCCGGTTCACCCGGATTGTCATCACTTACTGGGAGCCAAGTTTGAAGATTTATATTATTATGACACATGCCTCCCGATGGGGTGTTCAATTTCTTGTTTTTACTTCGAGATGTTTAGCACATTTTTAGAATGGGTTGCACGCAAGATCACGCGGCTACCTGCCATTACACATTACCTCGATGATTTTTTGCTAGTGGGAACAGTTGATTCAGAAGTATGTTCGCTAGCCCTGGCGCAGTTTAAAGACGCCATGGCGCATTTCGTCATTCCGTTATCCCCCGAGAAGACAATAGGGCCAGTATCAGTAATTACTTTTCTCGGTATTGAAATTGATTAGATCGCCATGGAATTTAGGTTGCCACAGGAAAAGATTGACAAGCCATTAGAGCTCATCAACGGTTGCATATCTGTCGGTAAGGTGTCTTTAACTCAAATGCAGTCGCTTCTTGGCTCTTTAAATTTCACTTGCAGGGTTATGCCAGCGGGCAGGATTTTTTCTCGTAGGTTGACGCTTGCCACGAGAGGCATAAAACAACCTCATCATAGGATCAGGATTACGGTGCAGTTGCAATCCGATCTGATCATATGGAAGCATTTCCTCAGCGCTTACAACGGAAGGACCAGTTTTCAAGAAGATGAGTGTACGAACGGTGATATACAGTTGTTTTTTGAAGCGACAGGTCATACTGGTTTCAGCGTTCGCTTCGGTAGTCAAATGTGTGCAGACAAATGGCCCGACTCGTGGGTCAATAGGAACTGGAATAGTAACCCAACCCTTCTTGAGCTTTTCCCTGTAGCAGTTGCTATATTAATTTGGGGGCCACAGTTAGCCAATAAACGAATACAGTTACATCTAGAAACCGATGGTGCTGCACACGCCATAAACTACCTATCATCCCCTTCACCGCCAGTCATAGATCTAATTAGGTTCATAGTTTTAAAAAGTCTGATTTTTAATGTCTGGTTCAAAGCAAATGTAGTGACTAAAAACAATGAGGTGTTAACAGATATGATAAACGGGTCTGTTTCGCCGGAGCTACCGGGACTGCGGGTTCAGGAGCGCTTGGAGGAGCTGGAATGTCCACATTCGATCTGGGATGTCCTGGAGACTTGATTCCACTGATACGTTCGTCGATAGCCCCGTCGACCTGGAGAGCCTATGGTAAGGCGTGGGAGGAGTGGTGTCTCTTAGCAGCAGAGAAACCGGTGGGGTCTTCGGATGATGCAAGGATGCAGGTGACAATGGCATTCTTATCCAAAATGCATGCCAAAGGGGTGTCGGGAGCGGTGGCGCGTAACCGTGTATCCGCTTTAGCTTTTCATTTCAAACTGCGAGGTTGGACGGATTCCACAAAACATTTTCTAGTCAGTCAGTTATTGAAAGGCTGGCGTAGAATAGATAATCATAGTGACAGTAGGCGCCCCATTTCCTTCAAGTTGTTAGCCAGCTTAATTAAGGCCACGAGATTTACATGCGACTCAAAATATGAAGCTGCGCTTACATCAGCGGCTTTCAGCATAGCCTTCTTTGGGGCAATGCGTGTTAGTGAGATCTTACCTCCCGCTCTTAATAAGACAGGTGGCTTGCGGCGAGAAGATATCTTAATTTGCAACAATGATGTGAGGATTAGAATCCGTAGATCCAAGGAAGGTAGGGGCACTTGGTTTCAAGTATTTGCCATTAACAAGGATATTTGCCCATTAGTGTTAACTAAGGAGTACATGTTGGTGAGAAAGGACGGTGCCCAATTTTTTATCCATGAGAATGGACACCCGTTGTTGTCAGGCCAATTTTTAGCAAATTTAAGACGCATGTTGTTATTCTTGGGGCTACCCGCAGCCGAATTTGGAACTCACTCTTTTCGGATAGGGGCGGCAACTGAAGCTTCCAGGGCGGGGTTATTTGAGTCGGATATTCAAAGAGTGGGCAGATGGAAATCCCGCTGTTTTACTAGGCCTGATTTAGTGTAATAGGGATAACATAAAAAAAGGGGTAGAAGGGACATACATTTAGATGTGCAGTAGCTTGCAGGTTGGCTAAATTTACACTTTATTTCGCAGATGGGTTGCGGCCCAGCGTTTGGATCGTGGGTCATTCCTACATTTATTGGGCGGCTCGGCGAGCCGAATTGTGCCCAGGAGGGCGATCGTTGGGTTTTGCCGATATGGATGTGATCTGGCGCGGTACGAGAGGTCTTATGTGGTCACATGTTCTTCCAGAGATAGTTCGCATCGCATGCGTGGCGTCATCCCCAGCAGTTGTCGTTATACATGCCGGAGGGAACGATTTGGCTTCGTCTCCGCTCGCTGAACTGCTAACACTCATGAGATCGGACATGGACAAATTTCCAAGCTTGTTTCCCGCGATGCGACTAGTCTGGTCAGAAGAAATTCCAAGGCTGGTATGGCGGGGTGCCAGAGAGTTAAACGCTATGGAGAGATCCAGACATACCCTGAACCAGTGGATATCGCATTTTGTCAGGTTTAAAAATGGTGTAGTGGTAAGGCACCATCGTCTCGAGGGAGACAATTCTGGTTTCCTTCTTCCAGACGGAGTCCATCTTAATGAGGCGGGTTTAGATATTTTCCTCAATGGTCTTCGTGAAGGGGTGGTTCAGGCGATTCATTTGTTGGGGGGTCGTAGCTCGCTGCTCTCGCTCCTCCTTGGTGGAAGGGTGGAGTTTTTGGTGGAGAAGATACCTGCATCGGGAGACCGGAAGGCAGACAATCTCCCTACACCCCATTTTTGGGCAGATATTGCCTGTGTTAAGCTGCGACCAAAAATTTTAAGCCAAAGTAAAATGATGAAAGTTTTATTAAAATCTTTCCCAATAAATTCTAATGTGTTAATGAAACAGTGTGGTGTCACTTAATGGGAGAAACGGTTTGTGGGTCGTGGCAGTCAAAGGTGTCTGTGAGTTACATTCTGCAGAGATGACTTGTAGATGGGGAAGTTTTAACTTTCTGGGCAGAATGGAGAAGAATAGGGACTTTAATCGGAGGTGACTTCACTTATGAGTCATTATATTTAAAGGGGTTGCCCGGTCTAAAATGAAAAATCTGCAGTCACTCTGTGTGACTGCAGACTTATGAATCACCCCAGCTGATGTGCTGTGCGCCGCGAGGATTCGCCGGTTTCTGAGCCAGGAATGACAGTGATGTATGTGACATGCATATTCCTGGGTCGAAGTCATCCATTAGGCACGGCCATCCAATGGGTGTGGCGTTGCTCTATACAAGTGTATAGAGTGAGGCCGTGCCCGCTATAAGAGCATGCATAACGCATAAATCACCGCCGTTCCCAGGTCAAATCCTCGCAGCCCATGCGCTCGGAATTCATAAGTCTGCAGTTACGAGTACAAAGAGAGACTGCAGACTTATCAATTTAGACCAGTCAACACCTTTCACTCAAAAGAACTAGCATCCACATTTATACGATCCCCGTGTTATTTTCTTCTTTCTCTGCTAAAAGTGGAGACAAATCCGCCGGTATTCCAATCCATTCCGGAAGGTAAATAGCTTCATATTTAAAAAATGTCATCATTGGAGAATCTGGCATTGTAAAATTGGTGAGATAAATGGTTTCTCCTCCTGCCATATAGGAAGACCAAAACCCAAAAGATCCAATGGTCATAATGGTATGGTTACAATGTGCCAAGACGGCAAAGTCATGGGCCGGGGAGGATTCTTTATCATCGCCAGCAAAGTGAACGTCTCCAAAAGAGGCATTAATATTCTCCTTACACCAAGGCATACCATTACTGGCCACCACAAAGAGGGGGTTCGAGTACTTATTTCGGTAGTAGGCCATGGCTTTCTCTATATATCCTTTATCTGCTACAACTCCTTTGCGATCTCTTGGCATCACCTTAACATAGTCACCTCTGCGAACATGCACCCCGATAAAGGTGACATTTTTGCGATCTCCCCTCACTTGGGCGAGATATTCATTAGCTTCTTCTTTGACATAGTCATGGAAAGTGAATTCCAGGAGAATCTCATCTCTGATGTGGTGATAAAAGGTCCATGACCAAGGAGTGCCCGAAAACCGTACATGTTCATCAGAAATGTTCCTGTATTCAGGTAGCATCCAGTTCTTTAGCAGGTATCTCTTCCATTTCATGCGATTGGCCACCTCCAGTGGTAGAACCGGTACCTTTATCCTAAATAACTGGGATAACATATCGTGCATTTTGGGTAAGATGTAGGGTTGATGACCATTCATCTTGGCTAAAGCATAGAGGGTTGCGTATTTTCCCATTTGGTTTCCCAGCCTTCCTCCAGATTCTATTATCCAAACACTATTCCCTGGATGGGAAATTCTTTGCGGTCCTAAATATTGATAATGTTTTTCTTTATTTTTCTCCTGGATGGTTTTCCAGAATAACGTTGACTTCAAATTGTCTATATTGATGTATTCCCAAATGACGAAATTCAGGATGATGAAGAAAAGTAATAAAGTCATCACCGTCCAAGCAAAACATCTGTTCATTGTCCAAGCTCTCCCGGAGCCAATGATATCTCTATATAAAGACAAGAGAAAAAGAAAAATTCACCTTACTGTAACAGAGCAATCACCTTCTTTTACTTTGAGTTACAAACTTAATACATTTGTATTGGAAGGTAATCTTTACATTAAAGGAAATCTATCAGGAGGTTTTTTATAATCTGAGGGCAGCATGATGTAGTGGCTGAGACCTTGATTCCAGTGATGTGTCACTTATTAGGCTGTATATTTGTTTAAAAAAAAAATCAGTGTTTGGTGAGCAGGAGATTATCACTACAGGACTAGGTGTCTTCTGTCATTTAGTCATCCGCTTTGTGTAACCCCCACTCCCATCAGTGGTTATAAAACAATGGCTATATTTTAATAAGACCAGCGCCTCTGTGACAGCGTAATATCTAATGAAGAATGTATATTATATGCACTTATATGCAATTTTCTTTTCACAGGAGTGAAGACATATCACTTAAAGCACCTCTCCAACATTTATTTTTATTGCAGATCTGGAGTGGTTCTACTAATTTAACGAAGCTGCCATCTTCATCTGTTCCCAGTGCCGCTTCAGCAGTTTGTGACCTGCCGGATCGCTCCATTGTTTGCTTGGTGATCCGGAAGTCACAACTTGCTGTATGTCTATGAGTCAATCAGAAGTTGTGGTCATAAGTAGGGTTGAGCGAAACGTATCGGACATTTTCAAAAGTCGCCGACTTTCGGCAAAGTCGGGTTTCGTGAAGCCCGACCCGATCCTAGTGTGGGGTCGGCCATGAGGTCGGCGATCTTCACACCAAAGTCACGTTTCGTATGACACTTTCAGCGCCATTTCTCATCCAATGAAGGAGGACGCAGAGTGTGGGCAGCGTGATGACATAGGTCTCAGTCCCCACCATCTTAGAGAAGGGCATGACAGTGATTGGCTTGCTTTCTGTGGCGTCACAGGGGCTATAAAGGGGCGTGCACGCCGACCGCCATCTCACTTCTGCCGATCTTAGCATAGGGAGAGGTTGCTGCAACTTCATCAGAAGAAGGGATATAGTTAGGGAGGGAAGATTAACCCCCAAACCGCTTGTGCTGTAGCGATTTCCACTGTCCAACACCACCTTTTCTTTGCAGGGACAGTGGAGTTTATATTTTTGTGCATCAGCTCTGTAGCTTATTAGGCTGCATTCTACGGCTCCCTGATAGCTGCATTGCTGTTTGTACGCCGCTGTGCAAACCAACTGCTTTTTTAAAAGCAAAAATCCTGTTGCTCCTTTTTGCACAGTTCTCTTGTTTATTTGTCCACACTTTTGTGCGCAGCAGTCCTTTTATTGCTGCCATATTTGTCCTGAGATCATTGTAGGGAGATTGAAATTGTACTACAGCCCTTGTATTTTTTGATATATCTGCTGCAGTCTCCCCCAAAAAAGGGAGATTTAAATTGCCAACAAGTTTATATACACCTTCTACATTGTTTTACAGTACCATTTAACGGTTGTTATTTTGGTTAGATTTTCCCCCAAAATGAGGAAGTTTGGTGGAAGAGGCCGTGGGCGGTCGTTGCCAGCTGGTACTGATGGTGGTGGCGGTGGTGGAGCATCTGGTGGTAGTGGGAAAAGCAAAATAGCACCTAAGGCTGGAGGTGTTGAGCCAGCGTCATCGTCTGGCTACACAAGGCCTCGAAGGCTCCCTTATCTGGGAGTAGGAAAACCGCTTTTAAAGCCGGAGCAGCAGGAAAAAGTTTTGGCTTTCCTTGCTGACTCAGCCTCTAGCTCTTTCGCCTCCTCTTCAGAAAGTTCGAAATATAAAAGCAGCGAGTCGTCAGTGGATGCTCCCGGTCAGGAACAAGTCGCTTCTTTGTGTCCTTCACCCAAAGCAAAAGTGAAGGATGCGGCAGGCAACACTACAGATTACTCCATGGAGCATTTTACGCATACCGTGCCTGGATTAGAGAGGGAAATAGTTAACAGCCCATTACAAGATGAATCGGATATGGAGTGCACAAATGCACAGCCACAGCTAGATTATTATGCTGTTCCATTGACTCAGATCACTACATTGCCCTCGCAGTGTACTGAGCCAGAATGTGACCCTGACGAGACTATGGTGCCCCGTGCCAAACGCTATAGCACCTTACACGGTGACACAGAGGAAGGTGCACATGACATTGAAGAGGAGGTGATAGATGACCCAGTTGTTGACCCAGATTGGCAGCCATTGGGGGAACAGGGTGCTGCTGGCAGTAGCTCTGAAGCGGAGGAGGATGGGAGGGTTTTAATAAAGAAGTATGAGCGGCACGATACTACTAGTAGTGTTAACTCCTAGTAGTGCTAAAAGGGGACAGTAGCCATACTTCTTTATTAAAACCCTCCCGGTACTCTTCTATATATCCTGCTTCTGCACAGACTAACCCTCCTATCCTTTACACACAGCGCGGCGACATTCTTTGTGCGCACGCGCAGCCCGGCTTCCAGCGCTTTAGCCCTGCTCACTAACTAGCACTTGTCTTCCTCGGCCCTGACACAGCTGCGGACATATGGCGCTTGCGCAACCTGGCTCCCAGCGTCCCACACCTCGTTCTCACCATCCAGCCGCGCTCCTCCTACAGATAGCGCTTGCGCAACCTGGCTCCCAGCGTTCCACACCTCGTTTTCGCCATCCAGCCGCGCTCCCCCCACTTCCTGCCGCTTTGCTCATAAGCACGCTCAGTTCCCTAGCCCTTCTCACACACCACCACCGCAGACACCGGTATCTTCAAAGTCACAGGTAATTATGCTGGTCTTTCCTTTCATCCCCGTACATACCTCCCCTACCAGGGTCCTTTTACCCCTCCTCTTTATACCATCTTAACTCAGTGGCCCTTTTTCCCATAGCCCCGATCGGGACTCCTGCACCCACCCAGTGATCTATGTCCTTCGCTCTGCTCCTACTATTCTAAGGTTAGTTGTCTGCCATTTAAGTTATTCCACCACCTGGTTAGTTCATTTTGTACGTATTTAATATTACACCAGTGTACCATTTTTGTGCTCCCATTATTCTATGGTTAGTTGTCCACCATTTAAGAGATTCCACCACCTAGGTAGTTCATTTTGTACTTATATAGCATTAGACCAGTGCACCGTGTCTGTGCATCTTGCCATTTGGTACTTGCTATTGTTATGCATTTTAATTTGGTTTTATTTAATCAAAACTCTGTTTTCCTTACGTCAATGTTGTCATTAGGCATGCCACCCCAGCAGTCTTCTGCTCTTCAGATATTTCACGCTCCATTGTTATTCCAGCATCGTATTGCAAACCTGAGGACGTACACCTGTTTATTCTTATAGTCCTTACTTTGTCGCCTCGTCCTAGTCTACCCTTGGCGACTAGACATATGTAGCATATACAGAGGGATTTTGTTTCTGTCTATTCGTTTGTGTTGTATATAATTATTGTCTGTATATTATTTTGTAAATAATTTATGTTCATATTTGGTGATACCCTGTACCCTTTGTTTGTTTCTATAAGGTTTGAGAAAGACCCTGTGGGTCGAAACGTTACCTACCTTGAAACACTGCAGTGCTACCTTTATTTTTGGTGTTTGTAATAAAGAAAACCACAATTTTTTGAGACAAAAATCAAACCTCCGAAAATCTTTAATTGAGTGCGACTGTTGTTGTATGAACATAATCTGGAGCAACCCTCCGTGTTCAGTCTGCACCACCCATAGCGAGAGTGCACGTCTTGTTCTACTATACAAAATTTAAATACAACGTGCATGCGTAGACATTTCACCAGCATGCACTTGCAAGCCTGGACTAACTACCAAACGTCCCGTACAGTTGGTGCACCTGCTCAGAATGAAGGTAGTCAGCAACGCTACATTGCTTCCCTCACTGTAAGCCCACCGGTTAGGACACCACCAACAGCAAATGTGGAGGTATCGTCGAAAGGCCAAAGCAGTCAGGGAATCACAAGGTTCTTGGTAGGAAACACTGTATATAGGCCAACATCAAGACTACCATCACCAACCCTCTCTCAATCTGCCATGTCCACCACCACCCCCGCTAGTTCCACCATATGCAGCTCTCCAGTCCAGCTCACCCTACAAGTGACTCTCGTTAGGAAAAGGAAGTACTCATCCTCTCATCCGCACACACAGGGTTTGAACGCCCACATTGTTAGACTAATCTCGTTAGAGATGATGCCCTACCGGTTGGTTGAAAGCGAAGCTTTCAAAGCCCTGATGGCCTACGCAGTACCACGCTATGACCTACCCAGTCGACACTTTTTTGCGAGAAAAGCCATCCCAGCCCTCCACCAGCATGTCAAAGACGGCATTGTCCATGCACTCCGGCAATCAGTCAGTAGAAAGGTACACCTCACAACAGATGCATGGACCAGTAGGCATGGCCAGGAACATTACGTGTCCATCACGGCGCACTGGGTTAATGTGGTGGATGCAGGGTCCACAGGGGACAGCCATAGTGGGACAGTTCTGCCTAGCCCACGGTCTAGGAAACAGTTGGCTGTAGGCGTTCGACACCCCTCCTCCTCATCCTCCTCCAGAAGCGAAAGCTTGTCCACAGAGCGCAGTTGCACGACCACTCCATCCGCAGCTGCCAGTGTTGCGCACGAGGTGTCACATTATGGAACAGCTAGTGGTAAGCGTCAGCAGGCTGTGTTGGAAATTAAGTGTTTGCGCGACAACAGACACACCGCAGAAGTACTGGCCGAGTACTTGCAGCAAGAAACTCAGTCATGGTTGGGCAGTGTACATCTTGAGGCAGGCAAGGTAGTCAGTGATAACGGAAGGAATTTTATGGCTGCCATAGCCATTTCGGAACTGAAACACATACCTTGCCTGGCTCACACCTTGAACCTGGTGGTACAGTGATTCCTGAAAAATTATCCGGGGTTACCAGCCCTGCTCCTGAAGGTGCGAAGACTTTGCTCGCACATCCGCCGGTCGCCCCTACACTCCAGCCATATGCTGAACCATCAGCGATCGCTGAAGCTTCCTCAGCACCGCCTAATAATCGACTTTGCAACAAGGTGGAACTCCACACTGCACATGATTCAGAGGCTGTGCGAACAGAGGCGTGCTGTAATGTATTTGTGGGAGGATACACATACACGCGCAGGCAGTTGGATGGTAGACATGGAGGTGTCTGGTGTGCAGTGGTCGAAGCTCCAAGACTTCTGTCAAGTCCTTCGGTGTTTTGAGGAATGCACACGGCTGGTAAGTGAAGACGACGCCATCATAAGCATGAGCATCCCATTAATGCGTCTGCTGATGCAAAGTTTGACGCACATTAAGGAGCAGGCATCTGCGGTCGAGGAGGAGGGAAGCCTTGATGACAGTCAGCCATTGTCTGCTCAGGGAACTCTCCTGGACGAGGTGGTGGACAAAGAGGAGAAGGAGGATGATGGGGCTGAATATTTATGGGAGGAGGATGCTTCTCAGGGGGCAATAGAAACTGGTGGCGTTGCAAGGTCAGGTACAGGGTTTTTGCGGGACACAAGTGATGTTGATTTGCGAGAAAGTGCTCCTCAACCCAGCACAAGCAGTGAATTGACTCCAGGAACATTGGCCCACATGGCTGATTATGCCTTGCGTATCCTAAAAAGGGACCCCCACATTATAAAAATGATGACCGATGACGATTACTGGTTGGCCTGCCTCCTGGATCCATGATATAAAGGGAAATTACAAAATATCATGCCACATGAGAACCTTGAGCAAATATTGGCTACCAAACAAGCAACTCTTGTAGACCGTTTGGTTCAGGCATTCCCAGCACACAGCAGCGGTGATGGTTCTCACACGAGCTGTAGGGGGCAACATGGCAGAGGTGTTAGAGGTGCACAAATTGTTGGACAGAGGGGTTTTATGACCAGGTTGTGGAGTGATTTCGCAATGACCGCAGACACGACAGGTACTGCTGCATTTATTCAAAGTGACAGGAGACAGCATTTGTCCAGTATGGTTACGAACTATTTTTCCTCCCTTATCGTTGTTCTCCCTCACAGGTCATTCCCCTTTGATTACTGGGCATCAAAAATAGACACCTGGCCGGAATTGGCAGAATATGCATTACAGGAGCTTGCTTGCCCAGCTGCTAGTGTGCTATCAGAAAGAGTCTTCAGTGCTGCTGGTTCAATGCTGACCGAAAAAAGGACTCGTCTGGCTACCCAAAATGTTGATGATCTAACCTTCATTAAAATGAACCAATCATGGATTTCAAATTATTTTGCCCCACCTTCCCCTGCTGCACGTAGCTTGCCTGAAAAATGTCTTGCTTTTGGCCTCCTCTTACTGACTGCTCCAATTCCTCCATTTGCAGCTGCTGAATGTCCACCATAGGCCATTTTTATACCTCCCTATATGGTCTGACTCCCCCCACAGGGCCGTGGTCACCACTTGGCGCAAGCACCCGTGCGAGTGCCGTTTGCCTGGACAGGTGGGTGTGCCCACTTTGGGCGACGACACTGGCACAGGGTCCCTCATAGTACAATGAAGTGTCTCTGACGGTGGTGGTGGTGCACACCCAACGTTAGACACACCGTTGTAATATGAGGGGCCCTGTGCCAGTACCGCCACCCACGAGAGAGTGTTCCCCCCAACTCGAACAGTGCTCTACCACTTGCAATACTTACCTCACCCTGCTCCACCACTGTGTAGTCTGTGCTGTTAAATCCTTCAATGGCACTGCCAATACAAATTTGTTGAAATGATCGATGATAGTTAAAATATACAGGGGCCCTGGCCTCAATTTTGACCAGTTAATACTTTGCGCCTACTACCACTGTCTGCTACTCAGCAGAGGAGCCCACCCTAGTACCTAGCTATGCCGCCTGTTTAGTCCTGTTACCAATTTTGAACACCTTTGAGCCTACTTTTGTATTTGAGCCTACTAACCGTCGTGTCTGCGCCACTCATTACAGTTGTCCTCCACTGAACAAAGCTAAGCCGCCTGTTTACTCCTGTTACCAATTTTGAACCGCTTTCAGCCTACTTTTTTATTGTGGGCCTACAAACTGTGTCTGTGCCACTCATTACAGTTGTCCTCCACTGAACAAAGCTAAGCCGCCTGTTTACTCCTGTTACCAATTTTGAACTGCTTTAGTCTACTTTTTTATTTTAGGCCTACTAAGTCTGTCTGCGCCACTCATTACAGCTGCCCTCCATTGAACAAAGCTATGCTGCCTGTGTATTCCAGTTACCAATTTTGAACTTCATTTAGCCTACTTACTTATTTAGGCCTACTAACTGCATCTGCCTCCCATTACAGTTGTCCTCCACTGAACAAAGCTGAGTCGCCAGTTTACTCCTGTTTCAAATATTAAACTGCATTTGGCCTACTTGTTTGGTTGGGCCTACTAACGGTGTCTGTCGCTCCTTGCTTTTCTCCTCCACTGAACAAAGCTGAGCCTCAATTTTCATCCTGTTTCGGATATTAAACTGCATTTGGCCTACTTGTTTGGTTGGGCCTACTAACGGTGCCTGCCGCTCCTTGCTTTTCTCCTCCACTGAACAAAGCTGAACCTCAATTTTCATCCTGTTTCGGATATTAAACTGCATTTGGCCTACTTGTTTGGTTGGGCCTACTAACAGTGTCTGCCGCTCCTTGCTTTTCTCCTCCACTGAACAAAGCTGAGCCTCAATTTTCATCCTGTTTCCGATATTAAACTGCATTTGGCCTACTTGTTTGGTTGGGCCTACTAACGGTGTCTGCCGCTCCTTGCTTTTCTCCTCCACTGAACAAAGCTGAGCCTCAATTTTCATCCTGTTTCGGATATTAAACTGCATTTGGCCTACTTGTTTGGTTGGGCCTACTAACGGTGTCTGCCGCTCCTTGCTTTTCTCCTCCACTGAACAAAGCTGAACCTCAATTTTCATCCTGTTTCGGATATTAAACTGCATTTGGCCTACTTGTTTGGTTGGGCCTACTAACAGTGTCTGCCGCTCCTTGCTTTTCTCCTCCGCTGAACAAAGCTGAGCCTCAATTTTCATCCTGTTTCAGATATTAAACTGCATTTGGCCTACTTGTTTGGTTGGGCCTACTAACGGTGTCTGCCGCTCCTTGCTTTTCTCCTCCACTGAACAAAGCTGAGCCTCAATTTTCATCCTGTTTCCGATATTAAACTGCATTTGGCCTACTTGTTTGGTTGGGCCTACTAACGGTGTCTGCTGCTCCTTGCTTTTCTCCTCCACTGAAAAAAGCTGAGCCTCAATTTTCATCCTGTTTCGGATATTAAACTGCATTTGGCTTACTTGTTTGGTTGGGCCTACTAACGGTGTCTGCTGCTCCTTGCTTTTCTCCTCCACTGAACAAAGCTGAGTCGCCAGTTTACTCCTGTTTCAAATATTAAACTGCATTTGGCCTACTTGTTTGGTTGGGCCTACTAACGGTGTCTGTCGCTCCTTGCTTTTCTCCTCCACTGAACAAAGCTGAGCCTCAATTTTCATCCTGTTTCGGATATTAAACTGCATTTGGCCTACTTGTTTGGTTGGGCCTACTAACGGTGCCTGCCGCTCCTTGCTTTTCTCCTCCACTGAACAAAGCTGAACCTCAATTTTCATCCTGTTTCGGATATTAAACTGCATTTGGCCTACTTGTTTGGTTGGGCCTACTAACAGTGTCTGCCGCTCCTTGCTTTTCTCCTCCACTGAACAAAGCTGAGCCTCAATTTTCATCCTGTTTCGGATATTAAACTGCATTTGGCCTACTTGTTTGGTTGGGCCTACTAACGGTGTCTGCCGCTCCTTGCTTTTCTCCTCCACTGAACAAAGCTGAGCCTCAATTTTCATCCTGTTTCAGATATTAAACTGCATTTGGCCTACTTGTTTGGTTGGGCCTACTAACGGTGTCTGCCGCTCCTTGCTTTTCTCCTCCACTGAACAAAGCTGAACCTCAATTTTCATCCTGTTTCGGATATTAAACTGCATTTGGCCTACTTGTTTGGTTGGGCCTACTAACAGTGTCTGCCGCTCCTTGCTTTTCTCCTCCGCTGAACAAAGCTGAGCCTCAATTTTCATCCTGTTTCAGATATTAAACTGCATTTGGCCTACTTGTTTGGTTGGGCCTAATAACGGTGTCTGCCGCTCCTTGCTTTTCTCCTCCACTGAACAAAGCTGAGCCTCAATTTTCATCCTGTTTCCGATATTAAACTGCATTTGGCCTACTTGTTTGGTTGGGCCTACTAACGGTGTCTGCTGCTCCTTGCTTTTCTCCTCCACTGAAAAAAGCTGAGCCTCAATTTTCATCCTGTTTCGGATATTAAACTGCATTTGGCTTACTTGTTTGGTTGGGCCTACTAACGGTGTCTGCTGCTCCTTGCTTTTCTCCTCCACTGAACAAAGCTGAGCCTCAATTTTCATCCTGTTTCGGATATTAAACTGCATTTGGCCTACTTGTTTGGTTGGGCCTACTAACGGTGTCTGCCGCTCCTTGCTTTTCTCCTCCACTGAACAAAGCTGAGCCTCAATTTTCATCCTGTTTTGGATATTAAACTGCATTTAGCTTACTTGTTTGGTTGGGCCTACTAACGGTGTCTGCCGCTCCTTGCTTTTCTCCTCCACTGAACAAAGCTGAGCTTCAATTTTCATCCTGTTTCGGATATTAAACTGCATTTGCCCTACTTGTTTGGTTGGGCCTACTAACGGTGTCTGCCGCTCCTTGCTTTTCTCCTCCACTGAACAAAGCTGAACCTCAATTTTCATCCTGTTTCGGATATTAAACTGCATTTGGCCTACTTGTTTGGTTGGGCCTACTAACAGTGTCTGCCGCTCCTTGCTTTTCTCCTCCACTGAACAAAGCTGAGCCTCAATTTTCATCCTGTTTCAGATATTAAACTGCATTTGGCCTACTTGTTTGGTTGGGCCTACTAACGGTGTCTGCCGCTCCTTGCTTTTCTCCTCCACTGAACAAAGCTGAGCCTCAATTTTCATCCTGTTTCCGATATTAAACTGCATTTGGCCTACTTGTTTGGTTGGGCCTACTAACGGTGTCTGCTGCTCCTTGCTTTTCTCCTCCACTGAAAAAAGCTGAGCCTCAATTTTCATCCTGTTTCGGATATTAAACTGCATTTGGCTTACTTGTTTGGTTGGGCCTACTAACGGTGTCTGCTGCTCCTTGCTTTTCTCCTCCACTGAACAAAGCTGAGCCTCAATTTTCATCCTGTTTCGGATATTAAACTGCATTTGGCCTACTTGTTTGGTTGGGCCTACTAACGGTGTCTGCCGCTACTTGCTTTTCTCCTCCACTGAACAAAGCTGAGCCTCAATTTTCATCCTGTTTTGGATATTAAACTGCATTTAGCTTACTTGTTTGGTTGGGCCTACTAACGGTGTCTGCTGCTCCTTGCTTTTCTCCTCCACTGAACAAAGCTGAGCTTCAATTTTCATCCTGTTTCGGATATTAAACTGCATTTGGCCTACTTGTTTGGTTGGGCCTACTAACGGTGTCTGCCGCTCCTTGCTTTTCTCCTCCACTGAACAAAGCTGAGCCTCAATTTTCATCCTGCTTCGGATATTAAACTGCATTTGGCCTACTTGTTCGGTTGGGCCTACTAACGGTGTCTGCCGCTGCTTGTTGTTCTCCTCCACTGAGCAAAGCAGTGCCGCCTGTTTACTCCTGTTACCAATTTTGAACTGCATTTGGCCCACTTTATTACTTGGGCCTACTAACTATGTCTGCCACTCATTACAGTTGTCCTCCACTGAACAAAGCAATGCCGCCTGTTTAGTCCTGTTACCACTTTTGAACTGCATTTAGCCTACTTTATTATTTGGGCCTACTATCTGTGTTTCCTTCTCATCCTGCCCATTGCCCAGCCACTGCTAGATGAGTCTGCTGGTACATTGACCCAGACTACTACATTCCCCTTGCACTCTACACAACCAGAATCTGACCATGCTGAAAGTCAGGTTCCCCTTCCTGCATACTATACCACCTTACACGGGGACAAAGAGGAAGGTGCAGATGAAAGTGCAGGTTCCTTCATCAGGTGGGGGGACATACTCGTTGGCGACGTCACTGGCACAGGGCCCCTCATAGTACGCAAAAGTGTCTCAGCTGGTGGGAGGCGCCCCCGCCGTGCAAACACACCGCCGTACTTTGAGGGGCCCTGTGCCAGTGCCAATGCGAACGAGTGGGCCCCCCCTGCTTGCTCAGGATCACAGCACTTGCAAAGTTTAAATACTTACCTCTCCCTGCTCCACCGCCGTGACGTAGTCCATGTTTCCTGGGCCCACGAAAAACTTGAACCAGCCCTACCCCCCCACAACTTTAGCCAAATGACCCCTAATTTTCAACGACTAACTTTTATTATAAGATAAATTAAGATTGGCAAGCTTAAG
Source organism: Ranitomeya imitator (assembly GCF_032444005.1). Taxonomy (NCBI): domain Eukaryota; kingdom Metazoa; phylum Chordata; class Amphibia; order Anura; family Dendrobatidae; genus Ranitomeya; species Ranitomeya imitator. The sequence continues at coordinate 31,449,515 of NC_091291.1, forward strand.
TAACAAGAATTGATGTTTTTGGCATTAAAATGGGCACTGTAGGTGTTTTCCTGTCCTCCACTCACTGTCGACTTTGATTCCCCATTAACTTGCATTGGGTTTTGTGTTTCGCCCGATCCCCGACTTTTCACAATAATCGGCCGATTTCATCTGACCCGACTTTTGACAAAGTCCAGTTTTGCGAAACATGACTCGATCCTAAAAAAGTAAAAGTCGCTAGACTCTAGTCACAAGATGGCAACGCAGGACTAGAGCTGCACTGGGAAGAGCTGAAGACTGCTGCGTGTAAGTATATAACTAGGGAACTTAGATTACTAGCACCACTCCAGTGCTGAAATTAAAAAAAACACGCTGGAGGGGTGTTTTAATAAAATGCTGTGTAAAGTTTTAAAACTTTCCATGCTGGAAAAAATTGTTAAATAAAACCCCAAACTAATATACGTTAAGTTACTCTTTGACATTGCACAAGCCATAAATGTGTCATATTATACTTTTTTCTGCTGTGATTTCCCTTTGCTCTGTTATGAGTCAATTTAACGTTTGCCAGATCTTTGTATAAAATTAATATTAACGCAATCGTAACAATCTGCAGAATAATGATTGTAAGTTTTTAAATAATTTGTTTCTTTCTATTCTTCAACCCCACCTCAGAAAAAAAAATGTATATGTGATCTGAATACCTGATAATAAATGAAATTATACTATTCGCCCAGCATAAATAACAAGAATGAATTGGACTACAATGATGGTGGAATAAAAAAGTTACAGCTATAGGAATGTGGTGATGAAGGAGCAACTGATCCGCGAAAAGAAGGGGCTGCTTCTCCGATTTAGGGCTGGGTTGTCTTTAATTTTTCTTTATTCAGTCGCCATGACAGCACCACGAGAGAGGGGATCTGCCCTTTAGGGACAGGAAATCCACAGACATAAAAAAGGCGACACCTCTCTTCCTCATCAGTTGGTTTCCTGTCCCTGACATGCGAACCTCTACAGGCAGACCTTGTGAAGAAGGTTGAAGAAAAGAAGACTACCCAGTCCTGGCGGTCTGACGCAGGTAGCGGGAAGGCCCCTACCTCGGACTGTCCAGGACGCAGGAAGCACCACACAGCAGGGGGACTGCCTTGTGTTAGGTGTCAGCAGAGGGAAGCAGCCTTCAGAAGGGCTTGCTTCCTAGTGACAGTTCGCCGCAGGTACCCGGTAAGTATGTGGTACCTGCTCCTGGGGCCGTGTCTGGCGGGCCTTTCCGGGTCTGGTCGCGTCTTGCGGCATGTCCGGGTGTCTATGGAGGCGCCGCGGTCATGACAGGAAGGGGCATTCCCTGGCGAGGCCAGCGGCTCATCTTGATGATGCGGCCAGCGGCGCAGTCTGATGATGCCACCGGGCATGCGCGGTTGAGCCACGCCAGATGGTGGCGTATCCCTCTGGATTAACGCTGAAAGCGGGTGCAGCGCGGCCTGGGGGGGCCCTATTGTCAGCCGGGGGTGCGGCCTCGGGAGGGGGAGGCCAGTGCTCACGTTGGTGCCAGGCAGGTCATGCGGAGATCCTGCTTACCCCCATCCGGGGGCGGTACCGTTGGGGGCATATTTAAGGAAGGATATGGAAGCTGCTGAGTGTCTCAGACCCATTTTTCAAATGGAGTCACTGGAGCAAGAAGCACTGCAGCTTGAGAAGCGGCAGCAGCCTCAGCCCATAGAAGAGACCCATGCTATCTCCCAGCGATGGCTACTTCCTGGGCAAAGAGACCAGAGGTATTGATTGAAGACATTTGTAAGGTGGCCACATAGTCTTCTCCATCTACTTTTCTTAAACACTATAGACTAGATTTGGGTTGCTCCTCTGACCTCACGTTTGGGAAGGGTGCTTGAAGCAGTGGTCCCTCCCTAGTCTCTTTTACTTCTCTGAAAGTCTCTCGTGGTGCTGTCATGGTGACTGAATAAATACATAAGCTACTTACCGGTAGCGGTGTTTTTCAGGAGCCCATGACACCCTTATATTCCCTACCCTTTTCTTTTTCTTGTATGGGTCATCGCCCTTTTTCCATTTAAGGCCTAAGTTTTTCCACTGGGTGAATTGTACTATGTTTAAAATTGTGTATATGCTACTAACCAGGGAGGTCCTCTCGTGCTCTGTAAACCAACTGATGCGGGAGAGAGGTGACGCCCTTTTTATGTCTGTAGGTTTCCTGTCCCTGAAGGGCGGATCCCCTTTCTCGTGGTGCTGTCATGGGCTCCTGAAAAACACCGCTACTGGTAAGTAGCTTACGTATTTTCTGTGCATAGCGGTGCTTGCAGGGAACTGTAGCACAACTCCACTTATATCAATGGGGCTGTGCCAGTGTGCAAGTAAAAACGAAGGAAAAAAATATGGAAAATGCAGTGTTTTCCAGCGCTCCAGGGCCCAGAGAGACAGGGTAACCAGGAGCTTGGAAAGAGTGGAGTTTTATTAACAGCGTGTTTCAAAGTTATTCTTACTCCTTCATCAGGTATAAAATACTGGCAGTTTAGGGGCTGTGCCATGGGGACTCATTTTGCCCCAAGTTACGCAAATTTGTTTATATGGCATTTCGAAGTCCCTGCCTATTGCGGCTGCCACCCTGTTGTTGGGTCACATCTTCTTTTATAATCAATTTCTAGATGATTTCTACTTTATTTGGACTGGTACCTCTCAGGAGGTCATCTCCTTTGTAGAAAAAACTTATCCAAAACAACTGGGGTTTACATTTTTCAGTTAATTACAGAAATAGGAGTGCAGCAAAGGCCAGACATATTTTGGTGATAGGACTCTATAATTAGGAGGACAGACAGGGTCATATGCCGCCGAGACTGTGAATGCCGAACAGTGTGTTGTCTGTAGGGTTATCGGGTTCAACATATTGCAGATCGGATAGACACATTGCTGGGAGGAACTGGGAAAAATCCAACTGCCATGGTACATATCGGTACCAATGACAAAGTTAGAGGGAGGTGGAAGGTCCTTGAAAACTCTTTCAATTTCATCCCACCATCAACTTAAAACTCAGCTACTCCAGCACTGAAATGAACTTTTAGGACACCATCATTAAGCTGCAGAAGAATGAAATAGAGAAATCCCTTTATCAGAAGCCAATCGACCGACTAACATACCTTAAATGGGACAGTTTCCATCCAAAACACATAAAAACTCTATTGTCTACAGCCAAGCCATAAGATACAATCGTATATGTTCCAACCCTGTGAATAGTGATGAACACCTTGGTCGCCTCAGAAAGACCTTTTTGAATCAGGGCCACCATCCAAGAATAATTGAAAACCAGATTACAAGAGCCACCAGAATATCAAGGAATCTCCTGCTACATTACAAAGCTAAAGAAGAAAACAACCGGGTGCCTCTAGTAGTCACCTACAATCCAAATCTGGAGGTGCTAAGGGGAGCTGCACGGAAATTACAACCTTTACTACAAAAAGATGCCGCTTACAATCCATTTTTCCAGACCCCTCACTACTGTGTTTTAGTCAGCCCCCAAATCTAAGAAGTATAATTGTCAGAAGCTCCCTGTCCTCTCCAACAGCTGCAGGTACCTTTCCTTGCAAGCAGAAAAAATGTAAAACCTGTCCATTTATAATGACCACGGACAAGATAAAGATCAGGACTACAAGATCCCAGGTACTTTCAGCTGCGTCACTTCTAATGTGGTGTACCTAATTATTTGTACTAAATGTCCAACTGGGGGTCTGTATGTGGGGGAGACAGGGCAAAAGCTTAGAACAAGAATGAATTCTCACCGCCACACAGTAAGAGAAAAAAGAATGGATCTACCTGTGGCGATACATTTCTGTCTCCCTGATCACAACACCATGGACATGGAGATTACTTGTATTAAAGGGTAATTTCAAATCTCAGAGAGACAGAAGAGTCTGGGAATATAAACTGATGATGACCTTTGACACACTCAGTGCAGGAATGAATGTGTCGCATGGATTATGTCTTTTTACATCAGCTAAGGAATTTGCTCCTCAGACCGTGTAGGGGCATCATAACACAGAATCAGACCCCAATCAGAGGACAACAAAACATTCACACTCCTTTTCTATGAACTGTTCCAATATTTATGGACACAACTGTTTATCTCTCTCGCGCAATGGTAGTTCTACTTCACGTCACCTGTCTTGTCTATGGCATTACATTATTTCTGGGCTGTATTGTGCATAAATATGTGATTCTTCAAAATTTGTATTAGTCTATGCCTGACGAAGGGACCTGCCTGATTAAGGGACCTGAGTAGTCTCAAAAGCTCGTAGACTATCACTTGATCACGGCTATAACATATATTTTTTTATCTTTTTTGATTGCACATGCATCAGATATATATTGGCATCTAGAATACACCTAGTCTAGGAGTGACTAATGTGTTAATAGTATTAAATGTCTGCAGGCAAATGCAAGAAGTCGTGCAAACAAAATTAATGAATTGGAGACTCTTATGTTGGTCACAGAATATGATGATGTGGGTGCGAAGAAACCAGATTGTATCTTAATTTCCCAGACAACCATGTTTTTGCAAACCAAAACAACTGGCTTTTTATCTGTATATTGGCTTGTGAATTTAAGTGTTTATGTCTGGAGGTTCACTAAGACAGGCTTGCCAACTGATATACTATCTAACATACTGTGTAAAGGCCCCTTCACATTAAGCGACGCTGCAGCGATACCGACAACGATCCGGATCGCTGCAGCGTCACTGTTTGGTCGCTGGAGAGCTGTCACACAGACCGCTCTCCAGCGACCAACGATGCCGGTAACCAGGGTAAACATCGGGTAACTTAAGCGCAAGGCCGCGCTTAGTAACCCGATGTTTACCCTGGATACCATGCTAAAAGTTAAAAAAAACAAACACTAGATACTTACCTACCGCTGTCTGTCCTCCAGCGCTGCGCTCTGCTTCTCTGCTCTCCTCCTGTACTGTCTGTGAGCCGGAAAGCAGAGCGGTGACGTCACCGCTCTGCTTTCCGGCTCACAGACAGTACAGGAGGAGTGCAGAGCACAGCGCTGGAGGACAGACAGCTGTAGGTAAGTATCTAGTGTTTGTTTTTTTTTACTTTTAGCATGGTAACCAGGGTAAACATCGGGTTACTAAGCGCGGCCCTGCGCTTAGTTACCCGATGTTTACCCTGGTTACCAGTGAAGACATCGCTGGATCGGTGTCACACACGCCGATCCAGCGATGTCTCCAGGGAGTCCAGCGACGAAATAAAGTTCTGGACTTTATTCAGCGACCAACGATCTCCCAGCAGGGGCCTGATCGTTGGTCGCTGTCACACATAACGATTTTATTAACGATATCGTTGCTACGTCACAAATAGCAACGATATCGTTAACAATATCGTTATGTGTGAAGGTACCTTTAGGGTACCGTCACACTATACGATTTACCAACGATCACGACCAGCGATACGACCTGGCCGTGATCGTTGGTAAGTCGTAGTGTGGTCGCTGTCACACAGACAGCTCTCCAGCGACCAACGATGCCAAGGTCCCCGGGTAACCAGCGTAAACATCGTGTTACTAAGTGAGGGCCGCGCTTAGTAACCCGATGTTTACCCTGGTTACCAGCGTAAAAAAAAACAAACAGTACATACTTACATTCTGGTGTCTGTCCCTTGCCGTCTGCTTCCCGCACTCACTGACTGCCGGACGTAAAGTGAAAGCACAGCACAGCGGTGACGTCACCGCTGTGCTCTGCTTTCACTTTACGGCCGGCAGTCAGTGAGTGCGGGAAGCAGACGGCGAGGGACCTGACGGACACCGGAATGTATGTATGTACTGTTTTGTTTTTTTTACATTTACGCTGGTAACCAGGGTAAACATCGGGTTACTAAGCGCGGCCCTGCGCTTAGTAACCCGATGTTTACCCTGGTTACAAGCGAACGCATCGCTAGATCGGTGTCACACACACCGATCTAGCGATGACAGCGGGAGATCCAGCGACGAAAGAATGTTCCAAACGATCTGCTACGACGTACGATTCTCAGCAGGATCCCTGATCGCTGCTGCGTGTCAGACACAGCGATATCGTATGGATATCGCTGGAACGTCACGAATCGTACCGTCGTAGCGACAAAAGTGCCACTGTGTGACGGTACCCTAAGTGTGTAATAGTGACTGTACATAAGGTGTGGTAAGCTTTGTTTATTGAAGTGTGCTGATATGCTAATAGTGCTTATTGATCCCATCACCATTGTTTACCTTTCTTGATGTTGGACTGAAGGACCCTGGACAAATCTAAAAATAGCCTTGGGTATAAAAAGACTCAGAGATCACATCATGGGGACTGAAGTAACACAGAGCTACCAGCCGGACATTCTGCATACCACCCAACAGACAAGAGAAAGGATTGCAGCCAATTCATCATGGCACCATCACGAGGGACACTGATCTATGATTCTATAGGAAACAACCTAGGGGTTTTAGGCTCCGGTTGGAAGGACAGCCAGGCCAGCGTATGAGAGCACCCACTGACCCCGTTCCTCCACAGTGGGCATCACGGAAACCTGGCTGGATGAAAGCCATGACTGGGTGACAAACGTAGAGGGTTACACTACATTTAGAAAGAACAGGAAAGGCAGAACTTCTTTTGGTCTGCATTCATCTCCAATTACTTTTTTACATTATGTAAATTCAATAAAATTATTTATTTGGTTAATAATATCGTGTTGGAGGACTTTGTTTTTTCTACACATTTTTCGGTTGTTTATGGTCCTCTGTATTTATACTTTAGGGCTATTCTGTCCAAATTAGCAAAGATATCTACAGAGACAAATCGCAAGTGACATTAAAATAATCTCCCAAAATTTTATAAATACATCAAAGCCAAAAGGAAAAAAAAATGTTATCGGCCCCTTGACAGACAATAATAAAGTTGTTATAGAGGACAAAGAAAAGGCTGAGATATTAAACAGGCACTTTGCATCTGTTCACCAGTGAACTGAGTGTTCCAGGGATCATTCAACAAGGCAACAATCAAAGTTCACCACTTGATATAACTAGTTTAACACAAGAAGAAGTACGCCTGCATCTGAGCAAATTTAACATTGACAAATCCTCCGGCCGGATGGCATTCATCCATGGATACTAAGGGAATTGAGCTCAATAATTGACAGACCACTATATCTCATATACTTAGACTCTCCTGTAACAGGCATGGTGCCACAGGATTGGAGGATGGCTCACGTGATACCGATATTTAAGAAAGGTAGGAAGATGGAGCCAGGCAACTACCGTCTGGTAATCCTGACATCAATAGTGTGCAAAGTTTTCAAGGGCATCATAAGAGATGAGCTGCAGAGATATAATGTAGATAATAATAATTAATGCCGACCACAGCAGGTAGTAATGGCCGACACTATAACAGCTTTTAAAAACGGGCCGGACAATTTCCTCCATACACATAACATCGTGGGTTATAGATAAATTAGTGACAAAATGAACAATTGGTGGAGAAAGGTTAAACTTGATGGATCAAAGTCTTTTTTTCAACCTATGTAACTGTGTATTATAATATTGTCAAAGAGCAAAGGTCCAGAACCACTGCTCAAAATTCAATGAAAACAGCATAAGGCAAAGTACTAACAACTGTGACATTGTTGAAGAGTGTAATATTTTGTATTTGGCTGCCTTTGTTGTTAAGAAGTATAGAATGATTGTTCCGGATCATGGCTCTTGAACAATAATACAATATATATACACACAATCATGTGGAGGAGATAAAAAGAGCAAAAAGCAATAAAAAATAGAAGTCTTTCTTTATAAAATACATTTTATTACAAGCGAATAGTAGAAAAAAACTAAATATAGTCATATAAACTATGCTATACTTTATAACACCAGCTTGAAAAATGATTTTCAAATTCGAAATCTTGGCCTATTGAAATGTTGCAACAATTACTGCATCAATGGGGCGTGGCATGGAGGCGATCAACCTGTGGCACTGCTGAGGGGTTATGGAAGCCCAGGTTGCTTTGATAGCAGCCTTCAGCTTGTCTGCATTGTTGGGTCTGCTGTCTCTCATCTTCCTCTTGACAATGCTCCATAGATTCTCTATGGGGTTAAGATCAGGTGAGTTTGCTGCCAATCAAGCACAGTGATACTGTTGTTTTTACACCAGGTATTGGTGCTTTTGGCAGTGTGGACAGATGCCAAGTCCAGCTGGAAAATGAAATTTCCATCTCCAAAAAAGTTGTCGGCAGAGGGAAGCATGAAGTGCTCTAAAATCTCCTGGTAGACGGCTGCGCTGACTTTGGTCTTGATAAAACACAGTGGACCTACATGTATAAACACTTAGGTTCGGATACGGCTTTAGCCCCTTACTGCCATTGGACAGGATAGTACATCCAATGGCAAAAGACAAATTTCACAGAAAAGACAAAAAATAACCTTGGGGATATATTATAGAGCTCACAGAAAAAAAACCCAGAATTAAAAGTTAACCTTTATTGATATAATATAATAAAAAACACAACCATATAAGTGCACTATTTCACCATCACCAATATAGCAGCATACTATAGGAAAGGCCAAGATCGTGCCAATACCTACACTAAACTAAACAGCCCTACCTACCAGCGGAGGTTGGCACCCTATTATCCTGCGCAATGGCGCCCCCGCTCCTCGTCGACTCACCCTACTACCCCTAATGGGCCCTGCTAGGACGGGGAAAGAAAAGAATCATACAAACAGTGCCCCTCTGGAAGAAATGATGAGTCAGCAGCAATGACTCAATGGACCTATATCACTAGCTGAGCTTTCCCTTCCTGTCAGCGGGGGTTGGCACCCTAATAAAACGCAAATGGCGCCCCCACTCCACGACAACTAACCACTAATCTGACCCTATGCTGCTGCTGCTGCGATTAAAAAAAATGACATACTGTACTTACCTCTTGTCCTGAGTAGGCGGGGACACCGGCACTTGCGATATTCACCTGTCCCCGTTCCACCGCTGCGCACCACTCCGTCTTCTGCGTCCTCTGCAGTGACTGTTCAGGCCGGGGCCGGCTCGCACACTAAACACGTCATCGCCCCCTTTGACCTGAACGTCACAGGCAGAGGACAAGGAAGACGGAGCAGCGCGCAGCGGTGGAATGGGGACAGGTGACTATCGGAATGCTCACCCTCCCCCATTATACTCACATGCTCCCGGCGTGTTGTGTGCTGAGACGTACCGGGAGCAGGTAAGTATGATTTGACAGCTGCCGCTCCCCTCCCCCGCCGACCCCTGGGACAACGACTCGAGTATAAGCCAAGAGCGGCACTTTCAGCCTGAAAAAATCAGCTGAAAATCTCAGCTTATACTCCACTGCATGGATGTCCCCACTTATGCAGGTATCACAACACAGTACATGTATACAGGACCCCAGTATATGCTTCTGTCTAAGTCATGTTTCTCTGCTCTTATATAGTAATTTGCACTATGTGTAGGCTTCACCCTGCCCTTCAGGTGGCCAGCTTTCGAAATAGGATGAGTCCAAGATACCAGTCATACATCAGACAATGGGCCATAAACCCATAGATACATAAAAAGCCCACAAGGGAAAGATAAAACCACCACAGACAGAGGTTAAATAAACCTTAATGTTTTACAATAGCAAACAGAAACATAGAACTGTTTGTGAACTGAAAGGGCTTCAGACAATAAACAATATTCAAGATTGTGTCACAATGAGCATTGTCTGTATCTAAATGTATGACCAGAAATGCTGCTCTGTAATGGTCTGAATGCATTCTGTATATTTCAGTATGGACTCAAAATAGACATTTTTATATTTTTATGCAACAACACAAAGCAATGCCTGCACAAATTATAGCAAAAATTACTCATAAAATATAATGCAAGTATCCAAAATCAGGTAACCAGGAAAATAGCCAGTCCCACTATCTTGTGTAATGTGATTATTATCAGCATTTAATTGATCTATTTGGGACTGAAGATCTATGCTGTGATCAGATAGGTTAAAGCAACACATACCATCAAATTCTTGACATCCTTGATTATAATTTATGGGCTAACAGTAATTAATCTATTGTTGCTCTATTTTGCAAAATAACCTTTCGATAACTTCGTATATCTAGCAGAATGTCTTCCAGGGTTCTACTTGTGGTTGACTTAACAATCCTTTCAAGGCTGCGGTTATCCCGGTTACTTTTTTGCACCTTTTTCTACCACACTGTTTCCTTCCCCTCAACTTCCATTAATATGCTCGGATACAGCACTCTGTGAACAGCCGGCTTCTTTATCAATGACCTTTTGTGGCTTACCCTCCTTGTGGAGTGTGTCAATGACTGCCTTCTGGGCATCAGTCAGTCAGCAGTCTTCCCCATGATTGTGGAGCTACTGAAACAGACTAAGGGACCTTTATAAACCCTTAGGAAGCCTTTGCAGGTGTTTTTTGTTAATCATTCTAATTTACCGATATAATGACTTTGGGGTTTTCATTGGCTGTAAGCCATAATCATCAACATTAACAGAAATAAACACTTGAAATAGATCACTGTGTTTGTAATGATTCTATTTAATATATGAGTTTCACTGTTTGTATTGCAGAACTGAAATAAATTATCTATTTGATGATATTCTAATTTTTTGAGAAGCGCTTGTATATATGCTCCGGGGGACATTTTATTACTTCATTGTGCGCTTTTTGCACTGTGCATACACAGGGCATCTAACATAAAGCATCATAATAATATTATTAAAGGATGATGTTTTGCAAACATACGTGGAATAGACTTGGGCGAATTTATACGACATTTTAACAAGTTGCAAGTCTGAAATAATCCGAAATAATCTAGGAAAGCAAACCTGCACACTTTCAGTGATAGAATCCGGACATTCTCTGATTAATTGCATCTTAGTAAAAAAAACTATTGAACAAAAGAATGTTACATTTGGCACATGCAAGAATAGAGAAACAAAGAGGTGCAAATTATACCTCGACCCCTTTTTAACAATATGATATATATGAAAATTAATTTGTTAACTTACCATAAATGAAAATACTAATTTTCAGATATTGACTGTAATTCTCTGGATATAAAATATATTGGTGGGAGGCACAATGTTATTCCACAAAAGCTCGGGAGCAGTATTGCCTCCCTACTCCATAAAAGAAGGGAAATATCTCACATGGTAGATATAGATACAGCTTTCATAAAAGTGATTGTCACGTTATCGCTCCACCTTCAGGGCAGCAACCAATTCACTTTATGCCTTCCTCCATACTAAAAGTCAGGAGCACATTGTCAAAAACGCCAAGTTCCAAACAGTATTGTAAGATTTACAACTTTTGGGATTTTCTTACCTTGAGCTGGAGCCATTTTAATTTAGGACTCTGGAGGGACTATTGGCAAAAGTCATAGCTCAGAAATACCCAGTGACCCTATAATATCTTTTTATTACATGTATTTTTTTTTTTAAATATAATTGATAAAATGATGACCCATACAGAGCCTAATGCAAATACGGCTGTTTATGGAAGTATCTACTACAGAAAAATAAGAAGTACTCAACAGAAAACAAACCCCAGGAAATATCAATGTAAAATAATATACATTTGAAATATATATAAAATAATATGTGGTACTAATATAAGGACCAAGTGAAGGGAAAACCAATAAACAAAAACAAAGTCAAAAGGAGAAGTGAAAATAAAAGTAATGACCCTGCAACGATTGCATTATATAAGAACATATGTAAACTTTATTGAATAAATAAGTCACAGTAAAAACATCCATCAGTGACGAAAAAGCATCATTCATAATCAGCGTTGTAGAGAAATATAAAAATATATACAGACATCGAGACTTCCACGAAAGGGACATATCCCCTTCACATTGAACATATGAGGAAGAGAGAAAGTAATTATAACAGAGAAAGAGAGCTGACGCTTCCATCCCCTTTGAAATAGGGGCATCCTGCAGTGACCAGATAATTACAGCAGAGATATTTGCTGGGGAGAAGAGAACAAGAAGTACCTTTCCCAAGGATAGAGCTTGCTCTGATCAAAGAATCTGCTTTGGCCTTTTGGAGCCAGTGGTCAGCAATGAATCTTGAGGTTCTACATTGATCCTATATTTATGTGAGATATCTTTCAGCGTCGTAGCAAAGGGGTGAGCTTAATGCATTCACTCACATCACCGTAAGGCCATTCTCAGCACTACAACTCAATAACGGTCAGATGGATGATGCTACCCATACCATGTTTCATCTCTATAAACAGGTAAAATCGCAATAATAAACAGGATGACAATATCTACAGCCTGGTACACGCAGGAGCAAAGAAATCCTGAAAGTTAGGGATGTCATAAAATTCTGGAGGGCCTAGCACATTCCACAACCAGCCCCCACATGAGCTAATCAGCGACAGGTTCGTGGGCATAGCCTTGAGCTAGAAAAAATGAAAGTTTGGGTGTCTGTCTTTATTCATTCTGGAAGATATAGTTCGTGGTGAGAGTGTTCCATTTTCCCAACCGCACATCCCGCAGTAGAAATTTGCAAATGGCACAGCAGCAGTCATCCATGGGCCATGCATGAGGTATCAGAGTCTGGGCCAGCATTCCCAGCTTTGAATTGAAGTTTCAATGAGAATCTGGTGATTAAGGGAGCGGTGTAAGGGAGCGGTGTAGCCTTCTAAGCTTGGCACCCTGATACCGCATGCAACATCTCCAATTATTTTTTTATTCCAGCCACACACAGATCCTGCTTCGCACTAGCTCAATAAGTCTCCTCCTTCTCTCTGCAGCAGCTTCCTCCTCCTGCCCTTTTGCTTCTGTTTCCACGTTGCAGCATCAGCACAGGAGAGCAATGTTAAAAGTGGCCAATCAGGTCAATGACATCCTCTGCTCAGTCATAAATGTGAGAATAATTATTGTGTAGAGGCACAAAGGGGCATTATCACTAAACTAGGTGGTGGCCCGATTTTAACGCATCAGGTATTCTAGAATATGTATGTAGTTTATTTATGAAGTTTTCAAAATAATGCAATTTATACACAGGATTTGGCCAGCGACCAATTAGTGAAGCGTGGTTCAAATTCCGCGCCAATTCGCGGGCAGACTGCGCCTGTCGCTGATTGTTCGCGGCCGGGTGTGACCAATCAGTGAAGCCAGGGCCGGATCCAGGTTTTTGAGGGCCCCGGGCAAAAGAGTCTCAGTGGGCCCCCCTCTTTAACACATACCACGATTCATGATGCACAGATACAGCAGAGAAATATAGCACAGCCAAGTAGCGTATAACACAGCCCACGTAGTATATAACACAGCCCATGTAGTATATAGCACAGCCACGTAGTATATAGCACAGCCACAAAGTCTATAACACAGCCACGTAGTATATTGCCCAGCCACGTAGTAAATAGCACAGACATGTAGTACATTGCCCAGCCACGTAGTATATTGCTCAGCCACGTAGTATATAGCACAGACACGTAGTATATTGCCCAGTCACGTAATATATTGCACAGCCACATAGTATATTGCCCAGTCACGTAGTATATTGCACAGCCACGTAATATATTGCCCAGCCACGTAGTATATTGCCCAGTCACGTAGTATATTGCCCAGTCATGTAGTATATTGCCCAGCCACGTAGTATATTGCCCAGCCACGTAGTACATTGCCCAGCCACGTAGTATATTGCTCAGCCACATAGTATATAGCACAGACACGTAGTATATTGCCCAGTCACGTAATATATTGCACAGCCACATAGTATATTGCCCAGTCACGTAGTATATTGCACAGCCACGTAATATATTGCACAGCCACATAAAATATTGCCCAGCCACATAGTATATAGCACAGCCACGTAGTGTATAGCACAGAGACGTAGTATATGACACCGCCCATGTAGTATATAACACAGGCCACGTAGTATAGAGCACAGCAATGTAGTATATTGCCCAGCCACGTAGTATATTGCACAGCCACATAATATATTGCACAGCCACGTAGTATATAGCACAGCCCACATAGTATATAGCACAGAGATGTAGTATATAACACAGCCCACGCAGTATATAACACAGCCCACGTAGTATATAGCAATGTGGGCACCATATCCCTGTTAAAGAAAGAATTAAAATAAAAAAATGTATATACTCACCCTCCGTCGCCCCCCCCCCCCCCCCTGGATCCAGCTCAGGCGTTTACCGATGCTCCTTGCAACGCTCCGGTCCCAAGAGTGCATTCCCCATAGTTTGTAAGCTTGCGAGCAGGGCCCTCACTCCTCCTGGTATCTGTTTTGAACTGTATTTCTGTTATGCTGTAATGTCTATTGTCTGTACAAGTCCCCTCTATAATTTGTAAAGCGCTGCGGAATATGTTGGCGCTATATAAATAAAATTATTATTATTATTATTATTGCGGTCTTGCGAGATGATGACGTAGCGGTCTCGTGAGACTACTATGTCATCATCTCGCGAGACCGCAATGCATGGACCGGTCACCGGAGCATCGCGAGGAGCGGGAAAGGCCTGGGCTGGATCCGGGGGGACGACGGAGGATGAGTATATAATGTTTTTGTTTTTTTTTTACTATTTTTAACATTAGATCTTTTTACTATTGATGCTGCATAGGCAGCATCAATAGTAAATAGTTGGTCACACAGGGTTAATAGCAGTGTTAACGGAGTGCGTTACACCGCGGCATAACGTGGTCCGTTATCGCTGCCATTAACCCTGTGTGAGCGCTGACTGGACGGCAGTATGGAGCGGGCACTGACTGCAGGGGAGTAGGGAGCGTTCATTTTGCTGCTGGACTGTGCCCTTCGCTGATTGGTCGTGGCCGTTTTGCCGTGACCAATCAGCGACTTGGGATTTCCGTGACAGACAGACAGACAGACAGATGGACGTGACCCTTAGACAATTATATAGTAGATGGAGGCAGAGATCATGCACTATTACTGTGTGGGGGCACAGAAGGGGCACTATTGCTAAATGGAGACAAAGATTACGGTACTATTACTGTGTGGGGGCGCAGAAGGGAGACAATATTCCTGCTTAGGGCACTATTAATGGTTATAGCACTAAGGAGATTTTGTAGAGGTGGGGAGGAAAGGTGATGAGAATAAGATGTCTGTGTGTTAGACTCTGCACAGATGACTCCTGAATGGGGTAAGTTGGAACTTTGGGGGCAGAATGGAGGAGAAAAGGGACTTTGATCCGAAGTGACTTAGCTTGTGAGTCATTATATTTAAAAGGGTTGTCCGGTCTAAAAATGAAAAATCTGCAGTCACTCTTTGTGACTGCAGACTTATGAATCGCTCCAGCTCATGCTCTGTGAGGTTTCTGAGCCGGGAACGACGATGATGTATGTGATATGTATATTCCTGGGCAGAAGCCGTCCATAACGCATTCATTACCGCTGAGAAACCGGCGAATCCTCGCAGCCAATGCATTAGGGAATTCGTAAGTCTGCAGTCACACATCGAGACAGCAGAATTATCAGTTTAGACCAGTCAACACATTTCACTTGAAAGAGCTGGCATCCACATTTATACGATCCCCGCGTTATTTTCTCCTTTCTCTGCTAAAAGTGGAGACAAATCCGCCGGTATTCCAATCCATTCCGGAAGGTAAATAGCTTCATATCTAAAAAATGTCATCATTGGAGAATCTGGCATTGTAAAATTGGTGAGATAAATGGTTTCTCCTCCTGCCATATAGGAAGACCAAAACCCAAAAGATCCAATGGTCATAATGGTATGGTTACAATGTGCCAAGACGGCAAAGTCATGGGCCGGGGAGGATTCTTTACCATCGCCAGCAAAGTGAACGTCTCCAAAAGAAGCATTAATATTCTCCTTACACCAAGGCATACCATTACTGGCCACCACAAAGAGGGGGTTCGAGTACTTATTTCGGTAGTAGGCCATGGCTTTCTCTATATATTCTTTATCTGCTACAACTCCTTTGCGATCTCTTGGCATCACCTTAACATAGTCACCTCTGCGAACATGCACCCCGATAAAGGTGATATTTTTGCGATCTCCCCTCACTTGGGCGAGGTATTCATTAGCTTCTTCTTTGACATAGTCATGGAAAGTGAATTCCTGGAGAATCTCATCTCTGATGTGGTGATAAAAGGTCCATGACCATGGAGTGCCTGAAAACTGTACATGTTCATCAGAAATGTTCCTGTATTCAGGTAGCATCCAGTTCTTTAGCAGGTATCTCTTCCATTTCATGCGATTGGCCACCTCCAGTGGTAGAACCGGTACCTTTATCCTAAATAACTGGGATAACATATCGTGCATTTTGGGTAAGATGTAGGGTTGATGACCATTCATCTTGGCTAAAGCATAGAGGGTTGCGTATTTTCCCATTTGGTTTCCCAGCCGTCCTCCAGATTCTATTATCCAAACACTATTCACTGGATGGGAAATTCTTTGCGGTCCTAAATATTGATAATGTTTTTCTTTATTATTCTCCTCGATGGTTTTCCAGAATAACGTTGACTTCAAATTGTCTATAGTGATGTATTCCCAAATGACGAAATTCAGGATGATGAAGAAAAGCAATGAAATGATCACCGTCCAAGTAACACATCTGTTCATTGTCCAAGCTCTCCCGGAGCCAATGATATCTCTATATAAAGACAAGAGAAAAAGAAAAGTTCATCTTACTGTAACAGAGCAATCACCTTCTTTTACTTTGAGTTACAAACTTAATACATTTGTATTGGAAGGTAATCTTTACATTAAAGGAAATCTATCAGGAGGTTTTTTATAATCTGAGGGCAGCATGATGTAGTGGCTGAGACCTTGATTCCAGTGATGTGTCACTTATTAGGCTGTATATTTGTTTAAAAAAAAATCAGTGTTTGGTGAGTAGGAGATTATCACTACAGGACTAGGTGTCTTCTGTCATTTAGTCATCCGCTTTGTGTAACCCCCACTCCCACTCCCATCAGTGGTTTTAAAACAATGACTATATTTTAATAAATCCAGGAGTGAAGACATATCACTTAAAGCACCTCTCCAACATTTATTTTTATCGCAGATCTGGAGTGGTTCTACTAATTTAACGAAGCTGCCATCTTCATCTGTTCCCAGTGCCGCTTCAGCAGTTTGTGACCTGCCGGATCGCTCCATTGTTTGCTTGGTGATCCGGAAGTCACAACTCGCTGTATGTCTATGAGTCAATCAGAAGTTGTGGTCACAAGATGGCAACACAGGACTAGAGCTGCACTGGGAAGAGCGGAAGACTGCTGCGTGTAAGTATAAAACTAGGGAACTTAGATTACTAGCACCACTCCAGCGCTGAAAAAGAAAATCACGCTGGAGGGGTGTTTTAATAAAGTGCTACACAAAGTTTAATAACTTTCCATGCTGGACAAAGTTGTTAAAAGAGACCCCAAACTAATATACGTTAAGTTACTCTTTGACATTGCACAAAACATAAACGTGTTGCATTATACTTTTTTCTGCTGTGATATCCCTTTGCTCTGTTATGAATGAATTTAACGTTTGCCAGATCTTTGTATAAAATTAATATTAACGCAATCGTAACATTCTGCAGAATAATAGTAGTATTTTTTTACAGCATTTGTTTCTTTGTATTCTTGAACCCCACCCCAGAAAAAAAAATGTATATATGATCTGAATACCTGAAAATAAATGAAATATACTACTACAAGTACTATTCGCCCAGAATGAAAAACAAGAATGAATTGGACAACAATGATGGTGGAATACAAAAGTTATAGCTATAGGAATGTGGTGATTAGGGTTGAGCGACCTTGACTTTTTTAGAGTCGAGTCGTGTTTCGCGAAACCCGACTATCTTAGAAGTCGAGTCGAGTGGAATTAGGGTTAGGGTTAGGGTTAGGGTGCATAGTCGGCAGTGAGTGGAGGCCAGGAAAACACCTACACTGCCCATTTTAATGGCAAAAACATCCATTCTTGTTACAGAAGCTTGTCAATCGTAATTTACCTTATAATAATTGGAAGGCATTTGAAATTGGGGGTCATTTGGCTAAAGTTGTGGGGGGTAGGGCTGGTTCAAGTAATTAGTGGGCCCAGGAAATCTGGAACACGTCACGGCAGTGGAGCAGGGAGAGGTAAGTATTTCAACTTTGCAAGTGCTGAGATCCTGAGCAAGCAGGGGGGGCCCACTCGTTGGCATTGGCACTGGCACAGGGCCCCTCAAAGTACAGCGGTGTGTTTGCACGGCTGGGGCGCCTCCCACCGGCAGCAACACTTTTGCGTACTATGAGAGGCCCTGTGCCAGTGACGTCGCCAACTAGTATTCCTCCCCTCACCTGATGAAGGAATCTGCACTTTCATCTGCACCTTCCTCTTTGTCCCCGTGTAAGGTGGTATGGTATGCGGGAAGAGGAACCTGACTTTCAGCAGGGTCACAATCTTGCTGTGTAGCGTGCACGGGGAATTTTGCGTTATGGGTCAATGTACCAGCAGACTCATCTATCACTGGCTGGCCAATGGGCAGGATGAGGAGGAAACACAGATATAGGCCCAAAGAATAAAGTTGGCTAAATGCAGTTCAAAATTGGTAACACAGGACTAACCAGGGGGCATTGCAGTGGAGGACAACTGGAATGAGAGGCTGACACAGAGAGTAGGCCCAAATCAGTAAGTAGTCGAAATGCAGTTCAAAATTGGCAACCGTAGTAAACAGGCGGCACAGCTTTGTTCAGTGGAGGAGAACAGCAAGTAGTGGCAGACACCGATAGTAGGCCCCAACCCAACTAGTAGGCCAAATGCAGTCTAACATTAACAACTACTTAACGAAAGCCTGAAAATGGAATTTCAGGACAGGAAACCAGGAGAACAGCAAGGAGCAGCAGACACTGTTAGTAGGCCCCAAACCAACTAGTACGCCAAATGCAGTTGTTCCATTTAACCACTATTTAACAAGAGCCTGAAGATAGAAGCTCAGGAAAGGCAACCTGGAGAACACCTTGGAGTGGAACACACCGTCTCTACACCCCATACACAATTTGTAGGCCTAATGCAGTGTAGTTTCCAACAACTACTAAACGAGAGCATTAAGATCGAAGCAATGGCGAGGAAACCTGGGGAACACCTTGGAGTGGAACACACCATCTCTCTACACCCCATACCCAATTTGTAGGCCTAATGCAGTGTAGTTTCCAACAACTACTAAACGAGAGCCAGAAGATCGAAGCAATGGAGAGGAAACCTGGGGAACACCTTGGAGTGTAACACACCATCTCTCTACACCCCATACCCAATTTGTAGGCCTAATGCAGCGTAGTTTCCAACAACTACTAAACGAGAGCATTAAGATTGAAGCAATGGCGAGGAAACCTGGGGAACACCTTGGAGTGGAACACACCATCTCTCTACACCCCATACCCATTTTGTAGGCCTAATGCAGTGTAGTTTCCAACAACTACTAAACGAGAGCCTGAAGATAGAAGCTCAGGAAAGGCAACCTGGAGAACACCTTGGAGTGGAACACACCGTCTCTACACCCCATACCCAATTTGTAGGCCTAATGCAGTGTAGTTTCCAACAACTACTAAACGAGAGCATTAAGATCGAAGCAATGGCGAGGAAACCTGGGGAACACCTTGGAGTGTAACACACCATCTCTCTACACCCCATACCCAATTTGTAGGCCTAATGCAGCGTAGTTTCCAACAACTACTAAACGAGAGCATTAAGATCGAAGCAATGGCGAGGAAACCTGGGGAACACCTTGGAGTGGAACACACCATCTCTCTACACCCCATACCCATTTTGTAGGCCTAATGCAGTGTAGTTTCCAACAACTACTAAATGAGAGCCTGAAGATAGAAGCTCAGGAAAGGCAACCTGGAGAACACCTTGGAGTGGAACACGCCGTCTCTACACCCCATACCCAATTTGTAGGCCTAATGCAGTGTAGTTTTCTACAACTACTAAACGAGAGTCGGAAGACCGAAGCAATGTGGACGAAACCTGGGGCACACCTTGGGGCGGCAGACACCGTTAGTAGGCCCTACCAAAGTTGTACCCCCAATGCAGTTTTAAAATTCCTAGAGGCTGAAAACAAGACTATTGACGCTCAGCTTTTTTCAAAGGAACACAGCTGAATTGAGTGGCGCAGACAGAGACAGGTAGTAGGCCTTAAACCAAAAATTGTGGCTCACTGCAGCTTAAAAAAGGTTACAGGGGTACACAGGCAGCATTGCTCTGGGCAGTGGAAGACAATTTCAATAGTGGACCGCAGACAGACTTTGTACGCCTACTATTAAAAAAAGGATGCTCTATGCAATAAAAAATAGGTTCCAGGGGCACACGGGCAGCAGTGGTCTGGTCAGTGTAGGAGTAGTAGAAAGAAGGGACCGCAGACAGGCTTCGAAGGCCTAACATAACAAAATAGGGCTGTTGGCAATTTAAAATTGGTTCCAGGGGTACACGGGCAGCAATGGTCTGGTCAGTGTAGTAGTAGTAGAAAGAAGGGACCGCAGAGAGGCTTTGAAGGCCTAACATAACAAAATAGGGCTATTGACAATTTAAAATTGGTTCCAGGGGTACACGGGCAGCAGTAGAATGGTCAGTGGAGGCCTTGTGGAAGGAGGGACCGCAGACAGGCTTCGAAGGCCTAACATAACAAAATAGGGCTGTTGGCAATTTAAAATTGGTTCCAGGGGTACACGGGCAGCAGTAGAACGGTCAGTGGAGGCCTAGTGGAAGGAGGGACCGCAGACAGGCTTCGAAGGCCTAACATAAAAAAAATTGGGCTGGCTGTAGGCAATTTAAATTTGGTTCCAGGGGTACACGGGCAGCAGTAGAATGGTCAGTGGAGGCCTAGTCGAAGGAGGGACCGCAGACAGGCTTCAAAGGCCTAACATAAAAATATTGGGCTGTAGGCAATTTAAAATTGCTTCCAGGGGTACACGGGCAGCAGTAGAATGGTCAGTGGAGGCCTTGTGGAAGGAGGGACCGCAGACAGGCTTCGAAGGCCTAACATAACAAAATAGGGCTGTTGGCAATTTAAAATTGGTTCCAGGGGTACACGGGCAGCAGTAGAATGGTCAGTGGAGGCCTAGTGGAAGGAGGGACCGCAGACAGGCTTCGAAGGCCTAACATAACAAAATAGGGCTGTTGGCAATTTAAAATTGGTTCCAGGGGTACACGGGCAGCAGTAGAATGGTCAGTGGAGGCCTAGTGGAAGGAGGGACCGCAGACAGGCTTCGAAGGCCTAACATAAAAAAAATTGGGCTGGCTGTAGGCAATTTAAAATTGGTTCCAGGGGTACACGGGCAGCAGTAGAATGGTCAGTGGAGGCCTAGTGGAAGGAGGGACCGCAGACAGGCTTCAAAGGCCTAACATAAAAAAATTGGGCTGGCTGTAGGCAATTTAAAATTGGTTCCAGGGGTACACGGGCAGCAGTAGAATGGTCAGTGGAGGCCTAGTGGAAGGAGGGACCGCAGACAGGCTTCGAAGGCCTAACATAACAAAATAGGGCTGTTGGCAATTTAAAATTGGTTCCAGGGGTACACGGGCAGCAGTAGAATGGTCAGTGGAGGCCTAGTGGAAGGAGGGACCGCAGAAAGGCTTCGAAGGCCTAGCATAACAAAATAGGGCTGTTGGCAATTTAA
This sequence comes from Ranitomeya imitator, assembly GCF_032444005.1. NCBI lineage: Eukaryota > Metazoa > Chordata > Amphibia > Anura > Dendrobatidae > Ranitomeya > Ranitomeya imitator. The sequence goes on from NC_091291.1 coordinate 31,471,115, forward strand.
AATTGGTTCCAGGGGTACACGGGCAGCAGTAGAATGGTCAGTGGAGGCCTAGTGGAAGGAGGGACCGCAGACAGGCTTCGAAGGCCTAACATAAAAAAAATTGGGCTGGCTGTAGGCAATTTAAAATTGGTTCCAGGGGTACACGGGCAGCAGTAGAATGGTCAGTGGAGGCCTAGTGGAAGGAGGGACCGCAGACAGGCTTCAAAGGCCTAACATAAAAAAATTGGGCTGTAGGCAATTTAAAATTGGTTCCAGGGGTACACGGGCAGCAGTAGAATGGTCAGTGGAGGCCTTGTGGAAGGAGGGACCGCAGACAGGCTTCGAAGGCCTAACATAACAAAATAGGGCTGTTGGCAATTTAAAATTGGTTCCAGGGGTACACGGGAAGCAGTAGAATGGTCAGTGGAGGCCTAGTGGAAGGAGGGACCGCAGACAGGCTTCGAAGGCCTAACATAACAAAATAGGGCTGTTGGCAATTTAAAATTGGTTCCAGGGGTACACGGGCAGCAATGGTCTGGTCAGTGTAGTAGTAGTAGAAAGAAGGGACCGCAGAGAGGCTTTGAAGGCCTAACATAACAAAATAGGGCTATTGACAATTTAAAATTGGTTCCAGGGGTACACGGGCAGCAGTAGAATGGTCAGTGGAGGCCTTGTGGAAGGAGGGACCGCAGACAGGCTTCGAAGGCCTAACATAACAAAATAGGGCTGTTGGCAATTTAAAATTGGTTCCAGGGGTACACGGGCAGCAGTAGAACGGTCAGTGGAGGCCTAGTGGAAGGAGGGACCGCAGACAGGCTTCGAAGGCCTAACATAAAAAAAATTGGGCTGGCTGTAGGCAATTTAAATTTGGTTCCAGGGGTACACGGGCAGCAGTAGAATGGTCAGTGGAGGCCTAGTCGAAGGAGGGACCGCAGACAGGCTTCAAAGGCCTAACATAAAAATATTGGGCTGTAGGCAATTTAAAATTGCTTCCAGGGGTACACGGGCAGCAGTAGAATGGTCAGTGGAGGCCTTGTGGAAGGAGGGACCGCAGACAGGCTTCGAAGGCCTAACATAACAAAATAGGGCTGTTGGCAATTTAAAATTGGTTCCAGGGGTACACGGGCAGCAGTAGAATGGTCAGTGGAGGCCTAGTGGAAGGAGGGACCGCAGACAGGCTTCGAAGGCCTAACATAACAAAATAGGGCTGTTGGCAATTTAAAATTGGTTCCAGGGGTACACGGGCAGCAGTAGAATGGTCAGTGGAGGCCTAGTGGAAGGAGGGACCGCAGACAGGCTTCGAAGGCCTAACATAAAAAAAATTGGGCTGGCTGTAGGCAATTTAAAATTGGTTCCAGGGGTACACGGGCAGCAGTAGAATGGTCAGTGGAGGCCTAGTGGAAGGAGGGACCGCAGACAGGCTTCGAAGGCCTAACATAACAAAATAGGGCTGTTGGCAATTTAAAATTGGTTCCAGGGGTACACGGGCAGCAGTAGAATGGTCAGTGGAGGCCTAGTGGAAGGAGGGACCGCAGAAAGGCTTCGAAGGCCTAGCATAACAAAATAGGGCTGTTGGCAATTTAAAATTGGTTCCAGGGGTACACGGGCAGCAGTAGAATGGTCAGTGGAGGCCTAGTGGAAGGAGGGACCGCAGACAGGCTTCGAAGGCCTAACATAAAAAAAATTGGGCTGGCTGTAGGCAATTTAAATTTGGTTCCAGGGGTACACGGGCAGCAGTAGAATGGTCAGTGGAGGCCTAGTGGAAGGAGGGACCGCAGACAGGCTTCAAAGGCCTAACATAAAAAAATTGGGCTGTAGGCAATTTAAAATTGGTTCCAGGGGTACACGGGCAGCAGTAGAATGGTCAGTGGAGGCCTTGTGGAAGGAGGGACCGCAGACAGGCTTCGAAGGCCTAACATAACAAAATAGGGCTGTTGGCAATTTAAAATTGGTTCCAGGGGTACACGGGAAGCAGTAGAATGGTCAGTGGAGGCCTAGTGGAAGGAGGGACCGCAGACAGGCTTCGAAGGCCTAACATAACAAAATAGGGCTGTTGGCAATTTAAAATTGGTTCCAGGGGTACACGGGCAGCAGTAGATTGGTCAGTGGAGGCCTAGTGGAAGGAGGGACCGCAGACAGGCTTCGAAGGCCTAACATAACAAAATAGGGCTGTTGGCAATTTAAAATTGGTTCCAGGGGTACACGGGCAGCAGTAGAATGGTCAGTGGAGGCCTTGTGGAAGGAGGGACCGCAGACAGGCTTCGAAGGCCTAACATAAAAAAAATTGGGCTGGCTGTAGGCAATTTAAATTTGGTTCCAGGGGTACATGGGCAGCAGTAGAATGGTCAGTGGAGACCTAGTGGAAGGAGGGACCGCAGACAGGCTTCGAAGGCCTAACATAAAAAAATTGGGCTGTAGGCAATTTAAAATTGGTTCCAGGGGTACACGGGCAGCAGTAGAATGGTCAGTGGAGGCCTTGTGGAAGGAGGGACCGCAGACAGGCTTCGAAGGCCTAACATAACAAAATAGGGCTGTTGGCAATTTAAAATTGGTTCCAGGGGTACACGGGCAGCAGTAGAATGGTCAGTGGAGGCCTAGTGGAAGGAGGGACCGCAGACAGGCTTCGAAGGCCTAACATAACAAAATAGGGCTGTTGGCAATTTAAAATTGGTTCCAGGGGTACACGGGCAGCAGTAGAATGGTCAGTGGAGGCCTAGTGGAAGGAGGGACCGCAGACAGGCTTCGAAGGCCTAACATAACAAAATAGGGCTGTTGGCAATTTAAAATTGGTTCCAGGGGTACACGGGCAGCAGTAGAATGGTCAGTGGAGGCCTAGTGGAAGGAGGGACTGCAGACAGGCTTCGGAGGCCTAACATAAAAAAAATTGGGCTGGCTGTAGGCAATTTAAATTTGGTTCCAGGGGTACACGGGCAGCAGTAGAATGGTCAGTGGAGACCTAGTGGAAGGAGGGACCGCAGACAGGCTTCAAAGGCCTAACATAAAAAAATTGGGCTGTAGGCAATTTAAAATTGGTTCCAGGGGTACACGGGCAGCAGTAGAATGGTCAGTGGAGGCCTTGTGGAAGGAGGGACCGCAGACAGGCTTCGAAGGCCTAACATAACAAAATAGGGCTGTTGGCAATTTAAAATTGGTTCCAGGGGTACACGGGCAGCAGTAGAATGGTCAGTGGAGGCCTAGTGGAAGGAGGGACCGCAGACAGGCTTCGAAGGCCTAACATAACAAAATAGGGCTGTTGGTAATTTAAAATTGGTTCCAGGGGTACACGGGCAGCAGTAGAATGGTCAGTGGAGGCCTAGTGGAAGGAGGGACCGCAGACAGGCTTCGAAGGCCTAACATAAAAAAAATTGGGCTGGCTGTAGGCAATTTAAATTTGGTTCCAGGGGTACACGGGCAGCAGTAGAATGGTCAGTGGAGGCCTAGTGGAAGGAGGGACCGCAGACAGGCTTCAAAGGCCTAACATAAAAAAAATTGGGCTGTAGGCAATTTAAAATTGGTTCCAGGGGTACACGGGCAGCAGTAGAATGGTCAGTGGAGGCCTTGTGGAAGGAGGGACCGCAGACAGGCTTCGAAGGCCTAACATAACAAAATAGGGCTGTTGGCAATTTAAAATTGGTTCCAGGGGTACACGGGCAGCAGTAGAATGGTCAGTGGAGGCCTAGTGGAAGGAGGGACCGCAGACAGGCTTCAAAGGCCTAACATAACAAAATAGGGCTGTTGGCAATTTAAAATTGGTTCCAGGGGTACACGGGCAGCAGTAGAATGGTCAGTGGAGGCCTAGTGGAAGGAGGGACCGCAGACAGGCTTCGAAGGCCTAACATAACAAAATAGGGCTGTTGGCAATTTAAAATTGGTTCCAGGGGTACACGGGCAGCAGTAGAATGGTCAGTGGAGGCCTAGTGGAAGGAGGGACCGCAGACAGGCTTCGAAGGCCTAACATAAAAAAAATTGGGCTGGCTGTAGGCAATTTAAAATTGGTTCCAGGGGTACATGGGCAGCAGTAGAATGGTCAGTGGAGGCCTAGTGGAAGGAGGGACCGCAGACAGGCTTCAAAGGCCTAACATAAAAAAATTGGGCTGTAGGCAATTTAAAATTGGTTCCAGGGGTACACGGGCAGCAGTAGAATGGTCAGTGGAGGCCTTGTGGAAGGAGGGACCGCAGACAGGCTTCGAAGGCCTAACATAACAAAATAGGGCTGTTGGCAATTTAAAATTGGTTCCAGGGGTACACGGGCAGCAGTAGAATGGTCAGTGGAGGCCTAGTGGAAGGAGGGACCGCAGACAGGCTTCGAAGGCCTAACATAACAAAATAGGGCTGTTGGCAATTTAAAATTGGTTCCAGGGGTACACGGGCAGCAGTAGAATGGTCAGTGGAGGCCTAGTGGAAGGAGGGACCGCAGACAGGCATCGAAGGCCTAACATAAAAAAATTGGACAGGCTGTAGGCACTTTATAATTGGTTCCAGGAGTACACGGGCAGCAGTAGACAGGTCAGTGTAGTAGTAGTTGAAAGAACGGGCCGCAGACAGGCTTCGAAGGCCTAACATAATAAAATGGGCTGGCTGTAGGCAATTTAAAATTGGTTCCAGGGGTAGATGGGCAGCAGTGGTCTGGTCAGCGGAGGCCGATTGTAATGAGTGTCTGCCAGTTAGTAGTCCAAAACAATAAATAAATGTGAATGTCTCGCATAAAAACAAAACGAAAACACTAAAGGGTGCAATCATTAGGTTCAGGGGTGGGATCCTCTGCGTAGTTTCAGACCTACTAATTTAGCGCAAAGTATTTACTGTGGTAAATAGAGGACACTGCCCCTGACTATGTTAAGTACCATCATACATGTCAACACAATGGTATTGTCAGTGGAATGGAAGGATGTCAGCGCATAGACTAAACATTGGTGGAAGTGTGAGAGATAACTGTGGAAGTGGTAGAGCAATGTTTGACCTGGGGTTGGGTGAACTCTCTTGTGGCCGGCGGTACAGGCCCAGGGCCCCTCATGTTACAACAGTGTGTCTGACGTTGGGTGCGCACCACCACCGCCAGAGACACTTTATTGTACTATGAGGGACCCAGTGGCAGTGCCGTCGATCAAAAGCGGGCACACCCACCTCTTCAGACAAACAGCACTCTCACGGGTGCTTGCGCCAAGTCGCGATACCATGGCCCCGTGTGGGGAGTTTGGCCATTTAGGGAGGTGTAAACATGTCGTATGCTGGACAATCAGCTGCAGCAAATTAGACATTCGAAAAGTAATTCACAGTAGTCCACAGGCAAGAGCTTTTCGTAGGAAAGCTAGGTGTCTAACGGGCAAGGTGGGGCAAAAGAATTCGAAATCCAGTTGTGGTTCATTTTAATGAATGTTAGATCATCAACATTTTGGGTAGCCAGACAAGTCCTTTTTTCGGTTAATATTGAACCTGCAGCACTGAATACTCTTTCTGATAGGACACTAGCTGCCGGGCAAGCAAGCTCCTGCAATGCATATTCTGCCAATTCTGGCCAGGTGTCTAATTTTGATGCCCAGTAATCAAATGGGAATGACGGGTGAGGGAGAACATCGATAAGGGATGAAAAATAGTTAGTAACCATACTGGACAAATGTTGTCTCCTGTCACTTTCAATTGATGCAGCAGTACCTGTCCTGTCTGCGGTCATAGCAAAATCACTCCACAACCTGGTCAGAAAACCCCTCTGTCCAACGCCACTTCTGATTTGTGCACCTCTAACACCTCTGGCCTGCTGCCCCCTGCAGCTCGTGTGAGAACGATCACGGGCCAATCCCCTTATCTCAGTAGCGCCCACTGGTAGCGCCCACTGGTGGGCGCTACTGAGATAAGGGGATTGGCCCGGTGGTGCAGCTATCTACCATGCCAACATGCTGATATCTTATGCAAGCTAAGTAACCCTTTGTTATCTGGATGTACTCCTGATGAACCCCTTTTCATTAGAAGGGGAGAAACGCGTTGAGTAGAAAAGGGATATGTATATAAACTTCTGTGTTAAATAGAAGGTGATTTATGGATCTGGTTAGCACATGTGTCATAACAAACAAGTATATGGGGGGACGACATGTGGCTACTCTGTACTGATTATCTATTGAGAGCTGCAGTTTGATCGCTATTATGACGGTATGGGATATGTCTGACATTACAGCAAATACATCTTCCCTATTGTCATCATAACATCTGGTGACCGTAATACATATATAGCTAGGCCAAGATCACATGTGTATGTTTTAGTCTCTTTGTGACATCCCTACCTGTTGTTTATATCGTCTTGCCTAAATAATAATTTTGATGTATATATACATTAAGTAAGGGACACAGACTACCAAGTCAGGTGAGACCCTTAGATCTAGTTAGATATTTTACTGACTTTTTCATGTCCTTCCAAGCTATCCATATTTAATTATTGTCTGAGTGGGATTTTCTCTCCTGACCCTACTTAGGGCATAAAAGGGATAGCAGGGCTAGTCGACGAGGAGCGGGGGCGCCACGGCGCAGGATAATAGGGTGCCAACCTCCGCTGACAGGTAGGGAGTATTGAGAAAGCGTAGGGCTTGGCACCACCCGGCCTTTTCTATAGTACGCTTGCATCTACTTGGTGATGGTGTTGTCAAGTGCACATTTACGATTTTAATATATATCAATAAAGGATAGATTTTTAGGATATTTTTCTTTTTTTTTTTTGGGGGGGATTTTTTCTGTGAGTCTAGTTTGATCTACCCCAAGTGTATACTTTTTGACTGTGAGAGATAAGTTCTCATGTGGCATAATATTTTGCAATTTGCCTTTATAGCGAGGATCAAGGAGGCAGGCCAACCAGTAATCATCATCGTTCATCATTTTAGTAATGCGTGTGTCCCTTTTGAGGATACGTAAGGCATAATCCGCCATGTGGGCCAAAGTTCCAGTTGTCAAATCTGCGGTTGTGATTGGTTGAGGGGCAGTTTCAGGCAAATCTACGTCACTTGTGTCCCTCAAAAAACCAGAACCCGGCCTTGCCACGCAACCAATTTCCAGTGCCCCCGGGAAAGCTTCCTCATTAAAAATATACTCATCCCCATCATCCTCCTCGTCCTCCACCTCCTCTTCGCCCGCTACCTCGTCCTGTACACTGCCCTGACCAGACAATGGCTGACTGTCATCAAGGCTTTCCTCTTCCTCAGCTGCAGACGCCTGATCCTTTATGTGCGTCAAACTTTGCATCAGCAGACGCATTAGGGGGATGCTCATGCTTATTATGGCGTTGTCTGCACTAACCAGCCGTGTGCATTCCTCAAAACACTGAAGGACTTGACACATGTCTTGTATCTTCGACCACTGCACACCTGACAACTCCATGTCTGCCATCCTACTACCTGCCCGTGTATGTGTATCCTCCCACAAAAACATAACAGCCCGCCTCTGTTGGCACAGTCTCTGAAGCATGTGCAGTGTTGAGTTCCACCTTGTTGCAACGTCTATGATTAGGCGATGCTGGGGAAAGTTCAAAGACCGCTGATAGGTCTGCATTCGGCTGGAGTGTACAGGCGAACGTCGGATATGTGAGCAAAGTCCACGCACTTTGAGGAGCAGGTCGGAGAACCCAGGATAAGTTTTCAATAAGCACTGCACCACCAGGTTTAAGGTGTGAGCCAGGCAAGGAATGTGTTTCAGTTGGGAAAGGGAGATGGCAGCCATGAAATTCCTTCCGTTATCACTCACTACCTTGCCTGCCTCAAGATCTACTGTGCCCAGCCACGACTGCGTTTCTTGTTGCAAGAACTCGGACAGAACTTCCGCGGTGTGTCTGTTGTCGCCCAAACACTTCATAGCCAATACAGCCTGCTGACGCTTGCCAGTAGCTGGCCCATAATGGGACAACTGGTGTGCAACAGTGTCAGCTGCCGATGGATTGGTTGGCCGACTGCGGTCTGTGGAAGAGCTGTCGCTTCTGCAGGAGGACGAGGAGGAGGAGGAGGGGGTGCGAACGCCTACAGCCAACTGTTTCCTAGACCGTGGGCTAGGCACAACTGTCCCGAAATTGATGTCCCCTGTGGACCCTGCATCCACCACATTCACCCAGTGTGCCGTGATGGACACGTAACGTCCCTGGCCATGCCTACTGGTCCATGCATCTGTAGTCAGGTGCACCTTTGTACTCACAGATTGCCTGAGTGCATGGACGATGCGCTGTTTAACATGCTGGTGCAGGGCTGGGATGGCTTTTCTGGAAAAAAAGTGTCGACTGGGTAGCTCATAGCGTGGTTCAGCGTACTCCATCAGGGCTTTGAAAGCTTCACTTTCAACTAACCGGTAGGGCATCATCTCTAACGAGATTAGTCTAGCTATGTGGGCGTTAAATGTTGTGAATTCTGTGGCTGAATTCACTCCTGTGGTCACAAGTGGTACTGCAGCTTCTGAGCTTCCTCCCTCAGGTGTTCTGGTGAGCTCGTTAACTGCTTCATTACTTAACTCCGCCTGATGCTGCTATCCTTGCTCCTTGTCAATGTTTCAGTGTTGGATCTGAGCTTCTCCTGATTGTTCCTGTGACCTGCTGCTCTGTATAGCTAAGTGCCTTTTGCTTTTTTGTTGCTTTTTTTCTGTCCAGCTTGTCTTTTGTTTTGCTGGAAGCTCTGAGACGCAAAGGGTGTACCGCCGTGCCGTTAGTTCGGCACGGTGGATTTTTTTTGCCCCCTTTGCGTGGTTTTGCTTTAGGGTTTTTTGTAGACTGCAAAGTTCGCTTTACTGTCCTCGCTCTGTCCTAGAATATCGGGCCCCACTTTGCTGAATCTATTTCATCCCTACGTTTTGTCTTTTCATCTTACTCACAGTCATTATATGTGGGGGGCTGCCTTTTCCTTTGGGGAATTTCTCTGGGGCAAGTCAGGCCTATTTTTCTATCTTCAGGCTAGCTAGTTTCTTAGGCTGTGCCGAGTTGCCTAGGTAGTTGTTAGGCGCAATCCACAGCCGCTTTTAGTTGTGTTTAGGATAGGATCAGGTGTGCAGTCTACAGAGTTTCCACGTCTCAGAGCTCGTTCTTGTATTTTTGGGTATTTGTCAGATCACTGTGTGCGCTCTGATCGCTAAGCACACTGTGTTTCTGGATTGCCTTCATAACACCTGTCATTAGCAAACATAACAGTTAAAACCCTGTGTACGCGGATGCGAGGATAAGTACTTCCTTTTTCTAACCAGAGTCTCATGTAGGGTGAGCTGGACTGGAGAGTTGGAGATCGTGGAACTTGCGGGTGTGCCGGTGGACATGGCAGACTGAGAGACGGTTGGAGACGGTATTGTTTCCGCTGGTGCCCTAGATGCAATATTTCCTCCTACAAAACTGGTGATTCCCTGACCCTGACTGCTTTTGGCTGGCAAAGAAACCTGCACAGATACTGCCGGTGGTGCGGAAAATGGTGGCCTTACAGTGACGGAAGGGATGTTGCGTTGCTGACTAGCTTCATTGGCCGAGGGTGCTACAACCTTAAGGGACGTTTGGTAGTTAGTCCAGGCTTGAAAATGCATGGTGGTTAAATGTCTATGCATGCAACTTGTATTGAGACTTTTCAGATTCTGACCTCTGCTTAAGCTAGTTGAACATTTTTGACAGATGACTTTGCGCTGATCAATTGGATGTTGTTTAAAAAAATGCCAGACTGCACTCTTCCTAGCATCGGATCCCTTTTCAGGGATTGCAGACTGAGCTTTAACCGGATGGCCACGCTGTCCTCCAACAGGTTTTGGCTTTGACACGCGTTTTGGGCCAGATACGGGCCCGGCAGATGGAACCTGTTGCGATGTTGATGCCTGCTGCGGCCCCTCCTCCACCTCCGCTTCTGAACTACTGCCGCCTGCACCCTGTTCCCCCAATGGCTGCCAATCGGGGTCAACAACTGGGTCATCTATTACCTCCTCTTCTAGCTCGTGTGCAACTTCGTCTGTGTCACCGTGTCGGTCGGTGGTATAGCGTTCATGACGGGGCAACATAGTCTCATCAGGGTCTGATTGTGGATCAGTACCCTGAGAGGGCAATGTTGTGGTCTGAGTCAAAGGACCAGCATAGTAGTCATGCTGTGGCTGTGCATCAGTGCACTCCATGTCAGAATCTACTTGTAATGGGCATGGCCTGTTAAGTGTTTCACTTTCTAAGTCAGGGACGGTATGTGTAAAGAGCTCCATGGAGTAACCCGTTGTGTCGCCTGCTGCATTCTTCTCTCTTGTTGTTGTTTTTGCTGAAGAGGACAAGGAAGCGACTTGTCCCTGACCGTGAACATCCACTAACGACGCGCTGCTTTTACATTTACCACTTTCAGAAGAGGAGGCAAAAGAGCTAGAGGCTGAGTCTGCAAGGTAAGTCAAAACTTGCTGTTGCTGCTCCGGCTTTAAAAGCGGTTTTCCTACTCCCAGAAAAGAGAGCGTTCGAGGCCTTGTGTAGCCAGACGACGAACCTGGCTCCACAGCTCCAGACTTAGGTGGAATATTTTTTTTCCCACGACCACCTGATGCTCCACCACTACCACTACCATCATTACCAGCTGACAATGAACACCCACGGCCACGACCTCTTGCACCAGACTTCCTCATTGTTTTAAAAACTTAACCAAAGTAACTTTATTTGTTGCTGTCAAACAACTTACACAGTGACCTATAACTTCAGTATGATTTCAATATCCCTTTACAGGTTGGTGAGACCACAAGGAAAATCAGGCACAATGTTACACACTCTGTTTTCTGTGGCACCAAATCACAGAGATGCCACACACGCAGGACTGTCACTCAAGCACAAATGTCAATATTAATCTCCCACTGTTTTATTTATTTTTTTTTTTTTTCAGGGAGACTTTAGAAATAAAATTAAAAAAAATGATTTTTTCAGGAAGAATTTAGAAACCAAATAAAAAAACAAAAAAAGGCTTTCTATGGCCCACTGAGTGAGAGATGGCACACACAGGAGTCAGGAGTGGCACACAAGCCCAGAGGCCAATATTTTTCTCCCACTGATTGATGTAGTGATTTTTTCAGGTAGATTTTGGAACCCAAATCAAGCAAAAAAAAAATAGGCTTTCTATGGCCCACAATTTGAGAGAGAGAGAGAGAGAGAGAGAGAGAGAGAGAGAGATGGCACACCCAGGAGTCAAGACTGGCACACAAGCAGAAAGGGCAATATTAATCTCCCACCTATTTTTTTTTTTTTTTTTTCAGGGAGACTTTAGAAACAAATTAAAATAAAATGATTTCTTCAGGAAGAATTTAGAAACCAAATAAAATAAAATTATTTTTTCAGGGACAATTTAGAAACCAAATAAAAAAACAAAAAAGGCTTTCTATGGTCCACTGAGTGAGAGATGGCACACACAGGAGTCAGGAGTGGCACACAAGCCCAGAGGCCAATATTTTTCTCCCACTGATTGATGTAGTGATTTTTTCAGGTAGATTTTGGAACCCAAATCAAGCAAAAAAATAAATAGGCTTTCTATGGCCCACAATTTGAGAGAGAGATGCCACACCCAGGAGTCAAGACTGGCACACAAGCAGAAAGGGCAATATTAATCTCCCACTGTTTTATTTTTTTTATTTTTTTCAGGAAGAATTTAGAAGCCAAATAAAATAAAATGATTTTTTCAAGGCCAATTTAGAAACCAAATAAAAAAAAAAAAAGGCTTTCTATGCCCCACTGAGTGAGAGATGGCACACACAGGAGTCAAGACTGGCACACAAGCAGAAAGGGCAATATTAATCTCCCACTGTTTTATTTATTTATTTTTTTTCAGGGAGACTTTAGAAACAAAATAAAATGAAATGATTTTTTTAGGAAGAATTTAGAAACCAAATAAAATAAAATGATTTTTTCAAGGACAATTTAGAAACCAAATAAAAAAAATAAAAAAATAAAAAATAAATAGGCTTTCTATGGCCCACTGAGTGAGAGATGGCACACACAGGAGTCAGGAGTGGCACACAAGCCCAGAGGCCAATATTTATCTCCCACTGATTGATGTAGTGATTTTTTCAGGTAGATTTTAGAACCCAAATCAAGCAAAAAAATAAATAGGCTTTCTATGGCCCACTGAGTGAGAGATGGCACACACAGGAGTCAGGAGTGGCACACAAGCCCAGAGGCCAATATTTATCTCCCACTGATTGATGTAGTGATTTTTTCAGGTAGATTTTAGAACCCAAATCAAGCAAAAAAATAAATAGGCTTTCTATGGCCCACTGAGTGAGAGATGGCACACACAGGAGTCAGGAGTGGCACACAAGCCCTGAGGCCAATATTTTTCTCCCACTGATTGATGTAGTGATTTTTTCAGGTAGATTTTAGAACCCAAATCAAGCACAAAAATAAATAGGCTTTCTATGGCCCACTGAGTGAGAGATGGCACACACAGGGATGGCACTCTAGCAGAAATGCCAATCTTAATCTCCCACAAAAAAAAAAAAAAAAACAGGGACTGTCCTACAATTACTATCTCCCTGCAGTAATCTCAGCCAGGTATGGCAGGCAGCAATAAGGAGTGGACTGATGCACAAATTAAATAAAAAGTGTGTACAAACCAAAAAGATAGCTGTGCAGAAAGGAAGGAACAAGAGGATTTGTGCTTTGAAAAAAGCAGTTGGTTTGCACAGCGGCGTACACACAGCAATGCAGCTATCAGGGAGCCTTCTAGGGCAGCCCAATGAGCTACAGCGCTGAGAAAAAAAACAAAAATGTAGCTTCCACTGTCCCTGCACACCTAAGGTGGTGTTGGGCAGTGGAAATCGTTACAGCACAAGCGGTTTGGTGGTTAATGGACCCTGCCTAACACTATCCCTGCTTCTGACCCTGTGACGCCGCAGACAGCAAGCCAATCACTGCAATGCCCTTCTCTAAGATGGTGGGGACCAGAACCTATGTCATCACGCTGCCCACACTCTGCGTTCACCTTCATTGGCTGAGAAATGGCGCTTTTCGCGTCATTGAAACGTGACTTTGGCGCGAAAGTCGCGTACCGCATGGCCGACCACGCACAGGGGTCGGATCGGGTTTCATGAAACCCGACTTTGCCAAAAGTCGGCGACTTTTGAAAATGAACGACCCGTTTCGCTCAACCCTAGTGGTGATGAAGGAGCAACTGATCCATACAAAGGGCTGCTTCTCCGATATAGGGCTGGGTTTTCTTTATTTTTTCTTTTCCGTGCATAGCGGTGCTTGCAGGGAACTGTAGCACAACTCCACTTATATCAATGGGGCTGCGCCAGTGTGCAAGTAAAAACAAAGAAGGAAAAAAAATATGGAAAATGCAGTGTTTGCCAGCTCTCCTGGGTCCAGAGAAACAGGGTAACCAGGAGTCTGGAAAGAGTGGAATTTTATTAATAAAATAATCCCCCCAAATTTTATAAATACATCAATGCCAAAAGAATAAAAAAAAGATGGTACCGGCCCCTTAACAAACGATAATAAGGTAGTTATAGAGGACAAAGAAAAGGCTGAGATATTAAAATGGCACTTTTCATCTGTGTTCACCAGTGAACTGAGTGTTCCAGGGATCATTCAACAAGACAACAATCAAAGTTCACCACCTGATATAACTTGTTTAACACAAGAAGTATACCTGCGTCTGAGCAAATGAAACATTAACAAATCCACCAGCCCGGATGCCATTCATCCATGGATACTAAGGGAATTGAGCTCAATAGTTGACAGACCACTATATCTCATATTCTTAGACTCTCCTGTAACAGGCATGGTGCCACAGGATTGGAGAATGGCTCACGTGATACCGATATTTACAAAAGGAAATAAGATGGAGCCAGGCAACTACGGTCTGGTAACCCTGACATCAGTAGTGTGCAAAGTTTTCAAGGGCATCATAAGAGATGAGCTGCAGAGATATATTGTAGATAATATAATAACTGAGTGACAACCAGCATGGATTCATGAAGAATAAGTCGTGTCTAATTTACATGTTGAGTTTCTATGAGGAGGCGAGTGTAAATCTGGATGTAGGTAATGCAGCTGATGTGATTTATCTGGACTTTGCAAAGGCATTTGATACAGTTCCACATAACAGCCATATAGTGAAGCTACAGAAGCAAGGACAGGTGGAAACTATATGCAGATGGGTAAGGAATTGGCTAAATGACAGGAAACAAAGAGTTGTCATGAAGGATACGTTCTCTAAATGAGATGTAGTCAGCAGTGGGGACCGCAGGGATCTGTACTAGTAGCAGTGGGGACTGCAGGTATTTGTATGGGGAGCAGTGGGCAGAGCAGGGATCTGTGCTGGGAGCAGTGGGGTAAAGCAAGAGGGGAAACTTTTCAAGATGGGTAGTGACCATGGCGGCCATTTTGAAGTTGGCCATTTTGGATCCAACTTTAGTTTTTCGATGGGAAGAGGGTCACGTGACACTTATTGAGAATTTCGCAAGAAAAGCAATGGTGTGCTTGGTTTTAACGTAACTTTAATCTTTCATGAGTTTTTTATAAGTTTATGACCACTTCTAAAATGTGTTCAAAGTACTGCCCATTGTGTTGGATTGTCAAGGCAATCCTCTTCTCCCACTCTTGACAAACTGATAGCAACACCGCAGCAGAAATGCTAGTGTAAGGGGGTCAGATTCCTTGTAGGAATGCTCGGACCTGACACCCATAATGTAGTGGTGCACCATCTTGCTGAAAAAACTCAGGGAACGAGCTATCTTCACTGCATAAAGAGGGCAACACATCATCATGTAGCAATTTCAGATATCTAGTGGCATTGAGGTTTCCATTGATGAAGAATGGCCCCACTATCTTTGTACCCCATATACACACCATACCATCAATTATGGATGTCAGGTCCGAGCATTTCTACATGAACAGTTTCCTGGAAAGTGGATTGGTCATCGTGGGCCAGTTGAATGGCCACCAAGGTCTCCAAATCTGACCCCCTTAGACTTTTATCTTTGGGTCATCTGAAGGCAATTGTCTATGCTGTGAAGAGACGAGATGTGCAGCATCTGAAACAGCGGATACTGGAAGCCGGTGCTAGCATTTCTTCTGCGGTGTTGCTATCAGTGTGTGAAGAGTGGGAGAAATGGGATACATTGACAATTCAACACAATGGGCAGCACTTTGAACACATTTTAGAAGTGGTCATAGACTTGTAAATAACTCATGAAAGAATAAAGCTACGTTAAAACCAAGCACACCACTGTTTTTCTTGTGAAATTCTCAATAAGTGTCACGTGACCCTCTTCCCATTGAAAAAAACAAAAGTTGGATCCAAAATGGAGGAGCAACGGTGAAACGAAATGAAAACAGAATAAGGCAAACTAGTAACAACTGCGACATTGTTGAAGAGTGTAAGGCCGGGATCACACACAGCGAGATACGGCCGAGTCTCGCAGGTTAAAACCAAGCTCTGGCACCTGCACTTCAAAGCGGAGCGTGCGGCCGCATAGCAATACATGGAGCCGCACGCTCCGCTCCGGAGTGTCGGTGCCAGAGCTTGTTTTTAACCTGCGAGACTCGGCCGTATCTCGCTGTAGTGTGACTCTGGCCTAATAGTTTGTATTTGGCTGCCTTTGTTGTTAAGAAGTATAGAATGATTGTTCCGGATCATTGCTCTTGGACAATAATACAATATATATGCACACAATCATGTGGAACAGATAAAAAAGAGCAAAAAGCAATAAAAAAACATTTTATTACAAAGGAATAGTAGAGAAAAACAAAATGTAGTCATATAAACTATGTTACACTTTATTACACTAGCTTGAAAAATTATTTTAAAATCTGAAATGTTGGCCTACTGAAATGTTGCAACAATTACTGCATCAATGCGGCGTGGCATATAGGCGATTAGTCTGTGGCACTGAGGGGTTATGGAAGCCCAGGTTGCTTTGATAGCAGCCTTCAGCTCATCTGCATTGTTGAGTCTGGTGTCTCTCATCTTCCTCTTTACAATTCCCCATAGATTCTCTATTGGGGGGGAGGCAGTGACTCTGGCACAGGTAGGGGTCGCTGTGTGTTCTCCCCAGGTTGTGCATGGAGACGGATGAAGTCCATAGATGTGCATGGTAGTCATGGATTTCCGGTCCGGGCTTTCCATGTGGCTGAAAGCCACAGGTTTGTTTGTTAAAAACCCTGCAGTAAAGTGTATGGGTGTGTCAGGTGTCAGGTGCAACGTCAGTGTCAGTCTGGTGTGTGCTGTTGAGCAGCACAGGCCAGTGGAGCCAGCAGCTATGACAGCTGAATAGCCTAGCACCCGCAGCATACACAGCGATGCAAGTCGTCCATGGTAACTGGTCTCGGATGTGGATGGTCCTGCGCCCGGAGGTCTATTGGAGGTGGATGTCCTGTGCCCGAAGGAGGACTGGCATGTGTACGGCTGTGTGAGTAAAGAGTCTGTGATACAGCAGTGCAAGCCACCCACGAGAACTAGTTAGAGGAGGACTGGCGTGTGTAGTGTCAGCAACATGTGAATCTGTGTTTGGAGACTGTAATATGGCGTGTTAAGGGACTGTAATCTAAAAACCATATGATGTGTAGTGCTATGAAACGGGCACTAAGACGAGATGCAACAGTGTTTATTGAACTTTGATGACGTGTACTATAAAATGCTATGCACCTTTATGTGTTAAGTAACACATTAAAGAGACTTTTGTGTTTGAACTTTGTGGGTCACTGCCTCTTCACTGCGTACAGTGCTGCCGCGGCCTTTGTGGGTCACTGCCTCTTCACTGCATACAGTGCTACCGCGGCCTTACAGGGGTTAAAATCAGGCGAGTTTGCTGGCCAATCAAGCACAGTGATACTGTTGTTTGTAAGACAGGTATTGGTACTTTGGCACTGTGGACAGGTGCCAAGACCTGCTGGAGAATGAAATCTCCATCTCCAAAAAGCTTGTCAGCAGAAGGAAGCATGAAGTGCTTTAAAATTTCCCAGTACATGGCTTCGCTGACTTTGGTCTTCATAAAACACAGTGGACCTACATGTATTGCCAAGTTTTTAACACTAAGGTTCGGATACGTCTTTAGCCCCTTATTGGCATTGGATGGGATAGTACATCCAATGGCAGTACCCCCTCTTTGAAGCAGGCACCAGCAGTGAGCCTGTTTTGAACAGCTGACATGTGCCCGCAATAAGCGTGGGTGGAATTGCGATCCGTCCGCACCTATTACCTAGTTAAATGCCGCTGACAAACTGACAGCAGCATTTAATGCGTGCTTCCAGCCATAAGGCCGGAAATGTGTGCATCGGTGACCCCCCCCGTCATGTGATCGGGGTCATCGGCACAACGGCATGACAACCAGAGGTCTCCTTGAGACCTCTATGGTTGTTGATACCGGATTGCTGTGAGTGCCACCCTGTGGTTGGCGCTCATAGCAATGCTGTAATTCTACTACATAGAGGCGATCTGAGCATCGCCTCTATGTAGCAGAGCCAATCAAGTTTGCTTCTAGTCTGCCATGTAGGCTATTGAAGCATGGCAAATGTAAAAAATGTTTTTAAAATTATGAAAAAAATAAGAAAATTCTAAAAGTTCAAATCACCCCCTTTTCGCGCCATCTATATATATAATTGTCTAAGGGTTTTTCTGTCTGTCCTGGAAATCCCGCGTCTCTGATTGGTCGAGGCCGCCAGGCCTCAACCAATCAGCGACGGGCACAGCATGGCGACGATGATGTCATAAAGGTTGCCTCGACCAATCAGCGACGGGCACAGTCTGCCGCGAATTCGCCTCGACCAATCAGCGACGGGCACAGTATTGACGTAGATGTCATAATGGTTGCCATGGCGACGATGATGTCATAAAGGTTGCCTCGACCAATCAGCGACGGGCACAGTCTGCCGCGAATTCTGGAATCATCATTGTCCATATACTACGTGGACATGCATATTCTAGAATACCCGATGCGTTAGAATCGGGCCACAATCTAGTTCAAAATAAAACAATAAAACCATCAAACCTACACATATTTGGTATTGCCTCGTTCAGAATCGCCTGATCTCTCAATAAAAAAAAGGATTATAATATATATACTTGGCACACTCAGGTGGATGTGATGAAAAAGGGGTTTTATTGTATTGTGCGATACATACAGTAGTCACAACAAACGTTTCGGTCTTTGGAGACCTTCATCAGTGTACTATTGGAAGTAGGAAATGGGTGTGCAGATTTTGCCCATCAGTGATGCTCCAGACTTGCGGTGGATAACGAGTCTCCACATACACCCCAGGCTATGACATTTTGATGGGCCAATAACTGGCCCTTGACTACCGGTACTTCTGGCTTATTCAAATAATTGATTCCAAGCGTTACTCATGGGCAAAAACTGCACACCCATTTCCTACTTACAGTAGTACACTGATGAAGGTCTCCAAAGACCAAAACGTTTGTTGTGACTAATGTATGTATCGCACAATACATTAACCCCTTTGTGACCTCGGACGGGATAGTACATCCGAGGTCAGATCCCCTGCTTTGATGTGGGCTCCGGCGGTGAGCCCAAATCAAAGCCAAGACATGTCAGCTGTTTTGTACAGCTGACATGTGCGCGCAATAGCGGCGAGTGGAATCGCGATCCACCCGCTGCTATTAACTAGTTAAATGCCGCTGTCAAACGCTGACAGCGGCATTTAACTACCACATCCGGCCGCGCGGCCGGAAATGCGCTCATCGCCGACCTCGTCACATGATCAGGGGTCAGCGATGCATCAGGATAGTAACCATAGAGGTCCTTGAGACCACCCTGTGTACGGCGCTCATAGCAAGCCTGTAATTAACCTACATAGGAGCGATCTGATGATTGCTGCTATGTAGCAAAGCCGATCAGGCTATGCCAGCTTCTAGCCTCCCATGGAGGTTATTGAAGCATGGCACAAGTTAAAAAAAAATGTTTAAAAAAAATATGAAATAAATAAAAAACATCTAAAAGTTTAAATCACCCCCCTTTCGCCCCATTCAAAATAAAACAATAAAAATAAAATCAAACCTACATATATTTGGTATCTCCGCATTCAGAATCTCCCGATCTATCAATAAAAAAAACCTGATCGCTAAACGGCGTAGCGAGAAAAAAAATTTGAAACACCAAAATTGCGTTTTTTTGGTCGCCGCGACATTCCATTAAAATGCAATAACGGGCGATCAAAAGAAGGTATCTGCACCAAAATGAATCACTAAAAATGTCAGCTCAGCACGCAAAAAATAAGCCCTCACCTGACCCCAGATCACAAAAAATGGAGACGCTACGGCTATCGGAAAATGGCGCATTTTTTTTTTTTGTAGCAAAGTTTGGAATTTTTTTTCACCACTTAGATAAAAAAACAACCTAGACATGTTTCGTGTCTATGAACTCGTAATGATCTGGAGAATCATAATTGCAGGCCAGTTTTAGCTTTTAGTGAAGCTAGCAAAAAAGCCAAATAAAAAACACTCATGGGATTGCACTTTTTTTGCAATTTCACCGCACTTGGAATTTTTTTCCCATTTTCTAGTACACGGCATGGTAAAACCAATGACGTTGTTCAAAAGTACAACTCGTCCCGCAATAAATAAGCCCTCACATGGCCAAATTGACAGAAAAATAAAAAAGTTATGGCTCTGGGAAGGAGGGGAGCGAAAAACGAACACGGAAAAACGGAAAATCCCAAGGTCATGAAGGTGTTAAAACCCCTTTTTCATCACATCCACCTGAGTGTGCCAAGTATATATATTACATTTCAAGGTTTGGGAACCTACAATAGGCACCTTCCCCACCGGCTGAACATTTTTCTTGCTAAAAAAATGGATTAAGCTGATGACTAAACGGCATAGCGAGAAAAAAATTAAAAACACCAGTATTACATTTTTTTGTCGCCGCGACATTGCATTAAAATGCAATAACGGGCGATCAAAAGAACGTATCTGCACCAAAATGGTATCATAAAAAATGTTAGCTCAGCACGCAAAAAATAAGCATTCACCCATCCCGAGATCCCGCAAAAATGGATACGCTACGGGTATCGTAAAAATTGCGTAATTTTTTTAAAGCAAATTTTTTCACCACTTAGATAAAAAAGAACCTCGACATGTTTGATGTCAATGAACTCGTAATGACCTGGAGAATCCTAATTGCCATTCAGTTTTAGCATTTAGTGAACCTAGCAAAAAAGCCAGACAAAAAACAAA
Organism: Ranitomeya imitator; assembly: GCF_032444005.1. Classification (NCBI taxonomy): domain Eukaryota; kingdom Metazoa; phylum Chordata; class Amphibia; order Anura; family Dendrobatidae; genus Ranitomeya; species Ranitomeya imitator. The sequence goes on from NC_091291.1 coordinate 31,491,229, forward strand.
CATGGGATTTCACTTTTTTTGCAATTTCACCGCCCTTGTAATTTTTTCCCGTTTTCTAGTACACGACATGGTAAAACCAATAGTGTTGTTCAAAAGTACAACTCGTCCCGCAACAAAAATAAGCCCTCACATGGCCATATTGGCGGAAAAATCAAAAAGTTAAGTCTCTGGGGAGAAGTGGAGCAAAAAACGAAAATGCAAAACCGAAAAAAGAGTCGGGGATTAAGGGGTTAAAGAAGGCTGCTAATTGCGATATAATGCAATTTTATGTTAAGGTACAAAATTAAAGGAATGGTATGATTGAATGGTATGATTGCGTACACTTTTGTATATTTTAAGATACAAAGGTTCAGTACTCACATCATCCGTCACCAAGGAGCTTTTAAACATCATCCGTCTGGAAAATCAGAGAAGCAACACCGACAGAGAACCCCTGAGAAATTCACAACACTGCATGGGCGTCCCTCCCCACTTATGCAGGTACCACAACACAGTACATGTATACAGGACCCCAGTATATGCTTCTGTCTAAGTCATGTTTCTCTGGCCTTATATAGTAATTTGCACTATGTGTAACTCTGGCTTCACCCTGCCCTTCAAGTGGCCAGCTTTCAAGATAGGATGAGTCCAACATGCCAGTCATACATCAGACAATGGGCAATAAACCCATAGATACATAAAAAGCCCACAAGAGTTAGATAAAACCACCACAGACAGAGGTTAAATAAACCTTAATGTTTAACAATAACAAATAGAAACTTAGAACTGTTTGTAAACTGAAAGGGCTTCAGACAATAAGTAAACAGTTCTCAAGATTGTATAACTGTGAGCATTGTCTGTCTGTAAAGGTATAACCAGAAATGCTGCTTTGTAATGGTCTGAATGCATTCTGTATATTTCAATATGAACTCAAAATAGACATTTTTATATTCACACTACAATCCGCCCTTGGTTATTTTGAGCCAAACATTATTTATGCAAAGTGCCATACCCTAAGGGGACGGTTTTAGTTGATGATTGACATAAGGATAATAATGGAAGCGTACACTGCATGCAACAACACAAAGCAATGCCTGCACAAATTATAGCAAAAATTACTCCTAAAATATAACGCATGTATCCAAAATCAGGTAACCAGGAAAATAGCCAGTCCCTCCATTTACCGTTATCTTGTGTAATGTGATTAATATCAGCATTTAATTGATCTAGTGTGAAGTTTCAACAATCAGTGATGGTTTGGGGAGCCATGTCATCTGCTGGTGTAGGTCCACTGTGTTGTATCAAGACCAAAGTCATTAACTTACGCCAGTGTTCACTGCACTCGGCAGTCTTTGTTTTCTTCCGGCAGTGTTTGTGCGGCACGAACACTGCCGGAAAAAGCCAAAGACTGCCGAGTGCAGTGAATACCGCCGGAAGGTAATGAACGGCCCCGGAAGCAGATGCGGCCGGGAGACAGTGGGATGGGAGGACGCGTCGCTGGACAGGTAAGTATAATTATAATGTTTATTATTAATTTTTTGCTTTTTCTTACAGCCCCCCCCCACCCCATCCCATATCTGTAAAGTCCGCTCGGGGTTCGGACGCAAGTTCGCGTCATCTCCGGCCCCGAACTCGAACTCTACAAAAAAACTTGGGCTAACCCGCCGATCCTGATCATCATGTTTTTATCACAGGTCATTTGATAACATAAATCAGCTGGTGTAATACCTTGAGTCCTTATGATAATCATCTCTTCTGTTACAAAATTTTCCCCCCGTGCAGTTCATACAGGCATAATACGGATTGTACGTGAAGTTTTGAGTCACATCTTCTTCTTGTATGTCTTCATCATGAATAGATATCCCTTTCAGCTTTGTCCATAACTGTAAAGGGGTCGGTACCGCCACCAGGCAACTTTCTAATATATTGGTAGCAGTTGTAGTCTTTGTCATACAAAAATGGCTAGTGTTCAGTGGCTTATCTAGGGGGGGGCAGCTGGGACATGTGTCTCGGGCGCAGCTGGCAGGGGGGCGCAGTTGGGCCGCCTATTGCGGCAGTCCGCAGTGTCTCCCCTGGCAGCTGCATTCTGCCGCCCCCCGGACTGGGAGTCAGCTGTTCTCTGTGCTGACTGTCAAGCTGACAGCTGGAACAGAGAAGCCGCAGCGTGCCGGCTCCCAGTATTCAATTGTGCTCGTATCTTACAGACACGAGTACAATTGAAGGGCTGACTGCAGGGCAGCATCTAAATTGGAGTTTATTTCTTGAGGGGGAGGAGTCGATTGCAGGAAGCTGCTGGTGGAGAAGAGAAGCCGGAAATGAGGAGCTGCAGCATGGAGCCATGCGAGGAGAGGACCGAGGGGCTGCAGCAGGGAGCCGTGTGGGGAGAGGAGCTGCACCATGGACCCAGGGTACAAGAGTACAAGGGAATGAGGACGCAGAACTCGGTGTGAGGCTCTCAGGATGTAAATTGGAAAGGGGCTGATGAGGAGCTGTGTGGGGAATGGGGAGATGATGAGGAGCTGTGTGGGGAATGGAGAGATGATGAGACGCTGGGTGGGGAATGGGGGGGCTGATGAGGACCTGTGTGGGGAATAGGGGGATAGTGAGACGCTGTGTGGGGAATGGGGGGATGATGAGGAGCTGTGTGGGGAATGGGGGGATGCCAAGACGCTGTGTGTTATGACGCGGTGGTTTAGGAGCAACATGGAACGAGCTCTGAAGGAAGTGGTAACTGTACTGACCGCAGTCCCTAAGCTCAACACAACACTAGAAGTAGCCGTGGAATGCTCCTAACTCTCCATAGGCATCTCATCACAGCCTAAGAGCTAACTACCCCTAAAGATAGAAGCAGGAAAACTATCTTGCCTCAGAGAAAATCCCCAAAGGATAGATTAGCCCCCCACAAATAATGACTGTGAGTGGAGAGGGAAAAGACATACACAGAATGAAACCAGGATGAGCACAGTGCACAGGAGGCCAGTCTAGCTTGATAGATAGGACAGGATGGAATACTGTGCGGTCAGTATAAAACACTACAAAAATCCACGCAGAGTTTACAAAAAATCTCCACACCTGACTAAAGGTGTGGAGGGTAAATCTGCTTCCCAGAGCTTCCAGCAAGACAGAATTAATTCATACTGATAAGCTGGACAAACATAGAAAGCACTGAACGGATTAGTCCACAATCTGTGAACAGAACAGAGCAAGTAAGAACTTAGCTTTGCTGAACTGGTCAGGAAAACAGGGAAATCCAAAGAGATGTGAATCCAACCAAAAACCATTTACAAGTGGCAGTGGCTGAAGGAACAGCCAGGCCTAAATAGCCGAGCAGAAGAGAAGATAAGTGAAGGTAGCTGATGACAGCTAACTCCAAGGAGCAGCCATACCACTTGAAACCACAAGAGGGAGCCCAAGAGCAGAACTCACAACAGTACCCCCCCTTGAGGAGGGGTCACCGAACCCTCACCAGAGCCCCCAGGCCGATCAGGACGAGCCAAATGAAAAGCACGAACCAAATCGGTGGCATGGACATCGAAGGCAACAACCCAAGAATTATCCTCCTGGCCATAGCCCTTCCACTTGACAAGATACTGAAGCCTCTGCCTCGAAAAACGAGAATCCAAAATCTTCTCAACCTCATATTCCAACTCTCCCTCAACCAACACCGGGGCAGGAGGGTCACCCGAGGGAACAACGGGCACCGCATATCTCCGCAACAAAGATCTATGGTAAACAATATGAATGGCAAAAGAGGCTGGAAGAGCCAAACGAAACGACACCAGATTAATAATTTCATAAATTTTATAAGGACCAATAAACCGAGGCTTAAACTTAGGGGACAAAACCTTCATAGGAACATGACGAGAAGACAACCAAACCAAATCCCCCACACGAAGCCGGGGACCAATACACCGACGGCGGTTAGCAAAACGTTGAGCCCTTTCCTGAGACAACGTCAAATTGTCCACTACATGAGTCCACATCTGCTGCAGCCTGTCCACCACAGAATCAACACCAGGACAATCAGAAGGCTCAACCTGCCCAGAAGAAAAGCGAGGATGAAAACCAAAATTACAAAAGAAAGGAGAAACCAAAGTAGCCGAACTAGCCCGATTATTAAGGGCAAACTCGGCCAAAGGCAAGAAAGACACCCAATCATCCTGATCAGCAGACACAAAGCATCTCAAATAGGTCTCCAAGGTCTGATTAGTTCGCTCAGTTTGGCCATTAGTCTGAGGATGAAACGCCGAAGAAAAAGACAAATCAATGCCCATCCCAGCACAAAAGGACCGCCAAAATCTAGAGACAAACTGAGAACCTCTGTCAGACACAATATTCTCAAACAAACCACACGCTGAAAAAACAATGGAACCAGATCTGAGGAGGAAGGCAACTTAGGCAAAGGTACCAGATGGACCATTTTAGAGAACCGGTCACAAACAACCCAGATAACAGACATCTTCTGGGAAACATGAAGATCCGAAATAAAATCCATGGAAATATGCGTCCAGGGCCTCTCAGGGACCGGCAAAGGCAAAAGCAACCCACTAGCGCGGGAACAGCAAGGCTTGGCTCGGGCGCAAGTCCCACAGGATTGCACAAAAGCACGGACATCGCGTGACAAGGACGGCCACCAAAAGGACCTAGCAACCAAATCTCTGGTACCAAAAATCCCAGGATGACCAGCCAACACTGAACAATGAACCTCAGAAATTACCTTACTTGTCCATCTATCAGGAACAAACAGCTTCCCCACAGGACAGCGGTCAGGCCTATCAGCCTGAAATTCCTGAAGCACCCGCCGCAAATCAGGAGAGATGGCAGAAAGAATCACCCCTTCCTTAAGAATGCCAACCGGTCAAGGACTCCAGGAGAATCAGGCGAAAAACTCCTAGAGAGGGCATCAGCCTTAACATTCTTAGATCCCGGAAGATACGAGACCACAAAATCAAAACGGGAGAAAAACAGGGACCATCGAGCCTGTCTAGGATTAAGCCGCTTGGCCGACTCGAGGTAAATCAGATTCTTATGATCGGTCAGGACCACAACGCGGTGCTTAGCTCCCTCAAGCCAATGTTGCCACTCCTCAAACGCCCACTTCATAGCCAACAACTCCCGATTGCCGACATCATAATTGCGTTCCGCAGGCGAAAACTTTCTGGAAAAAAAAAGCACACGGTTTCATCAAAGAACCATCAGACTCCCTCTGAGACAAAACGGCCCCTGCCCCAATCTCAGAAGCGTCGACCTCAACCTGAAAAGGAAGAGAAACATCCGGCTGACGCAACACAGGGGCAGAAGTAAATCGGCGTTTAAGCTCCTGAAAGGCCTCAACAGCCGCAGAGGACCAATTCGTCACATCCGCGCCTTTCTTCGTCAAATCAGTAAGGGGCTTAACCACACTGGAAAAGTTGGCAATGAAACGGCGATAGAAATTAGCAAAGCCCAAAAATTTTTGAAGGCCCTTCACAGATGTGGGTTGAATCCAGTCATGAATAGCTTGGACCTTAACAGGATCCATTTCTATAGACGAGGGAGAAAAAATAAAACCCAAAAAAGAGACCTTCTGAACTCCGAATAGGCACTTAGACCCCTTCACAAACAAAGCATTATCACGAAGGATCTGGAACACCATCCTGACCTGCTTCACATGAGACTCCCAATCATTGGAAAAAATCAAAATATCATCCAAATATACGACCATGAATTTATCAAGATAATTGCGCAAAATATCATGCATGAAAGACTGGAACACAGATGGAGCATTAGAGAGCCCAAATGGCATCACAAGGTATTCAAAATGGCCCTCGGGCGTATTAAATGCAGTTTTCCATTCGTCACCCTGTTTAATACGAACAAGATTATATGCCCCTCAGAGGTCAATCTTAGTAAACCAACTAGCCCCCTTAATCTGAGCAAACAAATCAGTAAGCAAAGGCAAGGGGTATTGGAATTTGACCGTGATCTTATTAAGAAGACGATAATACAGGGTCTCAAAGAGCCATCCTTCTTAGCAACAAAAAAGAAACCCGCTCCCAATGGTGACGAAGAGGGCCGAATATGCCCCTTCTCCAAAGACTCCTTAACATAACTCCGCATGGCGGCATGCTCTGGTACAGACAGATTGAAAAGTCGGCCCTTAGGGAACTTGCAACCAGGAATCAAGTTAATAGCACAATCACAGTCCCGGTGCGGTGGAAGGGAACTGGACTTGGGCTCATCAAATACATCCTGGAAATCCGACAAAAACTCAGGGACCTCAGAAGAGGGGGAAGAGGAAATTGACATCAAAGGAACGTCACTATGTACCCCTTGACAACCCCAACTAGTCACAGACATAGTTTTCCAATCCAACACCGGATTATGTTCCTGTAACCATGGAAAACCCAGTACAACAACATCATGCAGGTTATGCAACACCAGAAAACGGCAATCTTCCTGATGTGCGTGAGCCATGTACATAGTCATCTCGTGTCTCCCCTTTTCCTCATAGTTTGTAAGCTTGCGAGCAGGGCCCTCATTCCTCCTGGTATCTGTTTTGAACTGTATTTCTGTTATGCTGTAATGTCTATTGTCTGTACAAGTCCCCTCTATAATTTGTAAAGCGCTGCGGAATATGTTGGCGCTATATAAATAAAAATTATTATTATTATTATTATCTGCGTCCAGTACTGAGATTTATCCTTGGCCAAGGGTGTAACATCAATACCCCTCAAAGGAATAGGGCCCTGCAAAGGCTGCAAGGAAAAACCACAGCGCCTGGCGAATTCTAAGTCCATTAAGTTCAGGGCAGCGCCTGAATCCACAAATGCCATGACAGAAAAGGACGACAATGAGCAAATCAGGGTCACAGATAAGAGAAATTTAGGCTGTATAGTACTAATGGTAACAGACCCAGCGACTCTCTTAGTACGCTTAGGGCAATCAGAGATAACATGAGCCGAATCACCACAGTAAAAACACAGCCTATTCTGACGTCTGAATTCCTGCCGTTCTGTTCTAGTCAAAATCCTATCACATTGCATAGGTTCTGGACTCTGCTCAGAGGATACTGCCATATGGTGCACAGCTTTGCGCGCGCGCAGACGCCGATCAATCTGAATGGCTAGAGACATAGATTCGCTCAAATCGGCAGGCGTAGGAAAGCCCACCATAACATCTTTAAGGGCTTCAGAAAGACCTTTTCTGAAAATAGCAGCCAGAGCCTCCTCATTCCATTTAGTGAGCACAGACCATTTTCTAAATTTCTGGCAGTATAATTCTGCCGCTTCCTGACCTTGACACAAGGCCAACAGGGTTTTTTCTGCATGATCCACAGAATTAGGTTCGTCATACAATAATCCGAGCGCTTGAAAAAATGCGTCTACATTCAATAATGCCGGATCCCCTGTTTCAAGAGAAAAAGCCCAGTCTTGAGGGTCACCACGCAGCAAGGATATGATGATTTTTACTTGCTGAATGGGATCACCAGAAGAACGGGGTTTCAAAGCAAAAAACAATTTGCAGTTATTTTTAAAGTTCAAAAACTTGGATCTGTCCCAAAAAAACAAATCAGGAGTAGGAATTCTGGGCTCTAAAGCCGGAGTCTGGACAACATAATCTTGGATATTCTGTACTCTTGCAGCAAGTTGATCCACACGAGAAAACAAACCCTGAACATCCATGCCAGAGCATATATCCTGAACCACCCAGATACCAAGAGGAAAAAGCAGACAAACTAGAGCACAGAAAAAAAATGGTTCAGAACTTTCTTTTCCTTCTTTTGAGCTGCATTTAATTCATTTTTGGCCACTTGTACTGTTATGACGCGGTGGTTTAGGAGCAACATGGAACGAGCTCTGAAGGAAGTGGTAACTGTACTGACCGCAGTCCCTAAGCTCAACACAACACTAGAAGTAGCCGTGGAATGCTCCTAACTCTCCCTAGGCATCTCGTCACAGCCTAAGAGCTAACTACCCCTAAAGATAGAAGCAGGAAAACTATCTTGCCTCAGAGAAAATCCCCAAAGGATAGATTAGCCCCCCACAAATAATGACTGTGAGTGGAGAGGGAAAAGACATACACAGAATGAAACTAGGATGAGCACAGGAGGCCAGTCTAGCTTGATAGATAGGATAGGATGGAATACTGTGCGGTCAGTATAAAACACTACAAAAATCCACGCAGAGTTTACAAAAAATCTCCACAGCTGACTAAAGGTGTGGAGGGTAAATCTGCTTCCCAGAGCTTCCAGCAAGACAGAATTAATTCATACTGATAAGCTGAACAAACATAGAAAGCACTGAACGGATAAGTCCACAATCTGTGAATAGAACAGAGCAAGTAAGAACTTAGCGTTGCTGAACTGGTCAGGAAAACAGGGAAATCCAAAGAGATGTGAATCCAACCATAAACCATTTACAAGTGGCACTGGCTGAAGGAACAGCCAGGCCTAAATAGCCGAGCAGAAGAGAAGATAAGTGAAGGCAGCTGATGACAGCTAACTCCAAGGAGCAGCCATACCACGTGAAACCACAAGAGGGAGCCCAAGAGCAGAACTCACAAAAGTGCCACTTACAACCACCGGAGGAAGCCCAAGAGCGGAATTCACAACAGCTGTGTGGGGAATGGGGGGGCTGATGAGGAGCTGTGTGGGGAATAGGGGGATGATGAGACGCTGTGTTGGGAATGGGGGATGATGAGACACTGTGTTGGGAATGGGGGATGATGAGGAGCTGTGTGGGGAATAGGGGGATGATGAGACGCTGTGTGGAGAATAGGTGTTATGAAAGGTAATTCAGTACCACAATGGACATAGAGGTCAGCGCACATACAGTGACCTGGCAATAACCCAAAAAACAAGAACGAGCTCTGAGACGTGTGAACTCTGTTGACCGCAATCCCTAATCCTCTCCAACCACACTAAAGGCAGCTGTGGATTGCGCCTAACGCTCCCTATGCAACTCGGCACGGCCTGAGAAACTAGCTAGCCTGAAGATAGAAAATAAGCCTACCTTGCCTCAGAGAAATACCCCAAAGGAAAAGGCAGCCCCCACATATAATGACTGTGAGTTAAGATGAAAAGGCAAACGTAGAGATGAAATAGATTTAGCAAAGTCAGGCCCAACTTTCTGAACAGAGCGAGGATAGGAAAGGTAACTTTGCGGTCAACACAAAACCCTACAAAAACCACGCAAAGGGGGCAAAAAGACCCTCCGTACCGAACTAACGGCACGGAGGTACACCCTCTGCGTCCCAGAGCTTCCAGCAAGCAGTAAAAAACAAATTGACAAGCTGGACAGAAAAAAACAGCAAACAAATAGCAAAGAGGAACTTAGCTATGCAGAGCAGCAGGCCACAGGAACGATCCAGGAGGAAACAGGTCCAATACTAGAACATTGACTGGAGGCCAGGATCAAAGCACTAGGGGGAGTTAAATAGAGCAGCACCTAACGACTTCACCACATCACCTGAGGAAGGAAACTCAGAAGCCGCAGTACCACTTTCCTCCACCAACGGAAGCTCACAGAGAGAACCAGCCGAAGTACCACTTGTGACCACAGGAGGGAGCTCTGCCACAGAATTCACAACAGTACCCCCCCCTTGAGGAGGGGTCACCGAACCCTCACCAGAGCTCCCAGGACGACCAGGATGAGCCATATGAAAGGCACGAACAAGATCGGGAGCATGGACATCAGAGGCAAAGACCCAGGAATTATCTTCCTGAGCATAACCCTTCCACTTAACCAGATACTGGAGTTTCCGCCTAGAAACACGAGAATCCAAAATCTTCTCCACAATATACTCTAACTCCCCCTCCACCAAAACCGGGGCAGGAGGATCAACAGATGGAACCATAGGTGCCACGTATCTCCGCAACAATGACCTATGGAATACGTTATGTATGGAAAAAGAATCTGGAAGGGTCAGACGAAAAGACACAGGATTAAGAACCTCAGAAATCCTATACGGACCAATAAAACGAGGTTTAAACTTAGGAGAGGAAACCTTCATAGGAATATGACGAGAAGATAACCAAACCAAGTCCCCAACCCGAAGTCGGGGACCCACACAGCGTCTGCGATTAGCGAAACGTTGAGCCTTCTCCTGGGACAAAGTCAAATTGTCCACTACATGAGTCCAAATCTGCTGCAACCTGTCCACCACAGTATCCACACCAGGACAGTCCGAAGACTCAACCTGCCCTGAAGAGAAACGAGGATGGAACCCAGAGTTGCAGAAAAACGGTGAAACCAAGGTAGCCGAGCTGGCCCGATTATTAAGGGCGAACTCAGCCAAAGGCAAAAAGGACACCCAGTCATCCTGATCAGCAGAAACAAAGCATCTCAGATATGTTTCCAAGATCTGATTGGTTCGTTCGGTCTGGCCATTAGTCTGAGGATGGAAAGCCGAGAAAAAAGACAAGTCAATGCCCATCCTACCACAAAAGGCTCGCCAAAACCTCGAAACAAACTGGGAACCTCTGTCAGAAACGATATTTTCTGGAATGCCATGTAAACGAACCACATGCTGGAAAAATAATGGCACCAAATCAGAGGAGGAAGGCAATTTAGACAAGGGTACCAAATGGACCATCTTAGAGAAGCGATCACAGACCACCCAAATGACTGACATCTTTTGAGAGATGGGAAGATCTGAAATAAAATCCATAGAGATATGTGTCCAAGGCCTCTTCGGGACCGGCAAGGGCAAAAGCAACCCACTGGCACGAGAACAGCAGGGCTTAGCCCGAGCACAAATCCCACAGGACTGCACAAAAGTACGCACATCCCGCGACAGAGATGGCCACCAAAAGGATCTAGCCACTAACTCTCTGGTACCAAAGATTCCAGGATGACCAGCCAACACCGAACAATGAACCTCATAGATAACTTTATTCGTCCACCTATCAGGGACAAACAGTTTCTCCGCTGGGCAACGATCAGGTTTATTTGCCTGAAATTTTTGCAGCACCAGCCGCAAATCAGGGGAGATGGCAGACACAATTACTCCCTCTTTGAGGATACCCGCCAGTTCAGATACACCCGGAGAGTCGGGCACAAAACTCCTAGACAGAGCATCCGCCTTCACATTTTTAGAGCCCGGAAGGTATGAAATCACAAAGTCAAAACGGGCAAAAAACAACGACCAACGAGCTTGTCTAGGATTCAACCGCTTGGCGGACTCGAGATAAGTCAAGTTCTTATGATCAGTCAAGACCACCACGCGATGCTTAGCTCCTTCAAGCCAATGACGCCACTCCTCGAATGCCCACTTCATAGCCAGCAACTCTCGATTGCCCACATCATAATTTCGCTCAGCAGTCGAAAACTTCCTGGAAAAGAAGGCGCATGGTTTCATCACCGAGCAATCAAAACTTCTCTGCGACAAAACAGCCCCTGCTCCAATCTCAGAAGCATCAATCTCAACCTGGAACGGAAGCGAAACATCTGGTTGACACAACACACAGGGGCAGAAGAAAAACGACGCTTCAACTCCTGAAAAGCGTCCACCGCAGCAGAAGACCAATTGACCAAATCAGCACCTTTCTTGGTCAAATCGGTCAATGGTTTAGCAATACTAGAAAAATTGCAGATGAAGCGACGATAAAAATTAGCAAAGCCCAGGAACTTTTGCAGACTTTTCAGAGATGTCGGCTGAGTCCAATTATGGATGGCTTGGACCTTAACAGGGTCCATCTCGATAGTAGAAGGGGAAAAGATGAACCCCAAAAATGAAACCTTCTGAACACCAAAGAGACACTTTGATCCCTTCACAAACAAAGAATTAGCACGCAGGACCTGAAACACCGTTCTGACCTGCTTCACATGAGACTCCCAATCATCCGAGAAGATCAAAATGTCATATAAGTACACAATCAGGAATTTATCCAGGTACTCTCAGAAGATGTCATGCATAAAGGACTGAAACACTGATGGAGCATTGGCAAGTCCGAATGGCATTACTAGATACTCAAAATGGCCCTCGGGCGTATTAAATGCAGTTTTCCACTCATCGCCTCGCTTAATACGCACAAGATTATACGCACCACGAAGATCTATCTTGGTGAACCAACTAGCCCCCTTAATCCGAGCAAACAAATCAGATAACAATAGCAAGGGGTACTGAAATTTAACCGTGATCTTATTTAGAAGGCGGTAATCTATACAAGGTCTCAGTGAACCATCCTTCTTGGCTACAAAAAAGAACCCTGCTCCTAATGGCGACGATGACGGGCGAATATGCCCCTTCTCCAAAGACTCCTTCACATAACTCCGCATAGCGGCGTGCTCAGGCACAGATAAATTAAACAGTCGACCTTTTGGGAATTTACTACCAGGAATCAAATCGATAGCACAATCACAATCCCTATGCGGAGGTAGGGTATCGGACTTTGGCTCATCAAATAAATCCCAGTAATCAGACAAGAACTCAGGAACCTCAGAAGGGGTGGATGACGAAATAGTCAGAAATGGGACATCACCATGTACCCCCAGACAACCCCAGCTGGACACAGACATGGATTTCCAATCTAATACTGGATTATGGACTTGTAGCCATGGCAACCCCAACACGACCACATCATGCAGATTATGCAACACCAGAAAGCGAATAACCTCCTGATGTGCAGGAGCCATGCACATGGTCAACTGGGTCCAGTACTGAGGCTTATTCTTGGCCAAAGGCGTAGCATCAATTCCTCTCAATGGAATAGAACACTGCAAGGGCTCCAAGAAAAACCCACAACGCCTAGCATACTCCAAGTCCATCAAATTCAGAGCAGCGCCTGAGTCCACAAATGCCATGACAGAATACGATGACAAAGAGCAGATCAAGGTAACAGACAGAAGAAATTTTGACTGTATCGTACCAATGGTGGCAGACCTAGCGAACCGCTTAGTGCGCTTAGGACAATCAGAGATAGCATGAGTGGAATCACCACAGTAGAAACACAGCCCATTCAGACGTCTGTGTTCTTGCCGTTCAACTCTGGTCAAAGTCCTATCGCACTGCATAGGCTCAGGTTTAAGCTCAGGTAATACCGCCAAATGGTGCACAGATTTACGCTCGCGCAAGCGTCGACCGATCTGAATGGCCAAAGACATAGACTCATTCAGACCAGCAGGCATAGGAAATCCCACCATGACATCCTTAAGGGCTTCAGAGAGACCTTTTCTGAAAATAGCTGCGAGCGCACCTTCATTCCACTAAGTGAGTACGGACCACTTTCTAAATTTCTGACAATATACCTCTATTTCATCCTGACCCTGACACAGAGCCAGCAAATTCTTCTCTGCCTGATCCACAGAATTACGCTCATCGTACAGCAATCCGAGCGCCAGGAAAAATGCATCGATATTACTTAATGCAGGATCTCCTGACGCAAGAGAAAATGCCCAGTCCTGAGGGTCGCCACGCAAAAAAGAAATAACGATCCTAACTTGTTGAACTGGGTCACCAGAGGAGCGAGGTTTCAAAGCCAGAAATAGTTTACAATTATTTTTGAAACTCAGAAATTTAGTTCTATCTCCAAAAAACAAATCAGGAATAGGAATTCTCGGTTCTAACATAGAATTCTGAACCACAAAGTCTTGAATACTTTGTACTCTTGCCGTGAGCTGATCCACACATGAAGACAGACCTTTAATGTCCATTGCTACACCTGTGTCCTGAACCACCCAATTGTCTAGGGGAAAGAAAAGGCAAAACACAGTGCAAAGAAAAAAAAATGGTCTCAGAACTTCTTTTTTCCCTCTATTGGGAATCATTAGTACTTTGGGCCTCCAGTACTGTTATGAAAGGTAATTCAGTACCACAATGGACATAGAGGTCAGCGCACATACAGTGACCTGGCAATAACCCAAAAAACAAGAACGAGCTCTGAGACGTGGGAACTCTGTTGACCGCAATCCCTAATCCTCTCCAACCACACTAAAGGCAGCCGTGGATTCCGCCTAATGCTCCCTATGCAACTCGGCACGGCCTGAGAAACTAGCTAGCCTGAAGATAAAAAATAAGCCTACCTTGCCTCAGAGAAATACCCCAAAGGAAAAGGCAGCCCCCACATATAATGACTGTGAGTTAAGATGAAAAGACAAACGTAGAGATGAAATAGATTTAGCAAAGTGAGGCCCAACTTTCTGAACAGAGCGAGGATAGGGAAGGTAACTTTGCGGTCAACATAAAACCCTACAAAAACCACGCAAAGGGGGCAAAAAGACCCTCCGTACCAAACTAACGGCACGGAGGTACTCCCTCTGCGTCCCAGAGCTTCCAGCAAGCAGTAAAAAACAAATTGACAAGCTGGACAGAAAAAAACAGCAAACAAATAGCAAAGAGGAACTTAGCTATGCAGAGCAGCAGGCCACAGGAACGATCCAGGAGGAAACAGGTCCAATATTAGAACATTGACTGGAGGCCAGGATCAAAGCACTAGGTGGAGTTAAATAGAGCAGCACCTAACGACTTCACCACATCACCTGAGGAAGGAAACTCAGAAGCCGCAGTACCACTTTCCTCCACCAACGGAAGCTCACAGAGAGAACCAGCCGAAGTACCACTTGTGACCACAGGAGGGAGCTCTGCCACAGAATTCACAACAAATAGGGGGCTGATGAGATGCTGTGTGGGGAATGGGGGGCTGATGAGGAGCTGTGTGGGGAATAGGGGGATGATGAGACGCTGTGTGGAGAATAGGGGGCTGATGAGACGCTGTCTGGGGAATGGGGAGATGATGAGGAGCTGTGTGGGGAATAGGGGGATAATGAGCAGCTATGTGGGGAATAGGGGATGATGAGACACTGTGCTGGGAATGGGGGATGATGAGGAGCTGTGTGGGGAATGGGGAGATGATGAGGAGCTGTGTGGGGAATGGGGGGATGATGAGACGCTGTGTGGGGAATGGGGGGCTGATGAGGAGCTGTGTGGGGAATAGGGGGATGATGAGACACTGTGTGGAGAATAGGGGGCTGATGAGACGCTGTCTGGGGAATGGGGAGATGATGAGGAGCTGTGTGTGGAATAGGGGGATGATGAGCAGCTGTGTGGGGAATAGGGGCATGATGAGACACTGTGTTAGGTATGGGGGTTGATGAGACACTGTGTTGGGAATGGGGGATGATGAGGAGCTGTGTGGGGAATAGGGGGATGATGAGACGCTGTGTGGAGAATAGGGGGCTGATGAGACGCTGTGTGGGGAATGGGGAGATGATGAGGAGCTGTGTGGGGAATAGGGGGATGATGAGCAGCTGTGTGGGGAATAGGGGCATGATGAGCAGCTGTGTGGGGAATGGGTGATGATGAGACACTGTGTTGGGAATGGGGGATGATGAGGAGCTGTGTGGGGAATGGGGGGATGATGAGCAGCTGTGTGGGGAATGGGTGATGATGAGACACTGTGTTGGGAATGGGGGATGATGAGCAGCTGTGTGGGGAATAGGGGGATGATGAACAGCTGTGTGGGGAATGGGTGATGATGAGACACTGTGTTGGGAATGGGGGATGATGAACAGCTGTGTGGGGAATGGGGGGATGATGAGACGCTGTGTGGGGAATGGGGGGCTGATGAGACGCTGTGTGGGGAATAGGGGGATGATAAGACACTGTGTGGGGAATGGGGGGATGATGAGGAGCTGTGTGGGGAATGGGGGATGATGAGACACTGTGTTGGGAATGGGGGATGATGAGATGCTGTGTGGGGAATAGGGGGCTGATGAGACGCTGTGTGGGGAATAGGGGGATGATGAGACACTGTGTTGGGAATGGGGGATGATGAGACAACACTGTGTTGGGAATGGGGGATGATGAGGAGCTGTGTGGGGAATAGGGGGATGATGAGACACTGTGTTGGGAATGGGGGATGATGAGACAACACTGTGTTGGGAATGGGGGATGATGAGACGCTGTGTGGAGAATAGGGGGTTGATGAGACGCTGTGTGGGGAATGGGGAGATGATGAGGAGCTGTGTGGGGGATAGGGGGATGATGAGCAGCTGTGTGGGGAATGGGGGATGATGAGACACTGTGTTGGGAATGGGGGATGATGAGGAGCTGTGTGGGGAATAGGGGGATGATGAGCAGCTGTGTGGGGAATGGGGGGATGATGAGACGCTGTGTTGGGAATGGGGGGCTGATGAGACGCTGTGTGGGGAATAGGGGGATGATAAGACACTGTGTGGGGAATGGGGGGATGATGAGGAGCTGTGTGGGGAATGGGGGATGATGAGACACTGTGTTGGGAATGGGGGATGATTAGGAGCTGTGTGGGGAATAGGGGGCTGATGAGACGCTGTGTGGGGAATAGGGGGCTGATGAGACGCTGTGTGGGGAATGGGATGATGAGGTGTCAGTATCTAGTCCTGGAATCTGTTTCTCTTGCCCTTAGACTTGCCCTTAGTTAACATGGATCTTGATGTTTCACGTCGGCCATCTTGCTTCCTGCCAAAGTTTGTATATAAAGCCAGCACCTGCTCTGTTTCATTGCTTGTGTATTATGTTTTGGACCTTGTTCCTCTGCAGCCCCAAGCAGGACTTACTATCCCTGTTGGTCCTTTCCTAACGGCGGAGTCCTCTGCCAACCTGCACGTCTGGATCCCTGCCTGCTGACAAAGTGATTGCTGGACACCTGACTTCAGAAACCTCTGACTGACCACACCTGCGGTGAAGTAAGAACTCCAGCCAGCTTGTGTGTTCCTCTGCTCTGCAAGAGACTGTGTCAGTGCTGGATATTCTTGTGCACTCATTGCTCAGTGACTTTGCATGCTGTGTCGCAGAGTATCAGCTCTGCTATTACTGTTTATCAGATTGACTGAACATTTATCTGGACTTACATGCTATATTGCATTCAGATCACAAATACAATTCTGCTTGTTCAAACCAATGTGTCTGCAGTCTCTTTGACCTAGCCACTGGTGTCCAGTTGTATCCACTAGGGTTGAGCGACTTGAACTTTTTTAGGGTCGAGTCAGGTTTCGCGAAACCCGACTATCTCTAAAGTCGAGTCGAGTGAAATCGGCCGATTATGGCGAAAAGTCCGGGATCGACCGAAACACGAAACCCAATGCAAAGTCAATGGGATTTCTCTCTCTCTCTCTCTCTCTCTCTCTCTCTCTCTAAAAGCTGGTGTTGCACATTTCAAATCGCTACAGTGCACAAGCGACAAGATGACGATAGGCGTCCACGCCCCTAAGACCTATGTCATCACTCTGCCCACGCTCCTTCATTGGCTGAAAAAATGGCGCCAAGCGCGTCATACGAAACGCGACTTTGGCGCGAAAGTCGCGTACCGCATGGCCGACCCCACACAGGGATCGGGTCGGGTTTCATGAAACCCGACTTTGCCAAAAGTCGGCGACTTTTGAAAATGAACGATCCGTTTCGCTCAACCCTAGTATCCACTAGTATCATGACATGAGGAGCTATGTGGGGAATGGGGGATGATGAGACGCTGTGTGGGGAATGGGGGATGATGAGGAGCTGTGTGGGGAATGGGGAGATGATGAGGAGCTGTGTGGGGAATGGGGGGGCTGATGAGGAGCTGTGTGGGGAATAGGGGGATAATGAGCAGCTATGTGGGGAATAGGGGATGATGAGACACTGTGCTGGGAATGGGGGATGATGAGGAGCTGTGTGGGGAATGGGGAGATGATGAGGAGCTGTGTGGGGAATGGGGGGATGATGAGACGCTGTGTGGGGAATGGGGGGGCTGATGAGGAGCTGTGTGGGGAATAGGGGGATGATGAGACACTGTGTGGAGAATAGGGGGCTGATGAGACGCTGTCTAGGGAATGGGGAGATGATGAGGAGCTGTGTGGGGAATAGGGGGATGATGAGCAGCTGTGTGGGGAATAGGGGCATGATGAGACACTGTGTTAGGTATGGGGGTTGATGAGACACTGTGTTGGGAATGGGGGATGATGAGGAGCTGTGTGGGGAATAGGGGGATGATGAGACGCTGTGTGGAGAATAGGGGGCTGATGAGACGCTGTGTGGGGAATGGGGAGATGATGAGGAGCTGTGTGGGGAATAGGGGGATGATGAGCAGCTGTGTGGGGAATGGGGGATGATGAGACACTGTGTTGGGAATGGGGGATGATGAGGAGCTGTGTGGGGAATAGGGGGATGATGAGCAGCTGTGTGGGGAATAGGGGCATGATGAGCAGCTGTGTGGGGAATGGGTGATGATGAGACACTGTGTTGGGAATGGGGGATGATGAGGAGCTGTGTGGGGAATGGGGGGATGATGAGCAGCTGTGTGGGGAATGGGTGATGATGAGACACTGTGTTGGGAATGGGGGATGATGAGCAGCTGTGTGGGGAATAGGGGGATGATGAACAGCTGTGTGGGGAATGGGTGATGATGAGACACTGTGTTGGGAATGGGGGATGATGAACAGCTGTGTGGGGAATGGGGGGATGATGAGACGCTGTGTGGGGAATGGGGGGCTGATGAGACGCTGTGTGGGGAATAAGGGGATGATAAGACACTGTGTGGGGAATGGGGGGATGATGAGGAGCTGTGTGGGGAATGGGGGGATGATGAGATGCTGTGTTGGGAATGGGGGATGATGAGATGCTGTGTGGGGAATAGGGGGCTGATGAGACGCTGTGTTGGGAATGGGGGATGATGAAGAGCTGTGTGGGGAATAGGGGCATGATGAGACACTGTGTTAGGTATGGGGGTTGATGAGACACTGTGTTGGGAATGGGGGATGATGAGGAGCTGTGTGGGGAATAGGGGGATGATGAGACGCTGTGTGGAGAATAGGGGGCTGATGAGACGCTGTGTGGGGAATGGGGAGATGATGAGGAGCTGTGTGGGGAATAGGGGGATGATGAGCAGCTGTGTGGGGAATGGGGGATGATGAGACACTGTGTTGGGAATGGGGGATGATGAGGAGCTGTGTGGGGAATAGGGGGATGATGAGCAGCTGTGTGGGGAATAGGGGCATGATGAGCAGCTGTGTGGGGAATGGGTGATGATGAGACACTGTTGGGAATGGGGGATGATGAGGAGCTGTGTGGGGAATGGGGGGATGATGAGCAGCTGTGTGGGGAATGGGTGATGATGAGACACTGTGTTGGGAATGGGGGATGATGAGCAGCTGTGTGGGGAATAGGGGGATGATGAACAGCTGTGTGGGGAATGGGTGATGATGAGACACTGTGTTGGGAATGGGGGATGATGAACAGCTGTGTGGGGAATGGGGGGATGATGAGACGCTGTGTGGGGAATGGGGGGCTGATGAGACGCTGTGTGGGGAATAAGGGGATGATAAGACACTGTGTGGGGAATGGGGGGATGATGAGGAGCTGTGTGGGGAATGGGGGGATGATGAGATGCTGTGTTGGGAATGGGGGATGATGAGATGCTGTGTGGGGAATAGGGGGCTGATGAGACGCTGTGTTGGGAATGGGGGATGATGAAGAGCTGTGTGGGGAATAGGGGGATGATGAGACACTGTGTTGGGAATGGGGGATGATGAGACAACACTGTGTTGGGAATGGGGGATGATGAGGAGCTGTGTGGGGAATAGGGGGATGATGAGACACTGTGTTGGGAATGGGGGATGATGAGACAACACTGTGTTGGGAATGGGGGATGATGAGACGCTGTGTGGAGAATAGGGGGTTGATGAGACGCTGTGTGGGGAATGGGGAGATGATGAGGAGCTGTGTGGGGGATAGGGGGATGATGAGCAGCTGTGTGGGGAATGGGGGATGATGAGACACTGTGTTGGGAATGGGGGATGATGAGCAGCTGTGTGGGGAATGGGGGGATGATGAGACGCTGTGTGGGGAATGGGGGGCTGATGAGACGCTGTGTGGGGAATAGGGGGATGATAAGACACTGTGTGGGGAATGGGGGGATGATGAGGAGCTGTGTGGGGAATGGGGGATGATGAGACACTGTGTTG
This sequence comes from Ranitomeya imitator, assembly GCF_032444005.1. Classification (NCBI taxonomy): domain Eukaryota; kingdom Metazoa; phylum Chordata; class Amphibia; order Anura; family Dendrobatidae; genus Ranitomeya; species Ranitomeya imitator. The sequence continues at coordinate 31,511,103 of NC_091291.1, forward strand.
GGAATGGGGGATGATGAGGAGCTGTGTGGGGAATAGGGGGCTGATGAGACGCTGTGTGGGGAATAGGGGGCTGATGAGACGCTGTGTGGGGAATGGGATGATGAGGTGTCAGTATCTAGTCCTGGAATCTGTTTCTCTTGCCCTTAGACTTGCCCTTAGACTTGCCCTTAGTTAACATGGATCTTGATGTTTCACGTCGGCCATCTTGCTTCCTGCCAAAGTTTGTATATAAAGCCAGCACCTGCTCTGTTTCATTGCTTGTGTATTATGTTTTGGACCTTGTTCCTCTGCAGCCCCAAGCAGGACTTACTATCCCTGTTGGTCCTTTCCTAACGGCGGAGTCCTCTGCCAACCTGCACGTCTGGATCCCTGCCTGCTGACAAAGTGATTGCTGGACACCTGATTCAGAAACCTCTGACTGACCACACCTGCGGTGAAGTAAGAACTCCAGCCAGCTTGTGTGTTCCTCTGCTCTGCAAGAGACTGTGTCAGTGCTGGATATTCTTGTGCACTCATTGCTCAGTGACTTTGCATGCTGTGTCGCAGAGTATCAGCTCTGCTATTACTGTTTATCAGATTGACTGAACATTTATCTGGACTTACATGCTATATTGCATTCAGATCACAAATACAATTCTGCTTGTTCAAACCAATGTGTCTGCAGTCTCTTTGACCTAGCCACTGGTGTCCAGTTGTATCCACTAGGGTTGAGCGACTTGAACTTTTTTAGGGTCGAGTCAGGTTTCGCGAAACCCGACTATCTCTAAAGTCGAGTCGAGTGAAATCGGCCGAGTATGGCGAAAAGTCGGGGATCGACCGAAACACGAAACCCAATGCAAAGTCAATGGGATTTCTCTCTCTCTCTCTCTCTCTCTCTCTCTAAAAGCTGGTGTTGCACATTTCAAATCGCTACAGTGCACAAGCGACAAGATGACGATAGGCGTCCACGCCCCTAAGACCTATGTCATCACTCTACCCACGCTCCTTCATTGGCTGAAAAAATGGCGCCAAGCGCGTCATACGAAACGCGACTTTGGCGCGAAAGTCGCGTACCGCATGGCCGACCCCACACAGGGATCGGGTCGGGTTTCATGAAACCCGACTTTGCCAAAAGTCGGCGACTTTTGAAAATGAACGATCCGTTTCGCTCAACCCTAGTATCCACTAGTATCGTGACATGAGGAGCTATGTGGGGAATGGGGGATGATGAGACGCTGTGTGGGGAATGGGGGGATGATGAGCTGTGTGGGGAATGGGGGATGATGAGACGCTGTGTGGGGAATGGGATGATGAGACGCTGTGTGGGGAATGAGGGGAATGATGGGGAGCTGTGTGGGGAATGGGGGGATTTATTGCGTGGGGAGATTTGGATAAGAGATGGGGGGATTTAAGGACACAAAATAAAGAGCAAAGGGGGAGATGGGGGGCATATATGAGGAAACAGTACAGGGGAATGGCTTGGCATGTATGAGGAAACAGTACGGGGGAATGAGAGCATGTATGAGGAAACATGTATGCGGGTGACTGCAGACTTCTGAATTCTCACAATGCGCACTGCACGCTGTCAGGATTCTCTCATGCTGGCGATTTACATACATGCGGTCACGTGCTGACTAGACATGTGTGGCCTCATTCAATGAAAATGAACTGAGCGAGGCCGGGAACGTCTAGTCGGAATGTGGTCAGAAGTACACAAATCACATGCTTGTGCTGACATGACTGTCCACAGGCAAGGGAGAATCCTAAAAGTGTGCAGTGCATGCGTTGTGAGAATTCAGAAGCTGCGATCTCAGGATTCAGCTCTGCAGGTTCCAGTAGTCGTCACATGGACACGTCAATCATATGTGATTTTCATACTTATGGTCCTGTGACAATGAGCTTCTCTTCTCTGTTTTTCACTGAACATTGAGAGCATTAGGGAGAGGAGCTCGTGGGTACATGACTAAGTGTGAAAATCGCACATGTCCTGGGGGGGGGGGGGTGTGGGGCGCCAAAATGAATTCTTGCCCCGGGTACCAGGAACCCTAGATATGCCTCTGCTAGTGTTCATCAGCTAAGCCAAGTAAATCCATAGATTCTGTTTGGTTTTCCATAAAGCCCCATTTTCCATGGTTGGTCTCTCCGTTTTCGGTCTGAAGATCTCTTGGGTAGTGACAGAAGTTGAAAGGACCTTGTACACGGTGGCTGCAATGATGCACCATTTCCAGATTTTGATCTAAAGGAAAAACATATATTATTCTCTAAGATAACACCTGTCAGTTGGGACGTGTTCCCACTTCTCTTGCCCAGGTTTCATAACTATCAGCACATTATCTGCTCCACGAGCAATTACTTCAGCAGGTTCTGGAAGATCTTTGTCCCCCAGTTATTTCACCCAGATTTTTGCACCATCATTGTTAGGATGAGAGGATCTAAATCCTTTATCTCCTCTGACTGTCACAACCGTAGGGGCCCTTCCTTTGACCACCAGCTTTTTAGGGATAGCCAGTACCAGTAATATGCTATCCTATCTCCCTTCTGTATTAGCATGTCACTTCCTCCACTATTCATTAAAAGTACTTTAATTTCTCCCTGATAATCCTGGTCTACCACTTCTCCCATTATCTGAATCCCCTTTAAGGCCAAGTCTGACCTTGGGGCTATAAGACCAAAATGCTCAGGTGGCATTTGTAAGCCTATAGCAGTCCTGATTGTTTTTACAACTCTATCTTCTAATCTCAATTCCTCATGGGAGTATAGATCTAGTCCTGCTGCCTGTGGGGTAGCTCTTAGTGATGGACGAGCACTAAAATGCTCGGGTGCTCATTGCTCGGGTCAAGCAAATTGGAATACCTTTTTGTCCCGTTTTCAATTTTTGGCGGTTTTGAAAAAGGTTTTGGTTGAATTGGGATTTGATTCTGGGTCCTACGGGTCTCATTCTTTTAGAATTGGGGCCGCTATGGAGGCAGACGGTTTGGGTTTAGGAGCCGAAGTGATTAAACGGATTGGGCGATGGAATTCTAATCGTTATTTGACTTACGTACGTCGTTAGGCGTTTAAGGGTGTATTGAGTTTGCTGGTATATAATTGTTGTTCTGTTTTTTAGGTCGGCCCCCATTATTGACCTGGATTTTCGGACATTCGTTCGTGTATTGGGGTGCGGCGCGGGCCGACGCCAGGCCGGACGGCAGGCAGTTAGGTTTTCGTCGCGATACGGTAGAGATTTGATGGTTGGGGTTTCGGGGTATGCTATTGAACAGGGTGTTGTCAGAATTTTCCCGGGCTGCGCGTTTGGTTAGAGCTCTGGATATTTTACTGGTGCACGTGGGGGGGAATGACTTGGGTACGAAACCGGTTAGGGAGTTGATCAGGGACATCTGTTTTGATTTGTTGAGATTGTGGGACTCTTATCCGGGAGTTGTGACGGTGTGGTCTGACATCGTGCCTAGGAAGCAATGGAGACTGGCTCGATCCTTGAAAGGCATTAATAGGGCCAGGATAAAACTTAATAGGGCAGTGGCAAAGTTTGTATCCAGGAATGGGGGAATTGCAGTGAGGCATTTTGAGTTGGAGGCTGGGGTCGGTAATTTCTGGAGAGAAGATGGTGTGCACCTGAATGATATCGGTATTGATTTGTGGCGCTCGCCCTGCAGGAGGGAGTCAAAAGGGCATTGGCGGTGGTGGGGTACTCACGAGCCTGAGGTGGTCAGGGCTGTTCGTGGATGGCAGGGGGGCGGGGTTCTTAGAGTTGGTGATGTTTTATTGGAGGAAGGTCAATTGGATGGGGGTTGATCTGGCTTGTGGTTACGGGCTCTGGACGGTGGTTGTCCTCGGGAGCTTTGGGGTTTTTTGGTCTGCCCTGAAAAGGGTTACATGGTGCCCTCGAGCTGGTGGTCACGGCTGAGGGTAGAAAAGTGTTGGTTAAAAAAGTTTGGGGGCATTTTTTGCCTATATATGATGCCAGATCTTTTAGCTCCAAGAACGCTCCCCCTCAAGTTTTTCAGATATTTCTGTTATAATTATAATAATTAATTGTTGTTTGTTAATAAACTGGCCGCTGTGGCCAAAATTATCCAAAGAATTTAATGTGTTATGTCTTTATTGCATAATTAGTGTTAAGTGGGGGGTTGCGGAATTTTGTTTGGCCACAAGTGGCTAGTTTGGGGGGTGATGCTGGGGAGAAAAAAATCCCAAATGGGCTATGCGCGGTCAAGATGGGGGCTGGAATGGGCGCAGCTGGATGGAGGCCCCCCATGACTGCGTTGCCATGGGAGGTTTTTTTTGCCATATTGTTTTTTGAAACACCGTGAGGGGATTGGCTGTAGGGGAATGGGGGAGGAGTTAGGGGGCTGGAGACGGGCGACAAGGGGGGAAAAGTGTGGGAAAAATTGCCATTCACAAGGAGAAGACAGCGGGAAAAGCCCACCCACCCTCCCTCTTTTTCAGGGATGTTTAGTAGTGTTATGGTGGTCGTTTAACCATTCTTAAGGGATGGGTGATGTTGTTTGTTTTATAATTTTTCATGATATTTTTCATTGTCACAGTGGCAAGTGGGGCGGGGGGTGGGGTTCTTGGAGTCGGTGATGTTTTATTGGAGGAAGGTCAATTGGATGGGGATGGATCTGGCTTTGGGTTACGTCTCACAGAGATACTACAATGCTCAATATGTGGTCTGTATTTTTTTATTTTTTTACCCCAAAATACTGTATAGAACTAGGGTAACACACCACAAAAAAGGTGAATGTTGGCCTGAAATGCCCAACTTTCTAGCCCACAGATAGATCAGGCTTCTGACCGAGATACCACAATGCTCAATATCTGACCTGTATTGTTTCTTTTTTTAACAAAAAAATACTGTATAGAACTAGGGTAACAGACAGCAAATACAGTGGAATGGAGGCAAGAAATGCCCATCTTTGAAGCCCACAGATAGATCAGGCTTCTGACAGAAACCACAATGCTCAATATGTGGCCTGTAATTTTGTATTTTTTATCCCAAAATACTGTATAGCACTACTGTAGCAAACAGCAAATACAGTGGAATGGAGGCCTGAAATGCCCAAATTTGTATTCCACATATAGATCATGCATCTGACAGAGATACCACAATGCTCAATATGTGGCCTGTATTTCTGTATTTTTTACCACAAAATACTGTATAAAATTAGGGTAACACGCCTCAAAAAAGATGAATAGAGGCCTGACATGCTTAAATTTGTAGCCCACAGATAGATCAGGCATCTGACAGATATACCACAATGCTCAATATGTGGCCTGTATTTTTTTGTTTTTTTTCCCCTCAAAATAGTGTATAAAACTTGAGTAACAGACACCAAATACAGTGGAATGGAGGCCTGAAATGCCCAAATGTCTAGCCCACAGAAAGATCAGGTGTCTGACAGAGATACCACAAAGCTCATTACAAGCAGTCCCTCGCCAGCTTCAAGTCTGCGCTCACTGCCGCAAAACAAACTTACTTCTCATCCCTCATATCCTCCCTGTCCCACAACCCTAAACAGCTTTTCAACACTTTCAATTCTCTACTCCGTCCCCCCGCACCTCCTCCTTCCCCCCTCATTTCTGCTGATGACTTCGCCTCTTTCTTTAAACAGAAGATCGATACGATCAGAGAAAGCTTTGGCCCACAGCGCCCACTGCCCCTCTTAGCTGCTCAACCCTGCTCCTCCAAAACCAGCTTCTCCACCATGACAGAAGATCAGCTCTCCACCCTCCTGTCAAGATCACACCTCACCACCTGCACGCTTGACCCGCTCCCATCCCACCTCATCCCTAACCTTTCCACGGTCTTCATCCCAACCCTAACGCACCTCTTCAACCTCTCACTCACAACAGGTGTCTTTCCCTCATCCTTCAAGCATGCCAAGATCACACCCATCCTCAAAAAGCCCTCCCTCGACCCATCCTCTGTGTCTAGCTATCGCCCGATATCTCTTCTCCCTTATGCCTCCAAATTGCTGGAGCAACACGTCCATCTTGAACTGTCCTCCCACTTCTCCTCCTGCTCCCTCTTTGATCGGTTACAATCAGGCTTCCGTTCCCATCACTCAACTGAAACTGCCCTAACTAAAGTCACCAATGACCTACTAACTGCCAGGAGCAAGCGACACTACTCTGTCCTCCTTCTCCTGGACTTGTCTTCTGCCTTTGACACTGTAGACCACTCCCTTTTGCTACAAATCCTCTCATCCCTTGGCATCACAGACTTGGCCCTTTCCTGGATCTCGTCATATCTGACAGACCGAACATTCAGTGTCTCCCTCCCCCACACCACCTCCTCACTTCGCCCCTTGTCAGTCGGTGTTCCTCAAGGCTCTGTTCTAGGACCCCTACTCTTCTCCATCTACACTTTCGGCCTGGGACAGCTCATAGAATCCCACGGTATGCAGTACCATCTCTACGCTGACGACACGCAGATCTACCTCTCCGGACCTGACCTCTCCTCCTTGCTTACCAAAATCCCGCACTGTCTGTCTGCCATTTCAGCCTTCTTTTCTGCTCGCTTTCTACAACTGAACATGGACAAAACAGAATTCATCATCTTTCCCCCATCTCACTCTACCCCTCCACCAGACCTATCCATCAATGTCAATGGCTGCTCACTATCCCCAGTCCCACACGCCCGGTGCCTCGGGGTGATCCTCGACTCTGCCCTCTCTTTCAAGCCACATATCCAAGCCCTTGCCTCCTCCTGTCGTCTCAAACTCAAAAATATTTCCCGGATCTGTGCTTTCCTTGACCGCAACACTGCAAAAACGCTAGTGCATGCCCTTATCATCTCCCGCCTCGACTACTGCAACCTCCTACTCTCTGGACTCCCCTCTAGCACTCTGGCACCACTCCAATCCATCCTACACTCTGCTGCCCGACTAATCCACCTGTCCCCCCGCTATTCCCCAGCCTCTCCCCTGTGTCAAGCCCTTCACTGGCTTCCTATCGCCCAGAGACTCCAGTTCAAAACCCTCACACTGACATACAAAGCCATCCACAACCTGTCTCCTCCATACATCTGTGACATGGTCTCCCGGTACCTACCTACACGCGACCTCCGGTCCTCCCAAGACCTCCTTCTCTACTCCCCTCTCATCTCTTCTTCCCATAACCGCATCCAAGACTTCTCCCGTGCTTCCCCCATACTCTGGAACTCTCTACCCCAACACATCAGACTTGCGCCTACCATAGAAACCTTCAAAAAGAACCTGAAGACTCATCTCTTCCGACAAGCCTACAGCCTGCAGTGATCCTCAACCTACTGAACAGCCGCACAGCCAGCTCTTCCCTCTCCTAGTGTATCCTCACCCACCCCCTGCAGACTATGAGCCCTCGCGGGCAGGGTCCTCCCTCCTTATGTACTCGTGTGCCTTGTTATCTGCTCATGTTTAATGTATTTGTCTATATTTGCCCCGTATTCACATGTAAAGCGCCATGGAATAAATGGCGCTATAAAAATGTATAATAATAATAATAATAATAATTATGTGGCCTGTATTTTTGTATTTTTTACCCCAAAATACTGTATAGAACAAGGGTAACAGACAGCAAATAAAGTGGAATGGAGGCCTGGAATGCCCACAATTGTAGCCCACAGATAGATCAGGAGTCTGACAGAAATACCACAGTGCTCAATATGTGGCCTAGATTTTTGTTTTTAACTGAAAAATACTGTATAGAACTAGGGTAGCACACTGCAAAAAAGTGAACGTAGGCCTGAAATGCCAAAATGTGTAGCCCACGGATAGATCAGGGCTCTGAAAGAGATACCATAATGCTCAAAATGTGGCCTATATGTTTGCAATTTTCACCCCCCAATACTGTATAGAATTAGGGTAACACAGCAAATACAGTGGAATGGAGGCCTGAGATGCCCAAATTTGTAACCCACAGATAGATTAGGCATCTGACAGAGATAAAGAAAAAAGATTTAAAGCCAGCTCACCAGTAACCACCGCAGGTGCACGGAACTCCGCTGCAGGCAGACGTGTTTTTCATCAGGAAAAAAAAAAAAGGGGGGTTGAATTCCAGCTCCTTAAAATAAACTGTATATTCGTACAATAATAAAAACCAAATGTACAAGGTGTACAAGCTCCCTCGGGTATGTGCCCGTAGATGACAGAGGCTATACGGCAACGCGTTTCGATCTAGATGATCTTTATCAAAGCCATACCATGATCTGGCTGTCCACCTCTATATGAGGGAACTCATCCAACCAGATCACTGCTATCAATCACATGACAAATTGAAAGGTCCTGACATAAAACCAATAGTGAACACATACAAACAATGCTTAAAATATTCACCCCAAAATCAACAATAATGCAGCATGATTTCATTTCGCTTATTTAATCCCATCGGGAATCGAGTATTCAACTGGAAAATCCAATATGGTTCTTGCGTGAGGAGACAACGCCTGGCTTCTCCACCGCGAGGAGACATATTAACCCGTTCTATTCCCTGGACCTGGAAGCATGTTGTACTGCGGGCATGGTGCGTAACAAAATGTCTAGATGCTGCTGATATATTTCTATTTGCATTATGAGTATTGCCTATATCATATAAATGTTCCTTAATGCGTGTTTTTAATTTCCTGGACGTGCACCCCACATAAGACAGGTTGCAATCTTTACAATCAATCTTATACACTATATTAGTGGAATAGCAGTTAATATACTGCTTAGTATCAAATTTGACTGTTCCATCCGCGTTGTAAAAAGTTTTAGCCACAACAGCATATTTACAAGTACTACAATTATTTGTGCCACATCTGAAAAACCCTGTATAATTTAACCAGGTTTTTGTGCATTTTTTGGGGACATTACCAGTTCCTTGCGATTTTTTTTTCATCCACAATCCTCTTTGCCCGATTAATTGTCCACTGAGGATATTTGCGATATTTTAATTTATTTTCCACCTGTCCAAATTCTCCCTTTAAATCCCCCTCCAAACTACAGTTCCGTTTAGTCCTGGTAAACTCACCCACCGGGATTGATTTAATAGTATGCTTGCTGTGGCTACTATTAGCATGTAGGATGGTATTACCCCTCACTGGCTTATGGAATGTTCTAGTGATAATGTTCTGATCTATATATCCCATGAGTTCCAGGTCCAAAAAAGAGGTATTTGTACTGTCATGCCTGTATGTGAATTTAATATTATTACTCATTCTGATTGAGATAATCCATGAAGTGTGGTATGGCAGACACATCCCCCTCCCAGATAATGAGGGTATCATCTATGTATCTGCCATACCACACCACATGTTCCAAATACAGATTGGCCACAGAAAAAACACACTCCATCTCCCAAAAGGCCATCACCAAATTTGCAAGGGAGGGTGAATACTTGGCACCCATGGCACCCATGGCCAAGAGTGTTCAAAGCAGTCATCAAAGCAAAAGGTGGCTACTTTGAAGAACCTAGAATATAAGACATAATTTCAGTTGTTTCACACTTTTTTGTTAAGTATATAATTCCACATGTGTTAATTCATAGTTTTGATGTCTTCAGTGTGAATTTACAATTTTCATAGTCATGAAAATACAGAAAAATCTTTAAATGAGAAGGTGTGTCCAAACTTTTGGTCTGTACTGTATATCCACACACACATACATGTGTATATATATTACATAGTCTCCTTTATTATGTATATTGCCGTACCTTATTATACAGTGCCCTCTCTTTTTATGTACAATACTGTCCCTTACATATTTACATATTAGATAATATAGAACCCTGTTTTTTATTACATACCGTCCTGTCTTGTTAGCTGTATAATGCAATGACGACTGATGGGAGCATGGGAAAGCTTCTTTTCTAATGGAGGAGCCGATGGACTGGTCTTCTGGTCACCGGCTCCTCCATCAGCAGTCATTTTATATTTAACAAGAGAGGGGACTATGTAATAACAAAATTAACAAGAATACACCATGTAAGAGACAGTACTGTACATAACCTCAGAGGAACTACCCCTGATGAAGCTGCTGCGGGCAGCGACACGCGTTGGGCTGTGCGGACATTACCACACTCTATTGGGTAAATATGGGTTATGCATGTTTTTGATCATTATAATGTGACTAGCTATTGAACCCGTTCTACGCCCGGGTGGCGAGCATTTATATTGGTATATTGTCTCCATCCTGGTATGTGCTGCTCCATCCTGCGTCCCCATCCTGTCATGCGCTGCTCCATCCTGCGTCGCCATCCTGTCATGTGCTGCTCCATCCTGCGTCCCCATCCTGTCATGCGCTGCTCCATCCTGCGTCCCCATCCTGTCATGCGCTGCTCCCATCCTGTGATGCGCTGCTCCCATCCTGCGTCCCCATCCTGTCATGTGCTGCTCCATCCTGCGTCCCCATCCTGTCATGCGCTGCTCCATCATGCGTCCCCATCCTGTCATGCGCTGCTCCATCCTGCGTCCCCATCCTTATGTGCTGCTCCATCCTGCGTCCCCATCCTTATGTACTGCTGCATCCTGCGTCCCCATCCTTATGTGCTGCTGCATCCTGCGTCCCCATCCTTATGTTCATGCTGCATCCTGCGTCCCCATCCTTATGTTCATGCTGCATCCTGCGTCCCCATCCTTATGTTCATGCTGCATCCTGCGTCCCCATCCTTATGTGCTGCTCCATCCTGCGTCCCCATCCTTATGTGCTGCTCCATCCTGCGTCCCCATCCTTATGTGCTGCTCCATCCTGCGTCCCCATCCTGATGTGCTGCTCCATCCTGCGTCCCCATCCTTATGTGCTGCTCCATCCTGCGTCCCCATCCTTATGTGCTGCTCCATCCTGCGTCCCCATCCTGTTATGTGCTGCTCCATCCTGCGTCCCCATCCTTATGTGCTGCTCCATCCTGCGTCCCCATCCTTATGTGCTGCTCCATCCTGCGTCCCCATCCTTATGTGCTGCTCCATCCTGCGTCCCCATCCTTATGTGCTGCTCCCATCCTGCGTCCCCATCCTTATGTGCTGCTCCATCCTGCGTCCCCATCCTGATGTGCTGCTCCATCCTGCGTCCCCATCCTTATGTGCTGCTCCATCCTGCGTCCCCATCCTTATGTGCTGCTCCATCCTGCGTCCCCATCCTTATGTGCTGCTCCATCCTGCGTCCCCATCCTTATGTGCTGCTCCATCCTGCGTCCCCATCCTGTTATGTGCTGCTCCATCCTGGGTCCCCATCCTTATGTGCTGCCCCATCCTGCGTCCCCATCCTTATGTGCTGCTCCATCCTGCGTCCCCATCCTTATGTGCTGCTCCATCCTGCGTCCCCATCCTTATGTGCTGCTCCATCCTGCGTCCCCATCCTTATGTGCTGCTCCATCCTGCGTCCCCATCCTTATGTGCTGCTCCATCCTGCGTCCCCATCCTTATGTGCTGCTCCATCCTGCGTCCCCATCCTTATGTGCTGCTCCATCCTGCGTCCCCATCCTTATGTGCTGCTCCATCCTGCGTCCCCATCCTTATGTGCTGCTCCATCCTGCGTCCCCATCCTTATGTGCTGCTCCATCCTGCGTCCCCATCCTTATGTGCTGCTCCCATCCTGCGTCCCCATCCTTATGTGCTGCTCCATCCTGCGTCCCCATCCTGATGTGCTGCTCCATCCTGCGTCCCCATCCTTATGTGCTGCTCCATCCTGCGTCCCCATCCTTATGTGCTGCTCCATCCTGCGTCCCCATCCTTATGTGCTGCTCCATCCTGCGTCCCCATCCTTATGTGCTGCTCCATCCTGCGTCCCCATCCTGTTATGTGCTGCTCCATCCTGTGTCCCCATCCTTATGTGCTGCTCCATCCTGCGTCCCCATCCTTATGTGCTGCTCCATCCTGCGTCCCCATCCTTATGTGCTGCTCCATCCTGCGTCCCCATCCTTATGTGCTGCTCCATCCTGCGTCCCCATCCTTATGTGCTGCTCCATCCTGCGTCCCCATCCTTATGTGCTGCTCCATCCTGCGTCCCCATCCTTATGTGCTGCTCCATCCTGCGTCCCCATCCTTATGTGCTGCTCCATCCTGCGTCCCCATCCTTATGTGCTGCTCCATCCTGCGTCCCCATCCTCTTATGTGCTGCTCCATCCTGCGTCCCCATCCTGTTATGTGCTGCTCCATCCTGCGTCCCCATCCTTATGTGCTGCTCCATCCTGCGTCCCCATCCTTATGTGCTGCTCCATCCTGCGTCCCCATCCTTATGTGCTGCTCCATCCGGCGTCCCCATCCTTATGTGCTGCTCCATCCTGCGTCCCCATCCTTATGTGCTGCTCCATCCTGCGTCCCCATCCTTATGTGCTGCTCCATCCTGCGTCCCCATCCTCTTATGTGCTGCTCCATCCTGCGTCCCCATCCTGTTATGTGCTGCTCCATCCTGCGTCCCCATCCTTATGTGCTGCTCCATCCTGCGTCCCCATCCTTATGTGCTGCTCCATCCTGCGTCCCCATCCTTATGTGCTGCTCCATCCGGCGTCCCCATCCTTATGTGCTGCTCCATCCTGCGTCCCCATCCTTATGTGCTGCTCCATCCTGCGTCCCCATCCTGTTATGTGCTGCTCCATCCTGCGTCCCCATCCTTATGTGCTGCTCCATCCTGCGTCCCCATACTGTTAAGTGCTGCTCCATCCTGCGTCCCCATCCTTATGTGCTGCTCCATCCTGCGTCCCCATCCTTATGTGCTGCTCCATCCTGCGTCCCCATCCTTATGTGCTGCTCCATCCTGCGTCCCCATCCTTATGTGCTGCTCCATCCTGCGTCCCCATACTGTTAAGTGCTGCTCCATCCTGCGTCCCCATCCTTATGTGCTGCTCCATCCTGCGTCCCCATCCTTATGTGCTGCTCCATCCTGCGTCCCCATCCTTATGTGCTGCTCCATCCTGCGTCCCCATCCTTATGTGCTGCTCCATCCTGCGTCCCCATCCTTATGTGCTGCTCCATCCTGCGTCCCCATCCTTATGTGCTGCTCCATCCTGCGTCCCCATCCTTATGTGCTGCTCCATCCTGCGTCCCCATCCTTATGTGCTGCTCCATCCTGCGTCCCCATACTGCCTCTGACCCGCTCGGCGCCGAGTGCTGGGGGGCCTGAGCAGGCGGGGACACCGGCACGCTGTGGGGGTCAGGTGCCGGTATCGCCGCCAGCTCAGGCCCCCCAGCACTTCCTATACTCACCTGTCCGGCGTTCCAGCGCTGAGCGGCGCCATCTTCCCGGTCTCCTGGCTGTGACTGTTCAGTCAGAGGGCGGCGCCGGCGCGCATTAAGCGTGTCACCGCACCCTCTGAACTGAAGGTCACAGGCCGAAGACCGGGAAGATGGCGCCGCTCAGCGATGGAACGGGGACAGGTGAATATAGGCCGATACTCACCCTCCTGGCGGTCCCTGCTTCTGCGGTGGAGATCGCGGTGTGCGTTCAGTGTGAACGCACACCGCGATCTCCCGGGAGCGTCGCTCTGTGAGGCCCAGACTGCGCCGGCGCTTGCGCTTGCGCAGTCTATAGAGGCTTCGGACAGAGTGACGCTCCCAGCGTTATATTATAGATACTGATGTGAGTGGGAGTCCTTTCTATCCATGTGATACTCACATCTCACTGCTGGGCAGATTCCTGCCTTATTAGTTCTCTCATTCTTGCACATGATTGCATAATTCGCCATTTTTCAGTTTGATCCCTCTGGTGGTGGTCTCTTTATTCAATATCATTATTAAATTTTGCATTGTATTATACATAGAAAATATTTTTTGCCTGCTCACCATTTTTTGTATGTTTTCATACTTTTGTTTTTAATTGTTTTTAGATGTCAACTCTTGTTGGCAATTTGTTGTCTTAATAAAGCCTCCACTATTGATTAAACATCCAAAACACTGTTTCTCTTTGCTTGTGTTCACATTGTCTTAGCACATTGTCTGCACTAAGCTATATGAATTGTTTGATATTTTGTGGTGCCCACCATTTTCCATATATCGATAACATCAGAGGAAGCTATATAATAAGGGATGGCACCATATATGACTAGAGAGGATGGTCCGTAATAAGGGGCGATGTTCTACATAATAAAAGAGGAAAGTATGTAACTAAGGATGGTGTTATACAGAATTACTGAGCACACTATATACTAAGGGACTGTGTTATACATAATAAGTACGTACACTCTATACTAAGGGACTGTGTTAGATATAATAAGCGATAATAACATCTCCCTCCACCTCCCCCTGTTCCTAAGTCCATTATAAGTCCCCTTCTTTCAATCCCAATCCCCCACACCCACCATTGTCCTCCTCCCCCGCATCCCATTATTATCCTCTCCCCACTCCTTCATTGCCAATTCCACCACCTCCATCATTTCCTCCTCCCACACCACCCCCATCATTGTCTTTTCCCCCACCACTCCCATCATTGCCCATTTCACCACTTCCATCATTTCCTCCTCCCCCACTCCCCCCATTATTGCCCTTTCCACCACCATCATTGTCCTTTCCACCACCACCATCATTGCATTCTACCCTACCACCCCATCATTGCCCTCTCCATCACCCCATCATTGCCCTTTCCACCACCTCCATCACAGCCTTCTCCTCCACCACCCCCATCATTGCCTCCTTCCCCACCACTCCCATTGTCTTTTCTACTACCACCATCATTGCCTTCTCCCGCACCTCCATCATTGTTTTCTCCCCCACCACCCCATCATTGCCATTTCCACCACCACCATCATTGCCTTCTCTCACACCTACATCATTGCTTTCTCCCCCACCACCCCATCATTGCCCATTCCACCATCTCCATCATTTCCTCCTCCCCCAACACCCCATCATTGCCCATTCCACCACCTCCATTATTTCCTCCTCTCCCACCATGCCCATCATTGCCATTTCCACCACATCTATCATTTTCTTCTCCCCCACCATCTCCATCCATGCCCATTCCACCACCTCAATCATTTTCTCCCCACTCCACCACCACCATTGTCCTTTCCAGCCCCACCATCCTTGCCCATTCCACTACCTCAATCATTTCCTCCCCCCACCCCCCATTATTGCCCTTTCCACCACCTCCATCATTGTCTTCTCCCCCACCACCCCCA
This sequence comes from Ranitomeya imitator, assembly GCF_032444005.1. Lineage (NCBI taxonomy): Eukaryota > Metazoa > Chordata > Amphibia > Anura > Dendrobatidae > Ranitomeya > Ranitomeya imitator. The sequence continues at coordinate 31,526,148 of NC_091291.1, forward strand.
TCATTGTCCATTCCACCACCTCCAGGCTGCACATGCATTGTGTCCACCCATGACGCTTTGCGGCCAGCCAATCACTGTAATGCCACAACCAAGATGGCTACGGCATTACAGTGTGTGACAGACAATCCTTGCATGCTGATTGGCTCTTTAAAGAGTGCCAAACATGCAGGGCGGAGACCTAAGCTCCCACCGAGCAAACCCGGAAATGCACGGTGCTCGCCAATTACCGTGAGTACAGCGATGCTCAGGCGAATAACGAGCATTACCGAGTATGCGAGCTCATCACTAATTAGTATGTGTGAAATCTGCAGCAAAAACGCTGAAAGAATTGACATTCTGCAGATTTAAATCTGCAAGTCACAAATAAGCAACGTGTGCACGAGATTTCAGCTTTCTCATGCACTTTGCTGGCATCAGGAAACCCTTCAGGTTTTGCGACAAATCTGACAAAAAGGCAACAAATCTGCAATGTGTACACAGGTCCTTAGTACTCCTTACACTTCTCAAACGTGTTATGTCTGAAATTCATTAATACTCTATCATGTCATGTATGGATGGGTCTGAAATAATATTTAAAGTGAACCAATGATATTTTTTTTAATTTCTACTTGCAATATATCTAGAGAAAGGCAAATTGTTGTGGTCATGAATAGTTGCCTTTTTTCCTATTGATTAAGTGAAGAATAAAAGAGCTTTTTGCAAAAGTGAAGTAAACATTACACACATATACACTGCAATACGGCTACAGTCAGGGGTTGATCAAGCCATGGCAGGTGTTAGGGGAAAGCAAATTGGGCAAGTGCCTAGGGCCTCATCTTGACAGGGGTCTCCTGCTTTGCTCCAGCTCCTTCTCTCTGCAGCAGCTTCCCGCTCCTGCCCTTTTGCTTCTGTTTCCAAGCCACAGCATCAGGAGAGCAACATTAAAAGCGGCCAATCAGGTCAATGACATCCGCTACTCAGTCATAAAATGTCGATAGAAAATCCTCAATCATTCACAAATGAAGTCACATGGTTCGTAATAACCAATTACCTTTCAAAGCCCCCGATTTTAGACGAGGGGCTTTTCGAACCTTAGAATTGTGATAGGATGGAGAGAACTACACCGAGGGTACCAGGTATTAAGGTCACCACAAATATTAGCTTTAAAGGGAATGTGTGATCCAAAAATGTCATATGAATTAAAATTTTTATTTGTGTCAAAATTATTTTTTTTAAATAAGGGGAGAAAGAAGACACCACTGCTCATTGTGGGGGCATAGGGAGGTGAGTTTCAGTTTATTTTGCTTTTACTGGAAGGGCATGGAAGACTCAAAGGGAGAGGAGTGAGTTAGAGGGGCTTTTTACTATTTATGGGGTAAAAATAGGGGCACTACGTGAAGGCACAGAAAGGGGCACGATTCTAGCTGCATGACAAGGGCACTGCTGCTATGTGAAGGCAAGTGAGGGGGACTATTAATGTTTGGTGGCACAGTGCATAAACTATTACTATGTGCTGGTACAACAGGGTCACTGTTACTCTGTTGGCAAAATGATTATGTGAATGCACAATGTGGGAATAAGGGGTGCATTCGTGCACTTGTATTCGTGTATTTTTATTCAAAGTACTTTTTTTTCTAAGTACTCGGCAGTTATAACATGGCAGAATATAATCAAGCATCTCTTCTCTCTTCATACAGGTAAACAGATCATTCATTCTCTGAGCTGAAATATCCTGCATGTCTATTGCTCCAGTCCCTGACAGCAAGCAGCTTGAATGGTAAACAGATCATTCATTCTCTGAGCTGAAATATCCTGCATGTCTATTGCTCCAGTCCCTGACAGCAAGCAGCTTGAATGGTAAACAGATCATTCATTCTCTGAGCTGAAATATCCTGCATGTCTATTGCTCCAGTCCCTGACAGCAAGCAGCTTGAATGGTATCTGAGTCATTCCATCTTCGGCATTGAATCCTGCATATATCTATATATGTTAGTCATCCTATTATGCATTTTTTGTGTTTATAGATATTTAATCTGACTTTGCATGTCCTTACTCAGCGAGATCACATAACTGTTTCAAAGTGGTCTATGATCCATGTAGACCTGGACATTTGTTTATCTGATCACTACATTTATTGTGTCCTGTTGTCTCAACTGAGTTTGATTGATTGCTAACGAGCTTTAACACAAAAAAAAAAAAAAAAAATAGGAAGATCTAAGGGCTAGCCTTCTATAAATGTAGACTTAGCTTGGGGAAGCATTCATGCAGGGGTGCATTCGTGCACTTGTATTCGTGTATTTTTATTCAAAGTACTTTTTTTTCTAAGTACTCGGCAGTTATAACATGGCAGAATATAATCAAGCATCTCTTCTCTCTTCATACAGGTAAACAGATCATTCATTCTCTGAGCTGAAATATCCTGCATGTCTATTGCTCCAGTCCCTGACAGCAAGCAGCTTGAATGGTAAACAGATCATTCATTCTCTGAGCTGAAATATCCTGCATGTCTATTGCTCCAGTCCCTGACAGCAAGCAGCTTGAATGGTAAACAGATCATTCATTCTCTGAGCTGAAATATCCTGCATGTCTATTGCTCCAGTCCCTGACAGCAAGCAGCTTGAATGGTAAACAGATCATTCATTCTCTGAGCTGAAATATCCTGCATGTCTATTGCTCCAGTCCCTGACAGCAAGCAGCTTGAATGGTATCTGAGTCATTCCATCTTCGGCATTGAATCCTGCATATATCTATATATGTTAGTCATCCTATTATGCATTTTTTGTGTTTATAGATATTTAATCTGACTTTGCATGTCCTTACTCAGCGAGATCACATAACTGTTTCAAAGTGGTCTATGATCCATGTAGACCTGGACATTTGTTTATCTGATCACTACATTTATTGTGTCCTGTTGTCTCAACTGAGTTTGATTGATTGCTAACGAGCTTTAACACAAAAAAAAAAAAAAAAAATAGGAAGATCTAAGGGCTAGCCTTCTATAAATGTAGACTTAGCTTGGGGAAGCATTCATGCAGGGGTGCATTCGTGCACTTGTATTCGTGTATTTTTATTCAAAGTACTTTTTTTTCTAAGTACTCGGCAGTTATAACATGGCAGAATATAATCAAGCATCTCTTCTCTCTTCATACAGGTAAACAAATCATTCATTCTCTGAGCTGAAATATCCTGCATGTCTATTGCTCCAGTCCCTGACAGCAAGCAGCTTGAATGGTAAACAGATCATTCATTCTCTGAGCTGAAATATCCTGCATGTCTATTGCTCCAGTCCCTGACAGCAAGCAGCTTGAATGGTATCTGAGTCATTCCATCTTCGGCATTGAATCCTGCATATATCTATATATGTTAGTCATCCTATTATGCATTTTTTGTGTTTATAGATATTTAATCTGACTTTGCATGTCCTTACTCAGCGAGATCACATAACTGTTTCAAAGTGGTCTATGATCCATGTAGACCTGGACATTTGTTTATCTGATCACTACATTTATTGTGTCCTGTTGTCTCAACTGAGTTTGATTGATTGCTAACGAGCTTTAACACAAAAAAAAAAAAAAAAAAAATAGGAAGATCTAAGGGCTAGCCTTCTATAAATGTAGACTTAGCTTGGGGAAGCATTCATGCAGGGGTGCATTCGTGCACTTGTATTCGTGTATTTTTATTCAAAGTACTTTTTTTTCTAAGTACTCGGCAGTTATAACATGGCAGAATATAATCAAGCATCTCTTCTCTCTTCATACAGGTAAACAGATCATTCATTCTCTGAGCTGAAATATCCTGCATGTCTATTGCTCCAGTCCCTGACAGCAAGCAGCTTGAATGGTATCTGAGTCATTCCATCTTCGGCATTGAATCCTGCATATATCTATATATGTTAGTCATCCTATTATGCATTTTTTGTGTTTATAGATATTTAATCTGACTTTGCATGTCCTTACTCAGCGAGATCACATAACTGTTTCAAAGTGGTCTATGATCCATGTAGACCTGGACATTTGTTTATCTGATCACTACATTTATTGTGTCCTGTTGTCTCAACTGAGTTTGATTGATTGCTAACGAGCTTTAACACAAAAAAAAAAAAAAAAAAATCGGAAGATCTAAGGGCTAGCCTTCTATAAATGTAGACTTAGCTTGGGGAAGCATTCATGCAGGGGTGCATTCGTGCACTTGTATTCGTGTATTTTTATTCAAAGTACTTTTTTTTCTAAGTACTCGGCAGTTATAACATGGCAGAATATAATCAAGCATCTCTTCTCTCTTCATACAGGTAAACAGATCATTCATTCTCTGAGCTGAAATATCCTGCATGTCTATTGCTCCAGTCCCTGACAGCAAGCAGCTTGAATGGTAAACAGATCATTCATTCTCTGAGCTGAAATATCCTGCATGTCTATTGCTCCAGTCCCTGACAGCAAGCAGCTTGAATGGTATCTGAGTCATTCCATCTTCGGCATTGAATCCTGCATATATCTATATATGTTAGTCATCCTATTATGCATTTTTTGTGTTTATAGATATTTAATCTGACTTTGCATGTCCTTACTCAGCGAGATCACATAACTGTTTCAAAGTGGTCTATGATCCATGTAGACCTGGACATTTGTTTATCTGATCACTACATTTATTGTGTCCTGTTGTCTCAACTGAGTTTGATTGATTGCTAACGAGCTTTAACACAAAAAAAAAAAAAAAAAAATCGGAAGATCTAAGGGCTAGCCTTCTATAAATGTAGACTTAGCTTGGGGAAGCATTCATGCAGGGGTGCATTCGTGCACTTGTATTCGTGTATTTTTATTCAAAGTACTTTTTTTTCTAAGTACTCGGCAGTTATAACATGGCAGAATATAATCAAGCATCTCTTCTCTCTTCATACAGGTAAACAGATCATTCATTCTCTGAGCTGAAATATCCTGCATGTCTATTGCTCCAGTCCCTGACAGCAAGCAGCTTGAATGGTAAACAGATCATTCATTCTCTGAGCTGAAATATCCTGCATGTCTATTGCTCCAGTCCCTGACAGCAAGCAGCTTGAATGGTAAACAGATCATTCATTCTCTGAGCTGAAATATCCTGCATGTCTATTGCTCCAGTCCCTGACAGCAAGCAGCTTGAATGGTATCTGAGTCATTCCATCTTCGGCATTGAATCCTGCATATATCTATATATGTTAGTCATCCTATTATGCATTTTTTGTGTTTATAGATATTTAATCTGACTTTGCATGTCCTTACTCAGCGAGATCACATAACTGTTTCAAAGTGGTCTATGATCCATGTAGACCTGGACATTTGTTTATCTGATCACTACATTTATTGTGTCCTGTTGTCTCAACTGAGTTTGATTGATTGCTAACGAGCTTTAACACAAAAAAAAAAAAAAAAAAATAGGAAGATCTAAGGGCTAGCCTTCTATAAATGTCGACTTAGCTTGGGGAAGCATTCATGCAGGGGTGCATTCGTGCACTTGTATTCGTGTATTTTTATTCAAAGTACTTTTTTTTCTAAGTACTCGGCAGTTATAACATGGCAGTTAGACAGGGCAGGAGACAGGTAAGACAATCTAAATCTATTCCCTATTCACTTGAAACAACACAAATACTCACCATATTTATTTGCATATTCTATATCCTGGCTGCTGCATTCACTCACATTCACCGCCCTTGCATTAACTCTCTACACTCCATCCATATCGGCCCCTCTGTCCTTGCCTCTCCTATGTATAGCACTCATGCTCTGTTCACATTGCTTAGCAGCGCAGATCCATTCAGTCCCACCATCCAACACAAGAGACGCTCTCACAAATCACTTAACCATCTGCTCACTCTTTCGATCCTCCTCCTCCAAGTTGCTGGAGACATCTCTCCAAACCCCGGCCCCCCATGTTATAGCCAGTCAAACCTCCCAATTGCTACACCCAGAAACCCCTCTAACCTTATTAATATTCCCTGCATGCCTTCTGTCTCTTTGAATTGTGCCCTTTGGAATTCTCGCTCTGTGTGTAATAAACTCTCCTTCATTCATGACTTCTTCCTTTCTAATTCTCTTAATCTCCTGGCTCTTACTGAAACCTGGATCCAGCAGTCAGACACCACTGCTGCTGCTGCTCTTTCATATGGTGCACTACACTTTTCTCATACCCCAAGATCGGACAACAGAGCAGGTGGAGGCGTTGGTCTGCTCCTTTCACCAAAATGTACTTTCCAAGTTATCCCCCAAGTACCCTCACTTGTCTTACCTTCCTTTGAGGTCCATGTGGTCAGACTCTACGTCCCCTTCTCCATGCGAGTGGTGGTGGTGTATCGTCCTCCCGGCCCCTCTCATCAGTTCCTGGATCACTTTGCCACCTGGCTTCCACACTTTCTTTCCTGTGACACCCCCACCCTTATCATGGGTGATTTCAACATCCCTATTGCCTCTCCCCTCTCCCCATCTGCTTCTCACCTTTTGGCTCTAACCTCCTCTTTCGGCCTCTCGCAGCATACTAACTCGCCAACACATGAAGATGGAAACTCCCTTGACTTGGTCTTCTCCCGGCTTTGCTCAGTGGATGATTTCACAAACTCCCCTCTCCCACTCTCTGACCACCACCTTCTTTCATTCTCTATCAAGAACTGCCATCCCGCTCAGGTCACCCCCACTTTCCACACTTATAGAAACATACAGGCCATTAACACCCAGGAACTTATGAAGAACTTGCAGTCCTCATTGGCCCCAATCTCCTCCATCTCATGTCCTGATTCTGCTCTGAAGCATTACAATGAAACCCTGCAAAGTGCCCTGGATGAAGCTGCTCCTCCTATACATAAAACAACTCGGCACAGACGGCAACAACCGTGGCACACGCTGCAAACACGTTTCCTGCAGCGGTGCTCCAGGTGCGCAGAACGTCTGTGGAGAAAATCTAATCTACCCGAAGATTTCATCCATTATAAGTTCATGCTAAAGACATACAATTCTGCCCTTCACCTCTCCAAACAAACCTACTTCAACACCCTCATCACCTCCCTGTCCAATAACCCTAAACGTCTCTTTGACACGTTCCAGTCCCTACTCAACCCAAGAGCGCAGGCCCCAACCACGGATCTCCGTGCTGACAATCTGGCCAATTACTTCAAAGAAAAAATTGACCATATTCGACAGGAAATCATCTCCCAATCTCTTCATACCATGCACTGTCCTCCCTCCCCCACTGCATCTAGTTCACTCTCTGACTTTGAACCAGTTACAGAAGAAGAAGTAAGCAGGCTCCTTGCATCTTCTCGCCCGACCACTTGCACCAGTGACCCCATTCCGTCACATTTCCTCCAGTCCCTTTCCCCGGCTGTCACCTCTCACCTAACAAAAATATTCAACCTTTCCCTCACTTCCGGTATTTTTCCCTCCTCATTTAAGCATGCCATCATACATCCATTACTTAAAAAACCATCCCTCGACCAAAACTGTGCCGCTAATTATAGACCTGTCTCTAATCTTCCCTTCATCTCTAAACTCCTCGAACGCCTGGTCCACTCCCGTCTTACCCGCTATCTCTCAGATAACTCTCTTCTCGACCCTCTTCAATCTGGTTTCCGCTCTTTACACTCTACTGAAACTGCCCTCACTAAAGTCTCTAATGACCTACTAACAGCTAAATCTAATGGTCACTACTCCATGCTAATTCTCTTGGATCTCTCTGCAGCATTTGATACTGTGGATCATCAGCTCCTCCTCACTATGCTCCGCTCCATCGGAGCGGAGCATAGAGGCACAAAGGGGCATTATTGCAAGGGTCAGATGGGGCACTATTACAATGTGGAGACACAACAGGGTCACTGTTACTCTGTGGGGGCACAAATAGGGCATTATAAGCATGTGGAGGCACAATGTTGGCAAAGTTGTCATGTGAATGCAGGATATGGGAATAATTATTGTTTAAGGCACAAAGGGGGCATTACAACAAGGGTCCAATGGGGCACTATTACTAAATGGAGGCAGAGATCATGCACTATTACTGTGCGGGGCACTGATGGGGCACTATTACTAAATGGAGGCAGAGATCATGCACTATTACTGTGCGGGGAACAGATGGGGCACTATTACTAAATGGAGACAGAGATTACTATTACTGTGTGGGGGCATAGAAAGGGTTACTGTTACTAAATGGAGACAGAGATTACTATTACTGTGTGGGGGCATAGAAGGGTTACTATTACTAAATGGAGACAGAGATTACTATTACTGTGTGGGGGAATAGAAGGGTTACTATTACTAAATGGAGACAGAGATTACTATTACTGTGTGGGGGCATAGAAGGTTTACTATTACTAAATGGAGACAGAGATTACTATTACTGTGTGGGGGCATAGAAGGGTTACTATTACTAAATGGAGGTAGAGATTACTATTACTGTGTGGGGCATATAAGGGTTACTATTACTAAATGAAGGCGGTGATTATTATTACTGTGTGGGGGCATAGAAGGGTTACTATTACTAAATGGAGACAGAGATTACTATTACTGTGTGGGGACATAGAAGGGTTACTATTACTAAATGGAGGTAGAGATTACTATTACTGTGTGGGGGCATAGAAGGGTTACTATTACTAAATGGAGACAGAGATTACTAATACTGTGTGGGGGCATAGAAGGGTTACTATTACTAAATGAAGGCGGTGATTATTATTACTGTGGGGGCATAGAAGGGTTACTATTACTGTGTGGGGGCATAGAAGGGTTACTATTACTAAATGGAGACAGAGATTACTATTACTGTGTGGGGGCATAGAAGGGTTACTATTACTAAATGAAGGCGGTGATTATTATTACTGTGTGGGGGCATAGAAGGGTTACTATTACTAAATAGAGACAGAGATTACTATTACTGTGTGGGGGCATAGAAGGGTTACTATTACTAAATGGAGGTAGAGATTACTATTACTGTGTGGGGGCATAGAAGGGTTACTATTACTAAATGGAGACAGAGATTACTATTACTGTGTGGGGGCATAGAAGGGTTACTATTACTAAATGGAGACAGAGATTACTATTACTGTGTGGGGGCATAGAAGGGTTACTATTACTAAATGAAGGCGGTGATTATTATTACTGTGTGGGGGCATAGAAGGGTTACTATTACTAAATAGAGACAGAGATTACTATTACTGTGTGGGGGCATAGAAGGGTTACTATTACTAAATGAAGGCGGTGATTATTATTACTGTGTGGGGGCATAGAAGGGTTACTATTACTAAATGGAGACAGAGATTACTATTACTGTGTGGGGGCATAGAAGGGTTACTATTACTAAATGGAGGTAGAGATTACTATTACTGTGTGGGGGCATAGAAGGGTTACTATTACTAAATGGAGACAGAGATTACTAATACTGTGTGGGGGCATAGAAGGGTTACTATTACTAAATGAAGGCAGTGATTATTATTACTGTGGGGGCATGGAAGGGTTACTATTACTAAATGGAGACAGAGATTACTATTACTGTGTGGGGGCATAGAAGGGTTACTATTACTAAATGGAGACAGAGATTACTAATACTGTGTGGGGGCATAGAAAGGTTACTATTACTAAATGAAGGCGGTGATTATTATTACTGTGGGGGCATAGAAGGGTTACTATTACTAAATGGAGACAGAGATTACTATTACTGTGTGGGGGCATAGAAGGGTTACTATTACTAAATGGAGACAGAGATTACTATTACTGTGTGGGGGCATAGAAGGGTCACTATTACTAAATGGAGACAGAGATTACTATTACTGTGTGGGGGCATAGAAGGGTTACGATTACTAAATGAAGGCGGTGATTATTATTACTGTGTGGGGGCATAGAAGGGTTACTATTACTAAATGGAGACAGAGATTACTATTACTGTGTGGGGGCATAGAAGGGTTACTATTACTAAATGGAGGTAGAGATTACTATTACTGTGTGGGGGCATAGAAGGGTTACTATTACTAAATGAAGGCGGTGATTATTATTACTGTGTGGGGGCATAGAAGGGTTACTATTACTAAATGGAGACAGAGATTACTATTACTGTGTGGGGGCATAGAAGGGTTACTATTACTAAATGGAGGTAGAGATTACTATTACTGTGTGGGGGCATAGAAGGGTTACAATTACTAAATGAAGGCGGTGATTATTATTACTGTGGGGGCATAGAAGGGTTACTATTACTAAATGGAGACAGAGATTACTATTACTGTGTGGGGGCATAGAAGGGTTACTATTACTAAATGGAGACAGAGATTACTATTAATGTGTGGGGGCATAGAAGGGTTACTATTACTAAATGAAGGCGGTGATTATTATTACTTTGTGGGGGCATAGAAGGGTTACTATTACTAAATGAAGGCGGTGATTATTATTACTGTGTGGGGGCATAGAAGGGTTACTATTACTAAATGGAGACAGAGATTACTATTACTGTGTGGGGGCATAGAAGGGTTACTATTACTAAATGGAGGTAGAGATTACTATTACTGTGTGGGGGCATAGAAGGGTTACTATTACTAAATGAAGGCGGTGATTATTATTACTGTGTGGGGGCATAGAAGGGTTACTATTACTAAATGGAGACAGAGATTACTATTACTGTGTGGGGGCATAGAAGGGTTACTATTACTAAATGGAGGTAGAGATTACTATTACTGTGTGGGGGCATAGAAGGGTTACTATTACTAAATGAAGGCGGTGATTATTATTACTGTGGGGGCATAGAAGGGTTACTATTACTAAATGGAGACAGAGATTACTATTAATGTGTGGGGGCATAGAAGGGTTACTATTACTAAATGAAGGCGGTGATTATTATTACTGTGTGGGGGCATAGAAGGGTAACTATTACTAAATGGAGACAGAGATTACTATTACTGTGTGGGAGCATAGAAGGGTTACTATTACTAAATGGAGACAGAGATTACTATTACTGTGTGGGGGCATAGAAGGGTTACTATTACTAAATGGAGACAGAGATTACTATTACTGTGTGGGGGCATAGAAGGGTTACTATTACTAAATGGAGGCAGAGATTATTATTACTGTGTGGGGGCATAGAAGGGTTACTATTACTAAATGGAGACAGAGATTACTATTACTGTGTGGGGGCATAGATGGGGCACTATTACTAAATGGAGGCAGAGATTACTATTACTGTGTGGGGGCATAGAAGGGTTACTATTACTAAATGGAGACAGAGATTACTATTACTGTGTGGGGGCATAGAAGGGTTACTATTACTAAATGGAGACAGAGATTACTATTACTGTGTGGGGGCATAGAAGGGTTACTATTACTAAATGGAGACAGAGATTACTATTACTGTGTGGGGGCATAGATGGGGCACTATTACTAAATGGAGGCGGAGATTACTATTACTGTGTGGGGGCACAGAAAGGAGACAATATTCCTGCTTAGGACACTATTAATGGTTATAGCAGATTTTGTAGAGGTGGGGAGGGAGCAGGAAAAATGTTGAGAAAAAGGTGTCTGTGAGTTACATTCTGCAGAGATGACTTGTAGATGGGGAAGTTGTAACTTTCTGGGCAGAATGGAGAAGAATAGGGACTTTAATCGGAGGTGACTTCACTTATGAGTCATTATATTTAAAGGGGTTGTCCGGTCTAAAATGAAAAATCTGCAGTCACTCTGCAGACTTATGAATCACCCCAGCTGATGTGCTGTGCGCCGCGAGGATTCACCGGTTTCTGAGCCAGGAATGACAGTGATGTATGTGACATGCATACTCCTGGGTCGAAGTCATCCATTAGGCACGGCCGTCCAATTGGTGTGGCGTTGCTCTATACAAATGTATGGAGTGAGGTCGTGCCCGCTATAAGAGCATGCATAACGCAAAAATCACCGCCGTTCCCAGGTCAAATCCTCGCAGCCCATGCGCTGGGAATTCATAAGTCTGCAGTTACAAAGAGAGACTGCAGAATTATCAGCTTAGACAGGTCAACACATTTCACTTGAAAGAGCTGGCATCCACATTTATATGATCCCCGTGTTATTTTCTTCTTTCTCTGCTAAAAGTGGAGACAAATCCGCCGGTATTCCAATCCATTCCGGAAGGTAAATAGCTTCATATTTAAAAAATGTCATCATTGGAGAATCTGGCATTGTAAAATTGGTGAGATAAATGGTTTCTCCTCCTGCCATATAGGAAGGCCAAAACCCAAAAGATCCAATGGTCATAATGGTATGGTTACAATGTGCCAAGACGGCAAAGTCATGGGCCGGGGAGGATTCTTTACCATCGCCAGCAAAGTGAACGTCTCCAAAAGAAGCATTAATATTCTCCTTACACCAAGGCATACCATTACTGGCCACCACAAAGAGGGGGTTCGAGTACTTATTTCGGTAGTAGGCCATGGCTTTGTCCATATATCCTTTATCTGCTACAACTCCTTTGCGATCTCTTGGCATCACCTTAACATAGTCACCTCTGCGAACATGCACCCCGATAAAGGTGACATTTTTGCGATCTCCCCTCACTTGGGCGAGATATTCATTAGCTTCTTCTTTAAGATACTCATGGAAAGTGAATTCCTGGAGAATCTCATCTCTGATGTGGTGATAAAAGGTCCATGACCAAGGAGTGCCCGAAAACCGTACATGTTCATCAGAAATGTTCCTGTATTCGGGTAGCATCCAGTTTTTTAGCAGGTATCTCTTCCATTTCATGCGATTGGCCACCTCCAGTGGTAGAACCGGTACCTTTATCCTAAATAACTGGGATAACATATCGTGCATTTTGGGTAAGATGTAGGGTTGATGACCATTCATCTTGGCTAGAGCATAGAGGGTTGCGTATTTTCCCATTTGGCTTCCCAGCCTTCCTCCAGATTCTATTATCCAAGCACTATTGACTGGATGGGAAATTCTTTGTGGCCCTAAATATTTATCATTTTTTTCATTATTCTCCTGGATGGTTTTCCAGAATAACGTTGACTTCAAATTGTCTATATTGATGTATTCCCAAATGACGAAATTCAGGATGATGAAGAACAGTAATAAGATGATCACCGTCCAAGCAACACATCTCTTCATTGTCCAAGCTCTCCCGGAGCCAATGATATCTCTATATAAAGACAAGAGAAATAGAAAAGTTCACCTTACTGTAGCAAATCAATCACCTTTTATTAATTTGAGTTACAAACTTAATACATTTTGTATCGGAAGGTAATCTTTACATCAAAAAGCAGGTTATTGTATAATTTATGTGCAGCATGATGTAGCAGCTGAGACCCTGATTCCAGTTATGTGTCACTTACTAGGCTGTGAGTTGTTGTTTCAATAAAATCAGTGTTTGATCCCTTAACTTTTTTTTATTGCAGATCCGGAGTGGTGCTACTAATTTAATGAAGCTGCCATCTTCATTTGTTCCCAGTGCCGCTTCAGCAGTTTGTAACCTGCCGGATCGCTCCAGTGTTTGCTGGTGATCCGGAAGTCACCACTCGCTGTACACTGTGTTCCAAATTATTATGCAACTTGGATTTAAGTGTCATAAAGATTTAATTGTTTTGTTTTTCAAATAAACTCATGGATGGTATTGTGTCTCAGGGCTCAATGGATCACTGAAATCATTCTTAAACACATGTGATAATTAGTTTTACAGGTGATTCTAATTAAAGGAAAAGTACTTAAAAATTATGTTCCACATTATTAAGCAGGCCACAGGTTTCAAGTAATATGGGAACTAAAAAGGATCTCTCTGCTGCTGAAAGCATTAAATAGTGCAATGCCTTGGACAAGGTATGAAAACATTAGATATTCCATGAAAACTTAAGAGTGGTCATCATACTGTGAAGAGATATGTGACTGAAACAGAGCACAGACAGAGTTTATGCAGATAAAGGCATAATGAGGAAGGTTTCTGCCAGACAAATTCATGGGATTAAGAGAGCAGCTGCCAAAATACCATTACAAAGCAGCAAACAGTTATTTGCATAACTTGCATAAACCTAATATTCAGCCACCCTTAAACAGAGTTCACAAGCAGAAATGGTTAAAGTGGGCCCAGACATACATGAACACTAATTTCCAAATAGTCTTGTTTACTGATGAAAGTCAAGCAACCCTGGATGGTCCAGATGGATGGAGTAGTGGATGGTTGGTGGATGGCCACCATGTCCCAACAAGGCTGCAACGTCAGCAAGGAGGTGGAGGAGTCACATTTTGGGCCAGAATCACGGGGAAACAGCTGGTAGGACACTTTAAGGTTCCTGGAGGTGTGAAAATGACCTCTGCAAAGTATTTAGAGTTTCTGACTGACAACTTTCTTCCATGGTATAAAAAGCAGCAACGTGCCTTCAGGAGCAAAATCATCTTCATGCTGACAATGCCCCATCTCGTGCTGCAAATAATACCTCTGAGTCATTGGCTGCTATGGGCATAAAAGGAGATAAACTCATGGTGTGGCCACCATCTTCCCCTGATCTCAACCCTATAGAGAACCTTATTAGACTGACTGTCATTTGCACCGACCATTTAGGAAAATCCGAGAAATATATTATTTGCATAATAATTTGGAACACAGTGTATATAGTAGATGATCTGAATACCTGATAATAAATTATACTATTCATCTGGAGGGGTTGATGATGATGGGTTCTCTTTAATTTTTCTTTTCCCTGCATAGTGGTGCTTCCAGGGAACTGTAGCACAACTCCACTTATCTCAATGGGGCTGTGAGTGGCGGTGTCAGTGTGCAAGTAAAAAAGAAGGAAAAAAACAAAAATGGAAAATAAAGTGTTTGCCGGCACTGCTGAGTCTCAAGAGCAACCGGATAACAAAGAGTTTGGAAAGAGTGGAATTTTATAGACAATACGTTTCGAAGATGTTCTAACTCCTTCATCGGGTACAGAGTACCGGCATTTCAGGGACTGTTCTACGGGGACTTATTTCACCCCCAGTTATGCACAAAATAAGAAATTCTGTGGATGCATGGCTGAAAAGCAATGTCTGACTTTCATTTGCTCATTTTTTTAGATCTTTTATTTATTATTACTTTTGTCAGATTCAAGTTATTCCTGTGACCATTGTGTGTTTTTCTGTCATTGAACGAAGGATGCCAATAATTTTGACCATAAATTGTTTTAAAAAAGAACTGGCTAATGTAATAAATCTGTAAGAGTGGCGGACTGTACTATTGTGTTCCTACACCTGAAGACGACAATCGCGCTTTGCTGTATATTATAATGTGAATAGTGTCATGCGGTTTTACCTAGATTTTGACATGTGAAGTGTGAACTGTGTATTGCAGCGTACATATTGTGATATGGTAATGTAGAATGTACAGAGTGTGATAAGCATTGTTAGTATAATAGCCATAGTGTGCAAGGTGACTACAGAGAATGTAAAGTATTAGATAAGTGACTTAATACATAGGTTAAGTTTTAAGTCATAAGGTAGTGACCAGAGTATAAGATAGACTCCGGTAAGTATAATATGTTTAATGTATAATGTTTGTGAAGGAGGTCTGCCAAGCAACATGCTGTAGGGACAGACATAGTTAGAGTTCAGGACTAGTCCATAGTCCAATATTCAGAATATTAATTTCTCTTACGTATCGGCACATGTGACCGCCGGCAGCAGCAGGAAGCAGGCGGCTGACAGTGCGCGCTACTGAAGAGGAATGGATACTCACCGCGATCTCTGATGAACTCCCGGTGAGTATTCCGGCAGCTGTGCTCGCTCTGCTTGTGAGCAGCGGATGATGTCCCTGCCATACGCCACTTACTAGCATTAAGCAGCTGCTGGCACCGGAGCAGGATGCGGCGGCTGCGAGGGAGAGGAGGAAGGAAAGAGTAAAGATTTGCGTTTTTTCATCCTTTCTGATGGGGCCATGGATACCAGGACTGGTATGGGGCCAATCATACGAGCAAGGGGATGGGGCCAATCAATCATACCAGAATGCCAGGAAGAAATGAATATTCATTGCTCTCCACGCCCATGTAAGAAGATAAGAAGAAAGAGCGCAAAGTATAGTGCACACAAGGCGACGATATATCAAAAAGCGGCTTTATTAGCAAAATACAGCTAGTTAGACAGCAAAATACAATTAAAAACATTAAAAATTGTGATGGAGCGACATGCAAGACAATGCAGGGCAGGTGAGTAAGAAATGTGCAAACAATACAAAAAATATTGAATGTTCACAGAGACAGTCCACATACCGCTTTTTGATATATCATCGCCTTGTGTGCACTATAGTTTGTGCTCTTTCTTCTTATCTTCTTCGTTTTGGTAACACATTGAGTAGCACCTGACTATTTTGATTAATTTCAGTGGATTAAGTGGTGCCCACTTTTTTCTTTCTATTTTCACACTCCACGCTCATGGGCGTGGAATGCAGTACATATTCATTTCTCTTTAGCAGCGGGCACTGGAGTTAACCGGAGCCGCCTTCTCCTGCCACTGTGACCCGCTGCTCCTCCGATACCGCTCCCCCACCTCCCAACCACAGCCAGAGCCAATATATCCGGACTATAAGACGCACCCCCCATTTTCCTCCACATTTTGGGAGGAAAAGGTGCGTCTTATAGTCTGAAAAATACAGTATATATTTATTCCTTTTAAAGACTGTAATATGTACCGTATTTAGGCATGTTGGGGACTTGGCCCCTATAAAAAAAAATCCTACCTGTATACCATATTTAATATGACATCATTTTATAGGATTGGAATAATCCTTTAAGGTTTTTTAAAAAAAAAATTAGACAAGTATGAAAGGGGTTAAGAAATCCCCAACTCTATTTTTCCAGAAATCTGAATCTATCTTCCTCATTGCGCTAATTTGCCGACACTGTCACAATTTTATCCTTGTCATTTCCTGGGTGGGACATTATGTCCCTATTTACCTAACACACTATTGTTGTAATTATGCCCAGAATATCGAGTTTTATTGATGGAAAATCCAACATGTTAATGATAAATTCAAGTACATACAAACAATTTTTTATGACAGAAGGAGTTTAAACATTAACGGGACCAAGCTGCACAAAGAGTGTTTGCAGTGGGCGTTGAGATTTTCTATAGCTAAGATTTCTGGGTTGCCAGTATGCAACTTTACAAAATTGCAAATGTCCCCATTTTCTCCAAATCTTGGCGTGCTACAAATATATTTTCCTGGCGAGAATCGGTAGAGGATGGAACGATAACTGGTTAAGGGATTAAATGCCAATTTTCTTCCAGAAACAATTCTAGGATTTTTCATGAGTAGTTTGAGTTATTGCTGCTCACTTTCGTTAGAACTTATTCACACGTAGATTTTATTATACATTTTTTTTTAATGCTTATTTTTTCTTCGAGGGAAAAATGCAACATTTTACAGTAACAACAAAATAAATGAGATTTCTAAACTCTCAATCACAACATACTTTTATTCATGGGTTTTTTATGATGCTTTTTCCCATAAAAAAAATGCATCAAAAATTGGTCAAAAATGCACCAGAAACACAAGTCATTTCAGCTGCATTTTTTAATTGTCAAAAAGCAAATAAATAAATAATGCATCGTTTATGCTACATGTTGGACATGCCTTCAATGTGAATTGTGTTTAGCTGCAAAACAAGACACTATCTTTCCATTTCTGGAAGAAGATAGTAGGCAAACCATTTTTTTTAAAGAAAAAGTTGTGAGTTTTGCAAATTAGTAAAATTAAAAATTATTATTTTTTTAAGGACAGATCTTAAAAAATGCATGTCCGGTGCTATGTCAATGGAATCATGGAAAAGAACATAAGCCATCGAAATCTCTAAAGTTTTAAAGGTCGGAAATAGTAATGGTCCCATGCACCGAGCCTTCTTTAATAAGTCATACAGCGCTATCCTGGGACAATCCCCTTTAATGGCGATTTTCGTTTGTTAACCCGAAGAATTCTGACCTGCTGAGAAACATGTAATCAAGGAGTTTGTAAGAACTTACTTTATGCTTTATAAGTCTGAAAACATTCCAGTAGCTTCCAGTAAATCCTCGACGTTGGTGAGTACAGGAGACAGGATTGCAGGTTTTTACAATGTTATCTTCCCAGGTGTACATCACTTATTATGTAGATAGAAATAAAGTTAATAGTTAACCATACCATTGGAAAAGAACCATCATAAAAGAGGTTATCTCATAAAAGGGAATGTATCAAAGATATCTCAACCTACTGAACAGCCGCACAGCCAGCTCTTCCCTCTCCTAGTGTATCCTCACCCACCCCCTGCAGACTGTGAGCCCTCGCGGGCAGGGTCCTCCCTCCTTATGTACTCGTGTGCCTTGTTATCTGCTCATGTTTAATGTATTTGTCTATATTTGCCCCGTATTCACATGTAAAGCGCCATGGAATAAATGGCGCTATAAAAATGTATAATAATAATAATAATAAATTGATGACTTATCCTATAGATACGTCGTCCACATCAGATTGGTTGTGGTCCGACATCTGGCACTCTGTCCAATCAACTCCAGCAGGAAAAAGAACGTAAAAGTGTTACCATGCTGCCCCATGGGTGCTTAACCACCAGCAACAGCAGGCTGTGCACCGATCTCTGAGAACAAAAGGCTTTTAGTCTCTGTGTTCTCAGACAAGAGACCGGCGAGGGCGGCCGTTCACTGTGGGACATTTCTGACACGTCTACGTACTAGAAAACATCACGTAATAATTTCCATGACACGGTCTCCAGAGCTCGGTGCACAAATGTCCTAGATCCATCCCATTCTTGAATGGAGCAGAGGTGCGCAGGCTTATCTTCCACTGTATTTATTGTCTATGGGATTGCCTGGAAATAATGGAGCACTACTTTCCCAGATGGTCCCATAAACAATGAATGGAGCAGAGGTGCGCAGGCTTTTCCTCCACTGTATTCATTGTCTATGGGACTGTCTGGAAATAACGGAGCTCTTTGTGGCGCTTCTGTGGTACAGTCACCACAGAGGTACTGCACCTCATCCAGAGGTGTGGTGTCCCACTCTCAGGTAAGGAGGGAACACCACCCAGGACTCTAACACTCACATCCAACACATACCAGTTTAGTTGGGGCACCTGGGCATACCCTTAGGGAGGAAGGCGTCATCCCAGACTGGATAGGAATGGGTGTTGGGAGTGGGTGGGGTAGGTAGAGTAGTGGAAGAGCTAAATATTGAGGGAAAGTGAGGAGAAGGAGGGAGGAAGTGGAGCTGAGCAGACGTGCTGGTCTGCAGCTCCTGACAGAGAGACAGAGGAAGTGTGAAATAGAGACAGATAGAAGCTCCAGAAGCAGGGAGGGGTCCTAGGGGCACGGGAAGTGTAGAAGCCACACATGGGGCCCGCATCCAGATGTGGAGGGACCAAGTCACAGTAAGAGGACCGGCCCCAAATTAGTTAGAGGCTGTGGCTTCTGCAATAGTCACAGCCACATCCACCCATACTTTGCCAAAAAGGCAGCCGGATAGAATCCAGGGGACTGAGAGAACGTCGCCCAACCAGGTTCGTGGCTGCTGGCTTGGGACACTGTGGGTAAGGCGCTTGGCAGGAGAAGAGGAAAGGCAGCATAGAGAGATGGCTAGAGGAAGGCATGTACAAGGCGTCCTGGAAGGGTGCATCCCAAACTACCTGGGAGTTTGCTTGACCAAGGACCCAGGGGACACAGCACACCGGGCTGGGTGCCATAAAGATCTGTAAGTAAAAGTCTGGAAACTGCACCTTGCTGTGTGCTTTGCATAATTCCAATCGCACCTGCCCGGCATAGCCATCACCGCCATCTTTTATCCCTACACTACATCTGCCCTGGGGTTAGCTCTACCTGTGGAGAGCTGCACCAACTCTGCTGCATCACCATCTGCCCCAGAGGATCTAAACCGCAGCGTCGGCCACCACCTCATGGCCGAACATCACGGGGGCGTCACAAACATTTCCTCAATCCCCCATAAACTTTATTTTTCCCTTTAACAACCATTTTCACCTTTAATTGGACACCTAGGGCCATGGACCGGGTCACTGCTGCCGTGACCTTCCCCTTTAAGAACTGCCGTGTCGGACCCGGTACCGAGTACCCCATGGTCCCATGGAGCGCTCCATCTGCATTCTCAGATGCTTCCATAAACAATGAAAAGAGTATGAGCAGCTCCACTTCCAAAGACATATTGATAGGAAGTGAGTCCCAATGGGGCAATAATGTCTGCAAAGTGACACCGTTCTTATGAAGCATAATAAATAAGCATATTGATTGTACAGCACTTTACAGACATCACTGCACCCATCAGGGGTCTTATCTCCTACAGGCCTCTCTTCAGAACACGGGAGGAAACCCAGACAGTCACACAAAATCAGGGCTATGGAGTCCGTAAGCCAAACCTCCGACTTCGACTCCTCAATTTCCATGACTCCGACTTTACGACTCCGACTCCAACATAGATGACTAATGTTTAATTTTAAGTGATAAATTTACTGTAGTAAAATGGTAACATCAGGCTTTTAATCATTATTATGATACAATAATCAAGCATTTAGACAGAACATAAAATATATTTATAGGAATACAACTTTAGAACAAAAAACTTTTGCATATTCATAATTTATTATACACTATGCAGTAAGTAGAAAAAAACAGTTTTTAACAAAAACTACTGAATAACATTAATGCAGTCTATGAATTTGTTCTGAGAAATAGTATCGCCTCTACCAGATCCTCCTCCATAGATGACCTCGCATCTGACCTAGTTATTTTATGGCTACAGAACAACCTCTCTACACTAACTTATGTTGGTGGCAAAGCAGTGACCACATGGGAACATCTCTAACAATTTCAGGGTGTAAAGGAATTGCCTCGTGTACGGTCAGTTTTGATGAATGATTGAACTCTTCTACTTCTTTGAGAGAAAGTGAAAAATTTTGCTGAAATATGGTCAGTCTGTTTTCTATGGCAGTGAAATCTTTTTCCCTGGAGTAACGCTTTGCCTGCTCCATGTCGTCCAAATGCTTTTCGAAATTAAACTCCTCATCTGATGAGGAGGAAGAAACGGCAGCAGCAGCAGCACTGGCCGGACCCGAGTCCTCTTGCTCTTGGCCATCCTGTAGCCCACTCATCCTAACTGCTACCTCAATCAGAGCTTCTTTTCCTTTAGTAAGCTCTTGATCATCCAGCAATATACGATGACTCTGGTCCACATAAACAGCTGCCAGAAGAATTTTATTTTCTACTAGCAGTGTCTCTCTCTGTTTCATTGAAGCAGCAATGCCAACTGCTATTAAACCTCCTCTTTGGGACAGGCAAAACAACAAGTTCTTTAACTCCTTTATAAAGCAATTCCTTCAATTCAGCCACCTGTGTCCATTGACCTGTTACCTGAGGGTTGGCCATATCTACAAGGAAGGGTTTCAGCTCAAGCAATCACTCAATCATTAAATAGGTGCTGCCCCACCGAGTGGGTTGATCCACAATTGCCCCTTTTCCAGCACGTCTCTTCAAGATGAAATTAATTTTAGGGGTTCTGGCAGCAATAGACAATAGACAAAATCCAGAGGTAGTAATAATGCCGAGACTTTGGACATCAATGGGGCACTGAAGCCACTGTAGTTGAATATAATGTAACTAGTTTTTCCTAACAAACCACTAAAATCTATACTGCAGGTATGATTTTTATTGGTACTAAGTCCCCTACCTTGTAGGGGTTCAATTAGCATTTTGAGGGTGACAGTTTTTGACATACGAGTGCGATCCATGTTTTTCACTGATGCCACTCCTACTAAAAGTAGTAAACGGGGCCATTAATTTTTCTCTGAATTTTTGCAGACCGAGCTCTCTGCGCAAAACCGTGTAGACAGTTCCGATATTGGTCCGAGCGTCAGCTCAAAATTGGCAATGCAAGTCTACAAGCTCTTGAAAAAATCCAACACAACTTGGATGGCATCCGAGTGTGGTCCGATTTTCACCCACTGTTCGATCGGAGAAGGTGGACAAAACTTTCCTTATTTTTTTTCCACATATGAGAATAACTGATGAAACTTGGACCCAAATCATTGATGAAACTCTTACCAAAATCACTGATCACTATTAATTTTTTTTTTTTCGTGTGTAAAAAAACCTAACATGTGAATAAGCCCTGACTCTATAATGCTAGGAATAGAGACATTTATTCAAGGGGATGTACACAAGAAATTTTTCCACCTTAAGGTTCACACGTTCAGTATTTGGTTAGTATTTTAAATCATTATTTGTAAGACAAAATCAGGAGAGGAGCAAAATATAATAGAAACACGTCACCACTTCTGTATTTTTCGTCCACCCAAGTTCTTGGTTTACAAATACTGATGTAAAATGCTGACCGAATACTGAACGCGTAAACATGGCTTAATACTTATGAGACGGAGGTAAACATTTCTGCAATCTGTGCTTCTACTTATTCTGCTCTTTGCACCGAGAGGTAGGGAGGACAGCAGAATCGTCATCATCACTAATAGGATTTACTAGATTAATACCAGCAAGTAATGACCAAAGGGCACCAGTCCTCTGCTCCAGGATGATGGTAGATACAATATATCATGCATAGATAAGTATAATGTTAATAGCTAACTACAGTATATGACCTGAAATACGATGATTAAAGGCAAATCATTGAAGAAAAACAGAAAAAAAATCAATATTGTAGGTTCAAGTTGTAGTCAAAAGTTTCTAGTGTTAGATAAGCAATTCTAAAATTCTTCGTATTCTGCTGAATTCCTTCAAACAGACGGATGTGAAAGTTATGGAACTCCCATAGTCCAAAGACATTTGGCACCAGATGGGCTGGTACATGCCAATATGCTTTTTTTTTGCTATATAGAATAGTGTAATAGACTTTTAGACATAGTTACATAGTTATTAAGGTTGAAGGAAGACTTTAAGTCCATCTAGTTCAACCCATAGCCTAACCTAACATGCCCTAACATGTTGATCCAGAGACATAGAATACTTATCTTGGTGGTGGTAGTCAACATCCTCCACTATCTACAACCAATATTCTTTAAATGTCATTACCCTGAAGGTTTACGTAATTCAGTTTTGTCATTGCCTATTTTTCTCTTCTCTCCCATAAGCGAAGAGAGGTCAGCAGGTATTCCAATCCATTCAGGGCGCTATGCTGTCTCGTATCGAAATTGTTTGAGGAATGGAGAATCTGGCATTATGTAGTTGAACAGGAAAATGGTCTCTCCTCCTGCTATATTTGAAGCCCAGATTCCAAAAGACCCTATAGTCATAATAGTATGGTTGCAATGTACTAACAGAGTAAAATTTCTGGCAGGAGACGATTCATCGCCATCCCCAGCAAAGTGAACGTCTCCGAAAGAAGTATTAATCTATTTCATTACCGGTCACCACAAAGAGAGGATTCCGAGTACTTATTTCTGTAGTAGGTCATGGCTTTGTCCATATATCACAACTCCTTTCCGCACCTTTGCCATATATTCTACTGTACATAGTCACCCTTGGAAACATGTACCCCAGTAAAGGTGACATTTTTGCAATCTCCCCTTACTTTGGTGAGATAATTATTAGCTTCTTCTTTAAGATAGTTCATGAAATATAAATTCACGGAGAATCTCATCTCTGATGTGGTGATAGAAAGTCCAAGACCAAGGAGTGCTAAGAAACTGGACGTAGTCTCCAGATATGTGCCTGCATTCAGGTAGCATCCAATTTAATAGCATGTACCTCTTCCACGTCATGCGATTGGCAACGTCTTGGGGTAGAACAGGTAACTTTATCCTAAATAGTGGGGGTAAGATGTAGGGTTGACGACCATTGATCTTGGATAAATCAAAGAGGGTTGCGTACTCTCCCATTAGATTTCCCATCTGTCTTCGAGGCTCTATGGTCCAAACACCAGTGACTGGTTTTATGGGACATGGTGACTACATTTTTAGCCATTTTTGCCATTGATGTTTTGAAAACATTTGAAAAATGTTTTGTCCAAAGTGATATCGAAATTCAAGAATACGGAGACGATTAAGGAAATGATAGCCATCCACGACGTACATCTCTTCATTTTTGTAGTCATTGTTTATACATTAACGGAAAGGGAAAAAAGTAAGTACGGAAGCTTTTATCCTGAAATAAGACAATTATCGATTAATACAAGACAACGCCAATGAAACGAAAAATAATAATTTGTAGTTAAAGGGAATCATTCAGTAAAACTACCCAGGTAAAGTAAAGGTAATGGGACATAGGGCAATGTCATACAATATGGACTTTGCCTATTACAGTTTTATCCAGTGCGCTGAAAATTAATTGACGTGCAAATTTGGTTTGCACATGCACAGGTGGGCATAACAGTGCACTTGCAGTTCCGAAGGACGAAATGGCGGTTCCGAAGGACGAAAAAACGATACATTGAACGTTTTTTCATCACGACGGGTCGCAAAATCACGACGAATCCGTCGCACGACGGATGCGACTTGTGGCCATACGTCGCAATGCGTCGCTAATGCAAGTCTATGGAGAAAAACGCATCATGTGGGCAACTTTGCAGGATGCGTGTTTTTTTTCTCCAAAACGACGCTTTGCGACGTTGGCCAAACGACGGAAGTGTGAAAGAGGCCTTAGGTTCATTTTAAAGGGGCATAGAACTAATCGAATTTTTAAAAAGGCTCATAGTAGAATTAGAAAAAAAAAATTGTGAGAAACCTATTTTTTTATTTCTCAAATCTATTTTTATAGATTTACACAATTTTGTAAAAAATAAAAGTATTATGAATGTGGCTTAGAAAAAAAAAAGAGGAATAGAACTCCACCATTAGTGGGAACATTGACGCTCCTTTATTCATTCATGCCCCAATGTTTAAGCCTTTACTGGAATTAGCTCGATAATCTCTCCGATATGGGTTGAAACCATGCAACATGAATAAAGTATATTTTTCACTTACGATGGCGCACCGTTCCTCCGTTTTGCTGATAAAAGGTGATGGACCGCCATTGCTTTTTTGTAAGGATAGAACCTCTTGGCAGATGTATTTTGATTTACTTGTCATCGTTTGGTCACCCTGCTTTAAAGGGAACCTGTCACCTGAATATGGCGGGACAGGTTTTGGGTTATATGGGCGGAGTTTTCGGGTGTTTGATTCACCCTTTCCTTACCCGCTGGCTGCATGCTGTCTGCAATATTGGATTGAAGTTCATTCTCTGTCCTCCGTAGTACACGCCTGCACAAGGTAAGATTGCTTTGTGCAGGCGTGTACTATGGAGGACAGAGAATGAACTTCAATCCAATATTGCAGCCAGCATGCAGCCAGCGGGAAAGGAAAGGGTGAATCAAACACCTGAAAACTCCGCCCATATGACCCAAAACCAGTCCCGCCAAATTCAGGTGACAGAGTCCCTTTAAGAAATAAAAGTGATCAAAGTCATATGCCGTCCAAAGTAACGCCAATAAAAACTACAGCTCACCTCATAAAACAGCAATTCCTCCATCAGCTCCAAAAAAAGAAAAATGGGTGTTAGAATATGATGACACGATAATAAAAACCTTTACAAAGGTTACAGCTTTTAGATGTCCTAGATTTAAAAAAAAACAAAAAAAAAACAAACTAAAGGATGGTCATTATCCCCTTACTGCCCTATGATATACTATTCCATCATGGACAGTTGGGAGGAGTCGGTATTGGCTGTTACATACAGCTGACACCCGTCTGCAACTGCAAGACTCAGTGCTAGCGCCGATCTCGGCAATTTAACACTTTAGATGCAGCGACCGACACATCTGCCCCTAATGATGCGATTTCAAGGGGGCAGTGGTTACCTTGGAACCCGATACCTACCAGCAGCCTCTGGGTCTATCAGCTATGGTCGCCTTTTAGGCATTGAAAGCACCACGGTCTAATAGGCTGAATGTGACAATTATAATGCACAGAAATACAGAAGTATTGCAGTGTGTCATACCACAGATGAAACTGGAGAATGTTCAAGTCCCACAATGAGGACTAAGCAAAAAAGTAAAACAAATAAATTAATAAAGAAGAAAAAATGCTTTAGAAAAATAAATAATAGTGCATATAAAAGATTTTTAGCTCCTTTATTCCTGGAAAAATAATATTAATAAAATAAACTATGTTAAGTTTAGTATTGCTCCATCTGTAGGCAACCTGAACTTTAAAATTAGCATGTAATTAAAAATTCCCGGCGACGGCTGTAAAAAAAAATGTAAAAACTAACCATGAATTGCTGTTTTTGTCACCTTGAGCAAAAAGGGATCAAAAGGTCACAGGAACACAAAAAAAACGCAGTTCAAACCAGAGGGAAAAAAAAGCTCCATCAACAAAAATATCAAATTGTTATGGCTCTTGCCACATGGAGAATTGTAAAAATTTTATATTTTTAAAAATGTGATTTTATTGTAAAAAAAAAAAGTCATAAAAAATAAATAAATGATACATATTTGGTATCATCATTTTTGTAATGACTTTAATCTAAAACAAAAATATGCTATTTATTCTAGCTAGTGAACACTGCAGAAAAGAAAAATAAAGCCAGAATTGCTGTTTGTTTTTTTTTTGTAAAGTTCGGGGTTCATACTGAACGTCAAATGTTTGGTTCCAAACCCCGAACACAGACTTCTTACTGTTCTTACTGTACATCTGTGTTACTACTCAGGTTAGGCAGACCAATAAAGCTTGTTGAAAGGCTGCGGCACAGCCAATCAACAAGCATTATGGCTATGGGCACCTCCGGTCCCATGACAGCCATGCCAAGAACTAGTAACTAGAACTAGAAATAGTCCCCCCTATTTTTATAACCAGTCAAGAGAAAACAGACCGCTGTGAACTGTTCTTATTATGCTGGTAAGGGGCCAATATCCATGCACCTTCCCAGCCAATTAATATCTTCCTGCAGCTGTCTGCTTTGTCTTTGCTGGTTATTAAAAATGGAGGGGCCCCAAAAAATGACATGAGGCACCCCCTATTTTCAATATCCAGCAAAGGCTAAGCAGAGAACTGCTGGCTGATATTAATAGTCTGTGTAGGGCCATGGATATTGGCCCCTTCTCAGCTTAATAAAATCAGCCCTCAGCCTGTCACATGAAAAAAATGCTATTAACGTACAACATTGAAAGGTTAGGGAAATACCTACTTTGTGCAGGATTATTAGGAAAGCGTCGAGGCATATCTATTCATTAGTAGTTATTTCAGGTGATACCTGATGAAGAGAATGCCAAGGAAGTGTAAAGCTGTTTGATAAAAAGAATAGTTTGAGGTTTCTAATTCTGGTTTCACATATTCCCATATTCCAGTTTGTTTCTTTACTCCATGCTTCCAGACATTTACAATGTGCAAATTCTAATAAGAACATGGAAAACCACTGCTTGAACAGATGTATTCAATATCCGATACTATAAATACGATATAAAATCATAATATAAAAAAAATTACATTAAAAAAATCTGTAAAAAACAGTATATACTTATACAGTGGATATGAAAAAGTTTGCGCACCCCTGTTAAAATGCCAGCTTATTGTTATGTAAGAACAAAATCTAGCACTATCAGTAGCTTCAGAGCCATCGGCTGTAATATGTTCCTGCAACCATCTCCAGTAACCACAGCGCCATCTGCTGATTTAATTACATACTTAGTAATTGACGCTATTACTAGACAGATTATTTGCTTTTTTATTTTTACTCAATTTTATCTATTTGCCTTGTGGTATAAACTGTATTCAGGGAAAAATCTAGCTTTCCTGCTGCCGTGGCGAAAATTGAAATTGCGCCCTTCTTGGTGCAATAAAAATCTGCAGTGAACAAATGCAATTCAGCATTGTTTTTTTCAGTTTTGCTTTTACAGTATTTATTTTACGGTAAAAATGACTTGTGAACATGATTCTGCCGGTCAATGTGATTATAGCAACAACAAACTTTCCTAAATTTAAAATAAGTTCAGCTTGCGGCAATGGAAAGCCAAAATGGCAGTAATGGGTCCTTCAAATACAAAAGTTTAATACTCCTACATAAATATAGACTTAAGTCCAAACAAACAGAAATAAGTGCTAGGCACCAAACACTAACATCTGTGGGAAAATAAGATCTGACAGGGCTAGGAGGAAAAAACAGCGGCAGTGCTCAGTAAATAAAAAAAGACAAAGCATAATAAGACAGAAGAAATTAAAGCACTTACCATAAGTCAAAAGGCTCAATGGTTTACTAACATAGCAGGTTATCTAACAACTTAGATATGTAACGATCTGACAATTAATGAAATGCTTCATCTGCGTCATCTGCGCACAATCAGAAGCAATAACAGCAGAGGAATACAGTACCGCCATCAATACATGAATACATCACCTGGACTACTATCACTGCAGAAATAAAGCAGTAGAACCTCAATCATGGGAAGAAGGAATCAATATCACCATTACACACTGAACGGGCAACCACTGGGTAAATCTGACAGGGAGAAGGACTTGGGGATCCTAGTTAATGATAAACTTACCTGGAGCAGCCAGTGCCAGGCAGCAGCTGCCAATGCAAACAGGATCATGGGGTGCATTAAAAGAGGTCTGGATACACATGATGAGAGCATTATACTGCCTCTGTACAAATCCCTAGTTAGACCGCACATGGAGTACTGTGTCCAGTTTTGGGCACCGGTGCTCAGGAAGGATATAATAGAACTAGAGAGAGTACAAAGGAGGGCAACAAAATTAATAAAGGGGATGGGAGAACTACAATACCCAGATAGATTAGCGAAATTAGGATTATTTAGTCTAGAAAAAAGACGACTGAGGGGCGATCTAATAACCATGTATAAATATATAAGGGGACAATACAAATATCTCGCTGAGGATCTGTTTATACCAAGGAAGGTGACGGGCACAAGGGGGCATTCTTTGCGTCTGGAGGAGAGAAGGTTTTTCCACCAACATAGAAGAGGATTCTTTACTGTTAGGGCAGTGAGAATCTGGAATTGCTTGCCTGAGGAGGTGGTGATGGCGAACTCAGTCGAGGGGTTCAAGAGAGGCCTGGGTGTCTTCCTGGAGCAGAACAATATTGTATCATACAATTATTAGGTTCTGTAGAAGGACGTAGATCTGGGGATTTATTATGATGGAATATAGGCTGAACTGGATGGACAAATATCTATTTTCGGCCTTACTAACTATGTTACTATGTTACTATGTTAGTACATGAATGCATCACCAGGACTACTATCAGTACATGAATACAACACCAGAATCACAATCAATACATGAATACAACACGAGAACCATCATTAGTACATAAATTCATCATCTGAACCACCATCAGAACATGAATACACCACAAAAACCACCATCAGTACATGATCACATCAGTAGAACTAACTATTATCAGTACATGATTCATTAACAAGACTTATCAACAGTACATGAATACAGCACTAAAACCACCATAAATAGATCAATACATCATAAGAACCATAAACAACACCATTGAGAGCCATAGTTGCAATACCATATCAAGACACAAATGCACAAACAGGATGCAGCAGGTCCCCAAGATAAAAATAGGGGCAGCACAGGTGCAAAATACTGAAAGCAAGCCACTTACTAACCCACCAAACATCCGTGAGGCGGCTGCCTGGTATTCCAATTGCACACATGTCTGCATAGGTATCGTTTACACTCTTATGTGAGATGCATCTCTATCTGTATAGCAACCCATTACCGATGCCCCTACTATTACATCAGGTGGGCTGCCAATGCCATATGTGCACCCACAGGCTAGACACCCCACATTAACCAGCCACCACTGGAAAGACCCGGCCTGCACCTTGCATAAAAATGTGAAAAAAAAGATGTGAATAATAGATGAGGTATTTGTCAGATAATGACAAATAAAACCCTATGTTTTCAGTATTTTGCACCTGTGCTGCCCCTGCTATTATCTTGGGCGAGCTGCTGCATCCTGTTTGTGCATTTGTGTCTGGATATGGCATTACAAATATGGCTCTTAGTGATGTGAATTTTCTTTTCTTTTTTTCAGTGATTTTTTTTAATTTAGTGTAGGACTCGCAAGATAATGAGGACCCTTAATGCGGGTTGCGAGTTTGTGTATTTTGACCAAAATAGTGACAAATACATCATCTATTTGTGTGTTTGTGTCTGGATATGGTATTGCAAGTATGGCTCTCAATGATGTTTTTAAGTTTCTTTTCTTTTTTTCATTGAATCATTAGAACCATAAACAGTAAGAAATATTACACGTAAACCACCATCATTACATAATTACAGTGGGGCAAAAAAGTATTTAGTCAGTCAGCAATAGTGCAAGTTCCACCACTTAAAAAGATGAGAGGCGTCTGTAATTTACATCATAGGTAGACCTCAACTATGGGAGACAAAATGAGAAAAAAAAATCCAGAAAATCACATTGTCTGTTTTTTTAACAATTTATTTGCATATTATGGTGGAAAATAAGTATTTGGTCAGAAACAAAATTTAATCTCAATACTTTGTAATATATCCTTTGTTGGCAATGACAGAGGTCAAACGTTTTCTGTAAGTCTTCACAAGGTTGCCACACACTGTTGTTGGTATGTTGGCCCATTCCTCCATGCAGATCTCCTCTACAGCAGTGATGTTTTTGGCTTTTCGCTTGGCAACACAGACTTTCAACTCCCTCCAAAGGTTTTCTATAGAGTTGAGATCTGGAGACTGGCTAGGCCACTCCAGGACCTTGAAATGCTTTTTACGAAGCCACTCCTTCGTTGCCCTGGCTGTGTGCTTTGGATCATTGTCATGTTGAAAGACCCAACCACGTTTCATCTTCAATGCCCTTGCTGATGGAAGGAGGTTTGCACTCAAAATCTCACGATACATGGCCCCATTCATTCTTTCATGTACCCGGATCAGTCGTCCTGGCCCCTTTGCAGAGAAACAGCCCCAAAGCATGATGTTTCCACCACCATGCTTTACAGTAGGTATGGTGTTTGATGGATGCAACTCAGTATTCTTTTTCCTCCAAACACGACAAGTTGTGTTTCTACCAAACAGTTCCAGTTTGGTTTCATCAGACCATAGGACATTCTCCCAAAACTCCTCTGGATCATCCAAATGCTCTCTAGCAAACTTCAGACGGGCCCGGACATGTACTGGCTTAAGCAGTGGGACACGTCTGGCACTGCAGGATCTGAGTCCATGGTGGCGTAGTGTGTTACTTATGGTAGGCCTTGTCACATTGGTCCCAGCTCTCTGCAGTTCATTCACTAGGTCCCCCCGCGTGGTTCTGGGATTTTTGCTCACCGTTCTTGTGATCATTCTGACCCCACGGGGTGGGATTTTGTGTGGAGCCCCGGATCGAGGGAGATTATCAGTGGTCTTGTATGTCTTCCATTTTCTAATTATTGCTCCCACTGTTGATTTCTTCACTCCAAGCTGGTTGGCTATTGCAGATTCAGTCTTCCCAGCCTGGTGCAGGGCTACAATTTTGTTTCTGGTGTCCTTTGACAGCTCTTTGGTCTTCACCATAGTGGAGTTTGGAGTCAGACTGTTTGAGGGTGTGCACAGGTGTCTTTTTATACTGATAACAAGTTTAAACAGGTGCCATTACTACAGGTAATGAGTGGAGGAAAGAGGAGACTCTTAAAGAAGAAGTTACAGGTCTGTGAGAGCCAGAAATCTTGATTGTTTGTTTCTGACCAAATACTTATTTTCCACCATAATATGCAAATAAAATGTTAAAAAAACAGACAATGTGATTTTCTGGATTTTTTTTTCTCAGTTTGTCTCCCATAGTTGAGGTCTACCTATGATGTAAATTACAGACGCCTCTCATCTTTTTAAATGGTGGAACTTGCACTATTGCTGACTGACTAAATACTTTTTTGCCCCACTGTATATTATCAGAACCATCATCAGTACATGGATGCATCGAGAGAGCCATTTTAACAGCAGAAATACATAACGATAATCAGTGCATGAATAAAGAACCAGAACCACCAGTAGTACATGAATACGTGACCAGAACTACCACCAACATCACCAGGACCCCCATCAGTACATGAATATATCAAAATAACCATCATAACTTCAGGAATACATCAACACAATTACCATAAGTACAGAAATGCAGCTCCAGAATTACTATCAATAAATGAATGCAACATCATAGCCCCCATCTCTACATGAACATATCAACAGAAACATAACTATGTGAATACATCACCAAAACTATCATAAGTACATAAATACAGTACCGGAACCACCATATGACCATGAATTTAGCACCAGCAATCATAGTTCACCAATGTTTGAACAGTGATCAATTGCAATGTCAAGTCAGACCCCATCATAAGCACTTATATGCCATGAACGTATAATTCCCAGTATGTCTTTAACAATGGTAAAGTAAAGAAATGTTGGGACCCCTAGGTTCAGTAAAGTCTGTTACACTTGATTTCTGGATTTGGACAGGGGTGTTTTTTTTGGGGAGAAGTATACATGAAGAGGTTCTCAGTGGAATCTTGTACAACTTTGCACCAATTGCACATTTGCATCGATTGTAGTGCTGCTCCATTTTTCTTGTTTTATTAAACAGATGGAAAGAAAGACAATCTGCGTAAAAAATAATTTAAAAAAATATTTTTTTAATTCTCTTACCTTGAGCTATAGCCTACCATAGTCCATTCTCATACTTTGCTGTATTCTTAATTTTATTGTGTCCAGTGCTAATTATTTTCCAGAATTCATGGGTTTCTTAAATTCTGCACAGTGAGAAATTATTTCTTTATTGGGTTCAACGAGGAAAAATGCAAAGATACATTGCCTTGCGAAAGTACTCACCCCCCCTGGAACTTTTCAACCTTTTCCCACATATCATGCTTCAAACATAAAGATACCAAATGTAAATTTTTGGTGAAGAATCAACAACAAGTGGAACACAATTGTGAAGTTGAACAAAATTTATTGCTTATTTTAAATTTTTGTGGAAATTCAAAAACTGAAAAGTGGGGCGTGCAATATTATTCGGCCCCTTTAACTTAATACTTTGTTGCGCCACCTTTTGCTGCGATTACAAGTCGCTTGGGGCATGTCTCTATCAGTTTTGTACATGGAGAGACTGAAATTCTCGCCCATTCTTCCTCAGCAAACAGCTCGAGCTCAGTGAGGTTTGATGGAGATCGTTTGTGAACAGCAGTTTTCAGCTCTTTCCACAGATTCTCGATTGGATTGAGGTCTGGACTGTGACTTGGCCATTCTAACACCTGGATACGTTTATTTGTGAACCATTCCATTGTAGATTTTGCTTTATGTTTGGAATCATTGTCTTGTTGGAAGACAAATCTCCGTCCCAGTCTCAGGTCTTTTGCAGACTCCAACAGGTTTTCTTCAAGAATGGTCCTGTATTTGGCTCCATCCATCTTCCCATCACTTTTAACCATCTTCCCTGTCCCTGCTGAAGAAAATCAGGCCCAAACCATGATGCTGCCACCACCATGTTTGACAGTGGGGATGGTGTGTTCAGGGTGATGAGCTGTGTTGCCTTTTCGCCAAACATATCGTTTGGCATTGTTGACAAAAAGTTCAATTTTGGTTTCATCTGACCAGAGCACCTTCTTCCACATGTTTGGTGTTTCTCCCAGGTGGCTGGTTGCAAACTTTAAGCAACACTTTTTATGGATATCTTTGAGAAATGGCTTTCTTCTTGCCGCTCTTCCATAAAGGCCAGGTTTGTGCTGTGTACGACTGATTGTTGTCCTATGGACAGACTGTCCCACCTCAGCTGTAGATCTCTGCAGTTCATCCAGAGTGATCATGGGCCTCTTGTCTGCATCTCTGATCAGTCTTCTCCTAGTTTGAGATGAAAGTTTAGAGGGACGGCCGGGTCTTGGTAGATTTGCAGTGGTATGATGCTCCTTCCATTTCAATATGATCGCTTGCACAGTGCTCCTTGGGATGTTTAAAGTTTTGGAAATCATTTTGTATCCAAATCCAGCTTTAAACTTCTCCACAACAGTATCACGGACCTGCCTGTTGT
Organism: Ranitomeya imitator; assembly: GCF_032444005.1. Lineage (NCBI taxonomy): Eukaryota > Metazoa > Chordata > Amphibia > Anura > Dendrobatidae > Ranitomeya > Ranitomeya imitator. The sequence continues at coordinate 31,560,094 of NC_091291.1, forward strand.
GTTCCTTGGTCTTCATGATGATCTCTGTGCTTCAAACAGAACCCTGAGACTATCACAGAGCAGGTGCATTTATACGGAGACTTGATTACACACAGGTGGATTCTATTTATCATCATTAGGCATTTAGGACAACATTGGATCATTCAGAGATCCACAATGAACTTCTGCACTGAAAGTAAAGGGGACGAATAATATTGCTCGCCCCACTTTTCAGTTTTTGAATTTCCACAAAAATGTAAAATAACCAATAAATTTCATTCAACTTCACAACTGTGTTTCACTTGTTATTGATTCTTCACCAAAAATTTACATTTGGTATCTTTATGTTTGAAGCATGATATGTGGGGAAAGGTTGAAAAGTTCCAGGGAGCCGAATACTTTCGCAAAGCACTGTAAAAATCATACAGTATGTAAAACAGTAAATCACAGAATTCCTGCACTCGGTAGTCCCACGCACAATAAATAGAGCGGGGGTTTGCAATGCATGCCTGCACTCCATTCAGGAAAGGATTGTAGGGTCTTTTTCTTCAGCAGTTTGGTGACGTCACAGTGTGGCGTGATGACTTCATGATGCCGCTACACATGTCTAGGCAGGGGCTGACAAGGGCTGTTCTGCTCTGCCACAGTTTTAGCGCCAAAGTATTCAACTATATGCGCATCTGAAAGACGCGAATACAGTTGAATATATGGAGGTGGGAACCAGATTGTCTCGGTTCTTTGTTGGCTGCATAACATCTTTCAGTGGGATGCAAAGGGCCGGCAGTCCGCATGTTGTGGAGGCCTGCTCTACGTCTACACTATGATAGCCTCTGAGACCAGTGTCGTAAAGTCATGAAGAGGCCTTGAGGAGGAAAGATCACATCGGTCCTACCTCTGAGATTATTATGTGGGGTGGCTTAATATACGGTAGTTGGACCTCTGTAGTCTTCATTACAGGTGGACTAACAGTAGATCTGCAGTCTTCCTAGGTGTTTGGAACAACCTCATTGCTAAATTCCTTCAAAAACTGTGTACAAGTGTACCTAGAAGATTTGATGTTTCGTTAAAGGCAAAGGTTTCATAGGGCAGTCTGTCAAATATTGATGTGATTTAGATAGCTCCTTTGTTCATTTTTTTTTCATTTGATCATTGATAAAAAAAAAAATAAACTATTAACACTACTATTTTTGTAGGCATTCTTATTTCCAGCCTTTATTCCACACCTGCCTAAATCTTTCGCACAGTACTTCATAGTACTAAATGAAAATGGTGTCCTTCAAATTGACATTCAACAGATTAGTCAAAACAATGGGAAAAAACGGAACAAATCATTATCGTTATTTTTTTTTAACAATCTTCAAAAACACAGAAAACATTCCTAGAAAAATGTTTGAAAAAAAATACAGTCAAATATTTTAATTTTATGGTATCGGTGATAAGTCGGCTGGAATACCTATCCATTCTGGCAGGTAAGTAGTTTCATGCTTGAATATTCTTTCGTGGGTAGAGTCAGTAAAATTAGTTAGAAAAATTGTCTCACCGCCAGCCAGATAGGCAGCCCAGAATCCAAACGACCCCATTGTCATGATGGTGTGGTTACAATGAGCCAAAAGTGCAAAGTCTCGCTGAGGTGAGGTCTTATTGCTGGCAAAATAAACATCTCCCAGTAAATTACCAATGTTTTCCTTACACCAGTCCATATCATTACTGGTCACCACAAAAATGGGGCTTGCATACTTTTTTCTAAAATAACCCATGGCTCTCTGTAAATACTGTTTTTTGTCAATGACTCCTTTCTGTTCATGTGGTGTTATCTGGATATAGTCTTCCTTATGAACATGAATTCCGACATACGTCACATTTTTTGTGCTTCCTATAATGGTGGCAAGATAGACATTTATTTCATCTTTGATAAAATCGTGAAAGGAGAATTCTTGAAGAATCTCTTCTCTCATGTCATGGTAGAAAGTCCAAGAAGATACAATGCCAAACAATTTCACATATTCTCCTATGATGTTGCGATATTCTGGGGACATCCAGTTATGAAGTTTTTGCAATTTCCAACTCATTCGATCTGTGACCTCTTGGTCAAGGACAGGTAACCTGACCTTAAAAACTCTGGCAAGGTTATTGTGCATGTTGGGCATCATGTACGCTTGGCGGCCATTGAGCTTCGACAGAGATAAAAGGGTAGCATACTGAGACATGAAACTTCCGAAGCTGCCGGCTGGTATGTATGTCCACATTCCCATGGGAGTCTGATCTAAAGACATTTTTGAATAACCAGATTCTTCCATTTTGAAGTTAAATCGGCCATAAAATATAGATAAATTTGTTATTTTAATATGAAGTTTCAATAAATAAAATATATTCAGGAAGCCAACGACTCCAAAAGTGATGGTAATAAACTTCAGAAAATTCCACCGCATGATGTCCAAGGTTTAATGTGCAGTAAGTGGCTAGAAAAAGAAGAATATGGAAAAATGAAAAACTTAACTAAATGGAATGTCTACTTTTAATAAATGGCAATTGAGAGATAGAGAAGAAAAAACATACAGATTAGTATTAACATAGTATTAACATTAGTATTAACATAGTTAGTAAGGCCGAAAAAAGACATTTGTCCATCCAGTTCAGCCTATATTCCATCATAATAAATCCCCAGATCTACGTCCTTCAACAGAACCTAATAATTGTATGATACAATATTGTTCTGCTCCAGGAAGACATCCAGGCCTCTCTTGAACCCCTCGACTGAGTTCGCCATCACCACCTCCTCAGGCAAGCAATTCCAGATTCTCACTGCCCTAACTGTAAAGAATCCTCTTCTATGGTGGTGGAAAAACCTTCTCTCCTCCAGAAGCAAAGAATGCCCCCTTGTGCCCGTCACCTTCTTTGGTATAAACAGATCCTCAGCGAGATATTTGTATTGTCCCCTTATATACTTATACATGGTTATTAGATCGCCCCTCAGTCTTCTTTTTTCTAGACTAAATAATCCTAATTTCGCTAATCTATCTGGGTATTGTAGTTCTCCCATCCCCTTTATTAATTTTGTTGCCCTCAATTGTACTCTCTCTAGTTCCATTATATCCTTCCTGAGCACCGGTGCCCAAAACTGGACACAGTACTCCATGTGCGGTCTAACTAGGGATTTGTACAGAGGCAGTATAATGCTCTCATCATGTGTATCCAGACCTCTTTAGAGATGTGTTGATCACTTTGCGTATCCAAGAGAAGAAGTGAAGGGGTGGCACTCTGATTTCCGGATAAAAAATCTTGTTTATTCAACACATCAAGATTAAAATTTTGGAGGCGGGGAAGTCAGTTCTGTGATGGACCATGGCCGTTTCGCACGCTTCTTACACTTCAATGGGTCCAGGTGGCACATTGAAGTATAAGAAGCACACCAAACGGCAGTTGTCCACCACAAAACTGACTCCCCCACCTCCAACCTGGACCCATTGAAGTGTAAGAAGCATGCAAAACAGCCATCATCCACCACAAAACTGACTCCCTGACTTCCAACCTGGACCCGTTGAAGTGTAAGAAGTATGCAAAATGGCCATCATCCACCACAGAACCGCCTCCCCGGCTTCCACAATTTTAATCTTGATGTATTGTACAAACAAGAATTTATTAAAATGTGATAGGATTAAGGGCAAGGGTATAACGATCACGGTTTTCGAGAACTCAACCAAGCCCATACAGGAGCATGACCCACCAGTGGCCAAGCTCTACTTTCAACTGGTGGTGCATCTTCCTGCTGAATTGCAACACCTGCGCCATGCAAGGAGGAAGCGGTGAAAGGTAAGAAGCATGATTGGTTTTATTTATATTTGCTGTTAGCAAAAAGGGGTCTAAAAAGGGGGACATGTTAAAGAAGTTGGCCACTAATTATACAATTTCTTCTCATACCCATCGCTTGGCACCGATAAAATAATAGAAACCTCCTGTACCGGTGCCGATCCTGTGGTGTCGGCACTCGCTCTCTGAGAGGCTCTTGTGCGATTGTTTTGACAGGTGACTCCAGCGCCAAATCAGCACTGATGTGCCTGTCCTCGCCTTTGGACAAATCGGACATACTCCAACCTAGCTGTCTCTAGAAGTCCCAAACTAGCATGAGGATGCCTGGGGTTTCAGCATGAAGCTATGTTAAGAAGAGGCGCCAAGGACTATATAGGGAGAGTGAGCTTCAGAGGCGAATGGTAAGGTATTAGTTGTTTTTTTTTCTACGTCTAACTTTAATTATGCTCTTAGGCCTCTCCAAACCCTAGAGCATAATAAGGGAAATTGAGTTTGCAGAGAATATATTTTTTGTGAATCAAACTTCCCAGTAAAATCTGTGCGATTTTGCAAATTCAAATGTTGTCAAATCCACTCTTCTACCTATCACCAGAACTCCCAATGTGAGTGCAGCATTGCAGAAGGCTACAATGGACAAAAAGAGGGGTTAACATTTCTGGAGAATGTTTCTACTGTCTGTTCTAGTAATCTACATTTTTTAGTAAAGCTGTGTTACAATTACCACTTACTTGCTCTACTTGCTCTGTATGCCCTTTTAGTACCACCCTTACATTTTTGTGCACATACACATACATACTGTAGCAAAGCCAGGTAGGCTATGGTTAAATCCTAGCAGGACAGGTCCTAATTAGATACACATAGCTCGCTTTGACTAAGAACCAGGGCCTTTGTTCACCTGGCAGCTGGCAGTCTACTGGATGTTGAGCAGAAGTGGCGTGTGCTGCTGGCGAGTGACCAGCCAAAATGTAAGCAGTAGCAGTCTCTGAATGGAGACTACAGTTAGGAAAAACTGAGCAGTGTTTGTTTTGAAGCTGCGGAGTAATGTGTGGAAGCTACCGCCTGTTCAGTGTGAACTGTGCATGGAGATGAACACTTCTGTTTGCTGCTGGGAGGAGAGCTGCTGGAGCTCAGGTTGAAGGGGATACCGAGACATGGTAGGATCATGCTTCTTCTGTGTATAAAGTTTGATCGGGGAGAAAGGACTGTAATCTGTTTGAGTGTACCCGCACTGACATATATTGGCCTGCTTAATTAACCGTTTATTTGCTTTTATCCACTTGAGCACAGAAGAGGCTGTTGTGGTTATGAATTAGTGAAGAGTGAGAGTACTCGTTGCTCGGGTTTTCCCGAGCACACTCGGGTGGTCTCCAAGCATTTGTTAGTGCTCGGAGATTTACTTTTTGTTGACACAGCTGCATGATTTACGGCTAATAGCCAGCCTGAGTACATGTGGGGGTTGCCTGGTTGCTAGGGAATCCGCACATGTATTCAAGCTATCAGCTGTAGATAATGCAACTGAGGCAACGAAAACTAATTCTCCGAGCAGTCATAAATACTCTGAGATCACCCGAGCGTGCTCAGGAAAACCCGAGCAACGAGTACACTCGCTCATCACTATTATGAATCCCTTTAAGTTTTATGAAAGCAATAAACTGCACATATTTGGACTAAACTTCATTGCCTGTATGAACGCTACCTAAAGCCTACCTTAAATCCCGACAATACGCATTGATATATATACCCATGTACAGAACATATGCAAATACACACAGACAGGGCAGCCATAAAAGCGGCCATAAGTCTTCTCAAGTGCCCAACGCCCACCCCATAAGGACTTGCAACAGTCAAGGCCTACCTTTATTACTCTCTTCCGTCTTCCTTGGTACTGCGACTTAATGTATCTGCATGAGGAGGCTTTATTCCGTTGTGGCAAACACTGCTTTTTCTCTTAGCACTCAGCATTGTCTCGTCTTTGCTCAGACACTCAGACTTCCATACCCAACACTCTACGTACTGACCTGCACCTTTACAGTCGGCACTTCTCAATTCCTTAGCACCACGTATCTCTTCCTTGGGAATCGTCTCTCTACCAGTTGCATCCTCTTCCGCAGTTTGCACAGTCGTGTATTCACAAGATATATTGCAATGAAAAGTTCTATAAAATGTCTTGTAGCACACACTGTAAAAGCAGGTGTGACAAGTCTTTTTGTAAATCTGCAAATTATTTACTAGTGATTAAAATACATGTCTTCTTTGTGTAGCCTCAGGTTATCCTTATCCTGTTCTTCATTACCAAGGTGGAAAAATTCTGCAGTTACTTGTAAAGTCATAAAATATACAGTCATGGCCGAAAGTGTTGGCACCCTTGAAATTGTTCCAGAAAATGAAGTATTCCTCCGAGATAATTATTGCAATTACACATGTTTTTTGTGTATTGGAACAACATAAAAAAACAGGCAAATTTATATCTGGACTCATTACTGGCCACTTCAGAATGCTTCAGTACTTGGTTTCCATCCATTTCTGGGTGCTTCTTGAAGTATGTTTGTCATTGTCCTGATGGAAGCTCCATGACCTAGGATGCAAACCCAGCTTTCTGAGAGTGAGCACCAGATGGCAACTCAAAATCCTTTGGTAATCTTCAGATTTCATGATGCCTTGCACGTAGTCAAGTCACCCAGTGCCAGAGGCAGCAAATCAACCCCAAGACAGCTTTGAATCTCCACCATATTTGACTGTAGGTACTGTTTTCTTTTCTTTGTAGGCCCCATTCTGTTTTCAGTAACTAGTAGAATGATGCACTTTACCCAAAAACTCTATCTTGGTCTTTATAACAGAAGTTGGCAATTCCTCACCCAGTTTTGAGACTTCTACATCTCTGTTTCTGTTTCAGTTAATGACTGTTATTCATTCCCTTTGCATTTTGTTAATTAATAAAAGGAAAATATTAAGACTTCTATTTTTGGAAGCTTCTCACCTTGCAGCATTTTTTTCCAACGTCAAACAACCCCATCCATCAACTGATTGAAAGAGCGAAAAGTGTACTGGAAGTGGCACGACTTTGTACGTTTTTTTCAGTGGCCATAAAATGTCACAATTTCTAAATGGCACTTAATTATGACTGGAGTACATTTTGTTGCAATATAAGCCTAAAAAAATGTATTGATATCATATTGCTCTCACATAGGGTATTACATCCCCTTGGGTACATTTCATTGCCATAAAAGCGTCAAAAACTTGTTTCAAATTTGTCAATATCATATTGCTCACCCATAGGGCATTACATCTTCTTAGGTACAGTTCGTTGCTATATAAGCCTCCAAAAATTTGTTCAAAATTTTAGGTTGTGTGCACACGTTGCAGCTGTACTTTTTTTCAGCTGTGTTTTTCCTGCCAAGAGATGCAGAAATTTTACTCCACATGTGCACATACCCTTATCGGAATTCTATTGCTCACCCATAGACTATTCCGTGGTCTGGAGTAGATTTCCTTGGCATACAGTTAGGGCCAGAAATATTTGGACAGTGACACAAGTTTTGTTATTTTAGCTGTTTACAAAAACATGTTCAGAAATACAATTATATATTAGATATGGGCTGAAAGTGCACACTCCCAGCTGCAATATGATAGTTTCCACATCCAAATCGGAGAAAGGGTTTAGGAATCATAGCTCTGTAATGCATAGCGTCCTCTTTCTCAAGGGACCAAAAGTAATTGGACAATGGACTCTAAGGGCTGCAATTAACTCTGAAGGCGTCTCCCTCGTTAACCTGTAATCAATGAAGTAGTTAAAAGGTCAGGGGTGGATTCCAGGTGTGTGGTTTTGCATTTGGAAGCTGTTGCTGTGAGCAGACAACATGCGGTCAAAGGAACTCTCAATTGAGGTGAAGCAGAACATCCTGAGGCTGAAAAAAAAGAAAAAATCCATCAGAGAGATAGCAGACGTGCTTGGAGTAGCAAAATCAACAGTTGGGTACATTCTGAGAAAAAAGGAATTGACTGGTGAGCTTGGGAACTCAAAAAGGCCTGGGCGTCCACGGATGACAACAGTGGTGGATGATCGCCGCATACTTAATTTGGTGAAGAAGAACCCGTTCACAACATCAACTGAAGTCCAGAACACTCTCAGTGAAGTAGGTGTATCTGCAGTGGCGTAACTACAAAGTGAGGGGCCCCGATGCGAACTTTCAAATGGGGCCCCCCGCGCCAAAATATTTCCCACCGAAATTCACATTTTCCCTATTCATTTCGCACACTATAGTTGTGTTGCAATGTTGTATAGTCTGACCTAATACTGCCCTGTACTCGCTGAGAAAAATGATTTTATAACTAACATGTCCCTACAGTAATATGTCCTCCCTCGCTCTAATTCCAAGCGCACTCCCGGCGTTTGAAATCTGTGTGCTGTTCAGAGGCGTAGCTAGAGCTTTTGCCGCCCGGGGCTGTTCCCGAGTTTGGCGCCCCCCCCCCCCTCCCCCGGCTCAATACACACAAAGGTTACCAAAAATGGTTTTCCTGTTTTGTAGAACTTAAACTGGGCCTAATGGTGTCACCCCCACATGCCAAACCTGTGACGTAATACCACCACACCATGACCAGACCACATAGTGACCGAATAATACTACATACAAGGGACAAATACCACAACACCATTTCCAGACCACATATTACCACCACATAGTGACTGAATACTACAATACTGATCAGTAATAAAAAAAAAAACCACAATACTATCACCATAAGTGCCAGTATTCACAGGAGATCTGTACTTAGTATGCAGTGTCTGTGTAGAGGTAATACAGAGATCACTGGTGATATTATACACAGGAGCTCTGTATATAATGTATAGATAATACAGTGATCACTGGTGACATTGTACACAGGACCTCTGTATATAGTATACAGTGTATAGTGTCAGTGTATAGGTAACACTGACTCACCAGTGACGTCTCTAGGTGAAGTCCTTCATCTTTCATCCAGCATAGACCGCCATCATTCCTTCCAGCCAGGACTCGTTTCTGCAGGAAATAACACAGTTATCTCGAGCTCCGCTTGCAGAACACATTACTTAACTTTTCACAACTTCTACATTACATCACATGAAGAAAAAAAGGCGATATAGTGTCATTCTGCATAGTAACAGGACCGCCCCCCCATTTAAAACAGTATACTCAAAAAATAAAATAAATACATCACTGCAGTAATAATATCCCTTAATTAGCCCCTATGGTAATAATATTCCCCACCCTGGCCCCGTGTGTCTCATTCCTGGCTCCAGCCATATGTTCTCGCATCCTGCCCTCATGAGTATCCATTCTACCCCATATGATCTCCACATCCTGCCCCATATGTCTCCATCGTATCCATCCTGCCCCATGATCCAATCCTGCCCCGTGTCTCCAATCATGCCCCGTATCTACATTCTGCCCATGCCTCAAGTCCTGCCCCCAGTGTGTCCAGCAATCTGCCCCAGTGTGTCCAGCATATTACCCCCAGTGTGTCCAGCAATCTGCCCCAGTATGTCCAGCACTGCCCCCAGTGTGTCCAGCAATCTGCCCCAGTGTTCAGCATTGCCCCAGTGTGTCCAGCAGTCTGCCCCAGTGTGTCCAGCATATTACCCCCAGTGTGTCCAGCATATTACCCCCAGTGTCCAGCATTGCCCCAGTGTGTCCAGCATATTACCCCCAGTGTCCAGCATTGCCCCAGTGTGTCCAGCCGTCTGCCCCAGTGTGTCCAGCATATTACCCCCAGTGTGTCCAGCATATTACCCCCAGTGTCCAGCATTGCCCCAGTGTGTCCAGCATATTACCCCCAGTGTGTCCAGCATATTACCCCCAGTGTCCCCAGCATATTACCCCCAGTGTCCAGCATTGCCCCAGTGTGTCCAGCATATTACCCCCAGTGTGTCCAGCAATCTGCCCCAGTGTCCAGCATTGCCCCAGTGTGTCCAGAAATCTGCCCCAGGGTCTCCAGCATTGCCTCAATGTGTCAAAAAATCTGCCCCAGTGTCCAGCATTGCCCCAGTGTGTCCAGAAGTCTGCCCCAGGGTCTCCAGCATTGCCCCAGTATGTCCAGAAATCTGCCCCAGTGTGTCCAGAAATCTGCCCCAGGGTCTCCAGTATTGCCCCAGTGTCCAGCAATCTGCCCCATGGTCAAAGGTATTGCCCCAGTGTGTCCAGCATTCTGCCCCATGGTCTCCAGTATTGCCCCAGTGTGTCCAGCAATCTGCCCCATGGTCTCCAGCATTGCCCCCAGACAGTCAGAGATAAAGAAAAAAAAAAAAGTAAAATCCTCACCTCTCCCGTTCCTAGCGCAGGTCCGGAGGGAAGGTCCAGGGAAGGTGCAGGGAAGAAGCAGGGTAGGTCCAGGGAAGGAGCAGGGAAGGTCCAGGGAAGGTCCCAGGGAAGGTGCAGGGAAGGTGCCAGGGAAGGAGCAGGGAAGGTGCCAGGGAAGGTCCCAGGGAAGGTGCAGGGAAGGTGCCAGGGAAGGAGCAGGGAAGGTGCCAGGGAAGGAGCAGGTAGTGCCAGGGAAGGAGCAGGGAAGGTCCAGGGAAGGTCCCAGGGAAGGTGCAGGGAAGGTGCCAGGGAAGGAGCAGGGAAGGTGCCAGGGAAGGAGCAGGGAAGGTGCCAGGGAAGGAGCAGGTAGTGCCAGGGAAGGAACAGGGAAGGTCCCAGGGAAGAAGCAGGGAAGGTGCCAGGGAAGAAGCAGGGAAGGTCCCAGGGAAGGTGCAGGGAAGGTGCCAGGGAAGGTGAAGGGAAGAAGCAGGGAACGTGCCAGGGAAGGTGCCAGGGAGGGTGCAGGGAAGAAGCAGGGAAGGTGCAGGGAAGGTCCCAGGGAAGGTGCCAGGGAAGGTGAAGGGAAGGTGCCATGGAGGGTGCAGGGAAGGTGCAGGGAAGGTGCCAGGCTGTAATGCCAGCACATATAGTGGCAGCACCAGGAATACGGGGTATTAACTCTGTCAGCACCAGAGGGAGGCAGGAACCTCCACCAGCTCCAGAACATGGCAGGTGCCAGGCTGAAGCATACACTTTACATGAGCGGCACCAACAATAAGGATGAACCTGGGAATTCCCGGGACTCTGCACTCAGAGGGCAGTGATGGAGGAAGGAAATCCACCGACTCCAGAGGTCCCTGCTCCCTACAGAGGAGAGGATTGCCAGCATGGAGCTGAGCTTTGTAGTTCCACAGCCGCAGGAGATCTGTAGCAGCCGCCAGCCCTGGAGGCCTCTGCAGCAGGGAATATGGGACATGTAGCAGAGCCGGCTGTGTGCTTTATCATCTCACAGCTCTGCTATTCTGCGTCTGCGAATAAACCTCAGCTCTGCTGATCCGCTACATCATACACACTCAGCTCTGCTACATTTCTCTGCATAAGTCAGGCTCTGCTGTGCCACGTCTAAGAAAACACAGAACTATTTTAGCTCTGCTACATCTCCACAAACTCAGCTACATCTGGACAAAGTCATCCGGACACGTGTGGATAAAACACTGCAGCCCTGCTACAAATAACAAACATGGCACTGCTACATCTTACACTGCTGCTGACCACTCTCTACACCATGACAACTCCCTGCAAACACCGAGCCCCCCAGCACTGCTACATCTGACCGACTCACTCCCAAACATGGAGACAATCTCAGCTCGGCTCCATATCTGCCGGCACAGCAGAGCTGATGAGAACAGGAACTTTTCCGATTGTAATGAAGTTCTGCAGCGGCTGCCAGGTACGGAGGTGTACGGAGCAGAGCCGCGTGTGTACGAGGTGTACGGAGCGCAGCCGCGTGTGTATGAGGTGTACGGAGCAGAGCCGCGTGTGTACGAGGTGTACGGAGCACAGCCGCGTGTGTACGAGGTGTACGGAGCAGAGCCGCGTGTGTACGAGGTGTACGGAGCACAGCCGCGTGTGTACGAGGTGTACGGAGCACAGCCGCGTGTGTACGAGGTGTACGGAGCAGAGCCGCGTGTGTACGAGGTGTACGGAGCAGAGCCGCGTGTGTACGAGGTGTACGGAGCAGAGCCGCGTGTGTACGAGGTGTACGGAGCAGAGCCGCGTGTGTACGAGGTGTACGGAGCACAGCCGCGTGTGTACGAGGTGTACGGAGCACAGCCGCGTGTGTACGAGGTGTACGGAGCACAGCCGCGTGTGTACGAGGTGTACGGAGCACAGCCGCGTGTGTACGAGGTGTACGGAGCAGAGCCGCGTGTGTACGAGGTGTACGGAGCAGAGCCGCGTGTGTACGAGGTGTACGGAGCACAGCCGCGTGTGTACGAGGTGTACGGAGCAGAGCCGCGTGTGTACGAGGTGTACGGAGCACAGCCGCGTGTGTACGAGGTGTACGGAGCACAGCCGCGTGTGTACGAGGTGTACGGAGCAGAGCCGCGTGTGTACGAGGTGTACGGAGCAGAGCCGCGTGTGTACGAGGTGTACGGAGCAGAGCCGCGTGTGTACGAGGTGTACGGAGCAGAGCCGCGTGTGTACGAGGTGTACGGAGCACAGCCGCGTGTGTACGAGGTGTACGGAGCGCAGCCGCGTGTGTACGAGGTGTACGGAGCGCAGCCGCGTGTGTATGAGGTGTACGGAGCAGAGCCGCGTGTGTACGAGGTGTACGGAGCACAGCCGTGTGTGTACGAGGTGTACGGAGCAGAGCCGCGTGTGTACGAGGTGTACGGAGCGCAGCCGCGTGTGTATGAGGTGTACGGAGCGCAGCCGCGTGTGTATGAGGTGTACGGAGCGCAGCCGCGTGTGTACGAGGTGTACGGAGCGGAGTCGTGTGTAAGAGGTGTACGGAGTCGTGTGTACAAGGTGTACAGAGCACAGCCGCGTGTGTACGAGGTGTACGGAGCGGAGTCGTGTGTAAGAGGTGTACGGAGTCGTGTGTACAAGGTGTACAGAGCACAGCCGCGTGTGTACGAGGTGTACAGAGCGGAGCCGCGTGTGTACGAGGTGTACGGAGCGGAGTCGTGTGTAAGAGGTGTACGGAGCCATGTGTACAAGGTGTACGGAGCACAGCCGCGTGTGTACGAGGTGTACAGAGCGGAGCCGCGTGTGTACGAGGTGTACGGAGCGGAGTCGTGTGTAAGAGGTGTACGGAGCCATGTGTACAAGGTGTACGGAGCACAGCCGCATGTGTACAAGGTGTACGGAGCGGAGTCGTGTGTAAGAGGTGTACGGAGCCATGTGTACGAGGTGTACGGAGCGCAGCCGCGTGTGTACGAGGTGTACGGAGCGGAGTCGTGTGTAAGAGGTGTACGGAGCCATGTGTACAAGGTGTACGGAGCGAAGTCGTGTGTAAGAGGTGTACGGAGCCATGTGTACGAGGTGTACGGAGCACAGCCGCATGTGTACAAGGTGTATGGAGCGGAGTCGTGTGTAAGAGGTGTACGGAGCCATGTGTACGAGGTGTACGGAGCACAGCCGCGTGTGTGTACGAGGTGTACGGAGCGGAGCCGTGTGTACGAGGTGTACGGAGCACAGCCGCGTGTGTATGAGGTGTACGGAGTGGTGCCGTGTGTGTTCGAGATGTATGGAGAGGAGCCGTATGTGTATGAGGTGTACGCAGCGGAGCTGTGTGTGTGCAAGATATGCGGAGCAGTGTGTGCAATGTGTATGGAGCGGAGCGGTGTGTGTATGAGGTGTATGGAGCGGAGCCGTGTATGAGGTGTATGGAGCAGAGCAGTGTGTGTATGAGGTGTATGGAGCAGAGCCGTGTATGAGGTGTATGGAGCGGAGCTGAATGTGTACGGAGCGGAGCCGTGTGTGTATGAGATGTATGGAGTGGAGCCGTGTGTACGGAGCGGAGCCGTGTATGCAAAGTTTACGGAGCGCAGCCGCGTGTGTAGGAGTAGCTATGTGTGGCCATTATCATGTGCGGCCAATATACAGTAAGGAGCATCATGTGTGGCCATTATACAGTATGGAGCATCATGTGCGGTCATTATACAGTATTATTGAGCATCATGTGCGGTCATTATACAGTATGGAGAATCATGTGTGGCCATTATACAGTATGGAGCATCATGTGCGGTCATTATACACTATGGAGCATCATGTGTGGTCATTATACAGTATGGAGCATGATGTGCGGTCATTATACAGTATGGAGCATCATGTGCGGTCATTATACACTATGGAGCATCATGTGTGGTCATTATACAGTATGGAGCATGATGTGCAGTCATGATACAGTATGGAGCATCATGTGCGGCTATTATACAGTATGGAACATCATGTGTGGCCATTATACAGTATGGAGCATCATGTGCGGCCATTATACAGTATGGAGCACTGTGTGGCCATTATACAGTATGGAGCATCATGTGCGGCCATTATACAGTATGGAGCGTCATGTGCGGTCATTATAAAGTATGGAGCCTCATGTGCGGTCATTATAAAGTATGGAGCCTCATGTGCGGTCATTATACAGTATGGAGCATCATGTGCGGCCATTATACAGTATGGAGCGTCATGTGCGGTCATTATACAGTATGGAGCCTCATGTGCGGTCATTATAAAGTATGGAGCCTCATGTGCGGTCATTATACAGTATGGAGCATCATGTGTGGCCATTATACAGTATGGAGCCTCATGTGCGGTCATTTTAAAGTATGGAGCATCATGTGTGGCCATTATACAGTATAGAGCATCATGTGCGGTCATTATACAGTATGGAGCATCATGTGTGGCCATTATACAGTATGGAGCATCATGTGCTGTCATTATACAGTATGGAGCATCATGTGCTGTCATTATACAGTATGGAGCATCATGTGCAGTCATTATACAGTATGGAGCATCATGTGCTGTCATACAGTATGGAGCATCATGTGCAGTCATTATACAGTATGGAGCATCATGTGCGGTCATTATACAGTATGGAGCATCATGTGTGGCCATTATGGAGCATCATGTGTGGTCATTATACAGTATAGAGCATCATGTGCGGTCATTATACAGTATGGAGCATCATGTGTGGTCATTATACAGTATGGAGCATCATGTGTGGCCATTATACAGTATGGAGCATCATGTGTGGCCATTATACAGTATTGAGCATCATGTGCGGTCATTATACAGTATGGAGCATCATGTGCAGTCACTATACAGTATGGAGCATCATGTGTGGCCATTATACAGTATTGAGCATCATGTGGGGTCATTATACAGTATTGAGCATCATGTGCGGCCATTATACAGTATTGAGCATCATGTGGGGTCATTATACAGTATTGAGCATCATGTGGGGCCATTATACAGTATTGAGCATCATGTGGGGCACTTATACAGTATTGAGCATCACGTGGGGTCATTATACAGTATTTATAACGCGCGCCGCAAACTTTGTCCCTCTTTCCCAACTTCAAAAGTTGGGAGGTATGGTAATATGTGGTCTGGAAATGGTGTGGTGGTATTTGTCCCTTGTATGTGCTATTATTCGATCACTGTGGTTGTAATTTGTGGTCTGGTCATGGTGCGGTGGTATTTGTTCCTTGTATGTGATATTATTGGTCAAGATATACCTAAATTGTATTGCAGATTTTAACAAATATTACCTAGGTTACAGTAGAGTAGGGCCCGACCCTTTTTCTGGAATAATCTGGTTCGGGTATATCATGACCCCCGTCACATGACCCCCGTCACATGACCCCCGTCACATGACCGGGGGGGCCCACAGTGTGTGAACAGCCCGGGGCCCTGGCTACCCTTAATCCACCCCTGCTCCCATCACAGTGTATAGGGCAGAGCAGGGCAGGAGCCGCTGCGTGGCAGGAGCCACCTGAGGGTTCCGTCACCTCTGACCTCTGGTCACCTGCACACGACCAACTGCCGTTTACTTTCAACCGTCGGCTGAAGCGATTGGAAGGTTAATTACTCATGTGGCTTTGAAGATATGGTGGTTAATTTAGTATGATTCAGAGAGGCCAGCTACTAGTATTATAGACCCAGATTGATGCCCAGGGAGTCGTGCTCCCTTATTTTGTGCACAGCATTTTTAGGGTTATGGTTATGTTTTTCATTCCCTTTCACTCATGTCTGTAAATTTTAAACAATACAAATTTTGTATTTTTTTGACTAATTGGGACTAAAGTATCATCTTTTACATGGTGGCGTTGTGAACATCACGTTGGATGCAGATGGCCACATCCGTATCATCGACCTTGTGCTTGCCCAAGATGGCGTGACCTCCTCCAATAACATCTCCGGAGTGACGAGCACTTTCCATTTCATGGTCCCAGAGGTGCTTTGCAAAAGAGGATATGGTACAGCAGTGGATTGGTGGAGCCTGGGGATTGTGGTGTCCGAAATGGCAACTGGACACTCCCCGTTTTACACCAGCTTCGTCAGCAAAATGGCTTACAGAGCTATAACCAAAGGAAAGCCTGAAATTTCATCTTGGCTTGATGCTGACATGCAAGATCTTATCAAGAAGCTGCTGTGCAAAACTCCTCAGAAGCGATTGGGTATGAGCGGGAACATCTGAGAACATCCATTCTTTACCACCATCGGCTGGAAGGATCTGGGGGAAAGGAGAGCACAGCTGCTATTCATACCATTCAGGCCAGTTCTAGAAAACCATCTCATGCAGTGGCCAGAGGAAAAGAAAGCCCTTAACCCCATGGACGGCTTTAATTTCGTGCCACCAAGCTGGGCCCTCTAAGATCAACTTTCTCTGAGGATAAATCCCATCAAATGTCCTTCTCACCTTGTGGCCATTATCACTGTCCTTGTCCTCTCCCACTGTTTCTACCAATGACCATTTCTCTGTTATTCTTAGGTGGATGAGAAGATCTGGGCTGTGAAACCATCCAAGTCCATCTGGTGAGTGATTGCTGTACACACAGGACACTAATCATTATATCAGTACATCATATATGATGTTTCATAGGGGAATGGTTTATTATGATGCTCATTCCTTTAAGATAACAGAAGAACCAAGAGATAGAAGTTGTTGAAATGTCTTCCTCTTATGTCTTGCAGGATGAGCCCGTGCCAATTGCCCAGAACTTTGTGCCTCCTGACTCGTACCTGATATCTTTGCTGCTGTTTTTCACCTCAGCTAATTTTAATGCTTTTAATGTTTTGCTTGTTCTCATGTATGTTTAACTAATTAATAAAAATTGCATTGTTTATTTGTTGCATTCCATGTGTGTGCAGAGCTGTTGCAAATGAAAAAAAATGTTTTTGTTTTTTTACAAACTTGATACAGCAGGCTAGACACAAGTTTAAAATTGTTTGGCGCATATCTTCTAGGTTATACAGGCCTCATCCACACTAAAGACAAATTTGTTCAGTTACTAACGTGATACAGTAGAAGAGATCTGCAGTTGAAATTGTTTGGAGCATCTAATCTATGTTATACAGGCCTCATCCACACAAAACAAAACTATTCTGTTACTAACGTCATACAGTAGGGTAGATCTCACTTTGAAATTGTTTGAATCATCTTGCTGTGTCGCTCCAATCATTTCCTGCGACACATGCCTTGCACCATCACTCCCACCAGCAGAACTTTACTTTATTTTCTCCCTTTTGGCTGCCCTGGGGCCCCGCTCCACATATGTGGAGCAGAGCCATCTTAACTGCACTACCATCGGCCTCAGAAGACTCCTTTAAGCAGCGTCGGCCATCTATAGCTGAGTACCACAGGTGGCATCACAAACAATTTCCCTTATCCCCTACAACCTTTATTTTCAACATCATCCATCCCTTTTAATTGCGCACCCAGGGCCACAGACTATGCTATACAAGCCACATCCACACACAAAAAATATTCTGTTTTACAGTACAAAAAGGGAGATCTCATTTTGAAATTGTTTGGAGCATATCTTTTTTGTCATACAGACTGTCACGATATGGTATGAAATATCATAAGTAGTTCTCTTGCTAGCCTGCGTGGGCTAAGCCCCCCTTCTTGGAGTAACAGTTTGTAGCTGCCAATTCCTGGCTTTCCTTCTCAGAGAGTGTGGGGGAGTTTTATGGCCGAACGGTATTTACGACCAGGTTAGAATCTTCCACTAGCTAGAACTGAAAAGTGGCTCCAAAATTCCTGAAAGATTCTTTGTTTAGTTTTTGTTAGATATTAGGCAAACGATTTAAGCTAGAAATACGAAAATATATATTCTTATTCTCACTCGGTGTATCTACCCATCCCTTGAAACTCGGGCTTCTAACTCCATCTGGTAAAGAAGTAGGGATTTCTCTGTAAATATGTATCCCAGATAGGACATATTTGATCTCATTAGAATGCTCACGTTAATCCGAGATGAATTATGAGTTTGTTAGGACTCTGACATGTTTTGTAGTGAAGTTATAGAAATCAGAGAAAATAGTTTAAAGTTTACTCAGAAGGTAGAGAGAGGAGGGTCTGGATAAGCCAGCCTTTCTGTGATGTCACAGCCTTGAAGTTATAACTGTCTGCACACATCCCCAGCTCTGTCTCTCTGCTTGATTTCTTCTTCTGGACTTCTTGTCTTCTCCTGAAGCCAGCAGCACGTCCTAATGAGCTGGGACATATGGAAAACTCCACTAGCCTGGTTGCCTGTCATGCTTTGAACATGTAAGTGTTGCTTTTTCTCATTTATTCCCTTTATGTTATAATTACCCTTGTACATATTTGCAATTGTCTCATTTGTAACATCTTTATAAAATATTTTTGATAAAGCACTGCCTAATTTTTTAATGGGATATACTATTATATGTTAGTTCATTCTCCTGTTCTAAACCGTACCCTAAGTCTCTTGAAGAGAATTACGCTACTGTGTTGGGTTAGCTTCGGACCCGTTTAATCGAAGCTGGTGGCAGCGAGAAGTGTGCAGACTTTTGGGTTATGTTGTAGCGGCTGCGGCGTTAATAATTATTGTTCCTGCCTGAGTGGGAGTAGTTATCGCGTTGCTGCAGCGTGCCCAATAGCCAGTACATAGCAGGCAGCCTTTCTGGCGACTACCCAGGGTGCAGTACCTAATCTGACCTGAGAGTAAGGGGGGCACCAGAGAGCTGCAAGTGTTAAGTGGTACTGTAAGTGGGATATACATAAATCCCTGCAGTTCGTGGTATAGTGAAGAGCAGTGGGATACCTAGAATAAGCCCCTGCTGTAAACTAAGAGGTCAATAGCCTTGTGTGTGTTTTCTCATCGCATTGTTAGCAGTGGAGGGATAACTAAGATAAGCCCCCCTGCACATGTGATAGCCGTCTGTTGGCCTAAAGTCACCCCAACCCGTGACGTAGGGATGACGGTCACGGTGTGAATCCTGACCCATTGGTGACAGCGGTCAGGGGAATCGTGACACAGACCCCATCCCCACTCAAACAATTCTATCTTCTGTGACTAATGCGATTCAGCACGTCATTATCATTTAGTGCCACTGAACTTCAGCTGTATGCAGAGCTGATGCAGAGGAAAAAAAAATATTTTGTTGCTAATATTGTGCTCCTACCACACTATCTGACCAACATGATTGTCAAAAAAGCGAGGTCATGGTGGAAGGGGGATTAGGTTTGGTGTTCAAGATGTACGTTGGGTAGGTGGTAATGTTTGTGAAAGCACTAGTGAACCAACAGTGTCATGTCCTATACAAAGACAACTTCTATTACTGGAAGAGCTAATTCACTACCTAACTTTGGATGCACAGCAGTATGCTTTGTTGATGAGGCCCAGAAAGAGCATGTGTTCAATTGGATTTCAAGTGCAGCTTCAAGTGGCCTCTTCTTCTCTTCCTCCACCTCAACATCACACCGAATCAAGAGTCAAGAAGAGGAAATCATCTGCACTGATGCTCAAATTTATTTTAGCTTGGATCCGAGGCGAGACGAAGTAGGGTCCAAGCAGCATCCTGACCCTCGTTACCAAACATTAACCCTCAGGTGGTGGAAGTGATCAGGATGAGACTCAGATGTCTGAGGCTCACGCAGACTGTAGTGTGCTGTCAGAGCAGGAAGAAGGTAAATCTCATGGCGAGTAATGTGATAATACAGAGGATGATAATGAAGTGATACATCCCAGTTGATGAGAATGCAGAGGGACACAGCTGAGTAGGTCATCTGAGGAGGTGGAGGAGGAGGAAGACAAGGAGGTTACGTTGCACCATTTGGCGCAGACACATAGTGATGCAGTCACAACGAGCAATGTATCCTCAGTCACAACTGTGGTTGTGGCCAGCAGCGTTCACGGGTCTGCAGCTCGCAGGGTTGGCAAGGGTTGCCTAGCCTAGGCCTTTTTTGACACTGGAAAGGATGAGTCAACTCACATTATCTGCCAACTTTGCAAAAAAAATGAGTAGAGGGAAAAAGTGCAATAATTTGACTACTACATGCATGAACCTTCACATGCGCAATCAAAATGCATTACTATGGGAATCCAACTGAGCTAAAATGCAGACCAGCGGACATCAACAACTATCAGCCGCCCCATCAATCGCATATGCTACTTCTTCCTCCTCCTCTGTTACCGTGCCAAGTATTGTCACTCAGGTCTCCAACCGCAGAACCTTGGGTTCTTTACCTGATCCAGTCAGGCTGAGTGAGAGCCTGCTGTCAGCTGTAACAGAAATGTACATACCTGCT
Source organism: Ranitomeya imitator (assembly GCF_032444005.1). Classification (NCBI taxonomy): domain Eukaryota; kingdom Metazoa; phylum Chordata; class Amphibia; order Anura; family Dendrobatidae; genus Ranitomeya; species Ranitomeya imitator. The sequence goes on from NC_091291.1 coordinate 31,580,440, forward strand.
GTTTTTCACCGATCTGAGAGAACGAGAACGAGCACACCACAACTTTCTCAATCCACCGTAAAATCTCCGCTAGCACCTCCCTCATGGTTGAGCAGTTTGTCCTGTTCATCGTACTCTGCCCTCTCTCAGCACTGCAGCCAGCCCATGGTCCCGCAGTTTTGGTCACGTAAAAGATTGTTTCCTCCTACACATGACAAAGCTAAGAGGATGGACTCCACCATCTCAAATCTGTTGGCTACGGAAATGCTGCCTTTCCGCCTAGTAGGTACAGACGGTTTCCGAAAGCTGATCGCCGTCACAGTCCCCCAGTATGAATTGCCCAGTCGCCATTACTTTTCTAAGAAACTGCCTGTGCTACACCAGTATGTCGCAGACAACATTACCCATTCCTTGACTAAAGAAATGGACCGACAACATCACTGACTCTAGCTGATGGTGTCGCTGTCAGAGGTAACATCATCCTTATGTGACCGAGATGAAATTGGTACTACTACTACCAGGAGGGTGTAGTCAACGGTGCCAATGGTGATACTGGTATAGGGTACACATAACAGCCAAAATGGTTAATGCAATAAAAGCCTGCCTGTAATATTGGCCTGGCATGTATGTATAAGAAGGTTTTGGGTTAAGCAGATTAATTTAACCTGCCAAAAAAAGACAAAATGCTTGGAGGTAGGTACACGGCTTCCAAATGTCCATAATATACTTGTGGGATATACGGTTACCAAATTGAATTAGTAGGCCCCACCCCGCTCACTCACAGATCCCATCGCGAATGCACATCCTATGACCACGATATTTATATTCCTGCTTGCCAACTCTCCTGAAACAGCTGGTAGGCTCCAAAAAAGAGAATCTCCTAATCATCAAAAAGTTGGCAATTAATGAATTTCTGATGTGGCTAATCAGCTACAACGTGGATTTAGGATAAAGCATATTGGCTTATATTATTCTAGCTTTTTGTAATCTGAGAAATAGTCTGTAATTACACTGGTGACATATCCCACAGTGGACATCAGAGGGCGCAACGGTTTCACATCATACTTCCACACTGTGTTTTCTATGAAAAATTGCCGTATGCAATAAAAAACATACACAAAGGCTACTTTTATAAGGACAGAGACCAAAAAAGTGTTCTTTCGATTTTTATTAAACAGATACCTTTTTTATGCTATGTGTTTAGACTACTCCACCAGTGTACATTAGAGTTTATTACTTATGGATTGGTTTAGAATTTCTTACTTGTCCTGGCTCCTTCTTCTTTCACTAGCTCTCTCGGTTCCTCAACCTTTTGGGTTGCCAAGACTGTGCCGCGCCCCTCTGATGTCACAAGACTCTAGCAGTGATGGGACACCGTCTTAGCATTTCAGGTAATAGCATCCATGCCCGCTGTCATGGACTGCTTCTGACTTGACAAAGTCAACTCAACTAAATTGCTGGGCAACTCTGCAATACTTCTGCTACCTCTATTATGGACTCTGAGACAAATCCAGCTCTGCAATGTCACTGCGTAACTCGGCTATAACAGTTCTGAAAAATTAAATTCCTCTAGAAGCTCAGCTCTACTAAATCGCTAAGCCAACTCTACTAGCTCTGTATTGGATTATGTTACAAACCTAGCTCTGCACTCTATCACTGAGTTAGCCTTGTTACTTCGTTGGGCAAGCTCTGACAAGGAACCTACTGTACAACTCAGTTCTGCTACTCTGGTTCCTCAATACTAAGTTAACCCTGCTACTTTGTTGGACCTGCTTTGCTCTAGAACCTTCTGTGCATCTCTACCTTATACCTTTGAGGATTACAACTCTGGCCACCCAAGGCACAACAGTCTCCCTTATTGCAACCGGACCGGCCAGCTGCACCAGCACCATCTGTCCGTGCTGAATAATAACTGCCCATCTGGACAAAGGACTTCAAGGATCCACTTCAAGTTACCAATTAGATCATTGAGCGTCCTAGATGGTGGACGTTCCCTGATTCCAAGGGTGGAGATAGCCAATGCAAAGTCTGGATGAAAAGTGAAAAAAATACGACGTTGCCACAGTTGATATGAAAGAAGTGAGATATTGTTTATTTAACTGAAAGTCATTCATCAAGCAGGAGTTTATTATGATGTTCATATCACCAGCAATTTATATTTCAGAGGCTGCAAAACCTGAAAAACTGGTGTGAATGTTACAAAAGATGAATACACTTTATTTGTGCTCATTGACTTTACATAATGTCCCTGATGCCCCCCACACAGTATGAGAAGCCTCTACACAGTTTAATGTACCTCTTGTCTCTCTACACAGCGTAATGGCTCCCACAGACCCCCATACAGTATAAGGGCTCCCACAGCCCCCACGCACACAGTATGATGTCCCCTCAACACAGTCTAATATAATATGATGACCCCCACAGCTCATCACGTGCAGTTTGATAACCCTCCACACAGTTTAATGCACCTGTTGTCTCTCTATACAGCATAATGGCTATCACAGCCTTCTACACGGTATAATGGTTCCCACAGCCCCCCACACACAGTATGATATCTCCTCAACACAGTATAGTATAGACATCCATAAGCAGAAAAAATAGAAGTGCACTCACCAGTCCTGTGAATTGCGAGCCTTTATTGAAAATACATGCAGGTAAATTTAAGGGAGAATGTGGAATGGACGGACGATGGCCGTTTTGTGCTGCTACACTTCTACGGGTCCCGTAGAAGTGCAGCAGCATGAAACGGCCGTCGTCCGTCCATTCCACGTTCTCCCTTAAATTTACCTGCATGTATTTTCAATAAAGGCTCGCAATTCACAGGACTGGTGAGTGCACTTCTATTTTTTCTGCTTATGGATGTCTGTATTTGACTCAATCTGGTGCACCCGTATGTCCGTTTTGGTGTCTCACGGACTCTGCAGCGGCACATAGCAGTAGGCTTTTGGGGAAGTGTAAGGTAGCAGTGCCGTGTTATTTTTTCCTTGCTACATTGACAGTATAATATAGTGTGATGGCCTTGCAGCTTATCACACACAGTATCGCACTCCCTCCACACATTTTAATCCCTTTTTGTCCCCCCACACAATCATAGTGGCTCCCACACGGTATAATGACTTTCATAGCTCCCACACACAGTATGATGTCCCGTCAAAACAGTGTAATGTGCTTATCCTTTGCCTCGGTCTCTGCTCATTTTCGGGACACCCAATTCATGCAGTTCTGCTCAATAGTCAGCCCAAAGGTCTAGTCTTTCCTGACTGGAAACTTTCTCTGTCCCTTCACTTTTGCCCAGTCCCACTTTGGGCTAGTCCTAATCATTAACGCTACCTATTTCTATCAACTACCTGTGGCTGGGCAGGACACAACTCTGTTACTAATAATGCACATCACTTAACACATTGCACATCAAAATACATTGCCACAATACATGTGTCTTCAAAGGGGAATGGGGCAACGCTTCCACCTCCTTACAGTAGAAGGCAATTTGCTTAAATGAAAAAATCTAGTGAACGGTCCATTTGCAATTAAATCGTTCTCATTAGTGATGAGCGAGTATGCTCGTTACTCGAGTTTCTCCGAGCATGCCCGGTTGTCCTCCGAGTATTTTGGCGTGCTCAGAGATTTAGTTTGTGTCAACGCAGCTGCATTGATTTGCGGTTGCTAGAAAGCTTGAATGCATGTGGGGATTGCCTGCTTGTTAGGAAACTCGAGTAACGAGCATACTCGCTCATCATTTTTACGGGCAGCACGGTGGCGCAGTGGTTAGCACTACAGCCTTGCAGCGCTGGGGTCCTGGGTTCTAATCCCACCCAGGACAACATCTGCAAAGAGTTTGTATGTTCTCTCCGTCTTTGCGTGGGTTTCCTCCGGGCACTCCGGTTTCCTCCCACATTCCAAAGACATACTGATAGGGAATTTAGATTGTGAGCCCAATCGGGGACAGTGATGATAATGTGTGCAAACTGTAAAGCGCTGCGGAATATGTTAGCGCTATATAAAAAATAAAGATTATTATTATCACTAGTTCTCATAGCTTTAAAGATGGCATAAAATATTTATCCCACCTTCTATATCATTAATAAATAAGTTGAATAGTAGTGAACTTAACACTAAACCTTGGGGTGCACCACTTATAACCGGTGACCATTCAGAGTCGTAGTCATTCACCATAACTTTCTGGGTGCAGTCTTTGATCCAATTTCCGATCCAAATAGAATCTAAACTTTGTAAACCTGTCCACCTCTTACGTAGGACAGTATCAAAGACCTTTAAAAAGTCCAAATATAATATATCTACAGCTTCTTTGCTGTCCAGTCTTCTATTGGTTTCTAATATAAAGTTAAGGATAGGTGGACCAAACTCTTAGTTTGGAGCCCACTGTGATGATGATGTTAGCTTGATGACACGGAAATTGAGATTTGAGCCATGGGTGATGATAGTTATCAGTTCCTAAGAGAATACCAGAGTTTGAAAGGATGATGGTGGTCCATGCCACACCCTTGAAGAGTCTCTACAGGAGTCTTTGCCTTGATAAGGTCACAAATAAGTAAGTCTCAGTAACTCAGTATAAAAGTGCTAAATATATAGAGATGTGGAAATCATTATATCGTCAGCTAACGTCCCATGCAATTAATATAGGGAGTCATTCTATAAAGCAAATAGATAGAAGGGTTGCTCCCTTATGTAGTATCGTAAAGGATCAGACTGTATAAAGTGTATAAAAAATATATATTATAATACAAACATTGGTAGTGCAAAAATAGGCACAACACTAGAAATAGCTTGCCTGGGATAGCTAGCAGCAGGCGTGGGCTGCTTTTCCATGGGATTGTAGCCTTCTGATGCTGGTTGTCATCAGATTTAGAGGTATTTCAAGGCAATAAATGTCACGCTGTGACGGTCTTTGGTAAGGAAGGGGGACCTCAAACTTTCCCTTGAACTGGAACCCTAAAAATCTCTGTCCCGTGGGTACTCTTAAAGGTAGAGAGGCCTGGGTCTCCAACCTTACAATACTCATGTTAAACCCTGATCTGTCCCTTCCCTCACGCCATGAGGCATAAGACAGAAATGTAAGGTAAACAAGACACAAAGACAAAACAGGGATAACAGAAAACCTCTATCATACAAAAGCACCAACCAACAATAAGGAGGAGGATAGGGACTGAGAGGAATAAACTAAATGGAAACAGGGACGAGAAGATAAACACAAACATACTACAGAAAACCACAGGACAACACTACAACGACTTTACTCCTACTTAGCTTTAGCATATAACACAGGAAAACAAATTTTTCACCAACAGGGACAAGAAGATCTGACCAGATTTTATAGGAAGAGGTAATGACCAGATCAGAAGCAGCTGAAATAGAGCCGCATGTTTCTGACCAACATAGAAAGGGTCGATAACCTCTTCAGCACCAGAGGACGCATAATCCATTTAATATGGGACACAAATTACACCATCTCTAAAGAAGACCTACGATTAATTACCTGACATGACTGTTTAACTCCAGGTCTTTCATGACACCCTAGTGACAGTAAAACAATGATAATATGTAATCCAGAAACAAGAGCTGCCCAGGGAGAGCTGTTGCGGAGATAACAAAAATAAATTTTATTAAGAGGTACTAAATGATTTTTAAGACACTTTTTAATAAAATGGATTTTTTTATCTCTCAAAATCCTCTGCCTGTGCATCTACTGTTTCTGGATTGTATATTAATGGCTTATTTTTCCTCCCTAGAGAGCCATTCTAATATACTTAATGGTGCAGTGTGTCCGTGGCACTGTACGTTTAAAAAGTAGCTCGTGGATGACGATCAGGGCCGGACTGGCCATTGGGCAGTTCTGGCAAATGCCAGAAGGGCCGATGGCAGTAGTGGGCCACTCGAGTGTGCCGCTGTCGGCACACTCCCCCCGCTGTCGGCACACTCTCCCCGCATTCAACTATACCGGCGTCATAGACGCCGGTACAGTTGAATGCAATGATGGGGAGAGAGCATCTGCTGTCGCTCCCTCTCCCGTCATTCCCCGCTCTGCCTGTCGCTGAAACTGCGGGTGCGCAATGACGTCATATCATCGCGCACCTGCTGTGTGACCGGGCGGGCAGACTGCAGCTGCTGAGACCGGAGCCAGGAGCAGCGCGGGGCAAGAGGAAAGGTGAGTAGCGTCAGTGTTTTTTTTTTATTATTACATGGCATGGCTGCATTACATTCTATGGGGCTGGGCAGCACTGCATTATATTGTATGGGGGCTGTGCTGCATTACATTCTATGGGGGCTGGCTGCATTGCATTCTATGGGGCTGGGCAGCACTGCATTATATTGTATGGTGGCTGTGCTGCATTACATTGGGGGCTGGCTGCATTACATTCTATGGGGCTGTGCTGCATTACATTCTATGGGGGCTGTGGTGTATTACATTCTATGGGGCTGTGCTGCATTACATTCTATGGGGTCTGTGCTGCATTACATTCTATGGGGGCTGTGCTGTATTACATTCTATGGGGGCTGTGCTGCATTACAATCTATGGGGGCTGGCTGCATTATATTCTATGGGGCTGGCTGCATTACATTCTATGGGGGCTGTGCTGCATTACATTCTATGGGGCCTGTGCTGCATTACATTCTATTGGGGCTGGCTGCATTACATTCTATGGGGCTGGGCTGCATTACATTCTATGGGGGCTGTGCTCCATTACATTCTATGGGGCTGTGCTGCATTACATTCTATGGGGACTGGTTGCATTACATTCTATGGGGACTGGCTGCATTACATTCTATGGGGGCTGGCTGCATTACATTCTATGGGGGCTGGCTGCATTACATTCTATGGGGACTGGCTGCATTACATTCTATGGGGGCTGGCTGCATTACATTCAATGGGGGCTGGCTGCATTATATTCTATGGGGGCTGTGCTGCATTACATTCTATGGGGCTGTGCTGCATTACATTCTATGGGGACTGGCTGCATTACATTCTATGGGGGCTGGCTGCATTACATTCTATGGGGCTGTCTGCATTACATTCTATGGGGACTGGCTGCATTACATTCTATGGGGTCTGTGCTGCATTACATTCTATGGGGACTGGCTGCATTACATTCAATGGGGGCTGTGCTGCATTACATTCTATGGGGACTGGCTGCATTACATTCTATGGGGGCTGTGCTGCATTACATTCTATGGGGACTGGCTGCATTACATTCTATGGGGGCTGGCTGCATTACATTCTATGGGGGCTGGCTGCATTACATTCAATGGGGGCTGGCTGCATTATATTCTATGGGGGCTGTGCTGCATTACATTCTATGGGGCTGTGCTGCATTACATTCTATGGGGGCTGGCTGCATTACATTCTATGGGGGCTGTGCTGCATTACATTCTATGGGGGCTGGCTGCATTACATTCTATGGGGGCTGTCTGCATTACATTCTATGGGGACTGGCTGCATTACATTCTATGGGGTCTGTGCTGCATTATATTCTATGGGGACTGGCTGCATTACATTCAATGGGGGCTGTGCTGCATTACATTCTATGGGGACTGGCTGCATTACATTCTATGGGGGCTGTGCTGCATTACATTCTATGGGGACTGCCTGCATTACATTCTATGGGGGCTGGCTGCATTACATTCTATGGGGGCTGGCTGCATTACATTCAATGGGGGCTGGCTGCATTATATTCTATGGGGGCTGTGCTGCATTACATTCTATGGGGCTGTGCTGCATTACATTCTATGGGGGCTGTGCTGCATTACATTCTATGGGGGCTGTCTGCATTACATTCTATTGGGACTGAGCTGTAATGCTGGATACAGCTGTAATTATATGTTATATAGTTGTGTTACACTCCCCTCACTTCTTGTAACCTACAAGTGTAGAAAGATATTATACAGTCACCATGTGACAAGTGGGCCTGTGTGACTTCAAATGCCAGGGCTGAATTTTAGTCCCAGTCCGGCCCTGATGACGATATAATGATTCCTACATCCGTATATAGAAATATGTCAAGAGTTGTCACCAGCACACCAAGAAGTGATCATGAGTCCATGATACCAAGAAGTCCTCTCGGGACTTTGCAAACATAACTTATGGCTCCTGCTATTACCACATATTACTATGATCGTTTTTCTTTTTCCAAAAGTGTAGAGAGGTTTGCAGGAATACCAATCCATTCTGGAAGAAAAGCAGCAGAATAGTTAAAAATATTTAGATAAGGAGAATCTGGTAACGTGAAGTTTGTTAGGTAAATTGTTTCACCCCCAACCAAATATGCAGCCCAGTATCCAAATGTCCCAATGGTCATGATGGTGTGGTTACAATGAGCCAAGAGGGCAAAATCACGGGCAGGAGACCGTTCTTGACCATCTCCAGCAAAGTGGACATCACCTAGTGAATGATCAATGTTTTTCTTACACCAGTCCATCCCATTACTGGTCACCAGAAAGACAGGGTTGTCATACTTTCGTCTGAAATAGTCCATGGCTTGTTGGAGGTAATTTTTGTCCGCCACTACTCCTCTCCTTTTCTTGGGCATCACCTCGACATAATCTCCTCTACGAACATGAACCCCAACATAAGTCACGTTAGTCTTAGACCCTTTCACTTTTTCTAAGTATGAATTCGCCTCCTTTTTGAAAGGTTCGTGGAAAGTGAACTCTCGGAGAATCTCTTCTCTTATGTGATGGTAGAAGGTCCACGAACATGGTGACCCGAAAAGTTTCACGTATTGTCCAGAGATGTTTAGATATTCTGGGGACATCCAATCCTGTAGAGTGTATTTCTTCCATATGATGGAGTCAGCAACGTCCTGAGGCATAACAGGCATTGATATGTTAAAAATATCCCCAAGCTCGCTTTTCATTTTGGGTAAAACATAGGCTTGATGTCCATTAAGCTTGGCCAAGGCGTAAAGGACAGCATATTGTCCCATCTTGTTTCCTAAACGTGCGCTGGGCTGCACAGTCCACATCGCTGTATTATTTGTTGTTCTGGTCTTTATTTTCTGGGTAGTCAATAAAGGTGTCACTCCTGGAATACTTCTGTCATCGTTGGGCACAAAAGTATTCACATCGATATGTCTTCTGTTGGCAAGATGGAAGTATGCGATAGCCACTGTGATCAAAATCACCAAAATGACACATTTTCTTGATAGAGAGAATCTCATGGCGGATTATATCAGAAACTGAACTCCTAGAGAAAAAAAAATGGTAAAAAAGTTAGTAGAGAGAAATAATGGCCAAATGCACACTTGCCCTTAGTCCATGTTTAGCAAAACCATGGCTAAAAAACTGTTATTTTGGAGGTTTTTTTCAATTGTTCTTCGACATGTCTTAGATGTCCCCAATTTCTCCTTGTACATGTTGCTAATTGAGTAAATATACAGTATTTATCTAACTAAAGGGAATTTAGCAGCAGGTTTTTGCTCTGTAATCTGAAAGTAGCACGATGTAGGGGCAGAGACCCCGATTCCAACGATGTGTCACTTACTAGGCTGTGTTGTTTAGTTTTAATACAGTGTTTTATCAGCAGGAGATTATCAATGCAGGACTTTAAGTGTCACGTGTAGGTTAGTCGAGCTAATCTGTGCAACCACGCAGCGATTGGCAGCTTGCTGTCAAAGTACAGTGTACACAGGAAGCTGCAAATTAGGGATGTGGGTAGGGTTATGCACAGCTCAGAATTTCTTGCAACATCTACAGCAGAGAAAACTTGGATTCTATCAAAACTACACCAAGTAGCCCAGTAAGTGACACATCGCCGGAATCAAAGTCTCTGCCCTTACATCTTGTTGTTCTTGGATTTCATAGCAAAAATCTGCTGGCACATTCCCATTAAAGAGATCCTAAATTTCTAAATACTGAAGGTCAGTTTTTATGCACAGCACTAGAATTCTGGAAATTTTGCTTTTAGAAGTTGCTATATAAATGACGGAATGTGGTTAAATGACATTATCACAAGTTCAGCATAATAAAAACAGTTTCAAAACATTTCTTCTCTCCGTATTCCAGGACACCTAGCCTTGCTGTTTTTCTGTTAATGACTTAAAGGGGTTGTCAAGGCTTGGGACTGAAGACTGCAGTCACTTTATGAAGTGCAGACTTATCAATCCTTACATCACGCACAGTGCACACTGTCAGGATTCTTTGGTGCTGGGAGCAGGCAAATGTATATCCATAAGTACAGTTTGTGTCTTCGATATATGTTATCACATGCTGACTAGACATGATACAAGTGAATTGAAGCTGTACACGTCTAGTCGGGATGTGCCTGGGAGTATGCAAATTGCATGCTTGCAGTGACAAGACTGCTAACTCCTGGCGCTGCGAAAGGAAAACTGTATCAGAGCGCACTGTGCACGCTGTTAGGATTCGTAAGTCTGCAGACACTAAGAATGACTACAAACTTTATCCAAAAGCCGGGACAACCCCTTTAAGGTTTGCTTTTTTGGGCAGAAAAGATGAATTTTCATTTGCACAGTTTTATGATCGCTTTTTATTACTTTTTTTTGGGAGATAGTGACAGTGAAGGCAACATTTATTTCCATTTAGTTTTGTGAAGATTCAGCAAAATGTTCACGAGCGTATGGAATTAACTTGCTTATCTTATCTGCTTATGTGTAATAATAATAAATAGGTAATAAAAGCAAGTTAACCTCATTTACAGAGTCAATGTGATCCATGGATCTAGTAATCTATATGATCCCTGTACGGATAAATTAATTTATACAAGTACATGTGGTTCCAGATGCACATGGATCACCATATGTGCAGTATATGTTGCAGATGACGTACATAGCACAATTCCTGTATGACACATTTTGCCATTTTACAAACTTTCCTTGCAGTAAGAATCACCACAACCCAGGGTTATGCTGTATACTTGAAGAATTAACGCAGTAAGATGATGGTGAAGGCTGGGTCAGAAGTCGATGAGGGCCATGAGCACGTCCCCTGATATCATGGCAGATAGTATAAAAGGTTCCAGATGGGGGCTGGAATGGGCGCAGCTTGATGTAGGCCCCCCATGACTGCGTTGCCATGGGAGGGTTTTTCCCTTTGAATTTTAAAAGCTGGGTTTGGGATTGGCTGGAGGGGGATGCGGGAGGAGTTGGGGGACGGGGACAGGTTACAGTGGAGGGAAAGTGCGGGAAAACGCCACTTGCCTGAGAGAATCCAGCGGGAAAAGGCCACCACCTCCCTCCTCAGTGCAGACTCACCATGGATTCGGTTGAGGGCTTAGTGGAAAGATTGCGGGACGTGGCGCGTTCTTGGAGGGATGGCTAGTTGCAAGAGCAGCTGTCCTCATTACTGGGCGACGCAGGTCAGGAAGGCAGCAGGACGAGGCAGACCAGGCCCCCAGAGCGGCTGTCACCAGACATGGCGACGCGCAGCAGATGGAGGCCATGGAGCGCCACTCGGGACCCTGCGGAGGCCGGGTGCAGCGGTGCGGCAGGTCCGCCCTGTGCCCCCTCCGGCAGGAATTCAGGCACCCGCTCTGCTAGCGCGGGTCAGCGGCGCATCCCAGCGACGAGGATTACCACGGCCAGCCAGGTTCCACCGGAAGTGCGGGCCGTGGTGGAAGTTCGGCCTGCTAGTGCGCATCATGGATCAGAGCAGGCCGGGAGAGAGCCCAGCAGCAGCGGTGGAGCATCAGCACGCGTGGCCCGGTCACTGGCGGTGACAGGGATGCAGGCAGGTGCCGCAGCTACAGGAGGACGTCAGGCGGTGGCGACAGCGGCAGGTACCCCGGGAGCGGCCAGAACAAGGGCACCAGGCAGGGGGGGGTGGCCGGCAAAGCAGGTTGCCGGGCAGGCAGCCGCAAGTGGCTCTGCTGGGCTCTCGACGCGTGGATGACAACAGAGCAATGACTGACGGCAGGCTACGGGAGGCTGCTGCCACGGATAGATCCAGGTCAAGCAGAAGGTCGAGGGAGCGACGAGTATCCCCTGCTTTGGTCCCCCCCTGGTGACGTGGAGGCCAGGGGCGCGGGCCTGGAGCAGCAAAGGGACAACGATGGGGGCGAGTCTGGGAGAGAGCAGCCAATGGACGGAGAGCAGCAGGAGTCCGGATGGCGAGGACACAGCACCCGCGCAGCTTCGTGAGTATATGTCCATGTCTCGTTTGTCACCATTAGGGGTTTGGTCAGGGGAGGTTGGGGGAAGTCAGAGCTCGGCGGCTGACATTAGTTCCCTAGCTGGAGTGGGTAGCTCAGATGTGTCGGGCATTAGTGATATTCTGGCTGGGGTGTCGCATTTTTTGAGGAGTCTAGAAGGGGGAGTTGCTGAAGGTGCTGTGGTGTCACCTGTGGGAGCCTGGTTACAGGGTTCGGATTATGGATCGGGGGTGGCGAGCGACACAGGAAGGTCAGGTGTGTTGGCGCAGGCGTCGTCTGCAGGGGTATCAGTGTCAGTGCAGACCGATAAAGACAAGGTTGATACTGTAAAGTTGGATGACAGAGCTAAAGGGGAGGTGTATGTATGCTTTGAGGGTCCTCTTGGTGCGCATTTAAAAGAGGAGGTGAAGGAAAAAATTTGGAAGGGTGAGTATGTACAGATTTTCTCCCTCCTTCCTTTGTAAAAATTTTATTTGGACAAGGGTAAAAAGGATGATAGTAAAAAGGAGGAAGAGGAGAAGAGAAGGTGGCGATTGATTCCACAAACTTTTGTTAATTGGCAGCAGGCTTTTGCGATATTGGCTAGTGTAATAGGCTAGAGATTTCCGGACAACTGTTCGGGTCTCTTTTGTTATTTGGATGCGATAGGGGAGGCACACCGTACTTATGGGGGTCAGACTTGGCTGCGTTATGATGAGCAATTTCGCCAGAGGAATGCGGTTAGGCCAGAAATCAAATGGGATCAAAAGGACATTGGGCTTTGGTTGAAGGTTATGGCCTCGGTGAGGTACGGGCAGTCCTTTCATGGGAGCGGAGGTGCCAGCAACCAACAGTCTGGACATGGAAGTGGGGGTCAGGGGACGCAGGGTGGAAAAGAAAAATCTGGAACATGTTGGCGATTTAACGATGGCCAATGTAAATATGGGAACACCTGCCAATGCAAACATGTTTGTTCCCATTGCAAAGGAGGTTCCCATGGAGCGTCAAAGTGTTTTAAGAAAGCAAGGGGTAAGCCAGTGATATGGAAATTTGGGTTGGATAAATCTATCCCGTGTGTGCTGCGGCCGTTCCCAATAAGACTGAGTATTTTGAGCGCTCAAGAATGAGTCTGTACACGATTGTGACAGGAAAGCATTCCATCAATACTGACCCTTTATTTCCTGATACATAGTTTTATAATTGCAAATAGAAAGGAGTGGTTAGGGGTGGTTAGTTAATTAACATATTGTCTAGCTCCTCTGTTATTGGTTATCTGAATATATATGGAATATTGTGATTAATGCACATATGACTGCTGATTAAGCAACTAAAATGAAGTTCTCTGCATCTGGGACAAAGTTAAGACATCGCATCAGCACTTAATACATCTGGAGTTCTCCTGCTTTTCGGGTGGAAAACACCGAACAGTCTGTCTGGCTTATATTAGTTTATGTCAGCCATTTTAAGCCATTGATTATAATGTATATAGATATATTTGCGTTTATATGAGTATATATGGTTATAGAGGAGTATACATGCAAGTGAGATCTACATGATATAAATATTTCTATCACACCAGCAGTGGGTGGCGGTTAAGGGGGAGACGCCAGTGAGGCTTCAAAAGATGGCCCCCTATCTAAATAGATACCCGGATCAAGAAAAGATGGGGATTCTTTTACGTGGGTTTTCTGAAGGCTTTAAGATTCCGGCTCCTAATCATGCGGTTCCTTTTACTACTAAGAACTTGAGGTCAGCGAATTTGCATGCTGCAGTTGTTACTAGTAAGTTGACAAAGGAGGTGGAACTAGGTAGGATGGCTGGACCATTTAGTTGTTTGCCGGTCGAAGGGGTGATTGTTTCGCCAAGAAGGAACCGAACAAGTTTCAGTTGATCCAGCATTTGTCTTATCCAAGGGGTAGGTCGGTTAACGATGGCATCAATGAAGAGCTATGCTCAGTGGTGTACACTTCATTTGATGCAGCAGTACAATGGCTGCGGCAGTATGGCGAAGGGGCATTACTGGCTAAGACGGATATTGAATCGGCCTTTCAATTGCTCCCGGTTCACCCTGATAGTATTCCTTTGCTAGGTTGTTTTTGGGAGGGTGGTTTTTATTTAGACAGATGTTTGCCTATGGGCTGTTCGATTTCTTGTTCATTGTTTGAGGAGCTTAGCACTTTTCTGGAGTGGGTGGCTAGGGACGTTACCGGAGTTTCTTCCATCATTCATTATTTGGACGATTTCTTGTTTATTGTTCCTCCGGACTCTGCGGTATGCAGGAATTTATTAGCTACCATGGACTGGATGGCTGGGCATTTTGGCGATCCATTGGCAAGAGAAAAAGCGGAAAGCCCGGGCAAGGTTTTGAGTTTTTGGGCATTCTGATTGACTCAGAGAACATGGAGTGTAGGTTACCGGAGGATAAGCTTTTGTTGTTGATACAGGAAGTCCACAGGATCGGTAGATTGCGTAAAGTGACTTTGAAGGAGTTGCAGTCCCTGTTGGGACGTTTGAATTTTGTTTGCCGGATTATGCCCATTGGCAGGATTTTTTGCCGCAGGTAGTCTTTGGCGACGGCGGGAATCAGGGCAGCACATCATTTTGTTCGTTTGACTAAAGAACACAAAGAAGATTTGGTTGTTTGGCAGCATTTTTTAAAGAATAACAATGGTAGATCGTTGATTCAGCTGGAAACTGAATGATTTTGATTGCGATATTTACACTGATGCAGCTGGTGCGGTTGGTTATGGCGCTTATTGTGGAGGTAGGTGGAGTGCCGGGTTGTGGCCAGAGTGTTGACGCAAACAAGGCTTGACCAGAATCTAGCACTGCTAGAATAATTCCCAATTGTGGTGTCAGTTGTGGTTTGGGGGTGACATTTTTCAAAATCAGAAGGTTAGGTTTCACTGTGATAATTTGAGCATGGTCTCTATTATTAATAGTCTACCTTCTTCCTCTCCCCCAGTGATTAGGTTGGTTAGGGAGTTGGTGCTGCGATGTCTGGAGTTGAATGCATACATTTCTGCAGTACACGTACGGGGTTTGCAAAATTCGATAGCAGATGCTTTATCTTGTTCACAGTGGGAACGTGTCTGGGAGTTGGCACCAGGCGCGGAGGCATCAGGAGTAGGATGCCCTTCACATTTGTGGAAAATTATTGCGGACAAGGAGGTTGGTTGATTCAAGCCTCAGTTTCAACGCAGACATGGTTAGCTTACCAATCGGCTTGGAAAAACTGGGAAAGCTGGTCGGGTCAGTGGGGAGCGGTTGAGTCTGATAGTGACAGGACGCTGGCGGTGTGGTTTTTGGTTGGCAAAGCAGCAGAATGGGGTTGGTCCGTTTCAAAGCTGAATAAATTTATGGCAGGCCTGGCTTTTGGTTTTTACGCTGCAGGGATCGGTTGATATTACCAAAAATGTTTTGATAATACAGGCCTTGAAGGGTTTTCGTAGTGGGAATGGTAGTTTCGACAAGCACAGACCCATATCGTTTAACATGTTAAAGAAATTGGGAGACATAGTTGGGAGAATTTGTTGTTCTCATTTTGAAGCGGTCCTTTTCAGGTTGGCCTATTTTTGGAAGTTCTTTGGGGCTTTGAGAATGGGGGAGCTGGTGTCTCCTAATAAAAACAGGGTGGGAGGTTTGTTGGCAGAGGACGTTGATTTTTGGGCAGGAGGCATTTCGTTCTGGATTCGGCGGTCGAAAACTGACAAATTTGGAAAGGGTAAGCGGGTAGTATTAGGGAGGGTGGATGGATGTTTAATGTGCCCGCAACGCTGTTTGGAGGAATACTGGAGTTTGTGGTCTGGTAGATCAGGCCCATTGTTTTGCCACCTGGACGGGGCGTTTTTGTCACATTTTCAATTTATGGCGGTGTTAAAAAAGGCTTTAGCTGTGTTGGGATTTGATTCTGGGAGTTACGGGTCTCACTCTTTTAGAATTGGGGCTGCTACAGAGGCAGATGGTTTGGGTTGAGGAGCTGACGCGATTAAAAGGATTGGTAGATGGAATTCGAATCGTTATTTGACTTACGTACGTCGTTAGGTATTTTTGTGGGCATATTGAGTTATGCTGGTCCTTAACTGTTATTCTGTTTTTTTAGGTCGGCCTCCTTTATTGGCCTGGATTTTCGGACATTCGTTCGTGTATTGGGGTGCGTTGCGTGCTGACAATAGGCCGGATGGCAGGCAATTAGGTTTTAGCCATGATACAGTAGTGATTTGATGGTTGGGGTTTAGGGGTATGTTATGGAATAGGGTGTTGGCAGAATTTTCCCGGGCCGCGCTTTTGGATAGAGCTCCGGATATTTTACTAGTGCACATGGGGGGGAATGATTTAGGTACAAAACTGGTTAGGGAATTGATTAGGGACATCCACTTTGATTTTTTGAGATTGTGGGTCTCTTATCCTGGAATTCTGATGGTGTGGTCCGACATAGTGCCTAGGAAGCAATGGAGGTTGGCTCGATCTTTGAAAGGAATTAATAGGGCCAGGATAAAGCTTAATAGGGCAGTGACGAATTTTGTATCCAGGGACGCGATGAGGCATTTTGAGTTGGAGGCAGGGGTCGGTAATTTTTGGTGAGAGGATGGCGTGCACCTAAATGACATAGGTATTGATTTGTGAGCGCTTGCCCTACAGGAAGGAGTTGAAAGGGCGTTGGCGGTGGTGGGGCACTCACGAGTCTGAGGTGATCAGGGCTGTTCGTGGTTGGCGGGGGGCGGGGTTCTTGGAGTTGGCGATGTTTTATTGGAGGAAGGTCAATTGGATGGGGGTTGATCTGGCTTGTGTTTACGGGCTCTGGACGGGGATTGTCCTCGGGAGCTTTGGGGTTTTTTGGTCTGCCCTGAAAAGGGTTACATGGTGCCCTCGAGCTGGTGGACACGGCTGAGGGTAAAAAGTGTTGGTTAAAATTTTTGTGGCGTTTTTTGCCTATATATGATGTCAGATCTTTTAGCTCCGAGAACCCTCCCCCTCAAGTCTATTCAGATTTTTTTGTTATAAAATTATTATGTTTTGTTTGTTAATAAAACTGGCCGCTGTGGCCAAAATTATCCAAAGAATTTAACATGTTATGTTTTTATTGCATAATTAGCGTTAAGTGGGGGTGGCGGGATTTGGGTTGGCCACAGTTGGCGGGGTTGGAGGAGTGGAGATAGGAAAAAGAGCCCAATTTGGCCATACGCGGTCAAGATGGGGGCTGGAATAGGCGCAGCTTGATGTATGCCCCCCACGACTGCGTTGCCATGGGAGTGTTTTTCCCTTTGAATTTTAAACACTGGGTGTGGGATTTTCTGGAGGGGGACGTGGGAGGTTTTGGGGGACGGGGACAGGTTACAGTGGAGGGAAAGTGCGGGAAAACGCCACTTACCTGGGAGAATCCAGCAGGAAAAGCCCTCCCTCTTTTTTCTGCGATGGTTAGTTGTTGTTCTATGGTCATTTTTCGAATCTTAGCATTCCTTGGGAAGGGATATGTTGGTTTGTTTTTGTATTTTCATGCTCTTTATATTCTCACAGTTGCAAGTGGGGCTGGGGGCGGGGTTCTTGGAGTTGGCGATGTTTTATTGGAGGAAGGTCAATTGGATGGGGGTTGATCTGGCTTGTGGTTACGGGCTTTGGACGGGGATTGTCCTCGGGAGCTTTGGGGTTTTTTGGTCTGCCCTGAAAAGGGTTACATGGTGCCCTCGAGCTGGTGGTCACGGCTGAGGGTAAAAAAGTGTTGATTAAAATTTTGGGGGCTTTTTTTTGCCTATACATGATGCCAGATCTTTTAGCTCCAAGAACCCCCCCCCTCAAGTCTTTTCAGATGTTTTTGTTATAAAATTATTATGTTTTGTTTGTTAATAAAACTGGCCGCTGTGGCCAAAATTATCCAAAGAATTTAACGTGTTATGTTTTTATTGCATAATTAGCGTTAAGTGGCGGTGGCGGTATTTTGGTTGGCCACAGTTGGCGGAGTTGGAGGAGTGGAGATAGGAAAAAGAGCCCAATTTGGCCATACGCGGTCAAGATGGGGGCTGGAATAGGCACAGCTTGATGTAGGCCCCCCACGACTGCGTTGCCATGGGAGTGTTTTTCCCTTTGAATTTTAAACGCTGGGTGTGGGATTTTCTGGAGGGGGACGTGGGAGGTTTTGGGGGACGGGGACAGGTTACAGTGGAGGGAAAGTGCGGGAAAACGCCACTTACCTGGGAGAATCCAGCAGGAAAAGCCCTCCCTCTTTTTTCTGCGATGGTTAGTTGTTGTTCTATGGTCATTTTTCGAATCTTAGCATTCCTTGGGAAGGGATATGTTGGTTTGTTTTTGTATTTTCATGCTCTTTATATTCTCACAGTTGCAAGTGGGGCTGGGGGCGGGGTTCTTGGAGTTGGCGATGTTTTATTGGAGGAAGGTCAATTGGATGGGGGTTGATCTGGCTTGTGGTTACAGGCTTTGGACGGGGATTGTCCTCGGGAGCTTTGGGGTTTTTTGGTCTGCCCTGAAAAGGGTTACATGGTGCCCTCGAGCTGGTGGTCACGGCTGAGGGTAAAAAAGTGTTGATTAAAATTTTGGGGGCTTTTTTTTGCCTATACATGATGCCAGATCTTTTAGCTCCAAGAACCCCCCCCCCCCCCCTCAAGTCTTTTCAGATGTTTTTGTTATAAAATTATTATGTTTTGTTTGTTAATAAAACTGGCCGCTGTGGCCAAAATTATCCAAAGAATTTAACGTGTTATGTTTTTATTGCATAATTAGCGTTAAGTGGCGGTGGCGGTATTTTGGTTGGCCACAGTTGGCGGAGTTGGAGGAGTGGAGATAGGAAAAAGAGCCCAATTTGGCCATACGCGGTCATGTTTCCTGTGAGTAGAAGTCAAAAGTATGCAGACTATGTGAAAAGGCAAAAGGAGGAGAGCTGAGAAACACCTGCACCATAGCTAGCTAGCAAGTGGGAGTGAGTAGCGCTAGCTATAAAAGGTGAGCTACCCACCCTAGAGCTTTAGAGAAGGTCATAGAGGAGCAAGTAATTTAATTACTGCTTGTTCTTAAGTCCAAGGTGGAGGAGAGCACCACCATTACACACATAAAGGGTTTGGATGAGCCACAGAAGAGAGGGAGGGAGGTGAGTGAGAGAGGGACTGTAATTTTGCAGTGTGTTGTATTGAATATTGATGAAGGGATTATCGGCAGACTGTGTGAAATGTCACATGTATTAGCCCACCATTGTTGTAAATGGCAATTGTCTTTGTTGCCTCATGTCAAACTGTTGCCTCTTGGCAGAATCTGTAATCAGCATTTAATACTCCTACATTCCATCCAAGCTCTGGTGTCCTGACAATGGTCTATCAAATAGTCACCTTGATCTCTTTAAAACTTGCTCACCAAAATATCAAAGCATGGCATGCTATCAGGATTCTCTAAGGCGGTCATGTGACCACAAATACACGATTTGAACACTCCCAGTCACATTCCGACTAGACATGCCGACCTTTATCAATGCAAGTGAATTGAGTGCACGTCTAGTTGGCACGTGACTGCATGGAAACAAATCGCATAACTGCAGTCACATGACCGCCCAGTCTCGCTGCCAACACTGGAAAAGAAGTCTGCAGTCACACAGAAGGACTGCAGACCTCGAGCCTGGGCAACCCCTTTAATGATTTTATCAGAAATGCATTGCTAATGTGCCACTTTGAGATTGAAGAAAGAAGAGGGGAGCAGAGAGTAGATGACAGCCTGAGAAGGGATTCAGTGATAGACCCCTTTACACATATGAATGTGGCCCCTGAATTAGATTTTTACCAGCACCATCATCAAGGTCACGGTCTACAGACCATTTATAAATTAATAATAATATGTGCTGCGTGATTGGCTCGGATATGAAGAGAGGCACTGTCAGGTCCCCCATGTTCCAACCCAGCAGCATTCACCTACTGTATGTATGAGCTAATTCCCTGCCAGACCATCCCTGTATAACATTATGCAGTGAAATCTAGGTGTAAAAAAAAGCATTTAAAAAGTCCCTGATTCCTATGCTAATGAAGGGCTTTGACTAGTAGATGGGCGTTAGTTGCCCCAGACTAGTCAGGACTCATTCCATGTTATCGTGCCCCTGTGGGTGTGATAACATAATTTGCAGGAGCGCCATCATCTAGTGCACGCCCCCAGAGAAGACTCTGAAGAAATGCTTGGTCTACAAGCAGAGATTTCACATACTGAACTCTGGGGAAAAAAGGGAATATCTGTGCAATGAAGCAACGCAGAACGAAAAGGAAAAAAGTAGCAGAATCAGGATAACCTGGGGATTTGTCCTGCGCAAACATACTGCTGAGCAAGCCAGCAGGAGTCCATAGCTCCTCTATGCAGGGGACAGCTGTGGACCAGGGTTGAGCATACCTGCAGATTAGAGGAGCTGTTAAAACACTGTAATATATAAACTGCACCAGTATCAGGAAGCAGAGGCTAATTAAGTACACCCCGACATCACAAACATTCCCTTTTGTCCTTGCCATGGAGAAGGGTGACATCAGTACACCATGCTCTATGGAGTCTGAAGTTGATAGGCCTTACCTTACAGGTCCGTCTTCTTACATGAAGACGACATATGTTTATCTCCGTCTGTTGAATTGTGAATGTGAATCAGAAAAATAAAAATACAGATATAGGAGGCGTCACACAGAATGCAGAGAGATTGGAATCCAAACCGGGGAACGGATTATGGGATGGGAATGTATCAGTACACCACGATTGTGCTTCGTCAGATGTTGCAGGTCCGACCAGCGCTGAGGGCTTTTTTTTTGCTCTCCAGTTTCTAAGCCGCGGAGCTCGTGTTTTTTTTAGTCTCGTGCAGCAAATATAGAACATCATGTGAGCTTTGCTTTATCTAAATAATGACACTTGACAAACGCTCATCCAAATAATACAAATACAATACAAACTACGGTAAGCAGCTAAAATACATCTGGGCAATCGCTTAAATAGAAACTCCTCATTAGATTTTTTTTTCTGCCATTACTAGCCAAAGGTCTCCATAAATAGCCAGTCTAAGTTACCAGGTTCTAATGCAAACTCTGTAGCAAATATCACGGCTTCCCCACGGCGCAGAATTTCATTTCACTGCTTTCGTTTCGTCCTCCTTAAAATTCTGTGATTTTTTTTTTTTTATAGTTTTGAATAACTCCATTCATTTTACCATTCATTGTACTGAAAACTTGGCAAGGAAAAAAATGTCCAAATTTGTGAGAAACACCGCACAATAGTAGACTGCCCCTTTTGGCTCATCCCCC
The DNA here is from genome assembly GCF_032444005.1 of Ranitomeya imitator. Lineage (NCBI taxonomy): Eukaryota > Metazoa > Chordata > Amphibia > Anura > Dendrobatidae > Ranitomeya > Ranitomeya imitator. The sequence goes on from NC_091291.1 coordinate 31,601,782, forward strand.
CTTTTTCCCATATGGGGGTCTCTATAAAAAAAAATGACTCTGCCTGACATTGGAGGAAATTAAAAAGAATTACTGCAAGACTAATATTACAAAAAAAAACACTGTATATGAATAAATAGTACCGCCATGCTGTGAACACATAATAGCACCACATAGCAATGGAATAATGGCAGCCAGTATAATGATCATTAGCAACACGACTGTGCCAAGACCAATATTACCATCACTATTCCAACAGAAGAGACAAATAATACCGTCAGACCATAACCACATATTACCAATATGTACTGTAATCATAATACCGCCATACTGATCATTAACCAAAGACTGATATTACCACCGTACAGCAACAATGTAATGGTAGATATCAGTTCTACACTGGTGTTCTGCAAACTGTAACACACAGACATCTTTGGCTTCCTGCTTTTCCATCCCTCTCCTCAGATCCCCGCCTCTACACAAACCTTAGAGCGCTATACCCAGTGCCCTAAACAGTAATAATGTCCCCTTCGTGCTCTGCACAGAAAACTAGTCTTTTTGTTGAGACCTACACAGAAACAGTTCCCCCTCGGTGGACACCGCATCCTGAGGCATATACACCCTCTCACACCCTTTCTGATCCTCCATATGAGGTAACCGTCGTGCCACCATTATACCCGTACTTTTGTTTTGCCTACCATTACATTTGTGCCTACTGCACATATCAAGGCTAATCTATTTGCACACTGATGAAGGTCTTGACAGACCGAAACATTTGTGATGTGACTACTGTATGTATTGCACATTAAAATTCTTCACTGCATTCAAGAGAGTGTGCCCGGTCTTCTATATTCCACATAGTAATAGTTCCCCCTCTGTGTCTCCACATAGTAATTGTTCCCCCTCTGTGCCTCCACATAGTAATAGTGCCCCCTCTGTGTCTCCACATAGTAATAGTTCCCCCTCTGTGCCTCCACATAGTAATAGTGCCCCCTCTGTGCCTCCACATAGTAATTGTTCCCCCTCTGTGCCTCCACATAGTAATAGTGCCCCCTCTGTGCCTCCACATAGTAATAGTGCCCCCTCTGTGCCTCCACATAGTAATTGTTCCCCCTCTGTGCCTCCACATAGTAATAGTGCCCCCTCTGTGCCTCCACATAGTAATAGTGCCCCCTCTGTGCCTCCACATAGTAATTGTTCCCCCTCTGTGCCTCCACATAGTAATAGTTCCCCCTCTGTGCCTCCACATAGTAATAGTGTCCCCTCTGTGCCTCCACATAGTAATAGTGCCCCCTCTGTGCCTCCACATAGTAATAGTGCCCCCTCTGTGCCTCCACATAGTAATTGTTCCCCCTCTGTGCCTCCACATAGTAATAGTGCCCCCTCTGTGCCTCCACATAGTAATTGTTCCCCCTCTGTGCCTCCACATAGTAATAGTTCCCCCTCTGTGCCTCCACATAGTAATAGTGCCCCCTCTGTGCCTCCACATAGTAATAGTTCCCCCTCTATGTCTCCACATAGTAATTGTTCCCCCTCTGTGCCTCCACAGAGTAATAGTTCCCCTTCTGTGTCTCCACATAGTAATAGTTCCCCCTCTGTGTCTCCACATAGTAATTGTTCCCCCTCTGTGCCTCCACAGACTAATAGTTCCCCCTCTGTGCCTCCACATAGTAATAGTTCCCCCTCTGTGCCTCCACATGGTAATAGTGCCCCCTCTGTGCCTCCACATAGTAATAGTGCCCCCTCTGTGTCTCCACATAGTAAAAGTGCCCCCTCTGTGCCTCCACATAGTAATAGTGCCCCCTCTGTGCCTCCACATAGTAATAGTGCCCCCTCTGTGCCTCCACATAGTAATAGTGCCCCCTCTGTGCCTCCACAGAGTAATAGTTCCCCCTCTGTGCCTCCACATAGTAATAGTGCCCCCTCTGTGCCTCCACAGAGTAATAGTTCCCCCTCTGTGCCTCCACAGAGTAATAGTTCCCCCTCTGTGCCTCCACATAGTAATAGTGCCCCCTCTTTGCCTCCACATAGTAATAGTGCCCCCTCTTTGCCTCCACATAGTAATAGTGCCCCCTCTGTGCCTCTGCATAGTAATAGTGCCCCCTCTGTGCAGGGCCGGCTCCAGGTTTTTGAGGGCCCCGGGCGAAAGAGTCTCAGTGCCCCCCCCCCCTTAACAAATACCACGATTAATGATGCACGATACAGCAGAGAAATATAGGTATAGTGCAATGCAAGATTTCACTTCTTACATGAGTGATAGCTATTGTAAATTCTGCAGTGTATACTGTACATGCAGGACAGTGGATATAAGTGGTACTGTACAGTGTATATATACAAGAGGAGTGGTGCTGTGCAGTGTATATATACAGGAGGAGTGGTCCTTACAGTGTATATATACAGGAGGAGTGGTGCTGTACAGTGTATATATACAAGAGGAGTGGTGTTGTGCAGTGTATATATACAGGAGGAGTGGTCCTTACAGTGTATATATACAGGAGGAGTGGTGCTGTACAGTGTATATATACAGGAAAGGAGGAGTGGTACTGTGCAGTGTATATATACAGGGGGAGTGGTGCTGTGCAGTGTATATATACAGGACAGGAGGAGTGGTACTGTGCAGTGTATATATACAGGAAAGGAGGAGTGGTACTGTGCGGTATATATATACAGGAGGAGTGGTACTGTGCAGTGTATATATACAGGGGGAGTGGTGCTGTGCAGTGTATATATACAGGAGAAGTGGTACTGTGCAGTATATATACAAGAGGAGTGGTTCTGTGCAGTGTATATATACAGGAGAAGTGGTACTGTGCAGTGTATATATACAGGAGGAGTGGTACTGTGCAGTGTATATATACAGGAGAAGTGGTACTGTGCAGTATATATATACAGGAGGAGTGGTACTGTGCGGTATATATATACAGGAGAAGTGGTACTGTACAGTGTATATATACAGGAGGAGTGGTACTGTGCGGTATATATATACAGGAGGAGTGGTACTGTGCAGTATATATATATACAGGAGGAGTGGTACTGTGCAGTGTATATATACAGGAGGAGTGGTACTGTGCGGTATATATATACAGGAGGAGTGGTACTGTGCGGTATATATATACAGGAGGAGTGGTACTGTACAGTGTATATATACAGGAGGAGTGGTACTGTGCGGTATATATATACAGGAGGAGTGGTACTGTACAGTGTATATATACAGGAGGAGTGGTACTGTGCGGTGTATATATACAGGAGGAGTGGTACTGTACAGTGTATATATACAGGAGGAGTGGTACTGTGCGGTATATATATACAAGAGGAGTGGTACTGTGCGGTATATATATACAGGAGGAGTGGTACTGTGCGGTATATATATACAGGAGGAGTGGTACTGTACAGTGTATATATACAGGAGGAGTGGTACTGTGCGGTGTATATATACAGGAGAAGTGGTACTGTGCAGTATATATATACAGGAGGAGTGGTACTGTGCAGTGTATATATATATACAGGAGGAGTGGTACTGTGCAGTGTATATATACAGGGGGAGTGGTGCTGTGCAGTGTATGTATACAGGAGGAGTGGTACTGTGCAGTGTATATATACAGGAGGAGTGGTACTGTGCAGTGTATATATACAGGAGGAGTGGTACTGTGCAGTGTATATATACAGGGGGAGTGGTGCTGTGCAGTGTATATATACAGGAGAAGTGGTACTGTGCATGATATTGCTATTGGTCGATACCTAGAAGGAATTTTCCCCTTTTTGTCCTTAGCAACAACATATTTGTCGCAGAATAACCCAATCCAAATAACGACAGACTCTAAACTTGGATAATAATTGGCCACAGTGGCCTTTATTATAAACGTACAAATAACAGTAAAATAACGTGGGGAGGAGTCCTTGAAGCTCCAAACTGGTGGTCAACCATAATAGAGAGTGGATAGAAAACAGACCATAAATTTACTCCCAGCCGTTACCACCCAGGCTCGGGAGCACCAAAATACCCCGAAGGGTTAACCATGTCCACTTAAAACTTGGGAATCCTGCCCACCGTTGCCAAGATCGCCCCCCCCCCCCCCCCCCCCCCCGAACCACCAAACCCGAAACCAAAGTTTACACCAACTGAAGAATCCGTATCCCGACAGATCCCCCAGGCCTATTTAGCACCAACTCCAAGGGCCCCTCCCACCGCCACAACGAGGGTATTTTCAATACCGTTTTGCAAACCCAGGGCCCACAAATCGATGCCCACCGCATTCAGATGAACACCATCACCAAGGAGAAAATCATCCCCACCCTTTTCCAGCTCAAAATGACGGATGAACAAGCCTCCGTTCCTGACAACAAAATTAGATACTGCCCGATTAACTTTAATTCTGGCCTTATTAATCTTATGCACGGATCTGGCGTGCCGCCAGCATCTCCTCGGAACGATATCCGACCATACCATGAGTAAAGGTACCGTCACACTAAGCGACGCTGCAGCGATACCGACAACGATGTCGATCGCTGCAGCGTCGCTGTTTGGTCGCTGGAGAGCTGTCACACAGACAGCTCTCCAGCGACCAACGATGCCGGTCCCCTGGTAACCAAGGTAAACATCGGGTTACTAAGCGCAGGGCCGCACTTAGTAACCCAATGTTTACCCTGGTTACCAGCGTAAAAGTAAAAAAACCAAACACTACATACTTACCTTCCGCTGTCTGTCCTCCGGCGCTGTGCTTCTCTGCACACAGCGACCGGAAAGCAGAGCGGTGACGTCACCGCTGTGCTCTGCTTTCCGGCTGGCCGGCGCTGACAGTGCAGAGAAGCAGAGCGCCGGGGACAGACAGCGGAATGTAAGTATGTAGTGTTTGTTTTTTTTTACTTTTACGCTGGTAACCAGGGTAAACATCGGGTTACTAAGCGCGGCCCTGCGCTTAGTAACCCGATGTTTACCCTGGTTAACAGTGAAGACATCGCTGAATCGGCGTCACACACGCCAATTCAGTGATGTCTGCAGGGAGTCCAGCGACGAAATAAAGTTCTGGACTTTCTGCAACGACGAACGATGGCACAGCAGGATCCTGATCGCTGCTGCGTGTCAAACTGAACGATATCGCTAGCCAGGACGCTGCAACGTCACGGATCGCTAGCGATATCGTTCAGTGTGACGGTACCTTAAATCCCGAAAAGACACCCATAACCTGAGAAGGTCGTGCTTAATATCCCGAATCAACTCACGACATGGGCGGATCCCCAAATCATTTCCTCCAACATGTAAAACCAAGATGTCAGGAGGTCTGTCCAAACAAACACCATTATGCACTTCCTGCATAACCCCGTTCCAACACAACCCCCGAAAACCCAACCACCTGACCACAGCCACATCTTTGGAAAGACTGAGTTGACGTCCGTCCCGCCGAACGTCCGCACGCCTCGTGCCCCAATACGCGTAGGAGTGGCCGACGATCCAAACCAACAGGGGATGGGGACCTGGAAAATACAGACGACTTAGATTCCACAAAATTTACCACATACAAAAACAACATGGAACCCCCCCTCAAGCTTTCAGGGTCTAACATAGCTCCTGTAACGCCCCGACTCCCATCTCCTGATCCTCTGAAGAACCTCAGGTGCCAATCCTCCCAAAGCCGCCTCGGTCGCGGCCCCAATACGGAAAGAGTGAGACGCAAAACGAGAAGCATCCATCTCCGACAACGCCCGCCTAAGAACCGCAACAAACTGAAATTTGGACAAAAAAGACCCATTCTCATGACACAACAAAGGTCCAGCCTTAGACGGCCGAAAACTATTAAAAACTTGCCAACAACTGACGGGACACATGAGCGAACCCACAACAGCGCCCAAAACTACCCGTTTACCTCTACCGTCCTGGTTCGTCTTTGACCTATGCAACCAAAATTGTAAACCACCTTCGATAAGCACCACATACCTAGCCAAAAGCCCCCCTTGTCTGTACGTGGTAGGAGACACGATTTCCCCAACCCGCAAAGCTCCAAAAAATGCCAGGGAGAATGCTAAACGAAAAAGAGCCACCTCAAAGTCGGACATACAAATCTCGTCTAAACGCGCCCCAACTTTTTCCAACATGCCAAAGAGATCGGGCACCTGCGATCCCCCCATCCTGCCCTTCTTCTAAAACATTTCACTGCCTGCCTTACCAGAAACAATTTCGTCAAATCCCGTAATCCTCTAAGCTGAAAACCAAAAGCCAAAGCCGACCTAACTCTATCCACCTTCGTCGCCAACCACCCTTCATCAGCACCACGTCTCAACCACAACAACAAGGCACCCACGTTAGCAGCCCCGCATGACACCAACCAGGACTCCCAATCCAACCATTTGACCGGTACGCTGCCCACGTGCTGGGTGCCAAAGACGCATGAATCAAAGGTCCTGCAGCCCGGATACCACGCTCCAGAGTTCCAGCGGGCAGTCCCGCCCCGCCTCCTCCGCATCCGGAGCCAAAGCACGAAAACGCTCCCACTGAAATCGAGACAAAGAGTCAGCAATGGAGTTCTCGACTCCAGGCACATGAGACGCCGTAACATACGCATTAATTGACATGCAGAACTACACCAACTGATGCAAAACCCTGATGACTGGGGGAGAAGATGCCGTTAGACTGTTGATAACGCAAACAACTGCCATGTTATCACAATTAAAGCGAACCCTGCGATTGCGCAAATCCTCCTTCCACAAATAAACGGCAACCAAGATAGGAAAGTTTTCCAATAAGGTCACGTTTTTCACCAAACCGGAACTGAACCAGTCGTCGGGCCACCTGGAGGCACACCTCCGGTCGCCAAAAAGGCGCCAAAACCAACACCACCCGAGGCGTCCGTGAACAAGTCCAAGTCAGAGTTGCCCACCACTTCCTCCATCAGCAGCGAACGGCCACTGTACTGTGCCAAAAAACTGTCCCACACCTCCAAATCGGCTTTGTGCTCGCTAGACAAGCGGACAAAATGATGGGGGGCCTTAACCTCTGCCGTTGTACCCACCAACCTGCGAGAAAACACCCTCCCCATCGGGATGATTCTGCACACAAAGTTAAATTTGCCGAGAAGGGACTGAACCTCACGCAAAGGCAACTTTTTTAAGCGACGCGCTTGAGCCACCTCGCTTCTTAAAACCACCACTTTCTCCTCAGGTAGCCGAAACTCCCATTCAACGGAATCAATGACAATGCCCAAAAATGAAATACATGTGCTGGGCCCCTCGGTTTTCCCAGGCGCCAACGGAACGCCGAAACGTTCTGCCACCCAAATCACTGTCTGCAATGCCATGTCACAACAGCCAGACTGAGCAGGCCCAATGCACAAAAAGTCGTCCAAATAATGTATCACTGAATCCAAACCAGACACATCCCGAACGACCCACTCAAGAAAGGAACTAAAAGCCTCAAAGTATGCACAAGACAACGAACAACCCATCGGCAAACATCTATCCACATAGAACCCCCCGTTCCCATAACAACCCAACAGCCTCATGCTATCCGGATGAACGGGAAGTAACTAAAAAGCAGACAACAACGCGCCCCTGCCGCAACTACGCACCAAGCATGTTACCTCGTCAAAAGACGTATAAACCACAGAGCAAAGCTCTGGATCTATCCCGTCATTCACGGACCGCCCCCGAGGGTACGACAAATGCTGAATTAACCTAAACTTGTTAGGCTCCTTCTTTGGAACCACACCCAATGGAGAAACAAGCAAATCTTCAAGGGGTGGAACGGGGAAAGGACCGGACATCCTCCCCAATGCAACTTCCTTGTTCAACTTTTCAGAAACCACTGCCGCGTGCAACACGGCTGACCTCAAATTCCTCAAAACTTGAGGGATACCAAAAGGAGGGGCGGGTATCCGAAAACCATCACGAAAACCCAATAAAAACAACTCTGCTTTCTGCCTATCTGGGAACCTATTTAGATAGGGGACCATCACGTCCAGCCTCACCGACGTCACCCCCTTTTGAATTGCCGTCGGGCTTTCCTTTTTTCTTGAAGCACTTAGCGGCGCCATGGGAGGATCCACTGCAATGCGAGCACGCGTGTTTGAACTTACAAGTAGCCCCGAATTTGCACTGGCCGTCGTTAAACTGCCAACACAAACCGTGCTTTTGGCCCCCCGATTATCCGGACTGACTTCCTGATCCCGAAGAACTTCCTTGCGAAGCGGTTTGACTGGAATTTCCGGCCCCACCTTGAAAGGAATGACCAAATTTTGTCGGCGCCATTACCTGCAACCACAAACCAATGTCCTTCTGATCCCACCTGATCGCCGGACGAACCGCCTTCCGCTACCTAAACTGTTCGTCGTACCGGAGCCAAGCCTGACCTCCGTACGCCCTGCGTGCCTCGCCTATGGAATCCATGTAACAGAATAGAGCCAAACAATTTTCAGACGCCTTTTCGCCAACTACGCTCGCCAGAATCGCAAACGCTTGCAACGAGTTCACAAAAGTCTGCGGGATAAGACGCCATCTCCGTTTCTCCTCATCCTCCTTCTTACTTTCTAATTATTAGGTTCTGTAGAAGGACGTAGATCTGGGGATTTATTTTGATGGAATATAGGCTGAACTGGATGGACAAATGTCTTTTTTTCGGCCTTACTAACTATGTTACTATGTTACTATGTTACTGTCCTCCTTCTTGCTCTTATCTAAATTAAATTTTTCTAAAGGAAGAAGCGAAAAAATTTCTACGTACTCATCTTTCCAGATCTTCTCCCTCACTTCCTTTTTCAAATGAGCCTCATGCGGCCCCTCAAAACAGACATAAACCTCGCCCCGCACTTTATCGTCCAAACGAATCCCGCCTTCCTTCTCCTTTTCGGTCTGCACAGACACCGACACGGGCTCCTATGAGCTACTCGGCGCCAAGGCACCCCCTCCCAACACCCCCAAACCCAAATCCATAGGACCAACCCACGCGGCCAACGGAGACGGCACCGACCTAACGCCTCCCAATCGTGCAAGCAACTCACGGACACTAGACAACAACTCGCCCACCCCTTCGTTCCCCAAATCCGACCGAACCCTCCCCTGTTCCCCCGAACAGCTGCCCCACTCGCCTGACTAACCCCCACCGCCGGGGAAAAAGATAGCGCCGGTAACAAAACAGACATAGAGTCTTGCTCACCAGGCTGCAGGGTCCCCCCAGCTGCAGACGTCCCGCTTGTCCAACCGTCATCTGCTCCCGATCTGCTCCGTGGAACCCTGCGAGGCTGCGGCTCACCTCGTGATGAGGGACGTGAAGATCCAGCCCCGTCCAGGCCCGGTGCTGACGATCCCGATGCGGCCCGATGGGAAAAGACACCCGGCACAGGCCCACCGTAGGATGCAGGCTCCTCAGACCCCCAACCACGGCTCCTTCCAGATCCGGCTGACAACCCTGGCGACGATCCCGACTCGCTGGATGGGCCGGCAACACCGGAAAACCGGTGGCGCTGCCAGCCGCTGCGGTAGAGGCTCTCTCCCACTGTCTCTGTGCTGCAGCTGAAGCAGGTCGCCCGGCGGGAGCAGCACTGTGGCGCCCACAGGAAGTTGACGATCCAGCGCGTGGAGGCCCTGCCCCCCCGAAGTGAGGGCGAAGCAGGCCTCTCCACCACCGCAGGCCCCAGCGCGGCAGGCGGATTCCTCCTGGACCGGGCCCTGCTTGGGCACTTGCGGGCGGGCGCTCAGTCCGGAGGGTCCCTGGAGGGGCACCTGCGCCTGCGCTGGGGTTGAAGCGCATCTGGGGACAGCCTGTTATGATACGGTGGTCTAGGAGCAACATGGAACGAGCTCTGAAGGAAGTGGTAACTGTACTGACCGCAGTCCCTAAGCTCAACACAACACTAGAAGTAGCCGTGGAATGCTCCTAACTCTCCCTAGGCATCTTGTCACAGCCTAAGAGCTAACTACCCCTAAAGAAAGAAGCAGGAAAACTATCTTGCCTCAGAGAAAATCCCCAAAGGATAGATTATCCCCACACAAATAATGACTGTGAGTGGAGAGGGAAAAGACATACACAGAATGAAACCAGGATGAGCACAGGAGGCCAGTCTAGCTAAATAGATAGGACAGGATGGAATACTGTGCGGTCAGTATAAAACACTACAAAAATCCACGCAGAGTTTACAAAAAATCTCCACACCTGACTAAAGGTGTGGAGGGCAAATCTGCCTCCCAGAGCTTCCAGCAAGACAGAATAAATTCACACTGATAAGCTGGGCAAACATAGAAAGCACAGAATGGATAAGTCCACAATCTATGGACAGAAAAGAGCAAGCAAAAACTTAGCTTAGCTGAACTGGTCAGGAAAACAGGGAAATCCAAAGAGATGTGAACCCAACCAGGAACCATTTACAAGTGGCACTGGCTGAAGAAAGAGCCAGACCTAAATAGCCGAGCAGAAGAGACGATAAGTGGAGGCAGTTGATGACAGCTAACTCCAAGGAGCAGCCATACCACTAGAAACCACAAGAAGGAGCCCAAGAGCAGAACTCACAAAAGTGCCACTTACAACCACCGGAGGGAGCCCAAGAGCGGAATTCACAACAACAGCCGCTCCGGAGGCCGTACGCGCCGAGAACGCAACTCACCGCCTGTCGCCGCCTGCAATTCCCTGCTGCCGCTGCCCAGGATTCCGGCCACCTGGGCTACCAGCCAGCCGGGAGGCTGATGCTCCGCCGCCACCCGCAGCTGCTGAAGCACACCTTTAACGTCCGACATCCTGCAGGACTCTTTGTGTGGCCTCCAGAGCGGGAACTGGTAAGCCCCACCCCATCCCTTCCCTATAAACCCCCTCTTCATGCATATGACCCTCCTCCCATGAATAACCCCACCCTCTAACCTTCTGCTCCCAAACCCCTGTCATAATGGCCTGCACGTACGCCGTCTGTGGGGAGGGGACGGCTCGCTCCGGCCTGCTCTGTGTATATATACAGGAGGAGTGGTGCTGTGCAGTGCATATATACAGGAGGAGTGGTGCTGTGCAGTGTATACAGTGGGGCAAAAAAGTATTTAGTCAGTCAGCAATAGTGCAAGTTCCACCACTTAAAAAGATGAGAGGCGTCTGTAATTTACATCACAGGTAGACCTCAACTATGGGAGACAAACTGAGAAAAAAAAATCCAGAAAATCACATTGTCTGTTTTTTTAACATTTTATTTGCATATTATGGTGGAAAATAAGTATTTGGTCAGAAACAAAATTTCATCTCAATACTTTGTAATATATCCTTTGTTGGCAATGACACAGAAAACGTTTGACCTCTAAGTCTTCACAAGGTTGCCACACACTGTTGTTGGTATGTTGGCCCATTCCTCCATGCAGATCTCCCTAGAGCAGTGATGTTTTTGGCTTTTCGCTTGGCAACACGGACTTTCAACTCCCTCCAAAGGTTTTCTATAGGGTTGAGATCTGGAGACTGGCTAGGCCACTCCAGGACCTTGAAATGCTTCTTACGAAGCCACTCCTTCGTTGCCCTGGCGGTGTGCTTTGGATCATTATCATGTTGAAAGACCCAGCCACGTTTCATCTTCAATGCCCTTGCTGATGGAAGGAGGTTTGCACTCAAAATCTCACGATACATGGCCCCATTCATTCTTTCATGTACCCGGATCAGTCGTCCTGGCCCCTTTGCAGAGAAACAGCCCCAAAGCATGATGTTTCCACCACCATGCTTTACAGTAGGTATGGTGTTTGATGGATGCAACTCAGTATTCTTTTTCCTCCAAACACGACAAGTTGTGTTTCTACCAAACAGTTCCAGTTTGGTTTCATCAGACCATAGGACATTCTCCCAAAACTCCTCTGGATCATCCAAATGCTCTCTATCAAACTTCAGACGGGCCCGGACATGTACTGGCTTAAGCAGTGGGACACGTCTGGCACTGCAGGATCTGAGTCCATGGTGGCGTAGTGTGTTACTTATGGTAGACCTTGTTACATTGGTCCCAGCTCTCTGCAGTTCATTCACTAGGTCCCCCCGCGTGGTTCTGGGATATTTGCTCACCGTTCTTGTGATCATTCTGACCCCACGGGGTGGGATTTTGCGTGGAGCCCCACATCGAGGGAAATTATCAGTGGTCTTGTATGTCTTCCATTTTCTAATTATTGCTCCCACTGTTGATTTCTTCACTCCAAGCTGGTTGGCTATTGCAGATTCAGTCTTCCCAGCCTGGTGCAGGGCTACAATTTTGTTTCTGGTGTCCTTTGACAGCTCTTTGGTCTTCACCATAGTGGAGTTTGGAGTCAGACTGTTTGAGGGTGTGCACAGGTGTCTTTTTATACTGATAACAAGTTTAAACAGGTACCATTACTACAGGTAATGAGTGGAGGAAAGAGGAGACTCTTAAAGAAGAAGTTACAGGTCTGTGAGAGCCAGAAATCTTGATTGTTTGTTTCTGACCAAATACTTATTTTCCACCATAACATGCAAAAAAAATGATAAAAAAAACAGACAATGTGATTTTCTGGATTTTTTTTTCTCAGTTTGTCTCCCATAGTTGAGGTCTACCTATGATGTAAATTACAGACGCCTCTCATCTTTTTAAGTGGTGGAACTTGCACTATTGCTGACTGACTAAATACTTTTTTGCCCCACTGTATATACAGGAAGAGTGGTACTGTGCAGTGTATATACAGGAGGAGTGGTACTGTGCAGTGTATATATACAGGAGCAGTGGTGCTGTACAGTGTATATATACAAGAGGAGTGGTACTGTGCAGTGTTTATATACAGGGGGAGTGGTGCTGTACAGTGTATTTATACATGAGGAGTGGTACTGTGCAGTGTTTATATACAGGGGGAGTGGTGCTGTACAGTGTATATATACATGAGGAGTGGTGCTGTACAGTGTATATATACATGAGGAGTGGTGCTGTACAGTGTATATATACAGGACGAGTGGTGCTGTACAGTGTATATATACATGAGGAGTGGTGCTGTACAGTGTATATATACATGAGGAGTGGTGCTGTACAGTGTATATATACAGGAGGAGTGGTGCTGTACAGTGTATATATACAGGGGGACTGGTACTGTGCAGTGTATATATAGAGGGGGAGTGGTGATGTGCAGTGTATATATACAGAAGTTGTGGTGCTGTGCAGTGTATATATACAGGACGAGTGGTGCTATGCAGTGTTTATATACAGGGGGAATGGTGTGCAGTGTATATATACAGGAGGAGTGGTGCTGTGCAGTGTATATATACAGGGGGAGTGGTGCTGTACAGTGTATATATACAGGAGGAGTGGTGTTGTGCAGTGTATATATACAGGGGTGGTGGTACTGTGCAGTGTATATATACAGGACAGGAGGAGTGGTACTGTGCAGTGTATATATACAGGAGGAGTGGTACTGTGCAGTGTATATATACAGGAGGAGTGGTACTGTGCAGTGTATATATACAGGAGGAGTGGTACTGTGCAATGTATATATACAGGAGGAGTGGTACTGTGCAGTGTATATATACAGGAGGAGTGGTACTGTGCAGTGTTTATATACAGGGGGAATGGTGTGCAGTGTATATATACAGGAGGAGTGGTGCTGTGCAGTGTATATATACAGGGGGAGTGGTGCTGTACAGTGTATATATACAGGAGGAGTGGTACTGTGCAGTGTATATATACAGGGCAGGAGGAGGTGCAGTGTATATATACAAGACAGGAGAAGTGGTACTGTGCAGTGTATATATACAGGAGGAGTGGTGTTGTGCAGTGTATATATACAGGGGGAGTGGTGCTGTACAGTGTATATATACAGGAGGAGTGGTGTTGTGCAGTGTATATATACAGGGGTGGTGGTACTGTGCAGTGTATATATACAGGACAGGAGGAGTGGTACTGTGCAGTGTATATATACAGGAGGAGTGGTACTGTGCAGTGTATATATACAGGAGGAGTGGTACTGTGCAGTGTATATATACAGGAGGAGTGGTACTGTGCAATGTATATATACAGGAGGAGTGGTACTGTGCAGTGTATATATACAGGAGGAGTGGTACTGTGCAGTGTTTATATACAGGGGGAATGGTGTGCAGTGTATATATACAGGAGGAGTGGTGCTGTGCAGTGTATATATACAGGGGGAGTGGTGCTGTACAGTGTATATATACAGGAGGAGTGGTACTGTGCAGTGTATATATACAGGGCAGGAGGAGGTGCAGTGTATATATACAAGACAGGAGAAGTGGTACTGTGCAGTGTATATATACAGGAGGAGTGGTGTTGTGCAGTGTATATATACAGGGGGAGTGGTGCTGTACAGTGTATATATACAGGAGGAGTGGTGTTGTGCAGTGAATATATACAGGTGTGGTGGTACTGTGCAGTGTATATATACAGGACAGGAGGAGTGGTACTGTGCAGTGTATATATACAGGAGGAGTGGTACTGTGCAGTGTATATATACAGGAGGAGTGGTACTGTGCAGTGTATATATACAGGAGGAGTGGTACTGTGCAGTGTTTATATACAGGAGGAGTGGTACTGTGCAGTGTATATATACAGGAGGAGTGGTGCTGTGCAGTGTATATATACAGGAGGAGTGGTACTGTGCAGTGTATATATACAGGAGCATGTAAAGAAGCTGCGGAGACACCATCACGTGTTTCTCGACGCAAGCAGTGAATAGCCAGGCCTTTCCCCGGGAAGGAACAACCACGGGAAGGGCAGCATCCAATAAAGGAAAACATCCAATAAAGGAAAACCACCTATGCCAAGCATGGTATCCATCCACAGACAGCTGTTTCGGGGTTTTTGCCCCTCATCAGTGTGGAGTAGGAATCTGGCTATTAGGAGCAGTGCCTAGTAAAAAGGCTATGAAGGCACAGATGATTGGCCTCGGGGAGACCAAAACATCCAACACCGCGGAGACACCATCACGTGTTTGTCAACGCAGTGATTCCAGAACACTGCCCCCATCCCTTATGGGAAATATGCAGATGCATATAAAGAAGCTGCATATTTCCCATAAGGGAGTGGTGCTGTGCAGTGTATATATACAGGAGGAGTGGTACTGTGCAGTGTATATACAGGACAGGAGGAGTGGTGCTGTGCAGTGTATACAGGACAGGAGAAGTGGTACTGTGCAGTGTATACATATAGGACAGGAGGAGTGGTACTATGCAGTGTATATATACAGGACAGGAGGAGTGGTATTGTGCAGTGTATATACAGGACAGGAGGAGTGGTACTGTGCGGTGTATATATACAGGACAGGAGGAGTGGTACTGTGCAGTGTATATATACAGGACAGGAGGAGTGGTACTGTGCAGTGTATATATACAGGACAGGAGTAGAGGTACTGTGCAGTGTATATATACAGGACAGGAGGATTGGTACTGTGCAGTGTATATATACAGGACAGGTGGAGTGGTACTGTGCAGTGTATATATACAGGACAGGTGAAGTGGTACTGTGCAGTGGATATATACAGAACAGGGGGAGTGGTACTGTGCAGTGTATATATACAGGAGGAGTGGTACTGTGCAGTGTATATATACAGGACAGGAAGAGTGGTACTGTGCAGTGTATATATACAGGACAGGAGGAGCGGTACTGTGCAGTGTATATATACAGGACAGGAAGAGTGGTACTGTGCAGTGTATATATACAGGACAGGAGAAGTGGTACTGTGCAGTGTGTTGTGAATTCTGTTGTCGAGCTCCCTCCTGTGGTCGTGAGTGGTACTTCGGCGAGTTCTGTCCATGGACTCCCTCTGGTGGCTGTGAGTGGAGCTGCTGCTTCTGAGGTTCCTTACACAGGGGACGTGGTTTATCCTTTGGTTGGCTGCTCTATTTAACTCCACTCAGATCGTTACTCCATGCCAGCTGTCAATGTTCCTGCATTGGTTCAGTTCGCTCTTGGATCTTTCTGGTTACCTGTCTACTCCAGCAGAAGCTAAGTTCCTGCTTGTTATTATTTGTTCATTGTTTCCTTGTCCAGTTGGCTATCATGATTTTGTCTTGCTAGCTGGAAGCTCTGGGATGCAGAGTGGCATCTCCGCACCGTTAGTCGGTGCGGAGGTCTTTTTGCACACTCTGCGTGGTCATTTGTAGTTTTTTGTGCTGACCGCAAAGATACCTTTCCTATCCTCTGTCTGTTTAGTAAGTCTGGTCTCCCTTTGCTGAAACTTGTTTCATTTCTGCGTTTGTGACTTTCATCTTTACTCACAGTCAATATATGTGAGGGGCTGCCTTTTCCTTTGGGGAATTTCTCTGAGGCAATGTAGGCTTTATTTTCTATCTCTAGGGCTAGCTAGCTCTTAGGCTGTGAAGAGGCATCTAGGGAGAGTCAGGAACGCTCCACGGCTATTTCTAGTTGTTGTGATAGGATTAGGGGTTGCGGTCAGCAGAGCTCCCACATCCCAGAGCTTGTCCTGTTGAGTTTAACTATCAGGTCGTGCCGGGTGCTCTTAACCACCAGGTCCATAACAGTACAGCTGGCCAAAAGTATTAATGCATCTCAATAGAGGGATAAGAGAAGTTCTGAGACCATTTTTTTTTCTTTGCACTGTGTTTTGTCTTTCTTTTCCCCTAAACCTTTGGGTGGTTCAGGACACAGGTGTTGATATGGACATTCAAGGTCTGTCCTCTTGTGGATCATCTCACTGCAAGGGTACAAAACATTCAAGATTTTGTGGTTCAGAATCCGATGTTAGAGCCTAGAATTCCTATTCCTGATTTATTTTTTGGGGATAGAACTAGGTTCCTGAATTTCAAAAATAATTGTAAACTGTTTCTAGCTTTGAAACCCCGCTCCTCTGGTGACCCCGTTCAACAAGTAAAAGTCATTATTTCTTTGTTGCGTGGTGACCCTCAAGACTGGGCATTTTCCCTTGCGCCAGGAGATCCTGCATTGCGTGATGTTGATGCGTTTTTTCTGGCGCTTGGATTGCTTTATGATGAACCCAATTTAGTGGATCAGGCCGAGAAAATCTTGCTGGCTTTGTGTCAGGGTCAGGATGAAGCGGAGGTATATTGTCAGAAGTTTAGAAAGTGGTCTGTGCTTACTCAGTGGAATGAGTGTGCCCTGGCGGCAATTTTCAGAAAGGGTCTTTCTGAAGCCCTTAAGGATGTCATGGTGGGATTTCCCACGCCTGCTGGTCTGAATGAGTCTATGTCCTTGGCCATTCAGATCGATCGGCGCTTGCGTGAGCGCAAAGCTGTGCACCATTTGGCGGTATTCTCTGAGCATAGGCCTGAGCCTATGCAGTGTGATAGGACTTTGACCAGAGCTGAACGGCAAGAACACAGACGTCGGAATGGGCTGTGTTTTTACTGTGGTGAATCCACTCATGCTATCTCCGATTGTCCTAAGCGCACTAAGCGGTTCGCTAGGTCTGCCACCATTGGTACGGTACAGTCAAAATTTCTTTTGTCCGTTACTCTGATTTGCTCTCTGTCGTCCTATTCTGTTATGGCATTTGTGGATTCAGGCGCTGCCCTGAATTTGATGGACTTGGAGTTTGCCAGGCGCTGTGGTTTTTTCTTGGAGCCCTTGCAGGACCTATTCCATTGAGAGGAATTGATGCTACGCCTTTGGCCAAGAATAAGCCTCAGTACTGGACTCAATTGACCATGTGCATGGCTCCTGCACATCAGGAGGATATTCGCTTTTTGGTGTTGCATAATCTGCATGATGTGGTCGTTTTGGGGTTGCCATGGCTACAGGTCCATAATCCAGTGTTGGATTGGAAATCTATGTCTGTGTCTGGCTGGGGTTGTCAGGCAGTACATGGTGATGTTCCATTGCTGTTAATTTCGCCTTCCACTCCTTCTGAGGTCCCTGAGTTTTTATCAGATTATCGGGATGTATTTGATGAGCCCAAATCCGGTGCCCTACCTCCTCATAGGGATTGCGATTGTGCTATTAATTTGATTCCTGGTAGTAAGTTTCCTAAGGGCCGACTGTTTAATTTATCTGTGCCAGAGCACGCCGCTATGCGGAATTATATAAAAGAATCCTTGGAGAAGGGTCATATTCGCCCGTCGTCGTCGCCATTGGGAGCGGGGTTCTTTTTTGTGGCCAAGAAGGATGGCTCTTTGATACCTTGTATTGATTACCGCCTTCTTAATAAGATCACAGTCAAATTTCACTATCCTTTGCCGCTGCTGTCTGATTTGTTTGCTCGGATTAGGGGGGCTAGTTGGTTCACCAAGATAGATCTTCGAGGGGCGTATAATCTTGTGCGAATTAAACAGGGCGTTGAATGGAAAACATCATTTAATACGCCCGAGGGCCATTTTGAGTACCTGGTTATGCCATTCGGGCTTTCCAATGCTCCATCAGTATTTCAGTCCTTTATGCATGACATCTTCCGAGAGTACCTGGATGGATTCATGATTGTATATTTGGATGACATTTTGGTCTTTTCGGATGATTGGGAGTCTCATGTGAAGCAGGTCAGAATGGTGTTCCAGGTCCTTCGTGCGATTTCCTTGTTTGTGAAGGGGTCAAAGTGTCTCTTTGGAGTTCAGAAGATTTCATTTTTGGGTTTCATTTTTTCCCCTTCTACTATCGAGATGGACCCTGTTAAAGTTCAGGCCATTTATGATTGGACTCAGCCGACATCTGTGAAGAGCCTGCAGAAGTTCCTGGGCTTTGCTAATTTTTACCGTCGCTTCATCACTAATTTTTCTAGTGTTGCTAAATCGTTGACTGATTTGACCAAGAAAGGTGCTGATGTGGTCAATTGGTCTTCTGCGGCTGTAGAGGCTTTTCAGGAGTTGAAGCGTCGTTTTGCTTCTGCCCCTGTGTTGTGCCAGCCAGATGTTTCGCTCCCGTTTCAGGTCGAGGTTGATGCTTCTGAGATTGGAGCAGGGGCTGTTTTGTCGCAAAGAAGTTCTGATGGCTCGGTGATGAAACCATGTGCCTTCTTTTCTAGAAAATTCTCGCTTGCTGAGCGCAATTATGATGTTGGCAATCGAGAGTTGTTGGCCATGAAGTGGGCATTCGAGGAGTGGCGTCATTGGCTTGTAGGAGCTAAAGATCGCGTGGTGGTCTTGACGGAGACAGAGCTCCCACATCCCAGAGCTTGTCCTGTTGAGTTTAATTATCAGGTCGTGCTGGGTGCTCTTAACCACCAGGTCCATAACAGCAGTGTATATATACAGGACAGGAGGAGTGGTACTGTGCAGTGTATATATACAGGACAGGAGGAGTGGTACTGTGCAGTGTATATATACAGGACAGGAGGAGTGGTACTGTACAGTGTATATATACAGGACAGGAGGAGTGGTACTGTGCAGTGCATATATACAGGAGGAGTGGTGCTGTAGAGTGTATATATACAGGAGGAGTGGTGCTGTAGAGTGTATATATACAGGAGGAGTGGTGCTGTGCAGTGTATATATACAGGAGGAGTGGTACTGTGCAGTGTATATATACAGGACAGGTGGAGTGGTACTGTGCAGTGTATATATACAGGACAGGTGGAGTGGTACTGTGCAGTGTATATATACAGGACAGGAGGAGTAGTACTGTGCAGTGTATACATACAGGACAGGAGGAGTGGTACTGTGCAGTGTATATATACAGGACAGGTGAAGTGGTACTGTGAAGTGTATATATACAGGGGGAGTGGTACTGTGCAGGGTATATATACAGGACAGGAGGAGTGGTAGTGTACAGTGTATACATACAGGACAGGAGGAGTGGTACTGTGCAGTGTATATATACAGGAGGAGTGGTACTGTGCAGTGTATATATATACAGGAGGAGTGGTGCTGTAGAGTGTATATATACAG
This sequence comes from Ranitomeya imitator, assembly GCF_032444005.1. Lineage (NCBI taxonomy): Eukaryota > Metazoa > Chordata > Amphibia > Anura > Dendrobatidae > Ranitomeya > Ranitomeya imitator. The sequence continues at coordinate 31,621,502 of NC_091291.1, forward strand.
GAGGAGTGGTGCTGTGCAGTGTATATATACAGAAGGAGTGGTACTGTGCAGGGTATATATACAGGACAGGAGGAGTGGTACTGTGCAGGGTATATATACAGGACAGGAGGAGTGGTACTGTGCAGTGTATATATACAGGAGGAGTGGTACTGTGCAGGGTATATATACAGGACAGGAGGAGTGGTACTGTGCAGTGTATATATACAGGACAGGAGGAGTGGTATTGTGCAGTGTATATATACAGGACAGGAGGAGTGGTACTGTGCAGTGTATATATACAGGACAGGAGGAGTGGTACTGTGCAGTGTATACAGTGGGGCAAAAAAGTATTTAGTCAGTCAGCAATAGTGCAAGTTCCACCACTTAAAAAGATGAGAGGCGTCTGTAATTTACATCATAGGTAGACCTCAACTATGGCAGACAAACTGAGAAAAAAAAATCCAGAAAATCACATTGTCTGTTTTTTTAACATTTTATTTGCATATTATGGTGGAAAATAAGTATTTGGTCAGAAACAAAATTTCATCTCAATACTTTGTAATATATCCTTTGTTGGCAATGACAGAGGTCAAACGTTTTCTGTAAGTCTTTACAAGGTTGCCACACACTGTTGTTGGTATGTTGGCCCATTCCTCCATGCAGATCTCCTCTAGAGCAGTGATGTTTTTGACTTTTCGCTTGGCAACACGGACTTTCAACTCCCTCCAAAGGTTTTCTATAGGGTTGAGATCTGGAGACTGGCTAGGCCACTCTAGGACCTTGAAATGCTTCTTACGAAGCCACTCCTTCATTGCCTTGGCGGTGTGCTTTGGATCATTGTCATGTTGAAAGACCCAGCCACGTTTCATTTTCAATGCCCTTGCTGATGGAAGGAGGTTTGCACTCAAAATCTCACGATACATGGCCCCATTCATTCTTTCATGTACCCGGATCAGTCGTCCTGGCCCCTTTGCAGAGAAACAGCCCCAAAGCATGACGTTTCCACCACCATGCTTTACAGTAGGTATGGTGTTTGATGGATGCAACTCAGTATTCTTTTTCCTCCAAACGCGACAAGTTGTGTTTCTACCAAACAGTTCCAGTTTGGTTTCATCAGACCATAGGACATTCTCCCAAAACTCCTCTGGATCATCCACATGCTCTCTAGCAAACTTCAGACGGGCCCGGACATGTACTGGCTTAAGCAGTGGGACACGTCTGGCACTGCAGGATCTGAGTCCATGGTGGCGTAGTGTGTTACTTATGGTAGGCCTTGTTACATTGGTCCCAGCTCTCTGCAGTTCATTCACTAGGTCCCCCCGCGTGGTTCTGGGATTTTTGCTCATCGTTCTTGTGATCATTCTGACCCCACGGGGTGGGATTTTGCGTGGAGCCCCAGATCGAGGGAGATTATCAGTGGTCTTGTATGTCTTCCATTTTCTAATTATTGCTCCCACTGTTGATTTCTTCACTCCAAGCTGGTTGGCTATTGCAGATTCAGTCTTCCCAGCCTGGTGCAGGGCTACAATTTTGTTTCTGGTGTCCTTTGACAGCTCTTTGGTGTTCACCATAGTGGAGTTTGGAGTCAGACTGTTTGAGGGTGTGCACAGGTGTCTTTTTATACTGATAACAAGTTTAAACAGGTGCCATTACTACAGGTAATGAGTGGAGGAAAGAGGAGACTCTTAAAGAAGAAGTTACAGGTCTGTGCGAGCCAGAAATCTTGATTGTTTGTTTCTGACCAAATACTTATTTTCCACCATAATATGCAAAAAAAATGATAAAAAAACAGACAATGTGATTTTCTGGATTTTTTTTTCTCAGTTTGTCTCCCATAGTTGAGGTCTACCTATGATGTAAATTACAGACGCCTCTCATCTTTTTACGTGGTGGAACTTGCACTATTGCTGACTGACTAAATACTTTTTTGCCCCACTGTATATACAGGAGGAGTGGTACTGTGCAGTGTATATATACAGGAGGAGTGGTACTGTGCAGTGTATATATACAGGAGGATTGGTGCTGTAGAGTGTATATATACAGGAGGAGTGGTGCTGGGCAGTGTATATATACAGGAGGAGTGGTACTGTGCAGTGTATATATACAGGAGGATTGGTGCTGTAGAGTGTATATATACAGGAGGAGTGGTGCTGGGCAGTGTATATATACAGGAGGAGTGGTACTGTGCAGGGTATATATACAGGACAGGAGGAGTGGTACTGTGCAGTGTATATATACAGGACAGGAGGAGTGGTACTGTGCGGTGTATATATACAGGACAGGAGAAGCGGTACTGTGCAGTGTATATACACAGGACAGGAGGAGTGGTACTGTGCAGTGTATATATACAGGGGAGAGGTACTGTGCAGTGTATATATACAGAACAGGAGGAGTGGTACTGTGCAGTGTATATATACAGGACAGGAGGAGTGGTATTGTGCAGTGTATATATACAGGACAGGAGGAGTGGTATTGTGCAGTGTATATATACAGGACAGGAGGAGTGGTACTGTGCAGTGTATATATACAGGAGGAGTGGTACTGTGCAGTGTATATATACAGGAGGAGTGGTACTGTGTAGTGTATATATACAGGAGGAGTGGTACTGTGCAGTGTATATATACAGGACACGAGGAGTGGTATTGTGCAGTGTATATATACAGGACAGGAGGAGTGGTACTGTGCAGTGTATATATACAGGACAGGAGGAGTGATACTGTACAGTGTATATACAGGACACGAGGAGTGGTACTGTGCAGTGTATATATACAGGACAGGAGGAGTGGTACTGTGCAGTGTATATATACAGTACAGGAGGAGTGGTACTGTGCAGTGTATATATACAGGAGGATTGGTGCTGTAGAGTGTATATATACAGGAGGAGTGGTGCTGGGCAGTGTATATATACAGGAGGAGTGGTGCTGTAGAGTGTATATATACAGGACAGGAGGAGTGGTACTGTGCAGTGTATATATACAGGAGGAGTGGTACTGTGCAGGGTATATATACAGGACAGGAGGAGTGGTACTGTGCAGTGTATATATACAGGACAGGAGGAGTGGTACTGTGCGGTGTATATATACAGGACAGGAGAAGCGGTACTGTGCAGTGTATATACACAGGACAGGAGGAGTGGTACTGTGCAGTGTATATATACAGGGGAGAGGTACTGTGCAGTGTATATATACAGAACAGGAGGAGTGGTACTGTGCAGTGTATATATACAGGACAGTAGGAGTGGTATTGTGCAGTGTATATATACAGGACAGGAGGAGTGGTATTGTGCAGTGTATATATACAGGACAGGAGGAGTGGTACTGTGCAGTGTATATATACAGGAGGAGTGGTACTGTGCAGTGTATATATACAGGAGGAGTGGTACTGTGTAGTGTATATATACAGGAGGAGTGGTACTGTGCAGTGTATATATACAGGACACGAGGAGTGGTATTGTGCAGTGTATATATACAGGACAGGAGGAGTGGTACTGTGCAGTGTATATATACAGGACAGGAGGAGTGATACTGTACAGTGTATATACAGGACACGAGGAGTGGTACTGTGCAGTGTATATATACAGGACAGGAGGAGTGGTACTGTGCAGTGTATATATACAGGACAGGAGGAGTGGTACTGTGCAGTGTATATATAGAGGACAGGAGGAGCGGTACTGTGCAGTGTATATATACAGGACAGGAGGAGTAGTACTGTGCAGTGTATATATACAGGACAGGAGGAGTGGTACTGTGCAGTGTATATATACAGGACAGGAGGAGTGGTACTGTGCAGTGTATATATACAGGACAGGAGGAGTGGTGCTGTGCAGTGTATATATACAGGACAGGAGGAGTGGTACTGTGCAGTGTATATATACAGAACACGAGGAGTGGTATTGTGCAGTGTATATATACAGGACAGGAGGAGTGGTACTGTGCAGTGTATATATACAGGACAGGAGGAGTGGTACTGTGCAGTGTATATATACAGGACACGAGGAGTGGTATTGTGCAGTGTATATATACAGGACAGGAGGAGTGGTACTGTGCAGTGTATATATACAGGACAGGAGGAGTGATACTGTACAGTGTATATACAGGACACGAGGAGTGGTACTGTGCAGTGTATATATACAGGACAGGAGGAGTGGTACTGTGCAGTGTATATATACAGGACAGGAGGAGTGGTACTGTGCAGTGTATATATAGAGGACAGGAGGAGCGGTACTGTGCAGTGTATATATACAGGACAGGAGGAGTAGTACTGTGCAGTGTATATATACAGGACAGGAGGAGTGGTACTGTGCAGTGTATATATACAGGACAGGAGGAGTGGTACTGTGCAGTGTATATATACAGGACAGGAGGAGTGGTGCTGTGCAGTGTATATATACAGGACAGGAGGAGTGGTACTGTGCAGTGTATATATACAGAACACGAGGAGTGGTATTGTGCAGTGTATATATACAGGACAGGAGGAGTGGTACTGTGCAGTGTATATATACAGGAGGATTGGTGCTGTAGAGTGTATATATACAGGAGGAGTGGTGCTGGGCAGTGTATATATACAGGAGGAGTGGTGCTGTAGAGTGTATATATACAGGACAGGAGGAGTGGTACTGTGCAGTGTATATATACAGGACAGGAGGAGTGGTACTGTGAAGTATATATACAGGACAGGAGGAGTGGAACTGTGCAGTGTATATATACAGGACAGGAGGAGTGGTACTGTGCAGTGTATATATACAGGACAGGAGGAGTGGTACTGTGCGGTGTATATATACAGGACAGGAGGAGTGGTACTGTGCAGTGTATATATACAGGACAGGAGGAGTGGTACTGTGCAGTGTATATAAACAGGACAGGAGGAGTGGTACTGTGCAGTGTATATATACAGGACAGGAGGAGTGGTATTGTGCAGTGTATATATACAGGACAGGAGGAGTGGTGCTGTGCAGTGTATATATACAGAAGGATTGGTGCTGTAGAGTGTATATATACAGGAGGATTGGTGCTGTAGAGTGTATATATACAGGAGGAGTGGTGCTGTGCAGTGTATATATACAGGACAGGAGGAGTGGTGCTGTGCAGTGTATATATACAGGACAGGAGGAGTGGTACTGTGCAGTGTATATATACAGGAGGAGTGATACTGTGCAGTGTATATATACAGGACAGGAGGAGTGGTACTGTGCAGTGTATATATACAGGACAGGAGGAGTGGTACTGTGCAGTGTATATATACAGGACAGGAGGATTGGTACTGTGCAGTATATATATATATACAGGACAGGAGGAGTGGTACTGTGCAGTGTATATATACAGGACAGGAGGAGTGGTACTGTGCAGTATATATATACAGGACAGGAGGAGTGGTACTGTGCAGTGTATATATACAGGACAGGAGGAGTGGTACTGTGCAGTATATATATATATATATATATATATATATACAGGACAGGAGGAGTGGTACTGTGCAGTGTATATATACAGTACAGGAGGAGTGGTACTGTGCAGTGTATATATACAGGAGGATTGGTGCTGTAGAGTGTATATATACAGGACAGGAGGAGTGGTACTGTGCAGTGTATATATACAGGACAGGAGGAGTGGTACTGTGCAGTATATATACCGGACAGGAGGAGTGGAACTGTGCAGTGTATATATACAGGACAGGAGGAGTGGTACTGTGCGGTGTATATATACAGGAGGAGTGGTACTGTGCAGTGTATATATACAGGACAGGAGGAGTGGTACTGTGCAGTGTATATAAACAGGACAGGAGGAGTGGTACTGTGCAGTGTATATATACAGGACAGGAGGAGTGGTATTGTGCAGTGTATATATACAGGACAGGAGGAGTGGTACTGTGCAGTGTATATATACAGAAGGATTGGTGCTGTAGAGTGTATATATACAGGAGGAGTGGTGCTGTGCAGTGTATATATACAGGACAGGAGGAGTGGTGCTGTGCAGTGTATATATACAGGACAGGAGGAGTGGTACTGTGCAGTGTATATATACAGGAGGAGTGGTGCTGTGCAGTGTATATATACAGGACAGGAGGAGTGGTACTGTGCAGTGTATATATACAGGACAGGAGGAGTGGTACTGTGCAGTGTATATATACAGGACAGGAGGAGTGGTACTGTGCAGTGTATATATACAGGAGGAGCGGTACAGTGTATATATACAGGAGGAGTGGTACTGTGCAGTGTATATATACAGGAGGAGTGGTACTGTGCGGTGTATATATACAGGACAGGAGGAGTGGTACTGTGCAGTGTATATATACAGGACAGGAGGAGTGGTACTGTGCAGTGTATATATACAGGAGGAGTGGTACTGTGCGGTGTATATATACAGGACAGGAGGAGTGGTACTGTGCAGTGTATATATACAGGACAGGAGGAGTGGTACTGTGCAGTGTATATATACAGGACAGGAGGAGTGGTACTGTGCAGTGTATATATACAGGACAGGAGGAGAGGTACTGTGCAGTGTATATATACAGGACAGGAGGAGTGGTACTGTGCAGTGTATATATACAGGACAGGAGGAGCGGTACTGTGCAATGTATATATACAGGACAGGAGGAGCGGTACTGTGCAGTGTATATATACAGGACAGGAGGAGCGGTACTGTGCAATGTATATATACAGGACAGGAGGAGTGGTACTGTGCAGTGTATATATACAGGACAGGAGGAGTGGTACTGTGCAGTGTATATATACAGGACAGGAAGAGTGGTACTGTGCAGTGTATATATACAGGACAGGAGGAGTGGTACTGTGCAGTGTATATATACAGGACAGGAGGAGTGGTATTGTGCAGTGTATATATACAGGACAGGAGGAGCGGTACTGTGCAATGTATATATACAGGACAGGAGGAGCGGTACTGTGCAATGTATATATACAGGACAGGAGGAGTGGTACTGTGCAGTGTATATATACAGGACAGGAGGAGTGGTACTGTGCAGTGTATATATACAGGACAGGAGGAGTGGTACTGTGCAGTGTATATATACAGGACAGGAGGAGTGGTATTGTGCAGTGTATATATACAGGACAGGAGGAGTGGTACTGTGCAGTGTATATATACAGGACAGGAGGAGTGGTACTGTGCAGTGTATATATACAGGACAGGAGGAGTGGTACTGTGCAGTGTATATATACAGTAGGTATGGTGTCACATTGTCTGTTTTTTTAACAATTTATTTGCATATTATGGTGGAAAATAAGTATTTGGTCAGAAACAAACAATCAAGATTTCTGGCTCTCACAGAGAGAAACTTCTTCTTTAAGAGTCTCCTCTTTCCTCCACTCATTACCTGTAGTAATGGCACCTGTTTAAACTTGTTATCAGTATAAAAAGACACCTGTGCACACCCTCAAACAGTCTGACTCCAAACTCCACTATGGTGAAGACCAAAGAGCTGTCAAAGGACACCAGAAACAAAATTGTAGCCCTGCACCAGGCTGGGAAGACTGAATCTGCAATAGCCAACCAGCTTGGAGTGAAGAAATCAACAGTGGGAGCAATAATTAGAAAATGGAAGACATACAAGACCACTGATAATCTCCCTCGATCTGGGGCTCCACGCAAAATCCCACCCCGTGGGGTCAGAATGATCACAAGAACGGTGAGCAAACATCCCAGAACCACGCGGGGGGACCTAGTGAATGAACTGCAGAGAGCTGGGACCAATGTAATAAGGCCTACCATAAGTAACACACTACGCCACCATGGACTCAGATCCTGCAGTGCCAGACGTGTCCCACTGCTTAAGCCAGTACATGTCTGGGCCCGCCTGAAGTTTGCTAGAGAGCATTTGGATGATCCAGAGGAGTTTTGGGAGAATGTCCTATGGTCTGATGAAACCAAACTGGAACTGTTTGGTAGAAACACAACTTGTCGTGTTTAGAGGAAAAAGAATACTGAGTTGCATCCATCAAACACCATACCTACTGTAAAGCATGGTGGTGGAAACATCATGCTTTGGGGCTGTTTCTCTGCAAAGGGGCCAGGACGACTGATCCGGGTACATGAAAGAATGAATGGGGCCATGTATCGTGAGATTTTGAGTGCAAACCTCCTTCCATCAGCAAGGGCATTGAAGATGAAATGTGGCTGGGTCTTTCAACATGACAATGATCCAAAGCACACCTCCAGGGCAACGAAGGAGTGACTTCGTAAGAAGCATTTCAAGGTCCTGGAGCGGCCTAGCCAGTCTCCAGATCTCAACCCTATAGAAAACCTTTGGAGGGAGTTGAAAGTCCGTGTTGCCAAGCGAAAAGCCAAAAACATCACTGCTCTAGAGGAGATCTGCATGGAGGAATGGGCCAACATACCAACAACTGTGTGGCAACCTTGTGAAGACTTACAGAAAACGTTTGACCTCTGTCATTGCCAACAAAGGATATATTACAAAGTATTGAGATGAAATTTTGTTTCTGACCAAATACTTATTTTCCATCATAATATGCAAATAAAATGTTAAAAAAACAGACAATGTGATTTTCTGGATTTTTTTTTCTCAGTTTGTCTCCCATAGTTGAGGTCTACTTATGATGTAAATTACAGACGCCTCTCATCTTTTTAAGTGGTGGAACTTGCACTATTGCTGACTGACTAAATACTTTTTTGCCCCACTGTATACAGGACAGGAGGAGTGGTACTGTGCAGTGTATATATACAGGACAGGAGGAGTGGTGTTGTGCAGTGTATATATACAGGACAGGAGGAGTGGTACTGTGCAGTGTATATATACAGGACAGGAGGAGTGGTACTGTGCAGTGTATATATACAGGACAGGAGGAGTGGTACTGTGCAGTGTATATATACAGGACAGGAGGAGAGGTACTGTGCAGTGTATATATACAGGACAGGAGGAGTGGTACTGTGCAGTGTATATATACAGGACAGGAGGAGTGGTACTGTGCAGTGTATATATACAGGACAGGAGGAGTGGTACTGTGCAGTGTATATATACAGGACAGGAGGAGTGGTACTGTGCAGTGTATATATACAGGAGGTGTGGTGCTGTAGAGTGTATATATACAGGAGGAGTGGTGTTGTGCAGTGTATATATACAGGACAGGAGGAGTGGTACTGTGCAGTGTATATATACAGGACAGGAGGAGTGGTACTGTGCAGTGTATATATACAGGACAGGAGGAGTGGTACTGTGCAGTGTATATATACAGGACAGGAGGAGAGGTACTGTGCAGTGTATATATACAGGACAGGAGGAGTGGTACTGTGCAGTGTATATATACAGGACAGGAGGAGCGGTACTGTGCAGTGTATATATACAGGACAGGAGGAGTGGTACTGTGCAGTGTATATATACAGGACAGGAGGAGTGGTACTGTGCAGTGTATATATACAGGACAGGAGGAGCGGTACTGTGCAGTGTATATATACAGGACAGGAGGAGTGGTACTGTGCAGTGTATATATACAGGACAGGAGGAGTGGTACTGTGCAGTGTATATATACAGGACAGGAGGAGTGGTACTGTGCAGTGTATATATACAGGACAGGAGGAGAGGTACTGTGCAGTGTATATATACAGGACAGGAGGAGTGGTACTGTGCAGTGTATATATACAGGACAGGAAGAGTGGTACTGTGCAGTGTATATATACAGGACAGGAGGAGTGGTACTGTGCAGTGTATATATACAGGACAGGAGGAGCGGTACTGTGCGGTGTATATATACAGGACAGGAGGAGTGGTACTGTGCAGTGTATATATACAGCAGGAGTGGTGCTGTGCAGTGTATATATACAGGACAGGAGGAGTGGTACTGTGCAGTGTATATATACAGGACAGGAGGAGTGGTACTGTGCAGTGTATATATACAGCAGGAGTGGTGCTGTGCAGTGTATATATACAGGACAGGAGGAGTGGTACTGTGCAGTGTATATATACAGGACAGGAGGAGTGGTACTGTGCGGTGTATATATACAGGACAGGAGGAGTGGTACTGTGCAGTGTATATATAGAGGACAGGAGGAGCGGTACTGTGCAATGTATATATACAGGACAGGAGGAGTGGTACTGTGCAGTGTATATATAGAGGACAGGAGGAGCGGTACTGTGCAGTGTATATATACAGGACAGGAGGAGCGGTACTGTGCGGTGTATATATACAGGACAGGAGGAGTGGTACTGTGCAGTGTATATATACAGCAGGAGTGGTGCTGTGCAGTGTATATATACAGGACAGGAGGAGTGGTACTGTGCAGTGTATATATACAGGACAGGAGGAGTGGTACTGTGCGGTGTATATATACAGGACAGGAGGAGTGGTACTGTGCAGTGTATATATAGAGGACAGGAGGAGCGGTACTGTGCAATGTATATATACAGGACAGGAGGAGTGGTACTGTGCAGTGTATATATAGAGGACAGGAGGAGTGGTACTGTGCAGTGTATATATACAGGACAGGAGGAGTGGTACTGTGCAGTGTATATATACAGGACAGGAGGAGCGGTACTGTGCGGTGTATATATACAGGACAGGAGGAGCGGTACTGTGCGGTGTATATATACAGGACAGGAGGAGCGGTACTGTGCGGTGTATATATACAGGACAGGAGGAGTGGTGCTGTGCAGTGTATATATACAGGACAGGAGGAGTGGTACTGTGCAGTGTATATATAGAGGACAGGAGGAGCGGTACTGTGCAATGTATATATACAGGACAGGAGGAGTGGTACTGTGCAGTGTATATATAGAGGACAGGAGGAGTGGTACTGTGCAGTGTATATATACAGGACAGGAGGAGTGGTACTGTGCAGTGTATATATACAGGACAGGAGGAGCGGTACTGTGCGGTGTATATATACAGGACAGGAGGAGTGGTACTGTGCAGTGTATATATACAGGACAGGAGGAGTGGTACTGTGCAGTGTATATATTCAGGACAGGAGGAGTGGTACTGTGCAGTGTATATATAGAGGACAGGAGGAGCGGTACTGTGCAGTGTATATATACAGGACAGGAGAAGCGGTACTGTGCAGTGTATATATACAGGATAGGAGGAGCGGTACTGTACAGTGTATATATACAGGACAGGAGGAGCGGTACTGTGCAGTGTATATATATAGGACAGGAGGAGCGGTACTGTACAGTGTATATATACAGGACAGGAGGAGTGGTACTGTGCAGTGTATATATACAGGACAGGAGGAGCGGTACTGTGCAGTGTATATATACAGGACAGGAGGAGCGGTACTGTGCAGTGTATATATATAGGACAGGAGGAGCGGTACTGTACAGTGTATATATACAGGACAGGAGGAGTGGTACTGTGCAGTGTATATATACAGGACAGGAGGAGCGGTACTGTGCAGTGTATATATATAGGACAGGAGGAGCGGTACTGTACAGTGTATATATACAGGACAGGAGGAGTGGTACTGTGCAGTGTGTATATACAGGACAGGAGGAGTGGTACTGTGCAGTGTATATATACAGGACAGGAGAAGCGGTACTGTGCAGTGTATATATACAGGATAGGAGGAGCGGTACTGTACAGTGTATATATACAGGACAGGAGGAGCGGTACTGTGCAGTGTATATATACAGGATAGGAGGAGCGGTACTGTACAGTGTATATATACAGGACAGGAGAAGCGGTACTGTGCAGTGTATATATACAGGATAGGAGGAGTGGTACTGTGCAGTGTATATATACAGGATAGGAGGAGCGGTACTGTACAGTGTATATATACAGGACAGGAGGAGCGGTACTGTGCAGTGTATATATATAGGACAGGAGGAGTGGTACTGTGCAGTGTATATATACAGGACAGGAGGAGCGGTACTGTACAGTGTATATATACAGGACAGGAGGAGTGGTACTGTGCAGTGTATATATACAGGACAGGAGGAGTGGTACTGTGCAGTGTATATATACAGGACAGGAGGAGTGGTACTGTGCAGTGTATATATACAGGACAGGAGGAGTGGTACTGTGCAGTGTATATATACAGGACAGGAGGAGTTGTACTGTGCAGTGTATATATACAGGACAGGAGAAGCGGTACAGTGCAGTGTATATATACAGGACAGGAGAAGCGGCACAGTGCAGTGTATATATACAGGACAGGAGAAGCGGCACAGTGCAGTGTTGTATTGCCAAGTTTTTATCACTAAGGTTCGGATACGGCTTTAAAGAAGGCTACTACTTGCGATATAACGCAATTTTGTTTCAAATTACAAAATTAAAGAATGGTATGATTGAATAGTATGATTGCGTACACCTTAGTATACTTTAAGATACAAAGTACATACAGTATAAGAATTGAATTCATATAATGACTCACTACTGAGAGGCACAGAAGCAGCCATCTGCAGACCGGACATAACTGCAAGAGAAGTATGCTGCCTTCCAGGTGCGATGATCAAGGATGTGACCGATAGGATACCAAAGCTCTTCAGCTCCAAGGACGTCCACCCATTTCTTCTGATACATGTTGGCACCAATGACACGGCAAGGAAGGACCTACCGACAATCTGCAAGGACTTTGAAGAGTTGGGGAAGAAAGTAAAGGAACTGGATGCACAGGTAGTTTTTTCTTCTATCCTTCCAGTAGACGGGCATGGCACCAGGAGATGGAACAGGATCCTTGATGCAAACAACTGGCTAAGACGATGGTGCAGACAACAAGGATTTGGATTCCTGGACCACGGTGTGAATTACTGGTATGATGGACTCCTCGCCAGAGACGGACTACACCTCAACAAACCTGGGAAACACACATTCGCCAGAAGACTCGCTACACTCATCAGGAGGGCGTTTAACTAGAAGAAGAGGGGACGGGAAGAAAAACATTAGACTCGAACAAAGACGACCCAGGAAAACATACTCAGAAGGGAGGTAAGAACATTTCTAAAACAATCCACAGTGAGGAGATTGGAACAAAACAAAATCCTCTAAACTGCATGCTCGCAAACGCCAGAAGCCTGACAAACAAGATGGAAGAACTTGAAGCAGAAATATCTACAGGTAACTTTGACATAGTGGGAATAACCGAGACATGGTTAGATGAAAGCTATGACTGGGCAGTTAACTTACAGGGTTACAGTCTGTTTAGAAAGGATCGTAAAAATCGGAGAGGAGGAGGGGTTTGTCTCTATGTAAAGTCTTGTCTAAAGTCCACTTTAAGGGAGGATATTAGCGAAGGGAATGAGGATGTCGAGTCCATATGGGTTGAAATTCATGGAGGGAAAAATGGTAACAAAATTCTCATTGGGGTCTGTTACAAACCCCCAAATATAACAGAAAGCATGGAAAGTCTACTTCTAAAGCAGATAGATGAAGCTGCAACCCATAATGAGGTCCTGGTTATGGGGGACTTTAACTACCCGGATATTAAATGGGAAACAGAAACCTGTGAAACCCATAAAGGCAACAGGTTTCTGCTAATAACCAAGAAAAATTATCTTTCACAATTGGTGCAGAATCCAACCAGAGGAGCAGCACTTTTAGACCTAATACTATCTAATAGACCTGACAGAATAACAAATCTGCAGGTGGTTGGGCATTTAGGAAATAGCGACCACAATATTGTGCAGTTTCACCTGTCTTTCACTAGGGGGACTTGTCAGGGAGTCACAAAAACATTGAACTTTAGGAAGGCAAAGTTTGAACAGCTTAGAGATGCCCTTAATCTGGTAGACTGGGACAATATCCTCAGAAATGAGAATACAGATAATAAATGGGAAATGTTTAAGAACATCCTAAATAGGCAGTGTAAGCGGTTTATACCTTGTGGGAATAAAAGGACTAGAAATAGGAAAAATCCAATGTGGCTAAACAAAGAAGTAAGACAGGCAATTAACAGTAAAAAGAAAGCATTTGCACTACTAAAGCAGGATGGCACCATTGAAGCTCTAAAAAACTATAGGGAGAAAAATACTTTATATAAAAAACTAATTAAAGCTGCCAAAAAGGAAACAGAGAAGCACATTGCTAAGGAGAGTAAAACTAATCCCAAACTGTTCTTCAACTATATCAATAGTAAAAGAATAAAAACTGAAAATGTAGGCCCCTTAACCCCTTAATCCCATATGACGTACTATCCCGTCCAGGTGACCTGGGACTTAATTCCCATGGACGGGATAGTACGTCATATGCGATCGGCCGCGCTCACGGGGGGAGCGCGGCCGATCGCGGCCGGGTGTCAGCTGCCTATCGCAGCTGACATCCGGCACTATGTGCCAGGAGCGGTCACGGACCGCTCCCGGCACATTAACCCCCGGCACACCGCGATCAAAGATGATCGCGGTGTGCCGGCGGTGCAGGGAAGCATCGCGCAGGGAGAGGGCTCCCTGCGGGCTTCCCTGAGACGATCGGTACACGGTGATGTGCTCACCGTGTACCGAGCGTCTTCTCCCTGCAGTCCCCGGATCCAAAATGGCCGCCGGGCTGCATCCGGGTCCTGCAGGGAGCACTTCCGGGTCAGGATCAGGCTGCAGCTGCAGCTCTAATCCTGCCCGGCTGTATGTCAGATCACCGATCTAACAGAGTGCTGTGCACACTGTCAGATCGGTGATCTGTGATGTCCCCCCCTGGGACAAAGTGAAAAAGTAAAAAAAAAAATTTCCACACTTGTAAAAAAAAATAAAAAAAAAATTCCTAAATAAAGCAGAAAAAAAAAAATATTATTCCCATAAATACATTTCTTTACATAAAAAAAAAACAAAAAAAACAATAAAAGTACACATATTTAGTATCGCCGCGTCCGTAACGACCCGACCTATAAAACTGGCCCACTAGTTAACCCCTTCAGTGAACACCGTAAGAAAAAAAAAAAAAAAACGAGCCAAAAAACAACGCTTTATTATCATAACGCTGAACAAAAAGTGGAATAACACGCGATCAAAAAGACGGATATAAATAACCATGGTACCTCTGAAAACGTCATCTTGTCCCGCAAAAAACGACCCGCCATATAGCATCATAACCAAAAAAATAAAAAAGTTATAGTCCTGAGAATAAAGCGATGCCAAAATAATTATTTTTTCTATAAAATAGCTTTTATCGTATAAAAGCGCCAAAACATAAAAAAAATGATATAAATGAGGTATCGCTGTAATCGTACTGACCCGAAGAATAAAACTGCTTCATCAATTTTACCAAACGCGGAACGGTATAAAAGCCTCCCCCAAAAGAAATTCATGAATAGCTGGTTTTTGGTCATTCTGCCTCACAAAAAATCGGAATAAAAAGCGATCAAAAACTGTCACATGTCCGAAAATGTAACCGATAAAAACGTCAACTCGTCCCGCAAAAAACAAGACCTCACATGACTCTGTGGACCAAAATATGGAAAAATTATAGGTCTCAAAATGTGGAGACGCAAAAACTTTTTTGCTATAAAAAGCGTCTTTTAGTGTGTGACGGCTGCCAATCATAAAAATCCGATATAAAAAACTCGCTATAAAAGTAAATCAAACCCCCCTTCATCACCCCCTTAGTTAGGCTAGGTTCACATTGCGTTAATGGGTTAACGCTAACGGACAGCGTTGCACGGCGAAAATGTCACAATTAACGCCGTGCAACGGGTCCGTTAGCACAACCATTGACAGCAATGTGATTTTCGGGTGTAGCGCATCGCTAGAGCGTGCCATTTTCGGCTCGCGCTAGCAAGGTGCCGTTCTTTTGTGGCGCGCCTCAGACGCTGCTTGCAGCGTCCGCGGCGCGCCCGAGGTCCGATCCCCGATCTTCCAGAGCGGGGACGTTAACGCGACCACTAAACACGACACCTAAAAAGACATTGCGTTAGCGCAATCCGCTAGTGCTAAACGGATTTCCCTAATGCAATGTGAACCTAGCCTTAGGGAAAAATAATAAAATTAAAAAAAATGTATTTATTTCCATTTTCCCATTAGGGTTAGGGTTAGGGCTAGGGTTAGGGCTAGGGTTAGGGTTTGTATTACATTTACGGTTGGGATTAGGGTTGGGATTAGAATTAGGGGTGTGTCAGGGTTAGGTGTGTGGTTAGGGTTACAGTTGGGATTAGGGTTAGGTGTGCGTTTGGATTAGGGTTTCAGTTATAATTGGGGGGTTTCCACTGTTTAGGCACATCAGGGGCTCTCCAAACGCGACATGGCGTCCGATCTCAATTCCAGCCAATTCTGCATTGAAAAAGTAAAACAGTGCTCCTTCACTTCCGAGCTCTCCCGTGCGCCCAAACAGGGGTTTACCCCAACATATGGGGTATCATCGTACTCGAGACAAATTGGACAACAACTTTTTGGGTCCAAGTTCTCTTGTTATCCTTGGGAAAATAAAAATTTGGGGGGCTAAAAATCATTTTTGTGGGAAAAAAAAGGATTTTTTATTTTCACGGCTCTGCGTTGTAAACTGTAGTGAAACACTTGGGGGTTCAAAGTTTTCACAACACATCTAGATAAGTTCCATGGGAGGTCTAGTTTCAATATGGGGTCACTTGTGGGTGGTTTCTACTGTTTGGGTACATCAGGGGCTCTGCAAATGCAACGTGACGCCTGCAGACCAATCCATCTAAGTCTGCATTCCAAATGGCGCTCCTTCCCTTCCGAGCTCTGCCATGCGCCCAAACAGTGGTTCCCCCCCACATATGGGGTATCAGCGTACTCAGGACAAATTGGACAACAACTTTTGGGGTCCAATTTATTATGTTACCCTTGTGAAAATACAAAACTGGGGGCTAAAAAATAATTTTTGCGAAAAAAAAAAAAAAATTATTTTAACGGCTCTGCGTTATAAACTGTAGTGAAACATTTGGGGGTTCAAAGCTCTCAAAACACATCTAGATAAGTTCCTTATGGGGTCTAGTTTCCAAAATGGTGTCACTTGTGGGGGGTTTTAATGTTTAGGCACATCAGGGGCTCTCCAAACCAACATGGCGTCCCAACTTAATTCCAGTCAATTTTGCATTGAAAAGTCAAATGGCGCTCCTTCCCTTCCGAGCTCTGCTATGCACCCAAAAAGTGGTTTACCCCCCACATATGGGGTATCGTCGCACTCAGGACAAATTGCACAACAACTTTTGTGGTCTAATTTCTTCTCTTACCCTTGGGAAAATAAAAAATTGGGGGCGAAAAGATCATTTTTGTGAAAAAATAAGATTTTTTATTTTTACGGCTCTGCATTATAAACTTCTGTGAAGCACTTGTTGGGTCAAAGTGCTCACCACACATCTAGATAAGTTCCTTAAGGGGTCTACTTTTCAAAATGGTGTCACTTGTGAGGGGTTCCAATGTTTAGGCACATCAGGGGCTCTCCAAACGCAACATGGCGTCCCATCTCAATTCCAGTCAATTTTGCATTGAAAAGTCAAATGGCGCTCCTTCCCTTCCGAGCTCTGCCATACGCCCAAACAATGGTTTACACCCATATATGGGGTATCAGCGTACTCAGGACAAATTGGCCAACAATTTTTGAGGTCCAATTTCTTCTCTTACTCTTGGGAAAATAAAAAATTGGGGGCGAAAAGATCATTTTTGTGAAAAAATATGATTTTTTATTTTTACGGCTCTGCATTATAAACTTCTGTGAAGCAATTGGTGGGTCAAAGTGGTCACCACACATCTAGATAAGTTCCTTAGGGTGTCTACTTTCCAAAATGGTGTCACTTGTGGGGGGTTTCAATGTTTAGGCACATCAGTGGCTCTCCAAACGCAACATGGCGTCCCATCTCAATTCCTGTCAATTTTGCATTTAAAAGTCAAATGGCGCTCCTTCCCTTCCGAGCTCTGCCATGCGCCCAAACAGTGGTTTACTCCCACATATGGGCTATCAGCGTACTCAGTACAGATTGTACAACAATGTTTGGCATCCATTTTATCCTGTTACCCTTGGTAAAATAAAACAAATTGGAGCTGAAATAAATTTTGTGTGAAAAAAAGTTAAATATTCATTCTTATTTAAACATTCCAAAAATTCCTGTGAAACCCCTGAAGGGTTAATAAACTTCTTGAATGTGGTTTTGAGCACCTTGAGGGGTGCAGTTTTTAGAATGGTCTCACACTTGGGTATTTTCTATCATATAGACCCCTCAAAATGACATCAAATGAGATGTGGTCCCTAAAAAAAAATGGTGTTGTAAAAATGAGAAATTGCTGGTCAACTTTTAACCCTTATAACTCCCTAACAAAAAAAAATTTTGGTTCCAAAATTGTGCTGATGTAAAGTAGACATGTGGGAAATGTTACTTATTAAGTATTTTGCGTGAGATATCTCTGTGATTTAAGGGCATAAAAATTTAAAGTTGGAAAATTGCGAAACTTTCTAAATTTTCGCCAAATTTCCGTTTTTTTCACAAATAAACGCAAGTTATATCGAATAAATGTTACTACTAAAATGAAGTACAATATGTCACGAGAAAACAATGTCAGAATCGCCAAGATCCGTTGAAGCGTTCCAGAGTTATAACCTCATAAAGGGACAGTGGTCAGAATTGTAAAAATTGGCCCGGTCATTAACGTGCAAACCACCCTCGGGGCTTAAGGGGTTAAAAAATAGTGAGGAAAGAATGGTTGTAGATGACGAGGAAAAAGCTAACATATTAAACACCTTCTTCTCCACGGTATTCACGGTGGAAAATGAAATGCTAGGTGAAATCCCAAGAAACAATGAAAACCCTATATTAAGGGTCACCAATCTAACCCAAGAAGAGGTGCGAAACCGGCTAAATAAGATTAAAATAGATAAATCTCCGGGTCCGGATGGCATACACCCACGAGTACTAAGAGAACTAAGTAATGTAATAGATAAACCATTATTTCTTATTTTTAGTGACTCTATAGCGACAGGGTCTGTTCCGCAGGACTGGCGCATAGCAAATGTGGTGCCAATATTCAAAAAGGGCTCTAAAAGTGAACCTGGAAATTATAGGCCAGTAAGTCTAACCTCTATTGTTGGTAAAATATTTGAAGGGTTTCTGAGGGATGTTATTCTGGATTATCTCAATGAGAATAACTGTTTAACTCCATATCAGCATGGGTTTATGAGAAATCGCTCCTGTCAAACCAATCTAATCAGTTTTTATGAAGAGGTAAGCTATAGACTGGACCACGGTGAGTCATTGGACGTGGTATATCTCGATTTTTCCAAAGCGTTTGATACCGTGCCGCACAAGAGGTTGGTACACAAAATGAGAATGCTTGGTCTGGGGGAAAATGTGTGTAAATGGGTTAGTAACTGGCTTAGTGATAGAAAGCAGAGGGTGGTTATAAATGGTATAGTCTCTAACTGGGTCGCTGTGACCAGTGGGGTACCGCAGGGGTCAGTATTGGGACCTGTTCTCTTCAACATATTCATTAATGATCTGGTAGAAGGTTTACACAGTAAAATATCGATATTTGCAGATGATACAAAACTATGTAAAGCAGTTAATACAAGAGAAGATAGTATTCTGCTACAGATGGATCTGGATAAGTTGGAAACTTGGGCTGAAAGGTGGCAGATGAGGTTTAACAATGATAAATGTAAGGTTATACACATGGGAAGAGGGAATCAATATCACCATTACACACTGAACGGGAAACCACTGGGTAAATCTGACAGGGAGAAGGACTTGGGGATCCTAGTTAATGATAAACTTACCTGGAGCAGCCAGTGCCAGGCAGCAGCTGCCAAGGCAAACAGGATCATGGGGTGCATTAAAAGAGGTCTGGATACACATGATGAGAGCATTATACTGCCTCTGTACAAATCCCTAGTTAGACCGCACATGGAGTACTGTGTCCAGTTTTGGGCACCGGTGCTCAGGAAGGATATAATGGAACTAGAGAGAGTACAAAGGAGGGCAACAAAATTAATAAAGGGGATGGGAGAACTACAATACCCAGATAGATTAGCGAAATTAGGATTATTTAGTCTAGAAAAAAGACGACTGAGGGGCGATCTAATAACCATGTATAAGTATATAAGGGGACAATACAAATATCTCGCTGAGGATCTGTTTATACCAAGGAAGGTGACTGGCACAAGGGGGCATTCTTTGCGTCTGGAGGAGAGAAGGTTTTTCCACCAACATAGAAGAGGATTCTTTACTGTTAGGGCAGTGAGAATCTGGAATTGCTTGCCTGAGGAGGTGGTGATGGCGAACTCAGTCGAGGGGTTCAAGAGAGGCCTGGATGTCTTCCTGGAGCAGAACAATATTGTATCATACAATTATTAGGTTCTGTAGAAGGACGTAGATCTGGGGATTTATTATGATGGAATATAGGCTGAACTGGATGGACAAATGTCTTTTTTCGGCCTTACTAACTATGTTACTATGTTACTATGTTACTAAGATTGTGTCACAATGAGCATTGTCTGTATGTAAATGTATGACAACAAATGCTGCTCTGTAATGGTCTGAATGCATTCTGTATATTTCAAAATGGACTCAAAATAGACATTTTTATATTCACATTACAAGTCTATATATACAGGAGGAGTGGTACTGTGCAGTGTGTATATATACAGGAGGAGTGGTACTGTGCAGTGTATATATACAGGAGGAGTGGTACTGTGCAGTGTGTATATATACAGGAGGAGTGGTACTGTGCAGTGTATATATACAGGAGGAGAGGTACTGTACAGTGTATATATACAGGAGGAGTGGTACTGTGCAGTGTATATATACAGGAGGAGAGGTACTGTACAGTGTATATATACAGGAGGAGTGGTACTGTGCAGTGTATATATACAGGAGGAGAGGTACTGTGCAGTGTATATATACAGGAGGAGTGGTACTGTGCAGTGTATATATACAGGAGGAGTGGTACTGTACAGTGTATATATACAGGAAGAGTGGTACTGTGCAGTGTATATATACAAGAGGAGTGGTACTGTGCAGTGTATATATACATGAGGAGTGGTACTGTGCAGTGTATATATACAGGAGTAGTGGTACTGTGCAGTGTATATATACAGGAGGAGTGGTACTGTGCAGTGTGTATATACAGGAGGAGTGGTACTGTGCAGTGTATATATACAGGACAGGAGAAGTGGTACTGTGCAGTGTATATATACAGGACAGGAGGAGTGCTCACACACCACCAAGAAACTTGAAGACACAAAAGAGCATAGTAGAACCAAAAACACTAAGTTTAAAAAAATCACAGTAATCCGCAAGTGCTAGTAAAAAGATGTAAAAAACAGGGTATTTGGTTGATACGTTTTTTGCAAAAAATGTATACTAAGCTGCTCCACCAAACGTCAAGGTATACCCATATCAGAGCAGTCCTAACTGATGTATGCAATCCCTATCTGATGTATTTAAAAACCTGATCATCTGTATATTACCTGTGTGAACAGGGTTCAGAGAGGAAAAGTCCATGTGGACATGCTGAGTGGAACAGCTTTTGTGCAGATAGCCCAAGAGGAGTGGTGGGTAACTCCCAAGTCTTGTAGACACAAGAGAACAATCATGGAAACAGGAACACATGGGCTACTTGCACAGTGAACAAGTCTGTAGGAACATGCTCACACACCACCAAGAAACTTGAAGACACAAAAGAGCATAGTAGAACCAAAAACACTTAGTTTAAAAAAATCACAGTAATCCGCAAGTGCTAGTAAAAAGATGTAAAAAACAGGGTATTTGGTTGATACGTTTTTTGCAAGAAATGTATACTAAGCTGCTCCACCAAACGTCAAGGTATACCCATATCAGAGCAGTCCTAACTGATGTATGCAATCCCTATCTGATGTAATTAAAAACCTGATCATCTGTATATTACCTGTGTGAACAGGGTTCAGAGAGGAAAAGTCCATGTGAACATGCTGAGTGGAACAGCTTTTGTGCAGATAGCCCAAGAGGAGTGGTGGGTAACTCCCTTGTCTTGTAGACACAAGAGAAAAATTATGGAAACAGGAACACATGGGCTACTTGCACAGTGAACAAGTCTGTAGGAACATGCTCACATACCACCAAGAAACTTGAAGACACAAAAGAGCATAGTAGAACCAAAAACACTTAGTTTAAAAAAATCACAGTAATCCGCAAGTGCTAGTAAAAAGATGTAAAAAACAGGGTATTTGGTTGATATGTTTTTTGCAAAAAATGTATACTAAGCTGCTCCACCAAACGTCAAGGTATACCCATATCAGAGCAGTCCTAACTGATGTATGCAATCCCTATCTGATGTATTTAAAAATCTGATTATCTGTATATTACCTGTGTGAACAGGGTTCAGAGAGGAAAAGTCCATGTGGACATGCTGAGTGGAACAGCTTTTGTGCAGATAGCCCAAGAGGAGTGGTGGGTAACTCCCTAGTCTTGTAGACACAAGAGAAAAATTATGGAAACAGGAACACATGGGCTACTTGCACAGTGAACAAGTCTGTGGGAACATGCTCACATACCACCAAGAAACTTGAAGACACAAAAGAGCATAGTAGAACCAAAAACACTTAGTTTAAAAAAATCACAGTAATCCGCAAGTGCTAGTAAAAAGATGTAAAAAACAGGGTATTTGGTTGATACATTTTTTGGAAAAAATGTATACTAAGCTGCTCCACCAAACAGGAGGAGTGGTACTGTGCAGTGTATATATACAGGAGGAGTGGTACTGTACAGTGTATATATACAGGAGGAGTGGTGTTGTGCAGTGTATATATACAGGACAGGAGGAGTGGTATTGTGCAGTGTATATATATAGGGGGGAGTGGTACTGTACAGTGTATATATAAAGGAGGAGTGGTACTGTGCAGTGTATATATACAGGACAGGAGGAGTGGTGCTGTGCAGTGTATATATACAGAAGGAGTGGTACTGTACAGTGTATATATACAGGAAGAGTGGTACTGTGCAGTGTGTCACGATATGGTATGAAATATCATATAAGTAGCTCTCTTGCTCAAGGCTGTGGGCTAACAAGCCCCCCTTCCCTTTCACTCAGCCAAGAGCTGCTTTGCCAATGTACTGGGGGGAGTTTTATGGCCGAAAGGTATTTACGACCGGCATTTCCTGCCGTGCAAGCTCTTGTCCAGCTGTCAGTGAACTAGAAACTTCTAGGATCCATGAAAGATTCTTTGTTTGGTTTTTGTACGATATTATGCACAATGTTTACGTTAAGAACACGAAAATATATATTCGTATTCTCACTCGGTGTATCTACCCATCCCGCGAAACACGGGCTTCTAACTCCATCTGGTAAAGAAGTAGGGATTTCTCTGTAAATATGTATCCCAGATAGGACATATTTGATCTCATTAGAATGCCCACGTTAATCCGAGATGAATGCTGGGTTTGTTATGACTATGACATGTTTTGTAGCGAAGTTATAGAAATTAGAGAAAATAGTTTAAAGTTTACTTAGAATGTAGAGAGAGGAGGGTCTGGATAAACCAGCCTTTCTGTGATGTCACAGCCTTAAGGTTTTAAGTGTCTGTCAGGCTCTGAGGAGTCACTTCTTTTTGACTTCTTGTCTTCTCCTGAAGCCAGCAGCACGTCCAATGAGCTGGGACGTATGGTTGCCTGCCATGCTTTGAACATGTGAGTGTTACCTTTTCTCATTTAATTCCTGTTTATTTCATAATTACCCTTGTACATATTTGCAATTGTCTCATTTGTAACATCTTTATAAAATATTTTTGATAAAGCACTGCCTAACTTTTTATGGGATATAATATCATATGTTAGTTCATTCTCCATGCTCTAAAAACCGTACCCTAAGCCTTCTGAAGGGAAATACGCTACTGTTGTGTTGGGTTAGCTTCGGACCCGTTTAATCGAAGCTGGTGGCAGCGATAGTGTGCTGACTTTTGGATTATGTTGTAGCGACTGCGGCATTGATAATTATTGTTCCTGCCTGAGTGGGAGTAGTTTATCGCGTCGCTGCAGCGTGCCCAATAGCCAGTACATAGCAGGCAGCCTTTCTGGCGACTAATTACCCAGGGTGCAGTACCTAATCTGACCTGAGAGTAAGGAGGCGCCAGAGAGCTGTAAGTGTTAAGTGGAACTGTAAGCGGGATATACATAAATCCCTGCAGTTCGTGGTACATGGAAAAGCAGTGGGATACCTAAAATAAGCCCCTGCTGTAAACTAAGAGGTCAATAGCCTTGGGTGTGTTATTTCATCACATTGTGGAGTGGAGGGATAACTAAGATAAGCCCCCCTGCACATGTGATAGCCGTCTGTTGGCCCAAAGTCACCCCGACCCGTGACGTAGGGGTGACGATCACGGTGTGAATCGTGACAAATTGGTGGCAAGGCGGTGGGATATCTTAGAGCATTAGTGAATTGGTTTGAGTAATCATTCCTCTCACTAAAAACTTGCAGAAAGTTCTTGCGAGGACTCTGCGCAAATAAGTTTGGAGAACAAACTCAGTGTTTTATTAGGCTTGAGACAATTGCGTACTGGTAATTATCCCCTCCCTTTCTCTTCGTTTTTCTGTCCTATCTTTTATTTGGCAACCATGGTTGTGCTGGGAGAAACCTTTTATGAGCAGCAGACCAGAGACACCCTTATTGCCTTATGCAAGACACAGCACATTGACTTTGCAAGCAAAAACAAAGCCCAACTGGTCGCAGATCTGGTGCAATGGGAAGCCGCTCTAGACCGCTCTCAGAGCTCAGAGGCCGCAGAAGCCAGCACGAGCAGAGGTGCTGCAGCAGGGGTTCAACCACTGAATGCTGGCAGGGACGTCGGCAGCTGATTCAGCAATACCGGCAGGAGGCCGAGTCCCGAGCCGAGCGAGAGGCCCAGGCCCAACGAGCCGGGCAGGAGGCCTAGGCCCAGCGAGCCGAGCGAGAGGCCCAAGCGGAGCGGGAGTACCAGCTGCAGATGGCCCGACTGCAAATGCAGGGGTCGTCCCAGTCCAGCCGTGAGCCCAGCAGCGCTCAGATACCTAAGCCTCGGCCCGATCACTTCCCTGTTATGGACAAGGACGGAGACTTGGACACTTTTCTGCGGGCCTTTGAGAAAGCCTGCAGACAGTACCGGCTGCCTACAGATGAATGGGCACGATACCTGATACCAGGGCTGAGAGGCAAAGCTCTGGAGGCGTTTGCTGCCCTCCCTCAAGAACAAGATGGTGACTATGAGGCCATCAAGCAGGCTCTGATAGCCAAGTACCAGCTTACTCCCGAGGTGTACCGTAGAAAGTTCCGGACCCTCCAACGTGGCCCACACGACAGTTACAGTGATGTGGTGCATGGACCAGTGGACCCAAGGACTGTCAGTGACCACCTTTGCACAGGTGAGACCTGATGATCAAAGACCAGTTCTTTCATCTTTGCCCAGCTGAGGTGCGACAATTTGTGATGGACAGAGAACCCAAAGACATGACGAAAGCAGCGCAGATTGCCGATGCCTATGATGCCAACCGTAGATCGGAAGTGCGGAAGCCAGTCACCACCAGCTGGAGAGGGGGTAAGCCTGCAACCAACGCCAGTATCCCTGCCAGCCAACACACCAGAGGTCCTGACCCCGTGGCGAACAGCACCAGACCTACCACCGAACCTCGCAAGTGTTACACCTGCAATCAGACTGGTCATATCAGTCCCTCCTGCCCAACCAAGCAGAAGAACACCCCAGCCAAGGCCCCTGGGCCTAATGCAGCAGTTCTTTTGGTGGGTGGTGTGGTTGGGAGGGTGTGTGACAACGTACAGCACGTCACTGTGGGAGGCCATGTTGCTACAGGCCTCAAGGACACCGGGACTGAACGAACCCTCATCCGACCCGAACTGGTGGCCCCTGAAGAAATCATTCCGGCGAAAACCCTAACTGTCACGGGGATTGGGGGCATCAGCTGTCCCTTACCGATGGCCCGGGTTTTTATTGATTGGGGTGCCGGGAGCGGGGTGAAAGAAGTGGGGCTGTCTGATAATTTGCCCACTGATGTTTTGTTGGGGACTGATTTGGGGAGGATGGTTGCATACTACGTCCCTGACACCCCTCCCCAATCTACTAATGAGGGTAAAGTTAACCCTGATGATGATGATGATGGGAAATTGCATGTGTTACCTGACCATGCTTTATCTTGTAATGATGCATCTAATAACCATTTTTTTCCTAGGATTGATGGTGAAAATGTTGTACCTGTGCCAACTGAACCTGATAATGATTTTTCTGTGAAGGTTAATGTGTCCATAGGTACAGGTGTGCCCAGCCACGTCGCTCTGCGGAGTGAGACGGCTGAGGAACCCCTAACAGGGGCAAGTGTCGGTGCTACAGGAAATGGGGAGATGCATGGGAACCGTGAGGAAGGTGACGCCATGAAAGTGACCAGTGCCACCGAGGAAGGTAACTGGCCCATAAGTAGCACTGCCCCTGGAGTGTTGGGGGTGGATGGGGAGGTAGAGCCCATAGCAGCGCCGGCTGATGGGCCTGTAGAAACCCCCGGGGAGACAGCCTACGTAGCTGCTGTCACCCGCAGTCAGAGTGCCTGGAACGCAGATAACTGTCTGCCTTCCGGACCCTCCTCAGTCATCACTGTGACTGAACCAGAGGTGGACCCAGAGCAGGTCCAAGAGGGTTCCCGTGGGAAGGGACCCTGACGTCGCTTCTGGCCTCCCCTAGCCAGGAGTTTCAGGCCGCTCTGCACACAGATGCGAGCCTAGAGAGTTTGAGACAACTTGCCGGGACGCACATCTCCGAGGCTGATAAGGAGAAGGTGTTCTGGGAACGAGGAAGGTTATACCGGGAGACAGTAGCCGGAGAATCACAAAAGGAGTGGTTGAGGGAAAGATAGCTGGTCGTCCCGCAGCAATTCCGGGGTGAGTTGTTGCGGATTGCCCATGAGATCCCGCTAGCTGGACACTTGGGGATCAGCAAAACTAAGGCCCGGCTGTCTCAACACTTCTATTGGCCTAAGATGGGGACAGATGTATCAAACTACTGCCGCTCCTGTGTCACCTGTCAAAGAGTGGGGAAGGCGGGGCCTGTTCTTAAGTCTCCCCTGATCCAGTTGCCAGTGATAGAGGAACATTTCCAGAGGATCGCAGTGGACATTGTGGGCCCGCTGGCCATCCCCAGCAGCTCTGGAAAGCAATACATCCTTACTGTGGTAGACTATGCTACCCGGTACCCAGAGGCAGTAGCTCTGTCGTCAACTAGGGCAGATAAGGTGGCGGATGCCCTGTTGGCTATCTTTTCACGTGTAGGATTTCCCAGGGAAATGCTTACTGATCAAGGGACCCAATTTATGTTTCGCCTAATGGAGGCTCTCTGTAAGAGAATGCAGGTGAAGCACCTGGTATCGAGTGCGTATCACCCACAGACCAATGGCTTGTGTGAACGCTTCAATGGTACCCTCAAACAGATGCTACGCATGCTGGTTGAGACTCAAGGGCACGACTGGGAGTGGTACCTCCCACACCTGCTGTTCGCTTACCGAGAGGTTCCGCAGGCCTCGACGGGGTTCTCCCCCTTCGAGCTCCTGTATGGCAGGCGAGTCCGGGGACCCCTTGGGTTGGTAAGAGAATTCTGGGAAGAGGAGCCGAACCCTTCTGAAGTGTCCATAGTGGAGTATGTCATGCGCTTCCGTGACAAGATGCAGACCTTGACGCAGTCGGTGCATGACAACATGACGCAGGCTCAGGCTGATCAGAAGCACTGGTACGACCAGAACGCCCGGGAGCGGACCTACCACGTGGGTCAAAAGGTGTGGGTGCTGGTCCCCGTACCAATGGATAAGCTTCAGGCGGCCTGGGAGGGCCCGTACGTCGTCCACCAACAGCTCAACCCGGTCACTTACGTGGTCACGCTTGACCACGCTCGGGGTAGGCGAAAGGCCTTTCACGTCAACATGATGAAGGCTCATCACGAACGTGAACCTTTCGTCCTACCGGTCTGCAGCTTGCCCGAAGACGGTGAGGAAGACACCCTCCTGGACATGCTGGCCCAAGCCAAGGCCAATGGGTCCATCGAGGACGTGGAGGTAAGCGCTTCATTAACTGAACCCCACCGGTTGCAGTTGCAAACCACACTTGAACCCTTCCGGGTCGTGTTCTCCAACCGACCTGGGAGGACTCAGTTAGCAGTCCACGAGGTGGACACCGGGAATCACGCCCCACTACGGCGAACACCCTATCGAATCTCTGACCAGGTGCAGCAGATTATGCGCCAAGAGATCGATGAGATGTTACAGCTGGGGGTGATTTGATGGTCAAAGAGCGCGTGGGCATCACCTGTAGTTCTCGTGCCAAAGAAGGACCGGACCACCCGGTTCTGCGTGGACTACAGGGGGCTCAACGCCATCACAGCCTCTGACGTGCACCCAATGCCGCGCATCGAGGAGCTGCTGGATAAGTTAGCTGGCGCAGATTACCTAACAATAATGGATCTGAGTCGAGGATACTGGCAGATTCCCCTGAGCCCTGAAGCGCAGGAGAAGTCTGCCTTTATCACATCCTTTGGACTGTACGAGTCCACGGTCATGCCCTTCGGCATGGTCAACCTCCTGCTTCAGGGACTGGAGAAGTACGCCGTGGCGTACTTGGATGACATTGCCATCTTCAGTTCCTCCTGGGAGGAACACCTGCAGCATCTCGAGGAGGTGCTCAGGCGAATTCACCAAGCAGGACTGACTATCAAGCCCGGAAAGTGCCAGATGGGCATGAGGGAGGTTCACTACCTGGGGAACCGGGTAGGCGGGAACACCCTGAAGCCAGAGCCGGAGAAAGTGGGCGCGATCGTGAACTGGCCCACTCCCGTGACCAAGAAACATGTGATGTCCTTCTTTGGCACTGCAGAGTACTATAGGCGCTTTGTACAACACTATAGTAGCCTGGCAAAACCTTTGACGGACCTCACCAGGAAGAAGCTACCCCACATTGTCAACTGAACAGATGGCTGTGAGGGGGCCTTCCAGGCGTTGAAAACCGCACTGTGCAATGCCCCTGTGTTGAAAGCAGTGGACAGCAGTCGACCGTTCTTGGTGCAGACCAACGCCAGGGAGTTTGGCCTTGGTGCTGTGCTCAGCCAGGTTGACTCGGAGGACCAAGAGCACCCCGTGTTATACCTGAGCCGGAAGCTTTTGCCGAGGGAAGTGGCCTACTCCACCATCGAGAAGGAGTGCCTGGCCATAGTCTGGGCCCTGCAGCGCTTGCAGCCCTACTTGTACGGTCGCCCCTTCACTGTGGTGACCGACCACAACCCTCTGCGCTGTCTAAACGCCATGTGTGGAACCAACGGCAGGTTGCTACGCTGGAGCCTTGCCCTTCAGCAGTTTGACTTCACCATTGAACACAAAACGGGCAAAGAGCATGGGAATGCAGATGGACTCTCCCGCCAGGGTGAACCTACTGAGGTGCCCATGGAGGCATACCGTGGGGTTCTGCCTCCCTAGCGCACACCAAAAGGGGGAGGTGTCACGATATGGTATGAAATATCATATAAGTAGCTCTCTTGCTCAAGGCTGTGGGCTAACAAGCCCCCCTTCCCTTTCACTCAGCCAAGAGCTGCTTTGCCAATGTACTGGGGGGAGTTTTATGGCCGAAAGGTATTTACGACCGGCATTTCCTGCCGTGTAAGCTCTTGTCCAGCTATAAGTGAACTAGAAACTTCTAGGATCCATGAAAGATTCTTTGTTTGGTTTTTGTACGATATTATGCACAATGTTTACGTTAAGAACACGAAAATATATATTCGTATTCTCACTCGGTGTATCTACCCATCCCGCGAAACACGGGCTTCTAACTCCATCTGGTAAAGAAGTAGGGATTTCTCTGTAAATATGTATCCCAGATAGGACATATTTGATCTCATTAGAATGCCCATGTTAATCCGAGATGAATGCTGGGTTTGTTATGACTATGACATGTTTTGTAGTGAAGTTATAGAAATTAGAGAAAATAGTTTAAAGTTTACTCAGAATGTAGAGAGAGGAGGGTCTGGATAAACCAGCCTTTCTGTGATGTCACAGCCTTAAGGTTTTAAGTGTCTGGCAGGCTCTGAGGAGTCACTTCTTTTTGACTTCTTGTCTTCTCCTGAAGCCAGCAGCACGTCCAATGAGCTAGGACGTATGGTTGCCTGCCACGCTTTGAACATGTGAGTGTTACCTTTTCTCATTTAATCCCTGTTTATTTCATAATTACCCTTGTACATATTTGCAATTGTCTCATTTGTAACATCTTTATAAAATATTTTTGATAAAGCACTGCCTAACTTTTTATGGGATATAATATCATATGTTAGTTCATTCTCCATGCTCTAAAAACCGTACCCTAAGCCTTCTGAAGGGAAATACGCTACTGTTGTGTTGGGTTAGCTTCGGACCCGTTTAATCGAAGCTGGTGGCAGCGATAGTGTGCTGACTTTTGGATTATGTTGTAGCGACTGCGGCGTTGATAATTATTGTTCCTGCCTGTGTGGGAGTAGTTTATCGCATCGCTGCAGCGTGCCCAATAGCCAGTACATAGCAGGCAGCCTTTCTGGCGACTAATTACCCAGGGTGCAGTACCTAATCTGACCTGAGAGTAAGGGGGCGCCAGAGAGCTGTAAGTGTTAAGTGGAACTGTAAGCGGGATATACATAAATTCCTGCAGTTCGTGGTATATGGAAAAGCAGTGGGATACCTAAAATAAGCCCCTGCTGTAAACTAAGAGGTCAATAGCCTTGGGTGTGTTGTTTCATCACATTGTGGAGTGGAGGGATAACTAAGATAAGCCCCCCTGCACATGTGATAGCCGTCTGTTGGCCCAAAGTCACCCCGAACCGTGACGCAGGGGTGACGGTCACGGTGTGAATCGTGACAAATTGGTGGCAGCGGTCAGGGAATCCTGACACAGTGTATATATACAGGACAGGAGGAATGGTGCTGTGCAGTGTATATATACAGAATAAGTGGTACTGTACAGTGTATATATACAGAAGGAGTGGTGTTGTGCAGTGTATATATACAGGACAGGAGGAGTGGTACTGTGCAGTGTATATATACAGGGCAGGAGGAGTGGTACTGTGCAGTGTATATATACAGGACAGGAGGAGTGGTGTTGTGCAGTGTATATATACAGGACAGGAGGAGTGGTACTATGCAGTGTATATATACAGGACAGGAGGAGTGGTGCTGTACAGTGTATATATACAGGGGGAGTGGTGCTGTGAATTGTATATATACAGGAGGAATGGTACAGTGCAGTGTATATATACAGGGGGAGTGGTGCTGTGCAGTGTATATATACAGGAAGAATGGTACAGTGCAGTGTATATATACAGGAGGAGTGGTACTGTGCAGTGTATATATACAGGAGGAGTGGTACTGTGCAGTGTAGATATACAGGGGGAGTGGTGCTGTGCAGTGTATATACAGGAGGAGTGGTGCTGTGCAGTGTATATATACAGGGGGAGTGGTGCTGTGCAGTGTATACATAGGAGGAGTGGTGCTGTGCAGTGTATATATACAGGGGGAGTGGTACTGTGCAGTGTATATATACAGGACAGGAGGAGTGGTGCTGTGCAGTATATATACAGGAGGAGTGGTACTGTGCAGTGTATATATACAGGGGGAGTGGTGCTGTGCAGTGTATACATAGGAGGAGTGGTGCTGTGCAGTGTATATATATAGGGGGAGTGGTACTGTGCAGTGTATATATACCGGGGTGGTGGTGCTGTGCAGTGTATATACAGGAGGAGTGGTGCTTTGCAGTGTATATATAGGAGGAGTGGTGCTGTGCAGTGTATATATACAGGAGGAGTGGTACTGTACAGTGTATATATACAGGAGGAGTGGTACTGTGCAGTGTATATATACAGGAGGAGTGGTACTGTACAGTGTATATATACAGGGGGAGTGGTGCTGTGCAGTGTATATATACAGGAGGAGTGGTACTGTGCAGTGTATAGATATACAGGAGGAGTGGTGTTGTACAGTGTATATATACAGGAGGAGTGGTGCTGTACAGTGTATATATATAGGAGGAGTGGTACTGTGCAGTGTATAGATATACAGGAGGAGTGGTGTTTTGCAGTGTATATATATAGGGGGAGTTGTGCTGTGCAGTGTATATATACAGGGGGAGTGGTACTCTGCAGTGTATATATACAGGAGGAGTTGTGTTGTACAGTGTATATATACAGGAGGAGTGGTACTGTACAGTGTATATATACAGGGGGAGTGGTACTGTGCAGTGTATATATACAGGAGGAGTGGTACTGTACAGTGTATATATACAGGAGGAGTGGTACTGTGCAGTGTATATATACAGGGCAGGAGGAGGTGCAGTGTATATATACAGGAGGAGTGGTACTGTACAGTGTATATATACAGGGGGAGTGGTACTGTGCAGTGTATATATACAGGAGGAGTGGTACTGTGCAGTGTATATATACAGGAGGAGTGGTGTTGTGCAGTGTATATATACAGGAGAAGTGGTAATGTGCAGTGTATATATACAGGAGGAGTGGTACTCTGCAGTGTATATATACAGGAGGAGTGGTGCTGTGCAGTGTATATATACAGGAGGAGTGGTACTGTGCAGTGTATATATACAGGAGGAGTGGTGTTGTGCAGTGTATATATACAGGAGGAGTGGTGTTGTGCAGTGTATATATACAGGAGGAGTGGTACTGTGCTGTGTATATATACAGGAGGAGTGGTGTTGTGCAGTGTATATATACAGGAGGTGTGGTGCTGTGCAGTGTATATATACAGGAGGAGTGGTGTTCTGCAGTGTAT
The DNA here is from genome assembly GCF_032444005.1 of Ranitomeya imitator. Taxonomy (NCBI): domain Eukaryota; kingdom Metazoa; phylum Chordata; class Amphibia; order Anura; family Dendrobatidae; genus Ranitomeya; species Ranitomeya imitator. Next base: position 31,654,099 of record NC_091291.1, read on the forward strand.
ATATACAGGAGGAGTGGTACTGTGCAGTTTATATATACAGGAGGAGTGGTGTTGTGCAGTGTATATATACAGGAGGAGTGGTAATGTGCAGTGTATATATACAGGAGGAGTGGTACTCTGCAGTGTATATATACAGGAGGAGTGGTGCTGTGCAGTGTATATATACAGGAGGAGTGGTGGTGTACAGTGTATATATACAGGAGGAGTGGTACTGTGCAGTGTATATATACAGGAGGAGTGGTGTTGTGCAGTGTATATATACAGGAGGAGTGGTAATGTGCAGTGTATATATACAGGAGGAGTGGTACTCTGCAGTGTATATATACAGGAGGAGTGGTGCTGTGCAGTGTATATATACAGGAGGAGTGGTGGTGTACAGTGTATATATACAGGAGGAGTGGTACTGTGCAGTGTATATATACAGGAGGAGTGGTGTTGTGCAGTGTATATATACAGGAGGAGTGGTGTTGTGCAGTGTATATATACAGGAGGAGTGGTACTGTGCTGTGTATATATACAGGGGGAGTGGTGCTGTGCAGTGTATATATATACAGGAGGTGTGGTGCTGTGCAGTGTATATATACAGGAGGAGTGGTGTTCTGCAGTGTATATATACAGGAGGAGTGGTACTGTGCAGTTTATATATACAGGAGGAGGGGTGTTGTGCAGTGTATATATACAGGAGGAGTGGTACTCTGCAGTGTATATATACAGGAGGAGTGGTGCTGTGCAGTGTATATATACAGGAGGTGTGGTGCTGTGCAGTGTATATATACAGGAGGAGTGGTGTTCTGCAGTGTATATATACAGGAGGAGTGGTACTGTGCAGTGTATAGATATACAGGAGGAGTGGTGTTGTACAGTGTATATATACAGGAGGAGTGGTGCTGTACAGTGTATATATATAGGAGGAGTGGTACTGTGCAGTGTATAGATATACAGGAGGAGTGGTGTTTTGCAGTGTATATATATAGGGGGAGTTGTGCTGTGCAGTGTATATATACAGGGGGAGTGGTACTCTGCAGTGTATATATACAGGAGGAGTTGTGTTGTACAGTGTATATATACAGGAGGAGTGGTACTGTACAGTGTATATATACAGGGGGAGTGGTACTGTGCAGTGTATATAGACTGTGGAGACCTGGGTGTCGTAACCAGTGCCTTCCCCCCCCCCATCAATCCCGTAATGAAACACACACAGTCCTAGGTGGGTTGAACAGGTCGGTCACAGTTTATTAATTAATAAGCAGAGAAAGGGCAATTACATATCGTAACGAGCGGCTCGCGCCGAGCTCCTGTCCGTGATAGACAGGGGAATTGGCCAAACGAGCGGTTACGACCTTTGCCCTCCCCCGCTTCTTCCGCTGTGACTTAATAAAGGTTACCAGGGTTAGTTATATCACATACGTATGCAAAAACACACTCTTTTTTTTTTTTTTTTTAATAAATATTACAACATAATTTACACATTTACATTCTCCTGCGGGTTAGTATCATAATTAGCCTTTAAAAGGGAGGGTGGGTGGGACGAAAGCTTCCAGGTGTCCGCCGAGAGTGAAAGAGAAAGTTCCTGGCCGGACACCTGGATTTAACCCCTGTAGGAGTGGCCGTAGGACCCCTCCCCTCTAGTGTCCACTGGCCGGCTGGGGGTCTTCCAATTAGTGCATCACTAAGGGGGGGAGTGATGCTAGGGGGGAACTGGCACAGACCACCTTTACGTGCAGCTCTCCATGTGCTCCCCAGTCAGAGACGCGCACCTTATTCAGTACCGCGTCTGCCAGACTGTGGAGACCTGGGTGTCGTAACCAGTGCCTTCCCCCCTCCCATCAGTCCCATAATCAAACACACACAGTCCTAGGTGGGTTGAACAGGTCGGTCACAGTTTATTAATTAATAAGCAGAGAAAGGGCAATTACATATCGTAACGAGCGGCCCGCGCCGAGCTCCTGTCCGTGATCGACAGGGGAATTGGCCAAACGAGCTGTTACGACCTTTGCCCTCCCCCGCTTCTTCCGCCACTGAGGATCCCGTGTATTACCTACGCGGGACTCCGACCCCACCCCTCGATGTTAGGGCCTGTTCAACCCCATCCTGTAAACCAGACAGAAAAATATCGAGGCCAATGTCCGTTAGGTGAACTCCGTCCGGTCTTAGTTGTGGCGTGTTATCCCCTTGTAGCTGGCGGTGCCGGATCACGATACCGCCTCTTCCTCTCACATATTTTCCAATCCGCGCGTTGAATTTACCCCTTGTCCGCTCTATGGCTTTTTTATCTCTTGCTCCTCGCCAAACGGCCCGTGGTGTTATATCCGACCACACCAGGATCATGTTCCTGAATAGACAGCTGAACCTTTCCATATCAGTTGTCACCCATTTGTACAAATCGGCCACCTTTTGTTTGCCGAGGTCATTGCCACACGCGTGTACCACCATTATTACCGGGTGTTCCGCCATCCTTGCAATGCCAACCATCTCCTTGAACACCTGTTTCCACTGGAGGCCTTTGATACCCCTCCAGTTTACTTTTATGCCCGGGAGGTAAAGATTTGTTCCTCCTGGCCGCAGTTTGGCCCTCTTTTCGGCCCAGTAAACGTAGGAATCTCCTACCACCCAAACTTCCACCCCTGTAAGAGACAACACATGTCAATTAAGCAAGTCAGGTCTTATGTATCTGGCGAAGCATGCGGACTTCCAACGACCCATTCTCTGCACCTCGGCCTCTGACACTCCTGCCCTAGCCGCTTCTGTGGCTGCCCCTATGCGGAACGAATGTGTTCTGTACTCGTTTGGATTAGCGCCGGTTTTTTCCAAGCATAGCTTGAACATCGCCTGGAATTGGTACTTGGTCAGAGGGGACCCGTCTGTATGAGTGAAGAAAAATCTACCAGCGTGTCTTATCACGGCGTATCTTCTAACCATTTTTAGCGGGCAAGCTGGGCCCTCTGTGGAGTTAACCAGGACCCATGTACCCCTACCGGAGGGATCGCATTTGGATTTTTTGACCCTGATGCGCAGGGCGTCACTGCATATTACCATGTCCTCATTAATTAGGCCTCCTTCCGACGCGTTTTTTGACCGCGGTAGCAATTCACTGATACGCAGTGCTCCGAAAAAGACGGTCGCAAAAGCTGCCGATAAGAGGGCCGCCTCATATTGCGATGAGCAGACCGACGGGGATATCGCAATCAGGTCCTGCAATAGTCTCAGAGAGATGGGGCGGCGACATTCTTGGCTTGGCTGAAGCCTTTTACAACCTTTTATGGCTTGTCTTATGCAGAAGGACTTAGTTACGTCTACCCATCCCAATAATTGAAAGAAAAGTGCTAGCCCCGATAATTTCCGTTGTGCTGAGGTGCCCGACGCCCCATCTTCTCTCATCCGCACTAGAAAATCAGTCGTCACCGCGCTTCGTGTTTGATCGCATTTATCGACTGGCCTACCCCGAATTAGTGAGCACCACTCCTCCCAAGCCTTACCATACACCCGCCAGGTAGCTGGCGAAACGGAGGCCCGGATTAAGGGCATCAATGATTGGCCACTGTATCCCACAGGGACAGTGGACACAGGATACCCAGGGGTTGCGCGCTGGGCTGCTGGATTCTGAAAGCCTGCCAATTGGAAAATAACAATGGGTTAATGATATTCTCGTCAACCCCCGCCACCACGGTGGCTCTACACCAAATATTGTTTTCTAGGCATAACAGCGCAAGCCGTCGCAAAAGAGCAAGTATGGGCAAGGATGAAGAAGACATGTGATTTAAACTCTTCGCTGTTTTCGTATTTTTAGTTTGGAAACGAATGTTCATGTTCCTCAACTGATCGGCCCATATCTCCAACGCTGCTACTACCGCAAACACTTCCCATAGGGCTGGGTCTTGCCCCCACTTTGTTGTCGTCCATCTCTCTGGCCAACCAGATTTGCACCATTGGTTTTTATAGATTGCTGCGAAACCCTCTTTTTTGTTCCACCCTAATGTCAGCCCTAAATCCTCGCTTGTAATCTCTAGCCATGACGCACGTGTGACCGTTGTACGATTGTAGGAACGTCTGCCATACCAGCAGATCAGCTTTTAGCGAACGAGTGAGCCTAATTCTGTGGCCGGGCTGAGAAGCACCTTTTGTTGCCAGCGATAGTCTGCGCGAGAATGCTCTGCCGACCGGCATTACCCGGCAGGCGAATGTCAGTAGACCCAATAACGCCTGCATTTGCTGTAGGGTTACCTTTTTAACTTCGCGGAAGCCTTTCAACATTTGCAGGGTTTTTTGTATTTTATCCTCTGGTAAGCGGAACACCATCATGTTGGTATCTATTTCAATGCCCAGAAAGGGCAATACATTACATGGACCCTCCGTTTTCTCCGGTGACAATGGCACGCCGAATTTGAGTGAGATAGATTTGAATTTTTCTAGTAGATCGAAGCAGAGTTTAGAATTTCTGGGGCCGACGAACAGGAAATCGTCGAGGTAGTGAATTAGGGATTTACTGCCCGTTTCGTACCGAACTACCCAATCTAGGAAGGTGCTGAACAGCTCGAAATAGTGACATGAGATGGAACATCCCATCGGGAGGCACATGTCGAAGTAATAGTATTGGTCCACTTTGCAGCCCAGAAGGTGGAAACATTCGGGGTGCACGGGTAGTAAACGGAATGCCGATTCAATATCGGATTTGGCTAGCAGGGTGCCGGAACCGGCTGCCCGCACTAATTCAACCGCCTTATCAAAAGACGCGTATGAGACAGAAGCTTCTTCTGGGGTAATTGCGTCGTTAACCGAATCGCCCTTTGGGTGGGATAAATGATGGATTAGGCGGTATTTACCGGGTTCCTTTTTTGGTATGATGCCTAACGGTGATATTTTAATGTTTTTGAAGGGGAGCGACGTAAAGGGGCCGGCTACCCTACCCAATTCTACCTCCTTTCCAATTTTTTGCCTAAGAATTTTGTTGACGGGGTGATGTCGCAGGACGGGGAAACTCTGGCTCCCGCTACAGCGAGGGACTGGCCGATGTCCTGAGTATCGTGCGTTGGAGCCCGATTACTACCACATAGTGGCGGATTGATGGCTCCGTCTTCAGCGACTGCGCGGTGGTTGTTGTGGCTGGAAGCCGCGGGGGATTGTTCTCCCCGGCTGAAAGCCCTTGAGGGTGGCCGTGATTTAGAGGATTTACCACGTGCATGATGACTCTTATCCGGACTTACCGACACCTCGGACCCCTCGGATGTTGCCGATGACAGCCATCCTGTGGCCCGGGATCTGCGGCGGCTCCTATGGGAGCTGCGTCTGCGACGGTGACGGGAGGGGCGTTTAGAGGAGTAGCGGGAACGGCGACGGGAGTTATCGGAGGAAGATTGGGAGGACGAGCGGCGTCTACGCCTTCGTCCGCCGTTGTTATGCGGTGTAATGGGGGGGATTCTATCGGTGGACAGAGGGGGATAATTGGCCGTAGATGGTCCTGTAGCGCTAATCGGAAGGGGGGGCGTCAGGAGGTAACCGTATTCCTCCCTATTGCTGGCATTTGACGGGGCAGTGGTAAACGGAAAATTTTTATTAAGATTTTGGGCTGTGGGGGGAGGTGATAATGTATCTGTGCTTGGTGCGTTTACTGAGATGTCGCCGTGATTCCCGCTGCGCGGCTGTTGAGCGCCTTGCTCGGTACCATGGGACCGAACAACGCGCTCTTCAGCCACCCTGTGACCTCTCCGGCCTGACCCCTGATACCCCCGTACAGGCATCAGTGCTGCGCCTGCCGGGGGTAAGCTGGAGGTCACGCCAGGAGATAAATCAGCACGCTGTTCGGACGAGTTCGACCGAACAGCGCACTCTGTGGCACGTGAGGGGTTAAAACCAGCCCCCAGGTTACCCCCTGCGGGCGGCGTATATGTGCCCGCAGGGAAGGCAACCGAGGACTGACCAGCGCTCTGTTCAGCGCTGATATGCGGCGACCGGAAGTGGGTGGGCGGGGACCGGAAGTGGCTGGGCGGAGCCTCCCCAGAGCTCCGAGCGGTGCCCGAGGCCTCCGGAAGACGCCTACAGCTGCGAGGCGGTGAGGCCCTCTCCTCCCCGACCTGGAGCCGCTCCGGGGCGCGAGGCAAGCGGGCAGATCGCCTGCCACCCGGCGCCACCACCGGCCTCTCCGGAGCGGCCGGGGAAGGGGGCGACACCGTCCGCCGCCGGGCGCCGCCGGATGTAGCCCCGCACAGCCGGCTGCCCATCGCTGCCTTCCGCCCCCACCGGAGTCCGGACAAGAGCCGGCGAGGAGACGCCGGCCACCCTCCGACGGGTGCGACGCCCGGCTCTGCCCCGCCGCCTTCGAGAGGCCCCCAGACCCTCTACAGCCGAGGGCCCCGATACTGGCAGCGGCACAGAGAGGGGCCTCTGTCCAACGATCGGGGCTGAGCCAGATGACGGACCACAGGGTGCTGGTGCTCCCGAAGGCAGCAGAGGTGAGCTAGGCCCGAGGGGGCCCGATGGCGGAGGGGTAAGGGAGAACAGCCCTGGAGAAGGGATACTGGGGGACGGACCTAGGGGACCAGAGGGCGACGGGGTAATGGAGGACGGACCTACTGGACCAGGGGACGAAGGGGTGAGGAAAGACAGAGCGGGGTCGGGAGAAGGCCCAGGGAGGTGAGCCCTGACGCCGGTAAGGATGGCCTGAAGCCAGTGCTCACCTCTCTGTTCCAATCCTTTCCGCAGGGCCTCGACCAGGGAGTCCGACATTACTACAGGGATGCAGGGACAAAAGCTTCCAGGTGTAAAAGCTTCCAGGTGTCCGCCGAGAGTGAAAGAGAAAGTTCTCGGCCGGACAACTGGATTTAACCCCTGTAGGAGTGGCCGTAGGACCCCTCCCCTCTAGTGCCCACTGGCCGGCTGGGGGTCTTCCAATTAGTGCATCACTAAGGGGGGGGAGTGATGCTAGGGGGGAACTGGCACAGACCACCTTTACGTGCAGCTCTCTATGTGCTCCCCAGTCAGAGACGCGCACCTTATTCAGTACCGCGTCTGCCATACAGGAGAAGTGGTGTTTTGCAGTGTATATATACAGTGGGAGTGGTGCTGTGCAGTGTATCTATACAGGGGGAGTGGTACTGTGCAGTGTATATATACAGGAGGAGTGGTGCTATGCAGTGTATATATACAGGGGGAGTGGTGCTATGCAGTGTATATATACAGGGGGATTGGTACTGTGCAGTGTATATATACAGGGGGAGTGGTGCTGTGCAGTGTATATATACAGGGGGAGTGGTACTGTGCAGTGTATATATACAGGAGGAGTGGTGTTTTGCAGTGTATATATAGAGGGGAGTGGTGCTGTGCAGTGTATATATACAGGGGGAGTGGTACTGTGCAGTGTATATATACAGGAGGAGTGGTGTTGTACAGTGTATATATACAGGAGGAGTGGTACTGTGCAGTGTATATACACAGGAGAAGTGGTGTTGCACAGTGTATATATACAGGAGGAGTGGTGTTGTGCAGTGTATATATACAGGAGGAGTGGTACTGTGCAGTGTATATATACAGGAGGAGTGGTGTTTTGCAGTGTATATATACAGGGGGAGTGGTGCTGTGCAGTGTATATATACAGGGGGAGTGGTACTGTGCAGTGTATATATACAAGAGGAGTGGTACTGTGCAGTATATATATACAGGAGGAGTGGTGTTGTGCAGTGTATATATACAGGAGGAGTGGTGTTGTGCAGTGTATATATACAGGGGGAGTGGTACTCTGCAGTGCATATATACAGGAGGAGTGGTACTGTGCAGTGTATATATACAGGGGGAGTGGTGCTGTGCAGTGTATATATACAGGGGGAGTGGTACTGTGCAGTGTATATATACAAGAGGAGTGGTACTGTGCAGTATATATATATATACAGGAGGAGTGGTGTTGTGCAGTGTATATATACAGGAGGAGTGGTGTTGTGCAGTGTATATATACAGGGGGAGTGGTACTCTGCAGTGCATATATACAGGAGGAGTGGTGCTGTGCAGTGTATATATACAGGAGAAGTGGTGGTGTACAGTGTATATATTGTTATGGACCTGGTGGTTAGGAGCACCCTGAACGACCTGATGGTTAAACTCACACAGGACAAGCTCTGGGAAGTGGGAGCTCTGCTGACCGCAACCCCTAATCCTATCACACACCTAGAAATAGCCGTGGAGCGTACCTAACACGACCTAGATGCCTCTTCACAGCCTAAAAGCTAACTAGCCCTAAAGATAGAAAAAAAAAGCCTACCTTGCCTCAGAGAAATTTCCCAAAGGAAAAGGCAGCCCCCCACATATATTGACTGTGAGTAAAGATGAAAGTCACAAACACAGAAATGAAACAGGTTTCAGCAAAGGGAGGCCCGACTTACTAAACAGACTGAGGATAGGAAAGGTATCTTTGTGGTCAGCACAAAAAACTACAAAAGACCACGCAGAGTGTGCAAAAAGACCTCCGCACTGACTCACGGTGCGGAGGTGCCACTCTGCATCCCAGAGCTTCCAGCTAGCAAGGCAAAATCATGATAGCCAACTGGACAAGGAAACAATGAACAAATAATTAACTAGCAGGGACTTAGCTTCTGCTGGAGTAGACAGGTCACCAGAAAGATCCAAGAGCGAACTGAACCAGTACAAGAACATTGACAGCTGGCATGGAGTAACGATCTGAGTGGAGTTAAATAGAACAGCCAGCCAAAGAATAAACTACGTCACCTGTGGAAGGAACCTCAGAAGTAGCAGCTCCACTCACAGCCACCAGAGGGAGTCCATGGACAGAACTCGCCGAAGTACCATTCATGACCACAGGAGGGAGTTCGAAAACAGAATTCACAACAGTACCTTCCCTTGAGGAGGGGTCACCGAACCCTCACCAGAGCCCCCAGGCCGATCAGGACGAGCCAAATGAAAGGCACGAACTAGATCGGCAGCATGAACATCAGAGGCAAAAACCCAGGAATTATCTTCCTGACCATAACCCTTCCACTTGACCAGGTACTGGAGTTTCCGTCTCGAAATACGAGAATCCAAATTCTTCTCCACCACATACTCCAACTCCCCCTCGACCAACACCGGGGCAGGAGGATCAACGGAGGGAACCATAGGCGCCACGTATCTCCGCAATAACGACCTATGGAACACATTATGGATGGCAAAAGAAGCTGGAAGGGCCAAACGAAATGACACAGGATTGAGAACTTCAGAAATCTTATACGGACCAATGAAACGAGGCTTAAACTTAGGAGAGGAAACCTTCATAGGAACATGACGAGATGACAACCAAACCAAATCCCCAACACAAAGTCGGGGACCAACACAGCGCCGGCGGTTAGCGAAACGTTGAGCCTTCTCCTGGGATAATGTCAAATTGTCCACCACATGAGTCCAAATCTGCTGCAACCTGTCCACCACCGTATCCACACCAGGACAGTCCGAAGGCTCAACCTGCCCTGAAGAGAAACGAGGATGGAAACCAGAATTACAGAAAAAAGGCGAAACCAAAGTAGCCGAGCTGGCCCGATTATTAAGGGCGAACTCAGCCAAAGGCAAGAAGGACACCCAATCATCCTGATCAGCAGAAACAAAGCATCTCAGATATGTCTCCAAAGTCTGATTAGTTTGTTCGGTTTGGCCATTTGTCTGAGGATGGAAAGCCGAAGAAAAAGACAAATCAATGCCCATCTTAGCACAAAAGGACCGCCAAAACCTCGAAACAAACTGGGAACCTCTGTCCGAGACGATGTTCTCCGGAATGCCATGCAAACGAACCACATGCTGGAAAAACAATTGCACCAAATCAGAGGAGGAAGGCAATTTAGACAAGGGTACCAAATGGACCATCTTAGAGAAGCGATCACAAACCACCCTTTGAGAGACAGGGAGATCTGAAATAAAATCCATAGAAATATGCGTCCAGGGCCTCTTCGGGACCGGCAAGGGCAAAAGCAACCCACTGGCACCAGAACAGCAGGGCTTAGCCCGAGCACAAGTCCCACAGGACTGCACAAAAGAACGCACATCCCGTGACAAAGAAGGCCACCAAAAGGATCTAGCCACCAAATCTCTGGTACCAAAGATTCCAGGATGACCCGCCAACACCGAACAATGAACCTCAGAGATAACTCTACTAGTCCATCTATCAGGGACAAACAGTTTCTCCGCTGGACAACGGTCAGGTCTATCAGCCTGAAACATCTGCAGCACACGCCGCAAATCAGGGGAGATGGCAGACAAAATTACCCCCTCTTTGAGAATACCCGCCGGCTCAGGAACACCCGGAGAGTCAGGCACAAAACTCCTTGACAGGGCATCAGCCTTCACATTCTTAGAGCCCGGAAGGTACGAAACCACAAAATCAAAACGGGAGAAAAACAGCGACCATCGAGCCTGTCTAGGATTCAACCATTTGGCAGACTCGAGATAAGTCAAATTCTTGTGATCCATCAAGACCACCACGCGATGCTTGGCTCCTTCAAGCCAATGTCACCACTCCTCGAATGCCCACTTCATGGCCAACAACTCTCGATTGCCAACATCATAATTGCGCTCAGCAGGCGAGAATTTTCTAGAAAAGAAGGCACATGGTTTCATCACCGAGCCATCAGAACTTCTTTGCGACAAAACAGCCCCTGCTCCAATCTCAGAAGCATCAACCTCAACCTGAAACGGGAGCGAAACATCTGGCTGGCACAACACAGGGGCAGAAGAAAAACGACGCTTCAACTCCTGAAAAGCCTCTACAGCCGCCGAGGACCAATTGACCACATCAGCACCGTTCTTGGTCAAATCAGTCAACGGTTTAGCAACACTAGAAAAATTAGCGATGAAGCGACGGTAAAAATTAGCAAAGCCCAGGAACTTCTGCAGGCTCTTCACAGATGTCGGCTGAGTCCAATCATAATGGCCTGAACTTTAACAGGGTCCATCTCGATAGTAGAAGGGGAAAAAATGAAACCCAAAAATGAAACCTTCTGAACCCCAAAGAGACATTTCGACCCCTTCACAAACAAGGAATTCGCACGAAGGACCTGGAACACCATTCTGACCTGCTTCACATGAGACTCCCAATCATCCGAAAAGACCAAAATATCATCCAAATATACAATCATGAATCTATCCAGGTACTCTCGGAAGATGTCATGCATAAAGGACTGAAACACAGATGGAGCATTAGAAAGCCCGAATGTATATATACAGGAGGAGTGGTACTGTGCAGTGTATATATACAGGGGGAGTGGTGCTGTACAGTGTATATACACAGGGGTGGTGGTGCTGTGCTGTGTATATATACAGGAGGAGTGGTACTGTGCAGTGTATATATACAGGAGGAGTGGTACTGTGCAGTGTATATATACAGGAGGAGTGGTACTGTGCAGTGTATATATACAGGAGGAGTGGTGCTGTGCAGTGTATATATACAGGGGTGTCACGATATAGTATGAAATATCATAAGTAGTTCTCTTGCTAGCCTGCGTGGGCTAAGCCCCCCTTCTTGGAGTGATACTGCAAATTCCTGGCTTTCCTTCTCAGAGAGTGTGGGGGTTAGGAGAGCCAAAAGGAATTTACGACCTGCATTTCCTGTGTAAGCTCTTGTTCAGCTATAAGTGAAGTAGAAACCGCGAGGATCCATGAAAGATTCTTTGTTTAGTTTTTGTTAGATATTAGGCAAACGATTTAAGCTAGACATACGAAAATATATATTCTTATTCTCACTCGGTGTACCTACCCATTCCCCGAAACACGGGCTTCTAACTCCGTCTGGTAAAGAAGTAGGGTTTTCTCTGTAAATATGTATCCCAGATAGGACATATTTGATCTCATAAGAAAGCTCACGTTAATCCGAGATGATTGATGAGTTTGTTAGAACTATGACGTGTTTTGTAGTGAAGTTATAGAAATTAGAGAAAATAGTTTAAAGTTTAGGCAGAATGTAGAGAGAGGAGGGTCTGGATAAGCCAGCCTTTCTGTGATGTCACAGCCTTAATGTTTTAAGTGTCTGGCAGGCTCTGAGGAGTCACGTTCTGCTTGATTTCTTGTCTTCTCCTGGAAGAGCCCTGCACACGTCCAAATGAGCTGGGACGTATGGTTGCCTGTCATGCTTTGAACATGTGAGTGTTGCTTTTTCTCATTTATTCCCTTTATGTTATAATTACCCTTGTACATATTTGCAATTGTCTCATTTGTAACTTCTTTATAAAATATTTTTGATAAAGCACTGCCTAATTATTTTTATGGGATATAATATTTAATATTAGTTCGTTCATCCTGCTCTAAACTTACCCTGTCTTCTGAAGGGAAATACGCTACTACTGTGTTGGGTTAGCTTCGGACCCGGTTAATCGAAGCTGGTGGCAGTGATACCGATAGTGTGCAGACTTTTGGGGTTATGCTGAAGCGACTGCGGCATTGCTAATTATTGTTCCTGCCTGAGTGGGAGTAGTTATCGCGTCGCTGCAGCGTGCCCAATAGCCAGTACATAGCAGGCAGCCTTTCTGGCGACTACTTACCCAGGGTGCAGTACCTAATCTGACCTGAGAGTAAGGGGGCGCCAGAGAGCTGCAAGTGTTAAGTGGAACTGTAAGTGGGATATACATAAATCCCTGCAGTTCGTGGTATGTAGAAAAGCAATGGGATACCTAGAATAAGCCCCTGCTGTAAACTAAGAGGTCAATAGCCTTGTGTGTGGTTTTTGATCACACCGTGGAGTGGAGGGATAACTAAGATAAGCCCCCCTGCACATGTGATAGCCGTCTGTTGGCCTAAAGTCACCTCAATCCGTGACGTAGGGGTGACGGTCACGGTGGGAATCCTGACCAATTGGTGACAGCGGTCAGGGGAATCGTGACAAGGGGGAGTGGTGCTGTGCAGTGTATATATACAGGAGGAGTGGTGCTGTGCAATATATATATACAGGGGGAGTGGTGCTGTGCAGTGTATATATACAGGAGGAGTGGTACTGTGCAGTGTATATATACAGGAGGAGTGGTACTGTGCAGTTTATATATACAGGGGGAGTGGTGCTGTACAGTGTATATACACAGGGGGAGTGGTGCTGTGCTGTGTAAATATACAGGAGGAGTGGTACTGTGCAGTGTATATATACAGGAGGAGCGGTATTGTACAGTGTATATATACAGGGGGAGTGGTGCTGTGCAGTGTATATATACAGGAGGAGTGGTACTGTGCAGTGTATATATACAGGGGGAGTGGTGCTGTGCAGTGTATATATACAGGAGGAGTGGTGCTGTGCAGTGTATATACACAGGAGGAGTGGTGCTGTGCAGTGTATATATAGAGGGGGAGTGGTACTGTGCAGTGTATGTATACAGGAGGAGTGGTACTGTGCACTGTATATATACAGGGGGAGTGGTACTGTGCACTGTATATATACAGGAGTGGTGGTACTGTGCAGTGTATATACACAGGGGGAGTGGTACTGTGCAGTGTATATATATAGGAGGAGTGGTACTGTGCAGTGTATATATACAGGAGGAGGGGTACTGTACTGTGCAGTGTATATATACAGGACAGGAGGAGTGGTACTGTGCAGTGTATATATACAGGAGGAGGGGTACTGTGCAGTGTATATATACAGGACAGGAGGAGTGGTACTGTGCAGTGTATATATACAGGAGGAGTAGTACTGTGCAGTGTATATATACAGGGGGAGTGGTGCTGTACAGTGTATATATACAGGAGGAGTGGTACTGTGCAGTGTATATATACAGGAGGAGTGGTACTGTGCAGTGTATATATACAGGAGGAGTGGTACTGTGCAGTGTATATATACAGGGGGAGTGGTGCTGTGTAGTGTATATATACAGGAGGAGTGGTACTGTGCAGTGTATATATACAGGAGGAGTGGTACTGTGCAGTGTATATATACAGGGGGAGTGGTGCTGTGCAGTGTATATATACAGTGGGAGTGGTGCTGTGCAGTGTATATATACAGGGGGAGGGGTACTGTGCAGTGTATGTATACAGGAGGAGTGGTACTGTGCACTGTATATATACAGGGGGAGTGGTACTGTGCAGTGTATATATACAGGAGTGGTGCTGTGCAGTGTATATATACAGTGGGAGTGGTGCTGTGCAGTGTATATATACAGGAGGAGTGGTACTGTGCAGTGTATATATACAGGAGGAGTGGTACTGTGCAGTGTATATATACAGGAGTGGTGGTACTGTGCAGTGTATATATACAGGAGTGGTGGTACTGTGCAGTGTATATATACAGGGGGAGTGGTACTGTGCAGTGTATATATACAGGAGGAGTGGTACTGTACAGTGTATATATACAGGAGGAGTGGTACTGTGCAGTGTATATATACAGGAGTGGTGGTACTGTGCAGTGTATATATACAGAAGACACAAAAGAGAATAGTAAAACCAAAAACACTCAGTTTGAAAAAATGTTGCAGTAATCCGCAAGTGCTAGTAAAAGATGTAAAAAACAGGGTATTTGGTTGATACGTTTTTTGCAAAAAATGTATACTAAGCTGCTCTACCAATCTTCACGGTATACCCTTATCAGAGCAGTCCTAACTAATGTATGCAATCCCTATCTGATGTATTTAAAAACCTGATCATCTGTATATAACCTGTGTGAACAGGGTTCAGAGAGGAAAAATCCATGTGTGCATACAGGTTTTTAAATACATCAGATAGGGATTGCATACATTAGTTAGGACTGCTCTGATAAGGGTATACCGTGAAGATTGGTAGAGCAGCTTAGTATACATTTTTTGCAAAAAACGTATCAACCAACTACCCTGTTTTTTACATCTTTTACTACCACTTGCGGATTACTGCAACATTTTTTCAAACTGAGTGTTTTTGGTTTTACTATTCTCTTTTGTGTCTTCAGGTTTCTTGGTGGTGTGTGAACATGATCATACAGACTTGTTCACTGTGCAAGTAGCCCATGTGTTCCTGTTTCCAGTGTATATATACAGGAGGAGTGGTACTGTGCAGTGTATATATATATACAGGAGGAGTGGTACTGTACAGTGTATATACACAGGGGGAGTGGTGCTGTGCTGTGTATATATACAGGAGGAGTGGTACTGTGCACTGTATATATACAGGAGTGGTGGTACTGTGCAGTGTATATATACAGGAGGAGTGGTACTGTACAGTGTATATACACAGGGGGAGTGGTACTGTGCAGTGTATATATACAGGAGGATCGGTACTGTGCAGTGTATATATACAGGAGTGGTGGTACTGTGCAGTGTATATATACAGGAGGAGTGGTACTGTACAGTGTATATACACAGGGGGAGTGGTGCTGTGCTGTGTATATATACAGGAGGAGTGGTACTGTACAGTGTATATATACAGGAGGAGTGGTGCTGTGCAGTGTATATATACACGAGGAGTGGTGCTGTGCAGTGTATATATACAGGGGGAGTTGCTGTGCAGTGTATATATACAGGAGGAGTGGTGCTGTGCAGTGTATATATACAGGAGGAGTGGTGCTGTGCAGTGTATATATGCAGGGGGAGTGGTGCTGTGCAGTGTATATACACAGGGGGAGTGGTGCTGTGCTGTGTATATATACAGGAGGAGTGGTACTGTGCAGTGTATATATACAGGAGGAGTGGTGCTGTGCAGTGTATATATACACGAGGAGTGGTGCTGTGCAGTGTATATATACAGGAGGAGTGGTGCTGTGCAGTGTATATATACAGGGGGAGTTGCTGTGCAGTGTATATATACAGGAGGAGTGGTGCTGTGCAGTGTATATATGCAGGGGGAGTGGTGCTGTGCAGTGTATATATACAGGGGGAGTG
Organism: Ranitomeya imitator; assembly: GCF_032444005.1. Lineage (NCBI taxonomy): Eukaryota > Metazoa > Chordata > Amphibia > Anura > Dendrobatidae > Ranitomeya > Ranitomeya imitator. The sequence goes on from NC_091291.1 coordinate 31,669,887, forward strand.
GTACTGTGCAGTGTATATATGCAGGGGGAGTGGTGCTGTGCAGTGTATATATACAGGAGGAGTGGTACTGTGCAGTGTATATATACAGGAGGAGTGGTACTGTGCAGTGTATATATACAGGGGGAGTGGTGCTGTGCAGTGTATATATACAGGAGGAGTGGTGCTGTGCAGTGTATATATACAGGAGGAGCTGTACTGTGCAGTGAATATACAGGACAGGAGGAGTGGTGCTGTACAGTGTATATATACAGTGGGAGTGGTGCTGTGCAGTGTATATATACAGGGGGAGTGCTACTGTGCAGTGTATGTATACAGGAGGAGTGGTACTGTGCACTGTATATATACAGGGGGAGTGGTACTGTGCAGTGTATATATACAGGGGGAGTGGTACTGTGCAGTGTATGTATACAGGAGGAGTGGTACTGTGCACTGTATATATACAGGGGGAGTGGTACTGTGCAGTGTATATACAGGGGGAGTGGTACTGTGCAGTGTATATATACAGGATTGGTGGTACTGTGCAGTGTATATACACAGGGGGAGTGGTGCTGTGCAGTGTATATATACAGGGGGAGTGGTACTGTGCAGTGTATGTATACAGGAGGAGTGGTACTGTGCACTGTATATATACAGGGGGAGTGGTACTGTGCAGTGTATGTATACAGGAGGAGTGGTACTGTGCACTGTATATATACAGGATTGGTGGTACTGTGCAGTGTATATACACAGGGGGAGTGGTACTGTGCAGTGTATATATACAGGAGGAGTGGTACTGTGCAGTGTATATATACAGGAGGAGTGGTACTGTGCACTGTATATATACAGGATTGGTGGTACTGTGCAGTGTATATACACAGGGGGAGTGGTACTGTGCAGTGTATATATACAGGAGGAGTGGTACTGTACAGTGTATATATACAGGAGGAGTGGTACTGTGCAGTGTATGTATACAGGAGGAGTGGTACTGTGCACTGTATATATACAGGATTGGTGGTACTGTGCAGTGTATATACACAGGGGGAGTGGTGCTGTACAGTGTATATATACAGGAGGAGTGGTACTGTACAGTGTATATATACAGGAGGAGTGGTACTGTGCAGTGTATGTATACAGGAGGAGTGGTACTGTGCACTGTATATATACAGGATTGGTGGTACTGTGCAGTGTATATACACAGGGGGAGTGGTGCTGTACAGTGTATATACACAGGGGGAGTGGTACTGTACAGTGTATATATACAGGAGGAGTGGTACTGTGCAGTGTATATATACAGGAGGAGTGGTACTGTGCAGTGTATATATACAGGAGGAGTGGTACTGTGCACTGTATATATACAGGATTGGTGGTACTGTGCAGTGTATATACACAGGGGGAGTGGTGCTGTACAGTGTATATACACAGGGGGAGTGGTACTGTACAGTGTATATATACAGGAGGAGTGGTACTGTGCAGTGTATGTATACAGGAGGAGTGGTACTGTGCACTGTATATATACAGGATTGGTGGTACTGTGCAGTGTATATACACAGGGGGAGTGGTACTGTGCAGTGTATATATACAGGAGGAGTGGTACTGTGCAGTGTATATATACAGGAGGAGTGTTACTGTGCAGTGTATGTATACAGGAGGAGTGGTACTGTGCACTGTATATATACAGGATTGGTGGTACTGTGCAGTGTATATACACAGGGGGAGTGGTACTGTGCAGTGTATATGTACAGGAGGAGTGGTACTGTACAGTGTATATATACAGGAGGAGTGGTACTGTACAGTGTATATATACAGGAGGAGTGGTACTGTGCAGTGTATATATACAGGAGGAGTGGTGCTGTACAGTGTATATACACAGGGGGAGTGGTGCTGTGCAGTGTATATATACAGGAGGAGTGGTGCTGTGCAGTGTATATACACAGGAGGAGTGGTGCTGTACAGTGTATATATACAGTGGGAGTGTTGCTGTGCAGTGTATATATACACGACAGGAGGAGTGGTACTGTGCAGTGTATATATACAGGAGGAGTGGTACTGTGCACTGTATATACACAGGGGGAGTGGTACTGTGCAGTGTATGTATACAGGAGGAGTGGTACTGTGCAGTGTGTATATACAGGGGGAGTGGTTCTGTACAGTGTATATACACAGGGGGAGTGGTGCTGTGCAGTGTATATATACAGGGGGAGTTGCTGTGCAGTGTATATATACAGGAGGAGTGGTGCTGTGCAGTGTATATATACAGGAGGAGTGGTGCTGTGCAGTGTATATATACAGGGGGAGTGGTGCTGTACAGTGTATATATACAGGAGGAGTGGTACTGTGCAGTGTATATATACAGGGGGAGTTGCTGCGCAGTGTATATATACAGGAGGAGTGGTGCTGTGCAGTGTATATATACAGGAGGAGTGGTGCTGTGCAGTGTATATATACAGGAGGAGTGGTACTGTGCAGTGCATATATACAGGGTGGAGTGGTGCTGTGCAGTGTATATATACAGGGGGAGTTGCTGTGCAGTGTATATATACAGGCAGTGGCGTAACTACAAAGTTAGGGGCCCCGGTGCGAACTTCCAAATGGGGCCCCCCCCTGCAGCCCTGCCATACAACTCAATGTAACCCCCATAGAATAATGGCCACACATGATGCTGCATACTGTATAATGGCCACACATGATGCTCCATACTGTATAATGGCCACACATGATGCTCCATAGTGTATAACGGCCACACAGTTCTCCATACAGTGTATATATACAGGAGGAGTGGTGCTGTGCAGTGTATATATACAGGAGGAGAGGTACTGTGCAGTGTATATATACAGGAGGAGCGGTACTGTGCAGTGTATATATACAGGAGGAGCGGTACTGTGCAGTGTATATATACAGGGGGAGTGGTTCTGTGCTGTGTATATATACAGGAGGAGTGGTACTGTGCAGTGTATATATACAGGAGGAGTGGTGCTGTGCAGTGTATATATACAGGAGGAGTGGTTCTGTGCAGTGTATATATACAGGGGGAGTTGCTGTGCAGTGTATATATACAGGAGGAGTGGTGCTGTGCAGTGTATATATACAGGGGGAGAGGTGCTGTGCAGTGTATATATACAGGAGGAGTGGTTCTGTGCAGTGTATATATACAGGGGGAGTTGCTGTGCAGTGTATATATACAGGAGGAGTGGTGCTGTGCAGTGTATATATACAGGAGGAGAGGTGCTGTGCAGTGTATATATACAGGGGGAGTGGTGCTGTGCAGTGTATATATACAGGAGGAGTGGTGCTGTGCAGTGTATATATACAGGGGGAGTGGTACTGTGCAGTGTATATATACAGGAGGAGTGGTTCTGTGCAGTGTATATATACAGGGGGAGTTGCTGTGCAGTGTATATATACAGGAGGAGTGGTGCTGTGCAGTGTATATATACAGGAGGAGTGGTTCTGTGCAGTGTATATATACAGGGGAGTTGCTGTGCAGTGTATATATACAGGAGGAGTGGTGCTGTGCAGTGTATATATACAGGGGGAGTGGTCCTGTGCAGTGTATATATACAGGAGGAGTGGTGCTGTGCAGTGTATATATACAGGGGGAGTGGTGCTGTGCAGTGTATATATACAGGAGGAGTGGTGCTGTGCAGTCTATATATACAGGAGTAGTGGTACTGTGCAGTGTATATATACAGGAGGAGTGGTACTGTGCAGTGTATATATACAGGAGGAGTGGTGCTGTGCAGTGTATATATACAGGAGGAGAGGTGCTGTGCAGTGTATATATACAGGGGGAGTGGTGCTGTGCAGTGTATATATACAGGAGGAGTGGTGCTGTGCAGTGTATATATATACAGGGGGAGTGGTACTGTGCAGTGTATATATACAGGAGGAGTGGTTCTGTGCAGTGTATATATACAGGGGGAGTTGCTGTGCAGTGTATATATACAGGAGGAGTGGTGCTGTGCAGTGTATATATACAGGAGGAGTGGTTCTGTGCAGTGTATATATACAGGGGGAGTTGCTGTGCAGTGTATATATACAGGAGGAGTGGTGCTGTGCAGTGTATATATACAGGGGGAGTGGTCCTGTGCAGTGTATATATACAGGAGGAGTGGTGCTGTGCAGTGTATATATACAGGGGGAGTGGTGCTGTGCAGTGTATATATACAGGAGGAGTGGTGCTGTGCAGTGTATATATACAGGAGGAGTGGTACTGTGCAGTGTATATATACAGGAGGAGTGGTACTGTGCAGTGTATATATACAGGAGGAGTGGTACTGTGCAGTGTATATATACAGGAGGAGTGGTACTGTGCAGTGTATATATACAGGAGGATTGGTACTGTGCACTGTATATATACAGGAGGAGTGGTACTGTGCAGTGTATATATACAGGAGGATTGGTACTGTGCAGTGTATCTATACAGGAGGAGTGGTACTGTGCAGTGTATATATACAGGAGGATTGGTACTGTGCAGTGTATATATACAGGAGGAGTGGTACTGTGCAGTGTATATATACAGGAGGAGTGGCACTGTGCGGTATATATATACAGGAGGAGTGGTACTGTGCAGTGTATATATACAGGAGGAGTGGTACTGTGCGGTATATATATATACAGGAGGATTGGTACTGTGCAGTGTATATATACAGGAGGAGTGGTACTGTGCGGTATATATATACAGGAGGAGTGGTACTGTGCAGTGTATATATACAGGAGGAGTGGTACTGTGCGGTATATATATACAGGAGGATTGGTACTGTGCAGTGTATATATACAGGAGGAGTGGTACTGTGCAGTGTATATATACAGGAGGATTGGTACTGTGCAGTGTATATATACAGGAGGAGTGGTACTGTGCAGTGTATATATACAGGGGGAGTGGTTCTGTACAGTGTATATATACAGGAGGAGTGGTACTGTGCGGTATATATATACAGGAGGAGTGGCACTGTGCAGTGTATATATACAGGGGGAGTGGTACTGTGCGGTATATATATACAGGAGGAGTGGCACTGTGCAGTGTATATATACAGGAGGAGTGGTACTGTGCAGTGTATATATACAGGGGGAGTGGTGCTGTGCAGTGTATATATATACAGGAGGAGTGGTACTGTGCAGTGTATATATACAGGAGTGGTGGTACTGTGCAGTGTATATACACAGGGGGAGTGGCACTGTGCAGTGTATATATACAGGAGGAGTGATGCTGTGCAGTGTATGTATACAGGAGGAGTGGTACTGTGCAGTGTATGTATACAGTAGGAGTGATACTGTGCAGTGTATATATACAGGGGAGAGGTACTGTGCTGTGTATATATACAGGAGGAGTGGTGCTGTGCAGTGTATATATACAGGAGGAGTGGTGCTGTAGAGTGTATATATACAGGAGGAGTGGTGCTGTGCAGTGTATATATACAGGACAGGAGGAGTGGTATTGTGCAGTGTATATATACAGGACAGGAGGAGTGGTACTGTGCAGTGTATATATACAGGACAGGAGGAGTGGTACTGTGCAGTGTATATATACAGGACAGGAGGAGTGGTACTGTGCGGTGTATATATACAGGAGGAGTGGTACTGTGCAGTGTATATATACAGGAGGAGTGGTGCTGTGCAGTGTATATATACAGGAGGAGTGGTGCTGTGCAGTGTATATATACAGGAGGAGTGGTGCTGTGCAGTGTATATATACAGGAGGAGTGGTACTGTACAGTGTATATATACAGGAGGAGTGGTGCTGTGCAGTGTATATATACAGGAGGAGTGGTGCTGTGCAGTGTATATACACAGGGGGAGTGGTGCTGTGCAGTGTATATATACAGGGGGAGTGGTGCTGTGCAGTGTATATATACAGGAGGAGTGATGCTGTGCAGTGTATGTATACAGGGGGAGTGGTGCTGTGCAGTGTATATATACAGGGGGAGTGGTGCTGTGCAGTGTATGTATACAGGAGGAGTGGTACTGTGCAGTGTATGTATACAGTAGGAGTGATACTGTGCAGTGTATGTATACAGTAGGAGTGATACTGTGCAGTGTATATATACAGGGGAGAGGTACTGTGCAGTGTATATATACAGGAGGAGTGGTGCTGTGCAGTGTATATATACAGGAGGAGTGGTGCTGTAGAGTGTATATATACAGGAGGAGTGGTACTGTGCAGTGTATATATACAGGAGGATTGGTACTGTGCAGTGTATATATACAGGAGGAGTGGTACTGTGCAGTGTATATATACAGGAGGAGTGGTGCTGTGCAGTGTATATATACAGGAGGAGTGGTACTGTACAGTGTATTTGGAGCGCTCTCAAGGGCTAGGGGTACTCGGTACCGGGCCCTTTTTTTCTCAGTGGGGATGTCACGGTGGCTGACCCGTCCGTGGCCCTAGGGGCGTCCGTTAATAAATTGAGAAAGGTCTTTAAAGGGATATGTTCGTGACGCCACCTGTGGTATTCGGTCAAGGTGACAGACGCTGCTTAGGGGTCCGCTGGGGTGATGTTATGGCAGCTAGATGGTATACCTTCCCACAGGTGAAGTATGTCCCCAGGGCTCCCGGTGTGTAGAGGGTGGATGGTGTGAGGCGCAGTGAAGAACGAGGACACAATGGGTGCAGTCTCTTTACCTTTTTACTGAAGACTTCAGCATCCACAGTCCAGAGCACCAGATCACAGGGTAGGCAGGGTCCGGCCGGTCCAAAGGCAAATCCAGAGTCCCCTTGTCCAGGTGGAAATCAGTAGCCTTCCTCTAGTGCCTGGGTGTTGTAGTACCTCCCTGCTGAGCTCCTCGGTGAGGTCCTCACAACTGATGTAGATGTTCTTGATGTTATGTCTCTTACTCTCTCTGTCCTCCTGATGGTAAGGAGTGGCACTGTGCAGTGTATATATACAGGAGGAGTGGTGTTGTGCAGTGTATATATACAGGAGGAGTGGTACTGTGCAGTGTATATATACAGGAGGAGTGGTACTATGCAGTGTATATATACAGGGGGAGTAGTACTGTGCAGTGTATATAATAATAATAATAATAATCTTTATTTTATATAGCGCTAACATATTCCGCAGCGCTTTACACACATTATCATTGCTGTCCCCATTGGGACTCACAATCTAAATTCCCTGTCAGTATGTCTTTGGAATGTGGGAGGAAACCGGAGCTCCCGGAGGAAACCCACGCAAACACGGAGAGAACATACAAACTCTATGCAGATGTTGTCCTTAGTGGGGCTTGAACCCAGGACCCCAGCGCTGCAAGGCTGCTGTGCTAACCACTGCACCACCATGTTGCCCTTAATATACAGGAGGAGTGGTACTATGCAGTGTATATATACAGGGGGAGTAGTACTGTGCAGTGTATATTCTGGGGGAGTAGTGCTGTACAGTGTATATATACAGGGGGAGTGGTGCTATGCAGTGTATATATACAGGAGGAAAGGTGCTGTGCAGTGTATATATACAGGGGGAGTGGTGCTGTGCAGTGTATATATACAGGAGGAGTGGCACTGTACAGTGTATATATGCAGGAGGAGTGGTGCTGTGCAGTGTATATATACAGGGTGAGTGATGCTGTACAGTGTATATATACAGGGGGAGTGGTGCTGTACAGTGTATATATAAAGGGGGAGTGGTGCTGTACAGTGTATATATACAGGAGGACTTGTACTGTGTAGTGTATATATACAGGAGGAGTGGTGCTGTGCAGTGTTTATATACAGGAAAGCAGGAGTGGTACTGTACAGTGTACATATACAGGGGGAGTGGTGCTGTACTGTGTATATATACAGGGGAGGGGTACTGTACAGTGTGTATATACAGGAGGAGTGGTACTGTGCAGTGTATATTGTCACGATATTGTATGAAATATAATATGATTTTGTAGCTTTGCCCTTCAGACCCATGCTGCGGGCTAAAAACCCTACTTCTTTGTGTGTTTCTGAATGTATGTGTAGAAGAGGTTTTTATTGCGCTGGCCATAAAGCTCTGAGTAACTTACTAGCCCCTCCCATCTGTATTAGCTAGGACTAGTATAGAAGTTCTTTAAAACATGAGGTCCTTTGTCTTAATCTTGTAAGATTCTGGGCCAACGATTTGGGCTAGGAAAATCGTTAATATAGAAATTAGCCTTAGAGCTATAAAGTTTGTATATGTTATGACGCCAAAAAAACAAGCATGTTCTGATGAACATAATGATGGGATACCGGGGGAGTCTGTCCCACTACTAGATCTGGAAGATGGATCCAAGATTTGTCAACTCTCTATTTTTTATGAACTTAAGGGAAACCTATGGAGCAGCATCACTATTCAATAGTATCTTTGTTGTAATATTGCACTTATGTATGTTCATATGTATATTTAATCACACTATTATATCTATTTTATTATTTTTTGATGTCATATATATAATGTCAGTTATGTGGAAACATATCTTTTTTACTATATAGCACTGTACTTGTTATATTGGGCACGGTTATTATTGTTGTTTTACAGAATTTTAGCACATCATTTTATAGGTTGAGTATTATGGACATTTTTGGGTATATTTGTCCAGTATTTTTATTAAAATGTGTAATGGGGGAATTTCCCTGTATAAATGGTGGGTTGGCACAGCAGTTGGCAACGAGTTAAACAATCACTGACGCTGCAGCGTAGTTTTTCCCCTATGTAATATGGGCGTCTTGTCTTCCTGCGCACAGTGTGCATGTCTGCTGTGGCTGACGTCCCGGGGCATTGTGGACGGCGCCCGAGAGTGACGTGTGTGTCTCAGTGACATCATTTTGGCATCGCTGGTGCGTTCCGTCATGGTGGGCGTCGGACATGGTGCAGTACCCGGCGCGGTCGGCGGCGCACATGCGCCATATTTTGTGCGCAATTAGGGACGATCAGTTACCATATAAATATCTCCCCTACACACACCACAGTACCGCCCCTGACGAAGCCAACGCGAAACGCGCGTTGGGGCTGTGCTGTGTGACCATCCGCTGCCTGCTACATGGGTAAGGAAAAGTGCCAGGAGGAATAAGTTACATTTGACGTTAGATATATAATAATATTTGGTCCTGGGGTTCTTTTTCCTGTCCCATTATATTGGACAGTAGCACTAAGCACTTTATTTTGATTATGGCAGGGAGTGGCTGATCACACAGGTCTGGTACCGTTGTTGCTTTCCCTTGCTGAGCATGTTATGTCAGATATATAGTATTTTATTATGATTGTTATTAATATGGAAGATTAATAAAATTGATATTTTTATACACTAATTTGGACTTGAACTCCGTTGTTATATATGGTTTAATGCTCTAAGTATGGAGTGTCCTTTTGTGATTTTGTGGCCCAGTGTTTATGGTTCATCTATGATAAGATGAACAAACATAGGAGCAGGATTGTATCCATTATGGGATTTAGTTATGTTAGGAAAATAAAAAGTACATATTGTTAATGTCCATCGGTGGATCTGTCAGCCGCTGTAAACATGATCCTCTAAATCCATCAGGTACAAAGTACAGATTTCTCTGGAACGGAGTGTCCCTACTAGCCCGAATTTAGTATCTATAGAGAGCAAATCTTAGTACAAGATGAATGCTGTGTGTGTTATGAGTCTGACATGTTCTGTAGCGGAGATACAGGCATTAGACAAACTTGTGTGAAATTTACTAAGACTGAAGAGGTAGGAGGGTCTAAGGAAACCAGCCCTGTTAGTGATGTCACAAGGCTGTGGTTATTCAAGTGATTCCACTTTGCCCAGCCTTGAGAGTCTGCAGAGTCTGTCTGACTCTGGCTTGAGGAGCTCGTACTGCCAGTCCTGATGTATTGGGACATTTGGGAGCTCCGCCCACTAGCCTGGTTCTGCCTGCCATGATCTGAACACATGTAAGTGTTTATTTCTTATTTAATCCCTGTTATTTTTATAATTACCTTGTACATATTTCAATTGTCTCTTTTGTAACATCTTTATATGCCTTTTTATAAACACTGCCTTAAAATCTTTTATGGAGTATAATATTTAATATACTAGATTCGTTATTCTGCTCCAAAACGTACCCTAAGTCTTCTGAAGGGAATTACGCTACTGTTTTGGGTTAGCTTCGGACCCGTTTAATCGGAGCTGGTGGCAGCATATCGTGTGCGGGGCCTTTGGGTGTCGTTGTAGCAACTGCGGCGTGGATAATTATTGTTCCTGCCTGAGTGGGAGTAGTTAAAGTGCCTCGCTGCAGCGTGCCCAATAGCCAGTACATAGCAGGCAGCCTTTCTGGCGACTAATTACCCTAGTTGCAGTACCTAGTCTGACCTGAGGGTGAAGGGGCGCTAAAGAGCTGCAAGTTTCAAGTGGAACTGTAAAGCGGGATATACATAAATCCCTGCAGTTCGTGGTATATTGAAGAGCAGTGGGATACCTAAAATAAGCCCCTGCTGTAAACTAAGAGGTCAATAGCCTTGTCTGTGTTTTTTCATCACATTGTAGCAGTGGAGGGATCAGTGGCGTATCTGGGGGGGGGCAGCCGGGGCATGTGCCCCGGGCGCAGCTGGCAGGGGGCGCAGTTGGGCCGCCAAATGCGGCGGTCCGCAGTGTGTCTCCCCTGGCAGCTGCATTCTGCCGCCCCCCGGACTGGGAGTCAGCTGTTCTCTGTGTCGGACTGTCAAGCTGACAGCCGGCATAGAGAAGCTGCAGCGCGCCGGCTCCCAGTGTTCAATTGTACCCGTATCTTACAGACATGAGTACAATTGAACATCTGACTGCAGTGACTAGAATGGAGGTGATTTCGGGAGCTAATGATGTCACCAGAAGAAGGGTCGGGGCCTCCTTCAGTCCAGTGAAGACAGATAGCAGGAAGCTGATGGAACCGTGTGAGGAGAGGACTGAGGGTCTGCACTGCAGCATGCAGCCGTATGAGGAGATTACCAAGGTGTGTGGGGAATGGGGGGATGATGATGAGAGGCTGTGTAGTGGATGATGAGAGGCTGTGGGGAATGGGGGGATAATGAGAGGCGGTGTAGTGGATGATAGGAGGCTGTGTGGGGAATGGAGGGATAATGATGAGGGGCTGTGTAGTGGATGATGAGAGGCTGTGTGTGGAATGGAGGCATAATGATGAGGGGCTGTTTAGTGGATGATGAGAGGCTGTGGGGAATGGATGGATAATGATGAGGGGCTGTGTAGTGGATGATGAGAGGCTGTGGGGAATGGAGGAATAATGATGAGGGGCTGTGTAGTGGATGATGAGGGGCTGTGTGGGGAATGGGGGGATGATGATGAGGGGCTGTGTAGTGGCCAAGAGGCTGTGTGGGGAATGGGAGGATGATGATGAGGGACTGTGTAGTGGATGATAAGAGGCTGTGTGGGGAATGGAGGGATAATGATGAGGGGGTGTGTAGTGGATAATGAGAGGCTGTGTGGGGAATGGAGGGATAATGATGAGGGGGTGTGTAGTGGATAATGAGAGGCTGTGTATTGTGAATTCTGTGGCAGAGCTCCCTCCTGTGGTCACAAGTGGTACTTCGGCTGATTCTCTCTGTGAGCTTCTGTTGGTGGAGGGAAGTGGTACTGCGGCTTCTGAGTTTCCTCCCTCAGGTGATCTGGTGAGGTCGTTAGGTGCTTCTCTACTTAACTCCACCTAATGCTTTGATCCTGGCTTCCTGTCAATGTTCCAGTGTTGGACTTGCTTTTCCCTGGATCATTCCTGTGGCCTGCTGCTCTGCATAGCTAAGTTCTTCTTTGCTATTTGTTTGCTATTTTTTCTGTCCAGCTTGTCTAATTTGTTGCTGGAAGCTCTGGGACGCAAAGGGTGTACCTCCGTGCCGTTAGTTCGGTACGGAGGGTCTTTTTGCCCCCTTTGCGTGGTTTTCTTTAGGGTTTTGTGTAGACCGCAAAGTTACCTTTTCTATCCTCGATCTGTTAAGAAAGTCGGGCCTCACTTTGCTGAATCTATTTCATCTCTACGTTTGTCTTTTCATCTTAACTCACAGTCATTATATGTGGGGGGCTGCCTTTTGGGAATTTACTACCAGGAATCAAATTGATAGCACAATCACAATCCCTATGCGGAGGTAGGGCATCGGACTTGGGCTCATCAAATACATCCCGGTAATCAGACAAGAACTCTGGAACCTCAGAAGGGGTGGATGATGAGAGGCTGTGTGGGGAATGGAGGGATAATGATGAGGGGCTGTGTAGTGGATGATGATGACGGGTTGTGTAGTGGATGATGAGGGGCTGTGTGGGGTATGGGGGGATGATGAGGGGCTGTGGGGAATGGGGGTATGATGAGGGGCAGTGTGGGGAGAAGGGGGGATGATGAGGGGCTGTGTGGGAGAAGGGGGGTGATGAGGGGCTGTATGGGGGTGATGGGGGGCTGTGTGGGGAATGGGGGGATGAGAGGCTGTGTGGGTGATAATGAGGGCCTGTGGGGAATGGGGGGGATGATGAAGGGCTCTGTGGAGAAGCGGGGTGATGAGGGCCTTTGTGGGGAATGGGGGATGATGAGGGCCTGTGGGGAATTGGAGGATGATGAGGGGCTGTGTGGTGGTGATGAGGGGCTGAGGGGGAGATGGGGTTGATGAGGGGCTGTGTGGGGGATCAGGAGATGAGGTGATGAGGGGCTATGTGGGGAATGGGGGGATTTATTGTGTGGGGTTGAATTGGAGTGGAGATGGGGGATTTAATGTGTGGGGGAGATTTGAGGACACAAAATGAACAGCAAAGGGGGATATGGGGGCACAGAATAGAAACTGAGTAGTGGGTTCGTAGCATGGAGGGACAGTGTAAGGGCACAGCCAGGAGGGGACAGTATACCAAGGAGGGGGAGTGTGATGAGAGTACAGTATAAATACTGGGCCCTATAGGGGGGACACAGTGTGAGTGGACAGTGTGAAGAGGGGGCCGGTATGGAAAGGAGAGGTTAGTGTGAAGAACATGTACCATAAGCAGGACAACGTGGGGGTCATATTTTGTGCAGACAATAATAGTGAGGGGCAATTTTTTATTCAGGAGCATTATAATGATACTTGTATCGTTGAGGGCATCGTGTGGAGATTTTCTGCAAAAGAGCGGAGAAGATGGAAGTCTGCAGAGAAGGCTGTGGATGAGAAAACTCATCATGGGGTCTGGACAAGATGAAGAAAAGAAGAACGACTCCAGAGACGACATCATTTTTAAGGTACCTGGATGTAAATGTTATTTGTGATACTAACTCATGTTTTTATTTATGTTAGGAGCATTAAAGGGGATGTCCAGGTTTGTGATGAGTCTGCAGTCATTCTTCGTGACTGCAGACTACTGAGTTCTCACAGTGCGCACTGCACGCTGTCAGGATTCTCTCGTGACGGCAATTTACATACATGTGGTCACGTACTGACTAGACATGTGTGGCCTCACTCAATGAAAATGAACTGAGTGAAGCTGGGCACGTCTAGTCAGAAGTATACAAATCACATGCTTGTGCTGACATTACCATCCACCGGCAAGGGAGAATCATAAAAGTGTGCAGTGCATTAGTTGTGAGAATTCAGAAGCCTGCGATGTCAGGATTCAGCTCTGCAGAATCCAGTAGTGTCACATGGACACATCACTCATATGCGACTTTCATACTTATGGTCCTGTGACAACGAGCTTCTCTTCTGCTTCTCTGTTTTTCACTGAACATTGAGAGCATTAGGGAGAGGAGCTTTCATTTGGTAACCATGGCTGCAATGGGAGAAGAGTGGTATAAGCAGCTTAAGAAAGACACTGTGCAGGGTGTGGCAGATCGACACCATGAACAAAAACAAAGGCCAACTGGTCGTGGCTCTGGTGCAACGGGAAACCGGCCAGAGCCCAGTGGGCACAGAACCCGGCCCAAGCAGAGGGGATGCTGCAGTAGAGGTCCAACCACTGAATGCCGGCCCTACCAGCAATCAGGGCGAATTGGACCCCCTCCTGCTGGCGGCCTTGGAAGCATTCCCCACTGATGACCATGAGGGACGTCGGCAGATGATTCAGCAATACCGGCAGGAGGCCCAGGCCCAGCAAGCCGAGCGAGAGGCCCGAGCCGAGCGAGAGGCCCAGGCCCAGCGAGCCGAGCGAGAGGCTGAGAGAGCCGATCACCAAGCCCAGCGAGAACATGAACGGGAGATGCTCCGGCAGGGGGTGATGCCCTCCACCACCAGGAGCCGTGAGCCCAGCAGCGCTCAGATACCGAAGCCCCGGCCCGATCACTTTCCTGTTATAGAAAAGGACGGGGACTTGGACACTTTTTGGCGGGCCTTTGAGAAAGCCTGCAGACAGTACCAGCTGCCTGCAGATGAATGGGCACGATACCTGACCCCAGGGCTGAGAGGCAAAGCTCTGGAGGCGTTTGCTGCCCTCCCTCAAGAACAAGATGGTGACTATGAGGCCATCAACCAGGCCCTGGTAACAAAGTACCAGCTTACACCTGAGGATTACCGTAGAAAGTTCTGGAACCTCCAACGTGGCCCACACGACAGTTACAGTGATATGGCACATGGACTGGTGACCCACTTTGACCAGTGGACCCAAGGACTGTCAGTGACCACCTTTGCACAGCTGCGAGACCTGATGATCAAAGACCAGTTCTTACATCTTTGCCCAGTTGAGGTGCGACAGTTCGTGATGGACAGAGAACCCAAAGACGTGACAAAAGCAGCTCAGATTGCCGATGCCTATGAGGCCAACCGTAGATCGGAAGGGCGGAAGCCCGTCACCACCAGCTGGAGAGGGGGTAAGCCTGCAACCGATGCCAGTACCCCTGCCAGCCTACACACCAGAGGTCCTGTCCCCGTGGCCAACAGCACCAGATCTACCACCGAACCTCGCCAGTGTTTCTTTTGCAAGCGGACTGGTCATATCAGTCCCCACTGTCCAGACAGGCCGAAGAACCCCCGATCCAAGGCCCCAGGGCCTAATGCGGCAGTTCTTTTGGTGGGTGGTGTAGTTGGGAGGGTGTGTGACAACGTACAGCACGTCACCGTGGGAGGCCATGTTGCTACAGGCCTCAAGGACACCGGGACTGAGCGAACCCTCATCCGACCCAAACTGGCGGCCCCTGAAGAAATCATTCCGGGGAAAACCCTAACTGTCACTGGGATTAGGGGCATCAGCTGTCCCTTACCAATGGCCCGGGTTTATATTGATTGGGGTGCCGGGTGCTGGGGTGAAGGAAGTGGGGCTGTCTGAAAATTTGCCCATTGATGTTTTGTTGGGGACTGATTTGGGGAGGATGGTTGCATACTACGTCCCTGACACCCCTCCCCAATCTGCTAATAAGGGTAACGTTCACCCTGAGGATGATGATGATGATGATGGGAAATAGCATGTGTTACCTGACCATGCTTTATCTTGTAATGATGCATCTGATCACTATTTTTTCCCTAGGATTGATGGTGAAAATGTTGTACCTGTGCAAACTGAACCTGATAATGATTTTTCTGTGAAGGTTAAGGTGTCCATAGGTACAGGCGTGCTCAGCCATGTCGCTCTGCGGAGTGAGACGCTGAGGAACCCCTAGCAGGGGCAAGTGTCGGTGCTACAGGAAATGGGGAGATGCATGGGAACCGTGAGAAAGGTGAGGCCATGAAATTGACCAGTGCCACCGAGGAAGGTAACTGGCCCATAGATAGCACTGCCCCTGGAGGGTTGGGGGTGGATGGGGAGGTAGAGCCAATAGCAGCGCCGGCTGATGGGTCTGTAGAAATTCCTAGGGAGACAGCCTACGTAGCTGCTGTCACCCGCAGTCAGAGTGCCCGGAACGTAGATAACTGTCTGCCTTCCGGACCCTCCTCAGTCATCATTGCGACTGAACCAGAGGTGGACCCAGAGCAGGTTCAAGAGGGTTCCCATGGGGAAGGGCCCCTGACATCGCTTCTGGCTTCCCCTAGCCAGGAGTTTCAGGCTGCTCTGCATGCAGATGCGAGCCTAGAGAGTTTGAGACAGCTCGCCGAGACGCCCACCTCCGGGACTGAGAAGGAGAGGGTGTTCAGGGAAAGAGGAAGGTTGTACCGGGAGACAGTACCCGGAGAATCACAAAAGGAGTGGTTGAGGGAAAGACAGCTTGTCGTCCCGCAGCAATTCCGGGGTGAATTGTTATGGATTGCCCATGAGATCCTGCTAGCTGGACACTTGGGGATCAGCAAAACTAAGGCCCGGCTGTCTCAACACTTCTATTGGCCTAAGATGGGGACAGATCTGTCACACTACTGCCGCTCCTGTATCACCTGTCAAAGAGTGGGGAAGGCGGTGCCTACTCTAAAAGGCTCCCCTGATCCCTTTGCCAGTGATAGAGGAGCCTTTCCAGAGGATCGCGGTGGACATTGTGGGCCCACTGGCAGTCCCCAGCAACTCTGGAAAGCAATACATCCTCACTGTAGTAAGCTACGCTACCCGGTACCCAGAGGCAGTAGCTCTGTCGTCAACTAGGGCAGATAAGGTGGCGGATGCCCTGTTGGCTATCTTTTCATGTGTAGGGTTTCCCAGGAAGATGCTTACTGATCAAGTGACCCAATTCATGTCTCTCCTAATGGAGGCTCTCTGTAAGAGAATGCAGGTGAAGCACCTGGCATCGAGTGCGTATCACCCATAGACCAATGACTTGTGTGAACGCTTCAATGATACCCTCAAACAGATGCTACGCATGCTGTTTGAGAGCCAAGGGCGCGACTGGGAGCGGTACCTCCCACACCTGCTATTCGCTTACCGAGAGGTTCCGCAGGCCTCGACGGGGTTCTCCCCCTTCAAGCTCCTGTATGGCAGGCGAGTCCGGGGACCCCTTGGGTTGGTAAGGGAATCCTGGGAAGAGGAGCCGAACCCTTCTGAAGTGTCCATAGTGTAGTATGTCATGCGCTTCTGTGACAAGATGCAGACCTTGATGCAGTTGGTGCATGACAACATGACGCAGGCTCAGGCTGACCAGTAGCACTGGTACGACCAGAACGCCCAGGAGCGGACCTACCACGTGGGTCAAAAGGTGTGGGTGCTGGTCCCCGTGCCAACGGATAAGCTTCAGGCAGCCTGGGAGGGCCCGTACGTCGTCCACCAACAGCTCAACCCGGTCACCTACGTGGTCACACTTGACCACGCTCGGGGTAGGCCTTTCACATCAACATGATGAAGGCTCATCACAAACGTGAACCTTTCATGCTACCGGTCTGCAGCTTACCCAAAGACGGGGAGGAAGACACCCTCCTGGACATGCTGGCCCAAGCCAAGGCCAGTGGGTCCATCGAGGATGTGGAGGTAAGCGCCTCACTAACCGAACCCCAGCGGTCGCAGTTGCGGACCAAGCTGGAACCCTTCCAGACTGTTTTCTCCAACCGACCTGGCAGGACTGTGTTAGCAGTCCACGAGGTGGACACCAGGAATCATGCCCCACTACAGCGAACACCCTATCGAATCTCCGACCAGGCGCAGCAGATTATGTGTCAGGAGATCGATGAGATGTTACAGCTGGGGGTGATTCAACGGTCAAAGAGTGTGTGGGCCTCACCTGTAGTTCTCCTTCCAAAGAAGGACCGGACCACCTGGTTCTGCGTGGACTACAGGGGGCTCAACGCCATCACAGCCTCTGACGCGCACCCAATGCTGCGCATCGAAGAGCTGCTTGAGAGGTTAGCTGGCGCAAAATACCTGACAATAATGGATCTGAGTCGAGGATACTGGCAGATTCCCCTGAGCCCCGAGGCGCAGGAGAAGTCCACCTTTATCACACCCTTCGGACTGTACGAGTCCACGGTCATGCCCTTCGGCATGAAGAATGCCCCTGCCACTTTCCAGCGGTGCTCAACCTCCTGCTTCAGGGACTGGAGGAGTACGCAGTGGCGTACTTGGATGACATTGCCATCTTTAGTTCCTCCTGAGAGGAACACTTGCAGCATCTCGAGGAGGTGCTCAAGCAAATTCACCGAGCTGGACTGACTATCGACCTGGGAAAATGCCAGATGGGCATGAGTGAGGTCCACTACCTGGGACACCGGGTAGGCGGAGGCACTCTGAAGCCAGAGCCTGCGAAAGTGGGAGCGATCGTGAACTGGCCCACTCCCGGGACCAAGAAACAGGCGATGTCACTGCAGGGTACTATAGGCGCTTCGTACAGCACTATAGTAGCCTGGCAAAACCCTTGACGGACCTCACCAGGAAGAAGCTACCCCACATCATCAACTGGACTGACGGCTGTGAGGGGGCCTTTCAGGCATTGAAAACAGCACTGTGCAATGCCCCTGTTTTGAAAGCAGTCGACAGCAGTCGACCGTTCTTGGTACAGACTGATGCCAGCGAGTTTGCCCTCAGTGCTGTACTCAGCCAGGTTGACTCGGAGGACCAAGAGCACCCCGTGTTGTACCTGAGCCGGAAACTTTTGCCGAGGGCAGTGGCCTACTCCACCAGTGCCTGGCCATAGTCTGGGCCCTGCAACGCTTGCAGCCCTACTTGTACAGTCACACCTTCACCGTGGTGACCGACCACAACCCTCTACACTGGCTAAACGCCATGTGTGGATCCAACGGCAGGTTGCTACGCTCGAGCCTTGCCCTTCAGCAGTTTGACTTCACCATTGAGCACAAAAATGGGCAGGGATCATGGCAATGCAGATGGACTGTCCCGCCAGGGTGAACCTACTGAGGTGCGCATGGAGGCATACCGATGGGTTCTACCTCCGTAGCACAGACCAAAAGGGGGAGGTGTCACGATGTTGTATGAAATATAATATGATGTTGTAGCTTTGTCCTTCAGCTCATGCTGGGGGCTAAACCCCCCCTTCTCTCTGTGGCTTTCTTTGTCTCTTTGTGTTGGAATGTATGGGGGAAGAGGGTTTTATTGCCGAAAGGTATTTACGACTAGGCTCAAATCTCCCTCTAGCAGAACTGTCTAGAAGTTTCCAGAAATCCATGAGAGTCCTTTGTTCCAATATGAGAAGATATTGGGCTAATGATTTAGGCTAGAAAAAAGGAAAATACATATTCTTTATGTCCAGAGACGTATCTGTTAACCGCTGTAAACATGAGCTTCTAACTCCATCAGGTAAAAAAGTAGGGATTTCTCTGTAATTACGCATCACACATAGGACATATTTGATCTCATTAGAATGCCAATATTAATGTGAGATGAATGCTGGGTTTGTTATGACCATGACATGTTCTGTAGCGGAGTTACAAGCATTAGAGAAATTTAGGTTAAAGTTAGTTTAAACTGAGGAGGTAGGAGGGACGGAGTAAACCAACCCCTTTCTGTGATGTCACAGGCTGCAGCTATAAGTTTTTGGCCAGATCCCAGCAGCCAGTCTATCTGCTGGAGCCTATGTGAGTCTGAGTTTTACCTGGGAAGCCCTGACTGCCAGTCCCCATGCATTGGGACATCTGGGCTGTGCATGCAGCATGGTGTTTTGCCTGATATGAACTGAGAACATGTGAGTTGTACCTTTTCTTATTTAATTCCTTTATTTTATAATTACCTTGTACATATTTTCAATTGTCTCTTATTGTAACATCTTTATATGACCGTTTATAAACACTGCCTGAAACTTTTGACAGAGTATAATATTTAATACTAGAGTCGTTCTTCATGCTCTAAAACGTAGCCTAAGTCTCCTGAAGGGAATTACGCTACTGTTTTTGGGTTAGCTTCGGACCCGTTTAATCGAAGCTGGTGGCAGCATACATTTGTGCAGGCTTTTGGGTGGCATTGTAGCAACTGCGGCATTGATAATTATTGTTCCTGCCTGAGTGTGAGTAGTTATATCACCTCGCTGCAGCGTGCCCAATAGCCAGTACCTAGCAGGCAGCCTTTCTGGCGACTAATTACCCCAGGTGCACTGCCTAATCTGACCTGAGGGTAAGGGGGGCGCCAGAGAGCTGCAAGTTGCAAGGGGAACTGTAAGTGGGATATATATAAATCCCTGCAGTTCGTGGTATATTGAAGAGCAGTGGGATACCTAGAATAAGCCCCTGCTGTAAACTGAGAGGTCAATAGCCTTGTGTGTGTTTTTTTTCATCACATTGTGGAGTGAAGGGATGACTAAGATAAGCCCCCTGCATATGTGATAGCCGTCTGTTGGCCTAAAGTCACCCCGACCCGTGACGTAGGGGTGACGGTCACAATGTGAATCGTGACAGTCCCTGATGTTTTTTCTGGAGAGAAGTGGCTTCTTTGCTGCCCTCCTTGAAACCAGGCCTTGCTCAAAGAGTCTCCGCCTCACAGTGCGTGCAGAAGCACTCACACCAGCCTGCTGCCATTCCTGAGCAAGCTCTGCTGGTAGTCCGATCCCGCAGCTGAAACAGTTTTAAGATACGGTCCTGGCGCTTGCTGGTCTTTCTTGTGCGCCCTGGAGCCTTTTTGACAACAATGGAAGCTCTCGCCTTGAAGTTCTTGATGATGCGATAGATTGTTGACTAAGGTGCAATCTTTGTAGCTGCGATACTCTTCCCTGTTAGACCATTTTTCTGCAGTGCAATGATGGTTGCACGTGTTTCTTTAGAGATAACCATGGTTAACTGAAGAGAAGCAATGATACCAAGCACCAACCTCCTTTTAAAGTGTCCAGTGATGTCATTCTTACTTAATCATGACTGATTGATCGCCAGCCCTGTCCTCATCAACACCCATACCTGTGTTAATGGATCAATCACTAAAACGATGTTAGCTGCTCCTTTTAAGGCAGGACTGCAATGATGTTGAAATGTGTTTTGGGGGTTAAAGTTAATTTTCTGGGCAAATATTGACTTTGCAAGTACAGTAATTGCTGTTAAGCTGATCACTCTGACATTCAGGAGTATATGCAAATTGCCATTAGAAAAAATTGAGCAGTAGACTTTGGAAAAATTTATATTTGTCTCATTCTCAAAATTTTTGTCCATGACTGTAGTTAGTTTCACAAGCGGGCTACTCTGCTGACGGGCAGACACTGCTCCTGGGCCCTAAACTAGTAACTGGATTAGATGCAATGAAAATTAAGACACACAGGCGGTATAGTTTGTTTCACAGGCGGGCTACTCTGCTGATGTGCAGACACTGCTCCTAGGCCCAAAACTAATAACTGGATTAGATGCAGTGAAAATAGAGATACACAGGCGGTATAGTTTGTTTCACAGGCGGGCTACTCTGCTGACGTGCAGACACTGCTCCTAGGCCCAAAACTAATAACTGGATTAGATACAGTGAAAATAGAGATACACAGGTGGTATAGTTTGTTTCACAGGCGGGCTACTCGGCTGACATGCAGACACTGCTCCTAGGCCCCAAACTATTTACTGGATTAGATGCAGTAAAAATTGAGATACACAGGCGGTGTAGTTAGCTTCACAGGCGGGCTACTCAGATGACTATCAGACAATGCTACTAGCCCAAAAGGATTGGCTGAGCTAGATTACACCAAATGCTGTGACAAACACTTGCACAGCACTGGCACAGATCTGCCTGGCAATCAGTGCTATGAACTGCTGTAACCTACCCTGAAAAGGGCTGATATTACAACTAGTCCCGACTCCCCCCGACTCCCTAAACCTAATCTCTCTGACAATTAGCTCCAAAAAAACACTCTTAGTCTGTACAGCGCCCACAGCAGCAGCGGTGCCGTCTAACACTAAGCTGCAGGAGTGAGGAAATGGTGGCGACGGGGCAAATGGCTGGTTCTTATAGGGCAAGGAGGACATGTGACATACACAGCCAATGACACATGCCCTTGCTTGTGTGCATCACATGCACATTGCTGTGTGTGTGCGCACTGCTGATAGGCTGAGAGACTGCACCGCCCCACTGTAAATGCGGGAACGAAAAAAAAATGGAGATCGGCGTTATTTCAGCACAGATCTATCCCCCGCCCCCCCCGCCCACTATACACTGAAATAGTCTATTACCAATGATAAACAGTTTTAATGTGCAAATCAAGCGAGGCTTTTGGTGAACGAACAGTTATCGAACAGAAACTCGAACAGCCGGATTTTAAGCAAATTGTTCGGGTTCGTCGAATGACTCGAACACCGCCCAAAACAGCTCGAATTTGAAATTGGCGAACAGTTTGTCTCGAACACCGCTCATCTCTACTCTTAAAACAATCCCGAGGCATTTTAAGTCCTGCCATCAAAGTGATAGCACTTTTCTTAGCATGCGTGGCATTGATACTTTGAATGTTAATATCCGTGGGGGCTCACTGGGACCAGGCGGATGTGAGGTAATGCGGGGCTGCGGCGCGCTGCTTATGGGTCTCTATTTATTCTCCTTGCCCTTTTGTATTCATGCGCCCCTTGAGGAAGGTACCATACCGAAATGCGCGTCGGGGTGGACGGGTGTCCCTGTGTTACTTGCCATCTGTATCAGGTAATGTGCATGTATGATTTATCAGCATTGCAGTTATGGAATATTTAAATTGGATTACCTACTAGTTATCTACTAGCTACCTACTAGTTATTTGTACGGCTATCACTGCCATACGTGTCGGTGGATGCCACCTTTACTGCACTTTGCACTCTGCCCTTTATAGTTTACCTGTATGCAATTACCTTGATCCAGGGATGTACCCTACCTTGGGCTTGTCTTGATGCTGGTGACATCCTTTTGTCATCTTTTAGCCCCACTTTGTCTGTTTGTCTGGTATGATATTGGTTTTGGATTTCATGACCGCTTGGTGGTTCTCTAGATTGTTTCACTATGTTTTGCAGCTATCCATATATCCATACGAAGGTGGTGGGGTGATGGACAGGCATATAGGTTTGTGTACATATATGTACATAGGCAAATATTTCAACTCTGTGATGTTTTAGTTCTCTACCACCGATAATGTACATCAGAATATGGCTATTTTCCGGTTGTATAGTTAGTTATTACCATTATACTTATCTAAGCATGACATCCTGTATCTACCATCATCCTGGAGCAGAGGACTGGTGCCCTTTGGTCATTACTTGCTGGTATTAATCTAGTAAATCCTATTAGTGATGATGACGATTCTGCTGTCCTCCCTACCTCTCGGTGCAAAGAGCAGAATAAGTAGAAGCACAGATTGCAGAAATGTTTACCTCCGTCTCATAAGTATTAAGCCATGTTTACTCGTTCAGTATTCGGTCAGTATTTTACATCAGTATTTATAAACCAAGAACTTGGGTGGACGAAAAATACAGAAGTGGTGACGTGTTTCTATTATATTTTTCCTCTGATTGCTCCTCTCCTGATTTTGGCTTACAACTACTGATTTAAAATACGAACCAAATACTGAACAAGGTGGAAAAATGTCTTGTGTACATCCCCTTGAATAAACGTCTCTATTCCTAGCATTATAGAGTCAGGGCTCATTGACACGTCAGGTTTTTTTAAAACACGAAAAAAAAAACCTATTAGTTTCATCAGTGATTTCGGTAAGAGTTTCATCTATGATTTGGGTCCAAGTTTCATCAGTTATTCTCATACATGGTAAAAAAAAAAAAGGAAAGTTTGTCCACCTTCTCTGATCGAAGAAAATCGGGTGAAAATCGGACCACACTCGGATGCCATCCATGTCATGTTGGATTTTTTCAAGAGCTTGTAGACTTGCATTGCCAATTTTGAGCTGACGTTCGGACCAATATCGGAACTGTCTACACGATTTTGCGCACAGAGCTCGGTCTGCAAAAATTCAGAGAAAATTAATGGCCCCGTTTACTACTTTTAGCAGGAGTGCCATCAGTGAAAAACATGGATCGCACTCGTATGTCAAAAATTGTCACCCTCAAAATGCTAAATTAAACCCCTACAAGGTAGAGGACTTAGTACCAATAAAAATCATACCTGCAGTATAGATTTTAGTGGTTTATTTGTTAGAAAAAACTAGCTACATTGTATTCAACTACAGAGGCTTCAGTGCCCCATTGATGTCCAAAGTCTCGGCATCATTACCACCCCTGGATTTATATCATGAGCACTGCCATATATTGATTGACAGCTCACAAGTGAGAGCTGCCGGTAGACTGTCTGTGAGTGTGCACGCTCACCATTTGCTCCTGTCGTTGGTCTCCATAGAGCGTTCACACCAGGGCCGGACTGGCCATCTGGCAATTCTGGCAAATTCCAGAAGGGCCTGTCTGGTCGTGGGCCACCTTGTCTGCTATATTATTAACAGAATCGGTGATCTCAAGACACCCATACTGTTAAGAGTTGGGATGGAGCACAAAGATGCTGACTCCGTCACTTACCCCAGCAGGCCACGGTTATCATTAGACATATTGGTCATGTATTATTATTATTATTATACATTTTTATAGCGCCATTTATTCCATGGCGCTTTACATGTCAACGGGGCAAATACAGACAAGTACAATAAACAGGAGTAAAACAAGGCACACACAAGTACAGGAGGAGAGAGGACCCTGCCCGCGAGGGCTCACAGTCTACAGGGGATGGGCGAGGATACACTAGGAGAGGGTAGAGCTGGTCATGTAGAAAATCTTCCTTCCTTCATCCTGGGTAATATTAGTAATATATCCCATCTGGTGCTTGGGGACGGGGACAACATGGGCCTGTGTGATTTCAAATGCCAGGACTGAATTTCAGCCCCAGTCCGTACCTGGAAGAAAATGTTTGTCCTTGGTTAGATTTGAACCAATAACCCGAGCAATGGAAACCTACAATGCTAACCTGTCAGAATAATGTTTATTATTGCATATATTACAATTACTATGTACTACTTTTTATTGGTGCATAAGTCTCTGTATCCAATAATAGTGTTATATTGTCAATAACACATTCGCTAAAAAAAAAAAAAGTGTACCAGGACATTCAGCTCACTGTTCACACTGTGTGTAGCTGGAGCACATTCTGCTTTCACTTTACAAGCTGGCAGACGAGATGCTAAGATCCCGAGCTGTAAGAAATACCAGTTGTAAGCTGCGTTATCTTTGTTCATTAATACATATACCTTCACTGTTGAACAGCTGGACTGAATACAGATTAATCCACTGCCAACATAACCACCCATCCACCGTGCCGTCCGAGAGCTGTTTACTGGCTAAGTCATGAAAATGGCTTCCAACACCTATAAGAAGGTTGTGAAAAGAGAAACTAGTTCCCATTGCAGCCACTCACTTCAATTTTTAAAGTGTCCCTGAGAAGTGGAATCTCAGCGTGCTCTGTCCGAGTTGAACCCATGACTTCGAAAACATTACTAACCACTGAGCCACCATGCTGCCCAGGAGATTAGTTATAGATAGGTTATCAATATGACTACCAGCAGCAATGGCAAGATCATGAAAGAGAAAACTAGATGCCCAAGGCATCAAATCAGTTAATTGATTTTAATTTCTGAAGTGTACCTGAGAGGTGGAATCTCATTGTTGTTCAGATGTTGATCCAATCACTCCAGTGCTAACCACTGAGCCACCGTACTAGCCGGCAACAGCCACTGTTTTACCCGGCAACTGCCACTGTGCTACACTATAAGCATCACCAAGCCACCACCATGCATCACTGTAGGAATCAATAAGCTCCCACTATGCTTCACTGTAGGCAGGGTGTTCCTTTCAGTGTATGCTTCATTTCCCCTCCTCCAAACAGTACATAATGACACTGACACTTGGATTACAGCATAATGACCCTAACTCTTTGGTACAGGGTAATGACACTGATACCATGAATAGGGGGTAATGAAGCTGACAATTGCCGAACAGAATAATTACACACTGATTCTTAGGATATATGATAATGACACTGAAACTTGGGGTTCTCCCCTTTCTGGCTGGATGTTCATCTAGTTCTCATCATCCATTAGTGACAATAACCCTGAGTGAAGAATGAAGCTACATCGTATCTCGTTGTTTGTACCTCCTCATACTGGTTTAAGCATGGTGAATCTTCTGATTTTTCTTCTCTGTAGTTTATGCTCATCCTGGAGCCGGTCACGCAGATAATGTGATCATCTCCTCTTTGCACAATGATAACAATTATCAACAATCTAAATGTAAACAATTTTTTTTTGAGGTGTGATATTTATACGAGGTGGAGATCTATACTGTCCTGCAGTCCAGAAAATTATCTACTATAACAATATGCAGTATATAATCGCAGCTCACATGCAAAACCTGCACTGGGGAATAAAGATATGGGACCGGCCGGACACAGCGGTGAACCATCCACTGACCCAGTTCAAGAATAAGGCGGTGTCATGATCCATTTTTGGATTCGTGGCAGCTCTGGTTCCACTTTGATTTAAATGGAGCTTTTTTCCTTTCAGGACCAGCGGGGTTTAATGTCGGTTTCCCTTGCTGGAGCCCTGCTGCAACTGCAAAGTGGCTAGGTCAGCTGATGTGGGTGGTGACCACTCCCACCATCCGTTAAATACTCTCCTGATGCATCAGCTGGTAAAAATGTAATTTATTCTTTCTTCACCTCTCAATGGTATAAAATTCTGGGAGGCACATGTGGTGTCAAGTATGACCAATGCACACCCAGATGAATTCATTGGGGAGAGTAGAATGTAAAATGAGTTCACATGTAGGGGGTTTCTGTTCTTCTGGCACCATACGGGCTCTGCCAATGTGACATGGCAACCTCAAACCATTCCCGCAAAATCTGAACTCCAATATGGTGCCTCATTGCTTCTGAGCTGTGCATTGTGCCACAAAAATAGTATTCCCCCACATACGAGGTATTGGAGTATCCTGGAGAAATTGCAAATGGCGCTCCTTCCCTTCCAAGCCTGCCGTGCGCCCAAACAGTAGTTTTCCCACACATATGAGGTATCGGCGTCCACTGGAGATATTGAACAGCACACATCTAAATATATTCCTTGATTGGTCTGGTTTCCATTGTTTAGGCACCTTGGGGAATCTCTAAAATGGGTCTTGGCGTCCGCTAATGATTCCAGGAAATTTTCAACATTCAAACAGTCAAATTACGCTCCTTCCCTTACGTGCCCTACCGTCTGCCCAAACAGTAGTTTTCTCCATCATATGAGGTATCGGCGTCCTCTGGAAAAATTGCACTACAAATTGTATGGTCATATTTCCCCTGTTACACTTATGAAAATGCAAAATTTGGGGCTAAAAAACATATTTGTGGGGAAAATGTGATTTTTTTTATTTTCACGGCTCTACTGTTTAGGAAAATCGGACGCTTTCCAAACGTGACATGGCATCCGCTAAGTGTTCCAGTAAATTTTGCGCTCAAAAAGTCAAATGCCTCTCCTTCCCTTCCGAGCTTTGCCGTGCGCCCAAACACTGGTTTTACCCCCTATTCTGTCCCCCTGGGCCTGTGGCTGCAAATATGGCTCTGTGAGATGCTGAATCTCTTCACCCTACTTACAATTGGCGACGTTCGCGGATAGCTTAACTCAGCTGCAGGCACACATGTTTTGAAGAATCCAGTAGAGACTTTGATTTCTTTAAGAATTTCTTGTTGAATGCATACAAACAGCAGCAGGTAAAAAAGACTTTCTTCAGACAAGCTGAAAGCAACATGTGCCTCTAATGAAGCCAAGATGGAGACTGAGACACAGGGAGAAGAAGGAGGAAGTGACATGACACCCAGCAGAGGGAGACAGGGAGACAGAAGGGACAAACTTCATGGAAAGGGAGGATTTCAGCTATGCAAAACACAGGAACACCTGCAATCTTGCCTTGCGCAGGCGTGTACTACGGAGGACAGAGAATGAACTTCAATCCAATATTGCGGCCAGCATGCAGCCAGCGGGTAAGGAAAGGGTGAATCAAACACCCGAAAACTCCGCCCATTTGACCGCAAACCTGTCCCGCCAAATTCAGGTGACAAGTTCCCTTTAACGTTCAAACCACCTTGGGAGTAAAGAGGATAACAGCAGTATGTGGATAAAAGAAATCTTAAAAAAGGAGATTGGTTATATATAAACATATATACATTATTTATTAATTTAGTGATGAAAATGGGTTGTGTCTATGGTATTAGCATTAGCAGATTAAATTGATGAATAAAAAAATAGATTTTGTGTACCAGAATAAAATATAAATGTGTGAAAAAAACGGTATCAAATCACTCTCTTCCTTGAAGTCCTGTACCGAGTTTCAGAGAGCCCCAGAATTCGAAATACAGCTCTGGCAAAACTTAAGAGACCACCACATCAAAACCCTGCCATGGGCGGCCCAATCTCCAGACCTGAACCCCATTGAAAACCTCTGGAATGTAATTAAGAGGATGATGGATAGTCACAAGTAGGGTTGAGCGACATTGACTTTTTTAGGGTCGAGCCGGGTTTCGCGAAACCCGACTATCTCAAAAGTCGAGTCGAGTGAAATCGGCCGATTATGGCGAAAAGTCGAGGATCGACCGAAACACGAAACCCAATGCAAAGCCAATGGGAATTTTTTTTTTTTCTCTCTCTCTCTCTCTCTCTCTCTCCCCTCCGTCCGTCCCTAAACTGAAAAGCTGGTGTTACACAGTGCAAATCGCTACAGCGCACAAGCGACAACATGGCGATAGGCGTCCACGCCCCTAAGACCTATGTCATCACTCTGCCCACGCCCCTTCATTGGCTGAAAAAAATGGCGCCAAGCGCGTCATACGAAACGCGACTTTGGCGCGAAAGTCGCGTACCGCATGGCCGACCCCACACAGGGATCGAGTCGGGTTTCATGAAACCCGACTTTGCCAAAAGTCGGCGACTTTTGAAAATGAACGATCCGTTTCGCTCAACCCTAGTCACAAGCCATCAAAGAAGAACTGCTTACTAGGGTTGAGCGAAACGGATCGTTCATTTTCAAAAGTCGCCGACTTTTGGCAAAGTCGGGTTTCATGAAACCCGACCCGATCCCTGTGTGGGGTCGGCCATGCGGTACGCGACTTTCGCGCCAAAGTCGCAGTTCATATGACGCGCTTGGCGCCATTTTTTTCAGCCAATGAAGGGGCGTGGGCAGAGTGATGACATAGGTCTTAGGGGCGTGGACGCCTATCGCCATGTTGTCGCTTGTGCGCTGTAGCGATTTGCACTGTGTAACACCAGCTTTTCAGTTTAGGGATGGACGGAGGGAAGAGAGAGAGAGAAAAAAAAAAAATTCCCATTGGCTTTGCATTGGGTTTCGTGTTTCGGTCGATCCTCGACTTTTCGCCATAATCGGCCGATTTCACTCGACTCGACTTTTGAGATAGTCGGGTTTCGCGAAACCCGGCTCGACCCTAAAAAAGTCAATGTCGCTCAACCCTACTGCTTACATTTTTGCACCATGAGCAGTGTGAAAGACTGGTGGAAAGCTGCCAAGACGCATGAAAGCTGTGATTAAAAATCATGGTTATTCCACAAAATATTGATTTCTTAACTCTTCCAGAGTTAAAACATTAGTATTGTTGTTTCTAAATGATTATGAACTTGTTTTCTTTGCATCTCTTGTGGTCTGAAAGCACTGGGTTTTTGTTTTTTTGTAATTTTGACCATTTCTCCTTTTCAAAAAAACAAAAACAAAATGTATTGCTTGGAACTTCGGAGACATGTTGTCAGAAGCTTATAGACTAAAAGAGCAATTTACATTTTACTCAAAAATATACCTATAAAGCGAAAAATCAGACAAACTGAACATTTTGCAGTGGTCTCCTAATTTTTGCCAGAGCTGTATAATAGCGCCCAGCCGCCTAAAACTCAAAAAAGAAAGTTCCAGGAATCTTTCTATGTTAAGAGAATCACATAGTGGGGTATTTAAATGTAATATGACTAATATAATAAGTGTGCTGCCTTTCCATTACACATCGATGTGTGAATTTCTCCCCCACAAATTAATCTTTTCCTATAAAAGGTTTTTTTTAACCTGCCAAACGGTCATGTCATTTACAATACAGAGTGCCCTTGCAGAAAAACAATATGTGCAGATAACAATACTACCATTGTTAAAAAGACTAAATACTCATAGATCAAACATCACATCAAACATCACTGTGCACTGGTGCATAATAAAAATGATAAAGTTACGCATATTACCCCTATTGCGCATATACCCGATTCTTCCTCTTGTATACACGTGGTCCAAATTGTTGGTACCCCTCGTTTAATGACAGAAAAACCCACAATGATCACAGAAATAACTTGAATCTGACAAAAGTAATAATAGATAAAAGATCTATAAAAATGAGCAAATGAAAGTCAGACATTGCTTTTCAACCATGCTTCCACAGAATAAAAAAATAAATAAAACTCATGAAATAGGCCTGGACAGAAATTATTACTTTTTCTCATCAAAATATTGCTTTAGCCCTTTATTTTGCATTTTCAAAAGGGTAACAGGAGAAAATTGAACACACAATTTGTTGGGCAAATTTTCCTGAGGACACCATAACCCAATATGTGATAGAAAACAACTATTTTGGTCTGATTTGGAAGGGATGGCGCACTATTTGAATTTTGGAGCACCATTTTGACTGGAATAGATTGTGGATGCTATGTCTAATTTGAAGAGTCCCTGACATGCCAAAACAGCAGAAATCCCCACAAGTGAACCAACATTGGAAACCAAACATCTTGAGGAATTCATGTAGAAGTGTAGTGAGTAGTGATGAGCGAATATACTCGTTACTCGAGATTTCCCGAGCACGCTTGGGGGTCCTCTGAGTATTTTTTAGTGCTCGGAGATTTAGTTTTCTTCACCGCCGCTAAATGATTGACATCTGTTAGCCAGCATAAGTACATGTGGGGACTCCCTAGCAACAAGACAACCCCCACATGTACTTATGCTGGCTAAGAGATGTAAATCATTCAGCTGCGGCAAGAAAAACTAAATCTCCGAGCACTAAAAAATACTTGGAGGACACCCGAGCGTGCTCGAGAAATCTCGAGTAACGAGTATATTCGCTCATCACTAGTAGTGAGCATTTCTAACCCTCACGCAAGTCACAGAGTTGTATGACACTGGGTTGAGTAAATGAAAAATGACAATATTCTCCACTAATATGTTGCTTTGGCCCCAAGATATACATTTTTAAAAGGTACAATTTTTTACTCAACTTCTCCTGAGCACGCAAAAAACCCCTTATGTGGTCGAATACCACTTTACAAGAGCTATATTGGAGTGCAGATTTTGCTGGACTGGTGTAAGGGTGCCATGTCACATGGGCAGAGCCCATGAGGTGCCAGAACAGCAGAACCCTTCCATAGGTGTTAGCAGAGGCGTATCTAGGGTTTCTGGCACCCGGGGCAAGAATACATTTTGGCGCCCCCCCCAAGACATATGTGATTTGCACACTTAGTCATGTACCAACGAGCTCCTCTCCCTAATGCTCTTGATATTCAGTGAAAACTGAGAGAAGCAGAAGAGAAGCTCGATGTCACAGGACCATAAGTATGAAAGTCGCATGTGAGTGAAGTGTCCAATGATGAGTACTGGAACCGGCAGAGCTGAATCCTGACATCGCAGCTTCTGAATTCTCACAACTAATGCACTGCACACTTTTAGGATTCTCCCTTGCCGGTGGACAGTCATGTCAGCACAAGCTTGCGATTTGTATACTTCTGACCACATTCCGACTAGACGTGCTCGGCCTCGCTCAGTTCATTTTCATAGAGTGAGGCCACACAGTCTAGTCAGCACGTGACCGCATGTATGTAAATCGCCAGCACGAGAGAATCCTGACAGTGTGCAGTGCGCACTCTGAGAAGTCAGAGGTCTGCAGTCACAAAGAATGACTGCAGACTCAGCACAAACCTGGACATCCCCTTTAATGCTCCTAACATAAATAAAAATATGAGAGTTAGTCAGTATCACAAATAACATTTACATCCAGGTACCTTATAGATGACGTCGTCTCTGTAGTCGATCTCCTTCTTTTCTTCATCTTGTCCAGACCCCATGATGAGTTTTGTCATCCACAGCTCGTCTCTGAAGACTTCCATCTTCTCCGCTCTTTTGCAGAAAATCTCCACATAACGCCCTTAAAGATGGAAGTGTCATTATAATGCTCCTGAATGAATTATTGCCCCTCACTATATTGTCTGCACAAAATATGACCCCCACACTGCCCCTCTTATGGTACATGCTCTTTACACTGACCTCTCCTTTCCATACTGGCCCTCTCTTCACATTGTCCTCTCACACTGTGTCTGCCTACAGGGCTCAGTGTTTATACTGTTTTCTCTCATCACACTCCCACTCCTTGGTATACTGTCCCCTCCTGGCTGTGCCCTTACACTGTCCCCCCATGCTACGAACCCACTACTCAGTTTCTATTCTGCGCCCACTCACTTTTCTCCCCCATACTGTCTCCTCACACTATTCCCCTCTCTCCTCATATTGTCTCCTCTCACATCCCCTGTTTACCATCTTGTCTCCTCATATATTTACCCCTCACTTTCTATACTGCCTGCTCACCTGACTCTCATACTGTGTCTGCGCACATCCCATCACCCTCACTCCCCGTACTCTGTCCACATACATTTTTCACATCACTACTCATACTGTGTCCGCATACATTCCCCCGTTCGCTCCTCATACTGTCTGCACCCATCCCCCATACTGTTTCCTCAGATATGCCTAACATTCTCCTGTACTGTTTCCTCATACATGCCCCCAATTCCCCAGTACTGTTTCCTCATACTTGCCCCCTATTCTCCTGTACTGTTTCCTCATATATGCCCTTTATTTTCCTCTACCCCACCCCATCATTGCTCTCTTCACCACCTCCATCTTTGCCTTCTCCACCACCACTATCATTGCTTTCTCCCCCACCAACCCATAATTTCCCATTCCACCACCTCTATCATTTCCTCCTTTGCCTTTTCCACCATATCCATAATTTTCTCTTCCCCCACCATCCCGATCTTTGCCCTTTCCACCACCATCATCATTGTCCTTTCCGCCGCCATCACCATACTTACCCATTCCACCACCTCCATCATTTTCTCCCCCTCCAATATCATCAGTGTGCTTTCCACCACTACCATCCTTGTCCATTCTACCACCTCCATCATTTCTTTCCCCCTCATTATTGCCCTTTCCACCACCTCCTTGATTTCCTCCTCCCCACCATCATTGCATTCTCCCTCCACCGCCATCATTGCCCATTCCACCTCCATCATTGCCCATTCCACCACATCCATCATTTCCTCCTCCCCCTCCATCCCAATTATTGCCCGCTCCCCGTCAGCCCCATCATTGCCCTTGCCTCTCCTCCCCGTACACACAAAACCATTTACGTCTCTGCACATTCACCTGCAGCTCTACGCATGCACGCACAAACACACACATATTGTGTACAGTATAATGGCCACACCTAGTTACTCCTACACACGCGGCTGAGCTCCATACACCTTGCACACACGGCTCCGCTCCGTACACCTCGTACACATGTGGCTCCACTCCATACACATCATACACACGCGGCTCTGCTCCGAACACCTCGTACACACGCGGCTCTGCTCCCAACACCTCGTACACATGCGGCTCCGCTTCATACACCTCATAGACACACACAACTCCGCTCCATACACCTTGCACACACGGCTCCGCTCCGTACGCCTCGTATGCACACGGCTCCGCTCCATGCACCTCGTACACACACGGCTCCGCTCCATACACCTCGTACACACGGCTCCGCTCCATACACCTTGCATGCACCCAGTTCCACGCCGTACACCTCGTACACACACGGCTCCGCTCTGTACACCTTGCACACACCCAGTTCCGCTCCGTACACCTCGTACACACACGGCTCCGCTCCATACACGTTGCACACACCCAGTTCTGCTCCGTACACCTCGTACACACACAGCTCAGGTCTATACACCTTGCACACACACAGTTCCGCTCCGTACACCTCGTACACACATGGCTCCGCTCTGTACACCTCGTACACACATGGCTTCGCTCCATACACCTTGCACACACCCAGTTCCGCTCCGTACACCTCGTACACACACGGCTCCACTCCATACACCTTATACACAACCAGTTCCGCTCCATACACCTCGTACACACACGGCTCCACTCCATACACCTTGCACACACCCAGTCCCGCTCTGTACACCTAGTACACACACGGCTCCACTCCGTACATACCTAGCTCCGCTCCATACACCTTGCACACACGGCTTCCGCACTGTACACCTCGTACACACACGACTCTGCTACATCCACACAAACCACTCCTGACCCCACACAAAAGCTTACCCCCGTCCAGCACCATGACAACCAGCAGAGTCCTGCACTACACGGAGGCCCTTGATCATGTGACTCCTGACTCCTCCCCTCCTGTGACCTCATCACAGGTCCTGTGCCCACAGAGCAGCGGCAGCAATAGCTGTGGTGTGCAGCTCTCTGCGGTGGAGGGGCTCTGCTGCGGGACAAGCGCAGTCCCACCTGAGCCTCCTTGGACTGCCGCATCATCAGGCGGCCCGCTGGCGCCCCCCTGTTGGCTGCGCCAGGGCACATGCCTGGGGGAACCCCCTGGATATGCCACTGGGTGTTAGGCTTTGAGATCCCACCGCTGCACAGGGGGAATCTCGAACCATGTCCTCTGCGGTCTCCCATTCTTCAGCCGCAGAGGATCCTGCTCAGCAGAGACATCAGGCCCAGCGTCTTGCTCAGGCTAATGCTGTGCGTCTGGTTGCTGCTGCCGTCCCAGGTCCAGCTATAGCAACCAGCAATAGTCAGCGGCGAGCAGACGGTCCTGGGACTAAGTCCTGCTTTTCTCCATCTGAGCATGCCCGTGAGATGACCGCTCATTGGTGATCGGCGGTCACATGCTCAGGTCCTCATGCAGCTCGGATTGGGCCATCAGCAAGGTCCCGGAGGACTGCGGCTATAATAGGATACAAAAGGGGAGAAGCCAGCGCTGCTTGTGGTCAGAACGCAATACGAAAAATGCTCACACACATATTAATTTCTGACTGTATATCAAAATGAGACATTTAGCAAACAATTGATCAATTCTTTGAGCCACCCCGCCACGTCACGGCATTAATTGATCAATTGTTTGCTAAATGTCTCATTTTAAATATAGTTAGAAATCAATATGTGCATTTGCACTTTATGTATTGCGTTCTGACCATAGGCAGCGCTGGCTAATCCCCTTTCTTGCTTCAATATTGGTCCGCGGCTGACCACCACTGTAGCCATGCGCGCCCGGTCACGTGCGCCATTCTTTCTGTGTTTCCTGTGATTGATAGGCTGCTGTACACACATACAGCAGCCCTGCCCTGCCCTAGGCTCTGTTTAATTATGCACCTGTGTCTCAGCCTGTCTCACCCTTTATCTGTGGTGCTGGATGGGCAGTGTGGAGGTTGGACCTGTAATGTCTATGTCTGGACCTGGTCGACCTTTATCCTTACCTGCCCCTCTGACGCCATAGGAGTGATTCAGAAATGCTCCAGGTACAGTCTGCATTTTATGTGGTCTTGCTTTTAATTTATTTAGGAGGCCTTTATGGCACAGCAAATATGAAAAACGTAGAGTAGGACTGCTCCATTATGAGATTGCCGTGAAGTGGCGGGGTGGCTCAAAGAATTGATCAATTGTTTGCTAAATGTCTCATTTTAAATACAGTTAGAAATCAATATGCGCATTTGCACTTTATGTATTGCGTTCTGACCATAGGCAGCGCTGGCTTCTCCCCTTTCTTGCGGCTATAATAGGATCACACGGCCGCACAGCCATGCGCTAGTATATCCGAAATCGTGGTGTGTGTGTGTGGATGTATGTATGTTACTTGTGCAAGCTCCTAATAATTCCCCTTCCCTCGTGTTGTGTCTGAGTCAGGGTGATTGGAGCAAATACAGCACCAAGTAGTGCATTGCCAGCACTGAGAATGATAACCAGCGTCTATTAGTGGCGTTCGCCAGCGCGACGCCGTGCGCAATCTGTGCGCTTATATCCCTAGTCGGGGTGGTTAGTGGCATTCGCCAGTGCAACGCTGCACGCACTCTGTGAGCTAAATCATTAGGTGTAGTCCAAGCATCGCAGGTGTGACGCCGTGCGCTAAGGGGGTGTAGAGAGACTCTTACCCCACGTCCTTGGGGCTGAGTCCTGTGACAGCTAACAGGGTACGGTATCTGTGCTTTGCGGTACTGTGGCTCTGTGAAGTAACAGAGCTTGTCGCAAGTACACACCGGGTGACGGTTAACCCACGTGTGTCCAGTGTAATACCGCCACTTAGTGTCCGCCATTACTGAGCAGCAGTTAACATCTCTGCACGGTGGACCCGGGCTGCGAACACACCTTTATTATTATCCTTATATTTATTTGGTGCGTTCCGCCAGCCCTAACAATAAGTGAACCCATTTTCCAAACTATACCCCTCTGTGAATGCACCACATGTGCCTTACAGAATTTTATACCATTGCACAGTGAAGAAAGAATAATTACATTTTTTAACACTAAAATGTTGTTTTAACCCCAAGTTTTTCATTTGTATTTGTATAATAAAAAAAATGGACCTCACAGTCTGTTGTACAGTTTCTCTTGAATTCGCCAATACCCAACATGTAAACGGGAACTACTTTTCCGTCACAGTGGAAAGCTCAGAAAGGAAGAAGTTTTTTGCATGACCATTTTTTTTTCTGCTGACAGAGCCATGTATGGGTTTGGTTTTTGCAGGTTTAGTTGGAGTTTTTAATGGTACAAAATTTGGGCACAAAACATTTTTAATCACTTTCTATTCAATTTTTTGGGAGGCAAAATGATTAAAAAACAGAAATTCAGAAATATATATACCATATATATATATATATTTTTACACCAGTCACCGTGTTGTGAAAGTGATAAGACATCTTTATTCTTTTTGTCAGTGCGAGTACAGAGATAGCAGATTTATATTGATTTTTTTATGTTTTGCTGCTGTCACACAATAAAAACAGTTTTATAGAAAACAAAATTACTTTTGCATGGCCTTATTCTGACAGCTGTTGATGGAGATGTATGGGGACTTTTTTTTGCGTCACAAGTTAACATCAATGGCTGCACAATTTCTATTTACAGTGGGTACGGAGAGTATTCAGACCCCTTTACATTTTTCACTCTTTGTTTCATTGCCGCCATTTGGTAAATTCAAAAAAGTTCATTTTTTCTCATTAATGTTCACTCTGCACCCCATCTTGACTGAAAAAACAGAAATGTAGTATCTTTTGCAAATTTATTAAAAAAGAAAAACTGAAATATCCCATGGTCATAAGTCTTCAGACCCTTTGCTCAGTATTGAGTAGAAGCCCCTTTGAGCTAGTGCAGCCATGAGTCTTCTTGCGAATGATGCAACAAGTTTTTCGCCCCTGGATTTGGGAATCCTCGGCCATTCTTCCTTGCAGATCTTCTCCAGTTCCGTCAGGTTGGATGGTGAATGTTGGTGGACAGCCATTTTCTGGTCTCTTCAGAGATGCTCAATTGGGTTTAGGTCAGGGCTCTGGCTGGGCCGGTCAAGAATGGTCACAGAGTTGTTCTGAAGCCACTCGTTTGTTATCTCAGCTGTGTGCTTAGGGTCATTGTCTTGTTGGAAGGTGAACCTTCGGCCAAGTCTGAGGTCCACAGCACTCTGGAAGAGGTTTTCATCCAGGATATCTCTGTACTTGGCCGCATTCATGTTTCCTTCAATGACCACCAGTCATCCTGTCCCTGCAGCTGAAAAACACCCCCATAGCATGATGCAGCCACCACCATGTTTCACTGTTGGGATTGTATTGGGCAGGTGATGAGCAGTGCCTGGTTTTCTCCACACATACCGCTTAGAATTATCACCAAAAACGTCTATCTTCATCTCATCAGACCAGAGAATCTTATTTCTCATAGTCTGGGAGTCCTTCATGTGTTTTTTTTTTTAGCAAACTCTATGCGGGCTTTCATATGTCTTGCACTGAAAAAAGGCTTCTGTATGGGCTACTCTGCCATTACTTAAATATGAGTGTCTGAGCAAAGGGTCTGAATACTTATGACCATGTGATATTTCAGTTTTTCTTTTTTATTAAATTTGCAAAAATGTCTACATATCTGGGAGGTTTTTTCAGTCAAGATGGGGTGCAGAGTGTGCATTAATGTGAAAAAAAACTTTTTTGAATTTACCAAATGGCTGCAATGAAACAAAGAGTGAAAAATTTAAAGGAGTCTGAATACTTTCTGTACCCACTGTACATACACATTTTTGATCATGTGTTATTTCACTTTTTTGTTGGCTGTACGATGAAAAATAAACAGTTTTTGCTAGATTTTTTTATGGTGTTAACTCTAAGTGTTAAATAATGTGACAGTTTTATACAAATACTGTATACTGTGACAAAATTAAAAACTAAAACCTGATAATTCTATTAATAATGAAACATAATTTCATTGTGTCTGTTTAACCCATTTGGATATCCGGATTTTAAGTTATAGATCCAATATGCTTCACGCGTCAGTAAGTGGCGTCTGATATCGCCACCCCGCAAAGGTTTTTTTAAACCCAAAGAAACAAAATGTTGCGTGAATGTTGATTGATAAAATGATTGGCCACCAAAGAGATGTTCCGATTGCAATTAATAGCAGCAGTATTATTGATATCATTTAAATGTTCAGCAACACGAGTTTTTAGTGTCCTCATTGTGCATCCCACATTTGCTAAATTGCATGTGGTGCAATCAATTTTGTAAATGACGTGTTTACAACTACAGTTGATGAATTCCTTTATATTACATTTTTGTGTATTATTGTTGCACGATAATGTATGAAATGTAATATGATTTTGTAGCTTTGCCTGTTAGCACCCATGCTGTGGGCTTAAACCCCCCCTTTCTCTCTGTGTTTCTGCTTGCTGAAATGTGTGTGAACATTTCTCATACGTATACATGTGTAATTACGGTTTGACATTGTGCCTTGTGTGGTGATTCTCTCGTGGCCTGTATCCTTAGGCAATCCAGGTACGGTACCGGTCATGTACTATTGGGTTTAGAATCAGATTCTCACACTTAGGCCGGCTTCACACTCAGCGTATGAAAATACGGTCCGTATATTACGGCCGTAATACGCTGAAATGTCCCGAAAATAGTGGTCCGTAGCTCCTCCGTAGGCAGGGTGTGTCAGCGTTTTTTGCGCATGGCATCCTCCGTATGTAATCCGTATGGCATCCGTACTGCGTGGTTTTCTCGCAGGCTTGCAAAACCAACATACCGCTATAGAAATGATCTATGTGTCCCAAAAAGAAAAAAAAATATATATATACTGTCTATATATATATATATATATATATATGTCATTAGACACATATATGTATATATATTAATATTTTTTCCAGCACTATACAGCTTGAAAGCCGGTAATTCAATTACCGGCTTTTTCTTTCTCCTTCCTAAAACCCGACATGATTTGAGACATGGTTTACATACAGTAAACCATGTCTTCTCTCCATTTTTTTGCAGATTCCACACTACTAATGTCAGTAGAGTGTATCTGCAAAATTTGGCCGTTCTAGCTCTTAAAATAAAGGGTTAAATGGCGGAAAAAATTGGCGTGGGCTCCCGCGCAATTTTCTCCGCCAGAGTAGTAAAGCCAGTGACTGAGGGCAGATATTAATAGCCTGGAGAGGGTCCATGGTTATTGGTCCCCCCCCTGGCTAAAAATATCTGCCCCCAGCCACCCCAGAAAAGGCACATCTGGAAGATGCGCCTATTCTGGCACTTGGCCACTCTCTTCCCATTCCCGTGTAGCAGTGGGATATGGGGTAATGAAGGGTTAATGCCACCTTGCTATTGTAAGGTGACATTAAGCCTAATTAATAATGGCGAGGCGTCAATTATGACACCTATCCATTATTAATCCAATTGTAGTAAGGGGTTAAATAAAACACAAACACATTATTTAAAATTATTTTAATGAAATAAAAACAATGGTTGTTGGAGTATTTTATTCTACGCCCAATCCAGTCACTGAAGACCCTCGTTCTGTGAAAGAAAAAACATAATAAACCAACAATATACTTACCCTCCGCAGATCTGTAACGTCCAACGATGTAAATCCTTCTGAAGGGGTTAAAACATTTTGCAGCAAGGAGCTTTGCTAATGCAATGCTGCTCCTCGCTGCAAAACCCCGGGGAATGAGTCTAAATATAGATCAATGAGCTATATTTAGCTTCATTTGCGGTGAGGCGCCCTCTGGTGGCTGTTCATAGATCGTGGGAACTTACCTAGAAAGCTCCCAGGCTTTCTAGGTAAGTTCCCACGATCTATGAACATCCAGCAGAGGGCGCCTCACCGCAAATGAAGATAAATATAGATCATTGATCTATATTTAGACTCATTCCCCAGGGTTTTGCAGCGAGGAGCAGCCTGCATTAGCAAAGCTCCTTGCTGCAAAATGTTTTAACCCCTTCAGAAGGATTTACATCGTTGGACGTTACAGATCTGCGGAGGGTAAGTATATTGTTGGTTTAATATGTTTTTTCTTTCACAGAACGAGGGTCTTCAGTGACTGGATTGGGCGTAGAATAAAATACTCCAACAACCATTGTTTTTATTTCATTAAAATAATTTTAAAAAATGTGTTTGTGTTTTATTTAACCCTTTACTACAATTGGATTAATAATGGATAGGTGTCATAATTGACGCCTCGCCATTATTAATTAGGCTTAATGTCACCTTACAATAGCAAGGTGGCATTAAC
Organism: Ranitomeya imitator; assembly: GCF_032444005.1. Lineage (NCBI taxonomy): Eukaryota > Metazoa > Chordata > Amphibia > Anura > Dendrobatidae > Ranitomeya > Ranitomeya imitator. The sequence continues at coordinate 31,710,357 of NC_091291.1, forward strand.
CCTTCATTACCCCATATCCCACCGCTACACGGGAATGGGAAGAGAGTGGCCAAGTGTCAGAATAGGTGCATCTTCCAGATGTGCCTTTTCTGGGGTGGCTGGGGGCAGATATTTTTAGCCAGGGGGGGCCAATAACCATGGACCCTCTCCAGGCTATTAATATCTGCCCTCAGTCACTGGCTTTACTACTCTGGCGGAGAAAATTGCGCGGGAGCCCACGCCAATTTTTTCCGCCATTTAACCTTTTATTTTAAGAGCTAGAACGGCCAAATTTTGCAGATACACACTACTGACATTAGTAGTGTGGAATCTGCAAAAAAAATGGAGAGAAGACATGGTTTACTGTATGTAAACCATGTCTCAAATCATGTCGGGTTTTAGGAAGGAGAAAGAAAAAGCCGGTAATTGAATTACCGGCTTTCAAGCTGTATAGTGCTGGAATAAATATTAATATATATACATATATGTGTCTCACTGACATATATATATATACCCCTATTCTATGTGTACACATTTATTCTACCTATTGGACTGGAAGCTGTCAGTGTGATTTTACTGTACACCGCAATGAATTGCCGGCTTTTCTCTCTAACAGCGCTGCGTATTTCTCGCAAGTCACACTGCTTGTCCGTGTGTAATCCGTATTTTTCACGCTTCCATAGACTTTCATTGGCGTATTTCTTGCGCAGTACGGTGACAAACGCAGCATGCTGCGATTTTGTACGGCCGTAGAAAGCCGTATAATACTGATCAGTAAAATACGGCAGATAGGAGCAGAGGCATAGAGAATAATTGTGCCGTATTTTTTGCGAGTTTTACGGACGTAGTTTCTGCGCTCTTACGTCCGTAAAACTCGCAAGTGTGAAGCCGGCCTTATTGGGATAGGCTCCCACAGGAGCATATTATTCCATTGTCATCAGTATTTTTATTCCCTCCCTTTTCTGTGTCTTGTGGTGTCATGTTCGTGGTTTTTTTCACTTAGGTGTTTTTAAACGGGCACTTTATATGTTTTTTTTTTTGGAGATAATAAAAGTTAAGTTTTAGGTCCATTGCTATTCTACATACTCTTTTTTGTGGATTATATCCTGCTTTGTTATATTGCCTGTTAGCACCCATGCTGTGGGCATAACCCCGCCCCCCTTCTCTCTGTGTTTCTGCTTGCTGAAATGTGTGTGTAGAAGAGGTTTTATTGCTTTTAGCTGCAAATTCCAGGTTCTGGGCAACTTACTCATTCCCTCCCACCAAAAGATTTTTTACGACCGCTGTAGCTGCAATAGACAATTGTACCAGCTAAAACTGGTCTGATATCTCTCTCAAGACATGCGGTTCTTTGTTCTGTTATAGAAAGATATTGGGCCACCGATTTGGGCTAAGAAAATAATAAGTACATATTGCTAACTTCCATCAGTAGATTTGCCAAACACTGTAAGCGCGAGCCTCTAATCCCAACAGGTACAAAGTACGCATTTCTCCAGAACTGTGTGTTCCAACTAGCCCGAATTTGCTACCAATAGAAAGCTAATTGTAAAAGAAGATGAATGAGGGGTGTGCTGTGATTCTGACATGTTCGGGAGCGAAAATACAAGAATAATAAGAATTGCTGATAAAAGTTGTAGTCTGAGGAAAGGGGACAGTCTAGGTGAATCAGCCCTTTTTAGTGATGTCACAGCCAACCAGGTATAAGTCTATACTCTTCACCCAGCCTTCAGTCTTACCTGAGGAGCTGTTACTGCCAGCCCTGATGCACTGGGACATTTGGGGCTCCGCCTACCAGCATGGCTTTTGCCTGAAATGATCTGAGCACATGTAAGTGTTACTTTCTCATTTAATCCCTGTTATTTTATAATTGCTTTGTACATACTTTCAATTGTCTCTTATTGTATCATCCTTGTAATATTTTTATAAACACTGCCTAATCTTTCAGAGAAAAATATTTAAATTACTAGTGTTCGTTCTCCTGCTCTAAAACGTACCCTAAGTCTCTGGAAGAGAATTACGCCACTGTTTTGGGGTTAGCTTCGGACCCATTAATCGAAGCTGGTGGCAGCATACCTTGTTCTGTGCCTTTGGGAGTCATTGTAGCGATGGCGGCGTTGATAATTATTGTTCCTGCCTGAGTGGAAGTAGTTATATCGCCTCGCTGCAGCGTGCCCAATAGCCAGTACATAGCAGGCAGCCTTACTGGCGACTAATTACCCTAGGTGCAGTACCTAATCTGACCTGAGGGTAAGGGGGTGCCAGAGAGCTGCAAGTTTTCAAGCGGAACTGTAAAGCGGGATATACATTAATCCCTGCAGTTCGTGTTATATTGCAGAGCAGTGGGATAACTAAAATAAGCCCCTGCGGTAAACTAAGAGGTCAATAGCCTTGTGTGTGTTTTCATCACATTGGAGCAGTGGAGGGATAACTAAGATAAGCCCCCTGCACATGTGATAGCCGTCTGTTGGCCTAAAGTCACCCCGATCCGTGACGTAGGGGTGACAGTCACAGTGTGAATCGTGACAATTGTAATTAGTGTTAACAATCTGTTTGCATGTTTTACAATTAGTATTGTTCACTAGGATTAAGAGGAATTGCAATGGCAAAAAAAAATTAGACGTTGAACTAAAACAATCATGTAGAAAATTTAAAAAGAGAAATTAGCCTAATTGGATGCTAAATAGGGCTTTGAATATCATTTCATCTAAAGATCATGACAAATTAATTTCTCCTCAACATGATAGTCAACCCAATAGAAGAGTAAACCCCTTGGACTCAGTCCATAAAGTTTCGTCATACAGGAAGTTCTGGTTGCTAAAATGGGGACTTTGAGATAGAGAACAGAAAGTAGTTCATTATGGGATCACATGACTTAAGAGAATTTTTAGACAAAAAGGAACTGCTAAATAAATTAATATTAGTTGAAGTATAAACATTAGCTGATTTCCTGATGTCCTTCTTTTACTCCGTGGTGTCACAACCAGTTTTGGCTTTTATTCTAGACTTCTTTTTTTTTTCATTTTTCTATTCTTCTAGGAGTCATCTTTTTCACTTTATTTAATTGTATTTACCATATTTATTTTTTTGTGACATGGTTATATAACAGCTTTTTTTTCAGGATGAGTAGTGTTTTTTCCTTAGCATCTTTTTTTGGGGGTACATTAAACAAACTTTATGATAAGGGATATAAACAAAACAACAATTTTCCCATTATTTTTTTGCATTTTGAATTTTAAGCTACACAAAGTCTTAACTTTATTCTATAGGTAAACACCAAGTTTATACAATTTTGGTTCTTTTTTTATTACTTTTGTATAATAAATAAACTTTTTGAAAAAAAAATAATTTATTTTTTGGGTAGCGGTAAGTCTTACAATTTTTCAGCATTGAAGCTGAATGTCAGCTTATATTTGGTGCGACCAGCTGTAGTTTTCATTAGTAGACTTTTTTTTATCACATTTTATTAACTCTTTGGGTGGGGAAAAGAAAAGAAGAACAAAATAAAAGCAATTCTATATGGTGTTTTTATTTTTAAAAATCAATCACAGTTCGGTATAAATGTGATGTTATCTTTATTTTGTCGGTTGGTACAATGACACCAATACCAAACTCATGTAGGTTTTTTTTTACATTTTGCTATTTTTACACAAGAAATTATTTAAAAAAATTTTTTTTTTTCTTTTTGGTCACCATATTTTGACACCCAGCTATGTAAGCCCCTGGTTTTTTTTCTGAGACAAGCTGTACTTTTTTACTGGTACAATTTTTGAGTACATACAACTTTTAATTACTGTTTAATTATTTTTTTTGGCAGGAGGCATGAGCAAAAAAAAAATCAGTAAATCTGAAATTTACATTTGTTTGGAGGCCTGAGCAGGTAATCATCTCTGCTTTTTTTTCTGTGATTTTCTTTTTTATTTATTTTTTTTTAAATTTATGATGTATAGTTATTTTTTTTATGTTGTGAAGACTTTATTCAAAAAATTTAGAGATGAGTAATGAAAAAATATTGTTTTGCTATTTATCTGATAGCCCGAACATGTTTTTTTCCATCATCAGAGCTTTGTGAGAACTTGTTCTTCAGGATAAATTGGGTTTTTCTTGGTACAGTAAGGATAGATCATTGATTTCATAGTAGTAGACAACCCTTTGAACCCAGTATGTATTGTATCTCTGAAGCTTATCAGTTGCTTATTCATGGTTGACATATTGGCTTACATTTGAATCCTCGAAAAACGTTTCGGAATAGCTAATTCACACCTTGTTTAAATCAATACAACCTTAGCACTGGACGCTGCTCACTATTTCCTATAAATGCCATGCCGCTAAAAAGGTAGTGCAGCTGTCGGCCAACGCCATACTTGCCAACTTTCCCCAAATGGCCATGGGACTCAAGCCAACGGGGGTGATCTCCTGGAAGAGCTGGAAAATCTCTTACCTTTGAATGGTTTCCCTTTTAATAAAAATATGGACCAAAGCAAGACTAAACAGTTCAACTTGTATTCCTCTTCACAGATAGTAGTGCAAAAAGCTTCATGATTGCGATTACTTTAACCTTTTCCATTTTTGTTTTTTGTTTTTTCCTCCTTTTCTTCCAAGAGCCATGCACTTTTCAATTTTTCCGATGACATAGACGTATGATGGCTCGTTTTTTGCAAGACGAGTTGACGAGTTGTACTTTTGAGTTTTCAGATGATGGTGCTTTATTAGGACTTTTTTTTGAGTGGGGCAAGCTGATGTTTTTATTGATACCATTTGGGGGTAGATACGATGTTTTGAGCGCTCTTATTGCATTTTTCTGGGCTGTTGAGGTGGCAAATAAAATGCAATTCTGACTTTTTTTTATAATTTTTCTTGTTTTGCCGTTTGCTGATCGGATTAATCAATTTTATATTTTATCAGTTTATATTTTACGCACCAGGCAATACGAAATATGTGTATTTTTTGTTTCTTAATTTTTAATGGGGGGGAAAGAGGATGGTTTCAACATTTTTTTTCAAAACTCTTTAAACCATTTTTTTTACTGTTTGCTGTATTTGTTAGTCCCCTAACATCACAGGAGCCAACCCCCAGGACTGTGTTATATAACAAAGGTCCCAATCAACAATTTTCCCACTGATTTACAGGTGGTCAATTCTAATATCCCAAGCCCCAATCTTAAGAGTCGAACATCTCTTTACCCAAACCCTGCCCTCAAGGTCCCAGCCTCTGAAAACTCAGGCCCTGTCTCCATGAGTTAGTCTCCTCTAGACTCTGCAATTAAAAGGCCCTGGTAGGACAAATAAGTTCAGTCTTAGGCACCACACAACTAAGCTAACCAGGTCAAACATCCAACTTCAAAGCAATCAGACCTCTGCTTCAGCTTCTCGTAAGTCCACACGTAACTGGCTTATTTAATGCATATCAGGGTGGGGGGGTGACCTCTAACTATATGAGACATGGTGCCAACTCCTACTCCTGAGTTAACCGCTTTTTACCAACATTCAATGGGTTTAAGGCTGAGGATATTACTTCTAGGCTAGAGAGGGGCAAGTGTTTAGCTCATGCTTGTTGTCACAGCTTTCAATAGTTCCTAAGCTTGCCATACATCTTAGGTAGGTGTTGTTGGCCGAACGACATCCATCTCTCCCATACACGCAAATGCTTGGCTCAGATGATCGTTCCCTCACATCTCTGTGGGAGAGCAGCTGCCAAAAAGGATTGGGCAATTTAATTCCAACAGCCCGATACTTATGTCCTCTGAAATAATGTGTGTGACTGGCCGACTTTTATATAATGTGTAAGGTGGCCCTTTACGATATGTGCTGCTGCCCAAGGGATACATCACCCAGGGTTGTGCATTGAGTTTTTGCCCCTAGCTTTTAAGACCATTTAAACCCAACAAGTTTGCTGTCTGCCAGAGGGTAAAATTATTGAACTGACATCTATGTATCCATCTGCCAACCAGAAGTGGAAAACCACTCTACCACCAATGGCCAATACATGCTACCTCTCTAGACAACTCTCAGAAGAGGTCCGCATCCTATAGTCATATCCTTACAAGTCCATGGGGGTAATATGGAAGTAACATAGTAACATAGTAACATAGTTAGTAAGGCCGAAAAAAGACATTTGTCCGTCCAGTTCAGCCTATATTCCATCATAATAAATCCCCAGATCTACGTCCTTCTACAGAACCTAATAATTGTATGATACAATATTGTTCTACTCCAGGAAGACATCCAGGCCTCTCTTGAACTCCTCGACTGAGTTCGCCATCACCACCTCCTCAGGCAAGGAATTCCAGATTCTCACCGCCCTAACAGTAAAGAATCCTCTTCTATGTTGGTGGAAAAACCTTCTCTCCTCCAGACACAAAGAATGCCCCCTTGTGCCCGTCAGCTTCCTTGGTATAAACAGATCCTCAGCGAGATATTTGTATTGTCCCCTTATATACTTATACATGGTTATTAGATCGCCCCTCAGTCGTCTTTTTTCTAGACTAAATAATCCTAATTTCGCTAATCTATCTGGGTATTGTAGTTCTCCCATCCCCTTTATTAATTTTGTTGCCCTCCTTTGTACTCTCTCTAGTTCCATTATATCCTTCCTGAGCACCGGTGCCCAAAACTGGACACAGTACTCCATGTGCGGTCTAACTAGGGATTTGTACAGAGGCAGTATAATGCTCTCATCATGTGTATCCAGACCTCTTTTAATGCACCCAATAAAACAGAATATCATTGACCGAAAGAGCCCTGTTTGTTTGGGTTTTTTTTGCTATGCTTTGGCTTTGTCACTTGTTTTCTTGCGTGCCAGGCTGTGGAACCTTAGATATCTGTTCTTATTAACAAACTGGGTCCGACCCAGTTTATTCATATAAAATCCCTTGATCCTCCAGTGAAAGACACACAGATCATTTAGCCATCTCACCTACTGATTCCATCCACACCACTGTAAACATGGGTCTATGATCTGCTGGTTGCTAAGTAGGTGCTTACCTTATCATGGCATAGATAAGTACATACTGTATAAATAAATATATATATACTGTATGTTGTAAGAAGGTGTCAAGTAAAGTGGTTGATACCACTGAGGTGGCTGGTCTCGGTGATGAAAATCCCAAGAAGACTAGGCTACATCAGTAACACTAGGTCCAGGATTTAGGAGTGACTAGAGAGCATGGGTGGGAAAGGTCACTCCCATACTCCATCTTGGGTCTTACTGGCCTAATGGAAAGTAGCTAACACAGCTCAGGGTGTTCTGTTATGATAAGGTAATTCAGTACCACAATGGACATAGAGGTCAGAGCACATACAGTGACCTGACAATAACTCAAAAACATAGAACGAGCTCTGAGACGTGGGAACTCTGCTGACCGCAATCCCTAATCCTCTCAAACCACACTAGAGGCAGCCGTGGATTGCGCCTAACGCTCCCTATGCAACTCGGCACAGCCTGAGAAACTAGCTAGCCTGAAGATAGAAAATAAACCTACCTTGCCTCAGAGAAATACCCCAAAGGAAAAGGCAGCCCCCACATATAATGACTGTGAGTTAAGATGAAAAGACAAACGTAGAGATGAAATAGATTTAGCAAAGTGAGGCCCGACTTTCTGAACAGAGCGAGGATAGGAAAGGTAACTTTGCGGTCAACACAAAACCCTACAAAAACCACGCAAAGGGGGCAAAAAGACCCTCCATACCGAACTAACGGCACGGAGGTACACCCTCTGCGTCCCAGAGCTTCCAGCAAGCAGGAAAAAACAAATAGACAAGCTGGACAGAAAAAAACAGCAAACAAAATAGCAAAGCGGAACTTAGCAATGCAGAGCAGCAGGCCACAGGAACGATCCAGGAGGAAACAGGTCCAATACTAGAACATTGACTGGAGGCCAGGATCAAAGCACTAGGTGGAGTTAAATAGAGCAGCACCTAACGACTTCACCACAACACCTGAGGAAGGAAACTCAGAAGCCGCAGTACCACTTTCCTCCACCAACGGAAGCTCACAGAGAGAATCAGCCGAAGTACCACTTGTGACCACAGGAGGGAGCTCTGCCACAGAATTCACAACAGTACCCCCCCCCTTGAGGAGGGGTCACCGAACCCTCACCAGAGCCCCCAGGACGACCAGGATGAGCCATATGAAAGGCACGAACAAGATCGGGAGCATGGACATCAGAGGCAAAGACCCAGGAATTATTTTCCTGAGCATAACCCTTCCACTTAACCAGATACTGGAGTTTCCGTCTTGAAACACGAGTATCCAAAATCTTCTCCACAATATACTCCAACTCCCCCTCCAGCAAAACCGGGGCAGGAGGGTCAACAGATGGAACCATAGGTGCCACGTATCTCCGCAACAATGACCTATGGAATACGTTATGTATGGAAAAAGAATCTGGAAGGGTCAGACGAAAAGACACAGGATTAAGAACCTCAGAAATCCTATACGGACCAATGAAACGAGGTTTAAACTTAGGAGAGGAAACCTTCATAGGAATATGACGAGAAGATAACCAAACCAAATCCCCAACACGAAGTCGGGGACCCACACAGCGTCTGCGATTAGCGAAACGTTGAGCCTTCTCCTGGGACAAGGTCAAATTGTCCACTACATGAGTCCAAATCTGCTGCAACCTGTCCACCACAGTATCCACACCAGGACAGTCCAAAGACTCAACCTGCCCTGAAGAGAAACGAGGATGGAACCCAGAGTTGCAGAAAAACGGCGAAACCAAAGTAGCCGAGCTGGCCCGATTATTAAGGGCGAACTCAGCCAAAGGCAAAAAGGACACGTAGTCATCCTGATCAGCAGAAACAAAGCATCTCAGATATGTTTCCAAGGTCTGATTGGTTCGTTCGGTCTGGCCATTAGTCTGAGGATGGAAAGCCGAGGAAAAAGACAAGTCAATGCCCATCCTACCACAAAAGTCTCACCAAAACCTCGAAACAAACTGGGAACCTCTGTCAGAAACGATATTCTCTGGAATGCCATGTAAACGAACCACATGTTGGAAGAACAATGGCACCAAATCAGAGGAGGAATGTAATTTAGACAAGGGTACCAAATGGACCATCTTAGAGAAGCGATCACAGACCACCCAAATGACTGACATCTTTTGAGAGACGGGAAGATCTGAAATAAAATCCATAGAGATATGTGTCCAAGGCCTCTTCGGGACCGGCAAGGGCAAAAGCAACCCACTGGCACGAGAACAGCAGGGCTTAGCCCGAGCACAAATCCCACAGGACTGCACAAAAGTACGCACATCCCGCGACAGAGATGGCCACCAAAAGGATCTAGCCACTAACTCTCTGGTACCAAAGATTCCAGGATGACCAGCCAACACCGAACAATGAACCCCAGAGATAACTTTATTCGTCCACCTATCAGGGACAAACAGTTTCTCCGCTGGGCAACGATCAGGTTTATTAGCCTGAAATTTTTGCAGCACCCGCCGCAAATCAGGGGAGATAGCAGACACAATTACTCCCTCTTTGAGGATACCTGCCGGCTCAGATAAACACGGAGAGTCGGGCACAAAACTCCTAGACAGAGCATCCGCCTTCACATTTTTAGAGCCCGGAAGGTACGAAATCACAGAGTCAAAACGGGCAAAAAACAACGACCAACGAGCCTGCCTAGGATTCAACCGCTTGGCGGACTCGAGATAAGTCAAGTTCTTATGATCAGTCAAGACCACCACGCGATGCTTAGCTCCTTCAAGCCAATGACGCCACTCCTCGAATGCCCACTTCATGGCCAGCAACTCTCGATTGCCCACATCATAATTTCGCTCAGCAGGCGAAAACTTCCTGGAATATCGTAGTTACTTACCGATAACGGTATTTCTCTGATCCTATGACGGCACTAACGAGAGAGAGGGATCCGCCCTCAGGGACAGGAAACCTGTTGTGAATTCTGTGGCTGAATTCACTCCTGTGGTCACAAGTGGTATTGCAGCCTCTGGGCTTCCTTCCTCAGGTGTTTTGGTGAGCTCGTTGGCTGCCTTGCTATTTAACTCCACCTGAGTCTGTCTTCCTTGCTCCTTGTCAATGTTCCAGTGTTGGATCTGAGCTCTGCATCTTCCCTGCGGCCTGCTGCTCTGCTAGATAAGTGCTACTTTGTTTTTGTTTCTGTTTTTTTCTGTCCAGCTGTTCTATTCTTTTTTGCTGGAAGCTCTGAGACGCAAAGGGTGCACCGCCGTGCCGTTAGTTCGGCACGGTGGGTCTTTTTGTCCCCTTTTGCGTGGTTTTTGCTTTAGGGTTTTTTGTAGACTGCATAGTTCTCTTTGCTATCCTCGCTCTGTCTAGAATATCGGGCCTCACTTTGCTGAATCTATTTCATTCCTACGTTTTGTCTTTTCATCTTGCTAACAGTCATTATATGTGGGGGCTGCCTATTCCTTTGGGGTATTTCTCTGAGGCAAGTCAGGCTTGTATTTCTATCTTCAGGCTAGTCAGCTCCTCAGGCAGTGCCGAGTTGCATAGGTAGTGATAGGCGCAATGCACTGCTGCTTTTAGTTGTGTGAGGATAGATCAGGTATTGCAGTCTACAGAGATTCCACGTCTCAGAGCTCGTCCTATGATTTTGGGTTGTTGTCAGATCACTGTGTGTGCTCTGACCGCTATGTCCATTGTGGAACTGAATTGCCTTTCATAACAGTACAAGGAGCCAAACCAATGATTCTCATTAGAGGGAAAAAAGAAATCCTGACATCATTTTTTTTCCTCAGCTCTGTCTTCAGTTTTTTTTTTCCCCTAGACATTAGAGTGCTTCAGGACACAGCTGTGGACATGGATATTCAGGCTCTGTGCTCCTCAATGGATAATCTCATTGTAAATGTACAAAAGATTCAAGATACTATTGATCAGAAATCTATGTTAGAACCAAGAATTCCTATTCCTGATTTGTTTTTTGGAGATAGAACTAAGTTTCTAAGTTTCAAAAATAATTGTAAGCTATTTCTGGCCTTGAAACCTCATTCTTCTGGTAATCCTATTCAACAGGTTTTGATTATTATTTCTTTTTTGCGCGGCGACCCACAGGACTGGGCGTTTTCTCTTGCGCCAGGAGACCCTGCATTGAGTAATGTTGATGCGTTTTTCCAGGCGCTTGGATTGCTTTACGATGAGCCTAATTCAGTGGATCAGGCTGAGAAAAATTTGCTGGCTTTATGCCAGGGTCAGGATGATGTAGAAGTATATTGTCAGAAATTTAGGAAGTGGTCAGTGCTCACTCTGTGGAATGAATCTGCACTAGCTGCTTTGTTCAGAAAGGGTCTCTCTGAAGCTCTTAAGGATGTCATGGTGGGATTTCCTATGCCTGCTGGTTTGAATGAGTCTGTGTCCTTGGCCATTCAGATCGGTCGTCGCTTGCGCGAGCGTAAATCTGTGCACCATCTGGCGGTATTGTCTGAGAGTAAACCTGAGCCTATGCAGTGCGACAGGACTATGACTAAAGTTGAACGGAAAGAACACAGACGTCTGAACAGGCTGTGTTTCTACTGTGGTGATTCCACTCATGCTATTTCTAATTGTCCTAAGCGCACTAGGCGGTTCGATAGCTCTGCCGTTATTGGTACTGTACAGTCCAAATTCCTTCTGTCCATTACCTTGATATGCTCTTTGTCATCGTATTCTGTCATGGCGTTTGTGGACTCAGGCGCTGCCCTGAATCTGATGGATTTGGATTATGCTAAACGTTGTGGATTTTTCTTGGAGCCTTTGCGGTGTCCTATTCCGTTGAGAGGAATTGATGCTACACCTTTGGCCAAGAATAAGCCTCAGTACTGGGCCCAGCTGACCATGTGCATGGCTCCTGCACATCAGGAAGTTATTCGCTTTCTGGTACTGCATAATTTGCATGATGTGGTCGTGTTGGGGTTGCCATGGCTACAAACCCATAATCCAGTATTGGATTGGAACTCTATGTCGGTAACCAGCTGGGGTTGTCAGGGAGTACATGGTGATGTTCCATTTTTGTCTATTTCGTCATCCATTCCTTCTGACATCCCAGAGTTCTTGTCGGACTTTCAGGATGTATTTGAAGAGCCCAAGTCTGATGCCCTACCTCCGCATAGGAATTGTGATTGTGCTATCAATTTGATTCCTGGTAGTAAATTCCCTAAGGGTCGTTTATTTAATTTGTCCGTGCCTGAACACACCGCTATGCGCAGTTATGTGAAAGAATCCCTGGAGAAGGGACATATTCGCCCATCGTCATCACCATTGGGAGCAGGGTTCTTTTTTGTAGCCAAAAAGGATGGTTCGCTAAGACCGTGTATTGATTACCGCCTTCTTAATAAGATCACTGTTAAGTTTCAGTATCCCTTGCCATTGATATCTGACTTGTTTGCTCGGATTAAGGGGGCTAGTTGGTTTACTAAGATTGATCTTCGTGGTGCGTATAATCTGGTGAGAATCAGGCAGGGAGATGAATGGAAAACGGCATTTAATACGCCCGAGGGTCATTTTGAGTATCTAGTGATGCCGTTCGGACTTGCCAATGCTCCATCTGTTTTTCAGTCTTTTATGCATGACATTTTCCGTGAGTATCTGGATAAATTCTTGATTGTTTACTTGGATGACATTTTGATCTTCTCAGATGATTGGGAGTCTCATGTGAAGCAAGTCAGAATGGTTTTCCAGGTACTGCGTGCTAATTCCTTGTTCGTGAAGGGATCAAAGTGTCTCTTCGGTGTGCAGAAAGTTTCATTTTTGGGGTTCATCTTTTCCCCTTCTACTATCGAGATGGATCCGGTTAAGGTCCAGGCCATCCAGGATTGGACTCAGCCGACATCTCTGAAAAGTCTGCAGAAATTCCTGGGCTTTGCTAATTTTTATTGTCGCTTCATCTGTAATTTTTCTAGCATTGCCAGACCATTGACCGATTTGACCAAGAAGGGTGCTGATTTGGTTAATTGGTCTTCTGCTGCCGTGGAAGCTTTTCAGGAGTTGAAGCGTCGTTTTTGCTGTGCCCCTGTGTTGTGTCAACCAGATGTTTCTCTTCCGTTCCAGGTCGAGGTTGATGCTTCTGAGATTGGTGCAGGGGCGGTTTTGTCACAGAGAGGTTCTGGTTGCTCAGTGTTGAAACCATGTGCTTTCTTTTCCAGGAAATTTTCTGCTGCTGAGCGTAATTATGATGTGGGCAACCGAGAGTTGCTGGCCATGAAGTGGGCATTCGAGGAGTGGCGTCATTGGCTTGAGGGAGCTAAGCATCGCGTGGTGGTATTGACTGATCATAAGAACCTTACTTATCTCGAGTCTGCCAAGCGCTTGAATCCTAGACAGGCCCGTTGGTCGTTATTTTTTGCTCGTTTTGATTTTGTGATTTCGTACCTTCCGGGCTCTAAAAATGTGAAGGCGGATGCTCTGTCTAGGAGTTTTGTGCCCGACTCTCCGGGGTTATCTGAGCCGGCGAGTATCCTCAAGGAAGGAGTCATTGTGTCTGCCATCTCCCCTGATTTGCGGAGAGTGTTGCAGAAATTTCAGGCTAATAAACCTGATCGTTGTCCGGCCGAGAAACTGTTCGTCCCTGATAGGTGGACTAGTAAAGTTATCTCTGAACTTCATTGTTCGGTGCTGGCTGGTTATCCAGGAATCTTTGGTACCAGAGAGTTAGTTGCTAGATCCTTCTGGTGGCCATCTCTGTCACGGGATGTGCGTGCTTTTGTGCAGTCCTGTGGGATTTGTGCTAGGGCTAAGCCCTGCTGTTCACGTGCCAGTGGGTTGCTTTTGCCCTTGCCGGTCCCGAAGAGGCCTTGGACACATATTTCGATGGATTTCATTTCTGACCTTCCCGTTTCTCAAAAGATGTCGGTCATTTGGGTGGTCTGTGATCGCTTTTCTAAAATGGTCCATCTGGTGCCCTTGGTTAAATTGCCTTCCTCCTCTGATTTGGTGCCTTTGTTCTTCCAGCATGTGGTTAGTTTGCATGGCATTCCTGAGAATATTGTTTCTGACAGAGGTTCCCAGTTTGTCTCGAGGTTCTGGCGAGCCTTTTGTGGTAGGATGGGCATTGACCTATCTTTTTCCTCGGCCTTCCATCCTCAGACTAATGGCCAGACCGAACGAACCAATCAGACCTTGGAAACATATCTGAGATGTTTTGTTTCCGCTGACCAGGATGATTGGGTGTCATTTTTGCCGTTGGCTGAGTTCGCCCTTAATAATCGGGCCAGCTCGGCTACCTTGGTCTCTCCATTTTTCTGCAATTCTGGGTTCCATCCTCGTTTCTCTTCAGGACAGGTTGAGTCTTCGGACTGTCCTGGTGTGGATTCTGTGGTGGACAGGTTGCAGCAGATCTGGACTCAGGTAGTGGACAATTTGACCTTGTCCCAGGAGAAGGCTCAGCTTTTCGCTAATCGCAGACGCCGTGTGGGACCCCGACTTCGTGTTGGGGATCTGGTTTGGTTATCTTCTCGTCATATTCCTATGAAGGTTTCCTCTCCTAAATTTAAACCTCGTTTTATTGGTCCGTATAGGATTTCTGAGATTCTCAATCCGGTGTCTTTTCGTCTGACCCTCCCAGACTCCTTTTCCATACATAATGTATTCCATAGGTCGTTGTTGAGGAGATACGTGGCACCTATGGTTCCATCTGTGGAGCCTCCTGCCCCTGTTTTGGTGGAGGGGGAATTGGAGTATATTGTGGAGAAAATTTTGGATTCTCGTGTCTCTAGACGGAAACTCCAGTATCTGGTCAAATGGAAGGGTTATGCTCAGGAAGATAATTCCTGGGTTTTTGCCTCTGATGTCCATGCCCCAGATCTTGTTTGTGCCTTTCATGTGGCTCATCCTGGTCGGCCTGGGGGTTCTGGTGAGGGTTCGGTGACCCCTCCTCAAGGGGGGGGGTACTGTTGTGAATTCTGTGGCTGAATTCACTCCTGTGGTCACAAGTGGTATTGCAGCCTCTGGGCTTCCTTCCTCAGGTGTTTTGGTGAGCTCGTTGGCTGCCATGCTATTTAACTCCACCTGAGTCTGTCTTCCTTGCTCCTTGTCAATGTTCCAGTGTTGGATCTGAGCTCTGCATCTTCCCTGCGGCCTGCTGCTCTGCTAGATAAGTGCTACTTTGTTTTTGTTTCTGTTTTTTCTGTCCAGCTGTTCTATTCTTTTTTGCTGGAAGCTCTGAGACGCAAAGGGTGCACCGCCGTGCCGTTAGTTCGGCACGGTGGGTCTTTTTGTCCCCTTTTGCGTGGTTTTTGCTTTAGGGTTTTTTGTAGACTGCATAGTTCTCTTTGCTATCCTCGCTCTGTCTAGAATATCGGGCCTCACTTTGCTGAATCTATTTCATTCCTACGTTTTGTCTTTTCATCTTGCTAACAGTCATTATATGTGGGGGCTGCCTATTCCTTTGGGGTATTTCTCTGAGGCAAGTCAGGCTTGTATTTCTATCTTCAGGCTAGTCAGCTCCTCAGGCAGTGCCGAGTTGCATAGGTAGTGATAGGCGCAATCCACTGCTGCTTTTAGTTGTGTGAGGATAGATCAGGTATTGCAGTCTACAGAGATTCCACGTCTCAGAGCTCGTCCTATGATTTTGGGTTGTTGTCAGATCACTGTGTGTGCTCTGACCGCTATGTCCATTGTGGAACTGAATTGCCTTTCATAACAGAAACCCACAGGTTAAAAAGGCGGGACCTCTCCTCCACCTCAGTTTGGTTTACAGAGCCTTAATTGGTTATTTTACACAACAAAATATAACTATATAACTTATATAAGCTCCTTTATATATATATATATACATATTTTTTATTCTTATTATTTTATTTTTTTTTTTATGCACACCTCATGACTTAAATTATTAGTAGTGTGGGCACCCATACGTGAAGGGAGGGAATATACAGGTGCCGTCATGGGATCAGAGAAATACCGTTATCGGTAAGTAACTACGATATTCTCTTACCCCATGACGGCACTAACGAGAGAATTTCAAAGAATGAAAGTTTAGGGTGGGACTACTGCCTCAAGAACTCTCCTACCAAAAGTTAAGTCTGAGGGAGAAGATAGATTAAGCTGATAGTGCTTGAAGAATGTAGAGGGGGAAGACCAAGTGGCTGCTCTACATATTTGATCTATTGATGCTCCACCACGTTCAGCCCAAGAGGTTGCCACTGACCTGGTTGAATGAGCCTTAATTGTGTCCGGAGCTTGTTCTCCGGAAGAGGTATATGACATCTTGATGGCATCTCTTACCCACCTTGCCAACGTGGCTTTCGATGCCTTGTGACCCTTATTTGGTCCCTGAAAGCAGACAAACAGAGCCCTCCCTTTCCTACACTCCCTTGTGGCTGATAGATAGTGTGTTAGACATCTCTTTACGTCTAGTGTGTGTAGAGCCTTCTCTTTTTTGTTTTTTGGATTGGGGCAAAAATGATGGTAACGCTATCTCTTGAGATCTGTGGAATTTTGACGCCACTTTGGGAAGGTAAGAAGGGTCAGTTTTAAGGATTACTCTGTCATCTAATATTTGGGTTAGAGGTGGGTAAGCTGATAAGGCCTGCAGATCACTAATCCTGCGAGCTGAGGTTAGGGCCACCAATAAACAGGTTTTCCAAGATATTATTTTCAGTGAAGCCTGAGATAAAGGTTCGAACGGTGCCTTAGTTAGTGCTGAAAGGACTAAGTTCAGATCCCAGGGAGGAGCGGTGAGATGTATAACTGGTCTGGACCTAGTAGATGCTCTAATAAATCTTTTTACCCAGTGATTCCCCGCCAAATCCTGGTTGTAAAGGGCACCCAATGCTGCAATCTGAACTTTCAGAGTGTTTGTTGCTAGGCCTTTCTCTAATCCTTTTTGAAGAAATTCTAAAATTTCCTGAATTGGCATCTGATTTGATAGGATAACCCCTGACGTGGAGAGGAACTTTTTCCAGACTTTGCCGTAGGCTCTGGTAGTTATAGGTTTTCTACTGGCCAGCAGGGTAGAAATTAGATTTGAAGAAAACCCCCTTTTTGTTAATAGTTCCCTTTCAAAAGCCAGGCCGTCATGTGCAAACTTTTTATTTGTGGGTGATTCACTGGCCCTTGATGCAGAAGGTCTGGGATATCTGGGAGTACCCATGGATCCGCTATGGACATTAGGCGTAGCCATGGGAACCATACTCTTTTCGGCCAGAACGGAGCTATAAATATCACTTTGGCTCTGTCTTCCCTGATTTTCTTCAAGACTAAGGGAATTAGAGCTATCGGAGGAAACACATAAGCTAGATGGAATTTCCATGGAATTAACAACGCGTCTATAGCCACTGGACTCCCCCAAGGATCTATCGAGCAGAAGGCCTCCGTTTTCCGATTTTGATTGTTTGCAAATAGATCTATATCCGGGGCCCCCCAAAGATCCACTATGCGTTTGAATATTTTTGTATTTAACTCCCATTCCCCCTGTTTTAATTGGGTTCTGCTTAGAAAATCTGCAGTTTGATTTTCTGACCCTTTTATGTGAAGGGCTGTCAGGGAGGACAAGTTGGCTTCTGCTTGCGACATGATGAAATTTGTCACTTTCATTAGGGATTGAGACCTCGTTCCTCCCTGATGATTTAAATATGCTACTACCACCCTGTTGTCCGTCAGTACTCTCACGTGGTGGGAACGGAGGGATGTTATAAAATGATTGATGGCGTACTGAACTGCTAAAAGCTCTTTCATGTTTGAAGTAAGGTCTTTTTCTTCCCCTGACCAAGGACCTTGGGCAATTTGCCTGTTTAGGTGGGCCCCCCACCCCCAAGGACTTGCGTCTGTGGTCAGGATTATCGAGACCGGCCACACCCATGGAACCCCCCTCCTGAGATTGGACGGATTTGTCCACCAGGCTAAGGAAGTTTTTGTTCGAGAGGATATTTTTAATTGCTTCTCTAAATTTCCTCCTGCGTGGGATACCGCTTCTAGTATTTCCCACTGGAGATCTCTCGAGTGGCTCTGAGCCTACTGGACCGCTGGGATACAAGATGTCATTGACCCCAGTATGGACATGGCTTTCCTTAGAGAGATCAGAGGAGAGACACTCAACTGATTCACTAGATGTATCATATTGGATACTTTCTCTTCTGATAGACGACACTCTTGCTTCGTTGAATCTATTACTACCCCTAAGTACAGCTGCACTTGAGACGGGATAAGCCTGGACTTTTCCAGGTTCAGAAACAATCCTAGATTCGATGGGGCTACCATCACTCTGTTTAGTTGCTGGCTGCAATGAAGAGAGGAACTGCCCATCACTAGTAGGTCGTCCAGATAAGGCACAATCAATATGTTTTGTTCCCTTATATGGGCCATTACTTCCGCCATTAATTTTGTAAATACCCTTGGGGCAATGGCTAGACCAAACGGAAGAGCTCTGTATTGGTAATGTTTTAGTCTCCCTTGTATCATCACTGCCACTCTGAGGTATTTTCGGAACTCCGGATGGATTGGCACATGATAATACGCGTCTTTTAAGTCTATAACAGTCATGAAACAAGACGGGATAAGGGATCTGACACATGATTTTATTGTTTCCATTTTGAATTTCTCTATCACCAGGTATTTGTTTAGTTGTTTCAAATTTATTATCACCCTGAAAGTTCCGTCCGGCTTCGTTCGAAGAAAAAGTGGAGAATAAAATCCCCTCGTCTCTTCCTGTCGTGGAACTTCCTGTAAGACTTTCTTTTCCAGAAGACTGAGAACTTCCCTCTGGATACTCAGTTGCTCGATCTCCGACTTTCTTTGTGGTGTAACCACAAACTGACTGTGTGACATTGTGTGAAAAGCTAGTTTTAGGCCCGTCTTTATGATGTTTAAAGTCCAGGCACTTCCAGAAATTTTTTCCCAGGTTTGAAGAAAGTGGGTCAGTCTCCCTCCTACCTGGGGCGCACCCTCATTGTGGCTGTTTTTTATTATCCGGTTTGTTAAACATAAACCCTCCTTTTTTGAATTTTCTGTCTTCCCACCCCTCCTTTTGGTTTTTTGGGGGGCGTCTTTGTGTGAACCTTCTCCCTCGAAAGGGCCGCCTGTAAGACTGATTTGGGAATCCTGGAAAGGCTTTCTTTTTATTTACCGCTTTTTCGAGGACATCGTCTAGGGTGGGACCGAACAAATATTCACCTTCACATGGTATGGAACACAACTTGGCTTTAGTTTGCAGATCCCCCGGCCAGCACTTCAGCCATAATGCTCTCCTAGCCGCATTTGAGAAAGAAGCTGATCTTGCCGTCAGCCTAACTGAGTCTATTGAGGCATCTGCTAGATACGCAGCGGCACCTCTCATTGCTGACACTGAGTCCAGTATAGACTCTCTCGGGGTTTTATTCTTTAATTGAGTTTCTAAATGATCCAGCCAGACCATCAGAGCTCTCGCTGTACAAGTAGCAGCTATACCGGGTTTTAGCCCCCCGCTGGCGGCCTCCCAGGACCCCTTTAGAAAGACATCGGCCTTTTTATCCATAGGATCCTTGAGGGTCCCCATGTCCTCAAAAGGCAGAGCGGATTTTTTGGAGGCTTTCGCAATGGCGACGTCTAATTTTGGCGCCTTTCCCCATGATGCGCAGGCTGGGTCGTCAAATGGGTATTTCCTTTTGGGTGTCAACAGTACTTTTTTGTCTGGTCTTTTCCACTCCTTTTTTATAAGGGCTTGAATTTTTTCATTTAATGGGAACACTGTGTACTTCTTTTGTTCCAGGCCACTAAACATAAGATCTTGTACAGATTTTTTGGAACGAGTGTCTGCCAGACCCATTGTCGCCCTAACCATTTTTACCAGTGCATCCCCTCCTAATGTGAGGAAGATACCGGTTGTGGCTTTGAGGATGCCTCCTCCACTTGAACCACCGTCTCCCTCCTGGATCCACCAGAGCCTCTGCTGCGCTGGGATCCTGAGCTGCTGCGCTGCGTAGGTTTCCATGACGAATGGCGCTCCTTCGGGTTCTTAGTCACAGGGGCCTGTGAAATTTCTTCCACCGACTGCTCTATTCCACTCATGGTGGTGTCTTTTGAGCAGCGGTATGCCCCTTCTCTTCCTGCTATATACCAACAGTGCGGCGCAAGGCGACTTCCGGATTACCCAGAGGTCCCCTGCGCCGTCCCGGAAGTGACCCCCGCGCCTGCGCAGTAAGTCGCGCCAGCCTCGCGCGCACTCCATTAGCCGCCGGCTTCACAGAAGGGACGGAGGGATCCCCGCAGCCGCCGCTGCCCATACCAGAGCCTCCTGTTGGTGACCGGCGTCACCCCCTTCTCTGAGCTCCGTCAGACCGGCGGTTTCCCAGGTAACCGCCGCTACCTATTACCGGCTGATTTGTAGGAAAGGAGAAGGAGCAGACTTGTTCCTCTTCACTGCTTCTTCTCCACACATACCGACAGGGCCCGCCGACCCCGGAATGTGTCCTCAGGGAGGATATCCACCCGGAACCGCGGCAGGGCCCCCCGCTGCCTGAATTCGGTCCGATGGTCCCTGGAATCCCGCGACGAACGGTGAGCTGTGGGTTCCCCGTCAGGGACAGGAAACCGAACTGAGGTGGAGGAGAGGTCCCGCCTTTTTAACCTGTGGGTTTCCTGTCCCTGAGGGCGGATCCCTCTCTCTCGTTAGTGCCGTCATGGGGTAAGAGAAAAGAAGGCGCATGGTTTCATCACCGAGCAATCAGAACTTCTCTGCGACAAAACAGTCCCTGCTCCAATTTCAGAAGCATCAACCTCGACCTGGAACGGAAGCGAAACATCCGGTTGACACAACACAGGGGCAGAAGAAAAACGACGCTTCAACTCTTGAAAAGCTTCCACAGCAGCAGAAGACCAATTGACCACATCAGCACCCTTCTTGGTCAAATCGGTCAATGGTTTAGCAATACTAGAAAAATTGCAGATGAAGCGACGATAAAAATTAGCAAAGCCCAGGAACTTTTGCAGACTTTTCAGAGATGTCGGCTGAGTCCAATCATGGATGGCTTGGACCTTAACAGGGTCCATCTCGATAGTAGAAGGGGAAAAGATGAACCCCAAAAATGAAACTTTCTGAACACCAAAGAGACACTTTGATCCCTTCACAAACAAAGAATTAGCACGCAGGACCTGAAACACCGTTCTGACCTGCTTCACATGAGACTCCCAATCATCCGAGAAGATCAAAATGTCATCCAAGTACACAATCAGGAATTTATCCAGGTACTCTCAGAAGATGTCATGCATAAAGGACTGAAACACTGATGGAGCATTGGCAAGTCCGAATGGCATTACTAGATACTCAAAATGGCCCTCGGGCGTATTAAATGCAGTTTTCCATTCATCGCCTCGCTTAATACGCACAAGATTATACGCACCACGAAGATCTATCTTGGTGAACCAACTAGCCCCCTTAATCCGAGCAAACAAATCAGATAACAACGGCAAGGGGTACTGAAATTTAACCGTGATCTTATTTAGAAGGCGGTAATCTATACAAGGTCTCAGTGAACCATCCTTCTTGGCTACAAAAAAGAACCCTGCTCCTAATGGCGACGATGACGGGCGAATATGCCCCTTCTCCAAGGACTCCTTCACATAACTCCGCATAGCGGCGTGCTCAGGCACAGATAAATTAAACAGTCGACCTTTTGGGAATTTACTACCAGGAATCAAATCGATAGCACAATCACAATCCCTATGCGGAGGTAGGGTATCGGACTTGTGCTCATCAAATACATCCCGGTAATCAGACAAGAACTCTGGAACCTCAGAAGGGGTGGATGACGAAATAGTCAGAAATGGGACATCACCATGTACCCCCTGACAACCCCAGCTGGACACAGACATGGATTTCCAATCTAATACTGGATTATGGACTTGTAGCCATGGCAACCCCAACACGACCACATCATGCAGATTATGCAACACCAGAAAGCGAATAACCTCCTGATGTGCAGGAGCCATGCACATGGTCAGCTGGGTCCAGTACTGAGGCTTATTCTTGGCCAAAGGCGTAGCATTAATTCCTCTCAATGGAATAGGACACTGCAAGGGCTCCAAGAAAAACCCACAACGCCTAGCATACTCCAAGTCCATCAAAATCAGGGCAGCGCCTGAATCCACAAATGCCATGACAGAATACGATGACAAAGAGCAGATCAAGGTAACGGACAGAAGAAATTTTGACTGTACCGTACCAATGGTGGCAGACCTAGCGAACCGCTTAGTGCGCTTAGGACAATCAGAGATAGCATGAGTGGAATCACCACAGTAGAAACACAGCCCATTCAGACGTCTGTGTTCTTGCCGTTCAACTCTGGTCAAAGTCCTATCGCACTGCATAGGCTCAGGTTTAAGCTCAGGTAATACCGCCAAATGGTGCACAGATTTACGCTCACGCAAGCGTCGACCGATCTGAATGGCCAAAGACATAGACTCATTCAGACCAGTAGGCATAGGAAATCCCACCATGACATCCTTAAGGGCTTCAGAGAGACCTTTTCTGAAAATAGCTGTGAGCGCACCTTCATTCCACTGAGTGAGTACGTTCCACTTTCTAAATTTCTGACAATATACCTCTCTCTCATCCTGACCCTGACACAGAGCCAGCAAATTCTTCTCTGCCTGATCCACTGAATTAGGCTCATCGTACAGCAATCCGAGCGCCAGGAAAAACGCATCGATATTACTTAATGCAGGATCTTCTGACGCAAGAGAAAATGCCCAGTCCTGAGGGTCGCCACGTAAAAAAGAAATAATGATCCTAACTTGTTGAACTGGGTCACCAGAGGAGCGAGGTTTCAAAGCCAGAAGTAGTTTACAATTATTTTTGAAACTCAGAAATTTAGTTCTATCTCCAAAAAACAAATCAGGAATAGGAATTCTCGGTTCTAACATAGAATTTTGAACCAAAGTCTTGAATATTTTGTACTCTTGCCGTGAGCTGATCCACACATGAAGACAGACCTTTAATGTCCATCGCTACACCTGTGTCCTGAACCACCCAAATGTCTAGGGGAAAAAAAAGGCAAAACACAGTGCAGAGAAAAAAAAATGGTCTCAGAACTTCTTTTTTCCCTCTATTGAGAATCATTAGTACTTTGGGCCTCCAGTACTGTTATGATAAGGTAATTCAGTACCACAATGGACATAGAGGTCAGAGCACATACAGTGACCTGACAATAACTCAAAAACATAGAACGAGCTCTGAGACGTGGGAACTCTGCTGACCGCAATCCCTAATCCTCTCAAACCACACTAGAGGCAGCCGTGGATTGCGCCTAACGCTCCCTATGCAACTCGGCACAGCCTGAGAAACTAGCTAGCCTGAAGATAGAAAATAAGCCTACCTTGCCTCAGAGAAATACCCCAAAAGGAAAAGGCAGCCCCCACATATAATGACTGTGAGTTAAGATGAAAAGACAAACGTAGAGATGAAATAGATTTAGCAAAGTGAGGCCCGACTTTCTGAACAGAGCGAGGATAGGAAAGGTAACTTTGCGGTCAACACAAAACCCTACAAAAACCACGCAAAGGGGGCAAAAAGACCCTCCATACCGAACTAACGGCACGGAGGTACACCCTCTGCGTCCCAGAGCTTCCAGCAAGCAGGAAAAAACAAATAGACAAGCTGGACAGAAAAAAACAGCAAACAAAATAGCAAAGCGGAACTTAGCAATGCAGAGCAGCAGGCCACAGGAACGATCCAGGAGGAAACAGGTCCAATACTAGAACATTGACTGGAGGCCAGGATCAAAGCACTAGGTGGAGTTAAATAGAGCAGCACCTAATGACTTCACCACAACACCTGAGGAAGGAAACTCAGAAGCCGCAGTACCACTTTCCTCCACCAACGGAAGCTCACAGAGAGAATCAGCCGAAGTACCACTTGTGACCACAGGAGGGAGCTCTGCCACAGAATTCACAACAGTGTTCAGACCCTTACAGTTACTTAGTTTTACCTTTCCTGAAGAAAAATACTGTTTATTCTGTATCCTATTGTGCTGAAGAATGCAATTTCAGTTGAAGTGCGGAAAAACTCAATAAAAGTTACTTTATCTTTAGACAACGAAACCTGTGCCTGTGTTGAACTTAGTGCCCACTTGTGAGTTGAAATCCTTACAATTATATATTTTTTTGTGGGGGAGGTACAATAAACTATTAGCATAGCTTCTCTCTTTTCATTTTTTTCTCGTTTTTTTCTTAAACACATAGGCAACACTTTTGTTTTATTATTATGTAAATGCTCACTGTTTTATAGTCTATTTTACTTGTAACTCCCACCATACAAGATGAAACAAGCAGCAGTGTAAGAGGTGATGTGACTCACTTTATTGCACTTGTAGCTGTCACTACACTGCATGGAAACAGCAATATAATTAATCAGTGTTTTATAAAAAAAAATATACATTTAGGTTGACAACGCAGAAAAAAAATAAAAAATCAGACACAATTCCCAGCATAACTTTTCGGCAGAGAATAAATAACACTTAATTCTCATCTCGTATTGTTAAAATATTATTTCAAATAGCTGTTCAGAATAATTAGTCATGTGGACTTGAGGAATAACACTATTTCTGGCCTTTATATGATTTGTATCCTTCAGTTTTCACTCGGCAGGCTGTATCATTAATTGTCATTTGTCCCCCTGAGCTGGTGGGTGAAGACTAGCTGATATGATGTCTCCTGTACACAGCACACAGAAACATCAAGGATTCCTGTGCTCCCATCTCTAGGCAGCACATGTTCATACGCATCAGGAACAGGAGGACATTATACCGCAGTACTGAGCAATGTAGCTGTGAATCCAACACTGGAGTGGGATAAACACTTACTAGAAAGCAGAAACAGTCTATGTCTGCGCTTCTCTCTTTCGCTTTTCTATTTACTCTGCTAATCCTTCCTGATTTTCTATCTTGTTTTGAGCAAGGCATATTATTGTTTAATTTCAGAGTGAATGATGAGTTCAGGGGAGATATAAAAAGTGTGCCATAATTAGAGAAAGAAGTATACTTTCTGATAAAGATATATTGAAAAGTTTCATGTTCAGAAGCATCAGTAGCAGGAAAACAGTATACAGTGGTACTGAGGAATGTAGCTGTGAATTCAACACTGGGGCGAGATAAACACTTGCTACAAAGCAGCAACTCAGTCTGCGCCTCTCTCTTCCTCTTTTCTATTTACTCTGCTAATCCCTCCTAGTTGTCTATCTCGTCTATAGCAAGACAGATTTGTGCTTTATTTTAGAGTGAATGATGAGTTTGGAAGAGAAAGGGAGGAGAAAAAATGTTTCATAATTAGAGAAAGAATTATATTTTTCTGATTAAAATATATTAAAGAGTTTCATTTTCAGAAGCAGCAGTAGAAGGAGGACATTGTACCATGGTGCTGAACAATGTAGCTGTGAATCCAACACTGAAGTGCGAGAAACACTTACTAGAAAGCAACAACTCACCCTTAATCTGTCCTTCTCACTTTTTTTTTACGTACTCTCCTAATACCTCTTAGATATCTATTTTGAATTGCGCAAGGCAGATTATTTGCTTTATTTCAGAGTGAATGATAAGTTTAGGAGACAAAGGGAGAAGAAAGAAAGGGTCCTCTATTGTGAATTCTGCTCTTGGGTTCCCTCCAGTGGTTGTTGGTGGGAATGCAGTTGTCTCTGGTGTATGGGATAATTACAATTCTGACTGGGATATTTAGGTGTGCAGGATCCTTTAGCCCTTGCCAGTTGTCAATGTTTCTTTCGAAGTGTTGGATCTCTGTCTGGCCTATACTGCTTATCTGCCAGTTCAGCAAAGATAAGTGTCTGTTTCTTTTCCTGTGGCACACATGCAGTGTGCTTATTTTCAGTACTGTTCGTTTGTTTTTCTTTTGTCCAGATTAGACTGTGTCTGTGTTTTCTCAGTCTGGTTGGTTTCACTGGAGTTGCCGATATACGCTCCTACATCTTTAGTTAGATGTAGGAAGTTTTTTGTATATTCTGCTGTGGATTTTTTGAAGGGTTTTAATACTGACCGCACAGAACTCTGTCCTATTCTGTCCTATCTAGCTAGAGCTGCCTCCTGTGCTAAATCCTGTTTTTTCTGCCTGTGTATGTTTTTTCCTCTCCGACTCACCGCCAATATTTGTGGGGGGCTGTCTATCCTTTGGGGATTTTCTCTGAGGCAAGATAGTATTCCGATTTCTATCTTTAGGGGTATTTAGTCCTCCGGCTGTGACGAGGTGTCTAGGTGTGTTAGGTACACTCCACGGCTACTTCTAGTTGCGGTGTTAAGTTCAGGGTTGCGGTCAGTATAGTGGCCACTTTCTCCAGTGAAAGTTCTCATGCAGCTCCAAGGTCACCGGATCATAACAGTCCTCCTAATTAGAAAAAGAAGCATATCCGATTTGCTAGCACTATTTTTTTTTGGCAGTTTTTATTTTAAATGACAGTGTCCATTTAAAGGGGGTTTATGGACTCCTTTCTGGAAAAGAATACAGTAGCCAGTGCCTTGGGCTCACCATTACGTAATACAGTAAATATGCTTGTCCACTTTTAATTTCATCCTAAGCTATATAATCATCATTGTGCATACAGGTCATATCATGGATTAATCCATAAGAGTCTCCCAACATCAAGTGATGGACTCAAAATAGGCTTTAACGGGTTACTTGGAGCCTATTGTTTTCTCTGTACTTGGCACTACCCAAAGCCTCTCCGATGCTGTGTTAGGCCAGCTGGATCCTGATGGTGGCACGATACAAATGATTATGGATGGGCAATGTCATTTCATGGTATTTTTATTATACTAATGAATACAGACTTTTATGTAGTCTATAGATCCTACACGCAGGACATAATGCAGAACTTAGTTGGGGGACCTAGATGAAGAACATATAGAGGCCCAATCTACACCGTTGTGTTCATCAGTGGTTGCTCTATACGAAGAGTCCTCTTTTACATATTTGTATTCATTTTATATACACATGTCAACAATTGATCTATCTTTGTGTATATATAGGTATATATGTATATATAATATATACAGTATATATATATATTTCTGTTGTCTTTTGTTCATTATCTGTTCTTTATGCATGGCGAAATGGACGGACCAATCTCTGCCGAATTTGGCACGTAGGAAAATCAGGTGCTTTGGAAGACTCTAGACTGGATTGCAGCTTTCTAGAACTTACCATTCTCCTCATATTCGGAAGAAAATAAAACCAGAACTAAAAAACAAAGATTGACTACCAGCCAAATGACTGGACTAATCTACCTCGAATTTGGCACATTAGTAAACCAGGAGCTTGAGGACCTACCTTTCTCGAAATGTTCCGAAAAAGAAAACAGATTGCAAAAAGTAAACAGATACAAAAGTAAAGATTAAATTATGGCCAAACGTCTGAACCAATCTGCCCCGAATTTGGAAGTTGAAAAGGTTTTATACAGGGTTTCAGCTTTTCTCAAAATAGTTGGGGTGGAGGGGGACAGATTACAGAAGCCAAGATTAAGTCACGGCCAAACAACTGGACCAATCTGCCCAAAAATTGGTAAGTTAGGGGCTTCAGAGGGCTTTAGATCAGGTTTTGGCTCTCTAGGACCTATAGTTCTCGTCATGTTCGCAAAAAAAGTTTATAAAATTTAATAATAATATATGGCCAAATGACTGGACCAATGTGCCTCAGATTTGGCACATAGCTACATCAGGCAGTTTGGAAGGTTTCAGACACAGTTTCAGCTTTTTAGTATGTACTGTTCTCGAAATAATCATGGGGAGAAAAAAACGGATTACAAAAATAATACGGCCAAACGATTGGACCAATCTCCCCTAAATTTGGAACATAGCTAAATCAGATAATGGTTTTAAACCAGATTTTATTTTTCTACGACCTTCTGTTCTCCACAAAGAGAATACAAAAGCGCCACTAGAAAAGTCAAATTAATACACCTAAGAACTCAGATTTGTGACTTCATATCGGCAGCAAACAAACTTTTTAACCACACACAAAAACAGTAAAACAAAAGAGACCCATGTGAATCTAATTAATTCTACTAGTGAGGTACAGTATATAGGGTGAGTGCTAATCCCTGAAATAACCATAGGTTTGGAAGTATTGTAGTGCTTTATTTCTTCGTCGGGTCAACCGTCATGTTTTCAAGTGGCGATAGGTCGGCAGGAATTCCGATCCAATTTGGAAGAAAAGCTGCTTCATATTTAAAAACCTTAAGAAACTCCGAGTCTGGAAAAGTGAAGTTTGATAGGTAAATAGTTTCCCCTCTGGACAAATATCCGGCCCAGTATCCAAATGTCCCTATTGTCATGATGGTGTGGTTGCAATGCACCAATAGAGCAAAGTCATGGAGTGGTGAAGATTCCTCACCGTCTCCAGAAAAGTGGACATCTCCCAATGTTGTGTTAATGTTCTCCTTACACCAGTCCATCCCATTACTGGCTACTATAAATAAAGGATTTTGGTACTTCTTTCGGAAATAGTCCATAGCCGTCTGTAAGTACTGCTTGTCCGCTACCACCCCTTTCCATATATTGGGCATGACGGTCAGATAGTCCCCTCTTCGTACGTGAATACCTACAAAAATAACCTTTCCACGTCCTCTCTGGAGCCTGGAGAGGTATTTATGTGCTTCTTCTTTAATGTTGTTGTGAAATGTGAACTCTCGGAGAATTTCATCCTTCACCTCTTCATAAAACGTCCATGAGCAAGGATAACCCTGAAGCCGCACGACATCAAAGTCAATTTCTTTGTATTCTGGAGCCATCCAGTCATGGAGAGGATAGTTTGTCCAATCAATTTGCTCAAATTTTTGTTGGTCTATCATAGGCAACGTAATCTTAAAAGCCTTTGAAAGTTGCCAGTACATTTCAGGCATAACATAAGCTTTGTGGCCATTGAGTTTTGCCAAGGCGTAAAGTGTGGCATACTCCCCCATTAGATTGCCGAGTCGTCCAATTGGATCTATTGTCCACATGCCCGTAGGTTCCTTGATGATCCTGTTTTGACTTGGTAGCTTTTCGGTAAAATGGATTGTCATGAAAGGTCCTGATTTTCCCACGAGGAGAAAATGTAGGGTGTTCAAAATGAGAATAAGTATTGTGGCGTGTA
This sequence comes from Ranitomeya imitator, assembly GCF_032444005.1. Classification (NCBI taxonomy): domain Eukaryota; kingdom Metazoa; phylum Chordata; class Amphibia; order Anura; family Dendrobatidae; genus Ranitomeya; species Ranitomeya imitator. Next base: position 31,739,336 of record NC_091291.1, read on the forward strand.
GGATGATTTTCCACCTTCTTCTCATCTTCTACGAAATTTAGATTCTGTTTAAAGAATGAAAAATATGAATTATGGCATCGAAATTGTAATGGATTTGGTCACATTTACGTATTTAGTACATACTACAATTCTTAATGAAGCTTGTCTCAACATCATAAATTGTTAATATTGCAAAGGGCTAGTAAAAAGAAACAACTTCGCAATTTGTCTTTAAAAAAAAAAAATCATCTCCGTTCTCCAATCATTTCTATTGTTTACTCATTTCCTAGGATACTGGCCACTGTTGATATACTTCAGTAGGGGCTGGTATCCCAGGCAACGAGGAGTAAACTATAGAATTGTTACAGCAGCAAACAATAGAATCCAAGGCAAGGAGTTCTGTGATTGCACACTCTTTGCATAGAGCTTGCAAACACTGACACTGCAACTTCATCTACCCTCGAATGCTGCAGTGGAGAGCGCACAGTTCAGGCCAAAGACTCAACCATGAACTGTCAATCATCAGGACTGCACTGATCCCTGGCAAAAGGGTAGCTGGAAGGCATGGGAAGGGTACACTTCTGAAGTGTCATGGTGGCACATTCACTTCTAAGAATATGTACAATTTGGGATGACCCAACAGGAACCCTCACTAACAAGTCCTAAAACTTAAATGTAAAACTTTTTGCCCATCACCTTTCAGATCATGCGAATGGGGTTCCTACAACCCCTTCATGTCCTCCGAGGTGCCCCTGAATTCCCCCTGAAAATGTGTTTAATACATGACCTGTGCTGCAAGGAGATTGCACAATCTGGTCCAATGGGTGTCTCCAGATTGTGATCAGTGCCACCCCAGTCTTTTCAAACGCCGCCTCTTCTCTCTAGATGTAAGTAGATGACTTCTCTATGTTATCCGCATAGTGCCCGAAGTCTCGCGCCTGCGCAGTAGAATAAGAGAGCTGCGCAGGAGAGCAGGCGCACCGCCGCCTCACTGCCCAACTGAACAGCCAAGGAACTGTTGACTTTGCGCTGCCGGTTTGATTCTACTGTGCAGGCACAAGACATCGGCACCGTAGAGATGACGTAGAGATGTCATCCACTTTTATCCAGAGAGAAGAGGCGGCATTTTTAAAGATCAGGGAGGCACCGATCACAATCTCTAGACATCCATGATATTGGAATGCGTAATTTACATGCAGTGCGGACATGTAGGAAATACACATTCTGAGGTACACAGGTGCACCTCTGAGGATATAAAGGGATTGTAAGAACCCCAAATTCACATGATCTTAAAGGTGATGGGCTGGGATTGTAAGCTAAACACCTACTGACCGGTTCCCTTTAAGATTCGTTAATATGTAGGCAATCCAAAATATACATGTGACATTTCGCTCTATATCCTCAAAGCTTCATCAGACATACAGATCACACAATAGAAACAATTGTCAATAAATAAGACAGCAAGAAGCGAAAAGCGCCAGCCGTAGCGCCTAGAGGATATGCAGACGAAGCGCTGAGAATTTATTTGCGTATTAATGAATGTAACACGTTTCACTGCAACGTGTTTCGGTTCAACATCTTCAATTTTCAAAAGGCATAAAAGTATATACAAACATAATTGCTATCATGCTTCTGGATTCAAACCCTTGGTTCTGTGGTCGGCGTTTCCTGCCGCTGAGCCACAACTGATACACGTTTTCTTTGGGTGTTTTAGTTCTGTTATTTTTATTGCTGTCGGGTTTGGGTAACAGGTGTTTTTTATTTGCTCTGTTTGTCTGTCCTATCACCTTTTGGGTGCAGCTTAAAATACTTTTCCCTACTGGTGTTCCCTGCTGGTGATAAACTTTGTTGGATTCATTCTCTTTGCTGTAGTTTGAGTTGGTTGCAGTAGTTTTTTGCATTATTTCTGTATTCTCTAGGGAACTGCTTCTCTAGCGATCCTAGGAGCTGCTAAAGACATTCAGGGTTAGCAGACATAACAATTGCTTTGCTTATACTCCAATGAAATGTAGGCACTGCAAATCAAAAATCCAATAGTCGAATACATATATAAACATAAATATAGTATTTTAAAGGCAACATTGTGATACGATTAGGTGTGTTTTAGAGTGACATTAGGATACCTATCATTTCAGGGTGCTGACACTGACAGTGAAGGTCACCTCTGCAGGATTAGAATCTAAGCCCCCCCTTCCTTCATCAGTTCCTATCTAAGTATACACAAGTACAGTAACATGTATATACACATTAGGCACACATATGTATAAAATATGCCCATGCTAATATATGACATGCCAATATAAAGATACATCTCCATATACTAGTACATTATTTCCGTAAGAATACTATTTTGAGATTTAGGCAGAGAAAATTCTTCTATATTTACCAGTGCAGCCTGTGGCTCAGCTGCTGCCTGCTATGCTACACATCATGAGTTTGAATCCTGGGAATAATTTATTGACTAGATATACAGGCATCAAATTAGAACAGAAAGATCCAGGGGGTGGGAGAGGGAAGCCTCAGCATCCCACCTGAGTAACATGCAGTGCAACCGGGAATATGTGCTGCTAAACTGGCTACATATGTGGAATTTCCACTGCTTTTAGTATATAGAATTTAATTGAGTTTAGCGTGTATGTTTTTTTTACTATTATGATATTACAGGATGTCATAAGGCTTACACATGCCTCTTTCCAATTTCCCTCCCTCTATTCACTCGCCATTTTATTTCAGGGTGTCACTAGTCGGAGTATGTTAAATACAATTATGTATATGCCTGATGAAGATTCATGCCGTTAAATCAAAATGTGTTGCATCTATACAATAATAATAAAACACAAGCTGGATTTTAATCTCATATTGCCGATTAATGTCATATATTCTTACGATCTAAGCTAGAGCCCATTGTAACAATATAATTACCTATTTGGATCATTAGGCTGACCTTTAACAAGTTAAAGAGATATTCTTAAGTTATTAAAATGCTTTAATTAGTTAGACAGCATAAAAATAAGAAAATTTGTATGCTATCATTTATCCTTCATAGTGTTCATGTGGTTTCTATAAACCTCAGCCAATAGTGACTGCCTAGACTTATGCCATGAGTGCACAGTAGTTAAATTGCAAAAGAGGGGGACAGGGGTTAACTCTTATTCCAGGACAGGGGTTAACTCTTAACATACCTGCCAGCTATCTCATAGTAACATAGCAACATAGTTAGTAAGGCCGAAAAAAAGACATTTGTCCATCCAGTTCAGCCTATATTCCATCATAATAAATCCCCAGATCTACGTCCTTCTACAGAACCTAATAATTGTATGATACAATATTGTTCTGCTCCAGGAAGACATCCAGGCCTCTCTTGAACCCCTCGACTGAGTTCGCCATCACCACCTCCTCAGGCAAGCAATTCCAGATTCTCACTGCCCTAACAGTAAAGAATCCTCTTCTATGTTGGTGGAAAAACCTTCTCTCCTCCAGATGCAAAGAATGCCCCCTTGTGCCCGTCACCTTCCTTGGTATAAACAGATCCTCAGCGAGATATTTGTATTGTCCCCTTATATACTTATACATGGTTATTAGATCGCCCCTCAGTCGTCTTTTTTCTAGACTAAATAATCCTAATTTCCCTAATCTATCTGGGTATTGTAGTTCTCCCATCCCCTTTATTAATTTTGTTGCCCTCCTTTGTACTCTCTCTAGTTCCATTATATCCTTCCTGAGCACCGGTGCCCAAAACTGGACACAGTACTCCATGTGCGGTCTAAATAGTGATTTGTACAGAGGCAGTATAATGCTCTCATCATGTGTATCTCCAGCCCATTGATTTCTATGCAGTATTTAAAAGTATTTCTCCGAGAAAATTATTGCAATTACACATGTTTTGTTATACACTTATTTATTTCCTTTGTGTATATTGGAACTACACAAAAAGAACAGGCAACTTTGACATAATTTAACGTCCAAGGCTTTGTAAGAGAAGTGACAATGGAGTTTTATTCCTAACAAATAAGGTTATGCACATGGGAATGGTGGCAAGATAACTTACTAAATGGGAAAAATGTGGGCACAACTGACATTGAAAAGAATGAGGAATTTGATTAAAATCACAACTGTATCAGCTTGTGCTAGGTAGCCACTGCCAAAGCAAAAAAGATTAGGGTTAGGAGTAGACCTGTCTATGTTCTCCTTATGGCATAGAAAAACACGACCGCTTGGAATCTTGGGTTCAGTTTTTGCATCAGTGTACAAGAAATAAATAGTAGATCTTTAGCAAGTTCAAAGTCAGAAAACCAATTATTGAATGGAATATTTGGAAGAAAATACCCAGAAAGATGAGCAAAATTAAGGTCATTTAGGGTTACGAAAAAGATGGCTGAGTGTGACCTAACTGTAAGAGCAGTGACACTGTGAAACTCTGATGTCATGGTGAATTCATTTAAAAAAAAGTTTCATGTGTTCAAGTAAGAGTTAAAGATGAAATAAGATGTTGATCCAGGAAGTTATTGTGGGTAAGAAAAAAAATTCCGAAAATGTCTTTGACGAAATTTTGCCGTCCTCTGGATGAACTTTGCCGGATATTAAGAGAAACAAACATAATAACTATAATAATATGGTATTTATCTTGTACTGATCATTAGTTACAGCATGTTTTAAATTCTAGAGCTGCTTTCACAATTATGAGGCTTCAGAGCTGAACTCTCTCTGCATTCTGAAAAGTATTGTCTTTACAGCAGGTACGGTATAGAAAACGGAGTAGGAATACAAACTGACTGCCGCCATTATAAGAGCCCTGCAAAGTTGTTCCAGGAGTGGGTAACAACAAACTTGTTGATTGTTTCCAAAAACAACCAGCAGAATTGTAAAGACAGCTCTGGAGTACAGGCTGTGGGTGGAGAAAATCCTTTTGTCCCAGTAGGGACTATAGCAGAAGTTTGGTTACCCTGTAGCCATCAGGTGTGGTCTGGACATATTGGGATGCGTGGCATGAACACTAAAAAAAGTTGACGTAGATCAAGCCCTTTCTTAGGCAGTCATTTCTTTGACCTACCTGTCCAAGTGTGCATGAAGAAGAGATCTGGAATGTGGTCTGGACATCTCGTTGCGAAGGGGATGATAACATGATTGGTGATTGTTGGAGAAACATCTGGAAAATAGTGTCTCTTCAAGACCTAAAAGGGTTACCCAGGACCAAACAATGAATAAGCCATCAATGAGATTGATGAGGGTCCAACACCCACACCCCCAACGTTAAGCTGAAAATTGCTCCCTAATGATGTATGTGACTGAGCAAATCATTGGGATGGGAGATAAAGTGCAGTCCGGGGGCGTACATACTATTAGTGCAACCTGTACAAAGGGGCCCAAGAGGTAAGGGGCTAACTACCACCTTCCCGGATCATTACTTAGTTCTGGATGCCAATCGCACCATTTATAGCTGTTCGTCAAGGGTTCTGGGTGTCGAAACCCACCCAATCTAATATTGAAGACCTCTCTTATGGATAGGTTATCGATTGTTAGGTCCCTGAGAAGTCCTTTAAACCTTGAGAGGCAGGAAGTGGTGGCAAAGGAGCACTAGACAGAGACTAGAACTCCTAAGACTGAAATCCTTGAGACGTTGGGACAATGTCGGAGGGAGTGTCAAGGCTCTTAAGACTCTGAAAGTGGAGAGACAAAGCCCCAGAAGAAGGGACTGAAAGAGTGTTGAACATGTGTATACGCAAGGAGGGACTGTTTTAGGTGACACGGTGTAAACATAAAGGGGTTAAAAGTAAGTTCACCACCTTTACATAGTTTCAAAGACTGTCACATTCTGTGCTGACGCATTTGGTTTCCACTGATCCTTGTTACTATTCTAGTGCAATGTGTTTGCATGTCTTGTGATATCTTATACTACTACATGTTGTGTAATCCCCTGCTGTGTACTATTCACTTACTAAATATTCTCGTGCTTCTTCCCGTTAGATACTCACTGAACCTATATATCTACATTTGCTAATTTATATAATGATTACTGCTTCATTGGGACTTTTGGGGCTCCAACTGAAGAGTGAGAAATGTTCAACATATTGTGCAACAATTAGGAGGAGCGCCATGAGTAAGGGTGGTTTCACACTTGCGTTTTTGTCTGCAGCGTTTTTTTTCCTATCTTTAACATTGAAAACGCATGCGTTTTTTTGTGTACGCGTTTGGTCGCTTTTTTTACTGCATGCGTTCATTTTCTGAAATGCTACTTGTAGTATTTTTAGAAGCGTTTTTTGGACCAAAAAAAAACGCATGCGTTTTAATGCGGTTTTTTGGGGTCAAAAAATACATTGGAGTCAATGGGGATGCATGCGTTTTTTGGTGCATGCGTTTTTTGCGGTAAAAAACGCATGCGTTTTTTTATTAAAAAACCAGAAAACACACTGATATGCCACCCCCAACATAAAGGTGATAAAGGGAACCTAACCCTACCCCTAACCCTACCCCTAACCCTAAGGGATCCTAACCCTAACCCTACCCCTAACCCTACGCCTAACCCTAAGGGATCCTAACCCTACCCCTAACCCTAAGGGATCCTAACCCTAATCCCTTTATGGTTAGGGTTAGGGGTAGGGTTATGGTTAGAGGTAGGGTTAGGGTTAGGATCCCTTAGGGTTAGGGGTAGGGTTAGGGGTAGGGTTAGGATCCCTTAGGGTTAGGGGTAGGGTTAGGGTTAGGATCCCTTAGGGGTAGGGTTAGGGGTAGGATCCCTTTAGGGTTAGGGTTAGGGTTATGATCCCTACCCCTACCCCTAACTGTTTCTGTTTATAGTGGGTTTTTTACTTTTTTTTGATGATTGGCAGCTGTCACACATTTCTCAGCATGCATTTAAAAAACGCAAACGGATGTAAAAACGCATGTAAACGCGTCAAAACGCCGCGTTTTTTTCACCACATGCAAAAACGCATGCGTCAAAAAAACGCAGCGTTTGTACGCGTTTACATGCGTTTTTTCACCATGCGTTTTTTTGCGTTTTTTACCGCAAAAACGCACCCCAAAAAACGCCAATGTGAAACCAGCCTAATGCAGGCGAATTACTTATTTATTGTCTAAATCAGATTGATCACTGAAGTACTACTAAGTTGCTAGATATTAGTCCAAGAGCAGTGTATAGGGTCTGATATAGGCTAATAGAGAGTCTGGAAAAAGGGAGGACACCTAAAGAGCCCAGCATAAAAAGTGTCTGCATCTTAGTTAGCTAGTAGTGGGGGTGAGTGTCACTCACTATACAATGTGTGCCCCTCAGGCCTACAAAAAGAGCGACAGAGGAGCAAAGCAGCTTCCCACAAGGTGTGAAGAGATGACGACGCCAAAGTGAGCCTGCGTGCTGATAGTTTGAGCAAAGAGGTTTGTCACCATAGTGAGAGCTAGGGGACTGGTGCCTGAGTGTGAGGCACTGATACACAGGTGTGGTGCGATCAGACTAACAGGGAAGAGTTTGGAAGCCATGAACTTTAATGTGTATTCAACACATACGGTACTTTCTTTGGTTGAGACAGATCGGGTGACTCTGAGGGGTCGGTCATAAAAAGACATCACCGGATCCATTGCAGCCACGCCCCCTGAGGAAGCAAGTGACGCAAAACGCGCGTTGGGGTAGTGGTGCAGCATGCTCTTGTACACCAATATGGGTAATAACTCTCTTTTACTTACTTGCAGGTGAGTTACTTATTTTTTGGGAGAAATCAGATGGATCATGGGTGTGGGGGGACAGACAGCAGGCTATCTAAAGAGTCACAAGTACAAGCCAACTGTTGTTGTGTTATTGGTCATACCACTCATCTACCTCTGTTCAAGTTGCCTTTTGTGAGATTCTTTGTAACTGTCAAGCTTATTGCCTCGCCGCGAGTAAAGTGTTTCCAAACTGGCTAGTGTGTACATCTGCGTTCCTTCCACCATCGCTGAGTGGGAAAACCACTCTGGCAGCAAGCTCCACTGCATCATATTTATGTACAGTATATATATCTATATATATATATATATATATATATATATAAATAAATATATATATAGATATATATAATGTACATACTTTTCAACATTGAAATTGTAACACCAAGAAGAAAAAGTAATGGGAGTATGAAAATCACAGGATGAACAGACAAATTCATGGCTGCAGCATCTCCAGACTTCTCTCTCATTGAGCACATCTGGGATGTCATTGGTCGTTGATTACACAGGAGCTGCCAGCAGCGCATCTTGATGATTTTTGTGCTCAAGTGCATTCAGCTTGTCAGAACAACCATTAATAACCTCACTGATGTCAGCCAAGACTGGTACGTTTTGTGTTTTTTGTGCGTGGTGCTAAAAGAGACAAAAATAGGAAGGTTGTAGTCATACAAAGGCGTAGAGCTCTAGGAGGCTCAATTGTCCCTCTAACGCAAAGACCCTGAAGCTATAAATGTCACATGTAGTTGCTGGGCTTTGATACAGATTTTTTCCACTGGATCAATGAAGTTTTAAGTAATTCCCATTTTGAGTGATTGACTCGTGTGATTGGTATATTTCACAACTATCTGACACAGAAATCCTTCCCAGTTCTGAGCCTTGCCATTTTTTACATGATCACACTAATAATATCTAACCACATAGTAAACATACAAAAACGTAATTAGACAGATAACAGATTTATGTGCCTGCACTGTAAAACCCATTTTTATCTCATAAAGTTAAAGTCATCTAATTGTATTATTATTCTAATAGGCTTGATCTCCAAGATACTAGATCACAATACAGTATACTATATTGATCAAACAGTTGGTGTAGTTATAGGGGAGTGCACAGATTCACAAATACGGTACCTACAGATAGCAATGTAACCTGGCATCAGCAAAAAGTAGCAAATATACAGGTGCTGCTCACAAAATTAGAATATCATCAAAAAGCTAATTTTTTCAGATCTTCAATACAAAAAGTGAAACTCTTATTATATACAGTCATTGCAAACAGTGATGTATTTCAAGTGTTTATTTCTGCTAATGTTGATGATTATGGCTTACAGCCAATGAAAACCCAAAAGTCATTATCTCAGTAAATTAGAATAATTAACATAAAACTCCTGCAAAGGCTTCCTAAATATTTAAAAGGGTCTCTTAGTCTGTTTCAGTAGGTTCCACAATCATGGGGAAGACTGCTGACCTGACAGATGTCCAGAAGGCATCATTGACACTCCACAAGGAGGAGAAGCCACAAAAGGTCATTGCTAAAGAAGCCGGCTGTTCACAGAGTGCTGTATCCAAGAATATTAATGGAAAGTGGAAGGTAAAAGTGTGATAGAAAAAGGTGCACAAGCAACCGGGATAACCACAGCCTTGAAAGGATTGTTAAGAAAAGGCCATTCAAAAATTTGGAGGAGATTCACAAGGAGTGGACTGCTGCTGGAGTCATTGCTTCAAGAGCCGCCACACAGACGTCTCCAGGAAGTGGGCTACAAGTGTCACATTCCTTGTGTCAAGCCACTCATGGCCAATAGACAAAGCCAGAAGCGTCTTACCTGGGCCAAGGAGGAAAAGAACTGGACTGTTGTCAGTGGTCCAAGGTGTTGTTTCCAGATGAAAGTAAATGTTGCATTTCATTTGGAAATCAAGGTCCCAGAGTCTGGAGGAAGAGTGGAGAGACCACAATCCAAGCTGCTGGAGGTCTCGTGTGAAGTCCACGATCAGTGATGGTTTGGGGAGCCATGTCATCTGCTGGTGTAGGTCCACTGGGTTTTATCAGCACCAAAGTCAGCGCAGCCGTCTACCAGGAAATTTTAGAGCATTTCATGCTTCCCTCTGCCGACAAGCTTTTTGGAGATGAAAATGTCATTCTCCAGCAGGACTCTGTCCCTGTCCACACGGCAAAAGTACCAATACCTGGTTTACAAACAACAGTATCACTGTGCTTGATTGGCAGCAAACTCGCCTGACCTTAACCCCATAGAGAATCTATGGAGTATTGTCAAGAGGAAGATGAGAGACACCAGACCCGACAATGCAGACGAGCTGAAGGCTGTTGTCAAAGCAACCTGGGCTTCCATAACCCCTCAGCAGTGCCACAGGCTGATCGCCTCCATGCCACGCCACATTGATGCAGTAATTGATGCAAAAGGAGCCCCGGCCAAGTATTGAGTGCATTTACCGAATAGACATTTTAGTAGGACAACATTTTGGACTTTAAAATAATTTTTCAAGCTGGTGTTATAAAGTATTCAAATTTACTGAGACAATGACTTTGGGGTTTTCATTGGCTGTAAGCCATAATCATCAACATTGACAGAAATAAACACGTGAAATAGATCACTCTGTTTGTATTGACTCTATATAATATGAGTTTCACTTTTTATACTGAAGATCTGAAATAAATTAACTTTTTGATGATAATCTAATTTTGTGAAAAGCGCCTGTATATATAGTGAACGCAAAGTGAAGTAACTTTGTAAATAGTCCTAATTAAAAATCTACTACCATTTTACTGCTTCACCAATAAAGAGAAGGGGGCATGAAAGGAGCCCAAAGAAAGGAGTATTTAATGTCCATGACATTACATTTTTATTGGAAAAATACATAAGATGTAAAAACAACAACAATCAATATAGATAGTCATAGGAAGGTGATAGAATAGATAACATGGGTACACACTAAGCATATTAAAGGTGTCACGTCACAACACACTAAAGGGTAAAATGTAAATCATTAAATGAGGAGTACTAAATACATAATCTGATGTAATTTATTTTTTTATTACCTATAAAGTAAAGCACATATACAGTAAGTCACAAAGGTGCTTATATGTATTTTTACTGGTAACCGTGTCACTTTTACTTCTGCAGAATGCCTGTAAGTCATTTATCGAGATGACTACTTTTTAAAAAATGTAACAAATCCATCAGAGATCCTGGCCATGATGGCTCTCTCTGCTCTCCACTCCCTTCTCTCAGGGTTAGAGATAGCAGGAGGAAGGGAGAGACTTGTGCAAGGTTTTCAGTTGAAATAAAGAAAGCATCATTAAAAGAACAGAGAAAACAGGCTAGACACAAGTGGGAATAGAGATTATGTACAGCTTTAGAGCTGTACTGATACATGAAAGAGAAGACTGCAGCACCATGGACAAACCTCACATCTAGCCTGTACTACTGGGAGATACACACTGATGTCATATTCATCCTACATTACCTTGGGAGACATGCAGAAGTTTCATCTAGCCTGTAATACTGGGAAAGACACACAGAGCTCACATCCAGCCTGTATTACAGGGAAATATCCACTGCGCTCACATCCAGCCTATATTACTGGGAGACACACAGAGCTCACATCCAGCCTATATTACTGGGAGACACACAGAGCTCACATCCAGCCTGTATTACTGTGAGAGATACACACAGCTCACATCCAGCCTATATTATTGGGAGAGACACAGAGCTCACATCAAGCCTATATTACTGGAAGACACACAGAGCTCACATCCAGCCTATATTACTGGAAGACACACAGAGCTCACATCCAGCCTATATTACTGGGAGACACACACAGCTCACATCCAGCCTATATTACTGGGAGAGACACACACAGAGCTCACATCCAGCCTATATTACTGGAAGAGACACAGAGCTCACATCCTGCCTATATTACAGGGAGACACACAGAGCTCACATCCAGCCTATATTACTGGAAGACACACAGAGCTCACATCCAGCCTATATTACTGGAAGACACACAGAGCTCACATCCAGCCTATATTACTGGGAGACACACACAGCTCACATCCAGCCTATATTACTGGGAGAGACACACACAGAGCTCACATCCAGCCTATATTACTGGAAGAGACACACAGAGCTCACATCCTGCCTATATTACAGGGAGACACACAGAGCTCACATCCAGCCTATATTACAGAGAGAGACACACAGAGCTCATATCCAGCCTATATTACTGGCAGAGACACACAGAGCTCATATCCAGCCTGTATTACAGAAAGAGACACCCAAAGCTCACACCCAGGTTATATTACTGGGAGAGACACACAGCTCACATCCAGCCTATATTACTGGGAGACACACAGAGCTCACATCCAGCCTATATTAGTGGGAGAGACACACAGCTCACATCCAACCTATATTACTGGGAGACACACAGAGCTCGCATGCAGCCTATATTACTGGGAGAGACGCACAGAGCTCACATCCAGCCTATATTACTGGGAAACACACAGAGCTCACATCCAGCCTATATTACTGGGTTAGACACAGAGCTCACATCCAGTTTATATTACTGGAAGAGACACACACAGCTCACATCCCGCCTATATTACTGGGAAAGACACACAGAGCTCACATCCAGCCAATATTACTAGAAGAGGCACACAGAGCTCACATCCAGCCTATATTACTGGGAGAGACACAGCTCATATCCATCCTATATTACTGGGAGAGACACACAGCTCACATCCAGCCTATATTACAGGGAGACACACAGAGCTCACATCCAGCCTATATTACTGGGAGAGACAAATAGAGCTCACATCCAGCCTATATTACTGGGAGACACACAGAGCTCACATCCAGCCTATATTACTGGGAGACACACAGCTCACATCTAGCCTATATTACTGGGAGAGACACATAGAGCTCACATCCAGCCTATATTACTGGGAGACACACACAGCTCACATCCAGCCTATATTACTGGGAGAGACACACAGCTCACATCCATCCTATATTACAGGGAGACACACAAAGCTCACATCCAGCCTATATTACTGGGAGAGACACACAGATCACATCCATCCTATATTACTGGGAAAGACACAGAGCTCACATCCAGCCTATATTACTGGAATAGATACACAGAGCTCACATCCAGCCTATATTACTGGGAGAGACACAGAGCTCACATCCAGTCTATATTACTGGGAGAGACACACAGAGCTCACATCCAGCCTAGATTACTGGGAGAGACACACAGCTCACATCCAGCCTATATTACAGGGAGACACACACAGCTCACATCCACCCTATATTACTGGGAGAGATACAGAGCTCACATCCAGCCTATATTACTGGGAGAGACACAGAGCTCACATCCAGCCTATATTACAGGGAGACACACAGAGCTCACATCCAGCCTATATTACTGGGAGAGACACACAGCTCACATCCATCCTATATTACAGGGAAACACACAGAGCTCACATCCAGCCTATATTACTGGGAGAGACACACAGCTCACATCCAGCCTATATTACTGGGAGAGACACACAGCTCACATCCATCCTATATTACTGGGAGAGACACACAGCTCACATCCATCCTATATTACAGGGAGACACACAGAGCTCACATCCACCCTATATTACTGGGAGAGACACACAGCTCACATCCATCCTATATTACTGGGAGAGGCACACACAGCTCACATCCAGCCTATGTTACTGGGAGAGACACACAGAGCTCACATCCAGCCTATATTACTGGGAGACACACAGCTCACATCCAGCCTATATTACAGGGAGACACACAGAGCTCACATCCAGCCTATATTACTGGAAGAGATACACAGAGCTCACATCCTGCCTATATTACTGGGAGACACACAGAGCTCACATCCAGCCTATATTACTGGGAGAGACACATAGAGCTCACATCCAGCCTATATTACAGGGAGACACACAGAGCTCACATCCAGCCTATATTACTGGGAGAGACACACAGCTCACATCCATCCTATATTACAGGGAAACACACAGAGCTCACATCCAGCCTATATTACTGGGAGAGACACACAGCTCACATCCAGCCTATATTACTGGGAGAGACCCAGAGCTCACATCCAGCCTATATTACTAGAAGAGATACACAGCTCACATCCATCCTATATTACTGGGAGAGACACACAGCTCACATCCATCCTATATTACTGGGAGAGACACACAGCTCACATCCATCCTATATTACAGGGAGACACACAGAGCTCACATCCACCCTATATTACTGGGAGAGACACACAGCTCACATCCATCCTATATTACTGGGAGAGGCACACAGCTCACATCCATCCTATATTACTGGGAGAGACACAGAGCTCACATCCAGCCTATATTACTGGAAGAGACACACACAGCTCACATCCAGCCTATGTTACTGGGAGAGACACACAGAGCTCACATCCAGCCTATATTACTGGGAGACACACAGCTCACATCCAGCCTATATTACTGGGAGAGACACACAGCTCACATCCAGCCTATATTACTGGGAGAGACACACAGAGCTCACATCCAGATTATATTACAGGGAGACACACAGAGCTCACATCCAGCCTATATTACTGGAAGAGATACACAGAGCTCACATCCTGCCTATATTACTGGGAGACACACAGAGCTCACATCCAGCCTATATTACTGGGAGAGACACACAGCTCACATCCAGCCTATATTACTGGGAGAGACCCAGAGCTCACATCCAGCCTATTTTACTAGAAGAGATACACAGCTCACATCCATCCTATATTACTGGGAGAGACACACAGCTCACATCCATCCTATATTACTGGGAGAGACACACAGCTCACATCCATCCTATATTACAGGGAGACACACAGAGCTCACATCCACCCTATATTACTGGGAGAGACACACAGCTCACATCCATCCTATATTACTGGGAGAGGCACACACAGCTCACATCCAGCCTATGTTACTGGGAGAGACACACAGAGCTCACATCCAGCCTATATTACTGGGAGACACACAGCTCACATCCAGCCTATATTACAGGGAGACACACAGAGCTCACATCCAGCCTATATTACTGGAAGAGATACACAGAGCTCACATCCTGCCTATATTACTGGGAGACACACAGAGCTCACATCTAACCTATATTACTTGGAGAGACATATAGAGCTCACATCCAGCCTATATTTGAAGAGAGGAGGAAAATAGGTGTCTGAATCTGTGCTGCTGAGAAATCCAGGATGCCAACTGTTTCTTGGAAATAAATGGATTAAACAGCAGACATCCTGGACTGTTCAAATATCTGCTCCGGTCTATGGACCCATGTCCTGCTGCAACTGGTCTCTGTGTTGAGCATACTGCTAATTTGCAACCCCACCTGGTGAGTCAGCACCCCCATTTGGTTCCTCACCGTGTTACCAGTTAAGACCCTACTGCGCTTGTTTTGCTCCCCAGTTTCTACGCCATCACATCCAGCCTATATTCCTGGGAGAGACATGCAAACCTCACATCAAGCCTATATTACTAGGAGGGACACTCCCACTAGAGAAAAAATTGAAATATGGGTCAGGCTGCAAACTGAATATCAGTATTGTCTGAAAATAAATGAAGGCATGAGGATTGCAAACTGAAACTAAGTGAAATGTAAAAAGTATCATTGGAAAGGTTCTAACCTGCCTTACCCTGCAGTACTTCTGCTTGTCTCTAGGGTAAATATTTTGGACGAATTCCCTTTAACACCTTACCTATTTTCATCTCAAGGGCTGTATCAGAATGCTAGACTTGCCAAATTTCATATCCAAACATTAAAATTCTTAGTAGAGGATTTCAAGTGATTAGAAAACAACTTGTCTAGTATTGGAGCTCATCCCCATCTACTGTACAGTTTACCAAAAGAACTATGTAAAAAAAAGTCTTGCAACTTTCTCTATGCTTAAAGTGTGTCTATAGTTAGTCTCCTAACCCCTTTCCCAATGTCTTACCGTGGTTCCCATCCGCCAGAATACCCCGTGCTCTCTCTCCTTACCTTCTTCAGTGTGTAGAAAAACAAAATACATTGTCACCCAAAAACTTTACATAATAAACCCAGAAGCTCACGATTGCAACACTTGGTAGACATTGGTAGACACATGTCAAAAAAAAAGACGGAAGACTGAACCACAGATATTTCAGCAGAAAAAGGAACTGAAAGAATTAACCCTTAAAACAATGAATTGAAAACACTGGATTCTTCTTATTTTTTTTGCCCAGTGTTACATAGTAAAGAATAACGTAGCATAGTATAGCACAACATAAGCAGCATAGTACACTGTTGTATAATACAGCATAGCATAGTATGGCTTAGGATAACATAATAATAGCAAAAGGTTAGAATAATATGTTATGGCATAAGATATAGGATAGTACAGTACGACTTAAAGGGGTTCTCCTAGAAAAGTAAAAATCCTAGATCCACCTGTGTGTAATTTATTCTCAGTATAACTACAGCTGTTCTGTTAAGGCCTCAGAGGTTTGTTTGAGAACATTAGGGATCAAACAGCATCATGAAAACCAAGGAACACACCAGACATGTCAGGGATAAAGTTGTGGAGAAGAGTAAGGCAGGGTTAGGTTGTAAAAAAATAGCCCAGGCTATAAACATCTCACAGAGCACTGTTCAATCCATCATCCAAAAGTGGAAGGAGTATGGCACGACTGCAAACCTAATAAGACATGGACGTCCACCTAAACCAACATCCAAAGCAAGGAGAGTGCTAATTAGAGAAGCAGCAAAGAGGCCCATGGTCACTCTGGAGGAACTGCAGAGATTCAAAACTCTGTCCACAGGACAGCTATTAGCTGTATATGCCACGAATATGGTCTATAGGGAAGAGTGTCAAGAAAATAGCTATTTTTTAAAGCAAGCCATAAGTCCCATTTGCAGTTTGGGAAAAGCCCACTAGGGGACACAGCAAGCATGCGGAAGAAGGTGCTCTGGTCTGAAGAGACCAAAGTAGAATTTTTGGGGCTAAATTTAAAACATTATGTATAACAGAAAACTAACACTGCACATCACCCTGAAAACACCACCCCCACAGTAAAACATGGCGGCGGCAGCATCATGCTGTGGGGAGGCTTTTCTTCAGCAGACACAGGGAAGCTGGTCAGAGAATATGTTAAGATGATGATCCTGGAGGAAAACCTGTTAGAAGCTTAAAAAAACTTGAGACTGGGGCTTAGGCTCACCTTCCAGCAGGAAAACAACCCTAAACATCTTGCCAGAGATACAATGGAGTGTTTAGATCAAAGCATATTCATGTGTGTGACAGTCCACACCTAAATTCCATTGAGAATCTGTGACAAGACGTGAAGATTGCTGATCACAGACACCCCCATCCAATCTCACTGAGCGAGTGTGCAAAGAAGAAGGGGCACAAATGTCACCTCTAGATGTGCAAAGCTGGTAGCGACAGACCCCAAAAGACATGCAGCTGCAATTGTAGCAAAAGGTGGTCCTACAAAGTAATGACTCAAGGGGGCTAAATACAAATGCACCTCACAATTTTCAGAGTTCTATTTTTAACCCCTTTCTGACATTAGACGTACTATCCCGTTGAGGTGGGCCCGTATGACCAACGATGGGATAGGTGGGCCCATATGACCAACGACGGGATAGTACGTCATATGCGATCGGCCGCGCTCATGGGGGGAGCACGGCCGATCGCGGCTGGGTGTCAGCTGACTATCGCAGCTGACATCCGGCACTATGTGCCAGGAGCGATCACGGACCGCTCCCGGCACATTAACCCCCGGCACACTGTGATCAAACATGATCGCAGTGTTCCGGCGGTATAGGGAAGCATCGCGCAGGGAGGGGGCTCCCTGCGTGCTTCCCTAAGACCCTCAGAGCAACACGATGTGATCGCGTTGCTGCGAGGGTCTCTTACCTCCTCCCTGCAGCAGGCCTGGATCCAAAATGGCCGCGTGTCTGCATCCAGGTCCTGCAGAGAGGTGGCTTCACAGCGCCTGCTCAGAGCAGGCGCCGGGAAGCCTCCCGGCTGTGCACGTCAGATCGCTGATCTGACACAGTGCACAGCAAAGTGTCAGATCAGCGATCTTACACTATAACATGAGGCCACCCCCCCCCCCCCCAACCCCCCCCAACACCCCCCCCCCTCCCCCCTCGGGGCAATGTTATAGTGTAAAAAAAAATATTCACATATGTAAAAAAAAATTACAAAAAAATTCCTAAAAAAAATAACAATAATATTGTTCCTATAAATACATTTCTTTATATAAGTATTGCCGCGCCCGTAACGGCCCAACCTATAAAACTGTCCCACTAGTTAACCCCTTCAGTGAACACTGTAAAAAGTAAAAAAAAAGAGGCAAAAAACAACGCTTTATTATCATACCACCAAACAAAAAGTGGAATAACACACGATCAAAAAGATTGATATAAATAACCATGGAACCGCTGAAAACGTCATCTTGTCCCGCAAAAAGCGAGCCGCTATACAGCGTCATCAAAGAAAAAATAAAAAACTTATAGTCCTCAGAATAAAGCGATGCAAAAATAATTATTTTTTCTATAAAATAGTTTTTATCGTATAAAAGCGGCAATACATAAAAAAAGATATAAATGAGGTATCGCTGTAAACGTACTGACCCGAAGAATAAAACTGCTTTATCCATTTTACCAAACGTGGAACGGTATAAACGCCTTCCCCAAAAGAAATTCATGAATAGCTGGTTTTTGGTCATTCTACCTCACATAAATCGGAATAAAAAGCGATCAAAAAATGTCACGTGCCTGAAAATGTTACCAATAAAAACGTCAACTCGTCCCGCAAAAAACAAGACCTCACATGAATCTGTGGACCCAAATATGGAAAAATTATAGCTCTCAAAACGTGGTAACGCAAAAAATATTTTTTGCAATAAAAAGCGTCTTTTAGTGTGTGACAGCTGCCAATCATAAAAATCCGCTTAAAAAGCTGCTATAAAAGTAGATCAAACCCCCTTCATCACCCCCTTAGTTAGGGAAAAATTAAAAAAATGTATTTATTGCCATTTTCCCATTAGGGTTAGGGCTAGGCTTAGGGTTAGGTTTAGGGTTGGGGCTAGGATTAAGGCTACAGTTAGGGTTGGGGCTAAAGTTAGGGTTGGGGCTAAAGTTAGGGTTTGGATTACATTTACGGTTTGGAATAGGGTTGGGATTAGGGCTAGGGGTGTGTCAGGGTTAGGGGTGTGGTTAGGGTTACTGTTGGGATTAGGGTTAGGGGTGTGTTTGGATTAGGGTTTCAGTTATAATTGGGGGGTTTCCACTGTTTAGGCACATCAGGGGCTCTCCAAACGCGACATGGCGTCCGAACTCAATTCCAGCCAACTCTGCATTGAAAAAGTAAAAGAGTGCTCGTTCCCTTCCGAGCATTCCCGTGCGCCCAAACAGGGGTTTACTCCAACATATGGGGTATCAGCGTACTCAGGACACATTGGACAACAACTTTTGGGGTCAAATTTCTCCTATTACCCTTGGGAAAATACAAAACTGGGGGCTAAAAAATATTTTTTGTGGAAAAAAAACGATTTTTTATTTTCACGGCTCTGCGTTATAAACTGTAGTGAAACACTTGGGGCTTCAAAGTTCTCACAACACATCTAGATAAGTTCCTTGGGGTCTAGTTTCCAATATGGTGTCACTTGTGGGGGTTTCTACTGTTTAGGTACATTAGGGGCTCTGCAAACGCAATGTGATGTCTGCAGACCATTCCATCTAAGTCTGCTTTCCAAATGACGCTCCTTCCCTTCCAAGCTCTGCCATGCACTCAAACGGTGGTTCCCCCCCACATATGGGGTATCAGCGTACTCAGGACAAATTAGACAACTTTTGTTGTCCAATTTCAACTGTTACCCTTGGAAAAATACAAAACTGGGGGCTAAAAAATAATTTTTGCGGAAAAAAAAAGAATTTTTATTTTCACGGCTCTGCGCTATAAACTGTAGTGAAACACTTGGGGGTTCAAAGCTCTCACAACACATCTAGATGAGTTCCTTAGGGGGTCTACTTTCCAAAATGGTGTCACTTGTGCGGGGTTTCAATGTTCAGGCACATCAGTGGCTCTCCAAACGCAACATGGCATCCCATCTCAATTCCTGTCAATTTTGCATTGAAAAGTCAAACGGCGCTCCTTCCCTTCCGAGCTCTCCCATGCGCCCAAACAGTGGTTTACCCCCACATATGGGGTATCAGCGTACTCAGGACAAATTGTACAACAACTTTTGGTGTCCAATTTCTTCTCTTACCCTTGGGAAAATAAAAAATTGGGGGTGAAGATCATTTTTGTGAAAAAATAAGATTTTTTATTTTTACAGCTCTGCATTATAAACTTCTGTGAATAACTTAATGGGTCAAAGTGCTCACCACACATCTAGATAAGTTCCTTAGGGGGTCTACTTTCCAAAATGGTGTCACTTGTGGGGGGTTTCAATGTTTAGGCACATCAGGGGCTCTCCAAACGCAACATGGTGTCCCATCTCAATTCCTGTCAATTTTGCATTGAAAAGTCAAACAGCGCTCCTTCCCTTCCGAGCTCTCCCATGCGCCCAAACAGTGGTTTACTCCCACATATGGGGTATCGGCAGGGGCGCTGCTACCATGTGGCAAGTTGAGTGCTTTGCCTCAAGTGGCACTGCCTTCAATAGAGAGAGGGGGGCGGCAGATTCTGCTGCTGTAGTAACTGTATTTGCGTCCTGAAACCTGAATTCTTCCTTCCAGCCCTCCCCGCCTCAGGTGACCGGTCACATGATTGTGACATCATCACAGGTCCTGAGGCAGAAGTTGCTCCTCTCCTGCATGTTTGGGCTGCTTACAGAAGGCTGTACTGTGTACACAGGACCTGTGATGAAGTCACAGGAGGGGAGGAGTCAGCGGTCACATGATCAGGTGGCTCCGTGTATGCAGGACTCTGCTGTGCTGGTTGTCATGGTGCTGGATGAGGTGAAGTTTATTGTGGGGTCAGGAGGGGTTTACAGGGTGGATGTAGCAGAGCTATGTGTATGAGGTGTACGGAGCGGAGCCACATGTGAACGAGGTGTACGGAGCGGGGCCGTGTGTGTACGAGGTGTACGGAGCTGAGCCGTGTGTGTACGAGGTGTAGGGAGCAGAGCCATGTGTGTACGAGGTGTACGGAGCTGAGCTGTGTGTACAAGGTGTACGGAGCGGAGCCATGTGTGTACGAGGTGTACGTAGCGGAGCCGCGTGTGTATGAGATGTACGGAGTGGAGCCGTGTGTCTACGAGGTGTATGGAGCAAAGCTGTGTGTGTATGGAGCGGGGTCATGTGTGTACAAGGTGTACAGAGCGGAGCCGTGTGTGTACGAGGTGTACGGAGCGGAGCCGCATGTGTACGAGATGTACGGAGTGGAGCCGCGTGTGTACGAAGCGGAGCCGTGTGTGTACGAGGTGTACGGAGCGGAGCCATGTGTGTACGAGGTGTACGTAGCGGAGCCGCGTGTGTATGAGATGTCCGGAGTGGAGCCGTGTGTCTACGAGGTGTACGGAGCAAAGCTATGTGTGTATGGAGCGGGGTCATGTGTGTACAAGGTGTACAGAGCGGAGCCGTGTGTGTACGAGGTGTACGGAGCAGAGCCGTACGGAGCGGAGCCGTATGTGTACGAGATGTACGGAGTGGAGCCGCGTGTGTACGAGGTGTACGGAGCGGAGCCGTGTGTGTACGAGATGTACGGAGTGGAGCCGCGTGTGTACGAGGTGTACGGAGCGGAGCCGTATGTGTACGAGATGTACGGAGTGGAGCCGCGTGTGTACGAGGTGTACGGAGCGGAGCCGTGTGTGTACGAGGTCTACGGAGCTGAGCCGCATGTGTACGAGGTGTGCGGAGCTGAGCCGCATGTGTACAAGGTGTATGGAGCGGAGCAGTGTGTGTACGGGGTGTGCGAAACGGAGATCTGTGTGTGCAAAGTGTATGGAGCTGAGCCATGCATGTGTACGGAGCGGAGCAGAGCTGTGTGTCTACGGGGTGTACGGCAAGGACCCGCATAAGTACGAGGTGTACGGAGCGGAGCCGTGTGTGTACTTCGTGTACGGTGCAGAGCCATGTGTGTACTTGGTGTACGGAGCGAAGCAGTGTGTGTACGGGGTGTACGAAATGGATCCGTGTGTGTACGGGGTGTACGAAATGGAGCCCTGTGTGTATGAAGTGTACAGAGCTGAGCCATGTGTGTACAGAGCGGAGCAGAGCCTTGTGTGTACAGGGTGTACGGCGCGGAGCCTCTTAAGTACAAGGTGTAGTGTATGGAGCAGCGCTGCATGTGTACAAGGTTGAGTGGAGCCATGTGTGTACAAAGTGTACGTAGAATGGCCACGTGTGCAGGGCTGCCACTAGAAATTTCGGGGCCCCATACTGGCAAAATTTTCGGGGCCCCCTTGAGACTCCGCCCAGGCTCCACCCCAGCCCCGCCTCCAGGCTCCACCCCTCGAACTGTCCACAGTCCCACCGCCATCTCTTGGAAAATCTCCACTTCTCACCTATCACACATTAACAGTTCCCATCACCAGATCACACATATAGCCGGCAACTTTTGTTTTGGCCAAAAGATTTTTTAAGCCGCCACCAGAACACGGTAGACACTTTTGGCCGGGCCCTACTCTACTGTAACCTACTAAATATTTGTTAAAATATGCAATACAATTTAGGTATATTTTTATTTATTTTTCAATTTTTAAAATGACCTATAATACTACATACAAGGAACAAATACCACAGCACTATGACCAGATGACATATTACCACCACAGTGACCGAATAATATCAAACACAAGGAACAAATACCACAACACCATGACCAGACCGCATATTACCACCACATAGTGACTGAATACTACAATACTGATCAGTAATAAAAAAAAAAAAACCACAATACTATCACCATCAGTGCCATTATACACAGGAGATCTGTAATTAGTAAGCAGTGTCTACAGGTAATACAGTGATCACCGGTGACATTATACACAGGAGCTCTGTATATAGTATACAGTGTATAGTGTCAGTGTATAGTTAACACTGACTCACCAGTGATGTCTCTAGGTGAAGTCCTTCATCTTTCATCCAGCACAGACCGCCATCATTTCTTCCAGCCAGGACTCGTCTCTGCAGAAATAACACAGTTATCTTGAGTTCCATTTGCAGAACACATTACTTAATTTTCACAGCCTCTACATTACACCACATAAAGAAGGTGACATAGTATCACTCTGCACAGTAACAGGACCTCCCCCCATTTAAAACAGTATACTCAAAAAATAAAATAAATACATCACTGCAATAATAATATCCCTTAATTAGCCCCTATGGTAATATTCGCCATCCTAGCCCCCGTGTGTCTCATTGAAGGCTCCAGCCATATGTTCTCCCATCCTGCCCTCATGAGTATCCATTCTGCCCCATATGATCTCCCCATCTGTCTCCATCGTATCCATCCTGCCCCCTCTGCGTCCAGCACACTCTGCCCCCTCTGCGTCCAGCACCCTCTGCCCCCTCTGCGTCCAGCACACTCTGCCCCCTCTGCGTCCAGCACACTCTGCCCCCTCTGCGTCCAGCACACTCTGCCCCCTCTGCGTCCAGCACACTCTGCCCCCTCTGCGTCCAGCACACTCTGCCCCTTCTGAGTCCAGCACACTCTGCCCCCTCTGCGTCCAGCACACTCTGCCCCCTCTGCGTCCAGCACACTCTGCCCCCTCTGCGTCCAGCACACTCTGCCCCCTCTGCGTCCAGCACACTCTGCCCCAGCGTTCTTCCCTGGGCCCCCGGATCGTCGCTCTCAAGAAAAAAAAAAAAAAGTTCTTACCTGCCGCGGTCCTGCGGCGGGCGAAGTCTCCACGCAGCTGCAGCGTGCATGCACTCGCCGGCGACTGACAATGATGTCAGACGCCGGAGACATGCACGCACGCTGCGGCTGACGTCAGCGCCTGCCAGCCTCAGATTGGCTGGCGGCGCCGCGGCTGTTAACTATTGACGTGCGGGCCCGCGCCCGCACGTCAATAGCTTTAAACAGCTGCAGCGTCGGCGCTAAGGGCCCGATTCAGCCTGCGGCTGCCGGTAGGGGCCCGGTGAGCAGATAAGACGGGGCCCGATGCGGGCCCCCTCTGCTCACCGGGCCCCATACGCCAGTCACGGCCGTCATGCCCTGATGGCGGCCCTGCATGTGTGTACAAGGTGTACGGAGCAGAGCCGTGTGTGTGCGCAAGGTGTACGGAGCGGAGCTGTGTGTGTACAAGGAATTTAAAGCGGAAACGTGTGTGTATGAGGTGTGCGGAGCCGTGCGTGTACGAAGTTGGTGAATGGTGGGGAACAAATTTCATACCTCCCAACCGTCCTTGATCCAGCGGGACAGTCCCGATTTTGAGAGTCTGCCCCACTGTCCCAGCCGGGAGCTTACTTTTCCCATGCACACAGGAGTCCCGAGGAGCACTTTAAAACTCGCACGTGATGTTCCACCGGAAGTCACATCCTGGAAGCTGACCGGAAATTAGGTAATTTCGGGAGGAGACTGTGACAGAACCATGGAGGCACTTCAGGGAATGCTTCAGATCCATCACTGTGTCCTCCGACAGCGCGGACAGCGGGATCAACTTGGAATTGGGGATGCCGGCCATGTGAGCAGATTATCATATCTCCTGCATCAGGAGGCTCAGGTGAGCATTACAATGGGAGCCGGGCTGCTGTAGTATCGTTATAGAATATTTCTTTCTTTCTCTCTCTGTTTCTTTGTCTCTCTCTCTCTGTTCTTTCTTTCCCTCTCTAATCTTTCTTTCTTCCTCTCTCTGTTCTTTCTTTCTCTGTTCTTTCTTTCTCTCTCCTTTCTTTTTTCGCTCTCTGTTCTTTCTATCTCTCTGTTGTTTCTTTCTTTCCCCTCTTTTATTCTCGCTCTCTGTTTTCTTTCTTTCTTTCTTTCTCTCTCTCTGTTCTCTCTTTCCCCTCTGTCTCTCTCTGTTCTTTCTTTCCCCTCTTACTCTTTGTCTCTGTTCTTTCTTTCGCTCTCTCTTTTTCTTTCCCCTCTTTCTTTCTCTCTGTTCTTCTTTTCTCTCTCTGTTTTCTTCTTTCTCTCTCTGTTCTTTCTTTCCCCTTTCTTTCTCTCTGTTCTTTCTTTCCCCTCTTTCGTTCTCTCTGTTCTTCCTTTCTCTCTGTTCTTTCTTTATTTCCCCTCTTTCTTTCTCTCTGTTCTTACTTTCTCTCTCTCTCTGTTCTTCCTTTCCCTATAACAACTATAGTCATTTTGCTATCAGGTCAGATTAATATTGAGGATCTGAGAGGCCAGTGGTACCTTTTTAAACCCCCCCCCCCCCCTTTTTCTGTTCATTGGTTATAGGGCACTTCCTTCACTGTGGTACCCCTTTGTTTTTGTTTGACTAATTTGGCTTTTTACAATTTTACGTAATAAAGGATAAGTTTTAATATGCACCTTTTTTGAGGGTACTGTTTTAAATGGAGGAGGCGGTCCTGTTAATGTGCAGAGCAACACTGTCACATTTTTTCTTCATCTGGTGTAGTTTAAAATTTGGGATAAAATTAAGTAATGTGTTTTTTTTAAGTGGTGCTCTAGAGAACTTTTGTTATTTCCTGCAGAGATGAGCCCTGGCTGGAAGACGTGATGGCGGTCTGTGCTGGATGAAGATTAAAAGCGAAGATGAAGGACTTCACCTAGAGATGTCACTGGTGAGTTAGTGTATTACATATACACGCACACTATACACTGCATACTATATACAGCGATCCGGTGTATAATGTCACCGGTGATCACAGTATTACCTGTACACTGACACTGTATACAGAGCTCCTGTCTATAATGTCACTGGTGATCACTGTTTTACCTGTACACTGACACTATATACAGAGCTCCTGTGTATAATGTCACCGGTGATCACTGTATTACCTGTACACTGACACTGTATACAGAGCTCCTGTGTATAATGTCACTGGTGATCACTGTATTACTAACCAGAATTCAAACTAGCTTCGGCAGATGTGGTAAATTTATATACACGTATTCCACAGGAGCAAGGGGTTGGGTCAGTTAGGCAAATCTTGAGCACTATCAATAGGGATTCCAACTTTATTAACTTTGTTTGTGACAGTTTAAAATTTATCCTTACACATAATACGTTCATAGTAACATAGTAACATAGCTAGTAAGGCCGAAAAAAAGACATTTGTCCATCCAGTTCAGCCTATATTCCATCATAATAAATCCCCAGATCTACGTCCTTCTACAGAACCTAATAATTGTATGATACAATATTGTTCTGCTCCAGGAAGACATCCAGGCCTCTCTTGAACCCCTCGACTGAGTTCGCCATCACCACCTCCTCAGGCAAGCAATTCCAGATTCTCACTGCCCTAACAGTAAAGAATCCTCTTCTATGTTGGTGGAAAAACCTTCTCTCCTCCAGACGTAAAGAATGCCCCCTTGTGCCCGTCACCTTCCTTGGTATAAACAGATCCTCAGCGAGATATTTGTATTGTCCCCTTATATACTTATACATGGTTATTAGATCGCCCCTCAGTCGTCTTTTTTCTAGACTAAATAATCCTAATTTCGCTAATCTATCTGGGTATTGTAGTTCTCCCATCCCCTTTATTAATTTTGTTGCCCTCCTTTGTACTCTCTCTAGTTCCATTATATCCTTCCTCTGAGCACCGGTGCCCAAAACTGGACACAGTACTCCATGTGCGGTCTAACTAGGGATTTGTACAGAGGCAGTATAATGCTCTCATCATGTGTATCCAGACCTCTTTTAATGCACCCCATGATCCTGTTTGCCTTGGCAGCTGCTGCCTGGCACTGGCTGCTCCAGGTAAGTTTATCATTAACTAGGATCCCCGAGTCCTTCTCCCTGTCAGATTTACCCAGTGGTTTCCCGTTCAGTGTGTAATGGTGATATTGATTCCTTCTTCCCATGTGTATAACCTTACATTTATCATTGTTAAACCACATCTGCCACCTTTCAGCCCAAGTTTCCAACTTATCCAGATCCATCTGTAGATGAATACTATCTTCTCTTGTATTAACTGCTTTACATAGTTTTGTATCATCTGCAAATATCGATATTTTACTGTGTAAACCTTCTACCAGATCATTAATGAATATGTTGAAGAGAACAGGTCCCAATACCGACCCCTGCGGTACCCCACTGGTCACAGCGACCCAGTTAGAGACTATACCATTTATAACCACCCTCTGCTTTCTATCACTAAGCCAGTTACTAACCCATTTACACACATTTTCCCCCAGACCAAGCATTCTCATTTTGTGTACCAACCTCTTGTGCGGCACGGTATCAAATGCTTTGGAAAAATCGAGATATACCACGTCCAATGACTCACCGTGGTCCAGCCTATAGCTTACCTCTTCATAAAAACTGATCACTTTTTGGATTCCTGGTATATCCAGATTGCAGATACTGCAATGGGGACTCCGGCAGCATGTACATTCGCTAACCTTTATTTGGGGCACTTTGAGGAAATGTACATTTATTCGGCTGAAAATCCATTCCTAAAACATATCAAACTATACCTTAGATATGTTGATGATCTGTTCTTCGTTTGGGATGGATCGGAAAATAGTTTTGTAGATTTTATCAGCCATCTTAATTAAAATACCATGGGTATGTCTTTCACGTCATCCTTTGGGGGATCTCAACTTAATTTTTTAGATGTGACTTTGAACATAGAGGAAGGGGAAATATGTACCTCTTTATATCGCAAACCAGTAGCCACTATTGCAGTGCTGCATTATGATAGCTACCATCCTGTTCATACAAAATGTTCACTTCCATATAGCCTACTTTTAAGAACACGAAGAGCCAATAATACCCAGAAGGGATTCGAGGTACAAGCAAGTGACTTAGGTCAGAGACTCAGTAAAAGAGGTTACCCACATAAAGTTTGGCAAGATGCGGTATGTAGACTAAATGAAGGTGGGTGTAAAAATAGCCACACAGTACGAGACAAAACAGATAAAAAATTTACATTCCGTTTCCAATACGGCCCCATGGACCAACATATACGAGCAGCCATTAGGAAAAACTGGCATGTGCTAGAAAAAGACAAGGATCTAGCTAGCATAGTAGCTAAGGGCCCCCTAATCTCCAACAGGCGTAGTACAACGATTAGAGATTTGTTGGTACGTAATCGCATCACACAAGAGAGAACGGACAACTGGTTACAAAAAAGTATTCCAAAGGGCAATTACCGTTGTGGTCATTGTTCATATTGTGAATATCATATAACGCAACAGACCCTTAAGATAGGTCCCATCACTCATCGGGTCACTCATTTTATATCTTGTAAATCAGATTACATCGTTTATGTGCTTTTTTTGTCCATGCGGACGCTTTTACATTGGTAAAACCATTCGGCCCCTTTATATACGTTTTAGGGAACATTATAAATCAATTACATCAGGAAAAGGGGTTCCTAGACTCATTAATCACATAAGGGAAGCCCATGAAGGTAACCCTAGAGTTTTGTCTTTTGCTGGCATTGAAAGGGTATCAAAACCTGAGAGAGGGGGAGATCTCCACAACCAACTTTTAAGAAAAGAGGCCAGGTGGATAATGAAAACGGGAGCAACGGGCCCCTTAGGACTAAATGAGAAATTAGACATGGCCATTTTTTTTATAGATCATTCATCTTGTAGATCTAACATTTAAAATAAATAAATACAATGGTGGAGGTTGCGGTACCTTAGAGGCACAGCATAGTAGGTACGCACTTTCCCCGCTCTATGACCCTTATTTGTTCCCGTCATTATATCCATCATCTCGGGCCATAGTATTCAATAGGTTTGCATTATGGTTTGTAAGTCTGTTTCGGGTTGCAGGTAGGTCTAGGAGGATTTGAAATTTTGGTGATCTAATTCTTCTATTGTCCTTATGATGTTTTCTGTACCCTTATTATTTTGTCAGTATTTCTTAGTCTGCTTTATGTACAACAATTGTTCAGTTGCAGTGCTCTAGAAGCAGTAAAGACCAGAAAGTACTAATCATGAATTTAGGTCCACCAGGATCGTGAGGAGTCCGATTTGTTTTTTCCTACTAATAACATTCATATTATAAAGTTCATAAGAGTTAGTCCTGTCATAATAAGCGCTAAGGTCTTCTTTCACTTGCTTTTAAATTGTTTTTATGTGTTATACATTTTCATTTAGTGAGTGGGCGGCGTGGGGCAGGGAGAGGACCTGCCTCGGCAGGTATTTCTTCTTAGCGTCATGTCCGTTCCCTCACAGACCTGTTGAAGCACTCGAGCAGCGCGAAACGGCCGTCGTTTTACCTGCACACTACTCTGTAAACATGCACCCCCGAGCCGTGAAGAACATGCATCAATAAAGTATTACCTGCCATCAAGACTGGTGAGTGCTGCCGTCTCTTTTTCCTGCTTGGATCACTGTATTACCTGTACACTGACACTATATACAGAGCTCCTGTGTATAATGTCACCGGTGATCACTGTATTACCTGCACACTGACATTGTATACAGAGCTCCTGTGTATAATGTCACTGGTGATCACTATTGTTGTGAATTCTGCTCTTGGGCTCCCTCCGGTGGTTATGAGTGGTAGTGCTGCGGTAGTTGGATCGCAGCATTTATCAGGTGTATCTATTTTTTGCAATTTGGGCTATATAGCCTTGCTTTATCCTTTAGTCAGTGCCAGTTGTCCATTGTTTTTGGAGGATTCACATCCCTTCTGGTCTCTCCTGTTTGCTGTGCTTTTCTTCAAAGATAAGTCCTGGCTTTGTTTTTGCTGTTCACATGCTGTGGACCTTATAGTCTGTGCATTTTCATGTTTCGTCTTGTCCAGCTTTGTCTGTGAAGGATTTTTTGCAGCATAGCTGTGTCTCTGGAGATGCAGATATACCCTCCATGTCTTTAGTCAGATGTGGTGATTTGTATTTTCTGTGGTCGATATTTTCTAGTGTTTTAATACTGACCGCATAGTACTCTGTTCTGTTCTTTCTTTTTAGCTAGTATGGCCTCCTATGCTAAATCCTGATTTCATGTCTGCGCATGTTATTTCCCTCTCCTCTCACAGTCAATATTTGTGGGGGGCTGTCTATACTTTGAGGATTTTCTCTGAGGCAAGATAGGTTTCCTGTTTCTGTCTTTAGGGGTAGTTAGTTCTTAGGCTGTGTCGAGGGGTCTAGGGAGCGTTAGGTACCCCCCACAGCTACTTCTAGTTGCGCTGCTAAGTTCAGGGTTTGCGGTCAGTACAGGTGCCACCTTCTCCAGAGTACGTCTCATGCTGCTCCAAGGCCACCAGATTATAGCACACTATATTACCTGTACACTGACACTATATACAGAGCTCCTGTGTACATCACTGGTGATCACTGTATTACCTGTACACTATACACTATATACAGAGCTCCTGTGTATAATATCACCAGTGATCACTATATTACCTGTACACTGACACTATATACAGAGCTCCTGTGCATAATGTCACTGGTGATCACTATATTACCTGTACACTGACACTATAGACAGAGCTCCTGTGTATAATGTCACCAGTGATCACTGTATTACCTGTACACAGACACTGCATACTAAGTACAGATCTCCTGTGTATAATGGCACTTAAGGTGATATTAGTATTGTGATTTTTTTGTTAATGATCAGTATTGTAGTATTCAGTCACAATGTGGTGGTAATATGTTGTCCGGCTATGGTGTGGCGTTATTTGTTCCTTGTATGTGGTGGTAATATGTGGTCTGGTCATGGTGTGGTGGTATTTGTTCCTTGTATGTGGTATTATTCGGTCACTGAGGTGGTAATATGCTGTCTGGACATGATGTGGTGGTATTTGTTCCTTGTATATGGTTTTATAGGTCTCTATGTGGTGTTAATATGTTGTCTGGACATGCTGTGGTGGTATTTGTTCCTTTGTATGTGGTATTATAGGTCACTATGTGGTGGTAATATATGGTTTGGTCATGGTGCGGTGGTATTTGTCCCCTGTATGTGATGATATTGATCATTTTAAAAATTGAAAAATAAAAATATACCTAAATTGTATTGGATATTTTAACAAATGTTTAATACGTTAGAGTAGAGTAGAGCTGGGCCAAAAGAGTCTACCTTGTCGTGTGGAGGCTTAAAAAAATCTTTCCTATTTCCTAAATATATTCCTATTTAAAAGTGTATGTATTGTACATGTGCGTCAGGTTAGGCTAGTAAAACGTAAACCAGATTTATTTGTACTGATTGTACGATGGGGTGGGGGGGGTGCAATTTTGCAGTTCGCCTCAGGCAGCAGAGAGGCTAGGTTCACCCCTGGGTATCGGCGTACTTAGGACAAATTATACAACAACTTTTGGAGTCCATTTTCTCCTGTTACCCTTGGAAAAATAAAACAAATTGGAGCTGAAGTAAATTTTTTGTGAAAAAAAAGTTAAATGTTCATTTTTATTTAAACATTCCAAAAATTCCTGTGAAACACCTGAAGGGTTAATAAACTCCTTGAATGTGGTTTTGAGCACCTTGAGGGGTGCAGTTTTTAGAATGGTGTCACACTTGGGTATTTTCTATCATATAGACCCCTCAAAATGACTTTTTGATAAAGTCTATGGAACATGAGAACGAGGTTTCCATATGCTTATATTGATAAGAGGATTTTGGCTCATGTATAGAGTTAGCTGGCTAGTCGCGATTGTCGTAACGTCACCGATAAGCAGAGAAGATCGGAGCTGGACACCGGAGAGAGCAGCGGTAGGAGGATATATCAATACACTCACACTACATTACATGCATATGCACACTTATAATAAAAAAAACTTCTTTAAAATGATTAGAAAACCATGCATCATATTTTATATAATACTACATGTGTTGGTATATCACATAAAATCCCAATAAAATCCATTTAAATTTGTGGGTGTAACATGAAAAAGTTTGGAAAAGTTCATGGGGTATGAAAACTTTTTCAAGGCACTGTACAACATAATATAGCATGACATATAGTATTGAATACATTTACATAGTATTGAGTATTATTACATATGATATAGCCTTAGATAATATTGCTATTAGCTGTATATTCTGTATATGCAGACAACAGTATAGCATTAGATTATAGTGTAGCCTTAGATATAGTATTAGTCATGTATCGCATTAGACGCAGTTTAATATTAGATCTATAACATAACAATTAATAGTATAGAATAGTATAAGATAATACAACATCATAGTCTAGTATTAGATTGTAATATTACCATTCTGCATAATAAATGATAATATAGTGTAGTACAATGAAAAATTAATAAAATAAAAAAGAATACCAAATAAATTGTTATAAAATCCAGGTGCAAACTTAGTGTGGTGTCCATGATCTATCAGTGATCACCTCCCGACAGGCTTACCTGCTCTGTGCAACGTATTTCATAATATCTTAGATGGATTATAGAAGCAATGAAGCATGATGTGATGTTACAGACTCACAGCCAATACCTTGTCGTTCTCGACAGGTCCTACTTTAGTAACCTGGTCCGAGAATAGCTGTCATTTATGTTTGCGGTTTGTTCGTCTGTAATCCTGTGACCTTACAAAGTTGAAGTTTAAAGTAAAGAAAGGAGGGACACAAGGGACTATTGTAAGAGATTAAACAAGACAATTGTTTTTTTATAGATCCTTATGGTATAAAGACTACATACAGGTCCTTCTCAAAAAATTAGCATATAGTGTTAAATTTCATTATTTACCATAATGTAATGATTACAATTAAACTTTCATATATTATAGATTCATTATCCACCAACTGAAATTTGTCAGGTCTTTTATTGTTTTAATACTGATGATTTTGGCATACAACTCCTGATAACCCAAAAAACCTGTCTCAATAAATTAGCATATTTCACCCATCCAATCAAATAAAAGTGTTTTTTAATAACAAACAAAAAACCATCAAATAATAATGTTCAGTTATGCACTCAATACTTGGTCGGGAATCCTTTGGCAGAAATGACTGCTTCAATGCGGCGTGGCATGGAGGCAATCAGCCTGTGACACTGCTGAGATGTTATGGAGGCCCAGGATGCTTCAATAGCGGCCTTAAGCTCATCCAGAGTGTTGGGTCTTGCGTCTCTCAACTTTCTCTTCACAATATCCCACAGATTCTCTATGGGGTTCAGGTCAGGAGAGTTGGCAGGCCAATTGAGCACAGTAATACCATGGTCAGTAAACCATTTACCAGTGGTTTTGGCACTGTGAGCAGGTGCCAGGTCGTGCTGAAAAATGAAATCTTCATCTCCATAAAGCATTTCAGCCGATGGAAGCATGAAGTGCTCCAAAATCTCCTGATAGCTAGCTGCATTGACCCTGCCCTTGATGAAACACAGTGGACCAACACCAGCAGCTGACATGGCACCTCACACCATCACTGACTGTGGGTACTTGACACTGGACTTCAGGCATTTTGGCATTTCCTTCTCCCCAGTCTTCCTCCAGACTCTGGCACCTTGATTTCCGAATGACATGCAAAATTTGCTTTCATCAGAAAAAAGTACTTGGGACCACTTAGCAACAGTCCAGTGCTGCTTCTCTGTAGCCCAGGTCAGGCGCCTCTGCCGCTGTTTATGGTTCAAAAGTGGCTTTACCTGGGGAATGCGGCACCTGTAGCCCATTTCCTGCACACGCCTGTGCACGGTGGCTCTGGATGTTTCCACACCAGACTCAGTCCACTGCTTCCTCAGGTTCCCCAAGGTCTGGAATCGGTCCTTCTCCACAATCTTCCTCAGGGTCCGGTCTCCTCTTCTCGTTGTACAGCGTTTTCTGCCACATTGTTTCCTTCCAACAGACTTACCATTGAGGTGCCTTGATACAGCACTCTGGGAACAGCCTATTTGTTGAGAAATTTCTTTCTGGGTCTTACCCTCTTGCTTGAGGGTGTCAATGATGGCCTTCTTGACATCTGTCAGGTCGCTAGTCTTACCCATGATGGGGGTTTTGAGTAATGAACCAGGCAGGGAGTTTATAAAAGCCTCAGGTATCTTTTGCATGTGTTTAGAGTTAATTAGTTGATTCAGAAGATTAGGGTAATAGGTCGTTTAGAGAACCTTTTCTTGATATGCTAATTTATTGAGACAGGTTTTTTGGGTTATCAGGAGTTGTATGCCAAAATCATCAGTATTAAAACAATAAAAGACCTGACAAATTTCAGTTGGTGGATAATGAATCTATAATATATGAAAGTTTAATTGTAATCATTACATTATGGTAAATAATGAAATTTAACACTATATGCTAATTTTTTGAGAAGGACCTGTATGTGGATACATGCCAATTTAGCAGAGTTGAATGTCCATGTGGCGCAACTTATTGGAACATCGCAGTGGGGCTTATTTATTAATCTAAATTTTAATTTGCATATAAAGAATTTGCATTTCTTGAATGACTTGCCCCATATTTAGGATGTGTTATAGACACCTTTTAGTATGTAATACTGGTGGGCCAGTCTTACCCTGGAAGGGCGTAACTAAGTGACTACCTGGTATTCACTATAGCATCTGATGGTCACATGTTGTCACCAGGTACCACTCCAGGGCAGTCTCCGGGTCTATAGCAGCTGACCGGAGTGTCAGAGACACGGGTACGAGGTACACGTGGACGAAGGCAAAGATGTGGTCAGGCAATTTGAGGTCAGGGCAGGCAGCACAAGTTGAATATATGTAGCCGAGGTCAGGAGCAGGAAAATCCGAATAAACGAGTAGGCTAGCCATGCCAGAAAATAGGATAGACAATACAGCAAAGCACACTACACGAAACTT
This sequence comes from Ranitomeya imitator, assembly GCF_032444005.1. Lineage (NCBI taxonomy): Eukaryota > Metazoa > Chordata > Amphibia > Anura > Dendrobatidae > Ranitomeya > Ranitomeya imitator. Next base: position 31,773,873 of record NC_091291.1, read on the forward strand.
GAGAGGAACTGAACTAGAACCTTAGATCAGTTGAGAAGTGGTAGAAGGAGCTGTCTAATAAACCCTCTACTGCTTGGGGATAACCTAGGGAAGCTTATCTTGGCAGGACACAATGGGATTAGGTTCCTGCAGAATCTGGCCACTCCTCCCTATAGCCAGTTGGAGACTCACCAGCAGCGAGAGGATGCAGCACTGTTGGAAATGCTCCAAGAGGCCGCCCGAGACCGGGAAGAGCAGTGAGTAGCATGGCACCAAGCACCAGTGCGAGTCAACTGCGTGACAGCACACACACCCCTTACAATCCCTCCTTTTTTGGCTAGACCGTTGGAGGAACCTTTAGAGAATGCCAGGGGCTCAGATGTTCTCAGCAGGTTCCCAAGACCTTTCCTCGGGACCAAAACCTCTTCAATCCACCAAATAGGTCTTCCTCCAGACCTTCTTGGAATCCAAGATGTCCTTAACCTCAAACACATCCAAAAGACCCTCAGGAATGGACATAGGGGTAGGAGTATGGGCCTTGGAGAAACGATTTAGGACTAGCGGCTTCGAGAGCGAGGCGTGAAAGGAATTCAGGATCCAAAGATTGGGTAGCAGCTGTAGCTTACAGGTTGCAATCTTGAGCTGCCTGAGAATCTTAAATAGAAAAAGGTATCGGGGAGCAAACTTGTACACAGGCACCTTCAGGCGAATGTTCCAGGAAGACAACCAAACTTTATCCCCATGGTGATAATGAAGTGGAGAACCTCTCTTCTTGTCTGCATGAATCTTCATCTGAAACAGATCTTAAGGAGGGAAGACTGAGTTTGCCGCCAGATGTGAAGGAAGTCGCTATTAGAGGAGTCAGCTGTTGGTATCCTGGAGGAAGTATACATAATAGAGGGCAACTGAGGATGCTGGGAATAAACAACAAAGAATGGAGATACTCCATAAGACTCTGCAACGTGGTTGTTGTAGGAAAACTCTGCCCAGGGGAGTAGTTGTACCCAGTCATCCTGACAGGCAGAGATAAAGTGGTGAAGGTTGTTTTCAAGAATCTGATTTAGCCTTTCCACTTGCCCTTTGGTCTGTGGATGGTGCGTGGAGTAAAAATCCAGCTGCATATTCAGCTGCTTGCAAAGAGATCTTCTGAATTTAGAAGTGAACTGGACTCCACAGTCAGAGACTATCTGCAGAGGAAGACCGTGGAGATGTAAAACATGCTGGAAGAACTATGCTTTGGTGCAGAGGGAAGGCCAGCTAGGGGAATAAAGTGAGCCATCTTGGAGAACCAATCCACCACAACCCAGATGGTGTTGTAAGCTATTGGAGAGAGACAGTCCATGATGAAGTCCAGAGCAATATATTGCCAGGGAGCGGAAGTAACCAGAAGTAACCAGAAAAGGCTGGAGGAAGCCAGCAGGCTTGCCCCAGACATTCTTTTACAGCGAGTGCCAACTGCAGCGGAGACCAATCAGCTCAGTGGACTTGCACATGCCCATATGACTAGCCAACTTGGATTTGTGTCCCCAGGATAGAATTCTATTCCTCGTAGCAGTAGGGACAAAGTTTTTGCCCAGAGAAATGTCTTTTAAAAGGGCAGGGGCTGCTTCAATAATCCTAGCCTAGTCAATGATGTGCTGAGGCTCGGAATCAGTCACATCAAAGGATCGAGACAGGACATCTGCTTTGACATTCTTCTCCACAGGATGAAAGTGTAATTCAAGGTTCAAAAGAGTGAAGAACAGTGCCCACCTGGCTTGAAGTGGATTCAATCGTTGGGTAGAATGCAGGAAGGTCAGATTTTTATGATCTGTGTATATTATTACCGGAGAACTGGTGCTTTCCAATACATGTGGCCATTACTCCAGCACCATCTTAATGGCCAGAAGCTCACAATCTACAGTGGTATACTTTCTCTCAGCTGGTGAAAACAGTTTGGAGAAAAAAACGCAGGAGACTGACTTCCTCGAAGAAGTTCTTTGCATCAGTGCAGCCCCAGCACAGATAGAAAAGCCAACTACCTCCAAGAGAAACTGCTTGTTGGGATTGGGGTGGTGCAGAATCGGGGTTTTCGCTTAGGCCTCTTTCAAATGCTGGAAGGCCGACACGGCCAACAGCACCAGGGTTGATTCTTTTCTATTATTATCTTCCCGTTAATTCCACCATGTTCAAAATATCAGACACTACAAATTCCTGCATGTTAATGATATTTATTTATGGCTATTATATGGCTTTTATCCTATATTTTTATCAGTTTTCCCCTTTTGCAGGCTCTCGCTTTTAATTTGCAATTAACTGAGCTGGTGGGATAAGACTAGCTATCCTGTTATCTCCCATACATTGCAGAGCACACACACAGAGGGATTTTTGCTCTTTAGTCCAAGAAAAGATTGATTCGATATGTCAAATATGTCACTTTGACGATGTGCACCAGAATATTCATTTTGGAGGAGTCATCATTTGGGTTCTTCCATCAAATCAACAAACTGGTAATACTAATGCTTGGTCAGGACATTGGATTGTGTAGCAGATAGCTCTCGACCTTGACGTTGGCTGAATCAGATAGGCAACTTGTGTCAAGACCATGGATGTAATTGCTCTCTCAAGAGAAATCAAAGTACCTCAGCCATGTTATTCTGCCTTAAAGGGGGTGAACCCCAAATTTTTTTATTTTGTTCAAACTCCCTGTAGTCTAATCACTTCTCTAAAGTAACCCAACCGTGCCTTCAAAATCTCATTGACCAATTATTTACATCTTTTTTCTTTTGTCTCCAGCTCCTCCATACTTGTGTCTCTGTGCTCGGTGTGAAGTGGGCGGGCCTTAAGTGCTGCCCATGTGGCAGGCATAAACTACATTTCCCACAATCCTCTGCTTCTTCTCCAGTCTCCCTCATGCAGAGATCACATTAGGTGCTCCTCCTATGATCTGCTATTGGTGGAGGAGACATGACGTTGGGCTTAGTTCCTAATATTAAGTCAATAAAAGTATTTCTCATTTGTCCTAGTTTCCTGTGCAAAAGTTTCTAATCCTCCATCCTCTATTTCTTTGTGTTTTAGTAACGTTCCCTCTATGTGTCCTCTCCTAGCACCAAAGTCTGTATTGGATTCCCTTAACAACCAATCACGGAACAGCTTGCATTTATCCAGAGCGGTTTAAGAAATGAAAGCGGAGCTCTGATTGGTTGCTATGAGCAACAGAGAGAGTGTAGATGAAAGCCCAGTTGGAAACATATTATTATTATAGGTAGGGGGTGTCCTTTATAACGAGTATGGACATATATATATTCATGCTTTTAATGAGAGAAAAGTAAGGATGATCTTGCGGAAAAGGAAGATGATATCCAGTATAGAATAACAAGTATCTACTGAGCATGTGCGACCTGTCATGCAGGAAAGTAAAGGACGTATCCATGGGCAACCAGGCAGACAAAAGGCTCTGACATGTTGTTTTTAGGGGGTGAAATACAGAGTTCTGAGCGCTTCGAATATCAATTGTATTTGCCCACTTTGGTTATTTTAGGATTTTCAGCTACTGAGCTTTAATATCAGTATATTAGAAACGCTACTCTCAGGTCCCATTAGGGAGATTCAATTAATTTATTAAAAACATGAGATAGTGCTGATACTAATGGACGGCACTGCAACTGGCACTGCCATAAGGGCACTGTGGTTGTATTTTTTTCAATTTTAGCACCCAGACCACAACTGATATAGTGTCATACCCTGAAACCTGCACTAATCGGATGAGTACCTGAGCTTCTCCTAAAACGTTACTTGAAAGTAGCATGTACACTCTGCAAGGTGGCCCTCAGACCACAAAAGGATGTACACCCTCGGTTTAGAACAAGAACGATGGTCTCCACCATGCTATTGAATCTGTTGTGTTAGGCATCAATTTTTTTGTCTAAGAAAAATGGTTAAATTTTGATTTTTTTTTCATGAGTTTCTATAACATTTTTGGGGTCTGTGTACCCATTTTTACCATCAGCGTGGTACAGTGGGGCAAAAAAGTATTTAGTCAGTCAGCAACAGTGCAAGTTCCACCACTTAAAAAGATGAGAGGCGTCTGTAATTTACATCATAGGTAAACCTCAACTTTGGGAGACAAACTGAGAAAAAAAAATCCAGAAAATCACATTGTCTGTTTTTGTATCATTTTTTTTGCATATAATTGGGGGAAAATAAGTATTTGGTCAGAAACAAACAATCAAGATTTCTGGCTCTCACAGACCTGTAACTTCTTCTTTAAGAGTCTCCTCTTTCCTCCACTCATTACCTGTAGTAATGGCACCTGTTTAAACTTGTTATCAGTATAAAAAGACACCTGTGCACACCCTCAAACAGTCTGACTCCAAACTCCACTATGGTGAAGACCAAAGAGCCGTCAAAGGACACCAGAAACAAAATTGTAGCCCTGCACCAGGCTGGGAAGACTGAATCTGCAATAGCCAACCAGCTTGGAGTGAAGAAATCAACAGTGGGAGCAATAATTAAAAAATGGAAGACATACAAGACCACTGATAATCTCCCTCGATCTGGGGCTCCACGCAAAATCCCACCCCGTGGGGTCAGAATGATCACAAGAACGGTGAGCAAAAATCCCAGAACCACGCGGGGGGACCTAGTGAATGAACTGCAGAGAGCTGGGACCAATGTAACAAGGCCTACCATAAGTAACACTACGCCACCATGGACTCAGATCCTGCAGTGCCAGACGTGTCCCACTGCTTAAGCCAGTACATGTCCGGGCCCGTCTGAAGTTTGCTAGAGAGCATTTGGATGATCCAGAGGAGTTTTGGGAGAATGTCCTATGGTCTGATGAAACCAAACTGGAACTGTTTGGTAGAAACACAACTTGTCGTGTTTGGAGGAAAAAGAATACTGAGTTGCATCCATCAAACACCATACCTACTGTAAATCATGGTGGTGGAAACATCATGCTTTGGGGCTGTTTCTCTGCAAAGGGGCCAGGACGACTGATCCGGGTACATGAAAGAGTGAATGGGGCCATGTATCGTGAGATTTTGAGTGCAAACATAGTAACATAGTGACATAGTTAGTAAGGCCGAAAAAAGACATTTGTCCATCCAGTTCAGCCTATATTCCATCATAATAAAACCCCAGATCTACGTCCTTCTACAGAACCTAATTGTATGATACAATATTGTTCTGCTCCAGGAAGACATCCAGGCCTCTCCTTCCATCAGCAAGGGCATTGAAGATGAAACGTGGCTGGGTCTTTCAACATGACAATGATCCAAAGCACACCGCCAGGGCAACGAAGGAGTGGCTTCGTAAGAAGCATTTCAAGGTCCTGGAGTGGCCTAGCCAGTCTCCAGATCTCAACCCTATAGAAAACCTTTGGAGGGAGTTGAAAGTCCGTGTTGCCAAGCGAAAAGCCAAAAACATCACTGCTCTAGAGGAGATCTGCATGGAGGAATGGGCCAACATACCAACAACAGTGTGTGGCAACCTTGTGAAGACTTACAGAAAATGTTTGACCTCTGTCATTGCCAACAAAGGATATATTACAAAGTATTGAGATGAAATTTTGTTTCTGACCAAATACTTATTTTCCACCATAATATGCAAATAAAATGTTAAAAAAACAGACAATGTGATTTTCTGGATTTTTTTTTCTCAGTTTGTCTCCCATAGTTGAGGTCTACTTATGATGTAAATTACAGACGCCTCTCATCTTTTTAAGTGGTGGAACTTGCACTATTGCTGACTGACTAAATACTTTTTTGCCCCACTGTATATGTTTTTGTTTTATGCAAAAATAAAAGGTTTTTAAGTTTCTCCTACCCATTAGGCAGTAAAAAGCAGACAGCACTGTGATGATACCCTGATGGCATTCAAATGCTGGCCGTTTCTTAATAAAAAAATGGACATATCTGTTTTTATTTTTCAATGATTTAGTATAATAGGCATCAAAAAAAGTGATTAATCCTGTTTAATTCCTGTGACTCACAGTGGATGTCTATTCTGATTGCAGACATTCTCTTTTATTCTCCGTCAGGCCCTGACTTCAGTGACGACTTCTTCTGACCGCAGAATGTGCAGCTTGTACATTTTGATCCCCTTGCCTTCGGCAGCCAGTCAGCCCACAGCCCTAATATACATATACTTTGACTTCTGAATCTGGTTCAATCCCCTATCTCAAAGAAACAAATATATGAGTCCTCAAAAAGCAAATACTTAAAGGGAACCTGTCACCCCCAAAATCGAAGGTGAGCTAAGCCCACCGGCATCAGGGGCTTATCTACAGCATTCTGTAATGCTGTACATAAGCCCCCGACGTAACCTGAAAGATGAGAAAACGAGGTTTGATTATACTCACCCAGGGGCGGTCCCGCTGCGGTCCGATCCGATGAGCGTCGTGGTCTGGTCCGGCGCCTCCCATCTTCATAGGATGATATCTTCTTCTTGTCTTCACACTGCGGCTCCCGCGTACTGATTTGCCCTGTTGAGGGCAGAGCAAAGTACGGCAGTGCGCAGGCGCTTGGCCTCTCTGGCCTTTCCCGGCGCCTGCGCACTGCAGTACTTTGCTCTGCCCTCAACAGGGTAGACAAAGTACGCCTGCGCCACAGCGTGAAGACAAGAAAAGGACGTTATCGTAAGAAGATGGGAGGCACAGGAGCGGACCGCGACACTCATCGGACCGGACCGCAGCGGGACCGCCCCTGGGTGAGTATAACCTAACCTCTTTTTCTCATCTTTCAGGATACATCGGGGGCTTATCTACAGCATTACAGAATGCTGTAGATAAGCCCCTGATGTCGGTGGGCTCAGCTCACCTTCGATTTTGGGGGTGACAGGTTCCTTTTAAAACATTTCCACAGGAACTAATTAAATACGTCAATTTTCGAATCATTTACATTATGATGATTATTATTTTTATTATATCATCATCATTTAAAAAAAAAACAAAAAAAACAATGCAGCCGTCATGCAACACTGAAATCGAATCTAATGATTTCCTATGGCGTAGCATAGTAAACTGTTGACATACTGCGGCAGGGTAGCAAGTGCTTCCAAATTAGTTGGATTTTCTGTCGCAAGCAACTCCCTAGCCATGGACTTCAATGCATGAAGCAAGTGACAAATGACAAGCCGCATATCGCTTGCGACTTTTCGCAACTTGGCTGCTTAATTTTACAGCAAAATCAGAGCAAGTTGCAGAAAAATCACAGATTTTTTTTTCTGACTACTGCTGTTGCACTACAAATACCCATGTGTATCCCTAGCCTTATGGTTTCTTCAGTGTTTTATGGCTTCCTGTCCTACCGCTATGACTAAGCTGTGAGCTGTGACATCTTCTCACTATCCAGATCCACCATAAAAAATGGCTGCTGCATTCTCTGCTTTTGCTTTTATACAGGCTGTGGCTATACCGTATGTGGTAATAGCTGAAAGGCATAATGGAGAAGCATTTCCAATTATGTGAGTTTTGTCTGGCTGATGCAATCTTTTGCATGGCAGAAAATTTTGATGGCAAAATTAAAAAAATGGTTCGAATTTCCTGGGTTCAGTAAGCTCCCAAAACATTTGACATGAATTCAATTCACATCAAATTGATTCATCCATCTCTAATACAAATCTATTAACTTGTAGCCATTTGCAGACCCTCTGGAAAATAGGTACTCATTAGAAGGTCTGTTGACCATAAAGTGATCAGAGTGTCTTTCTGCTTGGACCCCACAGTGATCAACCATAATCATTGTTTAAACCTTACAGTAATCATTCAGTTTCCCTGCACCACCACTACAGGAGAAATTTCCTTGCAGCTCCACCACAGTTCCCATTATCGAAACCTTCAAATGAAGTTTTTCTTTTTACCAAATCTGTGCGTATGTGTACGTAGTGTAGTGTGTGTTAATATACCAGCCTACCACTGCCTTCTCCAGGATCCTGTTCCTTGCTGGTCCACTTCTCAGTGACATCACCGCTCTTCAGACTCTCCAGGTCACACTGCGAACTGTTTGATCCGGAAGTGGCTTTTATAATATAAGCCTTGGGAGCTTTAGAACGAGAGTCCATTGGACTTCTGACTCACGCGTAGAGCATGGAAAGAGCAGGATAGTCTAAAGAACAGTGACGTCACATAGATGCAGAGAAAAAAGGCGCTGGTTCCCGAAGAAGATGGTACCTATATTAACACTAGATGGTGGCCCGATTCTAACGCATTGGGTGTTCTAGAATATGCATGTCCACGTAGTATATTGCCCAGCCACGTAGTATATTGCCCAACCACGTAGTATATTGCCCAGCCACGTAGTATATTGCCCAGCCACGTAGTATATTGCCCAGCCACGTAGTATATTGCCCAGCCACGTAGTATATTGCCCAGCCACGTAGTATATTGCCCAGCCACGTAGTATATTGCCCAGCCACGTAGTATATTGCCCAGCCACGTAGTATATTGCCCAGCCACGTAGTATATTGCCCAACCACGTAGTATATTGCCCAGCCACGTAGTATATTGCCCAGCCACGTAGTATATTGCCCAGCCACGTAGTATATTGCCCAGCCACGTAGTATATTGCCCAGCCACGTAGTATATTTCCCAGCCACGTAGTATATTGCCCAGCCACGTAGTATATTGCCCAGCCACGTAGTCTATTTCCCAGCCACGTAGTATATTGCCCAGCCACGTAGTATATTGCACAGCCTCGTAGTATATTGCGCAGCCACGTAGTATATTGCCTAGTGACGTAGTATATTGCCTAGCGACGTAGTATATTGCGCAGTCACGTAGTATATTGCGCAGTCACGTAGTATATTGCCTAGTGACGTAGTATATTGCACAGCCACGTAGTATATTTCCCAGTGACGTAGCATACAGCACAGAGCCACGTAGTATATTGCCCAGTTACGTAGTATATTGCCCAGTGACGTAGTATACAGCACAGAGCCACATAGTATATTGCATAGTGACGTAGTATACAGCACAGAGCCACGCAGTATATTGGCCAGTTATGTAGTATATTGCCCAGTTACGTAGTATACAGCACAGAACCACGTAGTATATTGGCCAGTCACATAGTATATTGCCCAGCTACGTAGTATATTGCCCAGCCAGGTTTGTCACAGGTTAAAAAATAAAAAATAAACATACACTCACCTTTCCGAGGGCCCCTTGTAGTCCACGGCAGCTTCCGGTCCCAGGGTTGGTATGAGCGCAGGACCTGTGATGACGTCGCGGTCACATAACCGTGACATCATGGCAGGTCCTTCTCCCATACCATCTTTGCCACCGGAACCTGCAACGGAAGATGGCGGCCGGCGCGAGCGACTACGGAGGGTGAGTATAGCAGGTTTTTTTTATTATTATTTTTAACATTACATTTTTTTACTATTGATGCCGCATAGGCAGCGTCAATAGTAAAAAGTTGGGGACACACAGGGTTAATAGCGGCGGTAACAGAGTGCGTTACCCGCGGCATAACGCGGTCCGTTACCACTGGCATTAACCCTGTGTTAGCGGTGACCGGAGCGGAGTATGCGGGCGACGGGCACTGACTGCGGGGAGTAAGGAGCGGCCATTTTCTTCCTGACTGTGCCCGTCGCTGATTGGTCTCGCCAGCTGCCGCGACCAATCAGCGAATGAATAACCGTGACAGACAGACAGAAGTGACCCTTAGACAATTATATAGTAGATACACACACAATGTATACATATATGCACTGATTTACTAAAAAAAACTTTACGAGAGGTCTTCTTTAAAATCACTGTGTTGTCTGTGTACTGTAAGATAAGAAAAGTCCTCCTGAGCAAGAGAAGCTCCTTGTAACCGCTCTCCACTATGGCCAGAAGAAGAGGATCACAGAGAACCCTCTCTATTTAGAAATGCACAACAAAGGATTTTCTATACTGAACAACCCATTAAAATTACATATATCAAACATATTCCTCCTAAGAATGCTTTGTGTTTTATATCATTGTCTGGTCCTACCCTAACGAAAGGATATTGTGCCGAATGTAGACCTCGAATGGGTGTGTTCTTTCAAGATTTGCCCGTGACACAAAGATTTGGCTGCGAGCCTAAGAGCTTTCTGATGGTGACCTTTCTTTTTCTTCATTACCCTCTTATTTTGAGAATGATGCATTCCTTGTATTGAGTGGAGCCACCACTTCTGAGAACAAGATGGGCACAACCTCAGTAACCTGAGCCACAACCGCATTGTTTCCATCAGGCGTAAAATGCTGAAATTCTCAGAAGTGGAGGATGTTTGATGCATTGTGCAAGATCAAATTGCAGACGGACTGGTCTAAAGGGGAAAAGGATTTCTTTTAACTGTTATTTTATTTTAAGGTGCAAAGTTGAAATTACCTAAGGTTGAAATTTGGGTCCACACAGTAAATCTGTGGCACAGCTATAGGGGAGCAGAAGTAGTAGTTGCATTTGGACACTGTTGCTTGGAGGGGAACCCAATGCTCCAACATGGAGTCTGGTTAGTATTTTACTCTAGGGCCAAAGATTTTTAAGGACAAACCCTATATGCAACCTGTACCATTGGATAGTCGCTCATCATCACCAACTGTGTATTTAATTATATCACCATCAAAACAAAACTTTCTAAATCACTGTCCTGATGGCACTTAGATTCTGCCACCCTAGATAAATGATGGCATGACTGGTGTAACAATCTGGCAATCCAAGCGTAAAAATACTAAATTGTTCCTAGTCTTTGATCGGCTGATGGGTGTGAGAGCAATTGTACAATTGTGACAAAAAGTATTGACACCCCTGCAATTCTGTCAGATAATACTCATTTTCTTCCTGAAAACACAAATTCTTTGGTATTATTATCTTCATTTAATTTGTCTTAAATGAAAAAAACACAAAAGAGAATGAAGCAAAACATTGATCATTTCACACAAAACTCCAAAAATGGGCCAGACAAAAGTATTGGCACCCTCAGCCTAATACTTGGTTGCACAACCTTTAGCCAAAATAACTGCGACCAACCGCTTCCGGTGACCATCAATGAGTTTCTTACAAAGCTCTGCTGGAATTTTAGACCATTCTTCTTTGGCAAACTGCTCCAGGTCCCTGATATTTGAAGGCTGCCTTCTCCAAACTGCCATTTTTAGATCTCTCCACAGGTGATCTATGGGATTCAGGTCTGGACTCATTGCTGGCCACCTTAGAAGTCTCCAGTGCTTTTTCTCAAACCATTTTCTAGTGCTTTTTGAAGTGTGTTTTGGGTCATTGTCCTGCTGGAAGACCCATGACCTCTGAGGGAGACCCAGCTTTCTCACACTGGGCCCTACATTATGCTGCAAAATTTGTTGGTAGTCTTTAGACTTCATAATGCCATGCACAAGGTCAAGCAGTCCAGTGCCAGAGGCAGCAAAGCAACCCCAAAACATCATGGAACCTCCGCCATGTTTGACTGTAGGGACCGTGTTCTTTTCTTTGAATGCCTCTTTTTTTCTCCTGTAAACTCTATGTTGATGCCTTTGCCCAAAAAGCTCTACTTTTGTCTCATCTGACCAGAGAACATTCTTCCAAAACGTTTTAGGCTTTTTCAGGTAAGTTTTATGTCTTGGGGTAAGAAGTGGGGTCTTCCTGGGTCTCCTACCATACAGTCCCTTTTCATTCAGACGCCGATGGATAGTACGGGTTGACACTGTTGTACCCTCGGACTGCAGGGCAGCTTGAACTTATTTGGATGTTAGTCGAGGTTCTTAATCCAACATCCGCACAATCTTGCGATGAAATCTCTTGGCAATTTTTCTTTTTCGTCCACATCTAGGGAGGTTAGCCACAGTGCCGTGGGCTTTACACTTCTTGATGACACTGCGCACAGTAGACACAGGAACATTCAGGTCTTTGGAGATGGACTTGTAGCCTTGAGATTGCTCATGCTTCCTCACAATTTGGTTTCTCAAGTCCTCAGACAGTTCTTTGGTCTTCTTTCTTTTCTCCATGCTCAATGTGGTACACACAAGGACACAGGACAGAGGTTGAGTCAACTTTAATCCATGTCAACTGGCTGCAAGTGTGATTTAGTTATTGCCAACACCTGTTAGGTGCCACAGGTAAGTTACAGGTGCTGTTAATTACACCAATTAGAGAAGCATCACATCATTTTTCGAACAGTGCCAATAGTTTTGTCCACCCCCTTTTTTATGTTTGGTGTGGAATTATATCCAATTTGGCTTTAGGACAATTCTTTTTGTGTTTTTTCATTTAATAGAAATTAAATGAAGATAATAACAAAGAATTTGTGATTGCAATCATTTTCAGGAAGAAACTGAGTATTATCTGACAGAATTGCAGGGGTCGCAATACTTTTGGCCACAACTGTATGCATGACTGGCCCAATTCTCTCAGATGAGAGAATTTACGCTTGTGTGTCCCTAGCCTTAAGGGCAGTCATCAGATGCTACATTATGTGACCATACACAGCTTGATTGGATTTGACCCCATGACTGCCTGACCACTCTGCTTGCCCAACGTTACTGCCTCACGTATTTAAACCAGACTACCCTTGACTATTCCTTTGACTCTGATTTTGTCCATGTCCTTTCGATTCTGACTAGTGTCGGTGCTACTCAATTGAAAGGATCCAGTGCAGAGGACAAGTCAGCTGGATAGGAGCCCTCAGAACCTTCTACGACCTCCTGGCGTTGGCAGTTCTTTTGATTTCTCTGTTTGGCACAAAGTCACATGTGCGTCATGCCGCAACTATGATGTCACACCGGGGCGGCTAATCAAAGGAAGAGCCGAGGATGCCGAACTGTATGAGGTGGCTCTCAGAGCTTCTATCCAGCAACCAGAGATAATTGACCTGGCTGCTGGACTGCTTCGGGCAAATCAGTACACACCATCTCTAGTTCTGACTCGGCATGTACACACTTTTTCTTCACCTCTCTCCACCAACCAGCAGCAACTCTTACTGGCCGCATAGCAAATGCCAACCCATGTGTAGTGGAGAAAGGGGTTTATACCATTGGATTAACTGTGTGGTGCTCTCCCATGCTGCATGCAGAGGGAACGTTACCTCTGCAATGTTGAAGGAGCGCAGCAGCACACAAGGTGGTGGATCCAGCAATCTGGCCAGCTTCAGAGCAGTGATTACAGCCATGGAGAAGTAAACAGTAAAGTTATTAATCCCTCCATTCTCGAGAAATAACAGGATTTTGTTTTTACTTTTTAAGAAGTAAAATTGCAAAGTTGTTTATTTTTGCAAAGAACTTAGCAATTTTGTCCATTAATGATGATGAGAAAATCCCTTTAGCTTTATGTTCATGCACACGCAGGGAAATTGAAGATCTGTATAAAATAAATGGAGCTCCAGTTGAAATATAGATATATTCAGCTGGTGTATTATTGTGAGATTATTTGAACATAAATCATTCCTCCTGGATACAGCGGGACAGTACTGGATTGGGGGGGCTGTCTCTCTTAATTCCATCTGCTTCCTTAAGACACAGATACGGCTGAATATAAGAGCGGAGCGGAGGGTGGAAGGTTATTTACTCTCTACCATTCAACTATGCTGACGATATATCATCATGGGAACAGGGCTAGGCAAAATACATCATATATATTTTTTTTTATTTATTTTATATAAACTGTGTGCAGAATTATTAGGCAAGTTGTATTTTAGAGGATTATTTTTTATTATTGATCAACAACTATGTTCTCAGTCAACCCAAAAGACTCATCAAAGCTTAATTTTTGGAAGTTGGAGTTGGGATTTTTTTTTAGATTTGGTTATCATAGGAGGATATCTGTTTGTGCAGGTAACTATTACTGTGCAGAATTATTAGGCAACTTAATAAAAACCAAATATATTCCCATCTCACTTGTTCATTTTCACAAGGTAAACCAATATAACTGCACACAATTTAGAAATAAACATTTCTAACATGCAAAAACAAAACCCCCAAAATTAGTGACCAATATAGCCCCCTTACTTTATGGTGACGCTCAGCAGCCTCCATCCATAGATTCTGTCACTTGCTTGATCTGTTTACGACCAACATTGCGTGCAGCAGCCACCACAGCCTCCAGACACTGCTCCGAGAGGTGGACTGTTCTCCCTCCCTGTAGATCTCACATTTTATGAGGGACCACAGGTTCTCTATGGGGTTCAGATCAGGTGAACAAGGGGGCCATGTCATTATTTCTTCTTCTTTGAGACCTTTACTGGCCAGCCACGCTGTGGAGTAGTTGGAGGCTGTGATGGAACATTGTCCTGCATGAAAATCGTGTTTTTCTTGAACGATACCGACTTCTTCCTGTACCACTGCTTGAAGAAGTTGTCTTCCAGAAACTGGCAGTAGGTCTGGGAGTTGAGCTTCACTCCATCCTCAACCCGAAAAGGTCCCACAAGTTCATCTTTGATGATACCAGCCCATACCAGTCCCCCACCTCCACCTTGCTGGCGTCTGAGTCGGAGTTCAGCTCTCTGCCCTTTACTGATCCAGACTCTGGCCCATCAAGAGTCACTCTCATTTCATCAGTCCATAAAACCTTTGAAGAGTCAGTCTTAAGATATTTCTTGGCCCAGTTTTGACGTTTTATCTTATGCTTCTTGTTCACAGGTGGTCGTTTTTCCGCCTTCCTTACCTTGGCCATGTCCCTGAGTATCGCACACCTTCTGCTTTTTGTTCCTCCAGTAACGTTGCAGCTCTGAAATATGGCAAAACTGGTGGCAAATGGCATCTTGGCAGCTTCACGCTTGATTTTCCTCAATTCATGGGCAGTTATTTTGCACCTTTTTTGCCCAACACGCTTCTTGCGACCCTGTTGGCTATTTGCCATGAAACGCTTGATTGTTCGGTGATCACGCTTCAAAATTTGGCAATTGCAAGACTGCTGCATCCCTCTGCAAGACAGCTCACAATTGTGGACTTTTCAGAGCCGTCAAATCTCTCTTCTGACCCATGTTGCCAAGGGAAATGAAGTTGCCTAATAATTAAGCACACCTCATATAGGGTTCTGACGTCATTAGACAACACCCCTCCTCATTACAGAGATGCACATCACCTGATTAGCTTAATTGGTAGTTGGTTCTCAGGCCTGAACAGCTTGGAGTAGGACAACATGTATAAAGAGTATCATGTGATCAAAATACAACTTGCCTAATAATTCTGCACACAGTGTATATATATTTTATATACATAATTGGGAGTAAGGGAGCACTGTGAGGGCCTTATATTGTGTGAGAGAGCTGTGGGGCATCATGTTATGTGTGGGAGGTAGTGTAGGAGCATCATATGTTAGGGGGCACTGTGGAGACCTCATACTGTGTGTCTATGTTACGCAGCATAACACTGTGTGGCCAATATACTGTGTTTGGAAGACAGTTTGTGGCCGTTATACTATGTATGGGGGCACCTTACTGTGTGAGGCAGTATGGGACATTATACTGTATGAGGGGGCACTGTGGGGACATCATACTGTGTGTAGGGCACTGTGGGGGCACCATACTGTGTGTAGGGCACTGTGGGGGCATCATACTGTGTGTAGGGCACTGTGTGGGCATCATACTGTGTGTAGGGCACTGTGGGAGCATCATATTGTGTTTAGGGCACTGTGAGAGCATCCTACTGTGTGTAGGGCACTGTGGGAGCATCATACTGTGTGTAGGGCACTGTGGGGGCATCATACTGTGTGTAGGGCACTGTGGGGACACCATACTGTGTGTAGGGCACTGTGGGAGCATCATACTGTGTGTAGGGCACTGTGGGAGCATCATACTGTGTGTAGGGCACTGTGGGAGCATCATACTGTGTGTAGGGCACTGTGGGGGCATCATACTGTGTGTAGGGCACTGTGGGGACACCATACTGTGTGTAGGGCACTGTGGGGACACCATACTGTGTGTAGGGCACTGTGGGAGCATCATATTGTGTTTAGGGCACTGTGAGAGCATCCTACTGTGTGTAGGGCACTGTGGGGCATCATACTGTGTGTAGGGCACTGTGGGGGAATCATACTGTGTAGGGCACTGTGGCACCATCATACTATGTGTAAGGCACTGTGGCACCATCATACTGTGTGTAGGGCACTGTGGGGGCACCATACTGTGTGTAGGGCACTGTGGGGGCATCATACTGTGTGTAGGGCACTGTAGGGGCATCATACTGTGTGTAGGGCACTGTGGGGGCACCATACTGTGTGTAGGGCACTGTGGGGGCATCATACTGTGTGTAGGGCACTGTGGGGGCACCATACTGTGTGTAGGGCACTGTGGGGGCACCATACTGTGTGTAGGGCACTGTGGGGGCATCATACTGTGTGTAGGGTACCATCATATGGTGTGAGGGAAGCACTGGGGGAGGTATCATATGTGTGTGATAAAACAAAACCGTATCTTAATTTCCCCATTTTAGATGGAATAAAGGGGTTTTCCTCTACATTTTCAAGACTGACCAAATGGATCTTTATCAAACAAAAAAAAAACAAAAATAAACAAAATGATTCTTAACCCTACAACAGTTTTCATAAACCTGCCTCCGTGTCTTCGTGCATGCAAACAAGTGTTGTCAAGAGCAACCAATCAAATTAATTTCCCCATGTCTATGTAATTGGGTGCTCAATGTTACTTTGTATCCATCTCAAGACTAATATTCACGCTCTCCGTGGTGGGGACCACCCATTGGTGGCATCAGAGGGACACATGAATCACCTCCTTTTCCAGTTACAGAGATTTTCACTAGTCAATTACCTGTATGTCAACTGCCAAGCATCCTGTGTTGGCCAGGTATGAAACCTCTATACTGACAGCAAGTGCCACGGAGACTGGAAGACTCCGACATCTGATTGTGACATCACAGGATGAGCTGTAGTATGGAGGATGAGAGCAGACTAAGGAGGATGTCACCAACACCTAATACAGACAGTGGAGAAATCATTTTAAAGGGAATCTATCAGCCAATTTTTCCTATGTAATCAGACATTTGCATGATGTAGTAGGGGCAGAGAGCCTGATTCCGGCGATGTAACACTTAGTTTACTGGGTGCGGCAGTTGTGGTAGAATCAGTTTTCTCAGAATGCTGAGCTGTGTATAACCCCGCCCACATCACTGATTGTATAGTGACCTAAAGCAGCCAATCAATGCTGGGGGCGTGATTGGACCAGGAGGCACAGGACACCTAGTCCTGTAGTGATAATCTACTGCTGATAAAACACTGACTACATTGAAACAAAAAAAAAAAAAACACATGCTAGCAAGTGATACATCACTGGAATTAGGGTCTCTGTCCCTACATAATGCTGCTCTCAGATTATATAGAAAAAACATGCTGACGGATTCCCCTTAAGAGACATTCCCTTCCAAATCCTCTTTTACAATGCTCTAATATGTCCTAGGGTCTGCAGAGACCTCACACTGTAATAAACCCCTTTCAATGGCAATTTGGTTTCGCATTACTTAAAATTTGATACAAATAGTTTCCTGCTCAAATTCAAGAAGATTTGCTTGAATTTGAGCAGATTCACGCGCACACATCTTATTACGGTACATGATGACGTGCAGGGAGAGCGGATATATGGCGTTTGTATACACTTTCCCTGCTCTACGCTGCCACCTGGAGGCAGAAGCAGGTTTCGCAGGTAACAGTAATACACGGCGGCATGTGATATCTTGGTGGCGCATGGCAACATGGCATCTAATAAATTCCTATGGTGTCATAATGTGACCGCGACACAGAGTCGCACATGTTTTCTGGTCACAATTCCCACACATCACACTTACCATAGATTCCCATGCAAACCACAGACGACTGCTGCTTCTGTGCAACTTTTCTGTGAACGAACAATTTTTTACAGCTAAATCAAAACTCTAAGATAGTCACAAACGAGCTGTCTGAAAATAAGAGGATGTCCCAGTAAGGGAACTTACATCTAGCTCGAAAACGGAGCCACGTCGCTCACCAGTTAGTGTAGAGGTGTTCAAAATTCCCATACAAGTGTGGATTCTGACCACCTCCTCCTCCGGTTCTTATAGTAACCTTAGTAGGATAACGGGTACAATTGCTTTCTGAAAAAAAAAAAAAATAAAAAAAAAAAAATAAAATTATATATATATATATATATATATATATATATATATATATATATATATATATATATATATATATATATATATATATATTTACGGTATTTATATTAAATATATAATAAAATATATAAAAGTAAAATATATAAAAAACGGTAATTAGACCTACCGGTAATTATATTTCCAGGAATCCATCCTGACAGCACCATGGAGGATGTCCTTCTTATCCACAGTGGGACAGGAACCACGAGAGTTTAAAAGGACCCTCCCCCTACCACCCATCAGTGCTTTTCAAAGTAACACATCTGGATGGATGCAAAAAATAAGGTTTATTCAGGCAAAACAATTTATCATACAAATGTTACATCACGTTAGTAAAAGGATAATACAGTAGGGAGGGAACTAATAGTGCTGTCAGGATGGATCCCTGGAAATACAATTACCGGTAGGTCTAATTACCGTTTTCCAGGTCACCACCTGACAGCACCATGGAGATTGGTACTCGGGCGGGACTACTGCCTGAAGCACCTTTCTGCCGAAAGCCAACGGTGTTGATACTACGTCTAGCTTATAATGTTTAGAGAAGGTACTAAGGCTGGACCAGGATGTGGACCTGCAGATCTGTTCCACCAAAGCCCTTTTTCTGCCCATGACGTGCCCATGGCTCTAGATGAATGTGCTTTAAGACCAACTGGGGGATTTTTTTCCCTGCGCCTTATCGACTGTTGCGAGATGGATCAGATCCACAATTAGCTCAGCCTATTTAGACGCTTTCTTCCCCTTATTTGGACCTCTGAACTGAACAAATAGATTATCTTGTCTCCAAGGCCCTCGTTGAATCTAAATATCTGAGTACTGTTTCCCTAACATCCAGATTATGGTAAAAACTTTCCTTCTGGTTTCTAGGGAGTTGGCAAAAGGAGGGAAGAACAACCTCTTGATTCATATTTGAATCTAAGACGACTTTCGGGAGAAAAGCTGGGTCAAGTCTCAAGACCAGCCTATCCTCGAATATCTGTAAATACGGATTCTGAATGGATAAAGCTTGTAGTTCTCCTAGCCTCTTTGCAGATGTAATTGCCACTAAAAATGCAGTTTTAAGTGAAAGCCTACTGATTTCCAGGCTCTGCTAGATCGTACGGGTGTCTGCATAGATCATTAAGGACTAAATTAAAGGTCCCAAGGTGGGACAGATTTCCTTATTAATGGTTTTAGCCTCTGGACTGCTCTACAGAATCGACTTATGCAAGGGTGAGATGACAAAGGAGAATCATAAAATACACTCAGGGCTGCCACCTGGACCCTCAGAATACTAGGTCTAAGGCCTTTCCTGAAACCCGATTGCAAAAAATCAAGGATCTTGAGAATATCAGGTTGGTCAGTATCAACTGTCGTCTCCCCACAGTAACTGCAGAATCTTTTCCATATCTTTGCATAAATTGCAGAAGTCACCGGCTTCCTAATGGCTTGTAGAGGTGATATAACATCATCTGACAGACCCTTTACTTTTAGGACCTGCCGCTCAAGATCCAGGCTGAAAACCGAAGAGTTTCTGGGTGTGTAGAACTGGGCCTTGGTGGAGCAGGTCTCTTCTTTTCGGTAGCGGCAAGGGTTCTTCCTGAGATAGCTTTTTTAGTAAGGGGAACCAAGTCCTCTTCGGCCAGAAGGGCGCCACAAGAATGACCCTGGCTCTGTCTTCGTAAATTTTCCTGAGAGTTTTTGGGATCATTGCTAGGGGAGGGAATGCGTACAGCAACCCCTGGCACCAAGGATGTGAGAAGACATCCATCCCTGCTGGGCTTCCCTGAGGGTTCAGGGAGTGAAAAGTTCCGACTTTTGCACTCCGCCTGACTGCGAACAGGTCCACCTCTGGTTTCCCCCAGCGTTGGCATAGCTTGCTGAATACTTGGTCGTTCAGTTCCTATTCTGTTGGAGCCACCTTTTTCCTGCTCAGGAAGTCTGCGACCTGATTTCTGGTACCTTCCAGGTGTAACGCCGAAATCGAAAGCACTGACCTCTCTGCCCATCTAAACATTCATTCTGCTAGGCCTTGCAGCGCTATGTGTCTTGGACCGCCTTGATGACGAAGGAAGGCTACCGTCGTTATATTGTCTGAGAATACTTTCACGTGTTTGTTCTTCACTAAAGACTGGGCGGATAAGACTTTCCAAACTGCGTCTAGCTCCCTGTAGTTTGAGGATTCTCTGCTGTCCCTTTGACTCCACCATCCCTGGAAGTACCTTCCCTGGACGTGTCCTCCCCAACCTTGCTGACTTGCATCCTTCGTGACAGAAACTTCCGGAGACTGAAGCCACGCCACACCGATGCGGAGATTTCCGGGAAGAGTCCACCAATCCAAGGATTGTCTGACTCGAGTGGACAGCTTTAATACTCGGTTCAGTGAACTTTGCTTTCTGTCCCAAGATGCCAGAACCGCCTGTTGCAATCGCCGAGAATGAAATTGGCTCCAGCTCACACAGGGAATGCAGGCCGTCTTTAGACCCAAAACCTTCATCGCATCCCTGATAGACTCGGCTTCGAGCAAACTGATGAACTTTTTCTACTATGCCCATTAGTTTTTCTTCTTTAAGGAAAGACATTCTTACTTCTGAGTCTAGCATAACGCCCAAGAACTTTATTCTTGGTTTGGGTACTAGATCTGATTTGGACCAATTTACAATCCACCCCAGTCTCTACAGTGTGGAGATCAGAGATTGACAGTTGATCCTGAGCTGACCAATAGAGTCTGCTACTATTGGGAAATCGTCTAGGTAAGGAACTACCGTAATGTTCTGATTTCTTCGATAGGCCACTACTTCCACCATTAGTTTTGTAAAAACTCTGGGGGCTGATGCTAGGCCGAAGGGGAGACAGCAAAACTGATAGTGGTCGATTCTGCCCCCCCCTTTTTACTACAAACCTTAGGAATCTTTGGTGGTCTGGGTAAATTGGCACATGGTAATATGCATTTTAAATCTGAATTGCACATTACCACTCCTTTCACTATCAGGGGAATCGTGGATCTTATTGATTCCATTTTGAACCTTTTGTATTTTACCCATCTGTTTAAATGTCTGAGGTTTATTATTGTTCTGGACTCTCCCGATGGTTTTATTATCGATAAGAGGTTTGAGTAGTGTCCCCTGCCTACTTCTCGAGGGGGTACTGGAACAATTGCCGCTACCTCTAGGAGATCCTGAATATTCGACCACATAGGGGAAGCCGAAACTAGACGGGAGCTGGATACGAGGAATCTTTCTGGAGGAAGAGAGACGGATACTATCCCTGGGAAATAACCTGTAAGACCCAAGGACTTGTGGTGATCTGCTGCCATCCCTCCAGAAACTCGCTTAGTCAGCCCCCTATTCTGATGGCGTAATTTCCTTCGGAAAACTGGCCCAGAACCGGAGTAGCCGGAGTCCTTATTTTTGACCCTGCTCTCCCGACCTTTTTGAGAACTCCATCTTCCCTTTCCCTCTGTAATCTGATTTCTGATTATAACAGGGTCTGCGAAAGGGCTGATATCTTTTGGGTTTTTCTTCTGGAAACCCCTTTTCATCTGAGGCCTTCTCTAAAATATCAAGGACAAGCCCAAAGACCCTACCCCCAAAACAGGGAATAGACCAAAGCTTATACTTAGAGTGCATATCCCCTGACCAGTTTTTAAGCCAGATTGCTCTTCTGGCTGCGTTGGATAGGGATTGACTCCTAGCTGCAAATCTAACCGACACCGCAGAGGCGTCTGCTAGGAAACCGGTTGCCAATTTTAGAAGGGGAAGGGCTTTCAATATAGTTTCCCTAGGAGTTTTGGCTGACAGTTGATCCTGAAGATCATCTACCCGCAGATGCATAGAGCGAGCTACCGATGTCGCAGCTATATTTGCACCTATGATTGCCACTGAACTTTCCCAGGCTCTTCTTAAGAGCCCATTTGCCTTTCGGTCCATAGGTTCTTTGAAATTGGAGGAGTCTTCCAAGGGGATGGCCGTTCTCTTGGACACCTTAGCAACTGGAATGTCTATCTTGGGAATATCTACCCATTCCTTGACTTCTTCCGGGTCAAACGGTAAGCGAAGTTAGTCTCTGGGGATCGTTAATCTCTTTCCCGCCTCCTCCCATTCCTCTAAAATCATAGACCGGATATGGGAGTTTACCGGGAAGACCTTTGAGGTCTCAGAACGTAGCCCCCCCAAACATTTCATCTTGTACTGAACAAATCGCCTGAGGTTCTTCAATTTGCATAGTCTGTCTTATTGCTCCTAAGAACACATCCGTGTCCCCGGAGGAAAACAAATATCTCCTTCCTTTTTCTGGAGGCTCTTTATTTATCTCATCCTCCTCCTCAAGCTCTGACTCGAAAGGGGTCATATCCGAAGAGGAAACATCTTCCCTGGGTCTTTTCCTGGATTTCTGGGTCTCTGAATGTGAGGACTGAGGGAATACCAGACCTGATAGAGGCCTGAACTTCCTCTCTAATAATGGCTCTCATATTAGACATGAGAGATGTCTGCTCCTCCCCCACAATGCGGCTGGTGCATGCCTCGCAAAGGGGTTTCTGCCAGGAATCCTTCAATCTTAGGGTGCAAATAGGGCATTTCCTATTTTTACTCGGTTTCTTCACAGTCTTCTCTGGCAAGGAGGCCTACAAAATACAAATATAGCTGCTTTTGTGGAACCGTATTATGTTGGCTTAGAAGGGATTCCTATCCTGAATCACTTTCGTGCCCTTAGCTCTCCTGCCCCATGTCAGTTTTAATAGTGACCTCCATCCTGAGGATTGCCCGCGACCTGGCTGCTCCACTAACCCTCCCATTACCTTCCTTATATGCTTGATCCTGCTTGTCAATGCCGCAGCACTCCCGCGCCATCCGACCCGCTCTGGAAGTATTCCTGTGAAGAAGAGGCCGCCCCGCCCCGTCCCGGAAGTGACTAGCGTCGCGGCAGAAACGGTGCTAGAATGTACCGCCAACAATCTCTCCTCCAGGAAACCACGTAGAGATATGCCCGCATCAGTAGAGATGGTCCGGAGCCCGATACACCTGGGGGTGACGTAAGGGTTGAGAGCCCCCGACAGGAGGAAGCGACCCTCAAACCAGGAGCAGAGCTACACTGGTAGGCTGAGGGACGCTCAGGGCGGGTGTCAGCCTGCAGGTATCCATGAAGGGAAGGGAGAAGCCAAGCCCCCCCCGATCCACATCCCCAGCTCAGAACAGTCGGACTTCTTCTCTCGCCGTTCCTATACACAATGGGACAGGAAAAACACTGATGGGTTTTAGGGGGAGGGTCCTTTTAAACTCTCGTGGTTCCTGTCCCACTGTGGATAAGGAGGACATCCTCCATGGTGGTGTCAGGTGGAGACCTGGAAATAAAGTATATAAAAATAATATATATAAATAAAATATAATATATAAATGATATAAATATAATATATATAAAAAATAATATATAAATATAACAAAAAATATACAAATATATAAAATATAATTATTTAGTACAGTTGAGAAAATAAAGTATGAGCAATATAAATAGTGGAAAAAAAAAAAGCGTGTTGTGTCAGGTTAGATTGTAATTTTTCCGAGACTATTAGAATAATTACAATTAGTGATCAGCAAGCATGCTGGGATAAGGCAGCATTTTTCCCCCATTTATATTATACGGATATTTATTTTCTTAACTGCAATAAATTATTTGTTTTCTAGCTATGATGACCTTTTTTTTTCCGCCGGGAGGGGAATTCCATTCCCACGGGTTGACCTACTTCCTGTGTATAACAAGGCTGAGGAAAATCACCGCTCTTAAATGTTTTCCCACGCTGTGCTCCTGCCATAATCTATACGCTCATAACACCAACTTAATTTTCTCTAGCCATTCTGTCAATTTATCAGGTACTCATCCTGTCCATTACATCAAGTGTTTTTATCCTATAAAATAATTAAAGGCATATAGTTATAATATAGAGTCGTAACCTTAAAATAAATGCAAACTTCCACTGGTAATATACTTACAATTTTTCTTTTGTTCTCTCACCATCAGAGAGGCCTGTAGTGTTGATAGCGGTGCTGAAGCTGAGCCATCATACTAACAGTCTTCTAAGGGTTAATATTGTGCTTTGCTGTTTGTATCAGATCCAATCGGCATTTAGCCTAGGGAGGGAGAGAGACTTGCAGAGGCAAGGAGAGTGGCTGAATAGTCTAGGCAGGGATTAGGGCTTTGCAGTCCATTGTTAAACATATAGCTGCAGCAGCTGACCACATTTTTATTTTTGGGGGGTGAAAAAAAAAAGACTATTGTCATCGATAGAGTACTAGGTGCTTTGGGGTACATTTCTGTGTTATATAACAGCCCAAAAAAAGCATTGAAACATTTTTCATCCATAGAGTATTATGTGATTTGTGGTACATAACAGTGGTATTTAACTAAAGAAAAAATTATGATTGCTGCAGGTTACTTTTTTTTTTCTTTTTAATTAAAATAAATTTGATTTCAACAGACATAGCAATTAGAAAATACGTATGGTGTGCACTAAGGGACAAGAAAATGGAAGTGCTGAATATGATTCATGCAGACGCCGAGGACATGGGGCAGGTGTGACTATGCCTGTTGCAGGAGCACAAGAAACATGCCCATCCACGACAGCATCCTGTCCCATTTTTCAGGTAGGCACAAGACATCACTTTTGAAGCCAGAGAAGTGTGAACAGGTGGTTGGTTGGATAGCAGATGCTTTCAGAAGACTTGCCAGCACCACCCAGTCTTCCACACGGGTCCAGTCTCACCAGCCTGAAGTCTAGATAACAATCATAACCCTGATCCTCCTTCCTCCCACAATGTTAAGTCCTAGGAGACCAGCGATGTCATACTAGGTCACTCCGAGGAGCTCTGTACAACATCACTTCTTGATTGTGGCCTCTCACCCGGCATGTTTCGGGAGAATGATGATGAGACAGTTGCCAATAAGTGCTGTTGTTGTTAAGTCACCAAGTCAGGAGGACCAGGGTGCGGCGGTGGAAGACGAGGTGGTGAATCAAAGTCACTGAGCCAACCTGGGAATCTGGCATGCAGAGCAAGGCCAGCAGCGCCAAGGCGGAAATATCAGCAGCACCGAAGCAAACAGGAAAAGGCAGTGGGGTGACCAGATTGAGAAGGCGAGCAAATGTTCTGCAGAGCACCAACACTTGTGAATTTCTCTGTCAAAGTTAGGTGTTCCCCAGCATGGGACTTTTGAAAAAACAGTTCGCAGACAAATAAAAACGTCCATTTGCAACCTGTGTCATGCCAAGAATAGCAGAGACCACGAAGATCCTAACCACCACCAGTATATGTTTAGACACGTCATCTAACCACCCGACTCAGTGGGCCAACCGCCTGAGTCCACGATTGGTGTCAGCACAGCCAGTGGGTGAAACCAGAGCCTCTTACATTTTGGTAGGCGTTTCCCAGTCCCATCCATGACACTGGCGTAGATGCCTTCTGCCCTTGCAAATTCTGACGCACCATCATCAGGCACTTCCAAATCCGTGTCCCAGCACAGAATTCAGCTGTCCCTACCCCAGGCCTTGAAATAAAAGAGAAAGTTTTTCCACCTGGCATGAGCTATCCCCTCTATGCCTTAGAGGTGTTGTGCTACCCTGACTAGTGATGAGCGAGTATACTCGTCGCTCGGGTTTTCCTGAGCACGCTCGGGTGGTCTCAGAGTATTCGTAAGTGCTCAGAGATTTAGCTTTTGTTGCCTCAGAAGTATGATTTACAGCTGATAGACAGCTTGAATACATGTGGGGAATCCCTAGCAACCCCCACATGTATAATCTCTACGCCGATGACACGCAGATCTACCTATCCGGACCTGACCTCACCTCCTTAGTGACCAAAATCCCACACTGTGTCTGCTATCTTGGCCTTCTTTTCTGCTCGCTTTCTAAAACTGAACATGGACAAAATGAAATTCATCATCTTTCCCCCCTCCACCAAACCTATCCATCAATGTCAATGGCTGCTCACTTTTCCCAGTCCCACACGCCTGGTGCCTCTGGGTGATCCTCAACTCTGCCCTCTCTTTCAAGCCACATATCCAAGCCCTTGCCTCCTCCTGCCGTTTCTTACTCAAAAATATTTCCCAGATCTGCAAATTCCTTGACTGCGACACCACAAACACACGTGCATGCCCTTATCATCTCCCGCCTTGACTACTGTAACCTCCTACTCTGGCCTCCCCTCCAATCCATCCTACACTCTGCTGCCCGACTAATCTACCCATCTCCCTGCTATTCCCCAGCCTCTCCCCTATGCCAATCCCTTCACTGGCTTCCTATTGCCCAGAGACTCCAGTTCAAAACCCTACGACATACAAAGCCATCCACAACCTGTCTTCTCCATACATCTGTGACATGGTCTCCCGGTACCTACCTACACGCAACCTCCGATCCTCACAAGATCTCCTTCTCTACTCCCCTCTCATCTCTTCTTCCCACAACCGCATCCAAGATTTCTCCCATGCTTCCCTTATACTCTGGAACTCTCTACCCCAACACATCAGACTCGCACCTACCATAGAAACCTTCAAAAAGAACCTGAAGACCCACCTCTTCCGACAAGCCTACAGCCTGCAGTGATCCTCAACCTACTGAACAGCTGCACAGCCAGCTCTACCCTCTCCTAGTGTATCCTCACCCATCCCCTGTAGACTGTGAGCCCTCGCGGGCAGGGTCCTCCCTCCTTATGTACCTGTGTGCCTTGTTTTTTGCTCACGTTTAATTGTATTTGCCTATATTTGCCCCCTTTTCACATGTAAGGCGCTATGGAATAAATGGTGCTATAAAATTGTATAATACAATAATAATGTTCTCAGGCTGGCTAGCAGCTGTAAATCATGCAGCTGCGTCAACAAAAACAATCTCCGAGCCGTAACAAATACTCGGAGACCACCCGAGCGTGCTTGGGAAAACCCGAACAACAAGTATACTCGCTCATCACGAACCCTGACACTAGCATCTTGCCTGAGCATGTTTTTAGTGCTGCCAGAAGGGTTAAAACAGACAAGAGTTAAAAAAAGGGAAAGAAATAATGAAAAATAAAGAGTATTACTTTAAATGATAATAATTTCAGTCTTTATTATTTTCTATGTGTAGGCCCAGATGGCAATTCAAATGGTGCTGACTCGCTACTCAGAAAAAAAAAAAAGACAAAAGACACAAAGTTCAGAAAAGAAAGGAAAGAAAAAATACGAGTAAAAAAAAAAAAAATATATAATGATGTATATATATATGCACCGTATATATTAGCCAGCAATAATAATAAATACCAGTCTTTATTATTTTCTATATATAGGCCTGGATGGTAAACGGCGCTACACAAAAAAAAAATAAAGATAAATCTGATATTCAAGACTTTATTTCAATTGGACTGAACAGACGTGAATCCACAATTAAGAAGCCATACAAAAAAAAAAAAAAATACACACTCCTGAAAGAAAGAAAAAAAAAAGTTTTTTGTTATTAGCATCTTGTAGAAATTGATGGTTTGCATAGAGCCCACCCTTCTACATTGCAAAGAGTCTGCAATGATTGAGCAGGGGAAGCACCAGGTACAGAAAGAAGCTCTGTGTGACAAGAGATAACCAGGGACCGTTGTTTTATTCCAGAAAGGAGTTTGGTGCAGAAATTAATGTCACACAATACACCGCTATTGAGACAAATTTGCAATACACCACTATTGTAATGAAATGTCGTTCTCAGTTCAGTTTACAGCCACCAGATGGCGCACAGTGGAGACTAGATTTATATAAACCTGTATACTGCTCCCTCTTGTGGCAGCAAAGTGTAAGTACAATGTTTAAATGGAACATTTCATGTTACTGACCCTGCATAACAGAAGCGGGTACCTTGGGGGTCCCAAGTTGACCTTTCTTTATACAATAATTTCAATAGCATCTGTGTAATACCTTATTTACCCTGCAAGGGCACCACAGGGGAAAAAAACTGAGTATTTTGTTCCCAACCGTTTTAACTCATCTCTGTAAAAAAAACAAAAAAACAAAAACTGCATTTTATTATTAAATGAGGTTTTCCCACTTTTGGAGGTCTTTTTTTTAATTAATATATGTATTTGGGGCTAAAAATAATTTTTTGCTTGCCTTTTGAGTTGCACTGTATTACTGGCTGTAGAAGGAGTTAACTCAGAATCCTTCAGCGAGTTCTTTCTGTAAGAGTTTATAGAATTTTTTTATTTTTTTTTAACCGATTTAGGACCGCAGACCAAGTCAAAGCTGAATGTGCGGGCAAGCAAGGCGCCTGTAAAAAGCAAGACTGTGCAAAATTTCTAGAGAAACCCAATTGAAATAACGATTTATAGTCCCAAATACATGCAGTTAAAATTTAAAAAATAAATAAATAAATTTGACCTTCAAAAAGTGGGCAACCTAAAGTTGATCGATGATGATGATGCTAAGGGCGGGCTGATATGTCCTCTGCAGGACCACCTTACAAGCAGGAGCAATGGAGGATCGAGGAGACTTCCAAAATCTGCCCCAAAAGATGGGAAGAAAATATACATGGTCATGTATTGCCCTGGTAACACAGGCGTTTGATATCCATATAAAAAGGAGAAATAAAAGACAGAATATGGCAACAAAAATAACATCATAAATGACAAAAAAAAAAAAAGAAAAAAAATCAAATGATTGTCTAGTCCTAAAAAAAAATAAAAAAAAATAAAAATTAGTTCAGTTATGTGTTCAGTTCCAATAAAGCTGGTATTGAGTGATGATCGCCCACCATCCGGAAAAGGCTGCACAGCGTGTGGCTGAGGTATAGTGCTATCAAGTATTTGTCCAGTAAAAGTTCGTCATTGCACTGACACATCCATCTACCGGTAGAAAAAGGCGAAGAAAAAAAAACAAAAAAAAAAAACGCAAAAAAGAATACAGGAGTGTTTAATAAAAAATTAAAAATAAGATGAGAAAATTCACAGATGGGATCGAATCGTTATTCCAAAGAGGCCTCTTTTCCCCATGTCAAGTCCTTCACATAAGAAGTGGTCATCAAGTCGGAAATTAAAAAAAAAAAAGTTAAAGTGACGTTATTTTACGGAAAGGAGAAAGCATTTTAACACGAGGCCCCTTCGCGACGCACCAAACTCCCGTTATTACAGCTGCGGACACATCTGCAATACTGATCATGGCCTCCAGGTGGTGCTGCTGCTCTGCAGTTCATGATAAAAAGCAACTATTACATGGGCACAATACAGCGTTTAAAGGGAATATATATATATATATATATATATATATATATATATATATATATATATATATATATATATATATATACCGATGACCAAATGTAAAATGCTTTCTCATTCCGGTGACACCGGTCTAGTTTTCCGGACTGACCTGGGAAAAAGCCTCTTTACTGTACGGGCCGGTGCCGGCATCTCCAGGAGATGACCGCGGTTCACCCCAGCGTCCAGTCCCACGGCACGACGCTACCGCTAACGACCCGCCATGCCGCCTGGTACACAACGCACGCTGTAACCATTTTCCCTTTACTTAAATAACGGAATTCATCTTCCAAAAAAAAAAAAAAAAGGTGCAAACTCAGCAATGTCAAAAATTAAAAACCCCCCGTAATAATCCACCGAAATCCGGGAGAGGCGGCGGCGGATGGGAGAGGATGGGCTTACATTCTATGACTACTGTCCTCACCCCCAGAACGGTAAGGGGGCACGACTTCAAGTATTAAATTAAAAAGAGGCTTATTAAAAAGGCACGTGTTTAATGCAAAAAGTAAAAAAAAAAAAAATAAAAAAATAAAGAGGAGAGGGGGGGTAGACGTCATCTCAAAAACTGTCCCCAGAGGCCACGTAAGAGCAGTTTCCGTGGAGCGTGGTGGAGTCCCTGATGGAGGCGCTCGCTCTTGAGCTTTGCCGTCAATGCTGGAGTGAACCCGGGGTGGAGTTTGTGCTTCCAGACGAGTTTGTGAAAGCGTCAGGACTGCGAGAGACGGTCCTAAGAGTATCGGAGGTAGACAAAAGTGGCAGTGAGGAGACCGGCTACGAAGACCCCGACGGTCTGCAAGGTCGGCGTCCCAAAGTAAGACAGAAGCCCCTCCTGTGGAGAGAACAAAATAATTAGAGAAGTAGTGAGGATCGGTGTTCTGGGGCTAAGAACCAAGAGCGACACAGACAGGAGGGGAAACGAGCGACGGGATCGGCCCGAAAACCTCCAGCAACAAGATAAGCACTATATGGAGAAAAGGACGAGCGGGGACGCATAATCACTGAGCCAGGTTTACCATTCAGCCCTACTGCCCCCAGATGTATACACGCCACCCGACCCCTCAGCTGCCCCCGGATATATATATATATACGCCACCCGACCCCTCAGCTGCCCCCAGATGTATACACGCCACCCGACCCCTCAGCTGCCCCCAGATGTATACACGCCATCCGACCCCTCAGCTGCCCCCGGATGTATATACGCCATCCGGCCCCTCAGCTGCCCCCGGATGTATACACGCCATCCGACCCCTCAGCTGCCCCCGGATGTATACACGCCACCCGACCCCTCAGCTGCCCCCGGATATATATATACGCCACCCGACCCCTCAGCTGCCCCCGGATATATATATATACGCCACCCGACCCCTCAGCTGCCCCCAGATGTATACACGCTACCCGACCCCTCAGCTGCCCCCGGATGTATACACGCCACCCGACCCCTCAGCTGCCCCCGGATGTATATACGCCATCCGGCCCCTCAGCTGCCCCCGGATGTATACACGCCACCCGACCCCTCAGCTGCCCCCGTATGTATACACGCCACCCGACCCCTCAGCTGCCCCCGGATGTATACACGCCACCCGACCCCTCAGCTGCCCCCGGATGTATACACGCCACCCGACCCCTCAGCTGCCCCCGGATGTATACACCCCACCCGACCCCTCAGCTGCCCCCGGATATATACACGCCATCCGACCCCTCAGCTGCCCCCAGATGTATACACGCCACCCGACCCCTCAGCTGCCCCCGGATATATATATACGCCATCCGACCCCTCAGCTGCCCCCGGATGTATACACGCCACCCGACCCCTCAGCTGCCCCCGGATATATATATACGCCACCCGACCCCTCAGCTGCCCCCGGATATATATATACGCCACCCGACCCCTCAGCTGCCCCCAGATGTATACACGCTACCCGACCCCTCAGCTGCCCCCGGATGTATACACGCCACCCGACCCCTCAGCTGCCCCCGGATGTATATACGCCATCCGGCCCCTCAGCTGCCCCCGGATGTATACACGCCACCCGACCCCTCAGCTGCCCCCGGATGTATACACGCCACCCGACCCCTCAGCTGCCCCCGGATGTATACACGCCACCCGACCCCTCAGCTGCCCCCGGATGTATACACGCCACCCGACCCCTCAGCTGCCCCCGGATGTATACACCCCACCCGACCCCTCAGCTGCCCCCGGATATATACACGCCATCCGACCCCTCAGCTGCCCCCAGATGTATACACGCCACCCGACCCCTCAGCTGCCCCCGGATGTATACACGCCATCCGACCCCTCAGCTGCCCCCGGATATATATACGCCATCCGACCCCTCAGCTGCCCCCGATGTATATACGCCAGCCGACCCCTCAGCTGCCCCCGGATATATATATATATATACACGCCACCCGACCCCTCAGCTGCCCCCGGATGTATACACGCCACCCGACCCCTCAGCTGCCCCCGGATGTATACACGCCATCCGACCCCTCAGCTGCCCCCGAATATATATACGCCATCCGACCCCTCAGCTGCCCCCGATGTATATACGCCAGCCGACCCCTCAGCTGCCCCCGGATATATATATACGCCATCCGACCCCTCAGCTGCCCCCGGATGTATACACGCCACCCGACCCCTCAGCTGCCCCCGGATGTATACACGCCACCCGACCCCTCAGCTGCCCCCGATGTATATACGCCAGCCGACCCCTCAGCTGCCCCCGGATATATATATACGCCACCCGACCCCTCAGCTGCCCCCGGATGTATACACGCCACCCGACCACTCATCTACCCCCGGATGTATACACGCCACCCGACCCCTCAGCTGCCCCCGATGTATATACGCCAGCCGACCCCTCAGCTGCCCCCGGATGTATATACGCCAGCCGACCCCTCAGCTGCCCCCGGATATATATATATATATATATACACGCCACCCGACCCCTCAGCTGCCCCCGGATGTATACACGCCACCCGACCCCTCAGCTGCCCCCGGATGTATACACGCCATCCGACCCCTCAGCTGCCCCCGATGTATATACGCCAGCCGACCCCTCAGCTGCCCCCGGATATATATACGCCATCCGACCCCTCAGCTGCCCCCGGATGTACACACGCCATCCGACCCCTCAGCTGCCCCCGGATGTATATACGCCATCCGGCCCCTCAGCTGCCCCCGGATGTATACACGCCACCCGACCCCTCAGCTGCCCCCGGATGTATACACGCCACCCGACCCCTCAGCTGCCCCCGGATGTATACACGCCACCCGACCCCTCAGCTGCCCCCGGATGTATACACGCCACCCGACCCCTCAGCTGCCCCCGGATATATACACGCCATCCGACCCCTCAGCTGCCCCCGGATGTATACACGCCACCCGACCCCTCAGCTGCCCCCGGATGTATACACGCCACCCGACCCCTCAGCTGCCCCCGGATGTATACACGCCATCCGACCCCTCAGCTGCCCCCGGATATATATACGCCATCCGACCCCTCAGCTGCCCCCGATGTATATACGCCAGCCGACCCCTCAGCTGCCCCCGGATATATATATACGCCACCCGACCCCTCAGCTGCCCCCGGATGTATACACGCCAGCCGACCCCTCATCTGCCCCCGGATGTATACACGCCACCCGACCCCTCAGCTGCCCCCGGATGTATACACGCCATCCGACCCCTCAGCTGCCCCCGATGTATATACGCCAGCCGACCCCTCAGCTGCCCCCGGATATATATATATATACACGCCACCCGACCCCTCAGCTGCCCCCGGATGTATACACGCCACCCGACCCCTCAGCTGCCCCCGGATGTATACACGCCATCCGACCCCTCAGCTGCCCCCGATGTATATACGCCAGCCGACCCCTCAGCTGCCCCCGGATATATATATACGCCACCCGACCCCTCAGCTGCCCCCGGATGTATACACGCCACCCGACCCTCATCTGCCCCCGGATGTATACACGCCACCCGACCCCTCAGCTGCCCCCGGATGTATACACGCCACCCGACCCCTCAGCTGCCCCCGGATATATATATATACGCCACCCGACCCCTCAGCTGCCCCCGGATGTATACACGCCAGCCGACCCCTCAGCTGCCCCCGGATATATATATACGCCACCCGACCCCTCAGCTGCCCCCGGATGTATACACGCCAGCCGACCCTCATCTGCCCCCGGATGTATACACGCCACCCGACCCCTCAGCTGCCCCCGGATATA
Organism: Ranitomeya imitator; assembly: GCF_032444005.1. Taxonomy (NCBI): domain Eukaryota; kingdom Metazoa; phylum Chordata; class Amphibia; order Anura; family Dendrobatidae; genus Ranitomeya; species Ranitomeya imitator. Next base: position 31,807,389 of record NC_091291.1, read on the forward strand.
TATATACGCCACCCGACCCCTCAGCTGCCCCCGGATATATATATACGCCACCCGACCCCTCAGCTGCCCCCGGATATATATATACGCCACCCGACCCCTCAGCTGCCCCCGGATATATATACGCCATCCGACCCCTCAGCTGCCCCCGGATATATATACGCCATCCGACCCCTCAGCTGCCCCCGGATGTACACACGCCATCCGACCCCTCAGCTGCCCCCGGATGTATATATACGCCACCCTACCGCTCAGCTGCCCCCGGATATATATACGCCATCCGACCCCTCAGCTGCCCCCGGATGTACACACGCCATCCGACCCCTCAGCTGCCCCCGGATGTATACACGCCATCCGACCCCTCAGCTGCCCCCGGATGTACACACGCCATCCGACCCCTCAGCTGCCCCCGGATGTACACACGCCATCCGACCCCTCAGCTGCCCCCGGATGTACACACGCCATCCGACCCCTCAGCTGCCCCCGGATGTATACACGCCATCCGACCCCTCAGCTGCCCCCGGATGTATACACGCCATCCGACCCCTCAGCTGCCCCCGGATGTACACACGCCATCCGACCCCTCAGCTGCCCCCGGATGTACACACGCCATCCGACCCCTCAGCTGCCCCCAGATCTATATATGCCATCCGACCCCTCAGCTGCCCCCGGATGTATACACGCCACCCGACCCCTCAGCTGCCCCCGGATGTACACACGCCATCCGACCCCTCAGCTGCCCCCGGATGTATACACGCCACCCGACCCCTCAGCTGCCCCCGGATGTATACACGCCATCCGACCCCTCAGCTGCCCCCGGATGTATACACGCCATCCGACCCCTCAGCTGCCCCCAGATCTATATATGCCATCCGACCCCTCAGCTGCCCCAGATGTATATACGCCATCCGACCCCTCAGCTGCCCTTGAATGTATATGTGCCATCTGACCCCTCAACTTCCCCCTGATGTACACAATCTGACCCCTAGGTTACATCATCCGACCCCTCAACTGGCCCCCCGTATACATCACCGGACCCCCGAGATGGGGCACTTTTGGCACCCCTGTTGTGGTCATTGAGGGTCACAGGTCAGACCCCCAGTGTTCACACATTTATCCACAGGAAAGCCCTTTCTGGTGCGAGACATACACACAAAACAGAAGATCTGGGATGATGCCACGACATAGACTGATCAACGATGAAATCTATAGTGCCCATATAGTGGCAGGTCGCTCTGTGATGCCCCCTGCAGGGCCTGGTGTGCGGCTGTCATTGCCTTGGAGATGACAGTACACACCGCTCTGCATTGTCTCCCATTGTTCTCCGGGGAGGTGATGGCCGTGCTGGAGGCGGTGAGCCGGCACCCAACACTTAGTAACACAGGACACACGCCATAGTACACCCTGTGTACGCTCCGGCCGGCTGTATACTGCACGTGTGCTCATCAGGACAGCTCTGCTACTTCATAGGGAGGCACTGATTAAATATATAAACAATAAAAGACCCCCGAACTCACCCAGCCGCCTTGATCTCGTATCCACTGGACGACGTGGTCTCGGAGATAACCCATAGTCCAGTCTATGATTGTGCGGATCATTTGTGGCACGCGCGACCACAGCGCCTGCGGGAGATTCACAGTGGTCAGCCGACTCAGAAATATATGGGACTGCGATGCAATACCACAAGCGGCCTGTGCTCAGGTGTGGCGCCGGTTTTTGCTGTTCTGCAATCAGTGCCCCATCAAGTTGCAGTGAAGATGATGGGGCACTTAATGCAGAAGATCTCTGCTGTGGTTAAAAGGGTATTCTGGCCGAAGAAAAATCATGGCCTCTCCACCGCAAAGGCGATAACCGTTAGATTACAATCAATGCAGTTTCCTTAAAGGGGTTGTCCAGGTTTGGTTAGTCTGTGTGACTACAGACTTGTGGAATCCTGACAGTGCGCATATCAGGATATTCCAATGCTGGAAACAGTCAGGTGTGCGCCCGCTAGTATGATTTGCATACATGAGGTCACATATCGACTAGACTTGAGAGACCTCAATACAAGTGAATGGAGCAAGGCCGGAAAAGTCTAGTTGGAATGTGGCCAGAAGTATGCAAAGCACAAGCTTTGGGTCACATGTGATGGCCGACTCCCAGCCCCAGCGCACACTAATGTCTCATAAAGTGACTGCAGACTTCAGCCCCAAGTCTGGACAACCCCTTTAAAATGCTAGTATTATAGTATTCCGCTACAGAAATCAGGAAACGTATGAGTATGACGCTCACCTTAAGAACCAGTTTGCTGGCAAAGTAAAACAAGGCTACCACACGACCCCAGTTGAAGTTGCCGTCTGAAAACATTTCAGTAGCCACTTTTAAGAAGACCTCCTTGGGGGGGTTACCCTGGACCTGCTCAATCATCCTAGCCAGAAACAAGGCAGATGTCAGGTACATGACACAGGGAGATGGAGGAAGCCACAGATTACGGTTCAGGGATTGCAAACATGTAGTCACTTTACTGATGCAGAGGCCACACCATGCACAGGAGCAGGAAGACATGGGACCCCCAAACTTACCGCGTGCAATAGCTCTGGGGGGGATAGCCTGCCCCGTGGCATCCGGACTCCCCATTTCATACACAACTTTCCAAATTGTGAGCACAAAACTTTCATGTATTAAAAAAAAAAAAAAAAAAAAAATTATATATATATATATATATATATATATATATATATATATATTGTTATTATTAATGAAAAGTACTGGAGATGCTGCAGAGCGCCATGTTCAGCACCAAGTATGTCACCGACAGGGTGATAAAAGTTGCGCTAGTAGCCATCATTTCTATAAAATACATATTGAAAATAAAAAAACTAATCATGATGATGATGATGATAATATATAATAATTATAAGTAATATTATTATTATTAATAATAATGCCAATAATTCTCAATTTTGATATTAGCGTGACCGGCATTTTTGTTAGCATTATGATCAATAGCATTATTAAGATTATCGGTATCATTATTACTATTAAGATCATTATTATTATTAGCACCATCGTAATTACAGTACTTGCATTATTATTATTAATAATAAGCCAATATTTAAATGTTATTATATTTTATAATATTTGTATTGCATGTTTATATTTGAGATAGATAGACAGACAGACTGTGTGCAGAATTATTAGGCAAGTTGTATTTTGATCACACGATACTTTTTATACATGTTGTCCTACTCCAAGCTGTCCAGGCTTGAGAGCCAACTACCAATACAGTAAATCAGGTGATGTGCCTCTCTGTAATGAGGAGGGGTGTTGTCTAATGACATCAGAACCCTATATAAGGTGTGCTTAATTATTAGTCAACTTCCTTTCCTTTGGCAAAATGGGTCAGAAGATTTGACGGCTCTGGAAAGTCCAACATTGTGAGATGTCTTGCAGAGGGATGCAGCAGTCTGGAAATCGTCAAACTTTTGAAGTGTGATCACCCAACAATCAAGCGTTTCATGGCAAATAGCCAACAGGGTCGCAAGAAGCGTGTTGGGCAAAAAGGGCGCAAAATAACTGCCCATGAATTGAGGAAAAATCAAGCGTGAAGCTGCCAAGATGCCATTTGCCACCAGTTTTGCCATATTTCAGAGCTGCAACGTTACTGGAGTAACAAAAAGCACAAGGTGTGCGATACTCAGGGACATGGCCAAGGTGGGGAAGGCGGAAAACTACCACTGAACAAGAAACATAAGATAAAATGTCAAGACTGGGCCAAGAAATATCTTAAGGCCGGGGACACACACAACGTATAAAAAAACGGTCCGTTTTTGATGGACGAGAATCGCACAAATGTTACCAGAACAGTGATCCGTGTGCAGTGCGAGGATGCGATTTTCTCGCATCCAATGATCCGTTTGGCATCCGTGTGACATCCGTGTGACATCCGTGTGACATCCGTATGGTGAGATTTTCTCACACACTTGCAAAATGAGCAAATAATGGCTGAGCCTTTCCTGTCACCTGCCCAATGCCTGAGAATTTCTCGCACGTCACACTGATGGTCCGTGTGCTGTGCTATTTTTTCTCACCCCCACAGACTTTCATTGGCGATTCTCGGCTGAGATACGCTGACAATCGCAGCATGCTGCGATTTCACTCGGATCCTGAATACGGCCGAGAAAATATCGGATGATGGGAGCTGCCCCATAGATTAACATTGGGACGAGTGCTATGCGATTTTTTATCGCCTTGCACTCGTCCGTATTACGGTCTAGTGTGACCCCGGCCTAAGACTGACTTTTCAAAGGTTTTATGGACTGATGAAATGAGAGTGAATCTTGATGGGCCGGATGGATGGGCCAGAGGCTGGATCAGTAAAGGGCAGAGAGCTCCACTCCGACTCAGACGCCAGCAAGGTGGAGGTGGGTACTGGTCTGGGCTGGTATCATCAAAGATGAACTTGTGGGACCTCTTCGGGTTGAGGATGGAGTGAAGCTCAACTCCCAGATCTACTGCCAGTTTCTGGAAGACAAATTCTTCAAGCAGTGGTGCAGGAAGAAGTCGGTATTGTTCAAGAGAAACATGATTTTCATGCAGGACAATGCTCCATCACATGGCTCCTCACCTACTGTATCCTCACCCATCCCTTGTAGATTGTGAGCCCTCGCGGGCAGGGTCCTCTCTCCTCCTGTACCAGTTATGACCTGTAATGTTTAAGATTATTGTACTTGTTTTTATGATGTATACCCCTCCTCACATGTAAAGCGCCATGGAATAAATGGCGCTATAACAATAAATAATAATAATAATAAATCACATGCCTCCAACTACTCCACAGCGTGGCTGGCCAGTAAAGGTCTCAAAAAAGAAAAAATAATCACACGGCCCCCTTGTTCACCTGGTCTGAACCCCATAGAGAACCTGTGGTCCCTCATAAAATGTGATATCTACAGGGAGCGATATATATCAATGTGGGCACTATATGCGTGGTTAAAAAAAAAAGACTTAAAATAAAAAAATAAACATATACTCACCTTCCAATGGCCCCTTGTAGTCCTGGCGCCTGTGTGCGTGCACGCGGCAGCTTCCGGTCCCAGGGTGGATATGAGCGCAGGACCTGTGATGACGTCACGGTCACATGACCGTGATGTCATGGCAGGTCCTTCTCGCATAGCATCCTTGGCACCGGAACCTGCCGCTTGCACCGCCGAGGACAGGATGCGACGACGGAGGGTGAGAATAACATTTTTTTTAATTATTATTATTTGTAACATTAGATCTTTTTACTATTGAGGCTGCATACACATCATCAATAGTAAAAAGATGGTCACACAGGATTAATAGCTGCGTTAACGGAGTGCGTTACACCGCGGTCCATTAACGTTGGCATTAACCCTGTGTGAGCGCTCAGCGCTGACTGCACGGCAGTAAAGCAGCGGCCATTTCGCTGCCAGACTATGGCCGTGGCCGTTTTGCCACGACTAATCAGCAACTTGGATTTCCATGACAGACAGAGGTCGCGACCAATAAATATCCGTGACAGACAGAAAGACGGAAGTGACCCTTAGACAATTGTATAGTAGATATTTACAAGTCTTTTGGGTTGATTGAGAACATAGTTGTTGATCAATAATAAAAATAATCCTCTAAAATACAACTTGCCTAATAATTCTGCACAGTGTGTGTGTGTGTGTGTGTGTGTGTGTGTGTGTGTGTGTGTGTGTGTGTGTGTGTGTGTGTGTGTGTGTGTGTGTGTGTGTGTGTGTGTGTGTATATATATATATATATATATATATATATATATATACACATACATATATATACACATATACATATATATACACATATATTCATACACATATACATACATACACACATATACACACACACACACACTATTTTAAAATAGCATAATTTTTTTAAAAATGAAAAAAAATAACATGAAAATAATAATAATAATAATATTTAAATATAGTGTCTGCTTCATCGCTCCTTCCCAGTTTACATCAGCCTTGTTCGGGGGCCGTCTCTCTGGTTTTGCAGCTCAGCCTCATTCAGTAAGACAGATGATACCAGACATCCCATGGACAAGTGCAGCGTTAATTCCAAAGTATGAAAAAATTAGGGGGCCAAATTCTCTCTTTGGGTATGTTCCCATTGTGGGGAGGGAATCCACCAGAGCCAAGTCCATACCTCTGCAGCTCCATGTTCCCGTCCAGCTCGTCTCCGATCCTTCGGAGGCATTCGCACAGCTTTTTCGTGGAAGGATTCACTTGCTCCACCACTCCCAGCTCGGGAATTCCTGCAGTCTCCGTGGGCGAACTGCGCTGCACCCGATCCATGATGAACCTGATGAGGAAGAGGATGGATAATGATAGGACGGAGTGTAATCAATGCAACGCAAGAGGGGGAGAAGCTCAGGCCATGACAATAATAACGCAAAGGGTTACACCTCGTCACTACTCACCCACGCAGCAGCACGTCGCCCGTTTGCATGATTTGCTCTGTCGATACGCCTGCGATGGGAGAGGAAAAAAAAAAAAAAGAAGATTGTCAAGATTGTAGGAAACAAGATTATGGCATAAATAAGTATCCCGTGGATCTAAACCCCTCATAGGCGGTGGTGCGAGACGTTAGACAACTGGCGAGGAAACGGAATCGTAATAAAAGGTGCTAGGAAAGACGATTCATGGATTGTTTCCATTTATTTTACCCTTTATTTACCAATGTCCTTGGATTTTATAATTTTTATAATTAGGTCCAATTTTGTGTTTGTAAAATGAATGTTTTCAAAACAGGAAATCATGTCATTGTCATTTTTAATTGAATATTGGGGCGCCCTTTTCTGAAAAATCCGCACTTGTAAAAATTTGGCCAATTATGTTTCTGATTCTTTAGGATCCAAAACCATAAAAAATCTGTCATTTAAAAAAAAAAAAAAAAAAAATGAAAATTGCTAATTTGGCAAGTAATGGGTTAAACAAAATCCACAAATAATGGGTTTTCTTTCTCAATATAGGAAAAATAAGAAACAAATCTGCAACATAAATTGGAATTGTTCGGACAGGATCTGATCCACGTTTCATTGGACAAAATAAAAAATAACCGGGACTTGTGTCTCACATATACACTATTGTGGGACAGCGAGGGTCCCCAATTTCTCAGCGGGACAGCGAGGGTCCCCAATTTCTCAGCGGGACAGCGAGGGTCCCCAATTTCTCAGCGGGACAGCAAGGTCCTAATTTCTCAGCGGGACAGCGAAGTCCTAATTTCTCAGCGGGACAGCGAAGTCCTAATTTCTCAGCGGGACAGCGAAGTCCTAATTTAACAGATTGAGGAACTTGCAAAAGAAATAATTAAGAAAAAACTGGAGATGCTCCTAGACATTGTTTTCTCTGTTGCTCTTAGGATGAGAATCCGCATAAGAGGACGGGGCAGATGGCGGCGGCTGCTCGGCGGAGCTTCCTGGAATGAGTCACTGTCCCATCTCTGTATGTTGACGCACAGTCATCCGGTCTCCAAGACCACAGACGGCTCCCGTCCTCTACCTGGACCCCACCGCTTACACAGCACCGAGCTCAGGTTACAAAACTAAAGTCTGCAACAACCAGGAAAGAAGTGAGGTCAACTCCACTTAAAGGGGCTTTCTACTTCGTACAGACATGAAAGAAAAAACACCGGTCAGTGAGCAGAGACCCTGCAATTTTGCACAACAGACCGGGAGCAACGGCAGCAAAGAGCATGAGATGATGTACTTGAGAGTTGTATGTTAGAAGAGTCTCAGGAGGAAAAAAAAAGTCTCAGGAGGGGCGAGCGCCCCCGAGTAATCCGCTCTTCGTTTTATAGTTATGCGTTTCATGCTTTTGAGTCATAAAAGTCAACAGAGACTGGAAAGCCATAAACCTGGATGTGAACTTCACGTCTGGTTTCTGTACAAAACTCGAATTAAGTTTCAATGACATTCAGTTACATAAGAGAGGACGAGGAACATCTGAACTACGGCTCAGCTACCCTGGGGGTCCGCAGGAGGAACCATGGTCCGTGTCCAAACAGCAACAACTCCTGGCCGAAACTGGACGTATATGAGACTGCAGAGCTGCGGCCAGGAGACCCGCGTCCGCTCCGGACATCGTGATCCATACAGGAAGTTTAGGCCGGCCTTACTCTTTAGGCTAGGACTATAAATGACACCGATCGCTGGAGATTTCACCCCTGTACATTAATAAGGGGGGAAAAAATAAATGACAAAAATCTGTAACGGAAATTGACAGATTTAAAGAGATCCGTCACCAACGCTGTGCACAAATCTATGCAAAAAAAAAACAAAAAACAAAAACAGATCTCAATAAGTTTGGAAGAGCAGTAGAAATTTCTGAATTGTTTTTCTTTTTTTTGTTATTTTTTCACAAGCAGCAACGATTGAGAAAACACCAGTGCAGAATCCGGAGCAGGAATCTAATAATACGACGGAGGAATTCATGGTTGTGCGATCCCCGCAGATGTGGATTAACGAAGCTCCACAGTCAGCGAGCCGATAATTACTGATTTGGGGGGTGACAGACCGGCCGCGGGTCTCCCGGTCCAAATTTAACGGCTTCTTATGTCGCAGGCATGAAAGACGGGCAGTCCCGAACTACCGCACTGACATCACATCTTACGGTGAGTCCAACTGAACCGAAAAGGGAATTTTTTTTTTTATTTTTATTTTTTTTCATTTAAATGCATTTATTTTGGGATAAAAAAAAATATTGTAATTAAAGTTTCATTTAAAAAAATTGCTCCGTTTAGCTTATTCTCTGCACATTCACCTTTAGTACAGTCTGTGGTCAGACATTAGGTAAGAGCTTAGAAAACAACATATCAAAGGTAAGCTCACCGACAGATTCTTAGTTAACTCATTCTGCAGCCGGCAATAAACAGTGCCGACAGTTTTAATAATGGCCAATTGCAAACATGAACCATTCTCTCTGCTGCAGGCCTCAAAGCGGCATCATTGGAGGAGCGGCCGCTAACGGCGCGCTACGGACAGCTTCAAAGCAGCGCTTCACTGCTCTATACGCAAAGAGCTTGTAAGCACTGAACACATTCAGCCACCGCTGCTGAACGGCAGAAGAGGTCGTAACCTGCGCAACAAGCCATAAACATAATAAATAAATCCCTCCGTTCTCAAGAAAGGCTGATTCTTCCCACAATCACCTTGCAATGGTACCAAGAACACCAGAACCACCCTTTAGATGCCAGGAAGCCCCTAGGCCACAGGCAATTTAACAAGCACGGGCCTCTGAAGAGTACAACACCGCCTCCTATTGGCCACCTTAGAAAACAACTCTCTAGCTTTTATGTTATAGGCACAAGTTTGATTAGTTTTTTTTTTTAAATAGGGATTTTGAAGCAGATTCCGCTCACAAACCCTCCAATTGGGCTCCTGTCGCTGTTTGTTACTATGCGGAAAATTTAGCAAAAACATTAGTTTTTATCAATTCTGTTTGCAAAAAAAAAAAAAAAAACATTTACAAATTTCATTACAGAAACAGAAGATGAAAAGCTCAAGTGCAAAATCATTAAAATAGAAACAGACAAAAAACAAAACAAAAAACCCCACGACTATCAGAGCACACATCACAGGAATGGGGGCACGCTCACCTGCAGAGACAAGATGGAGGGGCGGGTATTCCCCACACTCCGATACAGACAGCGTGTGTGTGGGGGGATTCCCACTCCTCTACACAGACAATGGGGGGGCTCCCACTCGCCTACAGACAGGGGTATCCCGCTCCCCCCACACACAGAGAGGGCGAGGTTGTTGGGTGTATCCCGCTCCCCCATGCAGACATATGGGGGGTTTCAAGCTCCCCTACAGACAGGAGGTGGGATTCCCGTTCCGCTCCCCCTCACTGCTGTATGGTGGGGGGTCCCGCTCTCCTACACACACCGGGCACAGCACCTGGCAATGACGGCCGCTCGCTGCCCATTTCAGCAGCATCACCCCCTCTCCCCGGCCGGTTCACACAACTTCAGAGCCCTATAAACCGAAAGGTTCAAGGTCAGAGCGGCTTTTAATGACTGACGACTGGTCGCTGATACATCTCCTCTGCCGCTTCCTCACTGTATAGAGCCCCCCCCTGTACAGAGCAGGCCCACCCCTCCTGTACAGAGCAGTCCCCCCCTCCTGTACAGAGCAGCCCACCCCCCTCCTGTACAGAGCAGCCCCCCCCCTCCTGTACAGAGCAGCCCCCCCCTCCTGTACAGAGCAGCCCCCCCCCTCCTGTACAGAGCAGCCCCCCCCCCCCCTGTACAGAGCAGCCCCCCCCCCCTCCTGTACAGAGCAGCCCCCCCCTCCTGTACAGAGCAGCCCCCCCCCCTCCTGTACAGAGCAGCCCCCCCCCCTCCTGTACAGAGCAGCCCCCCCCTCCTGTACAGAGCAGCCCCCCCCTCCTGTACAGAGCAGCCCCCCCCCCTCCTGTACAGAGCAGCCCCCCCCCCTCCTGTACAGAGCAGCCCCCCCCTCCTGTACAGAGCAGCCCCCCCCCCTCCTGTACAGAGCAGCCCCCCCCTCCTGTACAGAGCAGCCCCCCCCTCCTGTACAGAGCAGCCCCCCCTCCTGTACAGAGCAGCCCCCCCCTCCTGTACAGAGCAGCCCCCCCCCTCCTGTACAGAGCAGCCCACCCCCCTCCTGTACAGAGCAGCCCACCCCCCTCCTGTACAGAGCAGCCCACCCCCCTCCTGTACAGAGCAGCCCACCCCCCTCCTGTACAGAGCAGCCCACCCCCCTCCTGTACAGAGCAGCCCACCCCCCTCCTGTACAGAGCAGCCCCCCCCTCCTGTACAGAGCAGCCCCCCCTCCTGTACAGAGCAGCCCCCCCCTCCTGTACAGAGCAGCCCACCCCCCTCCTGTACAGAGCAGCCCACCCCCCTCCTGTACAGAGCAGCCCACCCCCCTCCTGTACAGAGCAGCCCACCCCCCTCCTGTACAGAGCAGCCCACCCCCCTCCTGTACAGAGCAGCCCACCCCCCTCCTGTACAGAGCAGCCCACCCCCCTCCTGTACAGAGCAGCCCACCCCCCTCCTGTACAGAGCAGCCCACCCCCCTCCTGTACAGAGCAGCCCACCCCCCTCCTGTACAGAGCAGCCCACCCCCCTCCTGTACAGAGCAGCCCACCCCCCTCCTGTACAGAGCAGCCCACCCCCCTCCTGTACAGAGCAGCCCACCCCCCTCCTGTACAGAGCAGCCCACCCCCCTCCTGTACAGAGCAGCCCACCCCCCTCCTGTACAGAGCAGCCCACCCCCCTCCTGTACAGAGCAGCCCACCCCCCTCCTGTACAGAGCAGCCCACCCCCCTCCTGTACAGAGCAGCCCACCCCCCTCCTGTACAGAGCAGCCCACCCCCCTCCTGTACAGAGCAGCCCACCCCCCTCCTGTACAGAGCAGCCCACCCCCCTCCTGTACAGAGCAGCCCACCCCCCTCCTGTACAGAGCAGCCCACCCCCCTCCTGTACAGAGCAGCCCCCCTCCTGTATAGAGCCCCCCCTCCATATAGTGTCAGCTCTTGGGACAGGATCTTCTCTTTATTGACAGAACACAACCCAAAACAAGGAGAGGCTGGGAGTAGTAGTCCCACAGCAGCTTCTGAGCAGAACCCTCTATAGAGGGGCAGAGGCCCGGGCACGGCCATGTACAGCGCTCCCCTCCCCCACATTGCTGTATGCAGGCTCCTCACCTGCTCCGCCGCTGCTCTCCCTCCGTCCGCTTCTTTCTGGGGCTCCCCCGCTGGCTCCTTCGCTCTCTTCCTGGGGCCAATCCCCGCCGGCTCCCCGCTCCGCCATGCTTCTTCCTTCCTTCACCCACTGACTACCTAACTACGCTGCTGCCGCCAAGACACTACTACAGGGTGGCTCGCTAAACCACGCCTCTCACGTGACATCATTGCGTCGCTACGTCATGACGCATAGACGGCTAAATTGCAGAGGGCGCCATCTTGAGTACTGGCAAGTGAAGAGACCTGCTGTGTCATTGCCTTGCGAACTGGTGACGTCATCGTTACGTGTGAGGAGGGAAAACGAAAGAAAGCCTTGAGAGAGCAGTCACGTGACCGCCGGCTGCAGCTTCCTCCAGCCCCTCCCATCTTCTAATAAGAGAAAACTTATTTTTCGGACAGTTATGCAGCCGGCAATGCGACTGCCGCATAAACAGATTTATAGATAATCAATTTTTATTTCTAAAGATTTTTTTATTATTACATTTTGTTTATATTTTATGAAAAGGGAGCGATAAAAAATATATATGTAAAGTTCATGTTTTTATTACTTTATTTTCTTATTTTTTATTACATATTTTTATTAGATTTTATTTGCATTCTCAAAAAAAGGGACGTGATAAGAACGTATAATATATATTATTTTATTTATTAATATAGTTTATTTAAAATATTAAAATAATATTAAATTCATCGATTAATAAATTAATTAATACATTAACGTAATTGATTAAATTAAAATTAATTATTAACATTATTAATTTAGTTTTATATATATATAGTATAATTTGATTTTATCTACATTTTTTAATCATTTTTTAATTATATTTATTATTTATATTCTGGAAAGAGATGAACTTTTATGCATTTTTTTATTATATATTATTTTATTTATATTTACTTTATTTTATTAGATTTGATTTACATTCTATGAAGAAGAGGAGATATTAATGTTTATATAGTATTATTATTTTTTCTTTCCTTTATAAATGGACATCTATGGTTGGATTTCTTTGCCTGTGTGGATCAGATGAATCTCATGTCAATAGCACCTTTAGAACTATATTTCTGTATCTATATGTTTTATATATATATATTTGTTTATTTTATAAAAGTTATTATCTATTATTGTATTTATTTTACTATTTTTATAATCATATATATATATATATACAGTATATGCACATCATATATATAAATATATGTGTGTGTATATATTATATATATATATATATGATTATAAAAAATAGTACAATAAATACAATAATAATAGATAATAAAATATATTCAATTTTATTAACTATATATATATTCGGTATATGAATATACATATATATATATATATATGTACATATATATATATATATATATAATTATTAGATTTTATTTACATTCTAGGTAGAGGGGATGATATGACAGATTATATATTTTTCCTTATTTTGAAGGTATTTCTTTACATTTTTATTGTTAGTGCTATTTTTTAGGTATTTTTTAATATAACTTTTTGCTTGTTATTTTTTTTTTATATTCCCCACTGAAGTTGTGATTTTTGCTTTCTAGATGTTTGCGGACAATTCATGTATTGCAACTTTTTAAAAAAAAAAGTCTCAATATTTTTACGCAAATGTACTCCACTTCCTAGATTGATTTTAAAACTTTGAACAAATTTTGTGAAATTTTAGAAGAACGTGTGACTTTTTTCTTCTATAAAAGGCCCATAAAAGGTAAAAAAAAAAAAAAAATTAAGAGCGAATTTTATTTTGCGCATAATTCATTAACCACATGCGCCATTTTTGAGGAATACCGCAAGACGAAAAAAAAAAAAAGGAAATTGATTAAAAAAATGCAAATGATGAATCACACCCAAAAGCACGTTTAGAGGGATAATCCAAAAAATAAATATCTGCGCCATTCCTGCAATGTAGATGTCTATGCCTCCCGGCGGCAACTGATTGCAGATTTTCAGTATTCCATCTGGGTTCAGTTGATTAGTGGCTCCTGATTGGCTGAAACTGTCGCATGACATAACGTAGTGTGATCATCGGGCAACAGCGCAGGCGTCGCTAAAACACCAATAGTCGGAGATATCAGGGGCTGAAGTGGGAATCGAAACACACGCCTGATTTTAACCCCTTATGTGTTGGACTGGGGACTGAGCACAGCGACAAGACACAAGGTAGTTATACTGCATCAGCAAGGTATCTCCCAGGCAAAGATATCAAAGCAAATAAGTGTATAGTGCCCCCCCCACCCCCCACCCCCTGCGTCAGAAAATCTCCGGGGGCTCGGATACCAAGACCCTAGAGAACATGACTCAGGACGGTTTTTACCATCTCCTCTCACGTGATCACTGTTATGCACTGAATAACGGCGATCACAAAAAAAGAGGCCGGTTTTCCATTAATTTCTCTATCCTCTGATATGATCTAGCCTACCATAGGAGACTTTTCCTATTGGTAAATTTTGAAAATAAAAAGAATAGTAAATCAACCCCCCTTTTGTCACCCCCTATTTATATAATTTTTTCCATTCTTTGCAGTTAGGGTTAGGGTTGGGGTTCTATTAGGGTTAGGGTTGGGGTTCTATTAGGGTTAGGGTTGTGTTGGGGTTAGGTTTGGGGTTAGAGCTGGGGTTAGGGTTTGTTGGGATTAGGGTTAGGGGTGTGTTTAGGGCTATGTTAGAGTTGGAGTTAAAATTGGGGGGTTTCCACTGTTTAGGCACATCAGGGGGTCTCCAAACGCAACATGGTGCCCGCCATCGATTTCAGCCGATTTTTCATTCAAAAACTTAAATGGTGCTCCCTCCCTTCTGAGCCATGCCATGCAACCAAACAGTGGATTTTCCCCGCATATGGGGTATCGACGTAATCTGGAGAAATTGCTCAACAAATTTTGTGGTCCATTTTCTCCTGATACTGTTGCGAAAATATAAAAAAAAATTGGGTCTAAAGTAAACTTTTTGTGAAAAAAGTTAAATGTTAATTTTTTCCTTTCACATCGCTTTGTTCTCGTGAAGCCCCTGATCTACTATATAATTGTCTAAGGGTCACTTCCGTATTTCTGTCTGTCTGTCTTTCTGTCTGTCTGTCACAGATATTCATTGGTTGCGACCTCTGTCTGTCATGGAAATCCAAGTCGCTGATTGGTCACGGCAAAACAGCCACAACCAATCAGCGACCGGCACAGTCCGGCGGAAAAATGGCCGCTCCTTACTCCCCTCCAGTCAGCCCTCACACAGGGTTAATGGGCAGCGTTAATGGACCACGTTATGCAGCGGTGTAACGCACTCCATTAACGCAGCTATTAACCCCGTGTGACCAACGTTTTACTATTGATGCTACGTATGCAACATGAATAGTAAAAAGCTCCAACACCGCACCTACCTGCTTACCTGATGTTTTAACGGATTTTTGTATCTGTCTATGTGTTCCATTAAAGTTCACGCTTCCCACTGCTGAATTGGGGTGAGTGCCACATATTTTCTTTTCTATGTGCATATACGAACTATTGGTTTTCAATTAATATGCAGAGCACCAATACCCCTTTGCAGGCATGACGCCTAGCGCTCTGGATCCTATTTTTTGTCCTTCTGTAAATAGTATCATTCTAGTGCCGTCCTGTTCTACATTTCTATGCGGTTTATGAATAGTAAAAAGATCTAATGTTAAAAATAATAATAATAAAAAAAATGGTTATTCTCACCCTCCGCCGTCGCGTCCTCTCCTCAGCAGTGCAAGCGGCAGGTTCCGGTGCCAAGGATGCTATGCGAGAAGGACCTGCCATGACATCACAGTCATGTGACCGCGACGTCTTTTTTAACCTGTTACAAACATGGCTGGGCAATATACTATGTGGCTGTGCAATATACTACGTGGCTGGGCAATATACTACGTTGCTGGGCAATATACTATGTGACTGGGCAATATGCTATGTGGCTGGGCAATATACTACGTCACTAGGCAATATACTATGTGACTGGGCAATATGCTACATGGCTCTTTGCTGTATACTACGTCGCTGTGCAATATACTACATGGCTGAGCAATATACTACGTGACTGGGCAATATACTACATAGCTGGGCAATATACTACGTAACTGGGCAATATACTACGTGACTGGGCAATATGCTACGTGGCTCTTTGCTGTATACTACGTCGCTGTGCAATATACTATGTGGCTGAGCAATATACTACGTGACTGGGCAATATACTACATAGCTGGGCAATATACTACGTGGCTGGGCAATATACTACATAGCTGGGCAATATACTACGTGACTGGACAATATACTATGTGGCTGAGCAATATACTACGTGGCTGGGCAATATACTACGTGGCTGGGCAATATACTACGTGGCTGGGCAATATACTACGTGGCTGGGCAATATACTACGTGGCTGTGCAATATACTATGTGGCTGTGCAATATACTACATAGCTGGGCAATATACTTTGTGGCTGTGCAATATACTACATAGCTGGGCAATATACTACGTGGCTGTGCAATATACTATATAGCTGGGCAATATACTACGTGGCTGGGCAATATACTATGTGGCTGGGCAATATACTATGTGACTGGGCAATATACTACGTGACTGGGCAATATACTACGTGGACATGCATATTCTAGAATACCCGATGCGTTAGAATCGGGCCACCATCTAGTGGGTTTATAAACTTCTTGAATGTGGTTTTGAGCACCTTGTGGGGTGCAGTTTTTAGAATGGTGTCATTTTTGTTTTTTTCTGTCATATTGACCCCTCAAAGTACCGTAACTTCAAATGTGAGGTGGTCCCTAAAAAAAATGGTTTTGCAAATTTTGCTGGAAAAATTAGAAATTGTTGGTCAACTTTAACCCTTATAACTTCATAACAAAAAAAAAATAGTTTTCCAAAATTGTGCTGATGTAAAGTCGACATGTGGGAAATGTTATTTATTTACTATTTTGTGCGATATGACTATCTGATGTAAGGGCACAAAAAAATTAAAAGTTTGAAAATTGCCAAATTTTCAATTTTTTTCCCAAATTTCCATTCCATTTTTTTTTCATAAATAAATACAAGTCTTATCAAATACATTTTACCACTATCATAAAGTACAATATGTAGTGAAAAAACAGTCTCAGAATCAGTGGGATCTGTTGAAGCGTTCCAGAGCTAGAACCTCATAAAGTGACACTGGTCAGAATTGTAAAAATTGGCGTTAAAGGGTTCACTGTGTAATAAAAAGTTCTGCGCCTTACTTTTGTACTTTTGTACTTGTTGTATCAGGTTCTTGCTATTTGTGAGAATTCTTGGCAAATTTTCTATTCAGGAGTCTGAGATACCTGGCAGACCTCTGGGTTTCCCGAAAAACAATTACGTTATCTGAAGGGGAAATGCTCCATAAATAAGTAGAATATTTAAGAGAGAGATTTCCGGTCAATTATCTCCTTTCCCGTTAGTTGATGACACGCGGTGTTTACGGGTTTATTAGCACAGGTGATAAGCGGTGGAGGGTTATAGACAGTTCTTCCGCTTCTACATTCCGTACATTACTCACTCTCGTCTCGGGGTCATGATGACTCATGCTGTTGTTTGTGTCAGGTTTAGGCGCGGTCGCTAAATACATCTATTAGGTAATGTTTCCATAATAATTCCAAACCTGATGATAAATCTGTCTGTTCCTAATAACATTTGGCACAAAAAGGTTCCGTGCACCAGATACCAGCAGTGGAATTGAATTGTACTCGAATTTTCAAGAAAATCCGTATTCAGCAAAATGCGGATTTTTGTATAATGCGGCTGGCCACCATCAAAAGGTAAAAAAAAAATCCCTGTGCCCCCTTCACAACGCAACATCACCCATCCAGTTCTCATTTCATCTTATGATACCTGCCAAGCCCCCTGACCCCTGCCTGTCAAGAGTTAGGGGCAGGCTCTATCAGAAGGCAGTAAAATGGAAGCAGAACTGCACGTAATCAGAGCTAGCCTGCAGTGCAGCAGTGAGGCTACCACAGGAGGCAGCAGAATAGTCAAACAAGCCGGGTCAAATCCTAGACTGAAGCGCAGTAGCAAAGGAATAAGCAAACTCACGGTCAGAGACAAGCCAAGGGGTAAGTAACGGTTAGGAGCGAATAAGCCAAAAGACAGCAGCAGGTCCGGATGCAGGCATGTCAAAACCAGGGAGTCGGCACATTAAAGGGAAAAACTGAGTCAAGACGGGAATAGACGAAAAAACTGTAACTGACATCACCTGCAGGAAGCGGCGGCGATAAATAGCCAACCTGAACCCAGAGAGAGGCTGAGAAAGGTTAACTCTTGACATGACCAGACCAGGAAAAAGGGAAAACAGGACTCAAAACCCACACTGGATCGTGACATCCAAGTCTGATAAGGACCGGGACGTTTCTGGACATGCATGCACAAGGTCACGTCCCCGGCTGGACTTTTAAAGATGTGTAGTCACTCTTACTCCTCCTTAAAGATGACTTGTCACCAACATCAAAAGTGTCCAAAAGTGCCATTTTTTTTTTCGTATTCCCACTGCTTCAGGTAGAATTTTTGGAAGGGCTATGTTCCCCCTATGACTATACAAGTGGTTTGAGTTTTAAGGGTGATATACTCCCTTAAGTCTTACGAAGTCTTGCGAAGATGCACAATTGATTGAAAAGTTGAGCAACTTTCTAAATAGCCTTCATTAAAAAAATACTATAGTACTTTTGCAGAATTAATGTAATCTAGCTGAGTGACCTGCAAAAAAAAAATACAAATCCTCATATCTCCTGCTCCTGATGGCGCTCTCTGCTCTCTCCTCTCATCACTCACTGTTAGATATAGAAGCAAGAAATGGGAGAGGATTGTGCACAGATCTACATTTGATAGGGGGAGAAAGTGTCTACAGTGTTATAGAGGGCAGAGAAAACAATTTATAGAGACGGAGGAAAGCAGATAAGATTAAATAAATGTAGGATGGAAGCTGTGCAGATATATGAGCAGTGAAGACAACACCTCCGTGGATACACACAGCTCACATCCAGCCTATATTACTGGGAGACACACAGAGCTCACATCCAGCCTATGTTACTGGAAGAGACACCGACCTCACATCCAGCCTATATTACTGGGAGGGACACAGATCTCACATCCAGCCTATATTACTGGGAGACACACAGAGCTCACATCCAGCCTATATTACTGGGAGGGACACACAGATCTCACATCCAGCCTATATTACTGGGAGACACACAGAGCTCACATCCAGCCTATATTACTAGGAGACACACAGCTCACATCCAGCCTATATTACTGGGAGAGACACAGCTCACATCCAGCCTATACTACTGGGAGAGACACAGAGCTCACATCCAGCCTATATTACTAGGAGACACACAGAGCTCACATCCAGCCTATATTACTGGGAGAGACACAGACCTCACATCCAGCCTATATCACTGGGAGAGACACACAGAACTCACATCCAGCCTATATTACTGGGAGAGACACAGACCTCACATCCAGCCTATATTACTGGGAGACACACAGAGCTCACATCCAGCCTATATTACTGGAAGAGACACAGACCTCACATCCAGCCTATATTACTGGGAGAGACACACACAGCTCACATCCAGCCTATATTACTGGGAGGGACACACAGATCTCACATCCAGCCTATATTACTGGGAGACTCACAGCTCACATCGAGCCTATATTACTGGGAGACACACACAGCTCACATCCAGCCTATATTACTGGGAGACACACAGAGCTCACATCCAGCCTATGTTACTGGAAGAGACACCGACCTCACATCCAGCCTATATTACTGGGAGGGACACAGATCTCACATCCAGCCTATATTACTGGGAGACACACAGAGCTCACATCCAGCCTATATTACTGGGAGGGACACACAGATCTCACATCCAGCCTATATTACTGGGAGACACACAGAGCTCACATCCAGCCTATATTACTAGGAGACACACAGCTCACATCCAGCCTATATTACTGGGAGAGACACAGCTCACATCCAGCCTATACTACTGGGAGAGACACAGAGCTCACATCCAGCCTATATTACTAGGAGACACACAGAGCTCACATCCAGCCTATATTACTGGGAGAGACACAGACCTCACATCCAGCCTATATCACTGGGAGAGACACACAGAACTCACATCCAGCCTATATTACTGGGAGAGACACAGACCTCACATCCAGCCTATATTACTGGGAGACACACAGAGCTCACATCCAGCCTATATTACTGGAAGAGACACAGACCTCACATCCAGCCTATATTACTGGGAGAGACACACAGCTCACATCCAGCCTATATTACTGGGAGGGACACACAGATCTTACATCCAGCCTATATTACTGGGAGACACACAGAGCTCACATCCAGCCTATATTACTGGGAGAGACAGCTCACATCCAGCCTATATTACTGGAAGAGACACACGCAGCTCACATCCAGCCTATATTACTGGGAGAGACACAGCTCACATCCAGCCTATATTACTTGGAGAGACACAAATCTAACATCCAGCCAATATTACTGGGAGAGACACATAGAGCTCACATCCAGCCTATATTACTGGGAGACACACAGAGCTCACATCCAGCCTATATTACTGGGAAAGACACAGCTCTGTTATGTTTGCTAATGACAGGTGTTATGAAGGCAATCCAGAAACACAGTGTGCTTAGCGATCAGAGCGCACACAGTGATCTGACAAATACCCAAAAATACAAGAACGAGCTCTGAGACGTGGAAACTCTGTAGACTGCACACCTGATCCTATCCTAAACACAACTAAAAGCGGCTGTGGATTGCGCCTAACAACTACCTAGGCAACTCGGCACAGCCTAAGAAACTAGCTAGCCTGAAGATAGAAAAATAGGCCTGACTTGCCCCAGAGAAATTCCCCAAAGGAAAAGGCAGCCCCCCACATATAATGACTGTGAGTAAGATGAAAAGACAAAACGTAGGGATGAAATAGATTCAGCAAAGTGGGGCCCGATATTCTAGGACAGAGCGAGGACAGTAAAGCGAACTTTGCAGTCTACAAAAAACCCTAAAGCAAAACCACGCAAAGGGGGCAAAAAAAACCCACCGTGCCGAACTAACGGCACGGCGGTACACCCTTTGCGTCTCAGAGCTTCCAGCAAAACAAAAGACAAGCTGGACAGAAAAAAGGCAACAAAAAAGCAAAAAGCACTTAGCTATACAGAGCAGCAGGTCACAGGAACAATCAGGAGAAGCTCAGATCCAACACTGAAACATTGACAAGGAGCCAGGATAGCAGCATCAGGCGGAGTTAAGTAATGAAGCAGTTAACGAGCTCACCAGAACACCTGAGGGAGGAAGCTCAGAAGCTGCAGTACCACTTGTGACCACAGGAGTGAATTCAGCCACAGAATTCACAACAGTACCCCCCCCCCCTTGAGGAGGGGTCACCGAACCCTCACCAGAGCCCCCAGGCCGACCAGGATGAGCTGCATGAAAGGCACGAACAAGATCGGAAGCATGAACATCAGAGGCAAAAACCCAGGAATTATCTTCCTGAGCATAACCCTTCCATTTAACCAGATACTGGAGTTTCCATCTAGAAACACGAGAATCCAAAATCTTCTCCACAATATACTCCAATTCCCCCTCCACCAAAACCGGGGCAGGAGGCTCAACAGATGGAACCATAGGTGCCACGTATCTCCGCAACAACGACCTATGGAATACATTATGTATGGAAAAGGAGTCTGGGAGGGTCAAACGAAAAGACACAGGATTGAGAACCTCAGAAATCGTACGGACCAATAAAACGAGGTTTAAATTTAGGAGAGGAAACCTTCATAGGAATGTGACGAGAAGATAACCAAACCAGATCCCCAACACGAAGTCGGGGACCCACACGGCGTCTGCGATTAGCGAAAAGTTGAGCTTTCTCCTGGGACAAGATCAAATTGTCCACTACCTGAGTCCAGATCTGCTGCAACCTATCCACCACAGAATCCACACCAGGACAGTCCGAAGACTCAACCTGTCCTGAAGAGAAACGAGGATGGAACCCAGAATTGCAAAAAAATGGAGAAACCAAGGTAGCCGAGCTGGCCCGATTATTAAGGGCGAACTCAGCCAACGGCAAAAAGGACACCCAATCATCCTGGTCAGCAGAAACAAAACATCTCAGATATGTTTCCAAGGTCTGATTGGTTCGTTCGGTCTGGCCATTAGTCTGAGGATGGAAAGCCGAGGAAAAGGATAGGTCAATGCCCATCCTACCACAAAAGGCTCGCCAGAACCTTGAAACAAACTGGGAACCTCTGTCAGAAACAATATTCTCAGGAATGCCATGCAACCGAACCACATGCTGAAAGAACAAAGGTACCAAATCAGAGGAGGAAGGCAATTTAGCCAAGGGCACCAGATGGACCATTTTAGAAAAGCGATCACAGACCACCCAAATGACTGACATCTTTTGAGAAACGGGAAGGTCAGAAATGAAATCCATCGAAATATGTGTCCAAGGCCTCTTTGGGACCGGCAAGGGCAAAAGCAACCCACTGGCACGAGAACAGCAGGGCTTAGCTCTAGCACAAATCCCACAGGACTGCACAAAAGTACGTACATCCCGTGACAGAGATGGCCACCAGAAGGATCTAGCCACTAACTCTCTGGTACCAAAGATTCCAGGATGACCAGCCAACACCGAACAATGAAGTTCAGAGATAAGTTTATTAGTCCACCTATCAGGGACGAACAGTTTCTCTGCTGGACAACGATCAGGTTTATTCGCCTGAAATTTTTGCAGCACCCGCCGCAAATCAGGGGAGATGGCAGACACAATGACTCCTTCCTTGAGGATACCCGCTGGCTCAGATAAACCCGGAGAGTCGGGCACAAAACTCCTAGACAGAGCATCCGCCTTCACATTTTTAGAGCCCGGAAGGTACGAAATCACAAAGTCGAAGCGGGCAAAAAATAACGACCAACGGGCCTGTCTAGGATTCAAGCGCTTGGCAGACTCGAGATAAGTCAAGTTCTTATGATCAGTCAATACCACCACGCGATGCTTAGCTCCTTCAAGCCAATGACGCCACTCCTCGAATGCCCACTTCATGGCCAGCAACTCTCGATTGCCCACATCATAATTACGCTCAGCGGGCGAAAACTTCCTGGAAAAGAAAGCACATGGTTTCATCACTGAGCAATCAGAACCTCTCTGTGACAAAACCGCCCCTGCTCCAATCTCAGAAGCATCAACCTCGACCTGGAACGGAAGAGAAACATCTGGCTGACACAACACAGGGGCAGAACAAAAACGACGCTTCAACTCCTGAAAAGCTTCCACAGCAGCAGAAGACCAATTAACCAAATCAGTACCCTTCTTGGTCAAATCGGTCAATGGTTTGGCAATGCTAGAAAAATTACAGATGAAGCGACGATAAAAATTAGCAAAGCCCAGGAACTTTTGCAGACTTTTCAGAGATGTCGGCTGAATCCAATCCTGGATGGCTTGGACCTTAACTGGATCCATCTCGATAGTAGAAGGGGTAAAGATGAACCCCAAAAATGAAACTTTCTGCACACCGAAGAGACACTTTGATCCCTTCACAAACAAAGAGTTAGCACGCAGGACCTGAAAAACCATTCTGACCTGCTTCACATGAGACTCCCAATCATCTGAGAAGATCAAAATGTCATCCAAGTAAACAATCAGGAATTTATCCAGATACTCACGGAAGATGTCATGCATAAAAGACTGAAACACAGATGGAGCATTGGCAAGTCCGAACGGCATCACTAGATACTCAAAATGACCCTCGGGCGTATTGAATGCAGTTTTCCATTCATCTCCTTGCCTGATTCTCACCAGATTATACGCACCACGAAGATCTATCTTAAGGCACCCTTCACATTAAGCGACGCTGCAGCGATACCGACAACGATCCGGATCGCTGCAGCGTCGCTGTTTGGTCGCTGGAGAGCTGTCACACAGACAGCTCTCCAGCGACCAACGATGCCGGTAACCAGGGTAAACATCGGGTAACTAAGCGCAGGGCCGCGCTTAGTAACCCGATGTTTACCCTGGATACCATGCTAAAAGTAAAAAAAAACAAACACTAGATACTTACCTACAGCCGTCTGTCCTCCAGCGCTGCGCTCTGCTTCTCTGCTCTCCTCCTGTACTGTCTGGGAGCCGGAAAGCAGAGCGGTGACGTCACCGCTCTGCTTTCCGGCTCACAGCCAGTGCAGGAGGAGAGCAGAGCGCAGCGCTGGAGGACAGACGGCTGTAGGTAAGTATCTAGTGTTTGTTTTTTTTACTTTTAGCATGGTAACCAGGGTAAACATCGGGTTACTAAGCGCGGCCCTGTGCTTAGTTACCCGATGTTTACCCTGGTTACCAGTGAAGACATCGCTGGATCGGTGTCACACACGCCGATCCAGCGATGTCAGCAGGAGTCCAGCGACGAAATAAAGTTCTGGACTTTGTTCAGCGACCAACGATCTCCCAGCAGGGGCCTGATCGTTGGTCGCTGTCACACATAACGATTTCATTAACGATATCGTTGCTTCGTCACAAATAGCAACGATATCGTTAACAATATCGTTATGTGTGAAGGTACCTTTAGTGAACCAACTAGCCCCCTTAATCCGAGCAAACAAGTCAGATAACAATGGCAAGGGATACTGAAATTTAACAGTGATCTTATTAAGAAGGCGGTAATCAATACACGGTCTCAGCGAACCATCCTTCTTGGCTACAAAGAAGAACCCTGCTCCCAATGGTGATGACGATGGGCGAATATGTCCCTTCTCCAGGGATTCCTTCACATAACTGCGCATAGCGGCGTGTTCGGGCACGGATAAATTAAATAATCGACCTTTAGGGAATTTACTACCAGGAATCAAATTGATAGCACAATCACAATCCCTATGCGGAGGTAGAGCATCGGACTTGGGCTCTTCAAATACATCCTGATAATCAGACAAGAACTCTGGGACCTCAGAAGGGGTGGATGACAAAATCGACAAAAATGGAACATCACCATGTACCCCCTGACAACCCCAGCTGGATACCGACATAGAGTTCCAATCCAATACTGGATTATGGGTTTGTAGCCATGGCAACCCCAACACGACCACATCATGCAGATTATGCAACACCAGAAAGCGAATAACTTCCTGATGTGCAGGAGCCATGCACATGGTCAGCTGGGCCCAGTACTGAGGTTTATTCTTGGCCAAAGGTGTAGCATCAATTCCTCTCAATGGAATAGGACACCGCAAAGGCTCCAAGAAAAACCCACAACGTTTAGCATAATCCAAATCCATCAGATTCAGGGCAGCGCCCGAATCCACAAACGCCATGACAGAAAACGACGACAAAGAGCATATCAAGGTAATGGACAGAAGGAATTTGGACTGTACAGTACCAATGACGGCAGACCTAGCGGACCGCTTAGTGCGCTTAGGACAATCAGAAATAGCATGAGTGGAATCACCACAGTAGAAACACAGACCATTCAGACGTCTGTATTCCTGTCGTTCAACTCTAGTCATAGTCCTATCGCACTGCATAGGCTCAGGTTTAACCTCAGGCAGTACCGCCAAATGGTGCACAGATTTACGCTCGCGCAAGCGTCGACCGATCTGAATGGCCAAAGACAAAGACTCATTCAAACCAGCAGGCATAGGAAATCCCACCATGACATCCTTAACAGCCTCAGAGAGACCCTTTCTGAACAAAGCTGCCAGCGCAGATTCATTCCACTGAGTGAGTACTGACCATTTCCTAAATTTCTGACAATATACTTCTATATCATCCTGACCCTGGCACAAAGCCAGCAAATTTTTCTCAGCCTGATCCACTGAATTAGGCTCATCGTACAGCAATCCGAGCGCCAGGAAAAACGCATCGACACTACTCAATGCAGGGTCTCCTGGCGCAAGAGAAAATGCCCAGTCTTGAGGGTCGCCGCGCAAAAAAGAAATAATAATCAAAACCTGTTGAATAGGATTACCAGAAGAATGAGGTTTCAAGGCCAGAAATAGCTTACAATTATTTTTGAAACTTAGAAACTTAGTTCTATCTCCAAAAAACAAATCAGGAATAGGAATTCTTGGTTCTAACATAGATTTCTGATCAATAGTATCTTGAATTTTTTGTACATTTATAACGAGATTATCCATTGAAGAGCACAGACCCTGAATATCCATGTCCACACCTGTGTCCAGAATCACCCAAATGTCTAGGGGAAAAAAAAAAAAAAGTGAACACAGAGCAGAAAAAAAAAAAAAAAAAAATGATGTCAGAACTTTTTCTTTCCCTCTATTGAGAATCATTAGTTTGGCTCCTTGTACTGTTATGTTTGCTAATGACAGGTGTTATGAAGGCAATCCAGAAACACAGTGTGCTTAGCGATCAGAGCGCACACAGTGATCTGACAAATACCCAAAAATACAAGAACGAGCTCTGAGACGTGGAAACTCTGTAGACTGCACACCTGATCCTATCCTAAACACAACTAAAAGCGGCTGTGGATTGCGCCTAACAACTACCTAGGCAACTCGGCACAGCCTAAGAAACTAGCTAGCCTGAAGATAGAAAAATAGGCCTGACTTGCCCCAGAGAAATTCCCCAAAGGAAAAGGCAGCCCCCCACATATAATGACTGTGAGTAAGATGAAAAGACAAAACGTAGGGATGAAATAGATTCAGCAAAGTGGGGCCCGATATTCTAGGACAGAGCGAGGACAGTAAAGCGAACTTTGCAGTCTACAAAAAACCCTAAAGCAAAACCACGCAAAGGGGGCAAAAAAACCCCACCGTGCCGAACTAACGGCACGGCGGTACACCCTTTGCGTCTCAGAGCTTCCAGCAAAACAAAAGACAAGCTGGACAGAAAAAAAGCAACAAAAAAGCAAAAAGCACTTAGCTATACAGAGCAGCAGGTCACAGGAACAATCAGGAGAAGCTCAGATCCAACACTGAAACATTGACAAGGAGCAAGGATAGCAGCATCAGGCGGAGTTAAGTAATGAAGCAGTTAACGAGCTCACCAGAACACCTGAGGGAGGAAGCTCAGAAGCTGCAGTACCACTTGTGACCACAGGAGTGAATTCAGCCACAGAATTCACAACACAGCTCACATCCAGCCTATATTACTGGGAGAGACACACAGCATACATCCACCCTATATTGCTGGGAGACACACAGAGCTCACATCCAGCCTATATTACTGGGAGAGACACACAGCGCTCACATCCAGCCTATATTACTGGGAGACACACAGAGCTCACATCCAGCCTCTATTACTGGAAGAGACACACAGCGCTCACATCCAGCATATATTACTGGGAGACACACAGAGCTCACATCCAGCCTATATTACTGGGAGAGACACACAGCGCTCACATCCAGCCTATATTACTGGGAGAAACACAGAGCTCACATCCAGCCTATATTACTGGGAGAGACACACACAGCTCACATCCAGCCTATATTACTGGAAGAGACACAGACCTCACATCCAGCCTATATTACTGGAAGAGACACACAGCTCACATCCAGCCTATATTACTGGGAGGGACACACAGATCTCACATCCAGCCTATATTACTGGGAGACTCACAGCTCACATCGAGCCTATATTACTGGGAGACACACACAGCTCACATCCAGCCTATATTACTGGGAGACACACAGAGCTCACATCCAGCCTATATTACTGGGAGAGACACAGCTCACATCCAGCCTATATTACTGGAAGAGACACGCAGCTCACATCCAGCCTATATTACTGGGAGAGACACAGAGCTCACATCCAGCCTATATTACTGGGAGAGACACTCAGAGCTCACATCCAGCCTATATTACTGGGAGAGACACAGAGCTCACATCCAGCCTATATTACTGGGAGAGACACTCAGAGCTCACATCCAGCCTATATTACTGGGAGACACACAGAGCTCACATCCAGCCTATATTACTGGTAGAGACACACAGAGATCACATCCAGCCTATATTACTGGGAGAGACACAGCTCACATCCAGCCTATATTATTTGGATAGACACAAATCTAACATCCAGCCTATATTACTGAGAGAGACACTCCGACAAGAGAAAAATCTGAAACTTGGATCAGGCTGCAAAATGCGTATTAGACTGAAACTTAGTGCAATTTTATTAAGTAAAGGTAAAAGCTAAAGTGTAAAAATAGTTTTTTTTTTCTTGACCAAGGTGATTATAGCCTTTAAATGAATCTAGGATCTGCAAATGCTGAGCCCACTAAGGTATCCCATTGCGAGCTGACAGTGGAAATGATGGCTTCAATCTGATGAGGTTGATCACATGCAGTATATCATCATTTGTCACATCCAGCATAGCCCTGGCTGCATTGATGACCCAAATGTAGTTAAAATGAGGTGTACGGTGGGTAAATAAACAGTATTCGCCATCTCTAGAATTTATTACTTAATGGGTGGGTTCTGACCACTGGGATTCCCACTGATGTTGAGAACTAGGTTCTGTCTAAATGGAACCGTGGCCAAAAAAGTGGACCGGTGGCCAGAAAAGCGGACCACCGCTCCTCTATGAGATAACGCGGTGTGTGGTTTTTTTTCCAGCAGCCCCATATAGAATGAATGTAGTGGTGGTGCCAACGTTCTGCAAATCCATGATCTCAGGATTGGTGGGGGTCCCTACAGTCGGACCCCTAACATTTAAGTAACTCCTAAAAATGTAAATAACCCTTTAAAACATACGAGGTTAGTTGGGTGAACAGAGGAAGAGAAGTCCTTCAAGAAGCCCACTGCGAATCTGTCACCCACGGACCCCGAGATTGAATCGGGGTCATTATCAGAGCTCTTAAACCCCCACAACCCCAATATTCTCCATCTTATTACTTTTTATATCCTTTCCAGTCTTCTATATTTTTCTCTAGAGCCGAGAAGTGAACAGACAAGCCGCGGAGGAGGCGGCGGGGCGTGCTGTGCGTGCCCAAAACCAGTCCGACAAGTTTCCCGTTCATAGATATCATGCGTTTTATTGGTTACTACTGCTTGTTATCTGTGACCAGTTGTTACCAGTAGCGTAGCCAGAGGCCACAAAGGAGTATACCGGAGGGAACTGCAACGAGTAGTCAACGCGAAATATACTTGGTCTCTCCAGGGTCAGTGAGGCCCAGCAACAGTAGGAGGGCACAGCCCAGTGATTGGATTGTTCGCAGATGACTTGAGGACGGTTAGGGTTGGTTTCTCTGATTGACCATCCGCGGTGATGTGACCAATATGGCCGCACCACACCCTATTTAAACTCCCTCCCGTCTGCTGAGACTTGCTGAATATTATTGCACCTCCTATATCTGTGTGATCCTGCCTTTATCTGATTCATTGACTCCCCTGGACCTGGTTTTGACTTCGCTTTGACGAATCTTAGGTATTGAACCCTGTTTATTCCTCTGACTATTCTTTTATTTTGGTCCCTGTTTTTGATACTTGAGTTGGTGACCCAGCCACTCGTCCCTGAAGCTCGCTCTTATGGGCAGCAGCTGCTCTGTGGATGCAACACCGATGGCCCTGCTGTAAGTCTAGATCAAGAAGGGCAGGCTGCGTCCAGGACCCGCTAAATTCAATGGCTTCTGCCAAGTCTTCCTGAGGGAGGCTTTTTGAGTCCTGACAAACAGTAAAAATACCATTTGTCGCAGTTTGATAATCCAGAAGTCTGGTTGTAATTCCCAATAAGACCAATATACTTAGACGGACGACCAGTGGCTTGTCCAGCAGAGCAAGGGTGTTACTATGATTTGCTGAAACAGCACCAGTAATGATGGATTGTAGGCTCCATCATCAGCGGTGCCTACAAGCTCAGTGCTGCAGTGCCTACGGATTCAGTGCCACAGTTCCAGGGGCTCAGTGCCACGGTGCCTATGGCCTCAGTGCCGCTTTACCTACAGTCTCAGTACCGCTGTACGAGTACAGTGCCGCGGTGCCTACGGGCTCAGTGCAGCGGTACCTACGAGCTCAGTGCCACAGTGCCAACAGCTCAGTGCCGCGGTGCCTACGGGCTCAGTGCAGCGGTACCTACGAGCTCAGTGCCACAGTGCCAACAGCTCAGTGCCGCGGTGCCTACGGGCTCAGTGCAGCGGTACCTACGAGCTCAGTGCCTATGGGCTCAGTGCTGTGGTTCCAGGGGCTCAGTGCCGCGGTGCCTACGGGCTCAGTGCCACAGTGCCAGCAGCTCAGTGCCACGGTGCCTACGAGCTCAGTGCCTATGGGCTCAGTGCTGTGGTTCCAGGGGCTCAGTGCCATGGTGCCTATGACCTCAGTGCCGCTTTACCTACGGTCTCAGTGCCGCAGCACCTACGAGCTGTGCCGCAGTGCCTACGGGCTCAGTGCCACAATGCCTACGGGCTCAGTGCCACAGTGCCAGGGGTTTAGTGCCGCGGTGCCTGCGGGCTAAGTGCAGCGGTACCTACGAGCTCAGTGCCTATGGTCTCAGTGCCGCTTTACCTACGATCTCAGTGCCGCACTACCTACGAGCTCAGTGCCGCAGTGCCTACTGGCTCAGTGCCATGGTGCCTACTGGATCAGTGCCACAGTGCCAGGGGCTCAGTGCCTCGGTGCTTACGGGCTCAGTGCCATGGTGCCTACGGGCTCAGTGCCACGGTACCAGGGGCTCAGGGCCGCGGTACCTATGAGCTCAGTGCCACAGTACCTACGAGCTCAGTGCCGCGGTATCTACGAGCTCAGGGCCGCGGTACCTATGAGCTCAGTGCCACGTACCTATGAGCTCAGTGCCGCGGTATCTACGAGCTCAGTGCCACGGTACCTACGAGCTCAGTGCAACAGTACCTACGAGCTCAGGGCCGCGGTACCTACGAGCTCAGGGACGCGGTACCTACGAGCTCAGGGACGCGGTACCTATGAGCTCAGTGCCACGCACCTATGAGCTCAGGGCCGCGGTACCTACGAGCTCAGTGCCACGGTACCTACGAGCTCAGGGCCGCGGTACCTACGAGCTTAGTGCCGCAATATCTACGAGCTCAGTGCTGCGGTGCCTACGATCTCAGTGCCGCAGTGCCTACGGGCTCAGTGCCACGGTGCCTACTGGTTCAGTACCACAGTGCCAGTGGCTCAGTGCTGCGGTGCCTATGAGCTCAGTGCCACGGTACCTGAGATCAGGGCCGCGGTACCTACGAGCTCAGTGCCGCGTTGCCTATAAGCTCAGTGCCGCGGTATTTACGAGCTCAGTGCTGCGGTGCCTATGGTCTCAGTGCCGCAGTGCCTACAGGCTCAGTGCCACGGTGCCTACTGGTTCAGTGCCACACTGCCAGGGGCTCTGTGCTGCGGTGCCATGGGCTCAGTGCCACGGTTCCTATGAGCTCAGTGCTGCGGTATCTACGAGCTCAGTGCCGCGGTATCTACGAGCTCAGTGCCGCAGTGGCTATGGGCTCAGAGCCACGGTGCCTAATGGATCAGTGCCACAGTGCCAGGTGCTCAGTGTTACGGTGCCTACGGGCTCAGTGACTCTTTACCTATGAGCTCAGTGTCGCAGTGCCTATGGGCTCAGTGCCACGGTGCCTACTGGTTCACTGCCACACTCCCAGGGGCTCAGTGCTGCGGTGCCTACAGGCTCAGTGCCACGGTACCTGAGATCAGGGCCATGGTACCTACGAGCTCAGTGCCGCGATGCCTAGAAGCTCAGTGCCATGATATCTACGAGCTCAGTGCTGCGGTGCCAGGGGCTCAGTGCCACGGTTCCTATGAGCGCAGTGCTGCGGTATCTACTAGCTCAGTCCCGCAGTGCCTATGGGCTCAGTGCCACGGTTCCTACGAGCTCAGTGCCGCGGTGTCTGGCTTCGCTAAAATTTCTGCACAAATAAAAGAAAAAACAGGCGTACATAAAATTTGCCCCAAAAATTAGTGACTTTTTGAAAAGGTGCAATTGGCACAAATCAGCAGAAAATATTTGGAAATAAAAAAAAAACCACACACTTAAATTGGTGAATATAAAAAGAATCAAATGAGAAAACACAGTTAAAATCCCCTTAAAAAAAAAA
Source organism: Ranitomeya imitator (assembly GCF_032444005.1). Taxonomy (NCBI): domain Eukaryota; kingdom Metazoa; phylum Chordata; class Amphibia; order Anura; family Dendrobatidae; genus Ranitomeya; species Ranitomeya imitator. The sequence continues at coordinate 31,839,175 of NC_091291.1, forward strand.
AAAAAGCGCTAATCAAAAACAGGCTAAAAGAAAAACACCAAAAACTTAACAAAAAAAGCTGAAATTCAATTCAATAATGAATCGGGTCCGTAGATTCAGAGACCAAAAGAGAATCCATATGTTTCGCACCGGCAACTCGCTGATTGGGCAGTAACAGACGGTGCAGGGGAACGCTATGGAAACATTGCAAAAAATGGAGAAAAATGGTGGTTTCGCAAATTTAATTTTTTTTCCAAAATTCAGCATTTATTTTTTCTTGCAGCATTCTTCCTCCCTCTTCTTCCTCCATGTCATGTGCATGGGGTGGCCTCCCGTTCCGGAGAAGGATCCAGCACGTTGGATTTCCAATGGTTGATCCTTCAGTTCTCCGCGACATAAGCCGTCTAGCAGCATCTCTTTCATAGGAGGCACGGGAGCGCTCGCCAGGGCTGACTGTTCCGGTTTATGGGGGACTCAGAAGTGATAGCTATTGGGGAGCAATGGTTTGGCAGACGGCTATGGGGGGGGCTTCTGTCAATATGTAAAATGCACAACGATGCACTTTTCGTGGAGTTTTCTTCCCTTTTCTTCCATTGCAATTTTTTTTTGCATTTTTTTTCCCCCCAAATTTAGCACTCTCTAGGTTTCGCTTTTGTATAGGTATTAGAAAATCATGGTTTACAATGAAAAAAGTGAGAAATAATTATTTTTTTTTTTATGATCGTGCCCCGTGTGCTCTACGAGAGGAGTCATTTTTCCTCGTCCCTATAGATTATGCAGGAATGATACATGACGCATCGGCAGCAACTCATCTGATGACCCAAAACGTGATGTCATTCACAAGCGACGAAGAATTTATTTTCCTCCGCTGTATGATACTATTGCCCAACAGCTAATCTAGGTCCTGTTACGTAAGAATGACACATAATCCGATGAATAATGGACAAGATACGGTATATATTTTAAAAAAAAGTCAGGAAATTGCAGATAAATGGGTAAGTGTAGGGATCTGGGTTCAGAGTATCTCCAAAAATGGCCCATCTGGGGTGTTCCTGGTAAGCAGTGTTTGGTATCTACCCAAATTCGAGTTGTCCACCTCAAACTCTTGTCCATTCCTGGACAACTTTTGGAATATGGCAAAAAAAAAAGAAAGAGGGCACTACCGCTGCCAAAAAGAGGGGTGCTTGGTCTGTACAATAATTAGGTATGCGTCACATCCGCGTGAAGTAAGGTTTCGAGCAGGACATTGCCCAGAGACCGGCTTGTCTTCTTTCACAGTTATTGTCCCTCATCAGACAATTTTTGGGTGTCTACACCTAGGGTATAATAGGGTCAGAGAGGGAGAGCTGTCAAGGAGCGGGGGCACCACATCGCGATACTAGGGTGCCAACCTCCGCGGCAAGGTGGGTGAGACTGACATCGGGCTAGCCCCTCTTCCCGTCCCCTTTGTAATGCTATCTGATCCCATTGGACCCTTTAGCCGCCTTTTGATGTTATTGAAGTTTGTAAATAGTTTGAGGGTCTTTTTGAGTTTTCCGGGACCTTGTTTCCATCTTAATAGTCTACTTTGTGAAGAGTATGGCCACCGTTAGGTACTTTTTTTTCATGAAGTTCTTCGCTTCAAAAAAAAAAAAAAAAAGTCCAGGATTATTAGATTTTCTGGAACATAAGATGCCATATTAAAAGAAACGTTATATGTGTATCCTACAGAAAAGTCAAAACAAGCGAGCCGGTTGTGGAAGCTTCGTACACAGAGCGACCTCTGAGATTTTCATCCGAGTCTGCATACCAACAGCTGCACGGCCTATAAACATAGCGAGCGGTGAATTAGGCCCATAAGTAGCTATATATACGGCCGCTACCGTCCGGGCTTGCCTTACTGATTGACAGTTATACAAGGGAACGTAAAAAATGTTCTGAAAAAATGCATTAACCGTCTCCTCCCTACATATATATAGCAAATCAGCTGCTCGCTGGACATGATTATAAATTAACGCCGGTAACGCGAGATGAATACTTTTCATTTTTCTTTATGCAATTATTTGGAAGGCGAAAAATTTTGGGACTTTTAATAGGGAAAAAATAAAATCCCACATCCCCTGGTAGTTGGGAATTTCCATTTTTCGGCAGAATTTTTCCCCAAACGACAAGCACTTCCGAAAGGGTCTCTGCGCAACGCTCCGGGACGTTTCATCTTTTGGATGGAACCCTTGTGTAAAGACGCAGGGCAGCAAACAAGGACAGGACATAGGGCAGCAGAGATGCAAAATTTTGCTACTGTACTTGGCTTTTTCCACCATGAAATCGCCAACCTGGGCACTTCAAAACGACAAGAAAGGGCCAACGAGGTGTCGTAGTCCGTATGACGACGTATATCTAAGGACCTCGTGAGAAATGCACCAAACTCCTAAGTTGTGTTTTTTATTTTTTATTCTTAGGGTCCATTTAACATTTGCATTTTTTATTTTATTTTTTTAAAGTCACTTTTCTTATTTTTGTCGCCGAGGTATTTGGTGCCAAATTCTTCCAAATGGTGCATGTAGTTCATGAATGTGGCGCAAAAATCAAAAATTCTTTGTACTTTTGTCGTTAATTTGGAAACATTTTTGGGCAGAAAAAAAGCTGCATGTTCTGCTGGAATTGGGGAAAAAAAAAAAGTCAGATGTACATAAAAATCAATCTTGGGGGTGACAGGAGAATACTTGGTCAAAAAACGTAGGAACTTTTTAAAAAGTGGTGAATCAGCCAAGAACGTCTGTAAAAACCCGAAATCTCAAAAATGCTCCGATTTTGCCATTACCTTTTTTTTTTTTGTAAACAACTTTTTAAAGCAAAAAGTTAGAAGATCCGCTGTAATGGAAAAAAAAAAAAAAAGAAATTCAGACATAAAATCGCTCTAGGGGGGTTGGTCAAAAAATTTAGAACCTATGTAAAAAGTTGCAATGTACGAATTAGCTGAAGACATCTACAAACCCCCAAAAATAAAAAATGTCCACGTCATGGCCCTTTTAAATAAAAAAGAAGTCAGACGTACATAAAAATCACTCTAGGGGGGTGACAGGAGAACACTTGGTCCAAAAATTTAGCTAAGGTGCAATTGATGAATCAGCCGAAAACATCCTCAAACCCCGAACATGATGACCAACGTAAAAAGAAAAACTAAAAAAAAGTGCAAAATAAGAAAAAAAAGGCGCAAATGAAAAAACAACAGGTGACAAACACCAAAAAACAGACCAAAAAAAGGTGCAAATGTAATGTACGAGTCTGAAGATGAGTCATACCATTATTCTCCTTCCTGATAGGCAACATACAAGGTGTAGAAAACAAGTATGTGGTTTCGTGCAGAAACCGAATACACAGGAGAGTGCCACTTATCAGAAATGTTCCGTGTAGAGAAGAACAATATATAGAAACTTTTCTAAACTGCTGATTCCAGTAACCTGCACATGGAGGAACGCACGGTGACACGGCTGTGGGCAGTCTATACAATACAACCGGTATGACACGTGCTCTCTGGTCACTGTTCACGTCAGACCCCAGATGGCGACGCCGTGCTCCAGAAATGGTTACAGTCAGTGACCGATCAATATCGGGACACAACCTTCCAGAATACTCTAGCAACTGATGAGACCTCCCATCACGTTAAAAACAACATTATTCAATTCACTTCTCAACATTGAGATCGTAACATGAAGGAAAAGTCGTGGAAATCACAGAATGGATAGACTCGTGCATGGCCAAAACTTCTCGATTTATTCAGTCTTGGAGTATGAGCACTTACAGCCTTGGCTGCTATCAGTGAGGTCATTAATGGTCGTAGGAGGAAGGTTCTACCATTTGAATCCATTTGAGCAAACCATCAAGATCCTCTGCTGGCAGCTGTGTAATCCCAGACCAATGATGTCTCGATGGAAGACAAGTGTGGAGATGCTGCAGCCATGGGAGCACACGTAGGACACACAGGCTGCTCGCACGTAACGCCAGCAACATGCGGCCGGGGGTTGTGGTATTGATAAATGGTTTCTGGGACACATTGGAGAAATGGCCACACTACTGGTTCCAACAATGAAGACTAGAGGGGTCCGGTTATGTACATTATGCCATCTCATACCAGGAGTAGGACCGGTGTGACATTCACCTCTTCATGTTGTTTTCCAAGTGGTCTCCAAATGGAGACCAGAGGCCGGAATGGAGGTCTATCCTCTTCAGCGACGAGTCCCGCTTTTGCCCTGGACGCAACGATGGCCGGACATTGAGCTAACATTTCTCAAGCTCGAAAAAAGTTCCCGAGAACGGACGCCTCTCTAGGATGACCAAGCTCTCAACTTACAGAGCTCCGCTGAATGTCCTCTTCATCCAAGAATAGAGGATCCCTTTCTGAAAGTCATAAGCGGATCTGTCACCGTCTGCTCTCCGCGACACATCTCCAAGCCATGGTCGATGAGAACGAAATGTCGCTCCCGAATATTAATATCCAACATCATGGAGACATGAATTCTAATGCCAACAGAGGAAAGGCAGCCGCAAGGAAAACGGACTTCAAAAGTTCCCTATGTGACGAATTTCCTCCACTGATCACATTATTAGATTGTGTTAACCTTCCCGCTCCTACTTTTATAGAGCACATCCGCTGCCCGGAGGGAGGTTTATAGCTGGTGCTGCGAGACAATGACTTCCTACAGATTAAATAATATTGCGACAACCTGCAAACGCTGCACAAAGGTCAAATTATTGTTCTTCCATCGACACAGCCGCATGATGGCACGATTTTTTGCAGGAACAAGTTATAGTTTTGATTGTATGATCAAATGAATGATGTCAATGTACTGGAAAACTTGGGGGGGAGGGGGAAATCAAGTGTGATGAAAACGTGAAATAAAATGCTATATTTTTTTTTTTTTTTACGTGATTCATTGTACGATAAAAATAACCTAGCAATATGATTTTCCAGCTCAGAATGAGTCCGGTGATACCAAACTTGCGTGGAGTTTTTTTTTTTTTTCTTCAATTAAAGTGGTGAATTTTTTTTTCCCGAGTTTGTGGAAAAGAAACAAAAACAAAACGAAAAAAAAAAAAACCCTCTAGTTTTGACATTTTCCAAGACCCGTAATATTGCTGGCAGCGTCAGGGCTTGTTTTTAGCAAGACAATGTAGAGTACAACAAGAAACATTGCAATTTTTTTTTTAGGGAAGTGTGGTGACCCAAAAACTCGCAATTATGGAGGTTTGACTTCTTTTTTTTCCTCTTTATGCCTTTGAAATCCTATTTGGTATTGCCGAAATTGTACTATCCTGGAGGATCACATTGCGGGGTAATTTTTTAACGCCGTAAAAACAAAACAATGGCTGAATCGGGTTGCTTTTTTTGTGTACAATAAAAAAAGTATAAAAATAAATCATAAAAAAAAAACAAAAGTTGAAGTTGCGTTTTGTTTTTTTTTGACCCTTTATAGAAATTTTTTTCAAGTGTTTCAGTATGTTATATGGTGAAGTGAATGGCGTCATTGAAAACTACAAGTCGTCCTGTACTATATATATAAAAAAAATAAAATAAAAATCAGACTGCGATTGTGGTCTGATTTTCACAGACTTTCAGAATGGAGAAACTTTATTTTTTAATTTCTCCACGTATGAGAAAAAACGGACCGAACTCTCCGTTTTTCTCGCACCTGGAAAAATCGGATGTGAAAGAGTCTTCCAAAACTTCATGTACAGTTATATGTTTTAGGGAATTTATATATCTGTTATATAGCGACTCAACAAAGCTTCAAAAACACAATTATTTATTAAAAAAAAAAAAATGCACATTATGTCCAGTCGCAAGTTACACTTCAGTCATGTGTGGACAGGTTACAGTAATGGGCACAACGACGAGTCCACGGGTCCCACAGACTTGGCACCTTTAGGAATGCAACGAGTTGCTCAAAAAGTGAGGACGTCCCCATTCCCTGGGGTAAATTCACACACGGCAAACTTACTGCAGAAATGTCAGCGTCCATCAGTATAACTGATCGGGAGAATAGCGAAAATTTCTGCTGCCGCCCGCGAATCCACCATTAATGCATTTTTCCCGATGAGGAGATTGGAAGACGTCATGTGTGTATTTCATAGATCTCCATGGACCCCCGATGTACGGACCGGACATATTACTACGCACATGGCGTATCTTAGGACTGAGGATCCCGCTTACACAATACAGACCTGGGCCCGCGCTCATCCGCGACAGCGAGCGTTTTACGTGACAGGGAGGACTTCAAGACGAATAAAATAATAAAATTTTACACTATGATAAAAAAAGGACACATTATTTACTCCTAAAAGCCATAAATAATAGTATCTACAGGTCCATCCGAACGGTTCGGTACCGCAATCTTCCGGTTCGGCAAGTATCTGTAATCCGTTTGTTCTGCAGTATTGTCTTTCAAGCATTTAAAAAGAAAAAAAAAATAATAATAAAATTAATATTGTCACTTCTTTTGCCAATTCTTAAAAAAAAAAAAAAAAAAAAAAAAAATATATATATATATATATATATATATATATATATATATATATATATATATATATATATATATATATATATATATATATATATATATATATATATATATATATATATATATATGACATATGGTGCAATACAAGATGTTGTAACAGGGAGGTCCCTTCCTCGTAGGATCTGTAACATTAAAAAAAAAATTGCTCCGACCGCATTAACGAGATAAAAAAAAAAAAAAAATCACTAGATTAGATCTGCATGAGATTCTCCGATCGGGTGATTGGCAAGTGAAAAGTGCTGAGTGTTCGCCACTTCATATGGTAACATCCCCATTCACAAGATCTAATCTTGGGAGAGAGAGGTAGGAACTGCAAATACCGACGCCAGCAGCTGAGGCCAGGCGGGAGCCGACCTCTGGTTGATTGGCACAGTCTGATTTTCGACGTGGCACCGATTTCCTCCCCTGCGGGAGACTTTGATCGATAACCCCCCCGGGGTGGACAAAGCCGACTCGCCCGCCGTTCACCACTTGAGCGATTGGAAATCACGTAAAGGTGCTTCAGTGATCATGATATAAGTCCTAATTCCCATTGTTTCCCTGCCTTTGCCGGGTGTTTAGCCCGTTACGTTGTTATTATCCTCCTCGTCTCCGTCGGCCAGCAGCTGGCCACTCTCGGCCAAATCTTCCATCTCCACGTGTAGGTAGCCGTTGCCGCACCTTGGCGTGTCCTCTGTGATAGCTTCCAGCCCTTCGTCGACTGTGCAGCCTGGTGCGTACTCGCACTGCTCGTATGTCTTTGACCTCCTCCTCTTTAACCAGTCTTGTACCGATTGATTCAGGAGAACCCATGGGATGGGCAAGGATGCCAATATCATCAAGCTGATCAGCATGCCTAGCGCCCATGGGGGATACTCCAACTTCTCTTCAGCCGCCTACAAACAAACAAAAAAATCATTAATAATGGCTTTGGACACCAATCCACAGCCTTCATATGACATACAAGGTGGCTGAAGAAAGCCCCTTCCCTCTGTCTAACCACTTAGATGCAAGGTGGCCAATGTCCGCAGCATCTAAGAAGTTAAACAGCCGGGACCAGCATCATCTCCAACACCGGCTGCTTTCAGTCCATCAAAAAACAAAAGAATACATTTCTTGATCCAAAATACGAACTCCAACTTTGGTCATGCAATGGTCCTGGTCCTTCGTAGAGGAATATCTGGGGTAGGGGCACATGCCCCGGGCAGCGCGGCACTGTTGGGCCACCTGATTGGCGATCCGAGGTGTGTCACCGGCAGCTGCGTCTGGCCGCCCCCCGGACTGGGAGTTGGCCGTTCTCTGACCCGGCTTTCAGAGAAAGTGCAATGAGTCGCCACCCAGTGATCAATTGTACTCGCGTCTTTCAGAATCTAGGACAATTGAAGCTCTGACTGCCGGGTCACGGCGGCGTCAGCAGCATGATCGCACTGCTGACGTCACTTGCCGACGCTGCAGAGGCGCAAACAACGATGGTGGTGAGGGCTCCAGTGGAGCTGAAGACACAGTATGAGGAGCGAGGGGGGAAATGTATGAAGACACACAATGAGGAGCAGGGGGAGATGTGAGAAAAAAACAGTATGAGGAAAGAGGTGGAAATGTGTGAGGAGACAGTACGGGAGTAGAAAAGTGTGAGGGTACAGTAAGCCAAGGAGAGGGGATTGTGATGAAAGGGCACAGTATAGAGTTAGAGACTGGGACTTATTAGGGGGACATAGTGTGAGAGGACAGTGTGAAGAGGGGTCCCAGAATGGAAAGGAGGGGGCAGTGTTGAGAGCATGTGAGAGGGACAGTGTGGGGGTCATATTTTGAGCAGGAAATATAGTAAGGGGCAATTATTTATTCAGGGGCTCAGTGTAGGGCTGATATGTTTATTCAGGAGCATTATAATGACACTGCTATCTTTAAGGGCATCATGTTGCAGAAGACCGGAGAAGATAGAAGTCTGCAGAGACGAGCTGTGGCTGTGAGAAGTCATTATGGCATCTGGACAAGATGAAGAAAATAAAGGGAACGACTCCAAAGACAATGTCATCTATCAGGTACCTGGATGGAAATGTTTTTTGTGATACTGACTAATTCTCATGAGTACTGTGGTTCCTGTATGGTCCGCAGCCTGAAGATGACTGATAGCAACAATTCCCAGTATCTCCTTACCATTGTTAAGGACGTAGTGGAAGTTGTAGGTTCATGATATACAAATGTATTTGGGTCTGACCAGGCATTACAATTGATGTACCATGTACTGATGGTGGTTCTGGTGCTGAATTCATATACTGATGGTGGTCATGGTGATGTACTCTTGTACTGATGCAGGTTTTGATGCTGTGTTTTTGTACTGATGGGAGTTTTACGGATGAACTTCTGTACTGCTTGTGGTTGATGATTAATTTCTGTACTGATGAGGGTTGTGATGCTGTGTTTCTGTACTGGTGGTGGTTATATGGATGTATTTCTGTACTAATGATGGTTCTGGTGATGAATTCTTGTGCTGGTATTGGTTCTGATGTTGTGCACATGTAACAATCCATAACTTGTAAGATTATGATACATGACTATGTTAATAAAGCGTTGTGCCGTCCAACAAGTTAAAGAGTTACTATGCTTTTAGTTATGTGAGAAGCATTATGGAGGTTGTCCAAGTTTGTGATGAATCTGCAGTCATTCTATGTGACTGCAGACTTCTGAATTCTCACAGTGCGCACTGCACACTGTCAGGATTCTCTGGTGCCGGCAGTGAGAGAGGGCGGTCACGAAACCGCCAGTACGCGATTTGCATATATATGTTGTCATGTGCCGAGCAGATATTCGTGGAAAAATTAGGGAGAGCAGCTCGTCGTCGCGTGACTAAGTGTGCAAATCACATATTAATGATTGATCATATGAAGACTACTCAAACCGCATGGTGGGGGGTACCAGACTGAATTCTTGCCCCGGGTGCCGGAAAGCCTAGATACAAATCCGGCCTTTGGGTGGGATGTCATCTGCCATTTGCCTTTCCGAAAAGGTCATGAATGGGAATGAGAAGGGGCCGAATAGTGGAAAACATGGCGAGGTGGATCAAGACGCCACCGCACGGTCATCGTACCTTCTCCATGTTCCAGGCCTGGTACTTGGGGTATTCGATACACATCCTGATCAAACTGGCGAGCAGGAGACCGATCATGGCCAGGACACTGAAATACTGCCACATGTACTTGTACAGCCGCCAAGGACGGTAGCCCAGCATTCCCTCAATGTCATCCATAAACCTGAACACAGATGGGAAAAAAAAAGAAATAGTAATCACACGTCCATGTGAACGTCCGACCTTCAGCCGCACCTTGTTCATTATCTAAGAGGTTGCAATATTCTTCATCTTTACATTTTCTTGTAACAGGAATCTAAATCCCTAACAATGAGTGAAATGATAAAATTCTGTCTCCCTGGTAACATTTTTTTTTTTAAGCTAAAATACATGCCTTTAACCCTTTCATGACCGGAGCTTTTTTTTCTTTTTTGCGTTTTTTTTTTCCGTTTTTCGCTCCCCTTCTTCTCAGAGCCAGAACTATTTTATTTTTCGGTCAGTACGGCCGTGTGAGGGCTTCTTTCTTGTGGGCTTGTGGGACGAGTTGTACTTTTGAGCGACACATATCGTGTACTGGAAAATGGGAAAAAAATTACAAGTGCGGTGAAATTGCAAAGAAAAAGTGCAATCCCACACTTGTTTTTTGTTTGGATTTTTTGCTAGGTTCAATAAATGCTAAAACTGACCTGATATTATGATTCTCCAGGTCAGTACGAGTTCATAGACACCTAACATGTCTAGGTTCTTTTCTATCAAAGTGGTGAAAAAAAATCCACACTTTGGTTAAAAAAAAAGAAAAGAAATTGCGCCATTTTCCGATACCCGTATCGTCTCCATTTTTCGTGATCTGGGGTGGGTGAGGGCTAATTTTTTTGAGCGCCGAGTTGATGTTTTTAATGATACCATTTTGGTGCAGATACGTTCTTTTCATCGCAATGTAGTTGGAGAAGTGGAGACCAAAAAACGTAATTCTGTTGGTTCGAATTTTTTTCTCGTTACGTCATTTAGCGATCGGGTTAATTCTTTTTTTTTTTTAATTGATAGATCGGGCGATTCTGAACGCGGCGATATCAAATATGTGTATGTTTGATTTTTTTCATTGCTTTATTTTGAATGGGGCGAAAGGGGGGTGATTTGAATGTTTACATATTTTTTAATTTTTTTTTACGTATTTCTAAAAACTTTTTTTTTTTTTTTTACTTTTTGCATGCTTCAATAGTCTTCATGGGAGACTAGAAGCTGCAATAGTTCCGATCACCTCTGCTACATACAGGCGATGATCAGATCATTGCTATGAGAGTCGACTACTGGGTGGCGCTCACAGCAATCTGGCTATGACAACCATAGAGGTCTACTGGAGACCTCTGGTTATCATGCCAACCTATCGCTGACCCGTGATCACGTGACGGGGTCGTCGATGGGCGGGATTTCTGGTAAGCACGAGTTAAATGCAGCTGTCAGAGATTGACAGCGGCATTTAACAGGTTAGCAGCCGCGGGTGGATCACGATTCTACCCATGACTGTTAGAGGCACATGTCAGTTGTTCAAAACAGCTGACACGTGCCGGGAAAGATGTGGGCTCAGTGCCAGAGCCCGCACCAAAGGGAGGAATACCGATGTGGGCGTGCTATAACGCCCAACATCGGAAAGAGGTTAAAGGGTGTTTGTGGACTTTTTTCTTTTTACTTAAATGCATGTAATTGGGGCTATAAATCATTTTTACAATTGGATGTTATTAAAAATTTTGCATTGTTTGCCTCCTATAGCCGCTGTATTGCACTGCTTATTACCTTTACAGATCTCCAGTCCAAAAATGTCTGCCGATGGAGGAGCATGTGACCGGTCTTGCCCAATTGAAAACCTTGCATGAGAAAACTGCTTTTCTATTGGAGGAGACTGATGGACATGTTACCTCATTCTGCAGCCGCCAATATAAAGCGTAATGCTGCGGCTATAGCCGACAAACGGTGCAAAATTTTTAATGAAACCCAATAGCAAAAATGATTTTCAGCCCCATTTGTATGCATTTAAGGAAGAAAAAAAAAACTGTCCCCCAAAGATGGACAATCCCTTTAAATAAGAAAAAAAAAAAATTAGTCTCACTTTCCTGTTGACTATAAAATATTCCCCTCGATGTTACGATATTTGACATAAGGGGGAGTTATGACTCATGGGATAAATGGGGAAAATGCTGTCCGGACTATGCTCAGTTTTGGTATTTATATATTAAAAAGTCGCCACCTGGTGGCCAAGTGCTAATCTACAGGCAGGTAGGAGGAACGGGAGAGCAGCTATAGGTTATAGGTCAGGTTGTGTTCACATTGGCATCACAATTTTAGCTTTTTACAGGAGCCATGATTGATCTGCAGCCACTCAGCCTCGATGAGCGACGACGGGATCCCGGGAATACGAGTAACATACGGTCCAAAATGAGCGATCTAACCTTAGGATAAAGAAAGGGTACCTGTCTGCCCCGTACACCCAGGCCACGGCCACGTTCTCAGCTATCACCACAAGGATGAGGGGCAGGGTGGCCGAATAGTCGTCGAACATGGACACGAAATAGGAGCCGGATCGCTGGACGAAGATCAGTCCGATCAGGAAACCGCATACACAGCAGAAAACTGAAAAGAGTCAAGAAACACAAAGAAAATGAAGGGAAGAACTGAATTCATGGGTTATGCAAAAGGTGTCCCATAGAGGGGGGGTCTCAGTTACAGGACCACCGCAAAGGGCAACTTCTGATATCTTTCTATGTCAATGGTTGGCTATAATTAGGTCAAAGCTCTGTATTATGGGACTGTGGTGGTCCGAATGCTGGGACCTCTGACCAATCCTCAAAATGAAGGACAACTACTTCTCACCCTTTAAAAAGAACAATGCTCCAAATCTTTACTGCTTTTTTTTAAATTGATCGCCAAAAAAAAAAAAAGACGTTTTGAACTCCGAGCTCCTCGAAACACGTTACTTGGAAATCGAATTGCTGTCACAAAACCCGAATAATCATTTTATCATTAAGAGTAAGTAAAGGGGACGGGTGTAGTGATTTGTAGAGGTCTCAGGGGTATAATATGGATGCATAACCCCCCTGAGCTGAAAGCAGACAGGGGCTGATGTGAATGGCGACGATCTCCGTACCAATGAAGCGGCGTAAATAATGTTCTCACTTGTGAATAGTGTTTTCCTCTTGCGTAAACACGAGAAGTTGTCGAGCAGCGGGGTGATTATTCCTTGCATGTTTCCAAACATGGTGCTTAGACCCAAGTTCAGTAACATGAGGAAAAACAACAACGACCAAAATGGGGAGGCGGGAAAACGGGTCATTGCTTCGGTGAAGGCGATGAACGCCAGGCCGGTCCCTTCTACACCCTGCAACGAAAAAGAAAAAAGTATGGAAAGTTCATATAAAGAAGAAAAAAAAAGGAAAATATCGGTAAGGGATACTACACGGAGAGGTCCGACACCTTGTTCATCTCATCTTCTACCCGGCAATTTGTGAGGTCGTACTGTGCCAGGCCGGTCACGTTGTCCGCCCTCGTGTACCAGTCGCTGTACTCCGCGATGGTCAGGTTCTCCAACGGTACGGGAAAGTCAAAGATAACGCCGACCTTCATTAAATCTCTGATCTTCTCTTGGTTTCTGAAAAATGAGAGAACATGTGCATTAGCGGGTCCAGCTGAGATTGACAGGTGGCAGCTTCAGAATAATAACCGCTTACTCCAAAAAACATTGCTCGGCGATATCATTTGCGCGGAATCCCAGGACGGCGAAGACGACCAACGTCGCCAGTATGGAGGTCATGAAGTTGATAAAAGACACCAGGATGGCATCGAAGTGGCAGTTGTTCTGACGATCGTTATAGCTGGAGTAGGCGATCACGCTGCCAAATCCGAGGCCTAAAGCAAAGAAGACCTGGGTGGCCGCCTGTCGCCAAACTTGTATGTTTCCCCAGATTTCCAGCTAAGAAAAAAAAAAGAATAAAGTGAATTTACACTTTACAAATTTAGAAGAAAGTGGTCTGCCTTGTTCTTTTTTTAGTAGCCGCCGGAGTGGCGCACCTTTGGTGTAAACATGATTCGGATCCCATCCAGGGCACCGTCCAGAAGAAGTCCGCGGACGAGGAAGCAGACCAGGACAACGTAGGGAAAGATCGAGCTGAAGTACATCACCTGGAAAACAGACAAAGGGCAAACTGAAATGTCCATCAGTGCGTATAATCTATGTGTATCCTAATAATAGGAGATGCTCTGCGGGACCTGGGAGCGGGGAGTACACAGTGTCATGGACTGTGAATATACGCCTGATTGGGAGATGCTCTGCGGGACCCGGGAGCGGGGACTACACAGTGTGATGGACTGTGTATATGCGCCTGATCGGGAGATGCTCTGCGGGACCCGGGAGCGGGGACTACACAGTGTGATGGACTGTGTATATACGCCTGATCGGGAGATGCTCTGCGGGACCCGGGAGCGGGGACTACACAGTGTGATGGACTGTGTATATACGCCTGATCGGGAGATGCTCTGCGGGACCCGGGAGCGGGGACTACACAGTGTGATGGACTGTGCATATACGCCTGATCGGGAGATGCTCTGCGGGACCCGGGAGCGGGGACTACACAGTGTGATGGACTGTGTATATATGCCTGATCGGGAGATGCTCTGCGGGACCCAGGAGCGGGGACTACACAGTGTGATGGACTGTGTATATACGCCTGATCGGGAGGGTGCTGGGTTTCATTGACCCAATAATGATGAGCTATCCCGATGACAGGCGATTACCGCCATCAATGTCGTGGTCAGAGGTGGACAGCATCATTTAAAGAACTAACAGCGGAGCTCTTACATCCAGATGGCGGCTGTGTAGCACAGACAGCGTCTGAGGGGTATGGTATGGGCTCAGCTCCAGTATGTCCTGTGTCGGGACGTGGTTCAACAAAGATGATATTGACCAGGGAAACATGCACATACACCCTCCCCACAGATGTGATGCCACAATGGCTAGGGGCCCCATGGCTCCCATATTGGCCACCTGAGAAGCCTCATAAAAGACCAAGATTTAAGCTATATACTACAATATGGCAGTATTGGTGTATATAGCGAGAGCAATCACAGGTTCAAAGTCCCTCGAGGGGGACTTAAAGAACAGTGAACACGCACCCAAGTAAAAATAAGTAATAATAAATGTAATATATTACATTTATACAATAGATACTATATACCTATACTATATATACCTGGCTGTCATGGCCACTCATCAGCACCCCGTGACCACACCATGGGCTCGATGTTGGGTGTGTGGAATGATGCGTCCCCCTGCCGAGGTGTGCTAAATGATGCCGCTAACAGCCACGGGAAGAGGTGGCTGTTAAAGGCCCATGATGGCGTACTTGTACCTCATGTGAAATGGTTAAATTTTCACTACACCCAGAATCTGAGCAGATCTCTCTTCTTACTTTCCCAGAAGACTTGATTCCTTTGATCATCCCTCCGCACACGAGAAACCAGGCGAAGAACAGACATCCGGTCATCGGCCAGTTCATTTCGGAGGCCCCTATAGAGTCGGTGACGTCCAGAGCCTTCCGGTACCAGAAGTACGTGGTGGCCGAACTCTTGGCACACTCGGGTTCTACAAGAGATAATGACATGGCAGTGAGAATGTTATATCCTGAAGTGTTGGGAGATGCAATTTCCCAGCTTTAAGTCTCCTCATCTCGGCATGCTCAGCATGTCAATCTCCGCAAGGAGAAACAATACTTCTTGTATATCACCCAAAAACATGAAAGTCAAGACTCTGATCTCCCACTACCCTCAATATCTGGATCTGTGGGGTCCGGTCATGTATCCTGGACAATCCTACACCAGGCAGAACCATTGCTCATTGAATTTCTTTTACATGATTATTTTTTCTATGAACAGCAGATGGCGCTATTCTATAACAACTAATGGTGTGGGGGGGTATTCTCAAATTCTGCATAGTCGGATGGCGTGAAGTTAACATCATCACACATGACATTAGCCACGGAATAAAGGCCAGGGTCCTGCAAACATATTTGCTCACCTCAAACCCAACTAATGCGATGTTTCTTGCATACATAGGTATAGGCAGCAAAATACCCTTTTTTTTAGCACTTGCTCAAGTAGACAAAGGCGGGGAGGCAGCCAGAGAAGTGGCGCATGGGTAAGAACATGTTGCCGCCAGCATCCTTATTCCTACACAATATGAAAGTGTTGAGTTTAATGTCTGCGGTCAATGAGGGTAGTAGAAAAAGTTTGACCGGAGAGTGAGCAACCTCTTAAAAATAAAACTTTGGACTCCCGGTACTCCCTCCTAACAGTACGTACCTGCGAGTGTTTCGTTGGCCAGGGACGGGCATTTTTCCCATGGCAGCGGGTACTGGAAAGAATTGAACATGTAGAACAGACTCCATCCGATGATGACGTTGTAGTAAAGGGCCACGAAGGAACAAACCTAAGAAAAGAGAGGACAGCGAGGGCAGTTATCTATACGTTACCCTTCATTGTAGGTGATCGACACCACGTCTGACAGCACCGGCTATAGAATGGCCGCCCCTGGATCGGGCCGTGTGTTTGGGCTTACACTGGGATATGTTGCTGCCAGACCCCCTTATCTCTAGTGGTAGCAAACAATCGGGCATTTCACAATGTTGAAATGTAATATCCGCTGCTGAAGACCCCCATACTCATTAGGGGGTTATCATAATGCCCCAACAGTTCTATGCGTGACTAACATGGCGGACCCGTCTCTTCTATGCCTTGCATTCAGTTGAACAGCCATCATGTAATATCACATTTCCCCTCCAGGTGGCGCTGTGTTGGTTGTCAATAAGCAGTCGACTAAGTAGAGTGCTGAAGTGTGACTGATCAGAGGAGATGTCTGGGGTCAGAGTCGTGGTCTTCTGAACCACGGATGGAACGATGAGATCCAGAATTGATGATATTTCTATGGCTGTGCCTTACCACGCAGCTAGCAAAGCCAATCCCAGCTAACCGTGGGTTAATGTGCTTCCAGACCCCGATGCTTCCCTGACGAATACTCTGCCCGGCAGCCAACTCCAAGAAGAAGAGGGGGATGCCAACGAGGAGGAGTAACAGGAAGTACAGCAATAAGAAGGCGCCTGCAAGACAAGGACACAATGTCATCATCACAGCAAAACATCAGTCATCAGACCATCCTTAAAGGAATTGCCCACCTTCGAGCGACTTTTTTGTTTTTTCTTAAATGCATGTATTTGGGGCTAAAAATCATTTCTGCAATTGGGTTTCATTAAAAATATTGCACGGTTTGCCTTCTCTAGCCTCTGTGCTGCAGTCGGTGCTTGCTGCAGAATGAGTCAGCTGAGGATCTATCAGTGAGCTAGCTATCACAATCTGGCAGGGAGTGAATAACTCAGATCTGTCTTTTTCTCAGCTGATTCACGACCACATCACAGTTGAATGTGGCGGGAAATAAACAGGCTGCAAAACCAAAACTGTGCAAATTTTTTTTTAATAAAACCCATGTGCCAAAATGATCTTTAGCGACAAATACAAGCATCTAAGTAAAACAAAAAAAAGTTAAGTAATGTATGTGTGTGTATATATTATATATATATATGTAAATTAATGTGTTAAAAAAAATTACATATAGATTTTATTCATTCACATATATATTGTAATATATATTTACCTTTAAATAGGTGTAAATATACATATATGCGTATGTACCGTATTTTTTGGACTATAAGACACACTTTTTCCCAAAAAAAATTGTGAGGAAAATGGGGGGTGCGTCTTATAGTTCGAATGCAGGCTTACCGGCAGTGGTGTGGCCGCGTGTGAACAGGGTCCCTTCCACAGGTGAGGTGACGCCATGGCCCGGTATCCAAGGTGAGCAGCACAGCCGGGTGAATCACGGCTTTCTTGGTGGCGGCGGCCATGTTCCTGAGGCCGCGCATGCGCAGATTGAGTTCTCTGCTTCCCAGGGCTCCAGGAAAATGGCCGCTAGAGGCCACACGTGCGCAGATTGAGATCGCGCCGGCCATTTTCCAGATGCCGAGTTCGCAGATTGAGATCTCAGCTTCAGGAAAATGGCCGCCGCGATCTCCATCTGTGCACGCGCGGCCTCAGGAAGATGGCCGCCGCCACCGAGAAACCGGTGATTAACGCAGCTCTGCAGGTCGCCTTGGATACCGGCTGTGGCGTCACCTCATCTGAGGAGGTGACCGCACGTCTGTCGCCACCACAGCAATGCCGCAATCCCATGGACACCAGGCCGTGGCATCGCCCACCTAAGCAGGAAGGGACCCTGCTCAGTTGCACGCCTTGCCACCCACAGCGCCTCAGCATCACCGCATCTCTGCTGACACCATGCCTCTTGTGACCCTGCTCGGCCACCACCAGCCCACAGGTAAGATACCTTAAATTCGAACAATAAGACGGACCCCCATCTTATAAAAAAATCTTTTTTTCTGCAATTTTCACCCCAAATTTGGGGTGCGTCGAATGGTCCGATGCGTCTTATAGTCCGAAAAATACGGTATATATAAAAAAGAAATATTTATACACATATTTTGAATTTATACTTTATATATTTACTTATTTATATTTATTCATATGCACACACACATATATATGTAAATATACAGTATATTAGATGTATGTATATGAAATAAAAAAATATATATTGCAACAAGCTCCACGTGATCCACGATCTCTGAGTCTTTACTTCCCGCAACCTTTCCTTCCTGGCCCTCACTGAGACCTGGCTGACGCCCCCGGACACGGCCTCGCCTGCAGCAGAGTTACGGTGGCCTCCACTTCACCCACACACCTCGCTCTGGCAACAGACATGGCGGAGGAGTGGGTTTCCTTCTTTCTAAAAACTGCTCCTTCAACCCTATACAACCCCCTCCCTCCCTTATTCTCCCTTCTTTCGAGGTTCACTCTCTCCGTATCTACTCTCCCTCTAATCTCCAAATGGCTGTCATACACCGACCACCGGGCTCAGCCACTGCCTTCATTGACCAATTCTCCACCTGGCTCCTTCACTTTCTCTCTGCTGACATCCCCACCATCATCATGGGCGACTTTAATATCGTTACTGACACCGCCAGCCAGCAGCCTCCAAGCTCCTGGCCCTTACTTCATCCTTTGGACTTACTCAGTGGTCCTCCACAGCCACCTACGCAGACGGACATACACTAGACCTTCACCCTCCTCTGTTCCTGATCTAATCCCACAACCTCTCCCTTCCCCCTATCTGACCACCATCTACTCACCTTCTCATCCTTGTCCTTCTCACCCGCCCCCACATCCAGCCACTACCATATCCTCGCAGAAACCTCGCACACCTAGACAGTCACAGACTCTCTCCTACCCCTGTCCTCCATATTTTCACTCCACGACACGGACAACCACCGCTTTCTATAACTCCACCCTCACATCAGCCATAGACTCAGTCGCCCCTCTCATGCATGGCAAAGTGCGACAAATCAATAGGCAACCCTGGCACAACAATCTCACCAAAAGACTTCAACAAGCATCCAGGGTCGCGGAGCGGCGTTGGAAGAAAACACGCCTGCCAGATGACTTCACTACTTTCAAACAAGCTACACTTGCCTTCAAATCAACCCTCACCTCTGCTAAACAGACGTATTTCACTATCCTTGTATCTTCACTATCCTACAACCCAAAACAACTGTTCAGCACATTCAACTCTCTCCTCCACCCACCACTGCCACCTCCAACTCCCCTCATCTCTTCCGAGGACTTTGCCACCTACTTCAAAAACAAGATCGACCAAACAAGGCAAACCCTAACTGTTCCACCACCCCAACCACTCCATATACCAGACCTATGCCCTTCCCTAATAACTTCCCCCCCCACATCACTGAAGGAGAGCTTATTCACTGCCTTTCCAAATCACACCTCACCACCTGTGCACCTGACCCCATCCTTTCCCACCTGCTCCCCAACCTCACTAACATGCTTATTCCAGCTCTAACCCATCTCTTCAACCTATCGCTATCTTCTGGTACCTTCCCCTCGGCCTTCAAACATGCCACCAGTACATCCATCCTCAAAAAACTAACCTTGACCCAACTGCTATGCCCAGCTACCGCCCAATATCACTGCTCCCGTTTGCTTCAAAACTCCTTGAGCAGCATATCCATGCTCAACTTTCCTCCCACCTCTCATCTAACTCTCTCCTTGACAACCTCCAATCTGGCTTCCGCCCCCATCACTCCACCGAAACTGCCCTGATCAAAATTACTAATGACTTACAGCCAAAGCCAACAGACAGTTCTCCATCCTCCTCCTTCTCAACCTGTCTTCTGCTTTCGACCCAGTCGACCACTGCTACAGATTCTTTCTTCCCTCGGCATCAAAGGCCTTGCTCTGTCCTGGATTGCTTCATACCTTTCCAACCGCACATTTAGCGTTTCCCACTCCCACACTACCTCCTCATCCCGCCCTCTCTCTGTTGGTGTCCCTCAAGGTTCTGTCCTCGGGCCCCTACTTTTTTACATCTATACCCTTGGCCTAGGACAACTCAAAGTCCCATGGGTTCCAGTACCACCTGTATGTGGACGACACTCAGATCTACATCTCTGGCCCAGATGTCACCTCTCTTCTGTCCAGAATCCCGGAGTGTCTGTCAGACATATCCTCCTTCTTCAACCGAACTCATCATCTTTCCCCCATCTCGTGTATCCCCCGTACCCGATCTATCAATTATGGTAAACGGCATCACGCTCTCTCCCGCACCTGAAATCCGCTGCCTCGGAGTTACTCTCAACTCGGCCCTGTCCTTCAAACTGCACGTCCAAACTCTTGCCACCTCCTGTCGCCTCCAACTCAAAAATATTGCCAGAATCTGTTCCTTCCTCAGCCCACAATCTACTAAAACTCTTGTGCACGCCCTCATCATCTCCTGCCTCAATTACTGCAACACCCTCCTCTGTGGCCTCCCCGCTAACTCTCTTGCACCGCTCCAGTCTGTCCTCAACTCTGCTGCCCGGCCAATCCACCTCTCTCCTCGCTACTCCCCTGCTTCTCCCCTCTGCAAATCCTCCACTGGCTCCCAATTCCCCAACGAATCCAGTTCAAACTACTAACACTGATCTACAAAGCCATCCACAACCTGTCCCCTCCCTATATCTCTGAACTAATCTCCCAATATCTTCCCTCACGTAATCTCCGGTCCTCTCAAGACCTCCTTCTCTCCTCCACACTTATTCGCTCCTCACACAACCGCCTCCAAGATTTCTCCCGAATATCCCCCATCCTCTGGAATTCCACCACTCAACACGTCCAATTATCCACCACCCTCTGATCCTTCTGACGGAATCTGAAAACCCATCTCTTCAGGAAAGCCTACAGCCTCCAATAACCATTCTGCTGCCTCATCACCACCCGAGCTGCCGCCTCCCCACCACCCGAGCTGCCGCCTCCCCACCACCCGAGCTGCCGCCTCACCAACCACCCGAGCTGCCGCCTTACCACCACCAGAGCTGCTGCCTCACCACCACCAGAGTTGCCGCCTCCCCACCACCCGAGCTGCCGCCTCACCACCACCAGAGCTGCTGCCTCACCACCACCAGAGTTGCCGCCTCACCACCACCCGAGCTGCCGCCTCACCACCACCAGAGCTGCCGCCTCACCACCAGAGCTGCTGCCTCACCACCACCAGAGTTGCCGCCTCACCACCACCAGAGCTGCTGCCTCACCACCACCTGAGCTGCCGCCTCACCACCATCAGAGCTGCTGCACCCCCCGACCTTCTGTCTGTTCCCCATTATCCCGAAGAATGTAAGTCCACAAGGACAGGGTCCGCTCCCCTCTGTACCAGTCTGTCACTGTAAATTTGTTTACTGTAAACGATATACATAACCCTGTATGTAACCCTTTCTCATGTACAGCACCATGGAATTAATGGTGATATATATATATATATACCCTATTGAATGACCAAATATATAAGGGGTTGTTCCAGCTAAGGGTAATTTGGAAGCAATATAGCCAGGAAAGCGTGTAGCCTCTCCATTATACAGCCATGATCGACTGAGAATATATGTAATATAACTATTCAGGAGCCGGGTGTATCTGAACTGTAGTAACCCCGGAGCTGGATATATTACACGCCTCACATGGCAAAAACGCCCGGGAGGGGAGCCCCAGATAGTGTGAGCCAATAAAGGAGTGTACAGGCGGAGGACAGCCTGCTCCTTACTAGATCCCGCGTGCTTGTGTATGGGGAATTTGGGGGAGATACCCGCCAGCCAAGCAGTCAGCTGACATCTCTTGCGTGTGCGCGTGGTGCTGCTCAAAATAAAACCTTCCCAGCAGTTTACTGTAAATTAAAGCGGCACCTCTGACTTATCTCCCTTGAATTCCGAGGGTCCGAACCTTTGGGGGGAGATTCGGGAGGCCCCCTTACACAGCAGGTGGTCGGCTGGTACCATTGGGTCCGGACGACTTCTCTAATAAGGCATTTTGGGACTGGGCTGCGAGATGGACCATAGAAAATGTGGCAGATCTTACCTCCTCCATTCTGGTGACACAGGTAAGGAAACCGCCAGACATTTCCTAAACCCACAGAGAAGCCGACCTGGGCGAGGATGTACTGCACTTTACTGCCCCACGTGGGGCGGGAGGTGGGCTCCGGTAGCAGATCACGGCTGGACTCCCCTGCGACGCTGCCCTCTAATTCATTTAAGGATTTTTCCATTGGGTGGTGTCACTATAATGTAGTGTTTGGTAATGGCGTTACTGTCGCTTCAAAACCTGCAAAAAATTTTAAAAAATTGTTAGAAACACACCGATACATTTTTTTTTCACTCATCCGTCACCTATAGTGAGGTCTCCGTAAAGAACCCTGAGCAAAAAAAAAAAAAAGAAAAGAAAAAAGGAAAGACGTTCTGTGCTGTACAAGAACTCTGGTCTCATTGTATCAACTATTCAAACTTGCGTTCCCACGGTAACAGACTACAAACAACCCAATGTAGTCAGATTGCAAATGTATCACATGAAAAAGATGGAACAGATCAGCAAGAAGCAGGAGCGTGACCGTAAGGTCCGAATAGGCAGTGCTTGCTTGTTGTCTGTTACCATGGAGACACTTAGATGTGCAGAGGAGCTGCGGACTATTCGTTTTTTGAGGGTGATATTTAAGTTATGATGAAATGCAAAACTGAAAAGTACAACTACGCTCATTACTGCCCGTCAGCCATAAAGCAACATTTCTGGCATTTTGAGAGGCGTTTCCTAATTTACCAACTTAACCCCTTGCATGAGCGAGCGTGTGTCGCTTTCTTCGCTCTACTCCTTTTATCTTTCTGACCGTGGTTCTTGGGATCTCAGCTCAGTGCCCACGCCAGAGCCAAGTGTGCAATTATATAGCTAAAATAAAACATAATTGAAAAAAGGATAAAATAAGAAATATATTTTTTTATCCTTTTTTTCCCTCTTTTATATTTCTTATATTTTTTTAATCCTTTTTCCCTTTTATAAGAAATATAAAAGAGAAAAAAAGGATAAAAAAATATAAGAAATATAAAAAGGAATAAAAAGGATAAAAAAAAAATAAGAAATATAAAAGGGAAAAAAAGGCTAAAAAAATATAAGAAATATAAAAGGAAAAAAAAGGATAAAAAAAATATAAGAAATATTACAGGGGGAAAAAAAGGATAAAAAAATATAAGAAATATAAAATAAAAAAAAGGATAAAAAAATATAAGAAATATAAAAGGGGAAAAGGATAAAAAAATATAAGAAATATAACAGGAAAAAAAAGGATAAAATATATAACGGAAAAAAAGGATAAAAAAAATATAAAAAATATAAAAGGGAAAAAAAGGATAAAAAAATATAAGAAATATAACAGGAAAAAAGGATAAGAAATATAAGAAATACAAAAGGGGAAAAGGATAAAAAAAAATATAAGAAATATAAAAAGGAAAAAAGGATTAAAAAAATATAAGAAATATAAAAGGAAAAAAATATAAGAAATATAACAGGGAAAAAAAAGGATAAAAATATAAGAAATATAAAAGAAAAAAAGGATAAAAAAATATAAGAAATATAAAAGGAAATAAAGGATAAAGAAATATAAGAAAAATAAAAGGGAATAAAAAATCTATGAGCATTAATACTACAAAACTTTTAAAAAAGTGTGAGAGAATTTTCTTGCTCAATAGAAGCAGAAGGATATTGGCCAAGTTTCCTTAAAGTCACATTTACTGGTTTATTGCAAGATGACAAAGTGCCTTGCCGTAGGTATTGCGGTGGTATATTAGGTGCCGTATTATCACGCTCAGTCCCTGGTGAGTCTATCAATTGTGACGCAACTACGGTGTTTTATATGCGGAAACCGGTCCAAAAGTCTCAGCAGCCAAATCTCCCGGCGGCTTCTTCCAGCTCTGACGTAAATGGAGATGACAAGTCCAGGAGAACAAGGACTATTCTTGCAATTTGAAAAAAAAAAAATCTCCCCTGAATGACAGATCATGTTGGAAAAAAAAAAACAAAGATGGGGCCTGTTGAATTTTCATGCCCCATCCTTTTGTTCTCTAAGTCTGGCAGTGCCTTATTCTCCGCTCATAACACAAGTGCTGTAAAGTCAAATATTAGAAAAAAAAAATACAGAAAATTGCCTAACGTAACAGGAAATTTGCCGGACTATCAGATATTCTGGATTATCGGATGGTCATTGAACAATGGTAAACAAAAAAAAAAAAGCCTGAAAAATATTGCGATTACTTAACCACTTTCTGACGCGGCCAATCTTTCAGGTTTGTTTTCTTTTTCCTCCCCTTAATCCAGAACTTTATATTTTTCTATAGACACGGTCGGTACCAGGGCTCGTTTCCTGCCAGAAGAGCCTTTTGAATGACCCCGTTTATTTTACCATAAAGAGCAATGGAAAAAAAAAAAATTGTGAAAAAAAAGCAATTCTGCCATTTATCTATTTTTTACAGCGTTGAAAAATAGCAATTGTGTCTTTCTTATTGTTTTGCGGAGTTTATCGTGCAGATTAAATCGTTTTACATTTTGATAGGTCGGACTTTTAACGGATGCGGCGATACCGAAAATCCTTATTTTTTTTAAACAGGGGGGGGGGGATGATTCAAACTTGTGGGATTTTTTTACATTTTTTTTTTTTTTTTTACTTTGCACTTCATCTTTGAACCTTCGATGATTTGATTTATTGTTCTATATCCAGTAAATAGACAAAATGACGATTTTTTAGGAAGCTTCGTAGGGGCGCAAAGGTGGTGGGGTCCCCCTGCAAACACCCCGGTCATCAGAAGTCGGGTACTGGTTAAAGGGGTACTCCATCTATCAATATATTTACTGTACCCACAGAATGGGGGGCATGTGTTAACGTTAGAGGAGGTCTGACTGCCGAGACCCCCCACTACGGCGGGGGTCCCACGTCCTCCTCTACGGTGCACGATGATAGCGAGCGCTGTACCTGGCCATTTATGCCCTACCTGTAATCAGTGGGACCGCCACTCCATGCAATTTTAAAGGGGGACACTAAACCCTCATTATCTTGCTTGGCCCGAACCAGTGAGCAAAAAGTAATATACAAAACTTGTCTTCCAACTTTAATACTCTTCTGTATGGGGGGAGGAATAGTCACAGCCGCATCAGATCCGACCATTTTTGGCTGCTACCCACTGACTCGCACCCCGATAATCCCACGCTACTACACGGGGGGCAATCCTCCGCCTGCTCCAGATACGACGCCATGGACCAATACAACCGGTGACAGCAGCACCATGCGTCCCCCCCAGTCCCGGCCACATACAGGACGGCATTCAGCAGTCCCAGCCGCCACGCTGTCCTAACCCTACCTTCTCCTCCGCCGGTGACTCCAGACAAGCTGTAACCCCTCCTCTGTGCATCTGAGCAAACCAGCTCCGCGTCTCGGGAGGTGTGTGTGCCCACGCCTCCGTGGAAATACTAGACAGAACATTTTCCCTCAATTTAACCCCTTTATCTTCTAAATGACATTGAATACAAAAGACATGCAGCTGCGGGGACTCAAACATATCATTCGAGCACGCCGAAGACCCCCGGCTAGCACTCGAGCATGCTCAGATAACACCTTATCCGACCACTTTTGCGCATCATTAGAATTAGCATGTGCATCGCAGTGTCGAAACGACTTCCATCTTTTTTCAGGAGGATTTGCTGTTGAATCGGTAGCCGGTGGTTGGTTCAGATCTCCGACGTCTGGAGGAGCGAAGCCTCCTTAGAAGTGATGTCCTCCTCCGCAGTTACCTCGTACTCCTCGTGGGTCCCTCTCTACTAGTCTTCTGTCTTAGAGTCCTTGATCTCCGCACTGAGACGAAGACGTCGGGTTCGATACTTGTAGGATTTTGTGGCCTCGCTATGAAATTACCTAATAAAAATCTATTCTTTACGGCTCGTCGCCTAGAAGACCCGACCACCGCTGCTGTCTAGCTTGTAAGAGGCTAGCCGAGGGGATTAGGAGGTAAGAGTGATCCTAGCCAGCATTAACAACAAAAACAGTGCTTAAAAAGCTTAAGAGAGCAGCTTGTAAGCGCTGCGCATGTTCTGCTGTCTAGCAGGAGTGGTCGGTTTCCAAGGCAATGAGCAGTAAAGTGTCAATATCTCAAGAACGGCTGCAAATTTTAACAAGCGGCAAATTGCTAAATTATCCGTATTTAGAAGCCCTATCCGACAATACCCCTCAATAAAGATGGGGGAAAAAAACCTTTAACTGTTGAAATGAACAGCCAGCCCCCTTCACACGGATGCCAGAAAACGGTTTCTTGGGTAGGCTCGCCGCCGTGCTCAATACAAGGACACTGGTAAATTGCAAATATTTACACTTATATTCTATTTGGACAACAATCCCAAAAAGTGTTTTCTTTTAAGAAATGTCTAGAATTCAAATACAAAAAGTATCCAAAAAAAATAAATAAAAAGAAAAATAAAATAAATAAATAAAAGCTGTGTGGATGCAAAAAAAAAGAGAATTATTAAAATCAGAGTTTTTGCAAATTTGCTGCAAGTTTCACTTTGGAGAGGTGCATGCAAACCCCCAAAATGCCACATGATACCCCCTAGTCACTATGACATAGCATATAGTGAGACTGGTACTTGCCAGGACTGTTAGATCCAGGACTACCACTCTCTGGATTCCTCCAGTGCGGACGCTCTCGATTTCCCGCCTTTTGATAAAAGCATGGTCGCCCCACGTGACAAAGAAAGAGACAGAGGATTTCACATGCAAAAAAAAACGAGGACGGCAGGTTACCCAGAAAAGGAGACCCATGCAAGCGGAGGGCGATATCAATTGTTTGACATCTGAAAAGTACCAACCCCAGACGGCTCCGTGAATGGAGAAGCGTGCACCCGGCGGGCGCATTATTACACCTCCTGTATGTGGCCACACATTTCCTGAGGATTACAGGCGCAGACGTTTCCTTCCCGATATGGTCTGCACATTTTAAGAAGGTTCCTCCAAAATGAGTTATCAAAAATCCGTGCTCAATCTCCCTACAGCGCCCCCGGAGGGGAAATGAAGCTTTGCATGGTACCTATGGAAATCAAATAGGATGGATGTTTTGGGTCCTCCGGGGATTCCCGTCCCCTCGATGCATCTCTACGATTCGGGCGCGGTGACCGCAAAGCGGAGGCCAACGAATATCCACGAGGATACGAAAGTCTTCGCCTCGTGCGAAGGAAGGGGCCTGGCTGGGAATGATCTTGAACGTCTACAGATCTTCTTTTAAATGTCTGAATGAATGGCTGAGAGCTGACACCACCCGTGGAGAGGTTTAAAAAAAAAATCTAGAAAAAAAAAAATTGTAAATAATTTGCATTTTTAGGAAACACAAACTAAAAAAATCCAACCTAAGCCTGAACGTATAGAATTCCACCGGGACTGATCCGTCCTCTCCTTCGGCGAGTTACAACACGTCCGCTGCCGGCATGAAGTCTGTAATCCGCGTACAATGCGGAATATCATTATCTGCAGCCATTTACGCCGTCCTCGCGAACGATAATTTACAGAGAATTTGCCCACGGCACAGCGGTGGAGATTATATAACGCGAGACGTAAGACCCACGTAATCCCAAATACAGGCGCAAGATTATGGTAGAAGATACCCAACGGCCTAACCCCCCCGTTACTCCAAACAGGGTCCTAAAGGTGGTGGTCTCCAAACCGGGGGGCTGCTCCTTCATGTTAATGTAAAAGTCACTGTGCCGAATCACAAAGCCGGACGGTAAGGCCTGAAACGAAATCTGGTCATCGGATTCATGCTGCCCGAACCCGTCCCGCACCCATAGGGAGAGACTTGTCAATCTAGAGGTGCGGGCGGGGAGAATCTGACCATTTTTTAAACCATATTTTCTCTAAAACACACTTGATTTATGCTGTCTTTATTCGAGCAGCATGACTTAGATGACAGGTTATTCCCAAAAAGAGTAAATTATTCCCTGTCCATAGTACTGATCGCTGGTGGTCCGACCGCTGGGACCCTCACTCATCCTGACAATCTATCCATGCAGCTTGATCGGAGCAGAGGTGCGGCGCACCCTCGATCCTCTGCTCCATACACTCCTGGAGAAAGAAGAGTAGAGCGCGCGTTGCTTTTCCAACAGTACAAAATATTTTGTTTGCCTAAGACACAACACCCCTGGGGGCAGCCGGAACCACCTAATCATTAAAATACTACGGAAAGAACCTGCCTATGCCTACTGATGTGGAAAGGGGCTCTCCGCTTTGTCAGACAGGTTCCTGGACTATAGGATGATCACAGGGTGTTGGGGGGGGACGATGACGCAAAAGTTTCTATCCCACCAGCGCCACCACAGGGTAAATGATGTATTGCACAATTCCTATTAAAATTATCAGCCTTTTATAGAAATGCATGAAAGTGCCGGGTGGTCACGTAGAAAGCACTGAACTTTGCTAAATTATTCAAAAGAAATAAAAAAATAGTCCTGTTATAAATGGATGAAAAATGCGGATGGCAAGAGACGGTCAGTAATCTGAGAGGCGCACACACCGACTACGTATTTGCCGTCCAGACCTGGTCATTACGGATAAAAGCCGTAATCTAAGCTGCTATTTCGCTTCCCGGTCTGTCATCTAGGCTGCCAAATATCAGCGGGGTGAGAGTCACCCCTAAAGTTATTGGTACTTCTAAGGGTGTGCTCACGTGACGCTTTTTCCAAGATTTTAGTATATATTAAGCATCAGGATCCAAATAAAAAAACAGCCATAACTGCCCAATGTGTTAGTTCTGCCAGCACTATAGGATCGGGAACATCCTTTCGCTTAGATACGAGAATGCATTCTGCAAGATTTACTTGTCCTGAACTAAAAAAAAACTGCCTCTGTTATGTTTGTCGACCATGGACGGCGGCAAGATGTTGGGATGGAAATAAAGGTTCCTATCGTTTGCTGGAATCATAATAACGAAGCTGTTGAAAAACTACAACTCCCAGCATTCCCTGAAAGGCACTGTGTAAGCAACAGTAATGCTACATGTCAGTGCGCATGATTGATCGCCACTCCATTCACACGGCGACCACCACCAGTCATGACGTTATTCCCCATCTCATGAATACTGGACAATTTCCAAACTTGAGAAATCCCAACTGTACGTTAAATACTGAAAAGAAAAATATAAATAAAATTCTTTAAAAAAAAAAAAAATTAACCTGTGTGTTAAATACAGAGAAAAAATATATAAAATGCTAAAAAAATAAGCTGTGTGTTAAATGCAGAAAAAAAAAAAAGATATAAAAAAATTCTAAAAAAAAATAAACTGTACGTCAAATCCAGAGAGAAAAATATATAAAACACAAAAAAAATAAGTAAACTGTACGCTAAATAGAGGAAAAAAATATATATAAA
This sequence comes from Ranitomeya imitator, assembly GCF_032444005.1. Classification (NCBI taxonomy): domain Eukaryota; kingdom Metazoa; phylum Chordata; class Amphibia; order Anura; family Dendrobatidae; genus Ranitomeya; species Ranitomeya imitator. Next base: position 31,868,663 of record NC_091291.1, read on the forward strand.
ATTCTAAAAAATACAAAAAAACTGTACATAAAGTACTGAAAAGAGAATATTTAAATTCTAAAAAAATATATAAAATTAAACTGTACGTTAAATACTGAAGAAAAAAAATATATAAAATTCTAAAAATATAATTAAACTGTAAGTAAAATTCTGAAAAGAGAGGAAAAAAAATGCCAGACATTGTTTTTTGGTCTCCCCCAAAAATGTAATAAAAAGCAAACAAAGCGCTGTATGAATCCCAAAATAATATCAATAAAAATGTCAAATATGTACGAAACACAAAGCCTCGCAAAGTTGTAGCGACGGAAAAATAAAAACATCACTGGTCTTGGAAATTAGTGATAAAAACTACATTTTTTTAACCACTAAATTAAAAAAAAAAAAAGCCACAATTTTGGGATCCTGCCAGGATACGGACCTGGATAATCCTGTGGACATATTACTTTTACTGCATATTGAACATGACGTAATAACGTTATTACGCGCCTTAGCGACAGCTCGTAGCTTAGCGACAGCGGCGCTCTGAGACAAGTGACCATTCGTACAGTGACAGCTGCATTACCGAATCACAAAAACCTCACATAATCCCAAAAGTGACCCAAAAACAGAAACGCTGCCCCTAGCAACAAATAACAAATCCTTATTGCCCCCTAGCAACCAATCACGGCGCAGCTTTCATTGATAATTCGGCTCTGCAAATGTGTAAGCCGCGCTGTGACTGGTTACTTTTTAGTTTTTCATTTAGACTCTTTTTATCAACCTTCGGCATTGCTGCTTTCCCCGTCAGCTCTGTCCCCGCCTCCACGTGCTTTCTATGACTGTCGGTTCTGACAGTTCCCCCCCTAATGTCAGTATCTGCCCTCGGTTTCTCCCGCCCCTGTCCGTCTGTACCAGCAGGATACATACCGTTGTTATTATTAACAGGGATGATTATTTAAACCCGCAGGACCTGCAGAATAAATGTCACTAGAGCCGAACACGCGTGGAATGTTCACCACAAACACTAGAGGACCGCGCGGAAAATGTTGTCTCCAGTGCTGCCGCCATTTTGTTGTGCACATTCCCATTGCACGCTGTGCTCTGAGGTCTCCAGAAAGATGGCGCCCGCTCACTCTCACAGTATTGCATCAGCCAAATCTTATTGGAGGATGAGTCCTCACCCTAAACTTAGCCGTGTGTCACTCTGGAGCGCTGAGGTGTCCTTTTTTTGTGTCTTTGACGTGAGATTTAGTTATAGGGCTGTGACACCTGAATGGTCACTGATCAGAGACACTTGTGCATCCCTTCATTCCAGTCCATTAATCCAGCTCCTAGTTATCAATATAAATTAGACTTCAAGAGATTGTTAACCTCTCGGGACATAAATGCCTGTATTTGGGGGTTAAAAATCATGTTTGCAATTGGGTTTCATTAAAAATGTTGCACCTCTTGGCTTTTACAGACCCTACACGATTAACTTTGAGGTGGTCTGTCAGAAATCAACTGAGAGGAGCTCAGAAAAGGACAGAACGCGCTCACTGATGGATCCTCAGTTCACTCATGGTGAACCCAGAAACAGACAGTACAGCACAAATGCCATAAATGTGAAAAGATGCAACCGCTAGGGAACCACTACACAAGACCTCCAGGGAAAACGTACTGTGACATACACAAGACCCCTAGGGAAAACTTCCCAAATCAAAGGATAACGCGCTGGATCAGGGACAGTGGGGAGGAAGGTGTCACTGGTGACTGGATCACACATCATGTGTTTCCCAGCTCTTGACCACTTCTACATTGATAGTTTGACTTGCAGCCTTCACTGAGGACTTGTGTTGCTGACAGTCGGGTGTAAGGGCCGAAGTCACGGAGGTCGCAACCAGGTCCGCACGGGTCAGGGGCCATCTTATGCCAGCGCAAACTTCAACTGGATGTGCGTTCTCGGATGCATATATATAGAGACATATATACCAGGATGGGACCAGGATAAGGGACATTTACGAGGATGGGGGATATATATAGACCAGGATGGAGCCCAGGATAAGGGACATATATACCAGGATGGGACATTTACGAGGATGGGGGCTATATACGAGGATGGGATATATATATATATATATATATATATATACCAGGATGGGACCAGGATAAAAGACATATATACCAGGATGGGGGATATATATACCTGGATGGGGGATATATATATACCAGGATGGGACCAGGATAAAAGACATATATACCAGGATGGGGGATATATATATATATATATTTATATATATATATATATATATATATATACCAGGATGGGGGATATATATTGTTACAGAACCCCCAGCACCAAGAATGTTATGCAATATATGTATGTATAATAGTTTCCATGTGAAATGCATCAGTCCACAGGCTGCGCCCCTGGACAAGATATTCTCTTTCTGACCTCCCCCCACCTTTGCAATTCCCACAGTAAATATTGGCAGGCTCCGGCCCCCTGCGGCTATTGTAATGTATGTCTGGCCAGCTGTTTTCCTATCGGCCTGCCCTGTGTATCTGTGTTATATATTCTGTGTGCTGTAAATAAAGGTTGTTCTTAGGGTATGTGCACACGTCAGGATTTCTTGCAGAAATTTCCTGAAGAAAACCGGAAATTTTCTGCAAGAAATCCGCATTTTTTTTTGCGTTTTTTCCCCGTTTTTTTCGCGGTTTTTTTTTAGCATTTTGCAAGCGAAATTAGCTTGCAGAATGCTAAAGTTTTCCAAGCAATCTGTAGCATCGCTTGGAAAACTGACTGACAGGTTGGTCACACTTGTCAAACATAGTGTTTGACAAGTGTGACCAACTTTTTACTATAGATGCTGCCTATGCAGCATCAATAGTAAAAGATAGAATGTTTAAAAATAATAATAAAAAAAATAAAAAATGGTTATACTCACCCTGCAAACAGCCGATCTACTCAGCGGCGTCCGTTCCTATAGATGGTGTGTGTGCAGGACCTTCGATGACGTCGTGGTCACGCGACCAATCACAAGACGGCGACGTCATCGCAGGTCCTTCACACAGACCATCTATAGGAACAGAAGCGGCAGCATGCAGCGCAGAGAGGCGGGAAGACACCGGGGCCATCAGAGGGTGAGTATATCACTATTTTTTATTTTAATTCTTTTTTTTTTACCAATTATATGGTGCCCAGTCCGTGGAGGAGAGTCTCCTCTCCTCCACCCTGGGTACCAACCGCACATAATCTGCTTACTTCCCGCATGGAGTGCACAGCCCCATGCGGAAAGTAAGCAGATCAATGCATTCCTAGGTGTGCGGAATCCCCGCAATTCCGCAAATTTAATGAACATGTTGCTTTTTTTTCCGCAATGCGATTTTTTCGCGGAAAAAAATGCAACATTTGCACTAGAAATGCGGAATACACTGTAAATAATAGGAGGCATATGTAAGCGTTATTTTCGCGTTTTAATCACGTTTTTATAGCGAAAAAACGCGAAAAAAATGCGAAAAATACTGAACGTGTGCACATGGCCTTAGACTGGAAATACGTGGGGTAGCAGTCAGCTTTTATATGCTCTCATGTAATCAAGAAATTTCTGCCAGCGTCCTTCATTCAGAATCTAGCAAAAGCAGATTGGACCTCCTGAAACACGGGGTGGTACTGAAAGAGGTACCCCAGCTTGGTAGACTCCGTTACATATATATACCAGGATGGGACCAGGATAAGGGGCATATATACCAGGATGGGGGATATATATATATACCAGGATGCAGGATATATATATACCAGGATGGGACCAGGATAAGGGGCATATATACCAGGATGGGGGATATATATATATATACCAGGATGGGACCAGGATAAAAGACATATATACCAGGATGGGGGATACATATCAGGATGGGGCCCAGGATAAGGGACATAAAAACCAGGATGAAGGGCATATGTCGGTGCTGGACTGGCAATCCGGCAATTCTGGCAAATGCCAGTAGGGCCGGTCTGGTTGTGGGCCGCCTTGTCTGCTACATTGTTAATGGAATCGGTGATCTCAGGACACCCATACTGTTGAGAGTTGTGATGGAGCACAAAGTCGCTGACTCTGTCACTTACCCCAGCAGGTCACGGGTATCACTAGCACTATTGGTCTTGTAGTAAATCTTGCTTTCCTACACACACCAGGATGGGGGGAGCCCCAGGTCCAAATCTTGCACCGCGGCCCATCGGACTCTAGTTACACCGCTGCTAACAGTAGTCGCTGCCGCCTTGAATAAAGCGCTGCATCCTCCTGACCCTAAAAAGTGAATGACCCCACACCCGAACCACGCACCCTACACGTGTGTCTACAGCCGCCGTCTCTGCTCACACACAACCCACGTCCCTGCACCACACATACCGAGAGTGACTTGTCGGCCGATCTATGGGGCACTCATGATACGTTTTGTTCAGGATTAGTGAACCTGCCGCCGGAGTTAGGAGCTTCACCGTCTCTACATCGCGGCTGTGACCTTCCCGACGTCACCAGTTTTCTTCCTAGAGGAGCTGGCAAATCTGAGAAAGTGACCTTAGAGAACATTTACTTATCGCTCAGCGCAGATCGCAGTACAAGCAAAACCTTCCTTCTGTTTGCTTTATTACAGCAGAACATCAAATAATAAAGTAATAGTAACTCATGCCGCAGCCTTCTGTACACAGACGCCGTGGGCATGAGTGTGCCCGATTTATCACTGGGCTCATAGACTCCATGTAGAGGGCATAGACTGGTCCCAGTGTTACCGTGGTGGCTATGGGACTTACGGACTGGCCGGCGGCTCTCCCCACCCGAGCGTGACAGCTTACTATATTTCTATACAGCTGCCATGTTCAGGTCAGCAGAGCCGCCGGCCAGTCCGAGCGCTGGGTCCGATTTATACAACCCCCTTAACATTAGGTCAAGCTTAGGACCAGTCATATCTGCATTGTAGATAGCTGCAGGAGCCCCCGTCTATCCCAAGTACCAGCAGACACGGCAGCGCCATCGCTGGGACGGCGCCGGTCCGAGAGGTGAATATGTAGCGTGTTTATTTTACATGGGACACTATGGGATTGTCCGAGTAATACTCTTGAATTCATCATCCCTCTCTTGGACTCATTTTAATTCACACATGGATTTTCATAGTAAGTACACCAGCCTCATTGGTTCCAGATCTATTTAATATAGTGTTCTGAAAATGTGATCAACCCAACATTACGACATATGGATGTCATAGAGGTGTACTTCCCACCCCTCCCAAAAAAAAAAAAAAAGCCATATAAGAGCCACTAACAAGCCAGCTGGATGACTCCATTTTTTCGTTCTATGGCCATTCTTTTGAATTTCCACATAATGGCAGAGGATATAAGCAGATGTCTGTAAATCCGCGGTTTACCATTTTAGAGGGGTTGGTTTCACTTTGGCTGCTTCATCTGGGGTTTGCCTACCACATTATTATATCCGGCAAAAAAGATGGACAAAAAAAGGTCAAAATAAATCCAAAATTTCATGTATTGACTCATTGAACTCAATTACTCCATCTGATTCAAATTTTCTAGCTAAGGAGACAGAAGCCCCTGATGAAGCCCTGAACGGGATGTGAACCCAGCCCAGCTCCAAACCTTCATCCAGATTCCCCAGCTCCGCTGATTCATACAGATAATCGTTCCCACACCCCTTGCTGGGAATTTTTGTCCCCATTTTAGTTATATAATGTGCTGGCATCTTATCAATGTATATCAAATATATCCATCCCATTATCAGAGCAGGTTTTTCTGCATTCTCTAAAAATTATGCGCATCAAAAACATATACCGGCACGTAGTTAGTTCTCGGTACAGTAATGCTGGATCAATACTAGCTCAAGAGGTATAGTAATATACAGGCAGGCTCCTACAACAACGGCCGGGATCAGAGATCACTCAGATCCGGGTTGTTTAACAGTGACCACAGCATCGAAGTGGTTAGACAGATGGAGAAAGCTCCCTCTGTCACCCCATTGGCCCTCTGCAAGACGTTCACAGGGAGCCAAGAAGTACAACCATGGCATGTCCGAGTCCAATATATTTCCAAAAAGAAGGATAATAATATACAGCTGCCATTATATTCCCTATAGGATTTGTCACCCATTCTTCATTATTCAGCGATACACATTGTTGGATTTGTGCCTTTTTTAATCTAGTTTTTAGTGGGTTTTTTTGCGCCTGTTTTTCATCTTTGCCTCATTTTTCATTTACTATGTCCCTCCATATTATAGGCGTTTTCCTGTTTTTACTTTTTTATGTTCATCATCATGGGCAGAGTTTTATCCTTCCGGGTGTATTTGTCTGATTCATCTATTGAACTACTTATTGATTTTTTTTATAAAGTGGCAAAAATCCACTTCTATGATTTTTTTTTTTGCAAATGTGATTTTTTTGTAAGCAAATTTTGCAACATTTTAGCAGAAAATGTGACTTTTTAGCCAGATTTAGTCTTGTTAGCTAATTGGGCATAGTCTTTATTAGATAAGTCGATGACCACTCCCACTTGGCTAAAAGACTGTATTTGCAGATAGGGCCATATCTCAGGAATGGAGAGGTGCAGGAACGAAAGAAAAATAACGTCAGTATAAGAATGCACCTCTGGCTCCAACAAGGGTCCCCAATTATCACGGGTCTTTTGCCAAGGGAAACCAAGCCAGCTAACGGATGCCCACTTAGGGAAATATAGGTTTTTTTCTGTCTCATATAAGGGGAGGATTTCAGCAAAATTTTCAGTAAAATGCTCCTCTATCATTAATACTTCAAGACCCATTTATTTCGTTGCTGCACCCTTGCTTACAGAAAACTCTGTGGCACCTTGCTTACAGAAAACTCTGTGGCACCTTGCTTACAGAAAACTCTGTGGCACCTTGCTTACAGAAAACTCTGTGGCACCTTGCTTACAGAAAACTCTGTGGCACCTTGCTTACAGAAAACTCTGTGGCACCTTGCTTACAGAAAACTCTGTGGCACCTTGCTTACAGAAAACTCTGTGGCACCTTGCTTACAGAAAACTCTGTGGCACCTTGCTTACAGAAAACTCTGTGGCACCTTGCTTACAGAAAACTCTGTGGCACCTTGCTTGCAGAAAACTTTGTAGCACCTTGCTTACAGAAAACTCTGTGGTACCCTTGCTTGCAGAAAATTAGCGGCAAAAATTGACTTGTGCCGTAGATTTAAAATCTGCAATATGTCGACTTTTCCTGCAGATTATTGCTGTGAATTTCACAGAAATGTGAAATCTGCAGCATTTCTGCACCAAAATTAGCCCGATTCTGCAGGAGAATAGTCTCATTTGGATGTACCCGAATTATGCGGCCATTTCAGTGCGGCTCGGAAGAAGCTGTCGTACTCAAGTCATGTAGTACAGATGAGGGCCGGAAAGAAGGCTCCGGAATCAAGCATATAGAGTTTTTGCAGCAGATTTTATTTTTACCGTTCGGAGCTGCTATTTTTAACCCTTGTAAGACATGACGGTAAAAAGTAAGTTATTATAGCGGGGGTATTGCATAAGCACAGGATTGTCTGCGGTCCAGATACCAATCTGAACACATTAAGACCTTTTACTGTGAAGTATAAGACGGCGATAATTATGATATTCGCAGAAGCTTAATTTTTTTTTTTTTTTTGGGGGGGGGGGGTTAAAAAAAAGTGTTGTTATGTGCGGTCGGTATATAAAGTTACTTGTCCCAATATTCCTGATCCTGCACTTACTGGTGTGAACTGTGCCGTCCCGGCCTCTTAGGGGTCTCCGTTTTCCTCGGGGGTCCTCGCTCTCACCTGCAGCGGTCAGCCAGATGTGCAGCAGCGCCACGTGGAGCCGTGTTGGCATTCCTCGGCCCACGCCTTCTCTCCTCCTCTCCGTTGCAGAACACAGTTTTTAACCCATTTCGTGCTGGGTTACGTATCCTGCACGTTATAACTAATAGCCACGCGGAAAAATACACGTTAAGCTGCAAAACTGCATGCGACTTACTAATCAACCGGCGACGACCGGCATGTTGGTGCAGATTGTGCCGCATTACTGCAGCTCCTCGCCTTCCATGTGTGAACAAACCTTTATTATCTGGTGACTGATGCGCTAAAAATGGGCTTTTCTATTTTGGAAAATCCCTGTCCCTCCATTTGCAGTTTGTTTTAATTAATTAATTAGAGTTATACTCCCTCTCTCCATGTCCAGAAATTTACTCCCTATCCCCAGGTCCAGTGCAGTACTCCCTCTCCCTAGGTCCAGATTTTAATTCCTTTCCACAGGTCCAGCGCTTTACTCTATCTCCCCAGGTCGTTATTTACTCCCTCTCCCCAGGTCCAGATATTTACTCCCTCTCCCCAGGTCCAGTGCAGTACTCCCTCTCCCTAGGTCCAGATTTTAATTCCTTTCCACAGGTCCAGCGCTTTACTCTATCTCCCCAGGTCGTTATTTACTCCCTCTCCCCAGGTCCAGATATTTACTCCCTATCCCCAGGTCCAGTGCAGTACTCCCTCTCCCTAGGTCCAGATTTTAATTCCTTTCCACAGGTCCAGCGCTTTACTCTATCTCCCCAGGTCGTTATTTACTCCCTCTCCCCAGGTCCAGATATTTACTCCCTCTCCCCAGGTCCAGGGCATTACTGCCTCTCACCAGGTCCAGATCTTTACTACCTTTCCACAGGTCCAGCACTTTACTCCATCTCCCCAGGTCCAGTATGTTACTCCCTCTCCCCACTCCATATATTTACTCCCTCTCCCCAGGTCCAAAATTTTCTCACTCTCCCCTGGTCCCGGGCGTTACTCCCTCTCCCCAGGTCCAGATCTTTATTTTCTCTCCCCAGGTCCATGCGTTACTCCCTCTCCCCAGGTCCAGTGCTGAATCTTTTACCGCTGCTCCTGGTTTCTGTTATCATCTAGCATCACTTTAAGAGCCCTGCAGACAATCATTGAGCTCCGTGACAGGCCGCAGTGCTGTCCATATGACGTCAGCGTTGCAGTCTGTCGTTGAATGCTATCTACTTGGGCAAATCTGCCAAGCTCACTGATTGTCTGCAGCGCTCTCAACGTGAGTTTTGCAGAAAAAAACAGACACCAGAGACTCAGTGCTGGACCGGGGAAGGGTGAATAAATGCAGTTGTTTATATATATATATATATATATATAAATATATATATATATATACTTGGGCAGAGCTGCTGATTGTCTGCAGCGCTCTCAATGTGACATTAGTACTGCAGAGAAAAGCAGACACCAAAGACTCAGCGTTGGACCAGGGAAAGGTGAATAAGGATTTTTTTTTACAATCTGTACCAGGGGACAGGGGTTTTCCGAAACTGAAAAACCCGTTACATGGCAGAGTTCTCGGCGGTTACAGCGTTCTCCCGGACTCTTATATTAGTACACGCTATGTGCTTATCATACTAATGTGCTATGAAATGTATGCGTCCATACTTCACAACTTTTATAGAGTAGAAAGAAGGACAAATTGTGGGGCAAATTTTTGGTTGCACCTCCTGGCCACCTCCATTTACCATTTTCTTACATTTTTGCTGCATTTTTTTATTTGATGCAGTTTTTTTTTTTCAAATTTGCAGTAGTATTTTTAATGTGTTTTTTTTTTAATAGAGCAGAAAATCTTTGATACTGCACTTTAAAACCCACCTACATTTTTTTTTGCATGCCTTTTCAACATGCATTAACAGAAGCCTATAGGGAAAGAAAGCATCTGCATGCATGGCCTCTAAGTCTCCTCACTCTGACATGCCAAGATTGGCATGTCACTCTCCACAAAGAGAAACGTTACCCCTTAGATCTTTAGACCGACAGTGGCAGGAGTTTTCATGAAATCACATCAGATTTTTTCGTTTTGGTGAATTTGTTTTCTCTATAGGCTTCTATGTGGAGCCTGGAAAAAAAGCATGTAAAAAAAAAAAAAAAGAAGAAGAGTTGCATTTTTAAGTGCAGAATCAAAGTTTATCTTTACTTACAAAAAAAAGTGCATTATATTTTTATTTAAGGATTTAGTGGAGAAAAAAAATTAATTCACGTACGTTAATTTTTACGCAATTTATTGATCAGTGTAAAATATCTGTTCACAGTATTGATCAAGTTGCTGTAATTTCAGTTTACTAAATATATCTGTTATTTGCTGATTTAAGATGTTTATTTTTTTTCCAAAGTGTATTAAAAATGTAATTATTGTAATTATTTTCATTATTTTTTAATAATAAGAAGAAATAAAATCGTTGACTTTTATTTTATTTCTAGAATACAAGGACATAGAAATGCACTGATATATGGAGATGTATCTCTATGTGCCAGTACAATCTGCCTGTAAGGAAGTGGAATGTGATGCATCTTCAACTACAAAACATTTTCTGATTTGTCAGTGCAGCCTGTGGCATGTGCCTTTTGGTGCTTCCTCCAATGATATAAGTTGGGGGTTCGAATCCCGGGGAGGTCAGATTTAAAGAAAAAAAAAGTTATTTTGCATATACAACCTTTCTAGCAGCAGGAGGATATGACATTCCTTAGATGTTCCAAAGTGACATCTAGTGGCAAAATATTATTACTGCCACTTAACAGGACTCTACCAGATCACGCTGCGATATCTAATGGATCTCATGAGTGTTGCATCCTGCGAGGGGTCTATATTGTCATTATTATGTATTTTTTTGATTCTTGAGAACTACAGCTCTGTATACAATGTAATGACCAGTGATGCCTAGTTTCGGGCCCCTACTGATTTTGAGATATATGCAGTATATAAGTCCTGGACAAACCCCCTAAGGCCGAGTTCACACAAGCATATTTTGCAGTCTGTGTATACACCCCATAATGTCCGTCTGTCGGACCATATTGAGTGACTGCAGACTTGTACCCCAAGGTCAGACCACATAGAGTGACTGCAGACTTGTACCCAAGGTCAGACCACATAGAGTGACTGCAGACTTGTACCCTAAGGTCGGACCACATAGAGTAACTACAGACTTGTACCCCAAGGTCAGACCATAAAGAGTGACTACAGACTTGTACACAAGGTCGAACCACAAAGAGTGACTGCAGACTTGTACCCTAAGGGTGGACCACATAGAGTAACTACAGACTTGTACCCCAAGGTCGGACCACAATGAGTGACTGCAGACTTGTACCCCAAGGTCGGACCACATAGAGTGACTGCAGACTTGTACCCTAAGGCTGGACCACATAGAGTGACTGCAGACTTGTACACTAAGGACAGATCACATAGAGTGACTGCAAACTTGTATCTAAGGTTGGACCACATAGAGTGACTGCAGACTTGTACCCTAAGGTTGGATCACATAGAGTAACTACAGACTTGTACCCCAAGGTCGGACCACAATGAGTGACTGCAGACTTGTACCCAAGGTCGGACCACAAAGAGTGACTGCAGACTTGTACCCTAAGGTCGGACCACAAAGAGTGACTGCAGACTTGTACCCTAAGGTTGGACCACATAGAGTGACTGCAGACTTGTACACTAAGGACGGATCACATAGAGTGACTGCAAACTTGTATCTAAGGTTGGACCACACGGAGTGACTGCAGACTTGTACCCTAAGGTTGGACCACATAGAGTGACTGCAGACTTGTACACTAAGGACGGACCACAAAGAGTGACTGCAGACTTGTACCCTAAGGTTGGACCACATAGAGTGACTGCAGACTTGTACACTAAGGTCGGATCACAAAGAGTGACTGCAGACTTGTACTCTAAGGTCGGATCACATAGAGTGACTGCAGACTTGTACACTAAGGACGGATCACAAAGAGTGACTGCAGACTTGTACCCTAAGGTTGCACCACATAGAGTGACTGCAGACTTGTACCCTAAGGTTGGACCACATAGAGTGACTGCAGACTTGTACCCCAAGGTCAGATCACATAGAGTGACTGCAGACTTGTACACTAAGGTTCTACCCTAAAACCTACACCAAAAACACCAACTACAGGTTACAAGATAATTACCTTTGACAATGGGGCACAGGAGATACAAAATATCCTCAAAAAACATTGTCCCATGCTATTAATGGATTCTGAGATGGGCACAGAGCTTACTGAACAATCACTGATCACATATAGAAAGGGTCGCTCACTGAGGGACACACTTGTCAACAGTCACTTTAAGAAACCTGTCGTAGGTACATGGCTGCCCAACGATGCCCAAATGCACCGCCTGCTCCCACATTACTCCTGGGAATACATTCACCAGTAATGTAAACAATATAAAGTAAAGGAATTCATCAATTGTAGTAGTAAAGGGTGGTCTATAAGGCCACCTGTACCTGTGGGGAAAACGGTCAGGGTATGCAAACACAGGATTGGGGAGCACATGGGAGACATCCTCCACCAAAGAGATTCCCCTATGTCACGACACATCTTTGCCATGGGGGAGACATTCGCTTCATGAAATTTATGGGCACTGAAAGGGTAGACAACCCACAGAGGGGTGGGAACTGGGACGGGTTGATTTTGCAAAAGGAAACCAGATGGGTTTTTCATTTGAAGACTGTGGTGCCAGCAGGCCTGAATGAAGAACTCAATTATAGTTGTTCTATCTTAGACACTTTAGTTTTGTCTGTTTTTGTCTTACCCTTTGTAAGTCCTCCTAAGTGCCAATACCTTGATCATAAATGTAGTGGCCACCTGCTATTATTCCTTGTTCTAATACAGATTATTCTTTGTTTACCTACTTGCCGAGTTATATTGTGTCTATGTATTGATACTCGTTATAATTCCGTGGATAAGTGTCTTGTCGGCCTTATAACCCATGCTTGAAATGCGTCCTCCCTGTCTCGGAGGAATCAGCTAGGGTTGGGGACAACCTCGCAAGTTCTCCCCTGTGGAGCTCAGCGTTCCACCTATGTCTTTACATGACGGGGTCGACACCGGGAATGATTCCTCTGTGGAACGCATCATTCCACCTATACTCTAACACAGCGGAGCGGTCTTCACAATGGAGGAAAATGGAGGACTGTGCGTTCCATGGTCAGGCTGGGCAGCCGGCGTGCGCTCCAGCCATGTGTAAGTAGGTGCTTATTCGTGATTGGGTAATTTTTAACCCTTCCGTTTTGGATAATTGATGTTGATATATACATTTATTCTCTCTGGGCTTCTCTTGCTTCCCCCAACCACAGGAAGAACCCTGGAGTGTCCCCTTCTGTCTGCACTAGCAGTGTGTGCCCATATGTGCTAATACGTCCCCTGAGGATTCACATAATGATGAAACGCATCGGGAGGCACAGGGAAAGTACAGGGCCTTTATTGTAAGGCTCAGATGTAGACCACCCTTGTCAGGGCGAGAGTATTGGGGTCTAGGTTATGCCAGCCTCTGCAGGGTCTCTAAGGGCCGGTTTACCCCGTGTCTCTTGGTGGATCTCCGCTGTACCGCGATGACCTGCTGTCCACACATGAATGAGACCATTCCATACTATATCATCTATAGCTTGTTGGGTGGATATTGTTGCCTCACTTATGTTTATTATACCTACATCCACACAGGCAATTATGATTTTTTGGGTGGTTCTGTTAAGGTAGAAATGTTTTTTGGGCCACTGTCAAACTGCTTGTCCTCAAGTACCTATTAGGAACCACTTTGTGTTTCTACTGAGCCTGCTGTGTGAGTTAGATGGGTCTAATCCAGTCATTCTGTTCTTAGGACTGGAAACTGCTGTATGTACTATGTATACATTTGTGTCTATGCACTTCACTATACAGAGACACCTTTGTGCTTAGCCTACAACATATCTAGGTTAGGAGTGAGTTTTAATGTTTTGCAATAGAACCTCACCTTCCCTTTCAGGATAGCTCTTATTTTACTTATATTCATCAAAAATTACAGTATATTTTATATTTTCTCTATTGCTAGGTTGGACCACATGAGTGACTGAAGACTTATACCCTAAGGTTGGATAACATAGAGTCACTGTAGACTTGTACCCTAAGGTCGGACCACATAGTCACTGTAGACTTGTACCCTAAGGTTTGACCACATAGTGACTGCAGACTTGTACCCTAAGGTCGGACCACATAGTGACTGCAGACTTGTACCCTAAGGTCGGACCACATAGTGACTGCAGACTTGTACCCTAAGGTCGGACCACATAGTGACTGCAGACTTGTACCCTAAGGTCGGACCACATAGTGACTGCAGACTTGTACCCTAAGGTCGGACCACCTAGAGTGACTGAAGGCTTGTACCCTAAAGTTGGACCACCTAGAGTGACTACAGACTTGAACCCTAAGGTTGGATCACACAGAGTGACTGCAGACTTGTACCCCAAGCTCGGACCAAATAGAATGACTGAACACTTGTACCCTAAGGTCAGATCACATGGAGTGACTGGACACTTGTACCCTAACGTCGGACAACATAGAATGACTGGACACTTGTACCCTAAGGTCAGACCACATAGAGTGACTGGACACTTGTACCCTATGGTCGGACCACATAGAGTGACTGCAGACTTGTACCCTAAGGTCGGACCACACAGAGTGACTGCAGACTTGTACCCTAAGGTCGGACCACATAGAGTGACTGCAGACTTGTACCCTAAGGTCGGACCACAAAGTGACTGAAGACTTGTACCCTAAGGTCAGATCACATAGAGTGACTGGACACTTGTACCCTAAGGTCGGATCACATAGAATGACTGGACACTTGTACCCTAAGGTCGGACCACATAGTGACTGCAGACTTGTACCCTAAGGTCGGACCACATAGTGACTGCAGACTTGTACCCTAAGGTCGGACCACATAGTGACTGCAGACTTGTACCCTAAGGTCGGACCACATAGTGACTGCAGACTTGTACCCTAAGGTCGGACCACATAGAGTGACTGGACACTTGTACCCTAAGGTCGGACCACCTAGAGTGACTGAAGACTTGTACCCTAAAGTTGGATCACATAGAGTGACTGCAGACTTGTACCCCAAGCTCAGACCAAATAGAATGACTGGACACTTGTACACTAAGGTCGGACCACATAGAGTGACTGGACACTTGTACCCTAAGGTCGGATCACATAGAGTGACTGGACACTTGTACCCTAAGGTCGGACCACATAGTGACTGCAGACTTGTACCCTAAGGTCGGACCACCTAGAGTGACTGAAGACTTGTACCCTAAGGTCAGATCACATAGAGTGACTACAGACTTGTACCCTAAGGTCAGATCACATAGAGTGACTGCAGACTTGTACCCCACAATCGGACCACATAGAGTGAATCCAGACTTGTACCCTAAGGCTGGACATCCCCTTAAAGCGAACCTGTCAGCAGTTTTAGCCGATATAAGATACGGCCACCGCCTTTCAGGGCTTATCTACAGCATTCTATAATGCTGTAGATAAGCCCCCGGTCCGACCTGAAAGATAAGAAAAATAAGTTTTATTATACTCACCTGGGAGGCGGTCCGGTGCGGTCCGATGGGTGTTGCAGGTCTGTGACCGGCGCCTCCCATCTTCTTGTGATGTCGCCCTCCTGTTGCTTCATCGCTCCCCAGCACCGTGGCTCCTGCGCAGGTGTACTGATTTGCCCAGTAGAGAGCAGAGTAAAGAACTGCAACGTGCAGGCGCCGGGCCTCTCTGACCTTTCCCAGCGCCTGCGCACTGCAGTTCTTTACTCTGCCCTCTACAAAGCAAATCAGTACGCCTGCGCCGGAGCCACGGCAGGAAGCAAAGAAGAGGACGTCATCCCATGAAGATGGGAGGCGCAGGACCCGGACCTGCGACACCCATCGGACCGGACAGCACAGAACCGCCCCCAGTGAGTATAATAAAACTTGTTTTTCTCATCTTTCAGGTTGAACCTGGGGCTTATCTGCAGTATTACAGAATGATGTAGATAAGACCTGAAAGGCGGTGGCGGCATCTTATACCGGCCAAAACTGCTGACAGGTTCCCTTTAAATAAAAAGGGCAGTCTCAGACTCGGGATATGATTTATCTTATATTTAACCCCTTATGTAAACACAAAAAAGCCAAAAAATGTCCTGAAAAACATTTGCTTCTGGACATTTTGGGGCCATAATGATGGATCTCAGGAGACATTGGAATTTATTAAATAATGCCATAGCAGCAACTTTATATTATAACTGCAATGCAATCGATGACTTATTTATTAGCATAATTTCGAACATGTTTTGTAAGAACGACGCTTGTTTGACAATTTTGTCTCACGAAGCTTTCCGTTCGAATCAACCTGTTCCTATGGTAACGGTCGCGTTAAGCTTTTGAACGTCATAGCTCCGCGACGCCGCGCCTAGTTTCTGGTGGTTTTGTGCTCTATATTCCGACGTGACGTAATGAGGATGCGACGCCGCGCCATGTTTCTGGTGAGTTAGTGTTCTGCAGCCCGCGCAACGTCATAGTTCTGCGACGCCGCGCCATGTTTCTGGTGGGTTAGTTTTATGTAGTCGACGTAACGTCATAGTTCTGCGACGCCGCGCCATGTTTCTGGTGGGTTAGTTTTATGTAGCCGACGTAACGTCATAGTTCTGCGACGCCGCGCCATGTTTCTGGTGGGACGCAGTCATGTTGGTAGTACGTCATTAGCCGGAAGGGTGTCGTGGAACCTGCACAGAGCTGTCCACAGGCGGGGATTGTGCTTCACCTGCTAAGACACCGGGCAGCGAGCTCCTGGACAGGTACGTCCATTGTGGGGACCATGAGGGAGGATGAGAGGAGTAGTCGTCCCTTGTGGGGTGGGGAGGTGTCAGGAGACATAATGGTGTCACGTAACACCTCACTTGTCAAGGTTGAATGGGATTGTAATGGGGAAGGTGGACAGAGGGGGTTCGTCATGATGAGCAGTGACGTCACTATGACATCATGCTCGTGTTGTCAATAACTTTATTAAACCCTGGAGAGCCCCTTTAATTAAAGGAGAAACGCACCCTGCCTGCTGTCATCTGCGGAGGGGCCTCTGGGCCTTGTCTGACGGGGCTTATTTTGAGTTTCTGGGATGCGGATGCAATTACAGGGGGCTATAGCCTTCCTATAAGTGAACAGTGGGGGTCTCCGCACCAGACGCCAACCAATCACAACTTCTGAAGGGCAGTCACGCTTCCAAGAGGCGTTTTCACAACTGCTGATCACTGCTTGGACCCCTACTAATCACACGAATGGGGTGGGTTCCTCTTTGGAGCCGAGGTTCCTCCATTTGTGTCCAGTTTTGCTCTTGTTTGTTCCCGCTGCTCCCCTGGGTATCCTGTTTAATTATTTTGTTAATCCGCCATACGGCTCCAGAGATATCGGCCTTTCTGTGTAGCGCTAATTTGTATAGTCTACTATATAAAGCTGAATGTGTGTGTATGTCCGGGATTGGCATCTGCACCGTCGCAGCTACAGCTACAAAATTTTGCACAGTCACACGTCTGGACCCCGAGAGCGTCATAGGCTATGTTGTGAGGCGAAATTTTAACTCCGCGCTTTCCAATTCACCAAACTATTTTTCCCCTATCTACCTAATGGGGAAAAGTGAAAGGAAAAGTGTTGGAGGCAAATTGACAGCTGCCAGATGTGAACAAGGGGGACTTAAAGAATGAGAGCGATGGCGCCAAAGAGTATATACCGTACAGTTGCTAAGGTGGGACCCCGACATGGGATACTCACCACACACGGGGATATGAACACACACACAAAATGCGCCACAAACTACCACGTGCTTGAACACATACCACCCTCAGCACACATTTCACCACACATACACCATCCTCGCCACAGGAGGAGATGACATACAGGTATATACTATATACAGGAGGAGATGACACACAGGTATATACTATATACAGGAGCAGATTACCTACAGGTATATACTATATACAGGAGGAGATGACATACAGGTATATGCTATATATAGAAAATGACATACAGGTATATACTATATACAGGAGGAGATGACACACAGATATATACTATATACAGGGGAGATGACACACAGGTATATACTATATACAGGAGGAGATGACATACAGGTATATACTATATATAGAAGGAGATGACATACAGGTATATACTATATATAGGAGGAGATGACATACAGGTATATACTATATATAGGAGGAGATGACATACAGGTATATACTATATATAGGAGGCGATGACATACAGGTATATACTATATATAGGAGGCGATGACATACAGGTATATACTATATATAGGAGGAGATGACATACAGGTATATACTATATATAGGAGGAGATGACATACAGGTATATACTATATATAGGAGGAGATGACATACAGGTATATACTATATACAGGGGAGATGACACACAGCAGGTATATACTATATACAGGGGAGATGACATACAGGTATATACTATATACAGGAGATGACATACAGGTGTATACTATATATAAGGGAGATGACAAACATGTATATACTGAGGTGAAAATGAGAGGTGTGAGGTGAAAATGAAAAGGTGTGAGTGCAAAATGAGAGGAGTGAGGGAAAATAGTGTAGTGATCGGAAAATGACAGATGTGAGGTCAAAATGACAAGTGTTAGGGGGGAATGAGAGGAGTGAGGGAGAAAATGAGAGGTGTGAGGGGGAAAATTAAAGATGTGATTGGGAAAATGAGAGGCGTGATGGGAAAATAAGAGAAGTGACGTGCTATAACTAACCACAGATGTTTACAATGCCCAGGCAACGCCGGGCTCTTCAGCTAGTCTTTAATAAAGGGGGCGGTGCTCAGAGGTTAATTAAGCAGAGCAGCCTAAGACACGCCCCTGAGGATCCAGTGAGCCACGTCCCCTTTCTAAAATACTAAACACTAAAGGTAAAAAAGAAAGGGAGAATAATCAGGGGAAAAGCGGGAAGAAAAAAAAGATCAAAATCTGTCAACGTGTTTTTAAACTGGTCTTTAATTAGAGGACAGATGGCCGAGCACTGAGCTCCGCTGTCCCCACCAGTGTCATAGGCTGCCATCCTCATGATCGGTGCGGGCCTCCGTAATCAGTGACTGCTCAGCTGGCAGTGCCATAGCCAGACATTAGATTCCGGACACACGTATGATTATTGTATTATCTGCGTCCTCATATACCGGACGCCATAGCTGCTGCTCTGCCTGGTACCCAGCACCTAACGCCCAATGCTTTACATTTCGGTTCCTTATCCATGTAAAACCTCTGCTTGCTGTCAGCAAATGAAAACGTTCTTGATTCTATTCAGAAAACTGACCAGGTACAATACGATGTGGCGTTGTGACCTACGGACCCCCAAGCATCTGGCGACATCCCGGGCCTCTCTTCTGACTGACGCTCCCCATGTCAAAATCACGACAGCGCAAGGGCCTAATATTAATTAAAGGGGCCGAGGATACTGGCAGGTGTGAGAGGTCCGTAGGGTTCTGGTCCGGCTGCCACAGTCCTGAGAATCATATAACTCTTCAGGGAAAGAATATTTTCCCACCGGGGTCTGTGCGGACCTTGTCTCTTCTGATCTTTTCTGTCCCTGCCGGGGTCTGTGCGGGACCTTGTGTCTTCTGGTCTTTTCTGTCCCTGCCGGGACCTGTGCGGACCTTGTATCTTCTGGTTTTTCTGTCCCTGCCGGGACCTGTGCCTGACCTTGTATCTTCTGGTCTTTTCTGTCCCTGGCGGGGTCTGTGTCGGATCTTGTCTCTTCTGATCTTTTCTGTCCCTGCCAGGATCTGTGCCGGACCATGTATTTTCTGGTGTTTTCTGTCCCTGCCGGGACCTGTGCCACACCTTGTATCTTCTGGTCTTTTCTGTCCCCGGCGGGGTCTGTGCTGACCTTGTTTCTTCTGATCTTTTCTGTCCCTGCCAGGATCTGTGCCGGACGATGTATCTTCTGGTCTTTTCTGTCCCTACCGGGACCTGTGCCACACCTTGTATCTTCTGGTCTTTTCTGTCCCTGGCGGGGTCTGGGTCGGATCTTGTCTCTTCTGATCTTTTCTGTCCCTGCCGGGGTCTGTGTCAGATCTTCTCTCTTCTGATCTTTTCTGTCCCTGCCAGGATCTGTGCCGGACTATGTATTTTCTGGTGTTTTCTGTCCCTGCCGGGACCTGTGCCACTCCTTGTATCTTCTGGTCTTTTCTGTCCCCGGCGGGGTCTGTGCTGACCTTGTCTCTTCAGATCTTTTCTGTCCCTGACAGGATCTGTGCCGGACAATGTATCTTCTGGTCTTTTCTGTCCCTACCGGGACCTGTGCCACACCTTGTATCTTCTGGTCTTTTCTGTCCCTGGCGGGGTCTGGGTCGGATCTTGTCTCTTCTGATCTTTTCTGTCCCTGCCAGGATCTGTGCCAGACCATGTATTTTCTGGTCTTTTCTGTCCCTGCCGGACCTTGTATCTTCTGGTCTTTTCTGTCCCTGCCGGGACCTGTGCCACACCTTGTATCTTCTGGTCTTTTCTGTCCCCAGCGGGGTTTGTGCCGGACCTTGTCTCTTCTGATCTTTTCTGTCCCTGCCAGGATCTGTGCCGGACCATGTATTTTCTGGTCTTTTCTGTCCCTGCCGGACCTTGTCTCTTCTGATCTTTTCTGTCCCTACCGGGACCTGTGCCACACCTTGTATCTTCTGGTCTTTTCTGTCCCTGCCGGGACCTGTGCCACACCTTGTATCTTCTGGTCTTTTCTGTCCCTGGCGGGGTCTGGGTCGGATCTTGTCTCTTCTGATCTTTTCTGTCCCTGGCGGGGTCTGGGTCGGATCTTGTCTCTTCTGATCTTTTCTGTCCCTGCCGGGGTCTGTGTCGGATCTTGTCTCTTCTGATCTTTTCTGTCCCTGCCAGGATCTGTGCCGGACCATGTATTTTCTGGTGTTTTCTGTCCCTGCCGGGACCTGTGCCGGACCATGTATTTTCTGGTGTTTTCTGTCCCTGCCGGGACCTGTGCCACACCTTGTATCTTCTGGTCTTTTCTGTCCCCGGCGGGGTCTGTGCCGGACCTTGTCTCTTCTGATCTTTTCTGTCCCTGCCAGGATCTGTGCCGAACCACGTATCTTCTGGTCTTTTCTGTCCCTGCCGGACCTTGTCTCTTCTGATCTTTTCTGTCCCTGCCGGGATCTGTGCCGGACCTTGTCTCTTCTGATCTTTTCTGTCCCTGCCGGGATCTGTGCCAGACCTTGTCTCTTCTGATCTTTTCTGTCCCTGCCGGGATCTGTGCGGACCTTGTCTCTTCTGGTCTTTTCTGTCCCTGCCGGGGTCTGTGCTGGACCTTGTCTGTTCTGATCTTTTCTGTCCCTGCCGCGGTCTGTGCCACACCTTGTATCTTCTGGTCTTTTCTGTCCTTTCCGGGATCTGTGCGGACCTTGTCTCTTCTGGTCTTTTCTGTCCCTGCCGGGGTCTGTGCTGGACCTTGTCTCTTCTGATCTTTTCTGTCCCTGCCGGGATCTGTGTGGACCTTGTATCTTCTGGACTTTTGCTGTCCCTGCCGGGGTCTGTGCGGACCTTGTATCTTCTGGTCTTTTTTGTCCCTGCTGGGGTCTGTGCGGACCTTGTATCTTCTGGTCTTTTCTGTCCCTGCCGGGGTCTGTGCGGACCTTGTATCTTCTGGTCTTTTCTGTCCCTGCCGGGATCTGTGCCACACCTTGTCTCTTCTGGTCTTTTCTGTCCCTGCCGGGGTCTGTGCGGACCTTGTATCTTCTGGTCTTTTCTGTCCCTGCCGGGGTCTGTGCCGGACCTTGTATCTTCTGGTCTTTTCTGTCCCTGCCGGGGTCTGTGCCGGACCTTGTATCTTCTGGTCTTTTCTGTCCCTGCCGGGATCTGTGCGGACCTTGTCTCTTCTGATCTTTTCTGTCCCTGCCGGGGTCTGTGCCGGACCTTGTATCTTCTGGTCTTTTCTGTCCCTGCCGGGATCTGTGCGGACCTTGTCTCTTCTGATCTTTTCTGTCCCTGCCGGGGTCTGTGCCGGACCTTGTATCTTCTGGTCTTTTCTGTCCCTGCCGGGATCTGTGCGGACCTTGTCTCTTCTGATCTTTTCTGTCCCTGCCGGGGTCTGTGCCGGACCTTGTATCTTCTGATCTTTTCTGTCCCCTGCCGGGATCTGTGCGGACCTTGTCTTTTCTGATCTTTTCTGTCCCTTTCCCGGGATCTGTGCGGACCTTGTATCTTCTGGTCTTTTCTGTCCACGTCGTGGACTGGGCAGGGCCTTGTATTTTTTGGGTCTTTTCTGTCCCCTCGGGTGTCTGTGCAGGACCTTGAATCTTCTGAAAGTAGCATTGAATTGAATGTGTTCTAGGCCTTAATGCGTAAAGTATAAGCCGTGACTCATTTTTACTGGTGTCCAATGACGAGGAGGCACGTTAGGACTGTTGAAGCCAATATTTCTTTGCGTCTTTCAGTGCAGCCATAGTATCGGAATAGGAGGGGTGCACAGCATACTATGGTTTTATTGCATCATTAAAAGCTTTATCTGGCTGAACCGCCCCTTTAAGGACATCCTTTGGATAGTAGAGATGAGTCACTAGTTCACTCCTCGCCTATTTGATGCAAAGAACGAACATCGTCTCGCCCTGCGTGGAAAAAGAGCAAAGCCGTTCCCAATCTGTAATCACACGTTACGCTTAGTTGCCGGAGTTTGGTTTCACAGATCAATAGGTTGGAAAATCTTGAATTCCGGAACATTTACCTACTGCACCACCTCGGTGATGCTCCCAACCGGCGGCGATGTTACGGCACAGCAGCCGATCACTGGGAGAACAACGATCGCTAATATGATCGTCTTGTTGTCGGCAGCACATCCTGTTTACACGGAGCTGCGTGCTGCCGATACCGATGATTCACTCGCCAGCATAAACGATCTGATCACCCGACAAATGAGTGAATCGCAAAACATCGAAATCGGTTGGATTATTGCTAGTGGTGGATGCGGTAACTCACAAATCACATTACAACCCCATTCGTTCGCGCATAATTTCGGGACCAAAGGCACTGTATAGACCCAGCCTTAAAGGGGCTGTCTGATTTTGAAAACGCATCATCAAACACCTTTTTGTTTTTGTTTTTTTTTCATTATTAACAACCTCAATTAGGCAGACTGGTGAGAAACTTCAAAAAGTAACTCTCTCTAGAGGACCAGACATGTCCATACATTAAAGGGGTGTCCTGGTTTTCCCGGGTCCAGTTTCTTTGGAAAAAAAACAAGCAAACAAAAAATATATATTCTTTACTTGCCCCTCTCTGGATCAGTCTCTCCTGGTGTCTGATGTTGTTGACAGCGCTGCAGCCAGTGAGGTGAGCTTAGTGGTTCTGCCCTTAGTGGTTCTGCCCTATATGGCGGCATGAGTCGCTGAGCTCACCAATTTGTCTGCAGCACTGTGAACCTGAAGATAGCACTGCAGCCGGGAGCAGCGGAGGAGACTCGGCACCGAACCCAGGGAGGGCTAGTTGCTGGGAACATCTCTTTTCCATTTTTTGGGGAGATATTTGACAGTTTTCTTTCGCTGTGTAATCTCTTCCTGACTTAGTCATTGGGGCTGTAAATGATGTAAATGAGCTGGAGTGCAAGGGAGATGAGCGCAGGAGGTGAGCTGGAGTGCAAGGGAGATAAGCGCAGGAGATGAGCTGGAGCGCAAGGGAGATGAGCGCAGGAGGTGAGCTGGAGCGCAAGGGAGATGAGCGCAGGAGGTGAGCTGGAGCGCAAGGGAGATGAGCGCAGGAGGTGAGCTGGAGCGCAAGGGAGATGAGCGCAGGAGGTGAGCTGGAGCGCAAAGGAGATGAGGGCAGGAGGTGAGCTGGAGCGCAAGGGAGATGAGCGCAGGAGGTGAGCTGGAGCGCAAAGGAGATGAGCGCAGGAGGTGAGCTGGAGCGCAAAGGAGATGAGCGCAGGAGGTGAGCTGGAGCGCAAGGGAGATGAGCGCAGGAGGTGAGCTGGAGCGCAAAGGAGATGAGCGCAGGAGGTG
Organism: Ranitomeya imitator; assembly: GCF_032444005.1. NCBI lineage: Eukaryota > Metazoa > Chordata > Amphibia > Anura > Dendrobatidae > Ranitomeya > Ranitomeya imitator. Next base: position 31,892,518 of record NC_091291.1, read on the forward strand.
AGCTGGAGCGCAAGGGAGATGAGCGCGGGAGGTGAGCTGGAGCGCAAGGGAGATGAGCGTAGGAGGTGAGCTGGAGCGCAAAGGAGATGAGGGCAGGAGGTGAGCTGGAGCGCAAGGGAGATGAGCGCAGGAGGTGAGCTGGAGCGCAAAGGAGATGAGCGCAGGAGGTGAGCTGGAGCGCAAAGGAGATGAGCGCAGGAGGTGAGCTGGAGCGCAAGGGAGATGAGCGCGGGAGGTGAGCTGGAGCGCAAGGGAGATGAGCGTAGGAGGTGAGCTGAAGCGCAAGGGAGATGAGCGCAGGAGAGGAGAGCAGGAGGTGAGCTGGAGCGCAAGGGAGATGAGCGTTGGAGGTGAGCTGGAGCGCAAGGGAGATGAGCGCAGGAGGTGAGCTGAAGCGCACGGGAGATGAGCGCAGGAGGTGAGCTGAAGCGCAAGGGAGATGAGCGCGGGAGGTGAGCTGGAGCGCAAGGGAGATGAGCGCAGGAGGTGAGCTGAAGCGCAAGGGAGATGAGCGCAGGAGGTGAGCTGGAGTTCAAGGGAGATGAGCGCAGGAGAGGAGAGCAGGAGGTGAGCTGGAGCGCAAGGAGATGAGCGCAGGAGGTGAACTGGAGCGTAAGGGAGATGAGCGCAGGAGGTGAGCTGGAGCGCAAGGGAGATGAGCGCGGGAGATGAGCGCAGGAGGTGAGCTGGAGCGCAAAGGAGATGAGTGCAGGAGGTGAGCTGGAGCGCAAGGGAAATGAGCGCAGGAGGTGAGCTGAAGCGCAAGGGAGATGAGCGCAGGAGGTGAGCTGAAGCGCAAGGGAGATGAGCGCGGGAGGTGAGCTGGAGCGCAAGGGAGATGAGCGTAGCAGGTGAGCTGAAGCGCAAGGGAGATGAGCGCAGGAGGTGAGCTGGAGCGCAAGGGAGATGAGCGCGGGAGGTGAGTTGGAGCGCAGAAGATGAGCGTTATTCCATTGCGTCATTGGTCGGCCATGCGGTACGCGACTTTCGCGCCAAAGTCGCGTTTCGTATGACGCGCTTGGCGCCATTTTTTTCAGCCAATGAAGGGGCGTGGGCAGAGTGATGACATAGGTCTTAGGGGCGTGGACGCCTATCGCCATGTTGTCGCTTGTGCGCTGTAGCAATTTGCACTGTGTAACACCAGCTTTTCAGTTCAGGGACGGACGGACGGACGAGAGAGAGAGAGGAAAAAAAAAAAAAAAATTCCCATTGGCTTTGCATTGTGTTTCGGTCGATCCTCGACTTTTCGCTATAATCGGCCGATTTCGCTCGACTTTTGAGATAGTCGGGTTTCGCGAAACCCGGCTCGACCCTAAAAAAGTCAAGGTCGCTCAACCCTAGTGAACACGCTGCAGTGTAGGAGAGGGACGTGGCCGGACTTGGACATCTCTAGCATTGCACAATCTCCGTGTTCTGCACGGCTCATAGTCCTGATCTGTGATAATAGTGTCCGGAGTCGTCACTATATGATGGAGACATCGGAGATTGTGTGACCGAGGCTGTCTTCCAGCGAATCGCTAAAATCCTCCAGCTGACGGCGCAGGAAAGAGCGGTGCGTCCCGCTCCCAATGTCACCTGTGTCCTGAGCATCTGCAAACCTCTGAGAACCCCCCGCTCTCCACGAAGCTCTCGTGTTCTCTGGAAGCACGTCTACGTTTTAATTCCCAGTTGATTTTTCTCTTTACTTTTTGCTATAAGTATTTTTTTCATCAGTGTAGCTGTATGTTTGTTTTTTTTGTTTTTTGCGGTATGACTTGTAGTTTCTAATGACACCGTTCATCTAAAGATACTGAAAAACAGGGGGGAAAAAAGACCAATTTGGGAGAAATGGTGAAAAAAAAAAAAATACCGGTAAATAAATACGTTTCATTTTTCTGGTGTCCATTGTGCGGTGATTTTTCCAGCTCTTTGTGATACCCGACTATTTTATTAGCTTTAAAAAATTTCTGCACTTTCTTCATGTGAAAGTTTAAAAAAATTACATTTCAATTTCTTTTCTTTGTTTTTTTTTTTTTCTTTTTTGCTTTACGACGTTTCGTGTGCAGGTTAATAAAATTTTTGATATACGGTATATTGATAGATTGGACCTTTATGAACACAGTGCCGTCACATTTGTTTTGCTTTTCTTTTTAACCTGCAAACAGTTTTTTTTTTCATATTTTTATTTTATTCATATTTTTATTTATTTGTTCATATTTTTTATTTTATATCCATAGTTTTATGTTTTCATTATTTTTTTTTTGTGTTCATATTATTTATTATTTTTTAATGTATCGTATTGGTATTTATTCACATTTGTGTTGATCAGTATTTTTCTTCCTTGTTTTATCCATAGTTTTATTTATTTATTTTGTTCATATTTGTGTTTGTTTTTGTTTTCATCGGTACTATGCACTGCAGTAATACGGCATCAGAAACTTCCATTCGCTTCTGTTGGAAGCATATAACGCAGCCGACACACTACACTACATAGTGTGGAGCAGGCTCAGCTCCTGTGCCCGCTCCACGTACCCCATCATTGGGCATTACAGGGCTCAATCACTGCCAAGCTTTCTGCACTGGCCTTATACTACCAAGCTCAAACTTGGTGGAAATGGTGAAATCCGGGGATGGGATGTATTTAAAGGATTTTTTTCTATTCTTTTGCTTTGCAGCACCTGAGGATGAAGATCCCGCTCGTCTTGTTAGGCTCCTTCCTGGGGCTTTGCCTGGCTGTACCCATAGACAGGGCCCCTCCAAAGCAAGAAGTGGAGCCCCCGGCAGAACCGGCGGTAAGTGCTCCATCATGGCCGTCCTCATGTGAGCGTCGGACCGCCCCGGGCGGGTGTTCATTAGTTATCATGGGGATATAAATTCTCATTAACAGCTGGGATCAGACAGACGCCGACCCCTCTGCAGTCACCGGGACTGACCGCTGCGACATAGGAAGACTTCACATCCGCTCAGATTATAGGGAAAATTAGAGCATCCGATCCAGATTTTTTTTTTTTTTTTTTTTAATCCATCTATCCTAGGGTAAAAATCATTTCTTCAATTGGCTTTCATTAAAAATTTTGTACCATGTGCCTTCTATAACTTTTGGCTGCAGAATGAGTTAACGGAGAATCCATCAGTGAGCTCGCTATGATGGTCTGACAAAGTTTGTGCCTCTTTTTATCTATTTTTTTCTTTTCTGAGCTGATTTATGACCACATCAAAGTTGAATGAGCGGCGAAACAGGCTCTAAAAGCAAATTGCTGCAACTTTTTGAATGGAAACCAATTGGAAAAATTGTTTTTTAGCCTTAAATACATGCATTTAGGTACCGAAAGGTGTGGTACCTACACATGGTCCATGGGCAGCACAGGCTTGATGTGGTCAGTGCTGGTAGAGCTGCAGGATAAGCCCCGGGCCCAGCTGATAGAGGTCGGAGAATTGGGTACATATCTGTCCCTTTAGCAGAACCAGCCTTGGACCCTAATATCATCATGATCAGGTTATTGATTATCTCGTGACAGGATACCGGCTTGTACTATGATCGTTACCTGCGAGAGGTCATTGACGTGTTGGAAACGGACAATCATTTCCGCGAGAAGCTTCAGGCCGCCAACGCAGATGACATCAAGGTGAGCGTCAGCGTTGTGTGCCCGTGGCCGATCTCTGCACCCTGTCTTTGCTCTCCACTATTGATTTTTGTCCACCTGGAGGAGCAAAGTGCATCAGGTTTTTTTTTAATGTAGACGCACATTAATTATCTGGAGATAACGAACTTTGGCTCAGTTTTCTTAAGAAGATAAGAGCCGCCCCAGAAAAGTAATCTGTGAACTTCGTGTCTCCGCCTAGCCTTAAAGGGGCGCTATCATCAGAGAATAATTTATTGTTTAAATCAGGTTTTTGTGTTATATATGTTTACTAAAAAATGTTGGCTTTGTTTTGTTGTTTTCATTTCAATCATGATCTTTGTTAAAAAAAAACAAACAAAAAAAAAACTAAATTATTACTCTTGCAATTTTCACAATGGCCACTGGTTTGTTTGTTTTTTTCTTCAAACTTGCACTTTTGAGTTTTCAGCACACTCATTATCATCAGAGGCAGGACACAGCTGATAACACAGGATTCACCATTCACAATAGGTGATATCACAGCTCACCTCCTCCTCCTGTTCAATGACTGATAACACCTCTATATACAGTAGATAACACAGGATCAACCATTCACAATAGGTGATGTCACAGCTCACCTCCTCCTCCTGTTCAATGACTGATAACACCTCTATATACAGTAGATGATACAGAATCTACCATTCACAATAGGTGATGTCACAGCTCACCTCCTCCTCCTGTTCAATGACTGATAACACCTCTATATACAGTAGATGATACAGAATCTACCATTCACAATAGGTGATGTCACAGCTCACCTCCTCCTCCTGTACAATGATTGATAACACAGGATCCACCATTCACAATAGGTGATGTCACAGCTCACCTCCTCCTCCTGTACAATGATTGATAACACAGGATCCACCATTCACAATAGGTGATATCACAGCTCACCTCCCATCACAATGACCTTTTCACACGCTCATTAGATAGGGTCGGGATACGACGATTGTGGCTAATGTGCGTGTGTTGTTTCCTGAAACAGCAGGAAGTTAGACTAAAACAGCCCCAGTGGCCAATGTGAGAACTGCAAGATTTTTTAATTTATTTATTCTGATTTATTATACATAAATTATAAGTAAAATAATAATTTTATTATTTAATTTACATTTTATTTTCAATAGAAAAAAAGCCCCCAAAAATCAGAAAACTGAATTTAACACAAAGTTTTGATTTATCCAATGGAGCATTTTCTGCCGATGGCTTCGCTTTACATTTGAGAGCTGGCGGACAAACTATGTTTCGGCTGAGCGCTATGTCATCGGGGCCGGCTGCAGTAACCTGCTCGGACAGGTGGCCAGGAGCGCTGCTGTGGAGGGAAGCGCAGCGAAGGGGACGATGCAGTGCGGAGAATCTGGTTTTATGCTCCCCGATAGTTACCGGCGATGTGTTTTTCCCTGTCTGCAGAGCGGTAAGCTCAGTAAGGAGCTGGATTTTGTGAGCCACCATGTCCGGACCAAGCTAGATGAGCTGAAGAGGCAGGAGGTGTCCAGGCTGCGAATGCTGATCAAGGCAAAGATGGACGCCACCATGGAAGGCAGTGAGTCAAGTGCAGATGAAATGAGGAACACTGGAGGAGTGCACTGGGTCTCCCATTTTTTATTTTTTTGAAAATGACAAAGCAAATTTCTAAAAAGATTCCACCGTTTTGCGTCGACAGCTCTTCTGCAGAGCAATGTCCATGATATTCTTACTCTCTTTACCTGCGTTTTTCTAATTTGCCAAGTGTAAAACGTGATTTTTTTTTTCCTCTCCTAGACGTTCAGATTGACCACTCTGCTCTGCTGAAACAGTTTGAGCACTTGGACCCTCAGAACCAACATACGTTTGAGGCCCGGGATTTGGAGTTGCTCATTCAGACTGTAAGTAAGATCATCCGTGATTGGACCTGTATATTGTGGGGTCGTCTATTCCTACACGGAGACCGTTTCATAAAGACTTCATGATAGCCTGAATTGGGTGGGATGCAGTCCCCTTCAACAGTGAGGTGACCAGGAGCGCTGCTCTGCAGGAAAAATGTCACCCAGTTGGTGAGCGTCCCAGAGGTTGGACCCTCAACCATCATTTTCATCAAGATCACTTTAACAGTGACGAGAAGGAAATTCTGGCTGTGCCCACCAGTTTGTGTGAGTACCCTAGCTCTGTAGTTAAAGCTACATCCACTTTAGGACATTTTTTTTTTTTTGCTTGTTTCCTAATTGTAAAGTTAAGCAACTTTTTAAATAGTCTTCATTCAAAATGTTCTAAAATTTTGCTGCTGATTGTCCTTTATCTTGCTAGCTGCTGTTGCAAAAAAATGTTGCAACTCCGTCAGACATCTTGGTTCTCCTCCTTGATGGTTCTCTCGTCCTTCCCCGCCCTTTACTTAGTGTTATAGATAGCAGCAATAGGCAGTAGATTTCCAGGACATTGAGACTATTTGAGATGGGAGAAAGTATCTAACGTCTCAGAGAGGGCAGAGAGATCCAGCTACAGAAAAGGGGGAAAGCGCATGAAGTGGAAAAAGGTGCAGGATAGAAGCTGCGCTGATATGAGCGAGTGCTCAGCACCCTGAATAAACACAGAGCTCACATCCATCCTATATTACTGGGAGAGACACACAGAGCTCACATCCAGCCTATATTACTGGGAGAGACACACAGCTCACATCCAGCCTATATTACTGGGAGACACACAGAGCTCACATCCAGCCTATATTACTGGGAGAGACACACAGAGCTCACATCCAGCCTATATTACTGGGAGAGACACACAGAGCTCACATCCAGCCTATATTACAAGGAGAGACACACAAAGCTCACATCCAGCCTATATTACAGGGAGAGACACACAGAGCTCACATCCAGCCTATATTACTGGGAGACACACAGAGCTCACATCCAGCCTATATTATTGGGAGAGACACACAGACCTCACATCCAGCCTATATTACTGGGAGAGACACACAGAGCTCACATCCAGCCTATATTACTGGGAGAGACACACAGACCTCACATCCAGCCTATATTATTGGGAGAGACACACAGAGCTCACATCCAGCCTATATTACTGGGAGAGACACAGAGCTCACATCCAGCCTATATTACTGGGAGAGACACAGAGCTCACATCCAGCCTATATTACTGGGAGACACACAGAGCTCACATCCATCCTATATTACAAGGAGAGACACACACAGCTCACATCCAGCCTATATTACTGGGAGAGACACACAGAGCTCACATCCAGCCTATATTACTGGGAGAGACACACAGACCTCACATCCAGCCTATATTATTGGGAGAGACACACATACCTCACATCCAGCCTATATTACTGGGAGAGACACACAGAGCTCACATCCAGCCTATATTACTGGGAGAGACACACAGAGCTCACATCCAGCCTATATTATTGGGAGAGACACACAGACCTCACATCCAGCCTATATTACTGGGAGAGACACAGAGCTCACATCCAGCCTATATTACTGGGAGAGACACACAGAGCTCACATCCAGCCTATATTACTGGGAGACACACAGAGCTCACATTCAGCCTATATTACTGGGAGACACACAGAGCTCACATCCAGCCTATATTACTGGGAGAGACACACAGAGCTCACATCCAGCCTATATTACTGGAAGAGGCACAAAGAGCTCACATCCAGCCTATACTACTGGGAGAGACACAGAGCTCACATCCAGCCTATATTACTGGGAGAGACACAGAGCTCACATCCAGCCTATATTACTGGGAGACACACAGAGCTCACATCCAGCCTATATTACTGGAAGAGGCACACAGAGCTCACATCCAGCCTATATTACTGGGAGACACACAGAGCTCACATCCAGCCTATATTACTGGGAGAGACACACAGAGCTCACATCCAGCCTATATTACTGGGAGAGACACACAGAGCTCACATCCAGCCTATATTACTGGGAGAGACACACAGAGCTCACATCCAGCCTATATTACTGGGAGAGACACACAGAGCTCACATCCAGCCTATATTACTGGGAGAGACACACAGACCTCACATCCAGCCTATATTACTGGGAGACACACAGAGCTCACATCCAGCCTATATTACTGGGAGACACACAGAGCTCACATCCAGCCTATATTACTGGGAGACACACAGAGCTCACATCCAGCCTATATTACTGGGAGAGACACAGCTCACATCCATCCTATATTACTGGGAGACACACAGACCTCACATCCAGCCTATATTACTGGGAGAGACACAGCTCACATCCAGCCTATATTACTGGGAGAGATGCTCCCCCCAAAAAAATTCAAATTTGGATCACTAATTTAAATAGAAAGCATTTTTTTCTGTGTTATAGGTGTCCATAGCCTTTAAAGTAGTCGTGTTTCTAGCCAGAATATTATAAAAGCATAATAATGAGGAATGGAGCACACCTCAGCTTGTAACAGAGCGATGTGAGGAGAGCGGGGTGGAGACCTATAGTCAAAGGATCGATTAATCCCTATTAGAAAAACTGAAGTGAGAATGTAATGTGGATTCTGCTTATTTTGCTCAGGCCACCAAAGATCTGGAGAATTACGATGCCGCTCATCATGAAGAGTTCAAACGTTACGAGATGATGAAGGAACACGAGAGGCGAGAATATCTGAAGTCCCTGGATGAGGATAAACGGAGAATGGAGGAAGCGCACTACGAAGAGATGAAGAAGAAGCACAGGGAGCACCCAAAAGTGAATGTACCTGTAAGTGCACTTCATGGTTGGGTCATCCAGCTGTCGACTGAACGAGCGACCCACAGTCGTATGTCCACCTTTAGGCGGATTTTCATTATTCGGTATGTCTGATCTGCTCCATCGTTTTCACCAGGGAAGTAAAGATCAACTGAAGGAAGTCTGGGAGGAGACGGACGGGCTGGACCCCAATGATTTCAACCCAAAAACATTCTTCAAGTTACACGGTAAGTCTCGTCTGACCACATATCATGACCGAGGACGCAGATGTGTGTAGGTTCTTATGCGGCTTCTTCTAGTCCATGGTATATAGCGTGTAGACTGTGAACACAGAGCGTTCCTCACCAACGTTTGAGATTCAACATTCTGCTCATCTCTAAATTTTTTCCAGATACCAATGGAGACGGCGTTCTGGACGAGCAAGAGCTGGAGGCGCTCTTCACTAAGGAGGTAATCTAGCGGCATATTCCAGATGACCACCGGCCATGTCAGTACTCTGTGGTTGTTGGATGAGACCCTTGATATTGTCCTCCTACCTTCAGGCATCCGTGAGTGTTATTTTGATTAGCTCGCCTGGCTTGACGCTATTGCTGCGGCGTGACGCACATGTGATGTCTCGCCAGGCTGGCTAGTCAAAAGAAGAGTCACGGATGCCGGAAGGTAGGAGGAGATCTCAGTGCTCTCGACAAGTGGCCACAGATCAATGACATAGGAAATGGACCGACTGGATCCTGAGAATCGATTCATATCAGCAATACCAGACACCACCTGGGAGTAAAGAGGAAATGGGAGAAAAGAGAAAAAAAAGATACAATTTTTTGGGTTATTCCTCTCTCCTCTCATATACCACTGGAGTAGACTGTGCCCCTTGAAGTCTTATTTCTGACTTAATAGATAATATGAATAATGTTTTGTGGATTTTGCTTTTAGCTGGAGAAAGTCTATGACCCAAAGAATGAAGAAGATGACATGGTGGAAATGGAAGAAGAGAGGCTGCGGATGAGAGAGCACGTCATGAAAAATGTATGGAGGTTTGAAATATGCCATTAAAGGGATAGGGGAGAGACTTGATTATTATACTCTACTGTCCATCCCCCTCGCCAGCGTAGTCCTCACTGATACATTGTAGAAAATTACTAGAAATAATTGTGAAATTGCTAATAATTAACTTGTCTGCGCTGGATACTTTGCATTGACATTTTAGAACGTCAGCGCAAAGTTAAGGGAGGACAGTCCAGAAGTAGCTGAACAATAAGTAATTTTCTGATGACACCTACTCTTTCCAACCTTAGACATACAGGTACGTCTAATTTAGCCTTCCCCTGTTTGCTGCGGGCTCCGGTGATGAGCCTGAAACTTTTCATGATTTCATTAGCTGACATGTGCCCCTAACAGCCGCAGGTGGAATCACTTAAAAACGGAAAAACCCAAGGCAGTGAAGGGGTTAAGAGATAGGGGGGAAAAAAATGCTAATCACTTTAGCTGAGAACAGTTTTTTTTTCCATTCTCTTTGACATCAAGTAGTTCATTGTATTCACTTCTCAGCAGAGCAGGATTCCTTATATGCAGGTTTACTACTACAGTGTTCCCATTCACTGACAGCAAGCCAAAATATGGCGAAAAATTGTGACAAATGTAATGATAGAGTTGTCGAATGTTCATTTACACAGTGATTAAGTTCTAGTAGAACAAAACTGAAAAACAGAATAAAAAAAGACGATTTTCTTTATCGGCCTAAAGACTCGTCATTGTATAAGACAACGTTATGGAACTTTAAAATAAAACTTCTCAATTTTCATGGTCTCTGCTCCCAGAGTGCACATTCGCTCTGCCGTCACCATTAAAGTCTATGACCTCGTCTGTTCATGCGTCCGGACCCCGTTTTTCGGGAGATTTTGGACGTATTCCCCGATGGCAAACAAATCACCCTTACTCTGAACTGACATTTTAGAACGTCAGTGCAGAGTATAGTGAGGACCATAAAGTATATGTGTTGTCCAGAAGTAATGAAACGATAAGTAATTTGCTGATGACACCTTCCCCTTTAAGAAATTGGCGTTTTTTTCCCCTATCAATTTATGCAAGTATTTTTATTTTATCCATTTCAGACTTGGTAAAACTGTTTTTCTTCTTTGCTAGGTGGACTCGAATCACGATCGCTTGGTGACGCTGGAAGAGTTCTTGAAATCTACAGAGAGGAAAGAGTTTAATGAGGCCGGAGGATGGGAGGTGAGGATGTAACTCGGGACTTTGGGATTTAGACGTTGATGGTCAATCCCTAGGAGGTGAGGTTTAGGGAAAGGTACTGAGATGAGGGACGGAAGGTAATGAAAGGAGAAAATTAAAGGAGCCCATACAACATTAATAGCTGCCACTCACTTGTGCATCACGTAGATCATCGCCGACCATTTTCTTTCTTTTTCCTTAAGACTGTGGACGAGACCCAGATTTACACAGAGGATGAGCTGCGCAGGTTTGAGCAGGAGCTGGCCACCCAAGAAGCCGCCTTAATTCAGCGAGCGGAGGAGCTACGGAAAGAGCATGAAGTCCTTCAGCAGAGGCAGATCGAGCTGGACGCTCAGAAGAAGGAGTACCAGCAGGTACGTAGCGAGGTGGGCATCCAGCACCAGACAGACCACCAAGTCTAATGCACAGGTGGACTGAGACATCCGATGGGGGGGTGGGGATAACATGGTTGGAGGTGACGGTATGCGATTAAGAATCCTCATCTTTTTTTTTTAAGGCTGTAATCCAGATGGAGCAGAAGAAGGCGCAGCAGGCCGAAGCCCCCGGAGCACCCGCTGCTGGACCCGATGGAGAACTGAAGTTCCAGGCTCAAGTACCAGAAGGAGCCGTTGTACAAGGTTTGTAGCTACATGGCAATACCGAAATGCCACATGGCCCTCCTATTTTATTATTATTAACTAGTGCCAGTGGTATTAACTGCGAGCACCAGACAGGTGCACGTCCCGGATCACAGAAGGGTTAATTATATATATATATATATATATATATATATATATATACATATATATATATATATATATATATATATATATATATATATATATATTTAAAATTATATATTATATATAATAATTATTTTTTTACACAACTGAAGAGGGTTAAGGGTTTTCTGAACCATTAAACCCCCTATTAACCCCTTAATCCCATATGACGTACTATCCCGTCCAGGTGACCTGGGACTTAATTCCCATGGACGGGATAGTACGTCATATGCGATCGGCCGCGCTCACGGGGGGAGCGCGGCCGATCGCGGCCGGGTGTCAGCTGCCTATCGCAGCTGACATCCGGCACTATGTGCCAGGAGCGGTCACGGACCGCTCCCGGCACATTAACCCCCGGCACACCGCGATCAAAGATGATCGCGGTGTGCCGGCGGTGCAGGGAAGCATCGCGCAGGGAGGGGGCTCCCTGCGGGCTTCCCTGAGACGATCGGTACACGGTGATGTGCTCACCGTGTACCGAGCGTCTTCTCCCTGCAGTCCCCGGATCCAAAATGGCCGCCGGGCTGCATCCGGGTCCTGCAGGGAGCACTTCCGGGTCAGGATCAGGCTGCAGCTGCAGCTCTAATCCTGCCCGGCTGTATGTAAGATCACCGATCTGATAGAGTGCTGTGCACACTGTCAGATCGGTGATCTGTGATGTCCCCCCCTGGGACAAAGTGAAAAAGTAAAAAAAAAAATTTCCACACTTGTAAAAAAAAAAATAAAAAAAAAATTCCTAAATAAAGCAGAAAAAAAAAAATATTATTCCCATAAATACATTTCTTTACATAAAAAAAAACCAAAAAAACAATAAAAGTACACATATTTAGTATCGCCGCGTCCGTAACGACCCGACCTATAAAACTGGCCCACTAGTTAACCCCTTCAGTGAACACCGTAAGAAAAAAAAAAAAAAAACGAGCCAAAAAACAACGCTTTATTATCATAACGCTGAACAAAGAGTGGAATAACACGCGATCAAAAAGACGGATATAAATAACCATGTTACCTCTGAAAACGTCATCTTGTCCCGCAAAAAACGAGCCGCCATATAGCATCATAACCAAAAAAATAAAAAAGTTATAGTCCTCTGAATAAAGCGATGCCAAAATAATTATTTTTTTACCCTTCGCCACGACAGCACCCCACATGAGAGAGAGGGATCCGCCCATAGGAACAGGAAACCTACAGAATAAAAGGAGGCGGTCCCCTCTCCTCCTCAGTTTAGGTTTCCTGTTCCTACAGGGACCCGGCTTACCTACAGATGAAGAGGATCCCTGGGCCATGCACCCGCCTGCGCCGGTTTCTGTGGGAACGGCAGGGGCTGCGGTACCAGAAGCAGCGGCGGGGGAGCCCCTGCTTGCAGCCTCCCCCCTCGTCTGGCCAAACATCCACGGTCCGGGTCCGGTCACCGTAGGTCCGGCCGGCACTGTGAGGACGCGCGCGCTGCAGCGGCCGGCTTAATAGCCTCTGGCGGCCGCATGGTGAGTGAGAGCGGCGCGTCTAACCCGGAAGTCGCGGGAGCACTTCCGGGTTGGTCCGGGGAGGCAGGAGAATGGGCGGCAAGTTTAAAAATGCAGCGCTAGCGTCGGGCCGGTGTGTGTGAAATGGCTTCACCGGCCGACGAAGCGCACCTGCCCGCAGTGCAACAGCGCTCTCCCAGCAGGGAGAGAAGCACGAGGAGCAGCACAAAGAGTGGTGGCCGACCTCCAGAGAAGAGTTCTACCACCAAACGAATTCCGCCTCCAGAACCGGTACCTGTCAGCTTCACTGGGTGAGTTTTTGAAAGAGTCTCTTCCTATATGCTGATATATGTTCCTCCTGTATCCTTCCTCTAGACTAAGAAAAGGACACACAAATCTAAGCATAAAGAGTGTGCTTTATGTACGCAGCCCCTCCCGGATGATTATGCCAAAAAACTGTGTGCAGAGTGTATCATGCAAACTCTACGGCAGGAAAATATCATGACTCCCTCAGATGTCAGAGCTATTATCCGAGAAGAGATGCAGGGTTTGGCGCAGACAAGTAGCGCCAGTACCCGTCAGCCTAGCAGGTCCCGGTCTCCGGTTAGTTCGGAGTCAGAGGGTGTATGTATTTCTTCAGACGAAGAGGGATCTCAGCCGAGCTCATCCGAGACTGAAGGGGGACTTTGTCTTCCCAACAGTAATGTGGACAATTTAATAAAATCTGTCAGGAGCACGATGGGGTGCCCAGATGGGAAAGAAAAGAAATCAGCACAGGACATAATGTTTGCGGGGTTAGGACAGAAGAAACGTAGGTCCTTCCCCGTCATACAAACCATCAAGGATATTGTCAAAAAGGAGTGGGACAAGCAGAATAGAGGGTTTTTACCATCATCCTCTAAAAGGCGCTATCCCTTCAGCGATGAAGACCTAAACACCTGGTCAAAGGTGCCAAAAGTTGATGCTGCGGTAGCCTCCACAACCAAACAGTCGGTCCTACCAGTGGAGGATTCAGGGGTCCTGACAGACCCGCTGGACCGTAAAGCAGAAGCTTTACTAAAGAGGTCATGGGAAGTCAATACGGGGGCGTTCAGGCCCGCCATATCTAGTACCTGTACTGCAAGATCTCTACTAGTATGGACGGAGCAATTGGAGGAACAGATTAGAGGCAAAACTTCGAGGGAATCTATCCTGCTGAAATTGCCTCAAATTAAAGAAGCAGTAGCATTCCTAGCTGATGCCTCAGTGGACTCGCTACGTCTTGCAGCCAGGTCAGCCGGCCTAGTCAACACAGCCCGGCGTGCACTCTGGCTAAAGAATTGGAAGGGGGACGCACAAGCTAAAGCAAAACTTTGTGCGATTCCCTGTCAGGGTGAGTTCCTTTTTGGGAAGACGCTGGATGAACTCCTGAATAAAGCAGGTGAAAGGAAGAAAGGCTTCCCTAACCAGTATCTTCCATCCTACAGGAGAGCCTTCAGGAGACGCCCCTTTACTAGGAACAAGCCGCTTGAACAAAGAGAGCGATGGGAGTCGAAGGACCCAAAGCAAAAAGGTGCCTTTTTTAGCGGGTCCCATAATCCGAGACGTAAATACCGCTAACCAGGAAGTAGGCGGCAGATTAAAATTTTTTCTTCCCCAATGGGAACAGATAACATCCAGCCAGTGGATTCTGGACATTGTGCAATACGGCCTTAAATTAGAATTTGATCGAATCCCTTGGGATTCCTTCATAATAACATCTCCAAAAGGTCAGGACCAACAGAGGGCTCTAGAAATAGAGATCCTATCTCTTCTATCTAAGAAAGTCCTGATTGAAGTTCCCCAGGATCAAAAAGGGAAAGGGTTCTACTCCCCTTTATTCCTGATTAATAAACCAGATGGTTCATTTAGAACCATCATAAATCTTAAAAAATTAAATTCTTTCCTGCGTAATCATACCTTCAAAATGGAATCCATTAGTTCTACCATAAAACTCTTATTCCCTAGGTGTGTCATGGCCGGAATAGACTTAAAGGACGCCTATTACCATCTTCCCATACATGCCGAACATCAGCAGTACCTAAGGGTAGCAGTCACCCTGGAGGGAAAGGTTCGTCACTTTCAATATGTTGCAATGCCATTTGGGCTTTCTATGGCTCCCCGCGTCTTCACTAAGGTGATACTAGAAGTGATGGCTCATCTACGCCAACGAGATACCTTGATAATACCCTACCTAGATGACTTTCTAGTGGTAGGAAGCTCTGCACTTCAATGTAAAACTCGTTTATCTAATACGATCTCGTCCCTACAGGAGTTAGGTTGGATCGTCAACTTCGAAAAATCTCGGCTGAATCCAGAAACCGTTCAGACATTTCTAGGAATCCAGCTAGACTCCGTAAGTCAGAAATGCTTTCTTCCTCAGTCAAAGAGGTTGACTATACAATCAAAGGTATCAGACGCAATACGCAAACCCTACATGACACTAAGGAAGGCCATGTCCTTACTGGGGTCATTATCATCATGTATCCCTGCTGTACCTTGGGCACAATTCCATAACCGTCAATTGCAGTACGAAGTATTGTCGGCTCAGGGGAAAGACGGTTATCTAGAAAGTAGAATAACTCTTTCCAGTAATGTCTTAGAATCGCTATCCTGGTGGCTAGACATGGACCACCTATCACGAGGTGTGCCATGGATAATAGACCCGTCTAAAATAATTACCACCGACGCCAGCCCTATTGGGTGGGGAGCACATATGGAAGACAATCTGGCCCAAAATACTTGGGATCAGACAGAATTAATATGTTCCTCCAACTGGAAGGAGTTAAAAGCAATAGAATGTGCCTTATATCATTTTCTTCCGCAGATTCATGGAACAAATGTAAGAATTTACTCAGACAATTCCACCGCAGTGGCATACTTGAACCGTCAGGGTGGTACAAAGTCAGGAAGTCTGATGACCATAGCTGCAAACATCTTTCAGCTGGCAGAGGCTCATCTAACATCCTTAACAGCCCTGCACATCAAAGGTGTAGAGAACATCAGGGCAGACTACCTCAGCAGAAACGAGTTGCGTCAAGGAGAATGGACCTTAAACAAATCCATATTCAGAAGGATAACAGAAGCATGGGGGATACCACAAATCGACCTATTTGCCACAAGAGACAACCGGCAAGTACAAAGGTTCGCTTCCCTGAACACCAGGGATCACCCAGATATGTTGGACTCTCTCCACCATCCTTGGCGGTTCAGACTGGCATATGCCTTTCCTCCAATGTCTCTGATTCCTCTAGTGATCAGAAAGATCAGGAGGGAACAGGCAAGAGTAATCCTCATTGCACCATTCTGGCCGAAAAGACCATGGTTCTCTTGTCTCCAGACCATGTGCCTATGCGATCCTTGGATCCTCCCATCAGACAAGGAGCTGCTGTACCAAGGCCCCTTTTTCCACCCGCAAGTGAAAGGTCTTCACTTGACGGCGTGGAATTTGAGAGGCAACTATTAAGTTCCAGAGGGTTCTCAACAGAACTAGTAAACACCCTCTTATTGAGCAGGAAAAGATCTACCACCCTAATATATAGTAGGGTATGGAATAAATTTTTAGACTTCTACACGGTACCGTTCACTAAGCAAGTTCCACTCACACCTATCCTAGAGTTCTTGCAAAAAGGCCGAGAGTTAGGACTATCTGTAAATACCTTAAGAGTTCAGGTCTCGGCATTAGGAGCCCTATATGGATGCAATATAGCAGCTAATAGGTGGATCTCCAGATTCATAAAATCTTGTGAACGTAGTAAACCGGTCCATATTCCCCGTCTACCTCCGTGGGATTTAAATCTAGTATTAGAGGCCTTAACAGGCTCTCCATTTGAACCATTAGATTCAATACCTTTAAAAATCCTAACATATAAAGTAGCCTTACTAGTAGCCCTAACCTCAGCTAGACGGGTTAGTGACATCCAGGCCCTATCAGTAGACCCACCTTTCTTACTGATATTTCATGATCGGATAGTCCTGAAACCAGACCCCTCATACCTCCCTAAGGTAGCGTCCACCTACCACAGGTCACAAGAAATATTTCTCCCTTCCTTTTTTGATTCACCTGTAACTCCAGAACATCATAAGTTCCACACCTTAGATGTCAGAAGAGCCATCCTGACTTATATAGAAAGGTGTCAGACATGGAGGGAGAGTAGGGCTCTGTTTATCTCCTTTCAGGGCCACAAGAAAGGACATGGGGTCACGAGAGCTACCATATCTCGGTGGATCAGAGAGGCTATCTGCTTGGCCTATACGTCAAAAGGCGAGATTCCTCCAGTGGGTATAAAAGCGCACTCAACACGAGCCATGGCTTCCTCCTGGGCGGAACAAGCAGATGTACCGATCCATTTAATATGTAAGGCTGCAACTTGGTCTACACCTTCTACCTTCTACAACCATTATAGACTTGATCTGTCCACGTCTTCTGATCTGACCTTTGGTAGAGCTGTTCTTAATACAGTAATCCCACCCAAATAATGACTCTCTGAAAATCTCTCATGTGGGGTGCTGTCGTGGCGAAGGGTAAAAAGCCGGATTACGTACCGGTAATGCTCTTTTAATGAGTCCACGACAGCACCCATGTATTACCCTCCCTAATTTATGCACAGCTCTTTCCTTTAAGGTCACAAATAATGGTTGTATAGAGTTAAGAAATTTATGTGACTGAATAAGAATGAATACTAACACTTTTGCGGTTCCCCTTTTTATACTCTGTAACTAAACTGAGGAGGAGAGGGGACCGCCTCCTTTTATTCTGTAGGTTTCCTGTTCCTATGGGCGGATCCCTCTCTCTCATGTGGGGTGCTGTCGTGGACTCATTAAAAGAGCATTACCGGTACGTAATCCGGCTTTTCTATAAAATAGCTTTTATCGTATAAAAGCGCCAAAACATAAAAAAAATGATATAAATGAGGTGTCGCTGTAATCGTACTGACCCGAAGAATAAAACTGCTTCATCAATTTTACCAAACGCGGAACGGTATAAACGCCTCCCCCAAAAGAAATTCATGAATAGCTGGTTTTTGGTCATTCTGCCTCACAAAAAAATCGGAATAAAAAGCGATCAAAAACTGTCACGTGTCCGAAAATGTAACCGATAAAAACGTCAACTCGTCCCGCAAAAAACAAGACCTCACATGACTCTGTGAACCAAAATATGGAAAAATTATAGGTCTCAAAATGTGGAGACGCAAAAACTTTTTTGCTATAAAAAGCGTCTTTCAGTGTGTGACGGCTGCCAATCATAAAAATCCGCTAAAAAACTCGCTATAAAAGTAAATCAAACCCCCCTTCATCACCCCCTTAGTTAGGCTAGGTTCACATTGCGTTAATGGGTTAACGCTAACGGACAGCGTTGCACGGCGAAAATGTCACAATTAACGCCGTGCAACGGGTCCGTTAGCACAACCATTGACAGCAATGTGATTTTCAGGTGTAGCGCATCGCTAGAGCGTGCCATTTTCGGCTCGCGCTAGCAAGGTGCCATTCTTTTGTGGCGCGCCTCAGACGCTGCTTGCAGCGTCCGCGGCGCGCCCGAGGTCCGATCCCCGATCTTCCAGAGCGGGGACGTTAACGCGACCACTAAACACGACACCTAAAAAGACATTGTGTTAGCGCAATCCGCTAGTGCTAAACGGATTTCCCTAACGCAATGTGAACCTAGCCTTAGGGAAAAATAATAAAATTAAAAAAAATGTATTTATTTCCATTTTCCGGTTAGGGTTAGGGTTAGGGCTAGGGTTGGGGCTAGGGTTAGGGTTTGGATTACATTTACGGTTGGGATTAGGGTTGGGATTAGAATTAGGGGTGTGTCTGGGTTAGGTGTGTGGTTAGGGTTACAGTTGGGATTAGGGTTAGTGGTGCGTTTGGATTAGGGTTTCATTTATAATTGGGGGGTTTCCACTGTTTAGACACATCAGGGGCTCTCCAAACGCGACATGGCGTCCGATCTCAATTCCAGCCAATTCTGCATTGAAAAAGTAAAACAGTGCTCCTTCACTTCCGAGCTCTCCCGTGCGCCCAAACAGGGGTTTACCCCAACATATGGGGTATCATCGTACTCGAGACAAATTGGACAACAACTTTTTGGGTCCAAGTTCTCTTGTTATCCTTGGGAAAATAAAAATTTGGGGGGCTAAAAATCATTTTTGTGGGAAAAAAAAGGATTTTTATTTTCACGGCTCTGCGTTGTAAACTGTAGTGAAACACTTGGGGGTTCAAAGTTTTCACAACACATCTAGATAAGTTCCATGGGAGGTCTAGTTTCCAATATGGGGTCACTTGTGGGTGGTTTCTACTGTTTGGGTACATCAGGGGCTCTGCAAATGCAACGTGACGCCTGCAGACCAATCCATCTAAGTCTGCATTCCAAATGGCGCTCCTTCCCTTCCGAGCTCTGCCATGAGCCCAAACAGTGGTTCCCCCCCACATATGGGGTATCAGCGTACTCAGGACAAATTGAACAACAACTTTTGGGGTCCAATTTATTCTGTTACCCTTGTAAAAATACAAAGCTGGGGGCTAAAAAATCATTTTTGTGAAAAAAAAAAAGAATTTTTATTTTCACGGGTCTGCGTTATAAACTGTAGTGAAACACTTAGGGGTTCAAAGTTCTCACAACACATCTAGATAAGTTCCATGGGAGGTCTAATTTCTAATATGGGGTCACTTGTGGGGGGTTTGTACTGTTTGGGTACATCAGGGGCTCTGCAAATGCAACGTGACTCCTGCAGACCAATCCAT
Organism: Ranitomeya imitator; assembly: GCF_032444005.1. Lineage (NCBI taxonomy): Eukaryota > Metazoa > Chordata > Amphibia > Anura > Dendrobatidae > Ranitomeya > Ranitomeya imitator. Next base: position 31,912,103 of record NC_091291.1, read on the forward strand.
CTAAGTCTGCATTCCAAATGGCGCTCCTTCCCTTCCGAGCTCTGCCATGCGCCCAAACAGTGGTTCCCCCCCACATATGGGGTATCAGCGTACTCAGGACAAATTGGACAACAACTTTTGGGGTCCAATTTATTATGTTACCCTTGTGAAAATACAAAACTGGGGGCTAAAAAATTTTTGCGAAAAAAAAAATAAATTTATTTTAACGGCTCTGCGTTATAAACTGTAGTGAAACACTTGGGGGTTCAAAGCTCTCAAAACACATCTAGATAAGTTCCTTAGAGGGTCTAGTTTCCAAAATGGTGTCACTTGTGGGGGTTTTTAATGTTTAGGCACATCAGGGGCTCTCCAAACCAACATGGCGTCCCATCTTAATTCCAGTCAATTTTGCATTGAAAAGTCAAATGGCGCTCCTTCCCTTCCGAGCTCTGCTATGCACCCAAAAAGTGGTTTACCCCCACATATGGGGTATCGTCGCACTCAGGACAAATTGCACAACAACTTTTGTGGTCTAATTTCTTCTCTTACCCTTGGGAAAATAAAAAATTGGGGGCGAAAAGATCATTTTTGTGAAAAAATAAGATTTTTTATTTTTACGGCTCTGCATTATAAACTTCTGTGAAGCACTTGTTGGGTCAAAGTGCTCACCACACATCTAGATAAGTTCCTTAAGGGGTCTACTTTTCAAAATGGTGTCACTTGTGAGGGGTTCCAATCTTTAGGCACATCAGGGGCTCTCCAAACGCAACATGGCGTCCCATCTCAATTCCAGTCAATTTTGCATTGAAAAGTCAAATGGCGCTCCTTTCCTTCCGAGCTCTGCCATGCGCCCAAACAGTGGTTTACCCCCACATATGGGGTATCGTCGCACTCAGGACAAATTGCACAACAACTTTTGTGGTCTAATTTCTTCTCTTACCCTTGGGAAAATAAAAAATTGGTGGCGAAAAGATTATTTTTGTGAAAAAATATGATTTTTTATTTTTACGGCTCTGCATTATAAACTTCTGTGAAGCACTTGTTGCGTCAAAGTGCTCACCACACCTCTAGATAAGTTCCTTAAGGGGTCTACTTTCCAAAATGGTGTCACTTGTGGGGATTTCAATGTTTAGGCACATCAGGGGCTCTCCAAACGCAACATGGCATCCCATCTCAATTCCAGTCAATTTTGCATTGAAAAGTAAAATGGCGCTCCTTCCCTTCCGAGCTCTGCCATACGCCCAAACAATGGTTTACACCCATATACGGGGTATCAGCGTACTCAGGACAAATTGGCCAACAATTTTTGAGGTTCAATTTCTTCTCTTACTCTTGGGAAAATAAAAAATTGGGGGCGAAAAGATCATTTTTGTGAAAAAATATGATTTTTTATTTTTACGGCTCTGCATTATAAACTTCTGTGAAGCAATTGGTGGGTCAAAGTGGTCACCACACATCTAGATAAGTTCCTTAGGGTGTCTACTTTCCAAAATGGTGTCACTTGTGGGGGGTTTCAATGTTTAGGCACATCAGTGGCTCTCCAAACGCAACATGGTGTCCCATCTCAATTCCTGTCAATTTTGCATTTAAAAGTCAAATGGCGCTCCTTCCCTTCCGAGCTCTGCCATGCGCCCAAACAGTGGTTTACCCCCACATATGGGGTATCAGCGTACTCAGTACAGATTGTACAACAATGTTTGGCATCCATTTTATCCTGTTACCCTTGGTAAAATAAAACAAATTGGAGCTGAAATAAATTTTGTGTGAAAAAAAGTTAAATATTCATTTTTATTTAAACATTCCAAAAATTCCTGTGAAACCCCTGAAGGGTTAATAAACTTCTTGAATGTGGTTTTGAGCACCTTGAGGGGTGCAGTTTTTAGAATGGTGTCACACTTGGGTATTTTCTATCATATAGACCCCTCAAAATGACATCAAATGAGATGTGGTCCCTAAAAACAAAATGGTGTTGTAAAAATGAGAAATTGCTGGTCAACTTTGAACCCTTATAACTCCCTAACAAAAAAAAATTTTGGTTCCAAAATTGTGCTGATGTAAAGGAGACATGTGGGAAATGTTACTTATTAAGTATTTTGCGTGACATATCTCTGTGATTTAAGGGCATAAAAATTTAAAGTTGGAAAATTGCGAAATTTTCAAAATTTTCGCCAAATTTCCGTTTTTTTCACAAATAAACGCAAGTTATATCGAATAAATGTTACTACTAAAATGAAGTACAATATGTCACGAGAAAACAATGTCAGAATCGCCAAGATCCGTTGAAGCGTTCCAGAGTTATAACCTCATAAAGGGACAGTGGTCAGAATTGTAAAAATTGGCCCGGTCATTAACGTGCAAACCACCCTCGGGGCTTAAGGGGTTAATCTTATTGTAAAAAAAAAAAAAAAATTTTTTTTTTTTTTATATTCAATTTTTCGACAGTTTTTTGTTCCACTTTGTTTTTCTTCCTATAGTAAAGCCTATAGGATTACGCCTAAGGGGAAAAAAATGATTGGGCTTCTTGAATTTCAGCATGCCAAATCCTCTGATACAAAAGTGTCGGGCAGCTCTTTGACACCAGCTGTAATGTCTGGGAGTGGGTCGATGTCCTACCTTTTTGTCCTATGTAATGGATACAGGCATCGTCTTCCCAGCCGCCTTCATTGTGTGATCTGTGTTAACAGATAAACCAGAAGAAGCCCACCAGGTGTCAGACGTTCATCCGGGACCTCCAGGAGATGCGGCCCACCCAGATACGAAAGACTCGGCGCCTTCCCAAGAACATCAAGTTCAGCAAATCTAACAGTAGGAAGTTAAAGACCCAAGGGGAGGGGGAAATGCGGCAGGGACACACGGATCGGTCACCTCCATCTTGGGGTCTCCACTCTGTATCCCTCTGTTCTCCCGAATTTCAAAGTTAAAGGGATGTGCAATCGACCTCTGGGTAAATCTCTCACATTGGGAATCGGGCTTCTTGTTTTCAAAAAACAAACTTAAAAAGAAACAAACAAACAAGCAAAAAGTAACGAAAGACTGTGGGCCGTTAGGTGGGTCGCACCCTGGAGAAGCACCTTTTTCTGTTTTCATCATGGCCGACGATGTCACCCATCTATGTGCAGTATATATATATTGGTTACATTGTGTCTCTGCCTATCCGGCATGTATAATGTATCCAGCATCTAGTAAAAACGTAGTAATCCCCCTCTAGTAATTGTTACTTGTGTCAATTGGGACATTGTGGGCTGAACCCACAAGTAGTTGCCCCCCATCTTCCTACTTCCTCAATGAACGAGCACCCGGGCCCTTTAAACTCCATAGATGGGCACCAAGTTTCTAATGATTAGCGGTCCATTAATCTTTTGCCTTTTCCGACCTTCCTTAGTGAGAAAAGGGTGCGAGATTGTGTCTTGCGTCACTGTATCTAATAGCCCTTCAGTCCTTAGATGCAGTAGGGTGTACGGCGTAGTAACTAGGTAAACACCCTCCGATGAATCCCCTTTAGTCGAGTTCCTCGCATTATGTATGTACACATATATCAATATACAGTGCTGCAGACTTCTTTGTTGCAACGCGTTTCGGGCTGTGATATATAGACTCAGTGCTGCTCAAAACATGGTGCCAAAAAGACGCCTCCAGATCCCTTAGAATTACATTTCTATGGCCTCCGTTGACCCAGCCAGCGCAAGTATACAACCCTTGTGGTTTTTGTTTTCTAGCACATTTTGCCGAAACCTCGGACAGTGCAGGACCACCGGTGAACGATCTCTGGCCACAGGCACCATACAAATGCCTGATCCGTCACAGTTCTTAGGGGAGTGTTCACATGTCCTAATAAAACTCAATTGTGTATTTACGCGGATGGTCTAAGATTTCTGCCCCGTTGTCCTCCGGTAGAGCTAATCCTCTGCTTTAATCTCCGGATCAGACACAATACATGTATTGGATTCCTGCTTCAAAACATTCACCTTCTGCACAGTCTTGGCTGTGTTCACACAGTATTTTTCCTTTTTTTTTTTTGGGAAAATGCGATACACATGGAAATTTTGCTGGTTTTTGGATAACTGTGGCAGAAATTTAAGAATAAAAAAATTGCATCAGGGACACGTGAACAAGACCTTAAAATGAATTGGGCTAAGCCACAAACAAAAGTAAATTCTCATCATTGAAAGCTACAGAGGTAGATAAATTGAGATTACTGGATATTTCGTCCAGGCTTGGCGCTGGCAGTAACATTTCAGGCTCCAGGTCATAGCGGACGAGTTTACGACTTAATGTAATAAGCTTTTATTGTAAGGAACTTTATTTTCACTCAATAAAAATAATGTTGGAGATGTCTGTGCTCTTATCGTGGGAGTGATTTGCATGTCCTTACTGGTAATGATCAAACAAGCTTGGATACGGTGTTACTTGAACAGGTTTGTGTGCTACCGAGTGTCTTCAGCATGCTCAAAAAAATATGTTCGGCTGCATTTATCTCAGCTGTTTGACAGTCAAAACATGCGGGGGTTAATCACACCCATTAAAGGAGAGCTTCATATATGGAGGTAAGAGGCATTCTCATCCTAATCCCAATATTATGCATGCAAGAGGCAGGGGATATGATGGCAGCAGAACCTCACTGCTGATATGAGGGGTGCTGGATAACCCCATTACGGTCCCCTTTTTACTTGTGAATATATAGCAGACTTTATAGTTCTATATACCAACATGTGCCATAAATACACTCCTCTTGGCATCTGAGGTATATTTTGAGATACATGCGATGTAGCCAAAAACAAAAATTGAATCTAAATGGTGAAATACAAATTTTAGTAGCATTCACACTAACTGCACAGATGAGTAACATTGTCATCTTCAGACATAAGCAAAGCCTCAGATATGAGTAGTAAGCACAAGTAGGCATCATCCAGGTGTAGTTTCCAGTCACTGACAGCAAGCATATTGAGTACATGTGGACAAGCATTACATTTTTTTAATCAGAATTAAGCAGTAGCTGTAAACTTGCTGCGGATAGGGCATCAATAGAGCCTTAAAGGGAAGGTGCCACCAGTTTTCTTGTATTTTGTTTTTTTTGTGAAATTAAGCTTAAAATAGTATAATTAAAATGTATTAATGCAATGTTTGCACTGTTTGCAAACATTTCTATATGAAAAATATTATATATTTTTTTACAAATATACATATTTACCACTAGGGGGAGCATTTTCCGTTTTAGACCTCAAGCAGCTATAGTAAGATTTAGCAGCTCTGCCCCAGGGATATTAGACCACCCAAAGGGGAGGGAAATGGTGATGTCAGCAGTTACTGCCCCAACAGTAAGAATGAAGAGCAGCATCACAGGGCAGCACCATTTTGTGTGTGACTGCCCTGTGACCTGCTATCACCAGCAGTTACTGCATCAGAGGCACAGCTTGTTTACAGAGGAGCAGAACACAGTGGGCTCAGCAGCATCTGGACCCAAGAAGAGTGAAGACGTGGTGTGAATGGAGCAGCATTAGGAGCTGTCTGGGAGATCCAGCTCTGCAGTGAATAGCCAGGCATTATGGAGGGAGGGGAGAGATGCATTGTATGGCTAAGGCCGGGGTCACACTAGACCGCAATACGGACGAGTGCAATGCGATAAAAAAATCGCATAGCACTCGTCCCAATGTTAATCTATGGGGCAGCTCCCATCATCCGATATTTTCTCGGCCGTATTCAGGATCCGAGTGAAATCGCAGCATGCTGCGATTGTCAGCGTTTCTCGGCCGAGAATCGCCAATGAAAGTCTATGGGGGTGAGAAAAAATAGCACAGCACACGGACCATCAGTGTGACGTGCGAGAAATTCTCAGGCATTGGGCAGGTGACAGGAAAGGTTCAGCCATTATTTGCTCATTTTGCAAGTGTGTGAGAAAATCTCACCATACGGATGTCACACGGACGCCAAACGGATCATTGGATGCGAGAAAATCGCATCCTCGCACTGCACACGGATCACTGTTTTGGTAACATTTGTGCGATTCTCGTCCGTCAAAAACGGACCGTTTTTTTTATACGTTGTGTGTGTCCCCGGCCTAAGAGTGACTGATGGGAGAGAAAGAGACGTGAAGTATGATGAGTGAGACACATATGGAGTGTGATGGGGAGATACACATTGAGGCTGTGTGCACACGTTCAGGATTTTTCGCATTTTTTTGCGTTTGTTCGCTATAAAAATGTGATAAAAACAATTTAAAAATGCAATTTATAATGCATTCCGCATTTTTTGTGCATATGTTGCGTTTTTTCTGGGGGAAAAACGCATCGCAGTAAAAAACGCAACATGTTCTGCGCATGTCGTGTCTCCTCCTTTGATGTGGGCTCCGGCGCTGAGCCCACATCAAAGTCACGACATGTCGGCTGTTTTGTACAGCTGACATGTGCGCGCAATAGCGGCAGGTGAAATCGCAATTCACCCGCCGCTATTAACCTGTTAAATGCCGCTGTCAGCGCCATTTAACTACCGCTTCCAGCCGCGCGGCCAGAAATTAGCGTATCGTTCACCCCCATCACATGATCAGGGGTTGGCGATGCGTCAGGATGGTAACCATAGAGGTCCTTGAGACCTCTATAGCTACTGATGCCGGCCTGCTGTGAGCGCCTCCCTGTGGTCGGCACTCATAGCAAGCCTGTAATTCAGCTACGGAGCAGCAATCTGATGATCGCTGCTATGTAGCTGAGCCGATCGAGTTGTGCCTGCTTCTAGTTTCCCATGGAGGCTATTGATGCATGGCAAATGTAAAAAAAAATGTTTTTAAAAATATGAAAAAAAAAAATTAAAGTTTAAATCACCTCCCTTTTGCCCCATCAAAAATAAAACAATAAAAAAATCAAACCTACACATATTTAGTATCGCCGCGTTCAGAATCGCCCAATCTGTCAATAAAAAAAAAACATGACTGACATGTGCCCGCAATAGCGGCGGGTGAGATCGCGATTCAACCGTTCCTCTGTATGTGTTTTCTGTCCGGCGGAAACAGCTGTTTTGACGGATCCTGCAAAAAACGGATGAAACGTGTGGCCATCCGGCGCTAATACAACTCAATGAGAAAATAACGGATCCGGCGAAAAAAAACTTATCTGGCAGAAAAAAAAGTAAATTGTGGAAAAAAAACGGATCTCGCGTGAAAAAACGGATCCGGCAGAAAAAACTGATCTGGCAGAAAAAAAAGGAACTTGTGGAAAATAAACGGATCCGGCGGAAAAAAACGGATTAGGCGGGGAAAAAAGGAACCGATGGAAAAAAAACTGATCTGGCAGAAAAAAAAGGAAATTGTGGAAAAAAACGGATCCGGCGGGAATTAACGGATCCAGCAGGAAAAAATGGATCCGGCGGAAAAAAACGGATTCTGCAAATGTGCTCGCAGGATGCGTTTTTTTCCCATAAACTTGTATTAGCGACAGATCGTGACGGATGGCCACACGTCGCGTCCGTCGTGCAACGGATCCGTCGTGTTTTGGCGGACCGTCGGCACGAAAAAACGTTCAAGTGAACTTTTTTTGTCCAGCGCGTCCGCCATTTTCTACCGCGCATGCGCTGCCAAAACTCCGCCCCCTCCTTCCAGACTTCAGAATGGGCAGTGGATGTGTTGAAAAACTGCATCCGCTGCCCACGTCGGGCACAAATTTCACAACGTGCGTCGGTACGTCGGCCCGACGCATAGCGAAGGACTCGTACCGACGCAAGTGTGAAAGAGGCCTTTATGAGGGTTGAATTAAAAAAAAAACAAAAAAAAAGTGGGCGCCCGTGCAATTTTCTGCGCCATAGGGGGAAAGGCGACGGCCGAGGGCCAATATCTGTAGCCTGCTATGAATACCAGCCTGCAGCTGTCTGCGTAGCCTTTACTGGCTATTAAAATAGGGGGACCCCAAAAAAAAATGACGTGGGGTCCCCCTATATTTTATAGCCAGAAAGGCTACGCAGACAGCTGCAGGCTGATATTCATAGCCTAGAGAGGGGATATGGATATTGCTCCCCCCTCCCCCAGGCTACAAATACCAGTCCGCAGCCGTCCCAGATATGGCGCATCTGTAAGATGCACCAATTCTGGCACTTAGCCCCTCTCTTCCCACTCCCGTGTAGCGGTGTGATATGGGGTAATGAAGGGTTAATGTCACCTTGCTATTGTAAGGTGACATTAAGCCGGGTTAATAACGGAGAGGCGTCAATAAGACACCTATCCGTTATTAATCCAATAGTAAGAAAGGGTTAAAAAAAACACGCACACATTAGGAAAAAAGTATTTTAATATTCTTCATTTCACCATACTTACCATACTTCAGCGCCTGCAAAAAAAAGTAAAATAATAAACCGTATACTCCCTGTCCGCCGTAGTCCTATTAATAACGAGTGTCCCACGACGATCTCCCCTATAGAACAGTGACATCGGGTGATGTCACTGCTCTATAGGACCCTCAGTGACACACTGACAGGAGACAATGGCTCCTACAGTGCATCACTGAGAGGTTACCTTAGGACAAAGTCTCATTTTATGGCAATTGATGCCTGGGAAAAATTCTCATACAGCAATGGCATAAAGTGAGACTAGGGACTTTTTTTTTTTACAGTGGCGGAGGAATACAGTGGTGGAAGGATACCTTCCTGCTGTCATTGTGTTCCTGGAGCCCCTAGAGAGCAGTCGCATTATCTGATGCTGCCGTTCTCCACGGGAGATCGCCGTGGGACACTCGTGGATTTCTGCGGACAGGGAGTATATTGGTTGTTTGTTTTTTTAATATTTTTTTTACAGATGACACTGGCTTCGGGGAACAAAGTGACAAGTAATGGTGAGTATGAAATCTATGTTTAATGTACTGTATGTCTATATGTATGTAATGTATGAATGTATTGTATGTAGCATGTATGTAGCATGTATGTATGGAGTATTTTTTTTTTTTCATTCAACACATTAGCCGGATGATGGGACTATTACTGTCCCATAATTGGCTAATGTGTCAATCACTGTCATTGTAGCAGGCATCGTCCGATGGGACTTGTAGTCCCATCGGACGATGCTTGCATACACGCACAGAGACCCCCCCACTTCGCACAGAGACCCCCCCTCCGCACAGAGACCCCCCCCACGCCGCACAGAGACCTCCCCCACGCCGCACAGAGAGGGAGAGCGACACGGGGAGAGTGCAGTTCACCGGAGATCACTGGGACTGTGTGCAAGTGGGGAGGCGGAGACAGAGCAGAGGGCAGCACACAGGGCAGCGTGTGAGAGCAGAAGATGTCTGCCCAGAACCTGCAGTACAGAGGACTCTGAGAAGTGAGGGCTTCTTCTCTCCTGTGATAGAGAGCAAGTGGAGCTCGGCAGATAGCACAGGGCTGTAATAAAATGGCAGCTAGTCACACCTACAGCAGTGAGTTGTGCAGCCCACAGAGGCGTGCCCAGCTCACTGCTAATGCTGCTGCAATGTTACAGATAGGGTCCAAGCCGGTCTATTATCTCCTATGTCCATGGGGTGCCGTAATCTGACACTGATAGTGCCCTGCTACTGCTGCAAAACCAAGATGTCAGCCCCCAGTGCATTCTTTCTACTCGTATAACACACGAAATCTGTTTTACATGCATTCAAATCTGGGTTATAACAGCATGTTATGCTACATTACATTGATTAATTAATGATCTACAAACGCGGTACCTTCCCTTGAAGTTTAGGTCCACTGTAAGCTTGGTCTTTGTGACATATCTGATCAGTGTGTACAGAGGCTACAAGGTACTGTACTAGTAACAATGGGCCTCATTATCTGATCGCTTTGGGCAGCAAGGCCAGTGTTTAACCCCTTCCCGACCCATGACGCCACGTAGGCGTCATGAAAGTCGGTGCCATTCCGACCCATGACGCCTATGCGGCGTCATGGAAAGATCGCGTCCCTGCAGATCGGGTGAAAGGGTTAACTCCCATTTCACCCGATCTGCAGGGACAGGGGGAGTGGTAGTTTAGCCCAGTGGGGGTGGCTTCACCCCCTCGTGGCTACGATCGCTCTGATTGGCTGTTGAAAGTGAAACTGCCAATCAGAGCGATTTGTAATATTTCACCTATTATAACGGGTGAAATATTACAATCCAGCCATGGCCGATGCTGAAATATCATCGGCCATGGCTGGAAATACTAGTGTGCCCCCACCCCACCCCACCGATCGCCCCCGCAGCCCCCCGATCTGGCCGGTACACTGCTCCGGCTCCCCTCCGTCCTGTGCTCCGCTCCCCCCCGTGCTCGTGTCCGCTCCCCCCGTGCTCCAATCACCCCCCCGAGCTCCAATCACCCCCCCTGCACTCCGATCCACCCCCCCCCCCCCCCCCCCGGTGCTCCGTTCCACCCCCCCGTGCTCCATTCCAGCCCCCCCGTGCTCCGTTCCACGCCCCCCGTGCTCCGTTCCACCCCTCCCGCACTCCGATTCCCCCCCGTGCTCCGATCCCCCCCCCCCCCGTGGTCCCCCCCCACCCCATCATACTTACCGATCCAGCCGGGGTCCCGTCCGTCTTCTCCCTGGGCGCCGCCATCTTCCAAAATGGCGGGCGCATGCGCAGTGCGCCCGCCGAATCTGCCAGCCGGCAGATTCGTTCCAAAGTGCATTTTGATCACTGAGATAGATTACATCTCAGTGATCAAAATAAAAAAAATAATAAATGACCCCCCCCCTTTGTCACCCCCATAGGTAGGGACAATAAAAAAGTAAAGAATTTTTTTTTTTTCCACTAATGTTAGAATAGGGTTAGGGGTAGGGTTAGGGGTAGGGTTAGGGGTAGGGTTAGGGTTAGGGGTAGGGGTAGGGTTAGGGTTAGGGGTAGGGTTAGGGGTAGGGTTAGGGCTAGGGTTAGGGTTTCGGTATGTGCACACGTATTCTGGTCCTCTGCGGATTTTTCCGCTGCGGATTTGATAAATCCGCAGTGCTAAACCGCTGCGGATTTATGGCGGATTTACCGCGGTTTTTCTGCGCATTTCACTGCGGTTTTACAACTGCGATTTTCTATTTGAGCAGTTGTAAAACCGCTGCGGAATCCACACAAAGAAGTGACATGCTGCGGAATGTAAACCGCTGCGTTTCCGTGCAGTTTTTCCGCAGCATGTGTACAGCGATTTTTGTTTCCTATAGGTTTACATTGAACTGTAAACTCATGGGAAACTGCTGCGGATCCGCAGCGTTTTCCGCAGCGTGTGCACATACCTTTAGAATTAGGCTATGTGCACACGGTGCGGATTTGGCTGCGGATCCGCAGCAGTGTTCCATCAGGTTTACAGTACCATGTAAACATATGAAAAACCAAATCCGCTGTGCCCATGGTGCGGAAAATACCGCGCGGAAACGCTGCGTTGTATTTTCCGCAGCATGTCAATTCTTTGTGCGGATTCCGCAGCGAATTACACCTGTTCCTCAATAGGAATCCGCAGGTGAAATCCGCACAAAAAACACTGGAAATCCGCGGAAAATCCGCAGGTAAAACGCAGTGCCTTTTACCCGCGGATTTTTCAAAAATGGTGCGAAAATATCTCACACGAATCCGCAACGTGGGCACATAGCCTTAGGGTTAGGGTTGGAATTAGGGTTGTGGTTATGGTTAGGGGTGTGTTGGGGTTAGGGTTGTGGTTAGGGGTGTGTTGCGGTTAGGGTTGTGTTTAGGGTTATGGCTACAGTTGGGATTAGGGTTAGGGGTGTGTTGGGGTTAGTGTTGGAGGTAGAATTGAGGGGTTACCACTGTTTAGGCACATCAGGGGTCTCCAAACGCAACATGGCGCCACCATTGATTCCAGCCAATCTCGTATTCAAAAAGTCAAATGGTGCTCCCTCACTTCCGAGCCCTGACGTGTGCCCAAACAGTGGTTTACCCCCACATATGGGGTACCAGCATACTCAGGACAAACTGCGCAACAATTACTGGGGTCCAATTTCTCCTGTTACCCTTGTGAATCAAAAAAAATGCTTGCTAAAACATAGTTTTTGAGGAAAGAAAAATGATTTTTTATTTTCACGGCTCTGCGTTGTAAACGTCTGTGAAGCACTTGGGGGTTCAAAGTGCTCACCACATATCTAGATAAGTTCCTTGGGGGGTCTAATTTCTAAAATGGGGTCACTTGTGGGGGTTTCTACTGTTTAGGCACACCAGGGGCTCTGCAAACGCAACGTGACACCCGCAGACCATTCCATCAAAGTCTGCATTTCAAAAGTCACTACTTCCCTTCTGAGCCCCGACGTGTGCCCAAACAGTGGTTTACCCCCACACATGGGGTATCAGCGTACTCAGGAGAAACTGGACAACAACTTTTGGGGTCCAATTTCTCCTGTAACCCTTGGGAAAATAAAAAATTCTGGGCTAAATAATTATTTTTGAGGAAAGAAAACGTATTTATTATTTTCACGGCTCTGCATTATAAACTTCTATGAAGCACTTGGGGGTTCAAAGTGCTCACCACACATCTAGATAAGTTCCTTTCGGGGTCTAGTTTCCAAAATGGGGTCACTTGTGGGGGGTTTCTACTGTTTAGGCACATCAGGGGCTCTGCAAACGCAACGTGACGCCCGCAGAGCATTCCATCAAAGTCTGCATTTCAAAACGTCACTACTTCAATTCCAAGCCCCGGCATGTGCCCAAACAGTAGTTTACCCCCACATATGGGGTATCACCGTACTCAGGAGAAACTGGACAACAAATATTGGGGTCAAATTTCTCCTGTTACCCTTGGGAAAATTAAAAAATTCTGGGCTAAATAATTATTTTTGAGGAAAGAAAACGTATTTATTATTTTCACGGCTCTGCATTATAAACTTCTATGAAGCGCTTGGGGGTTCAAAGTGCTCACCACACATCTAGATAAGTTCCTTTCGGGGTCTAGTTTCCAAAATGGGGTCACTTGTGGGGGGTTTCTACTGTTTAGCCACATCAGGGGCTCTGCAAACGCAACGTGACGCCCACAGAGCATTCCATCAAAGTCTGCATTTCAAAACGTCACTACTTCACTTCCGAGCCTCGGCATGTGCCCAAACAGTGGTTTACCCCCACATATGGGGTATCAGCGTACTCAGGAGAAACTGGACAACAACTTTTGGGGTCCAATTTCTTCTGTAACCCTTGGGAAAATAAAAAATTCTGGGCTAAATAATTATTTTTGAGGAAAGAAAACGTATTTATTATTTTCACGGCTCTGCATTATAAACTTCTATGAAGCACTTGGGGGTTCAAAGTGCTCACCACACATCTAGATAAGTTCCTTTGGGGGTCTAGTTTCCAAAATGGGGTCACTTGTGGGGGGTTTCTACTGTTAAGCCACATCAGGGGCTCTGCAAACGCAACGTGACGCCCACAGAGCATTCCATCAAAGTCTGCATTTCAAAACGTCACTACTTCACTTCCGAGCCCCGGCATGTGCCCAAACAGTGATTTACCCCCACATATGGGGTATCATCGTACTCAGGAGAAACTGGACAACAACTTTTGGGGTCAAATTTCTCCTGTTACCCGTGGGAAAATAAAAAATTGCAGGCTAAAAGATCATTTTTGAGAAAATAATTTTTTTTTTTTTTCATGGCTCTGCGTTATAAACTTCTGTGAAGCACTTGGGGGTTCAAAGTCCTCACCACACATCTAGATTAGTTCCTTTGGGGGTCTAGTTTCCAAAATGGGGTCATTTCTGGGGGATCTCCAATGTTTAGGCACACAGGGGCTCTCCAAACGTGACATGGTGTCCGCTAATGATTGGAGCTAATTTTCCATTTAAAAAGCCAAATGGCGTGCCATCCCTTCCGAGCCCTGCCGTGCGCCCAAACAGTGGTTTACCCCCACATATGGGGTATCTGCGTACTCAGGACAAACAGGACAACACTATTTGGGGTCCAATTTCTCCTATTATCCTTGGCAAAATAGGAAATTCCAGGCTAAAAAATCATTTTTGAGGAAAGAAAAATTATTTTTTATTTTCATGGCTCTGCGTTATAAACTTCTGTGAAGCACCTGGGGGTTTAAAGTGCTCAATATGCATCTAGATAAGTTCCTTGGGGGGTCTAGTTTCCAAAATGGGGTCACTTGTGGGGGAGCTCCAATGTTTAGGCACACAGGGGCTCTCCAAACGCGACATGGTGTCCGCTAACAATTGGAGCTAATTTTCCATTCAAAAAGTCAAATGGCGCGCCTTCCCTTCCGAGCCTTGCCGAGTGCCCAAACAGTGGTTTACCCCCACATATGAGGTATCGACGTACTCGGGAGAAATTGCCCAACAAATTTTATGATCCATTTTACCCTACTGCCCATGTGAAAATGAAAAAATTGAGGCGAAAAGAATTTTTTTGTGAAAAAAAAGTACTTTTTCATTTTTACAGATCAATTTGTGAAGCACCTGAGGGTTTAAAGTGCTCACTAGGCATCTAAATAAGTTCCTTGGGGGGTCTCGTTTCCAAAATGGGGTCACTTGTGGGGGAGCGCCAATGTTTAGGCACACAGGAGCTCTCCAAACGCGACATGGTGTCCGCTAACGATGGAAATAATTTTTCATTCAAAAAGTCAAATGGCGCTCCTTCCCTTCCGAGCCTTACCATGTGCCCAAACAGTGGTTTACCCCCACATATGAGGTATCGGTGTACTCAGGAGAAATTGCCCAACACATTTTAGGATCCATTTTATCCTGTTGCCCATGTGAAAATGAAAAAATTGAGGCTAAAAGAATTTTTTGTGTGAAAAAAAAGTACTTTTTCATTTTTACGGATTAATTTGTGAAGCACCTGGGGGTTCAAAGTGCTCACTATGCATCTAGATAAGTTCCTTGGGGCGTCTAGTTTCCAAAATGGGGTCACTTGTGGGGGAGCTCCAATTTTTAGGCACACGGGGGCTCTCCAAACGTGACATGGTGTCCGCTAAAGAGTGGAGCCAATTTTTGATTCAAAAAGTCAAATGGCGCTCCTTCCCTTCCAAGCCCTGCCGTGCGCCCAAACAGTGGTTTACCCCCACATATGAGGTATCAGCGTACTCAGGACAAATTGGACAACAACTTTCGTGGTTCAGTTTCTCCTTTTACCATTGGGAAAATAAAAAAATTGTTGCTAAAAGATAATTTTTGTGACTAAAAAGTTAAATGTTCATTTTTTCCTTCCATGTTGCTTCTGCTGCTGTGAAGCACCTGAAGGGTTAATAAACTTCTTGAATGTGGTTTTGAGTACCTTGAGGGGTGCAGTTTTTAGAATGGTGTCACTTTGGGGTATTTTCAGCCATATAGACCCCTCAAACTGACTTCAAATGTGAGGTGGTCCCTAAAAAAAATGGTTTTGTAAATTTCGTTGTAAAAATGACAAATTGCTGGTCAAATTTTAACCCTTATAACTTCCTAACAAAAAAAAAATTTTGTTTCCAAAATTGTGCTGATGTAAAGTAAACATGTGGGAAATGTTATTTATTAACTATTTTGTGTCACATATCTCTCTGGTTTAACAGAATAAAAATTCAAAATGTGAAAATTGCGAAATTTTCGCCAAATTTCCGTTTTTATCACAAATAAACGCAGAATTTATTGACCTAAATTTACCACTAACATGAAGCCCAATATGTCACGAAAAAACAATCTCAGAACCGCTAGGATCCGTTGAAGCGTTCCTGAGTTATTACCTCATAAAGGGACACTGGTCAGAATTGCAAAAAACGGCAAGGTCTTTAAGGTCAAAATAGGCTGGGTCATGAAGGGGTTAAATTATTTCAGGGTATTTGCTCATTTTTGGTAAGGTAAATGCCCAGTATGAATGTACACTTAACATATGCAACCTGTATTGTTTTTTCCAGTTTCGGGCTGGGAACATGGCAGATTAGTTTGTAATTTTCACCGGTCTCTCCTGCCCCAAAGGCCCTCCCAATATTCATTGAGCAGATGTGACCGCTGCAGCCAATCTGACCCATGTGAGTGTTTGCAGAGGTGCAGAGCACTCACATGGAGTCATTGCCAGCTTCAAGCACAATTCCACTTTTGAGAGCCAGCGATTCAGTTGAGGGACATCCCCATCTCTAAGATCCTGTGCCAATATGTAGTATATGCGATAGTGAAGACCTCCAGTTAGACGTTTAGTATTGTTTGACTCACTACATCTCTTTGCTCATGTGCAGGCCCTTAAGTATCCATGGTTACGACCACTTTACAACTAGCTAACTCACTGTATCAGTGGTCGTAACCATGGATAAGCTAAGGTCCGGCAATGCCTGCACATGAGGAAACGGCGAATCAGGAAAAAAAGAAAAAACACTACATTTCTAATTGGAGGGATTTGCTAATATTACTACACCTACTATTCATTAGGACGGGATTTTAGGGTATGTACACACGTAGAAATGGTCCACTGCGGATTTTTCCGCAGTGGATTTGACAGATCCGCAGGGTAAAAACACTGCGTTTTTGTGCGGATTCCACTGCGGTTTTACACCTGCACTTTTCTATTATGGAGCAGGTGTAAAACCGCTGCAGATTCTGCACAAAGAATTGACATGTTGCGGAATGTAAACCGCTGCGTTTCTGCACGTTTTTTTCCCCCGCAGCAAGTGCACTGCAGATTGCATTTCCCATTGGTTTACATGGTACTGTAAATGCACGGGAAACCACAGCTGTGGAAATGCTGTGGATCCACAGCAAGATCCACAGCGTGTGAACATAGCCTTAAAGATGGGTTTACCCTCATTTGCATATAAAATGTACTCCAACTAAACCACTTAAAACCTATACTACAAGTGTGACGACATTTAGAGGGGGTCCCAAGTCCTTACATACAGGTATAAGTGGTTCAGGGGACCTTTTTGGAGATTCCCTTTGACAGGTCACCGTTCCTGCAGAATACTATACCTTAATGCTTCCACTAGAGATTAAGCCTTTTCCAGACATTGACTTAACGCCTTACTGCTCAATTGTATATTCTGTTTTACAAGAACTGAACTTTAGGCCCGTTGAGACAAGAAGCAGGTTCAGAACATGCACGCCGAGATGTCAGATTTCTACAGCATTAAAATTCCCATGTCGGTAAACATATCCCTAGCGCTCGTTATCAGATGCCACATTGGTCTTCCTCAGGAGCTGTGCAGTTTGTAGTGCCGCAGTGGGCCATCCCCCAAAGAGGCGCCACAGTGGGCCATCCCCCAAAGAGGCGCCACAGTGGGCCAGCCCCCAAAGAGGCGCCACAGTGGGCCAGCCCCCAAAGAGGCGCCACAGTGGGCCAGCCCCCAAAGAGGCGCCACAGTGGGCCAGCCCCCAAAGAGGCGCCACAGTGGGCCAGCCCCCAAAGAGGCGCCACAGTGGGCCAGCCCCCAAAGAGGCGCCACAGTGGGCCAGCCCCCAAAGAGGCGCCACAGTGGGCCAGCCCCCAAAGAGGCGCCACAGTGGGCCAGCCCCCAAAGAGGCGCCACAGTGGGCCAGCCCCCAAAGAGGCGCCACAGTGGGCCAGCCCCCAAAGAGGCGCCACAGTGGGCCAGCCCCCAAAGAGGCGCCACAGTGGGCCAGCCCCCAAAGAGGCGCCACAGTGGGCCAGCCCCCAAAGAGACACTTAACCCCTTAATCCCATATGACGTACTATCCCGTCCAGGTGACCTGGGACTTAATTCCCATGGACGGGATAGTACGTCATATGCGATCGGCCGCGCTCACGGGGGGAGCGCGGCCGATCGCGGCCGGGTGTCAGCTGCCTATCGCAGCTGACATCCGGCACTATGTGCCAGGAGCGGTCACGGACCGCTCCCGGCACATTAACCCCCGGCACACCGCGATCAAAGATGATCGCGGTGTGCCGGCGGTGCAGGGAAGCATCGCGCAGGGAGAGGGCTCCCTGCGGGCTTCCCTGAGACGATCGGTACACGGTGATGTGCTCACCGTGTACCGAGCGTCTTCTCCCTGCAGTCCCCGGATCCAAAATGGCCGCCGGGCTGCATCCGGGTCCTGCAGGGAGCACTTCCGGGTCAGGATCAGGCTGCAGCTGCAGCTCTAATCCTGCCCGGCTGTATGTAAGATCACCGATCTGATAGAGTGCTGTGCACACTGTCAGATCGGTGATCTGTGATGTCCCCCCCTGGGACAAAGTGAAAAAGTAAAAAAAAAAATTTCCACACTTGTAAAAAAAAATAAAAAAAAAATTCCTAAATAAAGCAGAAAAAAAAAAATATTATTCCCATAAATACATTTCTTTACATAAAAAAAAAACAAAAAAAACAATAAAAGTACACATATTTAGTATCGCCGCGTCCGTAACGACCCGACCTATAAAACTGGCCCACTAGTTAACCCCTTCAGTGAACACCGTAAGAAAAAAAAAAAAAAAACGAGCCAAAAAACAACGCTTTATTATCATAACGCTGAACAAAAAGTGGAATAACACGCGATCAAAAAGACGGATATAAATAACCATGGTACCTCTGAAAACGTCATCTTGTCCCGCAAAAAACGACCCGCCATATAGCATCATAACCAAAAAAATAAAAAAGTTATAGTCCTGAGAATAAAGCGATGCCAAAATAATTATTTTTTCTATAAAATAGCTTTTATCGTATAAAAGCGCCAAAACATAAAAAAAATGATATAAATGAGGTATCGCTGTAATCGTACTGACCCGAAGAATAAAACTGCTTCATCAATTTTACCAAACGCGGAACGGTATAAAAGCCTCCCCCAAAAGAAATTCATGAATAGCTGGTTTTTGGTCATTCTGCCTCACAAAAAATCGGAATAAAAAGCGATCAAAAACTGTCACATGTCCGAAAATGTAACCGATAAAAACGTCAACTCGTCCCGCAAAAAACAAGACCTCACATGACTCTGTGGACCAAAATATGGAAAAATTATAGGTCTCAAAATGTGGAGACGCAAAAACTTTTTTGCTATAAAAAGCGTCTTTTAGTGTGTGACGGCTGCCAATCATAAAAATCCGCTAAAAAACTCGCTATAAAAGTAAATCAAACCCCCCTTCATCACCCCCTTAGTTAGGCTAGGTTCACATTGCGTTAATGGGTTAACGCTAACGGACAGCGTTGCACGGCGAAAATGTCACAATTAACGCCGTGCAACGGGTCCGTTAGCACAACCATTGACAGCAATGTGATTTTCGGGTGTAGCGCATCGCTAGAGCGTGCCATTTTCGGCTCGCGCTAGCAAGGTGCCGTTCTTTTGTGGCGCGCCTCAGACGCTGCTTGCAGCGTCCGCGGCGCGCCCGAGGTCCGATCCCCGATCTTCCAGAGCGGGGACGTTAACGCGACCACTAAACACGACACCTAAAAAGACATTGCGTTAGCGCAATCCGCTAGTGCTAAACGGATTTCCCTAATGCAATGTGAACCTAGCCTTAGGGAAAAATAATAAAATTAAAAAAAATGTATTTATTTCCATTTTCCCATTAGGGTTAGGGTTAGGGCTAGGGTTAGGGCTAGGGTTAGGGTTAGGGTTTGTATTACATTTACGGTTGGGATTAGGGTTGGGATTAGAATTAGGGGTGTGTCAGGGTTAGGTGTGTGGTTAGGGTTACAGTTGGGATTAGGGTTAGGGGTGCGTTTGGATTAGGGTTTCAGTTATAATTGGGGGGTTTCCACTGTTTAGGCACATCAGGGGCTCTCCAAACGCGACATGGCGTCCGATCTCAATTCCAGCCAATTCTGCATTGAAAAAGTAAAACAGTGCTCCTTCACTTCCGAGCTCTCCCGTGCGCCCAAACAGGGGTTTACCCCAACATATGGGGTATCATCGTACTCGAGACAAATTGGACAACAACTTTTTGGGTCCAAGTTCTCTTGTTATCCTTGGGAAAATAAAAATTTGGGGGGCTAAAAATCATTTTTGTGGGAAAAAAAAGGATTTTTTATTTTCACGGCTCTGCGTTGTAAACTGTAGTGAAACACTTGGGGGTTCAAAGTTTTCACAACACATCTAGATAAGTTCCATGGGAGGTCTAGTTTCAATATGGGGTCACTTGTGGGTGGTTTCTACTGTTTGGGTACATCAGGGGCTCTGCAAATGCAACGTGACGCCTGCAGACCAATCCATCTAAGTCTGCATTCCAAATGGCGCTCCTTCCCTTCCGAGCTCTGCCATGCGCCCAAACAGTGGTTCCCCCCACATACGGGGTATCAGCGTACTCAGGACAAATTGAACAACAACTTTTGGGGTCCAATTTATTCTGTTACCCTTGTAAAAATACAAAGCTGGGGGCTAAAAAATCATTTTTGTGAAAAAAAAAAATAATTTTTATTTTCACGGCTCTGCGTTATAAACTGTAGTGAAACACTTAGGGGTTCAAAGTTCTCACAACACATCTAGATAAGTTCCTTGGGAGGTCTAGTTTCTAATATGGGGTCACTTGTGGGGGGTTTGTACTGTTTGGGTACATCAGGGGCTCTGCAAATGCAACGTGACTCCTGCAGACCAATCCATCTAAGTCTGCATTCCAAATGGCGCTCCTTCCCTTCCGAGCTCTGCCATGTGCCCAAACAGTGGTTCCCCCCCACATATGGGGTATCAGCGTACTCAGGACAAATTGGACAACAACTTTTGGGGTCCAATTTATTATGTTACCCTTGTGAAAATACAAAACTGGGGGCTAAAAAATAATTTTTGCGAAAAAAAAAAAAAAATTATTTTAACGGCTCTGCGTTATAAACTGTAGTGAAACATTTGGGGGTTCAAAGCTCTCAAAACACATCTAGATAAGTTCCTTATGGGGTCTAGTTTCCAAAATGGTGTCACTTGTGGGGGGTTTTAATGTTTAGGCACATCAGGGGCTCTCCAAACCAACATGGCGTCCCAACTTAATTCCAGTCAATTTTGCATTGAAAAGTCAAATGGCGCTCCTTCCCTTCCGAGCTCTGCTATGCACCCAAAAAGTGGTTTACCCCCCACATATGGGGTATCGTCGCACTCAGGACAAATTGCACAACAACTTTTGTGGTCTAATTTCTTCTCTTACCCTTGGGAAAATAAAAAATTGGGGGCGAAAAGATCATTTTTGTGAAAAAATAAGATTTTTTATTTTTACGGCTCTGCATTATAAACTTCTGTGAAGCACTTGTTGGGTCAAAGTGCTCACCACACATCTAGATAAGTTCCTTAAGGGGTCTACTTTTCAAAATGGTGTCACTTGTGAGGGGTTCCAATGTTTAGGCACATCAGGGGCTCTCCAAACGCAACATGGCGTCCCATCTCAATTCCAGTCAATTTTGCATTGAAAAGTCAAATGGCGCTCCTTCCCTTCCGAGCTCTGCCATACGCCCAAACAATGGTTTACACCCATATATGGGGTATCAGCGTACTCAGGACAAATTGGCCAACAATTTTTGAGGTCCAATTTCTTCTCTTACTCTTGGGAAAATAAAAAATTGGGGGCGAAAAGATCATTTTTGTGAAAAAATATGATTTTTTATTTTTACGGCTCTGCATTATAAACTTCTGTGAAGCAATTGGTGGGTCAAAGTGGTCACCACACATCTAGATAAGTTCCTTAGGGTGTCTACTTTCCAAAATGGTGTCACTTGTGGGGGGTTTCAATGTTTAGGCACATCAGTGGCTCTCCAAACGCAACATGGCGTCCCATCTCAATTCCTGTCAATTTTGCATTGAAAAGTCAAATGGCGCTCCTTCCCTTCCGAGCTCTGCCATGCGCCCAAACAGTGGTTTACTCCCACATATGGGCTATCAGCGTACTCAGTACAGATTGTACAACAATGTTTGGCATCCATTTTATCCTGTTACCCTTGGTAAAATAAAACAAATTGGAGCTGAAATAAATTTTGTGTGAAAAAAAGTTAAATATTCATTCTTATTTAAACATTCCAAAAATTCCTGTGAAACCCCTGAAGGGTTAATAAACTTCTTGAATGTGGTTTTGAGCACCTTGAGGGGTGCAGTTTTTAGAATGGTCTCACACTTGGGTATTTTCTATCATATAGACCCCTCAAAATGACATCAAATGAGATGTGGTCCCTAAAAAAAAATGGTGTTGTAAAAATGAGAAATTGCTGGTCAACTTTTAACCCTTATAACTCCCTAACAAAAAAAAATTTTGGTTCCAAAATTGTGCTGATGTAAAGTAGACATGTGGGAAATGTTACTTATTAAGTATTTTGCGTGAGATATCTCTGTGATTTAAGGGCATAAAAATTTAAAGTTGGAAAATTGCGAAACTTTCTAAATTTTCGCCAAATTTCCGTTTTTTTCACAAATAAACGCAAGTTATATCGAATAAATGTTACTACTAAAATGAAGTACAATATGTCACGAGAAAACAATGTCAGAATCGCCAAGATCCGTTGAAGCGTTCCAGAGTTATAACCTCACAAAGGGACAGTGGTCAGAATTGTAAAAATTGGCCCGGTCATTAACGTGCAAACCACCCTCGGGGCTTAAGGGGTTAAAGCATAAAAGTAACAAACCATTTTGGAAACCAGATCAGTGTTGAGAAGTCAGAAATGGCCTTTATCTCCAAGGAACAGACCATAATAAATCACCACATCGATAACGAAACAATATTTATTTATAAATATTAAAATATTATAGAAATAAAAATCAACATGTTAAATAAAATGGTGCAAACCTTCCTAACCGAAGGGGAGCAACTAACTATAAATCTCCCCAGTAGGGGGCACTGCAAACAATCATTACTACATAGGGCTTATACAAATAGATTGGAGAGAAGGGCTAAGATACATTTTTATTTTTCTGGATTAGAAAAATTGCTAAGTTTGGCACGACTTTCTCGGAAAACAAAGTGGACAGTTGTCAGATTTACTATGGATCCCAGGAACTGCGAGTACATTAGTGCAAATCTCCATCTGTTTGGAGCTGCCAGAGACCGGTATTAAGCAGCAATCATGGCACGTTACGGCAATGCCCATGTAATGCCGGGCAGGGTGAGGTAGATGCAGTTGAGGCCGCTTCGTGCCACTTGGCTAGTAAGTGTCGTACCATTTTTTTTTTTTTTGCATTGGGATATACGGTAATCAGTAACATTTGTGGGGGAATCAGAACATAAAACAGGTCACATTTTGGGGCTCCTGGCACCCACGTACATGGAGTTAATGCAAACTAAAAAAAAAAACAATTTAAAACCATCCACTAATGAAATAAACGTCCTCCAATAATACTGTCAGAACTGAACGTCCCACCCGGACCCAGTGCAAAAGATTACTACAAGTGAGTGCAAAAATAAAGACTTAGAAAATCCAAAATCAGGCAGAAGAGTTCACATGTCCATAACTGTCTACGAGGGGTTTGCATATAATCCAGCCCAGATGTTTTCTCTGTGATGAGGTTTCAGACAAAAGCCAATAGCGGCCTCCGTCTCGGCGATCCGTCTCTGGAAGCGGCTGCGGTCTCGGGCGTACACTTCCCAGGGTCCTTTCCGGGCCATTCTGTGAGCAAAGCTCCAGGTAATGATGGGGTGGACGGTGACTTTGGATGAGAAGCGCACCTGAAATAGAGAAGGGTTAAATATAAGATCCAGGTTCTACAATAAAGCTTCATTAGATCTGAGTCTATACATAACAGGTCTGTGACTCTCCGGGGAGGACAGGCCGAACCATGTGATAATTACAGTCATTACACCATTAATGAGCCAAGTCATGATGACGACAGCAGTCACGTGGCTGTCACAGACTGTCTACTCCCCGACGTCTCCCATCCATCACCACCTGATTGTTTCAGAAGATGGCATCACGCCTCGCGAGAGACCTTACGCAACGACCTGAAACTTTAGATCTCAGCGCCAACACTAATCCCCAGGTAGAAATATTGAATTTCTTCCCAGACTTGCCCTAATTATCTCACAGCAAAAGGCATCAGGGACTGAATATAGTATATTTTTGGCCAGCATCTTTCCTGTAAGTCAGAGAAGGTCTCCTTACTCAACCTCAAGAGTGTCACTTATTGGATGTATGCAAGTTACTGTAAAGCCCTCCTTGTATTTCCTAGCGTGTATTGAGGGGTGATCTCCTGACTCTTACAGAGGTGGGACGAGCAGTTTTGGCCACTCTGAATTACAGTACATGATCCATTGATCCTATGGTTCCACCGGCGGTGTTGAACATCTACAGGCTCGGCTGATTTACTTGCGTGGGACAGATTGCCGTCAGATGGGTATACAGCACCCCAACCCCTTTACAGAGTCATGAGATGGCTCAATTTGTAGGTAGGAATGGTAGTCATCTGTGGACAACTCGGGTACTCAGTGGTGGAGCAGATACCAGTCTTAATGAACCCCCCCCCACACACTCCCAAGATGCATACATTTGGCTAAAAAGTAATAGACAAAGCAAGCCTTCAACAGTTTACTTCTACTGTATCTTATCACTTACTTTCTTGGTGCTCTGGTCAGCTTCCTCCTTGGCCTCCTCCTTGGGCAGCGTGCACTTGTGAGTAGACTTGTATCCGGACAGCATCGGCTTCTTGCACAGCTTGGTCTTCAGTTTTGGTTTTTCGGTAACAGTCCCACACTCCATTTTGACATCACGGACTTCAGAACAGTCCAAATGACCCAGGATCTGCTGCTTTCTACCACTTTCGATGGAGACCTCTTTATCTGGCCTCTTGGGACCTTTCATAGGCATGGCAAAAGAAAGCGGGTTATACGGATCATCGCTGCGGCAGAAGGATGCCCACAAGTCATCGTTGTCTTCCTGGCACGAATTACTGTCTTCGTCCCAAGAGTCCTCGTCAGACCAATCGCTTCCTTCGCCGAGATCCTCTTCACACTTGGACCCTGGAGTCCAGGACTCTTGCAAGCCGCTGTCCGTAGACATCTCTTCTTGTGAGAAGTCTAAACCTTTAACACTGTCCACTTCAGACTCATCGGAGGAGTCTGTCTCATCAGTTGGCATGCAGATCATGGACATGATGATTGGGTTGGTACAAGATGGTAGGAGAACCTGCTCCTTCAGCATCTGCTCACATTCACTGTCCACCTCCATCTTTGCGATGTCTCCTACAGTCTCCATCGTTAGACTGCAGATCTCCCCATCCATCATCTTCTCCGGCTCCATCGGACCTTCGCAGTGACCCTTAGTCACCATATTCATTGGCTTCTCGCTCTTAGACACGGCCACCCTCTTGTAAACGTACACGCTCATCAGTAGTGGTAACAGAACGTCCAGAACACTCCAGCAAACCACCACGACGGTACGCAAGGCCTTACTCAAAAAGCCACGAGGAAGCATCATCCAATACAGGGTACGTTTCTGCAGAAGGTTCTTGCTCAGGGAAATCATGGTCTGTAGGATCCTGGCGGCCATTGTGACTATAACCACGTCTGAGGCAAAGTTGGTGAGGACAAGCGGCAACTGTGGATGTTCTTTCAGGACGTCAAACTGGGAAGCAGTGCCTCTCGGAGAAGTCAAGTTTTTCCAGTATAAACGAAAGTTTAGATGGTCCAGTCCCATTCTGTAGTATGCTAAAAAAAAAAATAAGAATAGGCGAGTTAGAAACGGATCATGAGCAGTGTATGAACAGATCCAAACACTAGACAGACAAGGGTCCCTGTGAGAATAGAGCGATGAGACCACCCGAGTTTATTTAAAAACAAAACCTCAGATTTGAGTTAAGTTTCGCCATGAAAACGCTTCATCAAGGGTTCTCAAGCTGGAACAACAAGTTCTCCTAACCACAGGACCACAATGGGGAACGCTGATCCCCATTACAATGGAACGTTAGTGTATGATGCACTAAACCCCCAGTCATTCTCTAGTGGGGGGCTACTGAAAAAAAGCCAAGCCCAGTAGCCCCATAGGGACAGTGCCAGGGGTAAAAGGGCCAGATTGTGAGATCACTGCAGGCCCCAGCAGTCGGGTCATCATGTGGAGAAGGGGGCAACTTGGTCCACCCCCATTACTTGCCCTACTTAAAGGGACACACCCTATCAATGAATGAACCCACATCAGCCCCATAGGAAGTGGACGGTAAAGAGTTACTTCATAGATACATATGTAACAACCCCAGAACCTAAAAAAGGCACATCCGGTCAGAAGAACTATAAATCCCAGCAATGCCTCGCATACATACCAGAGGGCGCTATCAGCCTGTGACCAGGGCGCTCCAGCAGAAGTTGGCGGCGGTCTCCTGGGCGGGAGGCTCCTGGATATTCCGGTGGAAGGCGGCGGCCGCGGGTCGCACTTCAGCTCTTCCGACTGGTATCTTGCTCAGGACACAACACATGAGGGAGAGGCGGCGACTGAGCGGAGAACAGCTATCGGTATCGGCCATACCTGGTCATCGGGGCGCGGGATCTGTTATCGTTGTGTTTGTGATTAAGGCGTAAAATGACGAAAGAGCGGAGGAGCGGCGCTTATATAGGATTCTGAACTGACCAATGAGCGAGCAGGGGGCGTGGAAGTCGGAAATTACGTGACGTCCGGCTCGTAGTACGATAATGGGAGGAAAGCTCTCGTGTTACCATGGAGACGGGGAGGGGCTGGAAACGTGACGTGCTAAATATAGCAACAGTGACGTCAGGAGAGTCCAGAAACGACGGGAAATTACTGGAGACTCGGTGTCATTTCCAGGGGAAAGATGAGGTCTCGCTTTACGGCCGTGTCTGAGTAATAACGGTCATCGTGAGGAGAAGAAAAACTTCCATGGCTGACGTGTGGAGAGCAGATCATATAACCCATGTCTAACCCCATAACAGAGAGAGACACAGAGCCCCCATAACAGAGACACAGAGCCCCCATAACAGAGACACAGAGCCCCCATAACAGAGACAGAGCCCCCATAACAGAGAAAGAGCCCCCATAACAGAGACACAGAGCCCCCATAACAGAGACAGAGCCCCCATAACAGAGACACAGAGCCCCCATAACAGAGACAGAGCCCCCATAACAGAGACAGAGCCCCCATAACAGAGACACAGAGCCCCCATAACAGAGACAGAGCCCCCATAACAGAGACACAGAGCCCCCATAACAGACACAGAGCCCCCATAACAGAGACACAGAGCCCCCATAACAGACAGAGCCCCCATAACAGAGACAGAGCCCCCATAACAGAGACAGAGCCCCCATAACAGAGACAGAGCCCCCATAACAGAGACACAGAGCCCCCATAACAGAGACAGAGCCCCCATAACAGAGACACAGTCCCCATAACAAAGGGAGACACAGAGCCCCCATAACAGAGACACAGAGCCCCCATAACAGAGACAGAGCCCCATAACAGAGACAGAGCCCCCATAACAGAGAAAGAGCCCCATAACAGAGACACAGAGCCCCCATAACAGAGACAGAGCCCCCATAACAGAGAAAGAGCCCCATAACAGAGACACAGAGCCCCCATAACAGAGACACAGAGCCCCCATAACAGAGACAGAGCCCCCATAACAGAGAAAGAGCCCCCATAACAGAGACACAGAGCCCCCATAACAGAGACAGAGCCCCATAACAGAGACACAGAGCCCCCATAACAGAGACAGAGCCCCCATAACAGAGAAAGAGCCCCCATAACAGAGACACAGAGCCCCCATAACAGAGACACAGAGCCCCCATAACAGAGACAGAGCCCCATAACAGAGACAGAGCCCCCATAACAGAGAAAGAGCCCCCATAACAGAGACACAGAGCCCCCATAACAGAGACACAGAGCCCCCATAACAGAGACAGAGCCCCCATAACAGAGACACAGAGCCCCCATAACAGAGACAGAGCCCCCATAACAGAGACACAGAGCCCCCATAACAGAGACAGAGCCCCCATAACAGAGAAAGAGCCCCCATAACAGAGACACAGAGCCCCCATAACAGAGACACAGAGCCCCCATAACAGAGACACAGAGCCCCCATAACAGAGAAAGAGCCCCCATAACAGAGACACAGAGTCCCCATAACAAAGGGAGACACAGAGCCCCCATAACAGAGACACAGAGCCCCCATAACAGAGACAGAGCCCCATAACAGAGACACAGAGCCCCCATAACAGAGACACAGAGTCCCCATAACAGAGACAGAGCCCCAATAACAGAGAGACACAGAGCCCCCATAACAGAGAGACACAGAGCCCCCATAACAGAGACACAGAGCCCCCATAACAGAGACACAGAGCCCCCATAACAGAGACACAGAGCCCCCATAACAGAGACACAGAGTCCCCATAACAAAGGGAGACACAGAGCCCCCATAACAGAGACACAGAGCCCCCATAACAGAGACAGAGCCCCATAACAGAGACACAGAGTCCCCATAACAGAGACAGAGCCCCAATAACAGAGAGACACAGAGCCCCCATAACAGAGAGACACAGAGCCCCCATAACAGAGACACAGAGCCCCCATAACAGAGACACAGAGCCCCCATAACAGAGACACAGAGCCCCCATAACAGAGACACAGAGTCCCCATAACAAAGGGAGACACAGAGCCCCCATAACAGAGACACAGAGCCCCCATAACAGAGACAGAGCCCCATAACAGAGACACAGAGTCCCCATAACAGAGACATAGAGCCCCCATAACAGAGACACAGAGCCCCCATAACAGAGAGACACAGAGCCCCCATAACAGAGAGACACAGAGCCCCCATAACAGAGACAGAGCCCCAATAACAGAGAGACACAGAGCCCCCATAACAGAGAGACACAGAGCCCCCATAACAGAGACACAGAGCCCCCATAACAGAGACACAGAGCCCCCATAACAGAGAAAGACACAGAGCCCCCATAACAGACACAGAGCCCCATAACTGAGACAGAGCTCCCATAACAGAGACACAGAGCCCCCATAACAGAGAGACACATGACAGACACAGAGCCCCCATAACACAGAGAGACACAGAGCCCCCATAACACAGAGCCCCCATAACAGAGACAGAGCCCCCATAACAAACACAGAGCCCCCATAACAGAGAGACACAGAGCCCCCATAACAGAGAGACACATAACAGAGACATAGAGCCCCCATAACAGAGCCCCCATAACAGAGACATAGAGCCCCCATAACAGACACAGAGTCCCCATAACAGAGACATAGAGCCCTCATAACAGACACAGAGCCCCCATAACAGAGACATAGAGCCCCCATAACAGAGCCCCCATAACAGAGACATAGAGCCCCCATAACAGACACAGAGTCCCCATAACAGAGACATAGAGCCCCCATAACAGACACAGAGCCCCCATAACAGAGACATAGAGCCCCCATAACAGACACAAAGCCCCCATAACAGAGACACAGAGCCCCCATAACAGACACAGAGCCCCAATAACAGACACAGAGCCCCCATAACAGACACAGAGCCCCCGTAACATACAGCCCCCATAACATACAGCCCCCATAACAGAGGCAGATCCAGTGTGTATTAGGAGCGGCCCCGTGTGACTGATCGGCGCAGACACAATAATGATTTCTACCCTGCTGGATTTTTTATATATTTGATGTCACTTTTCTTTGTTTTCTCTCCGAATCTTCGCTGACATTTTTCTCCCGCTGTTTTTGAAGTTTGTGCAGAATATACCACACTCTTCATTTTTGCCTGAAACCTTCGTAACGACCCTTTAACCCAAAAAGTCATAAGTTTCTCAAAACGGCATAAAAGATGTTATGAAAAAAAATCTGGGCTACATAAAGTTCCGGTGGGCAGGGACAGGGGGCGGCTAGAGCACATCTGAAACAAATGTAGTGCCTCTCCGAAAAAGTCATGAGTCAAGTCGAGAACATCTAGAAACCCCCAAACCTCCCTCACAATGACGAAGATCCAAAAAAGAAGAGGCGCAAAAGGAAAGATGAATATGAACGCAGGGAAAAAAATACTAATTTTCATTTTTTTTTTTTTTGCACCTTTAAAAGCTGCTTTTTTTTTTTTACAGGGCCAACAAAAGCTACAAGATTTCAGAAAGTTCCTCCAAAAAAACGCTGTGTTTAAACAAAGCCTTAGACATGTTAATGAGGAGACTCCGATCAATATTTACAGGGTCCCAAAGTACAAAGACCCCTGAGACCACAAGAGATGTCCCATTGTTTCACAACCATTGGGGGGAGACCAGCTGGACAGGATGTGAATGGAGACTGATCAGGATGCGGTTTCCACTGTAGGGAAAGAACAGGTTCCGAGCCGCTCTTTGACCACAAGGTGAGATACAATGTCTCCATGTTGTTATTGTTCGGTTTCCATGTCATTCCATCTCGATATTGGTCCCCATTTCTTGCAAGACAAGACGATATTCGTTAAGATTCAAAACACTTATGACACATTGTGTAATGTAAACACGGTTAATATGAAAAGGAAAAAAAATTGTGTAATAAGGGAGGACACTGTAAAAAGAAAAAGCGCTATACTTAAGGTGCTACAATGTGACTATGTACGCACATTTAGTGCAAACTAAAAACAGCTTTTTACAATAGCAGCAAAATTTATAATAAGATTTCGACAATCTTATACATAAGCCCCATTATTGGCTGTAGTTCCCATGAGCCCAAAGGTCTGTGTGTGCGCTGCACTTATCTCAGGCAAATGTGTGTATGCAAAGCACACATCCCATGGATGTTTCCAGGAACAACTTTATAGACTTAGGTCAGCCATTATAAACACTTAAAGGGGTGAGCAGGAGGGGGAAGGCTATGGGTACAAACACTGCAGTCTGCCGGTCCTGCTTGTGAGCCCATGGCGGTACTTTATTGTCCTCCTCCTCTGTATTCCGGCTTATAGAGAAGGGTCCGGATTAGGGGACCCCATCTGTGAAGCTTAAATTAAACATTCTCTTTTTTTTTTATATTCTGAACCCCTGACAATAAGTGGGCACTTCACTGTGCTGATCGGCCGGGGTCTCGGATCCTCATTAATCGTATATTGATGGTCTATAAGTATAATGGTCTGCAGAGGTGGTCATAGCGGTATATAGTGGCATTATTTTGGCACTCCATGGCAGTATAATTTGAAGGCACTGTATAATTACTGTGATGAGCTACACATAGGATAACTCATCAATATCAGAGCGTTGGGGTCCGGCACCCACCGGTCTGCTCTTATAGCTCCGGGGGCGGCTGGATGTTAATATTGAAGGGTCTCGCTGTTTCTCCCCTCTATGGTACACTTGATTGGGCACATTTTTTCTCCGCTACCGATTTGCTGGGTCTGGCGGAAATGTGCAGCTTCAGAGGCCGACACAGGCGTCTATACATGGCGAAACAGTGTGACGCAGAGTCCTGTAGTCAGTGTACAGGGGCAGCGCCAACTCCAGGGGGCGATAGAGGGTGCAGGGGTCATGGTCTCTGTACTCACCCCTCTATACCGCACACCCCTATATACCGGTCTACACTGCTGACCTCTCTATACTGCTCACCTCTGTACACTGATCACCTGTCTACATCACTCATCCCTGTATAGTGATCACCCCAATATTCAGCTCACCCCTATGTAGTACTCACCTCTCCACAGCGGTCACCTCTCTACAGTGCTCACCTCTCTATACTGCTAACCCCTCTGAACTGCTCATCCCTCTATACTGCTGACGTCTCTACACCATTCACCCCTCAATACTGCTCACTCCTCTTTACTGTTTACCTCTCTACACCACTGCTCACCCTTCAATGCTGCTCAACCCTCTATCTGCTCACCCCTCTATACTGCTCACCCCTCTATATACTGCTCACCCCTCTATATACTGCTCACCTGTCTATACTACTCACTTCTCTACACTGCTCACCTCTTTACACTGCTCACCTCTCTATATTGCACACCTTTCTATTCTACTCACTCTTCTATACTGCTCACCCCTCTATACTGCTCACCCCTCTATACTGCTCACGTGTTTACCCTGCTCACCCCTCTTTACTGATGACCCCTCTATACTGCTCACTTCATAATGCTCACCCTGTTATCTGCTCACCCCTCTATACTGCTCATCTCTCTAGACTGCTCACCCCTCTTTATTGATTACCCCCTGTACAGTAGTCACCCCTCTATATACTGCTCACCCCTCTATACTGCTCACCTCTCTATACAGCACACCCGTCTACACTGCACACCCCTCTACACTGCTCACCCCTCTATACTGCTCAACCCTCTACACTGCTCACCCCTCTATACAGCACACCCCTCTACACTGCTCACCCCTCTATACTGCTCACCCCTCCACACTGCTCACCCCTCTATACTGCTCAAACCTCCACACTGCTCACCCCTCTATACTGCTCACCCCTCTACACTGCTCACCCCTCTATACAGCACACCCCTCTACACTGCTCACCCCTCTATACTGCTCACCCCTCCACACTGCTCACCCCTCTATACTGCTCAAACCTCCACACTGCTCACCCCTCTATACTGCTCACCCCTCTACACTGCTCACCCCTCTATACAGCACACCCCTCTACACTGCTCAACCCTCTATACTGCTCACCCCTCTACACTGCTCACCCCTCCACACTGCTCACCCCTCTATACTGCTCACCCCTCTATACTGCTCTCCTCTACACTGCTCACCCCTCTATACAGCACACCCCTCTACACTGCTCACCCCTCTATACTGCTCACCCCTCTATACTGCTCACCCCTCCACACTGCTCACCCCTCTATACTGCTCACCCCTCTATACTGCTCTCCTCTATACTGCTCACCCCTCTATACTGCTCACCCCTCTACACTGCTCACCCCTCTATACTGCTCACCCCTCTACACTGCGCCCCCCTCTATACTGCTCACCCCTCTATACTGCGCCCCCCTATATACTGCTCACCCCTCTACACTGCTCACCCCTCTATACTGCTCACCCCTCTACACTGCTCCCCTCTACACTGCTCACCCCTCTATACTGCTCACCCCTCTATACTGCGCCCTCCTCTATACTGCTCACCCCTCTACACTGCGCCCCCCTCTATACTGCTCACCCCTCTACACTGCTCACCCCTCTATACTCCTCACCCCTCTTCACTGCTCACCCCTCTTCACTGCTCACCCCTCTACACTGCTCACCCCCCCCCTCCATACTGCTCACCCCTCTTCACTGCTCACCCCTCTATACTGCTCACCCCTCTACACTGCTCACCCCTCTATACTGCTCACCCCTCCATACTGCTCACCCCTCTATACTGCTCACCCCTCTACACTGCTCACCCCTCTATACTGCTCACCCCTCTTCACTGCTCACCCCTCTACACTGCTCACCCATCTATACTGCTCACCCCTCTATACTGCTCACCCCTCTATACTGCTCACCCCGCTTCACTGCTTAACCCTCTACACTGCTCACCCCTCCATACTGCTCACCCCTCTACACTGCTCACCCCTCTACACTGCTCACCCATCTATACTGCTCACCCCTCCATACTGCTCACCCCTCTATACTGCTCACCCCTCTTCACTGCTCACCCCTCTTCACTGCTCACCCCTCTACACTGCTCACCCCTCTATACTGCTCCCCTCTATACTGCTCACCCCTCTACACTGCTCACCCCTCTTCACTGCTCACCCCTCTACACTGCTCACCCCTCTATACTGCTCACCCCTCTTCACTGCTCACCCCTCTACACTGCTCACCCATCTATACTGCTCACCCCTCCATACTGCTCACCCCTCTATACTGCTCACCCCGCTTCACTGCTTACCCCTCTACACTGCTCACCCCTCCATACTGCTCACCCCTCTACACTGCTCACCCATCTATACTGCTCACCCCTCCATACTGCTCACCCCTCTATACTGCTCACCCCTCTTCACTGCTCACCCCTCTTCACTGCTCACCCCTCTACACTGCTCACCCCTCTATACTGCTCCCCTCTTCACTGCTCACCCCTCTACACTGCTCACCCCTCTATACTGCTCCCCTCTTCACTGCTCACCCCTCTACACTGCTCACCCCTCTATACTGCTCCCCTCTACACTGCTCACCTCTCTATACTGCTCACCCATCTATACTGCTCACCCCTCTATACTGCTCCCCTCTATACTGCTCACCCCTCTACACTGCTCACCCCTCCATACTGCTCACCCCTCTACACTGCTCACCCCTCCATACTGCTCACCCCTCTACACTGCTCACCCATCTATACTGCTCACCCCTCCATACTGCTCACCCCTCTATACTGCTCACCCCTCTTCACTGCTCACCCCTCTTCACTGCTCACCCCTCTACACTGCTCACCCCTCTATACTGCTCCCCTCTTCACTGCTCACCCCTCTACACTGCTCACCCCTCTATACTGCTCCCCTCTTCACTGCTCACCCCTCTACACTGCTCACCCCTCTATACTGCTCCCCTCTACACTGCTCACCTCTCTATACTGCTCACCCCTCTACACTGCTCACCCCTCTATACTGCTCCCCTCTATACTGCTCCCCTCTTCACTGCTCACCCCTCTATACTGCTCACCCCTCTATACTGCTCCCCTCTACACTGCTCACCTCTCTATACTGCTCACCCCTCTGTACAGCTCCCCTCTGGTGACTCTAGAGCAGAGCTGTGCAGATTGTCACGTTGTGAGTTGTAATATTCCGTGCTGTCGGTCATGTGAGATCCGGCACGAGCGGCTTCTGCATTCCTCATTCCTCACCGCACAGATACGTTTTTATAAGGCTTTCCTACACACGTATGAAGCGTAATCAGTGCAACATCTCTCTTCTTAAGCTACGTTCACACTAGCGTTGGGCACTGCACGTCGCTGTTTTTCAACGCATCCGCTGTCCCATTGTGAGGTGTGGGGAGGCGGGGGCGGAGTTCCAGCCGCGCATGCGCGGTCAGAAAAGACGGTGATGAAGCACCAAAAAACGTTACATGCAACTTTTTTGGTGGCGACGGTCCGCCACAACACGATGCAACCGTCGCACGACGGTTGCGACGTATGGCAAAGCATCGCAATGCGTCACTAATATTAGTCAATGGAGAAAAACCGCATCCTGCAAGCAATTTTGCAGGATGCGTTTTTTCTCCCAAACGACGCATTGCGATGTGCAGTGCATGACGCTAGTGTGAAAGTAGCCTTAGCCCTTCTGTTGCCCCCTGTCTGGTTTTCTGGTGTCTGGTGGTCTTACAAACCCTGGGGTCTACTCGGTGACCAGGGACTGGTGCGACTGCCACCTCTGATACCTGTTAATCTACATTAACTAGATTCCTTCAGGTCCATTTTCTGCTCAAATATGTTGTGATCAGAAATATAGCAAGTGGGACAGCGCTTATCTAGCTCCATTCACAAGAATCTTGCACTGGCATTGTACGTAGATGAACGATGACGAGTAGACTGCGATAGTTGTTTGCCTGCGCGCTCATCCTTCTCAGCAGCACATCACAGTTTACATAGAGTGATGTGCTGCCGACAAATGAAGATTAAACGTTTACATAAATGATCTGACCAAAGCACAAAGAAGCATTTGTCACCTGATCGGCGGACATGTTCCCACGGGCCACGGACGGGAGCAATAATTTGATTCCCTGTTCTACATTAGTTGGTGTCATATTTGGTGATGGTGCAGGAGTTTGGAGCCCACTTGCAGCCTCAATCGTATCTTGGGCAAGTCATAAGTCAACATATTAGAACTTTAGAAATGTCTGAATAATATTTTCTACAGATTTAACAGTGTTCAAATGATCCTTGTTCGGTTTCCCTCTTTTTTCTTTATTTTCCCTTCCCCTTTTTTCCCCTCTTCTTTCCCTTCCTTCTAACTAGTTAGTGGAACTCATCATTGCCTTCCTCTTCCTTTCCTTTTTCATAATCACAATGTCTCATTTCTTCTCATCTTCCTTTTTTTCCAGAGGCGTAGCTAGGGTTTTGGTCCGGGGGGGGGCGAAGCTTCTGAGTGGGCCCCTAACCAGGTAACCTTGATTACAACTCAATGACGCCCCCTAATAGTGGAGGAGAACCTCAGCAGATGACCGCGCTGTTAGTGAAGATAATCTCTATATAACGACCAACATGGATATTACCGCCATATGGTCAGTGGTAGATACTAGCCCTACAGGACATGTAAGAGATCACAGTACAGTTACAGGTAATGTCTTACCATTGACGTTCTTTATAATGGAATCGTCACTTTTCCCGTCTTTTCCATCTGGTCCAGACCGACATGACAACTTCTTCCAGATACAGTACAACTTGTCTGCAGAGAAAACAACAAAGACACGTTTCACTTCGCACATTCCAGCTATCACCATCTATTCCCAACCTGCACAAACCCCTCATCCTGCTGATACCCCAATACTGAGCAGCTGCTGCCGTATGTGTCGCTATTACTGCCCCTGATACCCCAATACTGAGCCTCTGCTGCCGTATGTGTCCCTATTACTGCACCTGATACCCCAATACTGAGCCGCTGCTGCCATATGTGTCCCTATTACTGCACCTGATACCCCAATACTGAGCCACTGCTGCCATATGTGTCCCTATTACTGCACCTGATACCCCAATACTGAGCCACTGCTGCCGTATGTGTCCCTATTACTGCACCTGATACCCCAATACTGAGCCGCTGCTTCCGTATGTGTCCCTATTACTACACCTGATACCCCAATACTGAGCCGCTGCTGCCATATGTGTCCCTATTACTGCACCTGATACCCCTATACTGAGCCGCTGCTGCCGTATGTGACCCTATTACTGCACCTAATACCCCAATACTGAGCCGCTGCTGCCGTATGTGTCCCTATTACTACACCTGATACCCCAATACTGAGCCGCTGCTGCCATATGTGTCCCTATTACTGCACCTAATACCCCAATACTGAGCCACTGCTGCCGTATGTGTCCCTATTACTGCACCTGATACCCCAATACTGAGCCGCTGCTGCCATATGTGTCCCTATTACTGCACCTGATACCCCTATACTGAGCCGCTGCTGCCGTATGTGTCCCTATTACTGCACCTAATACCCCAATACTGAGCCGCTGCTGCCGTATGTGTCCCTATTACTACACCTGATACCCCAATACTGAGCCGCTGCTGCCATATGTGTCCCTATTACTGCACCTAATACCCCAATACTGAGCCGCTGCTGCCGTATGTGTCCCTATTACTACACCTGATACCCCAATACTGAGCCGCTGCTGCCATATGTGTCCCTATTACTGCACCTAATACCCCAATACTGAGCCACTGCTGCCGTATGTGTCCCTATTACTGCACCTGATACCCCAATACTGAGCCGCTGCTGCCGTATGTGTCCCTATTACTGCACCTGATACCCCAATACTGAGCCGCTGCTTCCGTATGTGTCCCTATTAATTCACCTGATACCCCAATACTGAGCCTCTGCTGCCGTATGTGTTCCTATTACTGCACCTGATACCCCAATACTGAGCCGCTGCTGCCGTATGTGTCCCTATTACTGCACCTGATACCCCAATACTGAGCCGCTGCTTCCGTATGTGTCCCTATTACTACACCTGATACCCCAATACTGAGCCGCTGCTGCCATATGTGTCCCTATTACTGCACCTGATACCCCTATACTGAGCCGCTGCTGTATGTGTCCCTATTACTGCACCTGATACCCCAATACTGAGCCCCTGCTGCCGTATGTGTTCCTATTACTGCACCTAATACCCAATACTGAGCCGCTGCTGCCGTATGTGTCCCTATTACTACACCTGATACCCCAATACTGAGCCGCTGCTGCCATATGTGTCCCTATTACTGCACCTGATACCCCAATACTGAGCCGCTGCTGCCGTATGTGTCCCTATTACTGCACCTGATACCCCAATACTGAGCCGCTGCTGCCGTATGTGTCCCTATTACTGCACCTGATACCCCAATACTGAGCCGCTGCTGCCGTATGTGTCCCTATTACTGCACCTGATACCCCAATACTGAGCCGCTGCTGCCGTATGTGTCCCTATTACTGCACCTGATACCCCAATACTGAGCCGCTGCTGCTGTATGTGTCCCTATTACTGCACCTGATACCCCAATACTGAGCCGCTGCTGCCGTATGTGTCCCTATTACTGCACCTGATACCCCAATACTGAGCCGCTGCTGCCATATGTGTCCCCATTACTGCACCTGATACCCCAATACTGAGCCGCTGCTGCCGTATGTGTCCCTATTAATGCACCTGATACCCCAATACTGAGCCGCTGCTGCCGTACGTGTCCCTATTACTGCCCCTGATACCCCAATACTGAGCCGCTGCCGTATGTGTCCCTATTACTGCCCCTGATACCCCAATACTGAGCCTCTGCTGCCGTATGTGTCCTTATTACTGCACCTGATACCCCAATACTGAGCCACTGCTTCCGTATGTGTCCCTATTACTGCACCTAATACCCCAATACTGAGCCGCTGCTGCCGTATGTGTCCCTATTACTGTACCTGATACCCCAATACTGAGCCGCTGCTGCTGTATGTGTCCCTATTACTGCACCTGATACCCCAATACTGAGCCGCTGCTGCCGTATGTGTCCCTATTACTGCCCCTGATACCCCAATACTGAGCCGCTGCTGCCGTATGTGTCCCTATTACTGCACCTACTCTGTGGTTCTCTGTACCCTCTAAATTCTAAAGCACCCCTCTATAATATAGTAATGCCGGGTGCAAGTGCCCTGGAAAAAGAGCCTACATTTTGCTCCCTAGAAAGTAATAATGCCCTGTGTGCCCCTTTGATAGTCAGAGTAACCTGAGTTCCCCTAGTACAATAAGTGCCCACTTTACATTTAATAATGTCCCGAATCTCCCCCCGTACAGCTCCCCTATACACAATACAATGCCCCCTAACTGTATAGTACCACCTACACAGTATACTGACCCCTTAGTAGCCTTTAAACTGTTTGATGGCTCCAACACTGTAATCCCCACACTGTATGATGGCCCCATAGATAACCGCTATCTATATATATAATTGCCTAAGGGTTTTTCCGTCTGTCTGTCTGTCTGTCTGTCTGTCCTGGAAATCCCGGCTCTCTGATTGGTCGAGGCCGCCAGGCCTCGACCAATCAGAGACCGGCACAGCATCGACGTAGAAATCCCGCGTCTCTGATTGGTCGAGGCCGCCAGGCCTCGACCAATCAGCAACGGGCACAGCGACGATGATGTCATAAAGGACGTAGACATCCCGCGTCTCTGATTGGTCGAGGCCGCCCGGCCTAGACCAAACAGCGACGGGCACAGCGACGATGATGTCATAATGGTTGCCATGGCGACGATGATGTCATAAAGGTTGCCTCGACCAATCAGCGACGGGCACAGTCTGCCGCGAATTCTGGAATCATCATTGTCCATATACTACGGGGACATGCATATTCTAGAATACCCGATGCGTTAGAATCGGGCCACAATCTAGTATAGTATAATGTGCCAGATAGTCCTCAATATAGCACAAGACAGCACCCCTATAGGCAGACCCTGTAGTTTAAAGCACCCCCCATAGGCAGACCCTGTAGTATAAGGCAGCACCCCCCCATAGGCAGCTCCTGTAGAATAAGGCAGCACCCCATAGGCAGATCCTGTATATAAGGCAGCACTTCCCCTATAGGCAGATCCTGTATATAAGGCAGCACTCCCCCCATAGGCAGATCCTGTAGAATAAGGCAGCACTCCCCCTATAGGCAGATCCTGTATATAAGGCAGCACTCCCCCCATAGGCAGATCCTGTAGAATAAGGCAGCACTCCCCACCTATAGCCAGATCCTGTATATAAGACAGCACTCCCTCCCCTATAGGCAGATCCTGTATATGAGGCAGCACCCCCCCCCTATAGGCAGATACTGTAAAATAAGGCAGCACTCCCTCCCCTATAGGCAGATCCTGTATGTAAGGCAGCACTCCCTCCCCTATAGGCAGATCCTATATATAAGGCAGCACTCCCCCCCCTATAGGCAGATCCTGTATATAAGGCAGCACTCCCCCCCTATAGGCAGATCCTGTATATAAGGTGGCATTCCCTTCCTTATAGGCAGATCCTGTATATGAGGCAGCACTCCCCCCCTATAGGCAGATACTGTAGAATAAGGCAGCACTCCCTCCCCTATAGGCAGATCCTGTATATAAGGCAGCACTCCCTCCCCTATAGGCAGATCCTGTATATAAGGCAGCACTCCCCCTATAGGCAGATCCTGTATATAAGGCAGCACTCCCCCCATAGGCAGATCCTGTAGAATAAGGCAGCACTCCCCCTATAGGCAGATCCTGTATATAAGGCAGCACTCCCCCCATAGGCAGATCCTGTAGAATAAGGCAGCACTCCCCACCTATAGGCAGATCCTGTATATAAGACAGCACTCCCTCCCCTATAGGCAGATCCTGTATATGAGGCAGCACCCCCCCCCTATAGGCAGATACTGTAAAATAAGGCAGCACTCCCTCCCCTATAGGCAGATCCTGTATGTAAGGCAGCACTCCCTCCCCTATAGGCAGATCCTATATATAAGGCAGCACTCCCCCCCCCTATAGGCAGATCCTGTATATAAGGCAGCACTCCCCCCCCTATAGGCAGATCCTGTATATAAGGCGGCATTCCCTTCCTTATAGGCAGATCCTGTATATGAGGCAGCACTCCCCCCCTATAGGCAGATACTGTAGAATAAGGCAGCACTCCCTCCCCTATAGGCAGATCCTGTATATAAGGCAGCACTCCCTCCCCTATAGGCAGATCCTGTATATAAGGCAGCACTCCCCTATAGGCAGATCCTGTATATAAGGCAGCACTCCCCCCATAGGCAGATCCTGTAGAATAAGGCAGCACTCCCCCTATAGGCAGATCCTGTATATAAGGCAGCACTCCCCCCATAGGCAGATCCTGTAGAATAAGGCAGCACTCCCCACCTATAGGCAGATCCTGTATATAAGACAGCACTCCCTCCCCTATAGGCAGATCCTGT
The DNA here is from genome assembly GCF_032444005.1 of Ranitomeya imitator. Classification (NCBI taxonomy): domain Eukaryota; kingdom Metazoa; phylum Chordata; class Amphibia; order Anura; family Dendrobatidae; genus Ranitomeya; species Ranitomeya imitator. Next base: position 31,952,814 of record NC_091291.1, read on the forward strand.
ATATGAGGCAGCACTCCCCCCTATAGGCAGATACTGTAGAATAAGGCAGCACTCCCTCCCCTATAGGCAGATCCTGTATGTAAGGCAGCACTCCCTCCCCTATAGGCAGATCCTGTATATAAGGCAGCACTTCCCCCCTATAGGCAGATCCTGTATATAAGGCAGCACTCCCCCCCTATAGGCAGATCCTGTATATAAGGCGGCATTCCCTCCCTTATAGGCAGATCCTGTATATGAGGCAGCACTCCCCCCCTATAGGCAGATACTGTAGAATAAGGCAGCACTCCCTCCCCTATAGGCAGATCCTGTATATAAGGCAGCACTCCCTCCCCTATAGGCAGATCCTGTATATAAGGCAGCACTCCCCCTATAGGCAGATCCTGTATATAAGGCAGCACTCCCTCCCCTATAGGCAGATCCTGTATATAAGGCAGCACTCCCCCCCTATAGGCAGATCCTGTATATAAGGCAGCACTCCCTCCCATATAGGCAGATCCTGTATATAAGGCAGCACTCCCTCCCATATAGGCAGATCCTGTATATAAGGCAGCACTCCCCCCTTATAGGCAGATCCTGTAGAATAAGGCAGCACTCCCTCCCATAGGCAGATCCTGTATATAAGGCAGCACTCCCTCCCCTATAGGCAGATCCTGTATATAAGGCAGCACTCCCTCCCCTATAGGCAGATCCTGTATATAAGGCAGCACTCCCGCTATAGGCAGATCCTGTATATAAGGCAGCACTCCCCTCTATAGGCAGATCCTGTATATAAGGCAGCACTCCCTCCCCTATAGGCAGATCCTGTATGTAAGGCAGCACTCCCTCTCCTATAGGCAGATCCTATATATAAGGCAGCACTCCCCCCCCTATAGGCAGATCCTGTATATAAGGCAGCACTCCCCCCCCTATAGGCAGATCCTGTATATAAGGCGGCATTCCCTCCCTTATAGGCAGATCCTGTATATGAGGCAGCACTCCCCCCCTATAGGCAGATACTGTAGAATAAGGCAGCACTCCCTCCCCTATAGGCAGATCCTGTATATAAGGCAGCACTCCTGTTGTGAATTTGCTTTTTGGCTCCCTCTAGTGGTTACTAGTTTTTTGACTCTGGTTTTTCTGTCTTTCCTTTTATCCGCACCTGGGTCGTTAGTTAGGGGCGTTGCTTTTAAGCTCCCTGGACACTCAGTTCTATGCCTGGCAACGTAGTTATCAGAGCTAATCTGCTGTGCTCTTGTCTACTGATCCTGGTCCGGTTATTCAGCTAAGTCATTTACTTTGCTTTTTGCTATTTGTTTTTGGTTTTGTATTTTTGTCCAGCTTGTTCCTAATCTGTATCCTGACTTTTGCTGGAAGCTCTAGGGCGCTGGTGTTCTCCCCCCGGACCGTTAGACGGTTCGGGGGTTCTTGAATTTCCAGTGTGGATTTTTGATAGGGTTTTTTGTTGACCATATAAGTTACCTTTCTATATTCTGCTATTAGTTAGCGGGCCTCTCTGTGCTAAACCTGGTTCATTTCTGTGTTTGTCATTTCCTCTTACCTCACCGTTATTATTTGTGGGGGGCTTCTATCCTGCTTTGGGGTCCCTTTCTCTGGAGGCAAGAGAGGTCTTTGTTTTCCTCTACTAGGGGTATTTAGATTCTCCGGCTGGCGCGAGTCATCTAGGATCAACGTAGGTATGACCCCCGGCTACTTCTAGTGTTGGCGTTAGGAGTAGATATATGGTCAACCCAGTTACCACTGCCCTATGAGCTGGATTTTTGTATCTTGCAGACTTCCACGTTCCTCTGAGACCCTCGCCATTGGGGTCATAACAGTTTGCCAGGCCTATATTAAATGTTTAATGCATTGCAAAAGAGGGATTATAAGAAAGAAGATTCTGAGTTTTTTTTTTTTCTCCTCTCTCATTTTTTTTTTTTTTTTCTTCATCCCCTTTACCTCAGAGTGGCTTATGCTTGCTGCAGACATGAATGTCCAGACCTTGATTACAAGTGTGGACCAGCTGGCTACTCGTGTGCAGGGCATACAAGATTATGTTATCAGAAGTCCTGGGTCAGAACCTAAGATACCGATTCCTGAACTGTTTTCCGGAGACAGGTTTAAGTTTAGGAATTTCAAGAATAATTGTAAATTGTTTTTGTCCCTGAGACCCTGTTCATCTGGAGACTCCGCTCAGCAAGTAAAAATTGTTATTTCGTTCTTACGGGGTGACCCTCAAGATTGGGCTTTTTCGCTGGCGCCAGGAGATCCGGCATTGGCTGATATTGATGCGTTTTTTCTGGCGCTCGGTTTACTTTATGAGGAACCCAATCTTGAGATTCAGGCAGAAAAGGCCCTGCTGGCTATGTCTCAGGGGCAGGACGAGGCTGAAGTGTATTGCCAAAAATTTCGGAAATGGTCCGTGCTGACACATTGGAACGACTGTGCACTGGCCGCTAATTTTAGAAATGGTCTTTCTGATGCCATTAAAGATGTTATGGTGGGTTTTCCCATTCCCACAGGTCTGAATGATGCTATGGCACTGGCTATTCAAATTGACCGGCGATTGCGGGAGCGCAAGACCGCAAATTCCCTCATGGTGTTGTCTGAACAGACACCTAATTCGGTGCAATGTGATAGAAAAACCGCAAATTCCCTCATGGTGTTGTCTGAACAGACACCTGATTTAATGCAATGTGATAGAATCCTGACCAGAAATGAGCGGAAAATTCATAGACGCCGGAATGGCTTGTGCTACTACTGTGGTGATTCTACACATGTTATCTCAGCATGCTCTAAACGTATAGCTAAGGTTGTTGGTCCGGTCACCGCTGGAAATTTGCAACCTAAATTTATTCTGTCTGTAACTTTGATTTGCTCACTGTCGTCTTATCCTGTCATGGCGTTTGTAGATTCAGGTGCTGCCCTGAGTCTTATGGATCTGTCATTTGCTAAGCGCTGTGGTTTTACTCTTGAACCATTAGAAAATCCTATTCCTCTTAGGGGTATTGATGCTACGCCATTGGCAGCAAATAAACCGCAGTATTGGACACAGGTTACCATGTGCATGACTCCTGAACACCGCGAGGTGATACGTTTTCTTGTTTTACATAAAATGCATGATTTGGTTGTTTTAGGGCTGCCATGGTTACAGACCCATAATCCCGTCCTGGACTGGAAGGCTATGTCAGTTTCTAGTTGGGGCTGTCGTGGTATTCATGGGGATATCCTGCCTGTGTCTATTGCTTCTTCTACGCCTTCGGAAGTTCCGGAGTATTTGTCTGATTATCAGGATGTCTTTAGCGAGTCCAGGTCCAGTGCATTGCCTCCTCATAGGGACTGTGACTGTGCTATAGATTTGATTCCAGGCAGTAAATTTCCTAAGGGAAGACTCTTTAATCTGTCGGTACCTGAACATACCGCTATGCGTTCGTATATCAAGGAGTCTTTGGAGAAAGGACATATTCGTCCGTCTTCTTCCCCTCTTGGTGCAGGATTCTTTTTTGTGGCTAAAAAGGACGGATCTTTGAGGCCTTGTATTGATTATCGGCTTTTAAATAAGATCACTGTCAAATTTCAGTATCCTCTGCCGCTGTTGTCTGACTTGTTTGCCCGAATTAAAGGTGCCAAGTGGTTCACCAAGATAGACCTTCGTGGTGCGTACAACCTTGTGCGCATTAAGCAAGGTGATGAATGGAAAACCGCATTCAATACGCCCGAAGGTCATTTTGAGTACTTGGTGATGCCTTTTGGGCTCTCCAATGCGCCTTCAGTTTTTCAGTCCTTTATGCATGACATTTTCCGGAAGTATCTGGATAAATTTTTGATCGTTTATCTGGATGATATTTTGGTTTTTTCTGATGATTGGGACTCGCATGTGGAGCAGGTCAGGTTGGTCTTTAAAATTTTGCGTGAAAATTCTTTGTTTGTCAAAGGCTCAAAGTGTCTCTTTGGTGTACAGAAGGTTCCCTTTTTGGGGTTTATTTTTTCCCCTTCTGCTGTGGAGATGGACCCGGTCAAGGTCCGAGCTATTCTTGATTGGACTCAGCCCTCGTCAGTTAAGAGTCTTCAGAAGTTCTTGGGTTTCGCTAACTTCTACCGTCGTTTTATCGCTAATTTTTCTAGCGTTGTGAAACCTTTGACGGATATGACCAAGAAGGGCTCCGATGTAGCTAACTGGGCTCCTGCTGCCGTGGAGGCTTTCCAGGAGTTGAAACGCCGGTTTACTTCGGCGCCTGTTTTGTGCCAGCCCGATGTCTCACTTCCCTTTCAGGTTGAGGTGGATGCTTCGGAGATTGGAGCAGGGGCCGTTTTGTCGCAGAGAGGCCCTGGTTGCTCTGTTATGAAACCTTGTGCCTTTTTCTCTAGGAAGTTTTCGCCTGCCGAGCGAAATTATGATGTGGGCAATCGGGAGTTGTTGGCCATGAAGTGGGCATTTGAGGAGTGGCGTCATTGGCTCGAGGGTGCTAAGCATCGTGTGGTGGTCTTGACTGATCACAAAAATCTGATGTATCTCGAGTCTGCTAAACGCCTTAATCCGAGACAGGCCCGCTGGTCATTGTTTTTCTCCCGCTTTGATTTTGTTGTCTCGTATTTACCAGGTTCAAAGAATGTGAAGGCCGATGCTCTTTCTAGGAGCTTTGTGCCTGATGCTCCTGGAGTCGCTGATCCTGTTGGTATTCTTAAGGATGGAGTTATCTTATCAGCTATTTCTCCGGATCTGCGACGTGTGTTGCAGAGATTTCAAGCTGATAGGCCTGAGTCTTGTCCACCTGACAGACTGTTTGTTCCGGATAAGTGGACCAGCAGAGTCATTTCCGAGGTTCATTCCTCGGTGTTGGCAGGTCACCCGGGAATTTTTGGCACCAGAGATCTGGTGGCCAGGTCCTTTTGGTGGCCTTCTTTGTCAAGGGATGTGCGGTCATTTGTGCAGTCCTGTGGGACTTGTGCTAGAGCTAAGCCTTGCTGTTCTCGTGCCAGCGGGTTGCTCTTGCCCTTGCCTGTCCCGAAGAGACCTTGGACACATATCTCCATGGATTTCATTTCTGATCTTCCGCTATCTCAGGGCATGTCTGTTATCTGGGTGATATGTGATCGCTTCTCCAAGATGGTCCATTTGGTTCCTTTGCCTAAGCTGCCTTCCTCTTCCGATCTGGTTCCTGTGTTTTTCCAGAACGTGGTTCGTTTGCACGGCATCCCTGAGAATATTGTGTCAGATAGAGGATCCCAGTTCGTTTCCAGGTTCTGGCGATCCTTTTGTAGTAGGATGGGCATTGATTTGTCGTTTTCCTCTGCTTTCCATCCTCAGACTAATGGACAGACGGAGCGAACCAATCAGACTTTGGAGGCTTATTTGAGGTGTTTTGTCTCTGCTGATCAGGACGATTGGGTGACATTCTTGCCGTTGGCTGAGTTTGCCCTTAATAATCGGGCTAGTTCCGCCACCTTGGTTTCGCCTTTTTTCTGCAACACTGGTTTCCATCCTCGCTTTTCTTCAGGTCATGTGGAGTCTTCTGACTGTCCTGGGGTGGATTCTGTGGTGGATAGGTTGCAGCGGATCTGGAATCATGTGGTGGACAACTTGAAGTTGTCACAGGAGAGGGCTCAGCGCTTTGCCAACCGCCGCCGCGGTGTGGGTCCCCGACTACGCGTTGGGGATTTGGTATGGCTTTCTTCCCGCTTTGTTCCTATGAAGGTCTCCTCTCCCAAATTTAAACCTCGTTTTATTGGTCCTTACAAGATATTGGAAATCCTTAATCCTGTATCTTTTCGTCTGGATCTTCCTGTGTCGTTTGCTATTCACAATGTATTTCATAGGTCCTTGTTGCGGCGGTACGTTGTGCCTGTAGTTCCTTCTGCTGAGCCTCCTGCTCCGGTGTTGGTTGAGGGCGAGTTGGAGTACGTGGTGGAGAAGATCTTGGATTCTCGCCTCTCCAGGCGAAGACTTCAGTACCTGGTCAAGTGGAAGGGCTATGGTCAGGAGGATAATTCCTGGGTGGTCGCCTCTGATGTTCATGCGGCCGATTTAGTTCGTGCCTTTCATGCCGCTCATCCTGATCGCCCTGGTGGTCGTGGTGAGGGTTCGGTGACCCCTCACTAAGGGGGGGGTACTGTTGTGAATTTGCTTTTTGGCTCCCTCTAGTGGTTACTAGTTTTTTGACTCTGGTTTTTCTGTCTTTCCTTTTATCCGCACCTGGGTCGTTAGTTAGGGGCGTTGCTTTATAAGCTCCCTGGACACTCAGTTCTATGCCTGGCAACGTAGTTATCAGAGCTAATCTGCTGTGCTCTTGTCTACTGATCCTGGTCCGGTTATTCAGCTAAGTCATTTACTTTGCTTTTTGCTATTTGTTTTTGGTTTTGTATTTTTGTCCAGCTTGTTCCTAATCTGTATCCTGACTTTTGCTGGAAGCTCTAGGGCGCTGGTGTTCTCCCCCCGGACCGTTAGACGGTTCGGGGGTTCTTGAATTTCCAGTGTGGATTTTTGATAGGGTTTTTTGTTGACCATATAAGTTACCTTTCTATATTCTGCTATTAGTTAGCGGGCCTCTCTGTGCTAAACCTGGTTCATTTCTGTGTTTGTCATTTCCTCTTACCTCACCGTTATTATTTGTGGGGGGCTTCTATCCTGCTTTGGGGTCCCTTTCTCTGGAGGCAAGAGAGGTCTTTGTTTTCCTCTACTAGGGGTATTTAGATTCTCCGGCTGGCGCGAGTCATCTAGGATCAACGTAGGTATGACCCCCGGCTACTTCTAGTGTTGGCGTTAGGAGTAGATATATGGTCAACCCAGTTACCACTGCCCTATGAGCTGGATTTTTGTATCTTGCAGACTTCCACGTTCCTCTGAGACCCTCGCCATTGGGGTCATAACACACTCCCTCCCCTATAGGCAGATCCTGTATATAAGGCAGCACTCCCCCCCCTATAGGCAGATCCTGTATATAAGGCGGCATTCCCTTCCTTATAGGCAGATCCTGTATATGAGGCAGCACTCCCCCCCTATAGGCAGATACTGTAGAATAAGGCAGCACTCCCTCCCCTATAGGCAGATCCTGTATATAAGGCAGCACTCCCTCCCCTATAGGCAGATCCTGTATATAAGGCAGCACTCCCCCTATAGGCAGATCCTGTATATAAGGCAGCACTCCCCCCATAGGCAGATCCTGTAGAATAAGGCAGCACTCCCCCTATAGGCAGATCCTGTATATAAGGCAGCACTCCCCCCATAGGCAGATCCTGTAGAATAAGGCAGCACTCCCCACCTATAGGCAGATCCTGTATATAAGACAGCACTCCCTCCCCTATAGGCAGATCCTGTATATGAGGCAGCACTCCCCCCTATAGGCAGATACTGTAGAATAAGGCAGCACTCCCTCCCCTATAGGCAGATCCTGTATGTAAGGCAGCACTCCCTCCCCTATAGGCAGATCCTGTATATAAGGCAGCACTTCCCCCCTATAGGCAGATCCTGTATATAAGGCAGCACTCCCCCCCCTATAGGCAGATCCTGTATATAAGGCGGCATTCCCTCCCTTATAGGCAGATCCTGTATATGAGGCAGCACTCCCCCCCTATAGGCAGATACTGTAGAATAAGGCAGCACTCCCTCCCCTATAGGCAGATCCTGTATATAAGGCAGCACTCCCTCCCCTATAGGCAGATCCTGTATATAAGGCAGCACTCCCCCTATAGGCAGATCCTGTATATAAGGCAGCACTCCCTCCCCTATAGGCAGATCCTGTATATAAGGCAGCACTCCCCCCCTATAGGCAGATCCTGTATATAAGGCAGCACTCCCTCCCATATAGGCAGATCCTGTATATAAGGCAGCACTCCCTCCCATATAGGCAGATCCTGTATATAAGGCAGCACTCCCCCCTTATAGGCAGATCCTGTAGAATAAGGCAGCACTCCCTCCCATAGGCAGATCCTGTATATAAGGCAGCACTCCCTCCCCTATAGGCAGATCCTGTATATAAGGCAGCACTCCCTCCCCTATAGGCAGATCCTGTATATAAGGCAGCACTCCCGCTATAGGCAGATCCTGTATATAAGGCAGCACTCCCCTCTATAGGCAGATCCTGTATATAAGGCAGCACTCCCTCCCCTATAGGCAGATCCTGTATGTAAGGCAGCACTCCCTCTCCTATAGGCAGATCCTATATATAAGGCAGCACTCCCCCCCCTATAGGCAGATCCTGTATATAAGGCAGCACTCCCCCCCCTATAGGCAGATCCTGTATATAAGGCGGCATTCCCTCCCTTATAGGCAGATCCTGTATATGAGGCAGCACTCCCCCCCTATAGGCAGATACTGTAGAATAAGGCAGCACTCCCTCCCCTATAGGCAGATCCTGTATATAAGGCAGCACTCCCTCCCCTATAGGCAGATCCTGTATATAAGGCAGCACTCCCCCTATAGGCAGATCCTGTATATAAGGCAGCACTCCCCCCATAGGCAGATCCTGTAGAATAAGGCAGCACTCCCCACCTATAGGCAGATCCTGTATATAAGACAGCACTCCCTCCCCTATAGGCAGACCCTGTATATGAGGCAGCACTCCCCCCTATAGGCAGATACTGTAGAATAAGGCAGCACTCCCCCCCTATAGGCAGATCCTGTATATAAGGCAGCACTCCCCCCCTATAGGCAGATCCTGTATATAAGGCGGCATTCCCTCCCTTATAGGCAGATCCTGTATATGAGGCAGCACTCCCCCCCTATAGGCAGATACTGTAGAATAAGGCAGCACTCCCTCCCCTATAGGCAGATCCTGTATATAAGGCAGCACTCCCTCCCCTATAGGCAGATCCTGTATATAAGGCAGCACTCCCCCTATAGGCAGATCCTGTATATAAGGCAGCACTCCCCCCATAGGCAGATCCTGTAGAATAAGGCAGCACTCCCCCTATAGGCAGATCCTGTATATAAGGCAGCACTCCCCCCATAGGCAGATCCTGTAGAATAAGGCAGCACTCCCCACCTATAGGCAGATCCTGTATATAAGACAGCACTCCCTCCCCTATAGGCAGATCCTGTATATGAGGCAGCACCCCCCCCCCCTATAGGCAGATACTGTAAAATAAGGCAGCACTCCCTCCCCTATAGGCAGATCCTGTATGTAAGGCAGCACTCCCTCCCCTATAGGCAGATCCTATATATAAGGCAGCACTCCCCCCCCCTATAGGCAGATCCTGTATATAAGGCAGCACTCCCCCCCCTATAGGCAGATCCTGTATATAAGGCAGCACTCCCCCCCCTATAGGCAGATCCTGTATATAAGGCGGCATTCCCTCCCTTATAGGCAGATCCTGTATATGAGGCAGCACTCCCCCCCTATAGGCAGATACTGTAGAATAAGGCAGCACTCCCTCCCCTATAGGCAGATCCTGTATATAAGGCAGCACTCCCTCCCCTATAGGCAGATCCTGTATATAAGGCAGCACTCCCCCTATAGGCAGATCCTGTATATAAGGCAGCACTCCCTCCCCTATAGGCAGATCCTGTATATAAGGCAGCACTCCCCCCCTATAGGCAGATCCTGTATATAAGGCAGCACTCCCTCCCATATAGGCAGATCCTGTATATAAGGCAGCACTCCCTCCCATATAGGCAGATCCTGTATATAAGGCAGCACTCCCCCCTTATAGGCAGATCCTGTAGAATAAGGCAGCACTCCCTCCCATAGGCAGATCCTGTATATAAGGCAGCACTCCCTCCCCTATAGGCAGATCCTGTATATAAGGCAGCACTCCCTCCCCTATAGGCAGATCCTGTATATAAGGCAGCACTCCCGCTATAGGCAGATCCTGTATATAAGGCAGCACTCCCCTCTATAGGCAGATCCTGTATATAAGGCAGCACTCCCTCTCCTATAGGCAGATCCTATATATAAGGCAGCACTCCCCCCCCTATAGGCAGATCCTGTATATAAGGCAGCACTCCCCCCCTATAGGCAGATCCTGTATATAAGGCGGCATTCCCTCCCTTATAGGCAGATCCTGTATATGAGGCAGCACTCCCCCCCTATAGGCAGATACTGTAGAATAAGGCAGCACTCCCTCCCCTATAGGCAGATCCTGTATATAAGGCAGCACTCCCTCCCCTATAGGCAGATCCTGTATATAAGGCAGCACTCCCCCTATAGGCAGATCCTGTATATAAGGCAGCACTCCCCCCATAGGCAGATCCTGTAGAATAAGGCAGCACTCCCCACCTATAGGCAGATCCTGTATATAAGACAGCACTCCCTCCCCTATAGGCAGACCCTGTATATGAGGCAGCACTCCCCCCTATAGGCAGATACTGTAGAATAAGGCAGCACTCCCCCCCTATAGGCAGATCCTGTATATAAGGCAGCACTCCCCCCCTATAGGCAGATCCTGTATATAAGGCGGCATTCCCTCCCTTATAGGCAGATCCTGTATATGAGGCAGCACTCCCCCCCTATAGGCAGATACTGTAGAATAAGGCAGCACTCCCTCCCCTATAGGCAGATCCTGTATATAAGGCAGCACTCCCTCCCCTATAGGCAGATCCTGTATATAAGGCAGCACTCCCCCTATAGGCAGATCCTGTATATAAGGCAGCACTCCCCCCATAGGCAGATCCTGTAGAATAAGGCAGCACTCCCCCTATAGGCAGATCCTGTATATAAGGCAGCACTCCCCCCATAGGCAGATCCTGTAGAATAAGGCAGCACTCCCCACCTATAGGCAGATCCTGTATATAAGACAGCACTCCCTCCCCTATAGGCAGATCCTGTATATGAGGCAGCACCCCCCCCCCTATAGGCAGATACTGTAAAATAAGGCAGCACTCCCTCCCCTATAGGCAGATCCTGTATGTAAGGCAGCACTCCCTCCCCTATAGGCAGATCCTATATATAAGGCAGCACTCCCCCCCCTATAGGCAGATCCTGTATATAAGGCAGCACTCCCCCCCCTATAGGCAGATCCTGTATATAAGGCGGCATTCCCTTCCTTATAGGCAGATCCTGTATATGAGGCAGCACTCCCCCCCTATAGGCAGATACTGTAGAATAAGGCAGCACTCCCTCCCCTATAGGCAGATCCTGTATATAAGGCAGCACTCCCTCCCCTATAGGCAGATCCTGTATATAAGGCAGCACTCCCCCTATAGGCAGATCCTGTATATAAGGCAGCACTCCCCCCATAGGCAGATCCTGTAGAATAAGGCAGCACTCCCCCTATAGGCAGATCCTGTATATAAGGCAGCACTCCCCCCATAGGCAGATCCTGTAGAATAAGGCAGCACTCCCCACCTATAGGCAGATCCTGTATATAAGACAGCACTCCCTCCCCTATAGGCAGATCCTGTATATGAGGCAGCACTCCCCCCTATAGGCAGATACTGTAGAATAAGGCAGCACTCCCTCCCCTATAGGCAGATCCTGTATGTAAGGCAGCACTCCCTCCCCTATAGGCAGATCCTGTATATAAGGCAGCACTTCCCCCCTATAGGCAGATCCTGTATATAAGGCAGCACTCCCCCCCCTATAGGCAGATCCTGTATATAAGGCGGCATTCCCTCCCTTATAGGCAGATCCTGTATATGAGGCAGCACTCCCCCCCTATAGGCAGATACTGTAGAATAAGGCAGCACTCCCTCCCCTATAGGCAGATCCTGTATATAAGGCAGCACTCCCTCCCCTATAGGCAGATCCTGTATATAAGGCAGCACTCCCCTATAGGCAGATCCTGTATATAAGGCAGCACTCCCTCCCCTATAGGCAGATCCTGTATATAAGGCAGCACTCCCCCCCTATAGGCAGATCCTGTATATAAGGCAGCACTCCCTTCGATATAGGCAGATCCTGTATATAAGGCAGCACTCCCTCCCATATAGGCAGATCCTGTATATAAGGCAGCACTCCCCCCTTATAGGCAGATCCTGTAGAATAAGGCAGCACTCCCTCCCATAGGCAGATCCTGTATATAAGGCAGCACTCCCTCCCCTATAGGCAGATCCTGTATATAAGGCAGCACTCCCTCCCCTATAGGCAGATCCTGTATATAAGGCAGCACTCCCGCTATAGGCAGATCCTGTATATAAGGCAGCACTCCCCTCTATAGGCAGATCCTGTATATAAGGCAGCACTCCCTCCCCTATAGGCAGATCCTGTATGTAAGGCAGCACTCCCTCCCCTATAGGCAGATCCTGTATATAAGGCAGCACTCCCCCCTATAGGCAGATCCTGTATATAAGGCAGCACTCCCCTCCCTATAGGCAGATCCTGTATATAAGGCGGCATTCCCTCCCTTATAGGCAGATCCTGTATATGAGGCAGCACTCCCCCCCTATAGGCAGATACTGTAGAATAAGGCAGCACTCCCTCCCCTATAGGCAGATCCTGTATATAAGGCAGCACTCCCTCCCCTATAGGCAGATCCTGTATATAAGGCAGCACTCCCCCTATAGGCAGATCCTGTATATAAGGCAGCACTCCCTCCCCTATAGGCAGATCCTGTATATAAGGCAGCACTCCCCCCCTATAGGCAGATCCTGTATATAAGGCAGCACTCCCTCCCATATAGGCAGATCCTGTATATAAGGCAGCACTCCCTCCCATATAGGCAGATCCTGTATATAAGGCAGCACTCCCCCCTTATAGGCAGATCCTGTAGAATAAGGCAGCACTCCCTCCCATAGGCAGATCCTGTATATAAGGCAGCACTCCCTCCCCTATAGGCAGATCCTGTATATAAGGCAGCACTCCCTCCCCTATAGGCAGATCCTGTATATAAGGCAGCACTCCCGCTATAGGCAGATCCTGTATATAAGGCAGCACTCCCCTCTATAGGCAGATCCTGTATATAAGGCAGCACTCCCTCCCCTATAGGCAGATCCTGTATGTAAGGCAGCACTCCCTCCCCTATAGGCAGATCCTATATATAAGGCAGCACTCCCCCCCCTATAGGCAGATCCTGTATATAAGGCAGCACTCCCCCCCCCTATAGGCAGATCCTGTATATAAGGCGGCATTCCCTCCCTTATAGGCAGATCCTGTATATGAGGCAGCACTCCCCCCCCTATAGGCAGATACTGTAGAATAAGGCAGCACTCCCTCCCCTATAGGCAGATCCTGTATATAAGGCAGCACTCCCTCCACTATAGGCAGATCCTGTATATAAGGCAGCACTCCCCCTATAGGCAGATCCTGTATATAAGGCAGCACTCCCCCCATAGGCAGATCCTGTAGAATAAGGCAGCACTCCCCCTATAGGCAGATCCTGTATATAAGGCAGCACTCCCCCCATAGGCAGATCCTGTAGAATAAGGCAGCACTCCCCACCTATAGGCAGATCCTGTATATAAGACAGCACTCCCTCCCCTATAGGCAGATCCTGTATATGAGGCAGCACTCCCCCCTATAGGCAGATACTGTAGAATAAGGCAGCACTCCCTCCCCTATAGGCAGATCCTGTATGTAAGGCAGCACTCCCTCCCCTATAGGCAGAACCTGTATATAAGGCAGCACTCCCCCCTATAGGCAGATCCTGTATATAAGGCAGCACTCCCCCCCCTATAGACAGATCCTGTATATAAGGCGGCATTCCCTCCCTTATAGGCAGATCCTGTATATGAGGCAGCACTCCCCCCCTATAGGCAGATACTGTAGAATAAGGCAGCACTCCCTCCCCTATAGGCAGATCCTGTATATAAGGCAGCACTCCCTCCCCTATAGGCAGATCCTGTATATAAGGCAGCACTCCCCCTATAGGCAGATCCTGTATATAAGGCAGCACTCCCTCCCCTATAGGCAGATCCTGTATATAAGGCAGCACTCCCCCCCTATAGGCAGATCCTGTATATAAGGCAGCACTCCCTCCCATATAGGCAGATCCTGTATATAAGGCAGCACTCCCTCCCATATAGGCAGATCCTGTATATAAGGCAGCACTCCCCCCTTATAGGCAGATCCTGTAGAATAAGGCAGCACTCCCTCCCATAGGCAGATCCTGTATATAAGGCAGCACTCCCTCCCCTATAGGCAGATCCTGTATATAAGGCAGCACTCCCTCCCCTATAGGCAGATCCTGTATATAAGGCAGCACTCCCGCTATAGGCAGATCCTGTATATAAGGCAGCACTCCCCTCTATAGGCAGATCCTGTATATAAGGCAGCACTCCCTCCCCTAAAGGCAGATCCTGTAAATAAGGCAGCACTCCCCCTATAGGCAGATCCTGTATATAAGGCAGCACTCCCCCCTATAGGCAGATCCTGTATATAAAGCAGCACTTCCCCCTATAGGCAGATCCTGTATATAAGGCAGCACTCCCCCCTATAGGCAGATCCTGTATATAAGGCTGCACTCCCCCCTATAGGCAGATCCTGTATATAAGGCAGCACTCCCTCCCCTATAGGCAGATCCTGTATATGAGGCAGCACTCCCCCCTATATGCAGATCCTGCAGAATAAGGCAGCACTCGCTCCCCTATAGGCAGATCCTGTATATAAGGCAGCACTCCCTCCCCTATAGGCAGATCCTGTATATGAGGCTGCACTCCCTCCCCTATAGGCAGATCCTGTATATAAGACAGCACTCCCTCCCCTATAGGCAGATCCTGTATATAAGGCAGCACTCCCTCCCATATAGGCAGATCCTGTATATAAGACAGCACTCCCTCCCCTATAGGCAGATCCTGTATATAAGGCAGCACTCCCCCCATAGGCAGATCCTGTATATAAGGCAGCACTCCCTCCCCTATAGGCAGATCCTGTATATAAGGCAGCACGCCCTCTCCTATAGGCAGATCCTGTATATAAGGCAGCACTCCCCCCATAGGCAGATCCTGTATATAAGGCAGCACTCCCTCCCCTATAGGCAGATCCTGTATATGAGGCAGCACTCCCCCCTATAGGCAGATACTGTAGAATAAGGCAGCACTCCCTCCCCTATAGGCAGATCCTTTATATAAGGCAGCACTCCCTCCCCTATAGGCAGATCCTGTATATAAGGCAGCACTCCCTCCCCTATAGGCAGATCCTGTATATAAGCCAGCACTCCCTCCCCTATAGGCAGATCCTGTATGTAAGGCAGCACTCCCTTCCATATAGGCAGATCCTGTATATAAGGCAGCACTCCCCCCTATAGGCAGATCCTGTATATAAGGCAGCACTCCCCCCCCATAGGCAGATCCTGTATACAAGGCAGCACTCCCCCCCCTATAGGCAGATCCTGTATATAAGGCAGCACTCCCTCCCCTATAGGCAGATCCTGTAGAATA
This sequence comes from Ranitomeya imitator, assembly GCF_032444005.1. Taxonomy (NCBI): domain Eukaryota; kingdom Metazoa; phylum Chordata; class Amphibia; order Anura; family Dendrobatidae; genus Ranitomeya; species Ranitomeya imitator. The sequence goes on from NC_091291.1 coordinate 31,968,040, forward strand.
AGGCAGCACTCCCCCTTATAGGCAGATCCTGTATATAAGGCAGCACTCCCCCTATAGGCAGATCCTGTATATAAGGCAGCACTCCCCCCTATAGGCAGATCCTGTATATAAGGCAGCACTTCCCCCCTATAGGCAGATCCTGTATATAAGGCAGCACTTCCCCCCTATATGCAGATCCTGTATATAAGGCAGCACTCCCTCCCCTATAGGCAGATCCTGTATATAAGGCAGCACTCCCTCCCCTATAGGCAGATCCTGTATATAAGGCAGCACTCCCCCCCTATAGGCAGATCCTGTATATAAGGAGCACTTCCCCCCTATAGGCAGATCCTGTATATAAGGCAGCACTCCCTCCCCTATAGTCAGATCCTGTATATGAGGCAGCACTCCCTCCCCTATAGGCAGATCCTGTATATGAGGCAGCACTCCCCCTATAGGCAGATCCTGTAGAATAAGGCAGCATTCGCTCCCCTATAGGCAGATCCAGTATATAAGGCAGCACTCCCTCCCATATAGGCAGATCCTGTAGAATAAGGCAGCACTCGCTCCCCTATAGGCAGATCCTGTATATAAGGCAGCACTCCCTCCCCTATAGGCAGATCCTGTACATAAGCCAGCACTCCCCCCATAGGCAGATCCTGTATATAAGGCAGCACTCCCTCCCCTATAGGCAGATCCTGTATATAAGACAGCACTCCCTCCCCTATAGGCAGATCCTGTATATAAGGCAGCACTCCCCCCCATAGGCAGATCCTTTATATAAGGCAGCACTCCCTCCCATATAGGCAGATCCTGTATATAAGGCAGCACTCCCTCCCCTATAGGCAGATCCTGTATATAAGACAGCACTCCCTCCCCTATAGGCAGATCCTGTATATAAGGCAGCACTCCCCCCCTATAGGCAGATCCTTTATATAAGGCAGCACTCCCTCCCATATAGGCAGATCCTGTATATGAGGCAGCACTCCCCCTTTTGGCAGATCCTGTAGAATAAGGCAGCACTCCCCCAATAGGCAGATCCTGTATATAAGGCAGCACTCCCCCCATAGGCAGATCCTGTATATGAGGCAGCACTCCCCCTATAGGCAGATCCTGTATATATGGCAGCACTCCCTCCCCTATAGGCAGATACTGTATATAAGGCAGCACTCCCTCCCCTATAGGCAGATCCTGTATATAAGGCAGCACTCCCTCCCTATAGGCAGATACTGTAGAATAAGGCAGCACTCCCCCTATAGGCAGATCCTGTATATAAGGCAGCACTCCCCCCATAGGCAGATCCTGTATATAAGGCAGCACTCCCTCCCCTATAGGCAGATCCTGTATATAAGGCAGCACTCCCTCCCCTATAGGCAGATCCTGTATATAAAGCAACACTCCCCCCTATAGGCAGATACTGTATATAAGGCAGCACTCCCTCCCCCATAAGGCAGATCCTGTATATAAGGCAGCACTCCCTCCCCTATAGGCAGATCCTGTATATAAGGCAGCACTCCCACCATAGGCAGATCCTGTATATAAGGCAGCACTCCCTCCCCTATAGGCAGATCCTGTATATAAGGCAGCACTCCCTCCCCTATAGGCAGATCCTGTATATAAGGCAGCACTCCCTCCCCTATAGGCAGATCCTGTATATAAGGCAGCACTCCCACCATAGGCAGATCCTGTATATAAGGCAGCACTCCCCCCATAGGCAGATCCTGTATATAAGGCAACACTCCCTCCCCTATAGGCAGATCCTGTATATAAAGCAACACTCCCCCCTATAGGCAGATACTGTATATAAGGCAGCACTCCCTCCCCCATAAGGCAGATCCTGTATATAAGGCAGCACTCCCTCCCCTATAGGCAGATCCTGTATATAAGGCAGCACTCCCACCATAGGCAGATCCTGTATATAAGGCAGCACTCCCCCCATAGGCAGATCCTGTATATAAGGCAGCACTCCCTCCCCTATAGGCAGATCCTGTATATAAGGCAGCACTCCCCCCTATAGGCAGATCCTGTATATAAGGCAGCACTACCCCCCCCTATAGGCAGATACTGTATATAAGGCAGCACTCCCTCCCCTATAGGCAGATCCTCTATATAAGGCAGCACTACCCCCCCATAGGCAGATACTGTATATAAGGCAGCACTCCCTCCCCTATAGGCAGATCCTGTATATAAGGCAGCACTCCCTCCCCTATAGGCAGATCCTGTATATAAAGCAGCACTCCCCCCTATAGGCAGATACTGTATATAAGGCAGCACTCCCTCCCCTATAGGCAGATCCTGTATATAAGGCAGCACTCCCTCCCCTATAGGCAGATCCTGTAGAATAAGGCAGCACTCCCCCCTATAGGCAAATCCTGTATATAAGGCAGCACTCCCTCCCCTATAGGCAGATCCTGTATATAAGGCAGCACTACCCCCCTATAGGCAGATCCTGTATATAAGGCAGCACTACCCCCCTATAGGCAGATACTGTATATAAGGCAGCACTCCCTCCCCTATAGGCAGATCCTGTATATAAGGCAGCACTCCCTCCCCTATAGGCAGATCCTGTATATAAGGCAGCACTCCCCCCTATAGGCAGATCCTGTATATAAGGCAGCACTACCCCCCTATAGGCAGATACTGTATATAAGGCAGCACTCCCTCCCCTATAGGCAGATCCTCTATATAAGGCAGCACTACCCCCTATAGGTAGATACTGTATATAAGGCAGCACTCCCTCCCCTATAGGCAGATCCTGTATATAAGGCAGCACTCCCTCCCCTATAGGCAGATCCTGTATATAAGGCAGCACTCCCCCTATAGGCAGATCCTGTATATAAGGCAACACTCCCCCCCATAGGCAGATCCTGTATATAAGGCAGCACTCCCCCTATAGGCAGATCCTGTATATAAGGCAACACTCCCCCCATAGGCAGATCCTGTATATAAGGCAGCACTCCCTCCCCTATAGGCAGATCCTGTATATAAGGCAGCACTCCCCCCTATAGGCAGATCCTGTATATAAGGCAGCACTACCCCCCTATAGGCAGATACTGTATATAAGGCAGCACTCCCTCCCCTATAGGCAGATCCTCTATATAAGGCAGCACTACCCCCTATAGGTAGATACTGTATATAAGGCAGCACTCCCTCCCCTATAGGCAGATCCTGTATATAAGGCAGCACTCCCTCCCCTATAGGCAGATCCTGTATATAAGACAGCACTCCCCCTATAGGCAGATCCTGTATATAAGGCAACACTCCCCCCCATAGGCAGATCCTGTATATAAGGCAACACCCCCCCATAGGCAGATCCTGCATATAAGGCAGCACTCCCTCCCCTATAGGCAGATCCTGTAGAATAAGGCAGCACTCCCCCCATAGGCAGATCCTGTATAGAAGGCAGCACTCCCTCCCCTATAGGTAGATCCTGTATATAAGGCAGCACTCCCTCCCCTATAGGTAGATCCTGAATATAAGGCAGCACTCCCTCCCCTATCGGTAGATCCTGTATATAAGGCAGCACTCCCTCCCCTATAGGCAGATCCTGTAAATAACATAGTAACATAGTTAGTAAGGCCGAAAAAAGACATTTGTCCATCCAGTTCAGCCTATATTCCATCATAATAAATACCCAGATCTACGTCCTTCTACAGAACCTAATAATTGTATGATACAATATTGTTCTGCTCCAGGAAGACATCCAGGCCTCTCTTGAACCCCTCGACTGAGTTCGCCATCACCACCTCCTCAGGCAAGCAATTCCAGATTCTCACTGCCCTAACAGTAAAGAATCCTCTTCTATGTTGGTGGAAAAACCTTCTCTCCTCCAGACGCAAAGAATGCCCCCTTGTGCCCGTCACCTTCCTTGGTATAAACAGATCCTCAGCGAGATATTTGTATTGTCCCCTTATATACTTATACATGGTTATTAGATCGCCCCTCAGTCGTCTTTTTTCTAGACTAAATAATCCTAATTTCGCTAATCTATCTGGGTATTGTAGTTCTCCCATCCCCTTTATTAATTTTGTTGCCCTCATTTGTACTCTCTCTAGTTCCATTATATCCTTCCTGAGCACCGGTGCCCAAAACTGGACACAGTACTCCATGTGCGGTCTAACTAGGGATTTGTACAGAGGCAGTATAATGCTCTCATCATGTGTATCCAGACCTCTTTTAATGCACCCCATGATCCTGTTTGCCTTGGCAGCTGCTGCCTGGCACTGGCTGCTCCAGGTAAGTTTATCATTAACTAGGATCCCCAAGTCCTTCTCCCTGTCAGATTTACCCAGTGGTTTCCCGTTCAGTGTGTAATGGTGATATTGATTCCCTCTTCCCATGTGTATAACCTTACATTTATCATTGTTAAACCTCATCTGCCACCTTTCAGCCCAAGTTTCCAACTTATCCAGATCCATCTGTAGCAGAATACTATCTTCTCTTGTATTAACTGCTTTACATAGTTTTGTATCATCTGCAAATATCGATATTTTACTGTGTAAACCTTCTACCAGATCATTAATGAATATGTTGAAGAGAACAGGTCCCAATACTGACCCCTGCGGTACCCCACTGGTCACAGCGACCCAGTTAGAGACTATACCATTTATAACCACCCTCTGCTTTCTATCACTAAGCCAGTTACTAACCCATTTACACACATTTTCCCCCAGACCAAGCATTCTCATTTTGTGTACCAACCTCTTGTGCGGCACGGTATCAAACGCTTTGGAAAAATCGAGATATACCACGTCCAATGACTCACCGTGGTCCAGTCTATAGCTTACCTCTTCATAAAAACTGATTAGATTGGTTTGACAGGAGCGATTTCTCATAAACCCATGCTGATATGGAGTTAAACAGTTATTCTCATTGAGATAATCCAGAATAACATCCCTCAGAAACCCTTCAAATATTTTACCAACAATAGAGGTTAGACTTACTGGCCTATAATTTCCAGGTTCACTTTTAGAGCCCTTTTTGAATATTGGCACCACATTTGCTATGCGCCAGTCCTGCGGAACAGACCCTGTCGCTATAGAGTCACTAAAAATAAGAAATAATGGTTTATCTATTACATTACTTAGTTCTCTTAGTACTCGTGGGTGTATGCCATCCGGACCCGGAGATTTATCTATTTTAATCTTATTTAGCCGGTTTCGCACCTCTTCTTGGGTTAGATTGGTGACCCTTAATATTGGGTTTTCATTGTTTCTTGGGATTTCACCTAGCATTTCATTTTCCACCGTGAATACCGTGGAGAAGAAGGTGTTTAATATGTTAGCTTTTTCCTCGTCATCTACAACCATTCTTTCCTCACTATTTTTTAAGGGGCCTACATTTTCAGTTTTTATTCTTTTACTATTGATATAGTTGAAGAACAGTTTGGGATTAGTTTTACTCTCCTTAGCAATGTGCTTCTCTGTTTCCTTTTTGGCAGCTTTAATTAGTTTTTTAGATAAAGTAAGCAATAAGGCAGCACTCCCTCCCCTATAGGTATATCCTGTATATAAGGCAGCCCTCCCTCCCCTATAGGTAGATCCTGTATATAAGGCAGCACTCCCCCCTATAAGCAGATACTGTATATAAGGCTGCACTCCCTCCCCTATAGGCAGATCCTGTATATAAGACAGCACTCCCTCCCCTATAGGCAGATCCTGCATATAAGGCAGCACTCCCCCTATAGGCAGATCCTGTATATAAGGCAACACCCCCCCCCATAGGCAGATCCTGTATATAAGGCAGCACCCCCCCATAGGCAGATCCTGTATATAAGGCAGCACTCCCTCCCCTATAGGCAGATCCTGTATATAAGGCAGCACTCCCCCCTATAGGCAGATACTGTATATAAGGCAGCACTCCCTCCCCTATAGGCAGATCCTGCATATAAGGCAGCACTCCCTCCCCTATAGGCAGATCCTGCATATAAGGCAGCACTCCCCCTATAGGCAGATCCTGTATATAAGGCAACACTCCCCCCCATAGGCAGATTCTATATATAAGGCAACACCCCCCCATAGGCAGATCCTGTATATAAGGCAGCACCCCCCCATAGGCAGATCCTGTATATAAGGCAGCACTCCCTCCCCTATAGGCAGATCCTGTATATAAGGCAACACCCCCCCATAGGCAGATCCTGTATATAAGGCAGCACTCCCTCCCCTATAGGCAGATCCTGTATATAAGGCAGCACCCCCCCATAGGCAGATCCTGTATATAAGGCAGCACTCCCCCTATAGGCAGATCCTGTATATAAGGCAACACCCCCCTATAGGCAGATACTGTATATAAGGCAGCACTCCCTCCCCTATAGGCAGATCCTGTATATAAGGCAACACCCCCCCATAGGCAGATCCTGTATATAAGGCAGCACTCCCTACCCTATAGGCAGATCCTGTATATAAGGCAGCACCCCCCCATAGGCAGATCCTGTATATAAGGCAGCACTCCCCCCATAGGCAGATCCTGTATATAAGGCAACACCCCCCTATAGGCAGATACTGTATATAAGGCAGCACTCCCTCCCCTATAGGCAGATCCTGTATATAAGGCAACACCCCCCCATAGGCAGATCCTGTATATAAGGCAGCACTCCCTCCCCTATAGGCAGATCCTGTATATAAGGCAGCACCCCCCCATAGGCAGATCCTGTATATAAGGCAGCACTCCCCCCATAGGCAGATCCTGTATATAAGGCAGCACTCCCTACCCTATAGGCAGATCCTGTATATAAGGCAGCACCCCCCCATAGGCAGATCCTGTATATAAGGCAGCACTCCCCCCATAGGCAGATCCTGTATATAAGGCAGCACTCCCTACCCTATAGGCAGATCCTGTATATAAGGCAGCACCCCCCCATAGGCAGATCCTGTATATAAGGCAACACCCCCCTATAGGCAGATACTGTATATAAGGCAGCACTCCCTCCCCTATAGGCAGATCCTGTATATAAGGCAGCACTCCCCCCTATAGGCAGATACTGTAGAATAAGGCAGCCCCCGTGAAACCACAGTAAATAAATACTCACCTCTCTAACTCCTTGTTCCAGCGGTGCTTCCTGCTCCCACTCATCTGACAGCGGGCGCTGGGCAGTGACGTCATCGCGTCCGCTGTCAGACGGTGTGGGGGATGATAGGAGGAGCGCAGCGCTCCTTCCCTCATCACTGCGGTGAGCTGTATCGGCTAGATGCCGATACAGCTCACCATGCGATGACGGGCGGGGGGCTCATTGCTGGCACCGGGCCTCCCCCCCCCCCCCCCCCCCGCCTGCTCAGGGGCCCCATAGCGGTAGAGCAGGGAGATTAATTCTCCCTGCTCTGCCGCAGAATGTAACTGCATCGGCGCGCTGCACACGCCGATGCAGTTACAGTAGCGTAGCTCCGGGTGGGCCCCCTCAGAGCGCGGGGCGATGGCCCCCCTGCCCCCCCGGTAGCTACGCTACTGTTTTTTTCCCTTCCCTTTTAAAATCAATTCTTAAATTAAAATAATGAGAATGAAAATAGATATTTCCATTGCCTGATGTAACATTCTGCTAATTTCATAGATATAATGTATCCTTACATCAGGAGATTTGAAAGTCAAAAAGGAAAGCAAAAAATGAAACCTGAGCAAAAGAGGCGGCTTAGTTTGTTTCTGTCTTTCTTTAGACTATTGTATGGTGAATGCATCATCTGAGCCTTTCTCTCCTTTCACCCATTGTTACAGAGGGTTTGCATCACTTGCAATGAATGGCATTGCCTACTCTCTTGTGTATTTGATGACAACCCCCCACAGATAGGAATCCCTAGACGAATAGTGCAATGCAATTACTCAGTCATGATGAATAATAGATTAAAAACTCAGGATAACAATTTGTACACACTGAGGAGCAAAAGGGTAACAATGTTCTGAACTTCTGACTTTCAGCCTCCATACCTCACCATCTAGTACGGCTTTGATCGTGAGACCACCATCATTTTATAGACAACCATCTTGGCTATCTCATACGTACATTTGACTTGCTGCTATTTAGCGTATGATCAGTTATGCAGATTCTTGCTATGTCACTGTATTGTTACTGTTTTTCTCCTAAAATTCTAAATTTTAATTTTTAATATTTTATAAATCCACCTTTGGCTTTCAGCACTGCCTGAATCCTTCTGGGCTGCTCGCAATCAGATTCAAGCATGTCTCCACTGATATCTGACCTCAGGTCTCTACTACACGTTCCCAATGTTGGTGCACACTGGTCGCCTCACTTGGGTTTGTATACAGCTTTTTCTTCGACCCTCCCCTTAAGTGTTCAATTGGGTTGAGGTTTGGGGACTGTGGGGACAATCCAGCCCCTCTACTTCATTGTCATTGAACTATTTCTTCACCAATCTTGATGTGTCCTTCAGGTTCTGGTACTTCTGGAACACAATGTCGTCCTTTTCATACCCATACTACTCGAGTGTATGAAGTAACTCGCCTTGTGGGATACTCACTTATAGCTCAGCACTGAGACCACCATCGATCCTGGTCAAGTATTCAACGCCTTTGGCTCTGAAACAACCCCATATCGTCAGGCTTCCTCCACCGATCTTGACAGTTCCTTCAATTTCTCTATCCGTTAGCCCCTTTTTCACTTGTTTCTCCCAGATCCATTCACACCCATCAGAGCCTGGTCTATTGACTTTCATCTCATTGCTCCAGATCACCTGTTTCCTATCTTCTACTGTCCACTTTTCGTACTTCTTTGCAAACTCGAGGTGACACTTCTTAGAATGATATTGAAGTCGAGGCTTCTTCTCCTTTTTTCGGGCCACCACCAGACTTATGTAATGTGAGTCACACAGTTCTTACATGGAAGCATACGAGCCTCCTCCACTGATGTGTGTCACTCCAGAACTGATGGACCTTGTAATGAGCCGACTTGTTGACTCCAATATTTTGCCTGGACGTCCACCTCTTGGCTTCTGAATGGATGGACTTCATGTCGTATTCTTCTACCTGTCATGGCGCTCACATGATGCAGTTTGGCAATTTTCTTGGCCGAGAGATGACTATCAATGAGCGGGATGATGCGGTTAGTGTGCTTAGTGTGTGTATGTGTGCTTAGTATGTGTATGTGTGCGTAGTGTGTGTATGTGTGCTTAGTGTGTGTATGTGTGCTTAGTGTGTGTATGTGTGCTTCGTGTGTGTATGTGTGCTTAGTGTGTGTATGTGTGCTTAGTGTGTGTATGTGTGCTTAGTGTGTGTATGTGTGCTTAGTGTGTGTATGTGTGCTTAGTGTGTGTATGTGTGCTTCGTGTGTGTATGTGTGCTTCGTGTGTGTATGTGTGCTTAGTGTGTGTATGTGTGCTTAGTGTGTGTATGTGTGCTTAGTGTGTGTGTGCTTAGTGTGTGTATGTGTGCTTAGTGTGTATGTGTGCTTAGTGTGTGTATGTGTGCTTAGTATGTGTTTGTGTGCTTAGTGTGTGTATGTGTGCTTAGTATGTGTTTGTGTGCTTAGTGTGTGTATGTGTGCTTAGTGTGTGTATGTGTGCTTAGTGTGTGTATGTGTGCTTAGTATGTGTTTGTGTGCTTAGTATGTGTTTGTGTGCTTAGTGTGTGTATGTGTGCTTAGTGTGTGTGTATGTGTGCTTAGTGTGTGTGTGTGCTTAGTGTGTGTATGTGTGCTTAGTGTGTGTATGTGTGCTTCGTGTGTGTATGTGTGCTTAGTGTGTGTATGTGTGCTTAGTGTGTGTATGTGTGCTTAGTGTGTGTGTGCTTAGTGTGTGTGTGCTTAGTGTGTGTGTGCTTAGTGTGTGTATGTGTGCTTAGTGTGTATGTGTGCTTAGTGTGTGTATGTGTGCTTAGTATGTGTTTGTGTGCTTAGTGTGTATGTGTGCTTAGTGTGTGTATGTGTGCTTAGTGTGTGTATGTGTGCTTAGTGTGTGTATGTGTGCTTAGTATGTGTTTGTGTGCTTAGTATGTGTTTGTGTGCTTAGTGTGTGTATGTGTGCTTAGTGTGTGTATGTGTGCTTAGTGTGTGTATGTGTGCTTAGTGTGTGTATGTGTGCTTCGTGTGTGTATGTGTGCTTCGTGTGTGTATGTGTGCTTAGTGTGTGTATGTGTGCTTAGTGTGTGTATGTGTGCTTAGTGTGTGTGTGCTTAGTGTGTGTATGTGTGCTTAGTGTGTATGTGTGCTTAGTGTGTGTATGTGTGCTTAGTATGTGTTTGTGTGCTTAGTGTGTGTATGTGTGCTTAGTATGTGTTTGTGTGCTTAGTGTGTGTATGTGTGCTTAGTGTGTGTATGTGTGCTTAGTGTGTGTATGTGTGCTTAGTGTGTGTATGTGTGCTTAGTGTGTGTATGTGTGCTTAGTGTGTGTATGTGTGCTTAGTGTGTGTATGTGTGCTTAGTGTGTGTATGTGTGCTTCGTGTGTGTATGTGTGCTTCGTGTGTGTATGTGTGCTTAGTGTGTGTATGTGTGCTTAGTGTGTGTATGTGTGCTTAGTGTGTGTGTGCTTAGTGTGTGTATGTGTGCTTAGTGTGTATGTGTGCTTAGTGTGTGTATGTGTGCTTAGTGTGTGTATGTGTGCTTAGTGTGTGTATGTGTGCTTAGTGTGTGTATGTGTGCTTCGTGTGTGTATGTGTGCTTCGTGTGTGTATGTGTGCTTCGTGTGTGTATGTGTGCTTAGTGTGTGTATGTGTGCTTAGTGTGTGTATGTGTGCTTAGTGTGTGTATGTGTGCTTAGTGTGTGTATGTGTGCTTCGTGTGTGTATGTGTGCTTCGTGTGTGTATGTGTGCTTAGTGTGTGTATGTGTGCTTAGTGTGTGTATGTGTGCTTAGTGTGTGTGTGCTTAGTGTGTGTATGTGTGCTTAGTGTGTATGTGTGCTTAGTGTGTGTATGTGTGCTTAGTATGTGTTTGTGTGCTTAGTGTGTGTATGTGTGCTTAGTATGTGTTTGTGTGCTTAGTGTGTGTATGTGTGCTTAGTGTGTGTATGTGTGCTTAGTGTGTGTATGTGTGCTTAGTATGTGTTTGTGTGCTTAGTATGTGTTTGTGTGCTTAGTGTGTGTATGTGTGCTTAGTGTGTGTATGTGTGCTTAGTGTGTGTGTGTGCTTAGTGTGTGTATGTGTGCTTAGTGTGTGTATGTGTGCTTCGTGTGTGTATGTGTGCTTAGTGTGTGTATGTGTGCTTAGTGTGTGTATGTGTGCTTAGTGTGTGTGTGCTTAGTGTGTGTGTGCTTAGTGTGTGTGTGCTTAGTGTGTGTATGTGTGCTTAGTGTGTATGTGTGCTTAGTGTGTGTATGTGTGCTTAGTATGTGTTTGTGTGCTTAGTGTGTATGTGTGCTTAGTGTGTGTATGTGTGCTTAGTGTGTGTATGTGTGCTTAGTGTGTGTATGTGTGCTTAGTATGTGTTTGTGTGCTTAGTATGTGTTTGTGTGCTTAGTGTGTGTTTGTGTGCTTAGTGTGTGTATGTGTGTGTATGTGTGCTTAGTGTGTGTGTGCTTAGTGTGTGTATGTGTGCTTAGTGTGTATGTGTGCTTAGTGTGTGTATGTGTGCTTAGTATGTGTTTGTGTGCTTAGTGTGTGTATGTGTGCTTAGTGTGTGTATGTGTGCTTAGTGTGTGTATGTGTGCTTAGTGTGTGTATGTGTGCTTAGTATGTGTTTGTGTGCTTAGTATGTGTATGTGTGCTTAGTGTGTGTATGTGTGCTTAGTGTGTGTATGTGTGCTTAGTGTGTGTATGTGTGCTTAGTGTGTGTATGTGTGTGTATGTGTGTGTATGTGTTCTTAGTGTGTGTATGTGTTCTTAGTGTGTATGTGTTCTTAGTGTGTATGTGTGCTTAGTGTGTGTATGTGTGCTTAGTGTGTGTATGTGTGCTTAGTGTGTGTATGTGTGCTTAGTGTGTGTTTATGTTTGCTCAGTCTGTAAATGTGTGCTCAGACTTGCACACAAACTCTGCAGGGTACAAACTAAAAGGGGATGTCCGGACATTAAGGGGTTGTCCCCTAGGTAAAGGGTAGGACATCAGTAGCAGATCTGTGAGGGTCCGACACTGATCATCCGATTTTTGCTGGATGTACGGTAAATACAGAATAAACAGCGCCACCTTTGGAAGTGTAGCGGCCACTGCTGGCCACAGCCGGCTACTGCAGCACAGCTTCTATGCAATAGCGAGCGTCATTTCTTACCATATATTCTTTTTCCTTGATTTCAAAGCAGCAGCACCAATTGGGGATTTTTTTCCTCTTGCAATTCTGCTCTGCCCCTGAAGCAGACATGGCCTTCATTGAACGAGCTCTTATGGCCCGTGGTTCCTGTGGACTCGCTCGCTCACATCAGATGGGTATGGTCTCTGTTATCCATTTGTATAAAGAACCTTCGGCCCTTTCTGACCATTGATTCTCTTGAAAGAAGAAAATAATTTGATTTCTTTTTTTTTTTTATTGCTGCTATTGAAATAGATCTTTAAAAAAGTATCTATCACCAAAAATTACCCCTCTATATTTTTATTTTAATATAATACTGGTAAAAAATAAATAGAGGCTTATTCATTCCTCGTGGAATCACTCCGCAGCTCAGGGGTTGATCCCCCTCGCCAGATCTCTTCAATAAAAAGCGAGATCTTGCTATTCACAGCTGCTTAATGCCAAGAACAGTGTAGTATGGAAAAGTGACCCGCACAAGAAAAACTAGTCTGAACAGGTGCATGCCAAAAACCAGCTACTTACATGTACAATATACGAAAATGGTTGCACTCAGTCGTGTTAAGGCATGTCAATGTGAAATACATGAAATGTAAACAGCAAAACTGGCTTTTGAATATTAGGAAAAATACATGAGACACTTTGCACAAAATTTTGGATAATAATGTCTGCCCATCAACCAATGTCAAGGTGGTCTCATGAGTCTGATGGGTCCCTGACCTGTGTGAACACCTCTCTAAGGCTAATGGGTGAATGTGGACACCTCTCTCAGTAAAGCCTGAGTGCCGGCGAGCAACGTCAGCAGCGTGATCACATGACCTGATCACGCTGCTGATGTCCCCCTGACCCGGCGATCAGAGCTTTAGTTAATCACTGGGATCCGGCGCGCTGCACCTACTCTGAGCTGGCCACCAGTTTGACAGCCGGCTCAGAGACGTCTGACGTCCAGTCCAAGGGGCAGCAAAATGCAGTTGTCGGGGAAGACACCTCAGACTACCGCATTAGGCGGCCTGACTGCGCCCCTCTGCCGGCTGCGCTCAGGGCAGATGCCCTGCCTGCCCTCCCACCCCAGATACGCCTCTTAGTGTAGGTCCGACATCTGGGACCCGCACCAACCAGCAGAAGGAGGCATTCTTCTCCCCGTTAGAATGGAGTAACAGACGGCCATATAGATTGGAGCGAGATGGGAACGCAGTGCACGGACTGGCCGGTGGCTCTCCCCACCCGAGTGGGACAGCTTCATGTATTTCTATGCAGCTGTCACACTGAAGTCAGGAGAGCCGACGGCCAGTCCGTGCACTACGTTCCCATCTCGCTCCAATTTATACGGCCGCCTGACTGCGCCCTTGTAAGAAAAACATCAGTCAGTAGCAGCTTGCTGACAGTTTCTGCATGGAAACAGTGAATTACTGCACACAGAAATACATGTGTATCCTCATCACATGCGCCTGCAGCTATGCCATACCTCCCAACTTTTGAACAAGGCAAAGAGGGACAAAGGTTGCGGCGCGCGCAGCGGCAAATTTTAGGCCACGCCTCTGACCACACCCATTTCACAACTAGTCAGATCCATATCCACGCCCCAACCACACCCATTTAGCACTGCTGATCACACCGTTTCATAAACAATAATTATAAACAAAAAATATGGCCACACAGTGCTCCATACTGTATAATGGCCACACATGATGCTCCATACTGTATAATGACCCCACATGATGCTCCATACTGTATAATGGCCACACATGATGCTCCATACTGTATAATGACCCCACATGATGCTCCATACTGTATAATGGCCACACATGATGCTCCATACTGTATAATGGCCACACATGATGCTCAATACTGTATAATGGCCACACATGATGCTCCATACCGTATAATGGCCACACAGTGCTCCATTCTGTATAATGGCCACACATGATGCTCCATACCGTATAATGGCCACACAGTGCTCAATACTGTATAATGGCCACACAGTGCTCCATACTGTATAATGACTGCACATGATGCTCCATACTGTATAATGGCCACACAGTGCTCCATACTGTATAATGGCCACACAGTGCTCCATACTGTATAATGGCCTCACATAATGCTCCATACTGTATAATGGCCACACAGTGCTCCATACTGTATAATGGCCACACACAATGCTCCATACTGTATAATGGCCACACAGTGCTCCATACTGTATAATGGCCACACATGATGCTCCATACTGTATAATGACCACACAGTGCTCCATACTGTATAATGGCCACACACGATGCTCCATACTGTATAATGGCCACACACGATGCTCCATACTGTATAATGGCCACACAGTGCTCCATACTGTATAATGGCCACACAGTGCTCCATACTGTATAATGGCCACACAGTTCTCCATACTGTATAATGGCTACACAGTGTTCCATATTGTATAACGGCCACACATGATGCTCCACGCTGTATAATGGCCACACAGCGGGACAGAGTCTCTGGATCCGGGATGGTTGGGAGTTATGCACACGCGACTCCGCTCCATACACACACGGCTCCGATCTGTACACCTCGTACACACGTGGTTCCACTCCGTACACCTCGTACACACGTGGCTCCACTCCATACACCTCGTACACACGTGGCTCCATTCCGTACACCTCATACACACGCAGCTCAGATCCTTACACCTCATACACATGTGGCTCAGATCCGTACACCTCGCACACTTGCGGCTCAGATCCGTACACCTCGTACACACGGCTCTGCTCTGTACATCTTGTATACATGCGGCTGCGCTCCGTACACCTCGTACACACGTGGCTCCACTCCGTACACCCCATACAAACACGGCTCTGCTACATCCACACTCTAATCTCCTCCTGACCCCCACACATAAACTTACCCTCATCCAGCACCATGACAGCACAGCAGAGTCCTGTCCTACATACAAGGAGGCCCCTGATCATGTGACCCCTGACTCCTCCCCTCCTGTGTCCTTATCACAGGTCCTGTCCTGCATACACGGAGGCCCTGATCATGTGACAACTGACTCCTCTGCTCCTGTGACCTCATCTCAGGTCCTGTGTGCACAGATCAGCTATATGTGGTGTGCGGCTCTGCGGGTGGAGGTATGTAGCTTTGCAGTGCGGGAAAAGTAAGATCCCACCTATGACAGCGGGGCAGACTCTCAAAATCGGGACTGCCCCGCTTGATCCGGGACGGTTGGGAGCTATGCCATGTATGTAAAGGAAAACAGAATTAGCAGGTGGGGAATTAATACAGATATGTTTTTTTTACCCAGTGGTATTTGTTGCTGGTTTCTTTGCAAACTTCTTCAAATTAGAGTACGGGGTTCGTGAAGTTTTTGCAAAGTGAAAAATGGTCTTTAGTTCTGTCTTTAACCAGTTTTTCAACTTTTTTTTAACTCAAAATGTGGAATATTTTCACTAAAATGGCGCAACAATTTGCACAAAAAGGTTTGGGTGTATATAAAATGACTCTGCGGGGAGTACCGGTATACATTTGTGCAAATATCTGCAAACCTACTGGGAAAACACAGACAATATTGTAAATATGAACATGTGTTATTTATTAAATAATGGAAATAAAATGTAAAAACAATGAAGGTAATATCATACAACATGGTACAAGAGAGAAAGGGGGCGAAATAACAAATCTTCACATTTTTGATAATGTCTAGTAAGTTTCCAGATGTGTTTCCTAAGGCAGAAGACTCAAGATACTGCCCACAATGGCAAAATAATAAATAGAAGGCAAACACATAAAATAAACTTTAAAAAAAGGTGCAAATTGAAAGAAAAAGGTGCAAATGAAACAGACAAAAAGTACAAAAAAAAGACAAAAAAAGGCTCAAATGCAATAATGAATGAGAGAAATTTTGAGAAATTGCGCCACCTACTGGCAAAAGATTAAATAAAGTCTTAGAATTAGGAGCAGAGTTTTGACGCTTCAGGCCACCTTGGCATCTTTTGTTCTGAAGAATGGACCCAGTCACTTCTTTCAAGCAATTTGCATCTGATGCGGTTAAAAGATGCTCAAAAGACTGAACGTAGCGAGTCGGTTTTACATTGAAGCGCAAAAGGTATTTTATGGGCTTTTTCAGGGGGGTTTCAAAGTGGATGTGCATGAAAAAGACGTGCGCATATACCCTTATTGGGCCCAATTCATTATTTTTGAGCTTTTTTTTATGCCTGTCATTGATTTAGGGGTTTCTACATCTTTTCAGCGGTTTCATCAATTGCAATGGTAAAATATTTCCATTTTTCGTTTTTTTTGTCCCCTTCTTCCCAGAGCCATAACTTTTTTTTATTTTTCAATCCACATAGACATTCGAGGGACGAGTTGTTCTTTTGAAGTACACCATTAGTTTTACCATGTCATGTACTCAACAATTCCAATTGCTTTGAAATTGCAAAAAAAAAGTGCAATTCCGCAACTTTTTGATGGATTTTTTTTTTCTACCATGTTCACCAAATGCTAAAACTGACCCGCCGTTATGATTCTCCAGGTCATTACGAGTTCATAGACACCAAACATGTAGAGATAGTTTTTTGTTTTTATTTACATGTTGAAAAAAAATCAAAAGTTTGTATTTAAAAAAAAAGCGTCATTTTCCGAGACTGAAAAACGAGAAAAAATTCCAAGTGGGGTAAAATTATGAAAAAAAAAAAACTGTAATTGTGACATTGTTTTTTGGGAATTGTTTTTATTGCCTACATTTAGTGGTAAAAACAACCTCGCGATATGATTCTGCTCATCAGTACGATGACGGCGATACCTAACATGTCCAGTTTTTTAGATTATTTTGATAGTGCAAAAAAAAACCAAAAAAACATTTTTTGGGGTTGTGTCGCCATTTTCAAAGACCCTTAACGTTTTTATTTTTCGGTCAAGGGATGTTCATGACCCTTTACTTTTTTTTGCGAGGCGAGATGATCTTTTTATTGCTACCATGTTAGGATTGATATGATATATTACAACATTTTTTTGTGGAATTATAGCAACCAAAAAAACATGTACTTTTGGCTTTCTTTCCATTTACGGTGTTTACTGATCAGATTAATTATTTTTATAGCTTGATAGATCAGACTTTTCTGAACGCGGCGATACCACATATGTGGATTTATTTATTTTTTATCTTTTTTTATGATTTTTTTATTTTTAAACATCTTTTTTTAATGAGGCAAAAGGGAGGTGATCTGGACTTATGTTTTTTTTTTTTTATTTCTTTCATGTTTTTTTAAAACATTTTTTTTTCACTTTTCACTGTGCTCGTTATTCCCCTTAG
The DNA here is from genome assembly GCF_032444005.1 of Ranitomeya imitator. Classification (NCBI taxonomy): domain Eukaryota; kingdom Metazoa; phylum Chordata; class Amphibia; order Anura; family Dendrobatidae; genus Ranitomeya; species Ranitomeya imitator. The sequence continues at coordinate 31,985,474 of NC_091291.1, forward strand.
GGGACTTGACGCTGCGATCGTTGATCGTTTGTTCTATATACACCTATACCACAGAATCTCTGTATATAGCAGAAATCATGGGCTTCTTTGAAGCCCGGCTATAGACAGCTCCGTAATGACAAGCAGGGGGCTCTTCAACAGACCCCTGGCTGTCATAGCCGATGGTCACGTACAATGACGGCCCCCATGCCGGCGTGTTATAAATACCTATTTTATATATGACGGAAGCTTTGGTCCAAATTTTGTGACATTTTAGCAGAACATTAAACTTTTTTCTTTTCTAAAAAGTCATAAAACAGGTTTAAAGACAAAAACTTTGAGCATTTTGTGCAAAATTCATGAACTGCTTCCTTTTTTTGTAACAAATTTTGAGGGGAAAAAAACAGCTAATACCACAAGGAAGAAAAAGTAAATGATGATACTGAGATACTGGTTTGGCTTTTACCCTAAGTCATATTGCAAGACTCGTTAAAGAGTTGATTGTGACTTGTAGGATCTCTACTTCCAACAGGTGGCGCTATAGCTTCTTTAGACCCTTTTATTTAATATTTTACAGCACGTTGGCGTATCTTAGACCACACCCCCTTACCATCTAAGCCACACCCCTGTGCAGCGCTATGCACGACGCCCCTGCACCGTCTTCTCTTCTCCCTCCATGCAGGGACACGGGCTCACTCACCGCCCTGGCCCCTGGCACTGTCCCCAGCGTTCTCCTGCTTCCTCCCTCCTCTGTGTATGCTGCATTGTGTCCCTGTGGCATGCCTAGGGCACGTGTACACTCTTTCCCCTGTTCTTAAAGGGGCAGCACGAGTATATGGTAAATGCTACCAGCAACTACTGAGACGCATTTAGTTAACTGTGTGTTCACCTGCAAGGTGTTTTCTAGCCAATAGCTGGGGGACATTTTGTATATAAGGCACCCTCCTCTATTGGGAGGTGCCAGTGCAACCCATATAGTTTTGTTTTAGGTGATTGGTGTGTATGCAACTGTATGTTGCCAGGTCCCCCATCCCTAGTCTGATATAGTATCCCGTATCCTGTGCCCCATTGGTCCACCATAGCTAGTCCTTGTTTCCTTTGACCACTTTGGCGGTGCCCGAATCCCGAAACCGCATCGCAGTACCTATCTTCCACCCTTGGGGCTGAATACCCAGGCCAGAACTGTGAACCTGTCCCAGTAGCCATCCTGTCAGCATTGACTGAACCTGTCCCAGTGGCCGTCCTGTCGGCACTGCCTGAACCTGTCCCAGTGGCTGTCCTCTCGACATTACCTGAAAGTGTCCTAGTGGTCGTCCTCTCAGCACTGCCTGAACCTGTCCCAGTGGACGTCCTCTTAGCACTGCCTGAACCTGTCCCAGTGGCCATCCTGTCGGCATTGCCTGAACCTGTCCCAGTAGCCATCCTCTCTGCATTGCCTGAACCTGTCCCAGTGGCTGTCCTCTCGGCATTGCCTGAACCTGTCCCAGTGGCTGTCCTCTCGGCATTGCCTGAACCTGTCCCAGTGGACGTCCTGTCGGCATTGCCTGAACCTGTCCCAGTGGCTGTCCTGTCGGCATTGCCTAAACCTGTCCCAGTGGACGTACTGTTAGCATTGCTTGAACCTGTCCCAGTGGACATCCTCATGGCATTGCCTGAACCTGTCCCAGTGGCCGTCCTTTCGGCATTGCCTGAACCTGTCCCAGTGGCTGTCCTGTCGGCATTGCCTAAACCTGTCCCAGTGGATGTTCTCTCGGCATTGCTTGGAGCTGTCCCAGTGGCCATCCTCTCGGCATTACCTGAACCTGTCCCAGTGGCCGTCCTGTCAGCATTGCCTGAACCTGTCCCAGTGGCTGTCCTGTCGGCATTGCCTGAACCTGTCCCAGTGGCTGCCCTGTCGGCATTGCCTAAACCTGTCCCAGTGGACGTACTGTTAGCATTGCCTGAGCCTGTCCCAGTGGACATCCTCATGGCATTGCCTGAACCTGTCCCAGTGGCCGTCCTTTCGGCATTGCTTGGAGCTGTCCCAGTGGCCATCCTCTTGGCATTTCCTGAACCTGTCCCAGTGGCCGTCCTGTCGGCATTGCCTGAGCCTGTCCCAGTGGACGTACTGTCAGCATTGCCTGAACCTGTCCCAGTGGATGTCCTGTCGGCATTGCCTGAACCTGTCCCAGTGGCTGTCCTGTCGGCATTGCCTGAACCTGTCCCAGTGGCCGTCCTGTCGGCATTACCTGAGCCTGTCCCAGTGGACGTACTGTCAGCATTGCCTGAACGTGTCCCAGTGGCCATCCTATCGGCATTGCCTGAACCTGTCCCAGTGGCCATCCTGTCAGCATTGCCTGAACCTGTCCTTGTGGATGTCCTCTCGGCATTAATTGGAGCTGTCCCAGTAGCTATCCTCTCGGCATTGCCTGAACCTGTCCCAGTGATTGTCCTCTCGGCATTGCCTGAACCTGGACCAGTGCCTGTCCTGTCTGTAAAGTGTGTAGCTGTCTCACTGGCCGTCCTGTCTGAACTTGTCCCAGTGCCCGTCCTGACTGAACCTATCTCAGTGGCCGTCCGGTCCGCACAGTGAGAACTAGTCCCAAGTGGTTGTCCAGCCCTATTGAGAATCTTAAGAATCGTTTCTGCTCTTTGGGTTCAGCAGCTACTGCCAGACACCACCCTGGAGTGGCACCTGTCAGCTACCTGCCGCACAAGCCTGACCTCACCACTAGAGGCTCCAGCGAACACCAAGGTAGCTGCTTAGTCACTCCCCTCCCGGTTAAGTCTGGTCTGTGGCACAGTGGGTTCACGAACCACGTGCGCCAACTAAGGAGTGTAGCACCCTGCTTGCAACAACCACACCTTCTTGTCCCTCACGGTGCAACCAGGGGCTAAAACATTTAATAGAGTTGAGCAAAGTGATTTGCAGGAACTTAGTCCATGACCACCATATCAGAGCCCTCCTGGTACCTGCCGGCAGCCTGGGGCACCTCTTCTGATTACTAACGACCATTATTCTGACGGCCATTGAGTACCTTCTTTGACCATCTGATATGGTCATCATCAGTATTAGATCTGTGGGGGTCCGACACTCATCATGGCCACTGATCAGCTGGTACCGGGCAAGTAATAAGCCAAGGTAGACGTCCATGCGTAGATGGCTGTTTCGGGAGACTTGAAGAGTTTTGTGTAGCTGAACATAAGATGTAACCAAAAAACCACATGGAGGCAGAAGATGACTCCAGTATTCACACCTTTAATATTTCACATACTCATATTAGATCAGCTTATCGTCCCGACTCTCCGGGGGTCCCGAGGTCTCTCGGATGTGCTGGTTTTAGCTGCTTTACTTCATACTGTGCTTGTCAAACAGGTACTCCCCCATGCCATTATTGGGGACCCCCAGGCGCTTCAGGTTGGTGATGTGGTCTCCGATCTTCTTGATGCGCTCCACGTGTTCTTCCAGGTGCTCCTCTTCCAAAAAGTCACAGAGCTGAAAGTAAAAAGTAAAAAAAAGTAACTTCTAATGACCCTTACTGATACACTCAGCGCATCCTAACAAGACAAGATCTGTTTTTTTTTTTACTATTTTTTATTATTTCCAACTTCTGTTTAAAATAAAGGAGTATTTCCAAAGTGTACTTTTTTTAGGGGGAGGGATAATAACCCTTTAATGCCTGATAGAGGCATGTCCCGCCTCTCCTTTCACTTTCTCGGCCCCACAAAATTCAGGTTCCCTGGAGCCTTTTATTACCCTGGACCACCTAAGGTGTCCCCGATGACATCTCCTTCCAAAGTTTGCCATTAAAGTATGTCGGTAACATAGTGACAAATCTGCAATAGATGCTCATCCGCAAGATGGGTGATAAATGTCCAACTTTTGAGCCCCCCACCGATCACAAGAACAGGGGTCCTGATGCCTCTATTCCTTCTTCCTTTGCTTAGTGGCATGGTCACATATGCACAAAGTCGCTCTATACATTGGCCATGTTGATCATCATTTTTCCGTGGTCATATCTTTGCCTGATGTTACAGGTATGTTTACTCACATTGGGGTCTTTCCGGTCAGTGGCCACATTATGCAGTTCCAGCAAAGCCTGGTTAACAGTTTTCTCCAAGGCCAGAGCAGTTTGCATGGCATCCAAGGAGCTTCCCCACTCATCCCGTTCAGGTCTCTGGAGAATAAAAATATAAAAAAAAAGTCATATAAAGTCCTAAAAGTTGAAAATAATTAACCAAAACATTCCCAAATTTCCAATATTACTTTTGCATAATGTCCTTATTTTGGATAGACGATGAGATCAGGATGACCGGTCCAGGAGGCATCTATCTCACCTTGATGTCTTGCAGGACAACACGTCCACCACGCTTATTCTGATATTCCATCAGTTTCTCGGCATGCTCCTTCTCCTCATGGCTCTGCTCCTTGAAGAACTCAGCTACATGGTGAAGGGCGACATCATCCCGCTCAAAAAAGTGAGACTTCCAGAGGAAAAGAAAAAAGGAATTACAGTTACAAAGAAAGGTAAAATATAATTATCACTCATCTGGAGTCAGCATGTGAAATTCTCCATAAAATCTGCAACAAAATCTGCTTGTAGCATGCTGATTTTAGTGCAGAAACGCAACAGAAAATTCAACCTGAAATTTGAATTCATTTTTGTAGGATGGAAAAAAATGCAGTGTTTTACAGTAGCAGCAAAATGAAAGTTTTCTAAACTTTCACACTTTGCAAGTTTTCGATCAGTTATGAGTAAAATTACCCAAGAATTATCATTTCATGCAGTAAAACAGTCAAATTAACAGTAGTAGTGACAGGTCTTCCTTAAATATGGGATTCATTCCAGAAATCCATGAAATTGGGTCATACTTGCACCCAAACAAGGCTCTTGTTAATGCAAAAAACTTTGCCTCCATGTTCCACAGTGCAAAAACTCAGCATTTTTTTTCTGCACCGAAATACTTCACTGATTGTTGTGTTTTTGCTCCAGTTTCCTATTGTATTTATTATTTTGGTGCAGATTTGAAGCCAGAGGTTTTGTCCTATATGTCTTACACATTTGTTTTTACAAAAGTTTATAAAGAACAATGCATTTCCCCCCCCCCCCAAAAAAAAAAAAAAAACAATATGCAGATTGTCTCTTCAGAGAGGAAGAGGGCTAGAGCTCTAGCCCCACCTACAGGAAGCAGCAGTCCTAAAAGTCAATATGGACGTTAACGAGCCTTGCAATATGACTTAAGCCAAACCAGAATCTCAATTTGCAGACACGTGTTTCGGGGTGTTTGCCCCTCGTCAGCGCAAAGTATGAGATCTGATTTGGCTAGGTGAAAGGCTCTGGGCTAGGGTGAGGAGCATGCATGGCTTATAAGTCTCCTCACTCTGACATCCCAGGGTTGGCTTGTAACGCTCCATAAGGAGAAACGATACCCATTAGATACCCCCCAAAAAAATGCACAGTTCAGCTACGTCTTTAAACGGACAGCGGCCATGAAGTCACATCCACTCTGCTTGAACTGTAAAACCTGGTGGATTTTATGCACAAAAAATTTAGAGGAAAAATTGCTCCATTTTTAATGTGGGAACATGGGCAAAAGGGGTATTCCCTCCATCTTAATGACATAATGTTCAGCCCTAAGGTAAGGATACACTGACTCTTTTTTGGAGTTTTTGAGGAAGATTTTGGAGAGTTTCTGCTCGGAAGACAGCAAAAAGACTAAAATGCAAACAAAGAAATTGATCACGCTCATTAAGGCAGCTGTCATGATAAGGTGATTCAGTACCACAATGGACATTGAGGTCAGATCACATACAGTGACCTGACAATAACCCAAAAACATAGAACGAGCTCTGAGACGTGGAAACTCTGCTGACCGCAATCCCTAATCCTCTCCAACACACTAAAGGCAGCCGTGGATTGCGCCTAACGCTCCCTATGCAACTCGGCACAGCCTGAGAAACTAGCTAGCCTGAAGATAGAAAATAAGCCTACCTTGCCTCAGAGAAATACCCCAAAGGAAAAGGCAGCCCCCACATATAATGACTGTGAGTAAAGATGAGAAGACAAACGTAGAGATGAAATAGATTTAGCAAAGTGAGGCCCGACTTTCTAAACAGAGCGAGGATAGAAAGGTAACTTTGCGGTCAACACAAAACCCTACAAAAACCACGCAAAGGGGGCAAAAAGACCCTCCGTACCAAACTAACGGCACGGAGGTACACCCTCTGCGTCCCAGAGCTCCCAGCAAGCAGGAAAAAACAAATAGACAAGCTGGACAGAAAAAAACAGCAAACAAAATAGCAAAGCGGAACTTAGCTATGCAGAGCAGCAGGCCACAGGAACGATCCAGGAGGAAACCGGTCCAATACTAGAACATTGACTGGATCAAAGCACAAGGTGGAGTTAAATAGAGCAGCACCTAACGACTTAACCTCATCACCTGAGGAAGGAAACTCAGAAGCCGCAGTACCACTTTCCTCCACCAACGGAAGCTCACAGAGAGAATCAGCCGAAGTACCACTTGTGACCACAGGAGGGAGCTCTGCCACAGAATTCACAACAGTACCCCCCCCTTGAGGAGGGGTCACCGAACCCTCACCAGAGCCCCCAGGACGACCAGGATGAGCCATATGAAAGGCACGAACAAGATCAGGAGCATGGACATCAGAGGCAAACACCCAGGAATTATCTTCCTGAGCATAACCCTTCCACTTAACCAGATACTGGAGTTTCCGTCTTGAAACACGAGTATCCAAAACCTTCTCCACAATATACTCCAACTCCCCCTCCACCAAAACCGGGGCAGGAGGATCAACAGATGGAACCATAGGTGCCACGTATCTCCGCAACAATGACCTATGGAATACGTTATGTATGGAAAAAGAATCTGGAAGGGTCAGACGAAAAGACACAGGATTAAGAACCTCAGAAATCCTATACGGACCAATGAAACGAGGTTTAAACTTAGGAGAGGAAACCTTCATAGGAATATGACGAGAAGATAACCAAACCAAATCCCCAGCACGAAGTCGGGGACCCACACAGCGTCTGCGATTAGCGAAACTTTGAGCCTTCTCCTGGGACAAGGTCAAATTGTCCACTACATGAGTCCAAATCTGCTGCAACCTGTCCACCACAGTATCCACACCAGGACAGTCCGAAGACTCAACCTGCCCTGAAGAGAAACGAGGATGGAACCCAGAGTTGCAGAAAAACGGCGAAACCAAGGTAGTCGAGCTGGCCCGATTATTCAGGGCGAACTCAGCCAAAGGCAAAAAGGACACCCAGTCATCCTGATCAGCAGAAACAAAGCATCTCAGATATGTTTCCAAGGTCTGATTGGTTCGTTCGGTCTGGCCATTAGTCTGAGGATGGAAAGCCGAGGAAAAAGACAAGTCAATGTCCATCCTACCACAAAAGGCTCGCCAAAACCTCGAAACAAACTGGGAACCTCTGTCAGAAACGATATTCTCTGGAATGCCATGTAAACGAACCACATGCTGGAAGAACAATGGCACCAAATCAGAGGAGGAAGGCAATTTAGACAAGGGTACCAAATGGACCATCTTAGAGAAGCGATCACAGACCACCCAAATGACTGACATCTTTTGAGAGACGGGAAGATCTGAAATAAAATCCATAGAGATATGTGTCCAAGGCCTCTTCGGGATCGGCAAGGGCAAAAGCAACCCACTGGCACGAGAACAGCAGGGCTTAGCCCGAGCACAAATCCCACAGGACTGCACAAAAGTACGCACATCCCGCGACAGAGATGGCCACCAAAAGGATCTAGCCACTAACTCTCTGGTACCAAAGATTCCAGGATGACCAGCCAACACCGAACAATGAACCTCAGAGATATCTTTATTTGTCCACCTATCAGGGACAAACAGTTTCTCCGCTGGGCAACGATCAGGTTTATTAGCCTGAAATTTTTGCAGCACCCGCCGCAAATCAGGGGAGATGGCAGACACAATTACTCCCTCTTTGAGGATACCCGCCGGCTCAGATAAACCCGGAGAGTCGGGCACAAAACTCCTAGACAGAGCATCCGCCTTCACATTTTTAGAGCCCGGAAGGTACGAAATCACAAAGTCAAAACGGGCAAAAAACAGCGACCAACGAGCCTGTCTAGGATTCAACCGCTTGGCAGACTCGAGATAAGTCAAGTTCTTATGATCAGTCAAGACCACCACGCGATGCTTAGCTCCTTCAAGCCAATGACGCCACTCCTCGAATGCCTACTTCATGGCCAGCAACTCTCGATTGCCCACATCATAATTTCGCTCAGCAGGCGAAAACTTCCTGGAAAAGAAGGCGCATGGTTTCATCACCGAGCAATCAGAACTTCTCTGCGACAAAACAGCCCCTGCTCCAATCTCAGAAGCATTAACCTGGAACGGAAGCGAAACATCTGGTTGACACCACACAGGGGCAGAAGAAAATCGACGCTTCAACTCTTGAAAAGCTTCCACAGCAGCAGAAGACCAATTGACCACATCAGCACCCTTCTTGGTCAAATCGGTCAATGGTTTAGCAATACTAAAAAAATTGCAGATGAAGCGACGATAAAAATTAGCAAAGCCCAGGAACTTTTGCAGACTTTTCAGAGATGTCGGCTGAGTCCAATCATGGATGGCTTGGACCTTAACAGGGTCCATCTCGATAGTAGAAGGGGAAAAGATGAACCCCAAAAATGAAACCTTCTGAACACCAAAGAGACACTTTGATCCCTTCACAAACAAAGAATTAGCACGCAGGACCTGAAACACCGTTCTGACCTGCTTCACATGAGACTCCCAATCATCCAAGAAGATCAAAATGTCATCCAAGTACACAATCAGGAATTTATCCAGGTACTCTCGGAAGATGTCATGCATAAAGGACTGAAACACTGATGGAGCATTGGCAAGTCCGAATGGCATTACTAGATACTCAAAA